>NC_084518.1:15409878-16809878 GCF_024500385.1 Phyllopteryx taeniolatus
TCAGAGGCCTTTTGAAACAAGATTAGATTCCAGGATCAAGTTAATTGAATGTGGCAGCACTCATGGGGTTGACCAATACTTAGAATAATGGGCATAGATCAAGGAGCTTTTATCAAAGTAATCTGATCAGGATATAAGATATCGTGTTATTGATACCGCACAGCAACAAATAAAAATACACTGTATTGCATTACAATATTTATATTTTGCTATTGCGCAATTGCTGAGTAACCGATACCATGTTATCGTCATATCTTTCCATTGATACCAACAGTGCCACGATACAGTGGAAATCAATACATTGAAAAGAAAACCCTGTACTATACAACACGTCAGCATATCCATTTATCTAGAGAAAAGCATCAAAGAAAATTCAACAAATCAAGTAACATTGTACAGCAACAATATCGATATTGGATGTTGCTACAGGTATATCAATACTGTATGGCAACGGATACAATGCATTACAGTATTATTGTGCGTATACACCAGAGCTGGCAGTTGTAGACTAACTCCTGAAACGATGATATCAATATCGATATTTTTGCAACGATACCAGCAGTATTACAATACAGCGATAATCTATGTAAATGTATCAAAGGCCAAAGTATACAAAAAATGTATAAAATAATTTAGTGTCTATTATTGATACTTTGCTTGTCATTGCAGGGTAATTTCACATCAGATGTGATCACGATATCACGGTACTATCATTATCATGATATCTAAGTATATTTACAAAAGCATACCCCAAAAATATGGTATGCTATAGAATAAAAAATGTGTGTGTGCAAACTGACAGTGACAATAAAGCTACCTTGACTTAGCAAAATTGCTACGTTATGGCAAAATATATAACAAAAGGGATATTTTGTTCCCACCTCCAATTGGTTTGAAATACAGACTACTGCCACCTAAAGGACTGGGGTGAAGTTGTATGTCTTTTTTTTTTCTCAATCAAATACATTTTTGTGACATATTTCGGCATGTTTGACTTTGGCCGAGGTCAGCACTCCACAGTTTGTGTTTGGTGCCTGTTAGCGCTCACATGTGACGTTCAGTGTGGCGGAGGCCTCAACAGTGGCGTTGCTGCTCAGGCGGCAGGTGAAGGTGGCGCCGTTGTCCTGGTGGATGACTGGCATGACGCACACGGCGCTTTGTCCTTTGCGGTTTCCCTCTCGGAGAGCCACCCTCGCGCCGTTCCTCAACCACACCAGCTCCGCTCCCTCACCCTCGGACCGATTGCTACGACACACCAGCGACACTGTGGTCTCCAGCTCGGTCAGGATGACTCCATTGCCATCCACGCCGGGCACCGACTCGATGGTGACACCTTGGGATGAAGATTACATTTGTGAATAAGGGGCAAAAATGCTAAAACTGTGAGAAATAGAGCTACGTTACCATGTTGTATGTTGTACCATACAAAGGCAAACGCCTGTGTATTACGCTTGTAAGTTAACGATGCAGTATCGAAACCGAAAATCACAATACTCTCAGACACGAACCTGGGTCACCTTTGAAATGGCAGAACCGCGACACGCCACTTCCACTTCCCAGAGTTTGTGCCTCCGTTTCAGACACATCCATATGAGCTAACAGTGCTATCAAACTTAATCATCCATGCATCCATCCATCCATTTTCTGAGCCACTTCTCCTCACTAGGGTCGCGGGCGTACTGGAGCCTATCCCAGCTATAATCGGGCAGGAGGCGGAGTACACCATGAACTGGTTGCCAGCCAATCGCAGGGCACATTCAAACAAACAACCATTCGCACTCACATTCATACCTACGGGCAATTTAGAGTTTCCAATTAATGCATGTTTTTGGGATGTGGGAGGAGACCAGAGTGCCCGGAGAAAACCCACGCAGGCACGGGGAGAACATGCAAACTCCACACAGGCGGGACCGGGGATTGAACCCGATTCCTCAGAACTGTGAGGCTGACGCTCTAACCAGTCGGCCACCGACTAAAATCTAAGCCTTAATTGAAAAAGATATTTCTTCAGCAAGCCCCCTCCAACTGTGTGTCATGTGACTACTTTTTCCGCTAACGGTTGTATGCTCGGCGTGAGTAAAATGTTAAAATTGTTCTGTTGAACGACATGAGGAGAGTGGACCGGAGGAGTGGAAGAAAAATGGCTAGTGCTACTAAAAACCATGAAATTGTGGAGCCTCCAAGCGAATTTAGGTCAGCAGTATGGGATCATTTTGGCAATGGGGTTGATAACGTGTTTTCTACTTTTTGTGATGTGAATCTGACTTGCTTTGATTTAACAATAACCAAGAGACAAATGGTGATCAAAAGTATAATCGTTTGCGAGTTGGCTATGGCGGAGGTACGAACGACTGTTTGACGCACAATGTTCATCCCTTAGCATTTACAGGAAATGTGTGTGTGTGTGTGTGTGTGTGTGTGTGTGTAATACTTACACAACGTCTGTGCCACACACAGCGCTAACACAAGGAAACAGTAGGATCCCATTTTTATTCCTTCCTGGTAAGAAAGTGAGAGAAAATAATGTTGGGTGAATCACGCACTCTTTATGGTGTCCTTTTGTCATCTAAAATAACAACAGCTTCTAAAGTCCAAACAATAGTCAGCAGCGTTTTTACGTATGACAAAATCTTAGCAATAAAAAAATGCAAATATGCTTGTGAGTAGTAGAGAGATAAATACTCTTCTTGCTGATTGTGATCAGCAACGAGAAAAGTCAACGGGAATGTATGTTGTGAATGTGAACAGCAGTAACAATAGTCAGTGGCTTTCACGTGTCAGAACAAATTATAGCTCACACCAGAAAGAAAAATGATATCCAGTCGTTAACACGAACAGCAGCGAGAATAGTCAGCAGCAATGTAGGGAGAGGGTGGCATGAATGTGTCCAAAGAAATCACAGTTCACATGAGAACACGACAAAGGAGGCGTAAATAGAAAATATATGCAGTGAACGTGGACAGCAGCAAGAATAGTCAGCAACGGTGCTTGTAAGACAAATGATATAGATCGAGATGTGAACATGGCCATCCAGATGGCTGTATAGCATGCAGATCAATAGTGTTCTTCTTTTCCTGCTGTCCTGAAAGTGAACAGCAGGAAGACAAGTCGGTAGCGTTGTACGTAGCGAGTATCAGTAAATCTACTTAATAAATAGCCCACATCAAACCATTACAAAAGAGAAGTAAAAAGACAAAAATACATATGTATAGAAGTGAATTTGAACAAGAGCAAGACTAGTCAGCAGTGATGTACGGAGCAAGCAGCATATAGCTCACCTGGGTGTGTTCACCTGAAGATCTGAGACGGGACTATGTGCTAGGTTGCTATTAAAAACTCTGGAAGATTAGCGCAGCTTCAGGACTTCCCAGTGTTTCTCATCATTTATGTGTGAGTTCCTGTCCACATTTTATTGTTGTCTACTTTTTTTTTTTTTTATTGGTAGCTGGTGCTAAAACGTGGGTGTGAATGTACAATAGTGGACATAAAAAGGATTTCAGAGCGAGCAGCTTAAACTAATGTACATGAATGCAAAAATATTAAATATACAGAAGTGAATGGGAACAGCAGCAGGAATAGTCAACAGCATTGTATATTGATATGGAGTTAGCAATATGCCTGGTCAATCATTAAAAAATGACCAGTGTTTATTTTTTTTCAGGAACAATCGTAACTATAAAAATATATACATACATACATACATACACCTCTTCATCGTTTAAAAAACAAATACAAAATCAATAGTGTTTTTGCATGGTACGGTAGCAAATGTGAAAAGCAGCAAGAATAGTAGTGTTGGATGTGGCAATAAAAATGTGCACCTTATCATATGAAAAATCAACAATGTTCTTTGTACTTCTGTGAATCTGAATAACAGTGAGAACAATGAGAAGACTGCGATTGGCTGGCAACCAGTTCAGGGTGTACCCCGCCTCCTGCCCGATGACAGCTGGGATAGGCTCCAGCACGCCCGCGTACCCTAGTGAGGAGAAGCGGCTCAGAAAATGGATGGATGGATGGACAATGAGAAGAGTCGGCATCGTCGTACATAACAAGTGACATTAATCTATTACAGGACGAATCAGCAACGTCTCTGACGATGCTGTAGTACAAAACAATTAAGTAAATCAATAAAAATTCTCTCATGGTTTTCTTGTGACTTCCATTCAAGGAAATCGTTATGAAAGCTTGACAAAATGCATTTACGGTAGATGCTCACACTGTAATATGATTAATGCATTACAATGTGTGTGTCTGTGTATATGTGACTTTTGCTATTTTAGTCACATTTACTATGCAACCGGCGCTTACAAATTTGATGACTTGATCATCATGTCATTTCATTTGCAAAATTAGATTTTTATTTTAATTTTATTTTTTTTTCCTGCGTCACAGTGGCTCATTCAAAAGATAAGGCGCTGGGTAAAGGTCAGAGGTAATTACATACATGCGCACAGACACACACACACACACACACACACACGCGCACGCGGGTAGTGGTGCAATATGCCTCATTGCATAATCTTTACTTTGAATCCACCATCTTAATCTTGTTGTTTTCAATTGATGTCATTAAACACTGAACTTGGCAGGGTGACCACTGAAAACATGTGGGGGCTGTTTGGTTCTTGGGCATTCCTCATCCGATTACCAGTAAGCTTTTGCAACAAACACAAATGATTAAGGTTCACGAAGGAAACCCCACATGACTTTTCTTTAGCAATGCCTTCTCTGCCTTCCCTCGGGGGCCTCCCTCCAGTCCTTCCATCAGTATATGTCAAGTGTGTGACTCTGGTCCCGAGCGTCACTTTTTCTTTTGGTGGTCACCATGGAGAAGCCGGCTCCCGAGCCCCAAGTCGGAGGCCCCCCGGTGGGACCGCAGACCCCGACTGCCGGAGATGTGCCCCAGGTGGGAATGGTTGCCAAGCTTTTGGGGTGCCGTTGGCTGCCTCCGGTCTACAGGGAGGAGCTCTACGAGGTGTTGAAGCTCATGGGACCCCTGGTGAGTAACGTGATGGAGGTGTGTCTGGTAAAATAGTACAACTGTCAGCAAAAAATAAAATTAAATAAAAATAAATAATGATACAATGATAGTATAATATTTTGAGGCATCAATAAAATATTTTAAAAAATAATTATAATATACTGTGGATTTTATTAGCTAATCATCAAAATAAAAAATATAGATGGAAATATAATGAAAATGTAATAGTTTGTGGCAGTAAAAAAATTATATTTTAAAATATAATCATATTTTAATTTTTTTAAAAATAATATAAAATAAAATATTTGACAAAAAATAATTGGAATATACTTTACTGTGGCTTACCTAATTATCAAAACATTGGAATGTTAATATAATCAAAATGTCATATTTTGTGGCATCAATAAAATATTTTCCCAAAATAATTGTAAAATACTGAATTGTACTTGGTAATCAGCAAAATAAAAAACAAAAATGAAACTAAAATGAAAATATAATATTTTGTGGCACCAATAAAATGTTTGAAAAAAAATATTGAAATATACTGGGGATTTTACCACCTAATTATCGAAATATTAGAATGTAAATATAATAAATATGTAATATTTTGTGGCATCAATAAAATATTTTCCCAAAATAATTGTAATATACTGAATTGTACGGCGGAACGGTACAATTTTCAATTAAGGCTTAGATTTTAGTCGGTGGCCGACTGGTTAGAGCGTCTGCCTCACAGTTCTGAGGTCCGGGGTTCAATCCCCGGCCCTGCCTGTGTGGAGTTTGCATGTTCTCCCTGTGCCTGCGTGGGTTTTCTCCGAGCCCTCCGGTTTCCTCCCTCATCCCAAAAACATGCATGGTAGGTTAAATGAAGACTCTAAATTGCCCGTAGGTGTGAATGTGAGTGTGAATGGTTGTTTGTTTATGTGTGCCCTGCGATTGGCTGGCAACCAGTTCAGGGTGTACCCCGCCTCCTGCCCGAAGATAGCTGGGATAGGCTCCAGCACGCCCGCGACCCTTGTGAGGATAAGTGGCTCAGAAAATGGATGGATGGATAAATTGTACTTGCTAATCATCAAAATAAAAAACAAAAATGAAATGAAAATATATATTATATATTATATATATATAATATATATTTTGTGGCACCATTAAAATGTTTGAAAACAATTATTGAAATATACTGGGGGTTTTACTCAGAATTTATAAAAAAAAATGGAAATAAAATAAACAATAAAGAAAATATGAACATGAAATATGACAATCTAATATTTTGCAGCATGAAAACATATTATTTTTAACATACTGAGATTTCTCGTCACTCTTAGTGAAATAAAAGACTATTTGCATATCTGTTGTTGACCAATACGGGCCACTCATGTGCTTGAGTAGCATCTGCACCATTTGCACAATTTACATTGTCCCAGATTATTGCACTACTAGTCACTTTAAACTGCATCAATTTCTTGAAATCTGTGCCCTTTGCACAATGTTCATTGCACCGGACTATTGTTCTATTAGTCATTTCAAACTGCTCTAATTGCTACAGGACTCTGCATCATTTTGCAAAAAAAAAAAAAATAATAAATTGTACCGGCATTATCACATTACTGCTAAACTTTTATGAATCTTTTTTTTATGTATTTAAGTATTTTCTGTCAATTGACTGTCTGTTTTTGTACAAGAGCGGAGACCGGAGACAAATTCCTTGTTTGTTTGTTTTTTACATTGTCTCCGGGTAGTTGGAGTGGCTCTAGTACGACAACAGACAGTTAATTGACAGAGAACACTTTTGAGACATTAAGACAATGAGAAAAACAGTCACTGAGCCATAAAGGGTTGTTAGATATCTGGTATTGCTGGTACAATTTTTTACTTAAAATTTTTTTTGGACAATTGTGCAAAAAGATGCAGAGTCCTCCAGCACTTAGAGCAGTTTGAATCACTTATATAGCAATAGTCCGGTGCAATGACCATTGTGCAAAGGGCGCCGAGACTTCAAGGAGTGTATGCAAGTTTGAAGTGACTAGTGGCGCGATAATCTGGGACAATGTTGATTGTGCAAATGTTGCAGATACTCCTCAGTCAGTGTGTAAGTGGTGCAGATGCTACTCTGGCATGAGTGGCCAGTATTGGTCAACAACACATATGCAAATAGTGCAGCATGACGAGACTATTACAGTGAGTGCACGAGTAATGTATAATTGGCCTGACAGAAATGTGACAACAAACTCAGGACAAAAAAAATTGGCAGCATGTTGCAATGGAATTGTAGTTTAGCTGTTTAAGAAGTTGATGGCAAGAGGGAAGAAGCTGTTGGAATGTCTGCTAGTTCTAGTTTGCATTGATCGGTAGCGCCTACCTGAGGGAAGGAGCTGGAAGAGCTGGTGACCGTGATCTGGAGGGTCCGAGAGGATTTTGCACGCTCTTGTCTTAGTTCTAGCAGCCTGCAAGTGCTCAAGGGGTGGTAGGGGGGTACTGACAATCCTTTCAGCAGTTTTGATTGTCGGTTGCAGTCGGAGTTTGTCCTTTTTTGTAGCAGCACCGAACCAGACTGTGATGGAAGAACACAGGACTGATTCGATGACCGCTGTGTAGAACTGCCTCAGCAGCTCCTGTGGCAGGCCGTGCTTCCTCAGAAGCCGCAGGAAGTACATCCTCTGCTGGGCCTTTTTGAGGATGGAGTTGATGTTGATCGCCCACTGCAGGTCCTGAGAGACTGTAACTTGAAGGTCTCGACGGTTGACACAAGGCAGCTGGGCAGCGTGAGGGGCAGCTGTGGCGAAGGATGCCTCCTGAAGTCCACAATCACGATTCCATTATAATGATAGTATATTATGCAGTATCCACCCTTTTAAAAAAAAAAAAAAAAAAAGTAAGATACTTTGGTTGTAGCTGCTGAGCAGAAAATAATGATAATAATAAAAAAAAAATCATTTTTCTATGACAATTTTATGTCAATATTGTTAAGATTTAAAATAAGCGGAACGGTGTACGAGTGGTTAGCACATCTGCTTCACAGTTCTGGGGACCGGTGTTCAATCCCCGGCCCCGCCTGTGTGGAGTTTGCATGTTCTCCCCGTGCTTGCGTGGGTTTTCTCCGGGCACACCAGTTTCCTCCAGGAAATGGATAGATGGATGGATGGATGGATTTAAAATAATTGTAATACAAGATAATATAATTAAGGTCACATGAAAACATTTGTTTGTAATATATTGGATATTATTTAATTATTTATTTATTTTAAATTTAATTATATAGTTATCTAGCGGCACGGTGACTGACTGGTTAGAGCGTCTGCCCCACAGTTCTGAGGTCCGGGGTTCAATGACCGGCGCCGCCTGTGTGGAGTTTGCATGTTCTCCCCGTGCCTGCGTGGGTTTTCTCCGGGCACTCCGGTTTCCTCCCACATCCCAAAAACATGCATGAATTGGAGACTCTAAATTGCCCGTAGGTGTGAATGTGAGCGCGAATGGTTGTTTGTTTGTATGTGCCCTGCGATTGGCTGGCAACCAGTTCAGGGTATACCCCGTCGCCTGCCCGATGATAGCTGGGATAGGCTCCCGTGACCCTTGTGAGGATAAGCGGCTTAGAAAATGGATGGATGGATAGTTATCCAAATCCAATAACCTTGGTGACTTGTGCCTCCTTTTTTCTTCTTTAAATGTATCATCATCAATCCATCCATTTTCTTTACTGCTTATCCACACTAGGGTTGTGGGCTGCTGGAGCCTATCCCAGCTATCTTCGGGGAGGAGGCAGAGTACACCCTGATCCGGTCGCCAGCCAATCGCAGGGCACATAGAAACAAACAACCATTCGCGCTCACATTCACACCTTCGGGCAATTTAGAGTCTTCAATCAACCTACCATGCATTTTTTTGGGATGTGGGAGGAAACCGGCGTGCCCGGAGAAACCCCACACAGGCACGGGGAGAACATGCAAACCCCACACAGGCGGGGTCGGGATTTGAACCCCGGTCCCAAGAACTGTGAGCCAGATGTGCTAACCAGTCGGATGTGCTAACCAGTCGGATGTGCTAACCAGTCGTCCAACGTGCCATCAGTCATTTAATTTATTTTCAATTAAATTTTGATAATTATCTGATGTAGCTTTTGTAACCTATGCCTTATTTGTTTTTCTCTTCTCTGTTATTTCTGTTACAACCTACCAACCTAGACAGTCCCAGGAATAAGACGAATCATTTAATTTGTCTCCAGCTGCTGTTCCACATCCTGAACTTCCTGCAGCCTCTCGTCATCTCCATCTTCTGCGGTCACATTGGCACTGCGGAGCTGGCCGGATACGCGCTGGCGTCTGCGGTATTATTATTATTATTATTATTATTATTATTATTATTATTATTATTATTATTATTCATGTGTCAAATTCTTGAGCGGAGATTGAAACCTGGAACTTTTGCATTTGGGACTGCTGTGCGATCCAAACACCACACCCTACAGCATAATCGAGGGGAAATTCAATCCAATCAAATTAGAGACGGCTGTCAGCTGCTGACTGACAGTCTTCCAACAAAATTTCTGTCATGAGACGAGAGCTGCTAAGCCGGAATTCCAAAGAAGGAAAAGATTGAGTGACTGTGAGGCAAGCTAATGCAATAGTACAACTGATGCTAATGCCTGTTTCTCAGTATTCACTTACTGTGAGAACACAGGGTGAAAGCCTGTTTCTCAGGATCCACTTTTTTAGATCACAAAAGCATTTCCGTGAATGACTCCTGCAGCATTTACTTATTGTGAGAACACAGTTAGCAGGAAAGCCTTTCTCCCTCTCAGTGTTCACCTTTTTCGGACACGGAAGCATTAGTGTGAAAGCCTGTCTCTCAGAATTACCTTTTTTTTTTTTTTAGGACAGAGTAGCATTTGTGTTTGCGTGAATGTTCGTATCTCATCATTCATCGTTTTTTTTTTTTTTTAGAGCACAACATATTGGTGTGAACAGTTGTTTCTCAGCATTCACACAAAACATAGCATAACTATCGATGGATGAGTCACAGCATGGTGACAATCATTTTTGGGACATTTTGTGAATGCTTGACTCAAAGCATTGGTTTCTCTTGTCCCAGATCATCAACGTGAGCACCACGGTGATCGTGCAGGGCCTCACCATGGCTTGTGACACGCTCATCTCTCAGGTGAGGTCACTTCCGGTGTTTTCCGAGCAACCTTCCCCGTATTAACGCTCGTCTCCCGGCAGACGTACGGCAGCAAGAACCTGGAGCGCGTGGGCGTCATCCTGCAAAGGAGTTCGCTCATCCTTCTGCTCTTCTGCTTGCCCTGCTGGGCCGTGCTCATCAACGCCCACCACCTGCTGCTCCTCATGCACCAGGACCACCACGTTGCCAGGTGACCAAACCCGGCATGAATATTATGGCGTACATTTTTCTTTTGTGATTTAACTTAATCATTGCCATGTAAACGTACTGTATTGGTATGTAATGTAGACTGATTATCGGTCAGGCCGATATTTGGCATCTTGACGCATAACGGCATCCTTAATTTTTTATTTTAACTAAATAAATAGATTAAATATATATATCAATTATGTTTTAATAATAATTTATTTAGTTCAGATTTCAGTTTCAATTTCTATATACATTTATTTAGTTCAAATTCACAATTATTTATTTAGTTCAAATTTCAGTTAACTTTGTAAGAGATACTGCTGACCCTGGGAACTCCCTGCACTTCTTGTTTATGTTTGAAACAAAGATAAGTGAAAGACTAACATTTCGGTTCTATTGAAATTTTGGAAAACTTTATTGACTGTGGAAATCTATAGGGAGCTATTTATCCGTCTGAGTTTTCATATAACTTTATAAGACAAGCGACTGAGCCTGGGAGCTCCCTGCACTTTTTGTCAGAAAAAAAAATATTGTCTTAGATTAAAAAAACAAAAACATTTTACAAATATGAAAAGATGTTTGATAAACATATGCTTGAAGGCATTTAAACAAAGTATTGGAGTTTTTATCAATCAAAATTTTGGCACCCAACTTTTCCCTTGTGCTGCAAATACAATATATATCAGCTCCAAATATCTGTTATCCGCCTCCTTGACTACTAATAATCTCTTTAAAAACCAAAGACCAAGTCCGAAACCTTGGTGTTCTGATAGATTCCGACCTGACTTTCAACAGTCATATCAAATCAATTACTGAAACTGCCTTCTACCATCTGAAGAACATATCCAGAGTGAAGCCTTGCATGTGTCAAGCAGACCAGGAGAAGCTCATCCATGCTTTTATCTCAAGTAGACTTGACTATTGTAATGGTCTTCTGTTTGGACTCCCTAAAAAGAGCATTAAACAGCTGTAGCTCATTCAGAATGCTGCAGCTCGGGTTCTGACCAGAACAAAGAGGTATTACTCCATATTACTCCAATTCTAAAGTCTTTATTTACACTTGCTTCCAGTCAGCTTCAGAATAGATTTTAAAGTTCTGCTACTGGTCTATAAATCACTCAACGGTTTAGGTCCTGAATACATGAATGAAATGCTAATGGAACATAAACCCAGTAGGGTTCTGAGATCGACAGACTCAGGTCAAATAGTGGAACACAAGAGTCCAAAGCAAACATGGTGAAGCAGCATTTAGCTATTATGCTGCACACAAATGGAATAAGTTGCCAACAGAAGTGACGTCAGCCCCAAGTCCAGGTTAAAAACTCTTCTTTTTTCTCATGCTTTTTAGAGCATTTCCACTTTTAAATGATATTTCTTGCACTGTACGCTGTTTTAATTGTACTTCTATTTTTTTCTCTGTTTTAAATGTTTATAAGCTGTTTTTTTCTCTTTGTTTTTAAATGCTTTTAATCATGTAAAGCACATTGAGTTGCCTCGTGCACGAAATGCGCTATATAAATAAATTTGCTTTGCTTTGCTTAACTTTGGCCCAGCATGAATATTGCAGAATTTTCAGTCATTTTTGTGTTATCATTTATTTCAGGTTTTCTTTAGTCGTCTACTCATCATTATGTAAACGCATAGGTATCGTAATCGTTTTTGTAAATGCTGAAAGCTATCATTATCGCCACCCATGTAAATGCCTGGGCATAGCATCGTTTATCTTAGAACGCTGATGTTGTCACACGACTTAAAATTTCAAACTGTTTTTTTTCTTTAAGGTTTAGTCCTCATCGTGTAAACATATCATTTTTGTCCACGTAAATGCAAGCGTCCAAGTCACAGTCACCACAATAATGGTCGACCATCGTGCTGTTTGTGCTTCTCGCGCTTCGCCATCAACTATCGGAACGGCGCTAATGTAGTTTACGTAAGTCACGGGTCATACGTTTAATTTTAAACCGGCAAATGTCGAAATGTTAAGGTATACTCATCGATATAGTTTTGTAAATCTTGAAAAGGGTGTTTCTTTTAATAAGGCCTGGCAGCATTTCAGTCATTTTTGTGCTTACGTTTTTTATTTTTACTTAGGTGTAGTATAAATGTAGTAAATGTAAATGTAGTCCTATCATTATCATTTATATACTGTCCAGTATTAATGCTGAAAACTGATGGTCCGGCATAAATAGTGCAGCGTTTTCAGTCATTTTTACAAGTGTTAACTTTTTATATTTTACTTGGTTGTCACTTAAATGTACTGATAACATTATTGATTCTCTATAAATTGTGAAAACTAAGAATATTCCCTGAGGAAATTGTGTTTCTTTAACTGTGACCCGGCATGAATATTGCAGCAATCTTCGGGCGAGAGGCCGGGTACGCCCTGAACTGGTTGCCAGCCAATCACAGGGCACATAGAAACAAACAACCATTCGCACTCACAGTCATGCCTACGGGCAATTTAGAGTCTCCAATTAATGCATGTTTTTGGGATGTGGGAGGAAACCGGAGTGCCCGGAGAAAACCCACGCAGGCACGGGGAGAACATGCAAACTCCACACAGGCGGGGACGGGGATTGAACCCCGCACCTCAGAACTGTGAGGCTGACACTCTAACCAGTCGCCCACCGTGCCGCCGTAGTCATCATGTAAACATATAAATATTGTTTCACTGTAAAGGCAGCTTTGAATAGTT
The DNA here is from genome assembly GCF_024500385.1 of Phyllopteryx taeniolatus. NCBI lineage: Eukaryota > Metazoa > Chordata > Actinopteri > Syngnathiformes > Syngnathidae > Phyllopteryx > Phyllopteryx taeniolatus. The sequence goes on from NC_084518.1 coordinate 15,422,922, forward strand.
TTTATCCTGAATAAATAAGAATCCCCATTTAAAAAACAGCATTTAAAATTTACTTTATCTTTGTCTGGTATGTATTTACGTGTTTGATGATCTTAAACATTAAAGTGGATAAACTATGAAAAAAAACAATCAAACAAACAAACAAAAAAAAGACTTTTTTAAGGCACTGTACACTTATGAAATTTAGGCATTGGTTCTCTTTACAACTATGGATCGGTGCACATACTTGAGTGTTTCCAGTGGTAGGCGTCCAAAGGGGGCAAATGCTGTTTTTCTGAGAAGTGGCCCCTATTCACGAATGTCTCACTGAATGTTTTAAATTGGAGTTTTTTAAAAACAGCTATCAGCGCACTATTACGCTCTTATTTCCCTCCCATTAAACAAATTCCATTAACCTCTTTTGCTAACAGGATCGCGCAGCTCTACATGATGGCCTTCCTCCCGGCCGTTCCAGTAAGTTTTGTACAACACATCTGATTGACCATGTGCTATCTCGCCGCTGATGTTTTTATTTCCTTATTGTTTAATCCGGTGTTAAAACACAAATGTATTATAAAGTGGGTACGGAAAGTATTCAGACCCCTTTACATTTTTCACTCTTTGTTTTATTGCAGCCATTTGCTAAAATCATTTAAGTTGTTTTTTCCCCCCCTCATGAATGTATATATTGACAGTAAAAAAAACGGAATTGTTGAAATATTTGCAGATTTATTAAAAAGGAAAAACTGAAATATCACACAGCCATAAGTATTCAGACCCTGTGCTGTGACACTCATATTTAACTTGGGTGCTGCCCATTTCTTCTGATCATCATTCTATACCTTCATTGGAGTCCAGCTGTGTTTGATTATACTGATAGGACTTGATTAGGAAAGCCACACCCCTGTCTATATAAGACCTTACAGCTCACAGTGCATGTCAGAGCAAATGAGAATCATGAGGTCAAAGGAACTGTCTGAAGAGCTCAGAGACAGAATTGTGGCAAGGGACAGATCTGCCGAAGGTTCCAAACAAATTCTGCTGCACTTAAGGTTCCTAAGAGCACAGTGGCCTCCATAATCTTTAAATGGAAGACGTTTGGGGCGACCAGAACCCTTCCTAGAGCTGGCCGAGCTGGGAACTGAGCAATCAGGGGAGAAGAGCCTTGGTGAGCGAGGTAAAGAAGAACCCAAAGATCACTGTGGCTGAGCTTCAGAGATGGAGTCAGGAGATGGGAGAAAGTTCTAGAAAGTCAACCATCACTGCAGCCCTCCACCAGTCGGGGCTTTATGGCAGAGTGGCGCGACGGAAGCCTCGCCTCAGTGCAAGACAAATGAAAGCCTGCATGGAGTTTGTTAAAAAACACCTGAAGGACTCAAAGATGGTGAGAAATAAGATTCTCTGGTCTGATGAGACGAAGATAGAAATTGTTGGCCTTAATTCTAAGTGGCATGTGTGGAGAAAACCAGGCACTGCTCATCACCTGTCCAATACAGTCCCAATAGTGAAGCATGGTGGTGGCAGCATCATGCTGTTGGGGTGTTTTTCAGCTGCAGGGACAGGACGACTGGTTGCAATTGAAGGAAAGATGAATGTGGCCAAGTACAGGGTTATCCTAGACGAAAACCTTCTCCAGAGTGCTGAGGACTTCAGACTGGGCCGAAGGTTCACCTTCCAACAAGACAATGAGCCCAAGCACACAGCTAAAATAACAAAGGAGTGGCTTCAGAACAACTCCGTGACTGTTCTTGAATGGCTGACTTAAACTCAATTGAGCATCTCTGGAAAGACCTGAAAATGGCTGCTCACCAATGTTCACCAGCCAACCTGACAGAACTGGAGAGGATCTGCAAGGACGAATGGCAGAGGATCCCCAAATCCAGGTGTGAAAAACATGTTGCATCATTCCCAAAAAGACTCATGGCTGTATTAGCTCAAAAGGGTGCTTCTACTAAATACTGAGCAAAGGGTCTGAATACTTATGGCTGTGTGATATTTCAGTTTTTCTTTTTTGATAAATCTGCAAAAATGTCAACAATTATGTTTTTTTCTGTCAATATTGGGTGCTGTGTGTACATTAATGAGGAAAAAACTGAACTTAAATGATTTTAGCAACTGGTTGCAATATAACAAAGAGTCAAAATTGTAAGGGGATCTGAATACTTTCCGTATCCACTGTAATATCAGGAGATTGCATGGAAGTCGAAAAGTCAATCTGACCATTTTCCTCGAAACGTGAAGATGCCCAGGAAGGACACATTATGTGACAATCATGCACTGGCAGTGTTTTTGTCTATTTGTTGTGTTAGCAGGAGCCAAATTTTGATGAGTATTTCCGGCTCCACAAAGCTTCACAGAAACCAATTTAGCAATCACTTGTATACAAAATGGGGATTTGGAGAAATTAAACGTGTACATCACTTATCCATCCGTCCGTCCATCCATCCATCCATCCATCCATCCATCTTCTTTCTGGACACACAAATCAATTTTACCAAGCTAATGCTAAAATAAATAAAACTTACCCATAAAAGCTCTCGTCGCATAAAGTCTTCAAGGGTGAGTAGTTTTACATTAAAGCAGATTAATTTATGTAATTTTACAGTTGTTCTTGTGTTTGTGTGCACAGTCTACGTTCCTGCATCAGCTGCAGGTGGCCTACCTGCAAAATCAGGTAAGTCCACCTGGTCATCAAAGAAATTCTAAAACGTAAAACATTTTCAGAATAAACATTACATTTTCATTCAAAATACAATATAGCAATTTGTATTATAAACTATTACAACGCTATTACATTTTTTAATCATTATTATTACATATTTATTTCAACTATATTTTGTTTCTTAGTACACAAAAAACATTTTTTTTCTATAAAACAGGACCAATAATGTAAGAAAAATATGAGATTACAATTACATAACAATAGGTTGTTTTTAGTACATTAGAATATTTTTTACTACAAAATGAAACATTTTGAAATTAAAATGGAAAATATGACACAAATAGTTTGTTTTTTGTACAAAAAATATGTTTTACTATAAAATAATAGCAATTAATTGTAGAAATTATGACACCACTAAATTTGTAATAATCATTACTAAATATAAATTGATTGAAACAATATTTAGTTTTCTACGACAACAATTTATTATACAAATACATCCATGATCATGGATAGTGTCGAATAGACACTATCCATGATGTCACTTTGGGCGATACCTTTTCTCTGAATGGTCAGTCACGGAAGGGCTGATGGCATGTCGATATTTGTTGTTTACTAGCATACTAATTAATTCAGCTAAATGAGATGTCGTGTGCGCTGGCGTTCCTACAGTGTGTGTTGATCAAATTTTAATGAAGTCCTGCATCTCATCCCGCACCTGCATTTCTGCAATGTGTTGGGTATTGTACCTACTTGGCTTTCTGTGTGTGTAACCCTGTGTTTTTTTTTTTTTTTTTTTTTTACTTAATGTTGACCTTGAGGCTCTGATAATATGCAAATCGCAGCTCTTTGAGACATCTTTGTTTTTTTTTTAAAGGCAGGCACAGAGAGCAATTGTAAACCTTAGTGCACACATTTGCAAAATGTAAGTTCAACCAGTTACTGTACATAAAAGTTAAAAGATTCATACAAGGAGATAAAAAAAGACACCATACACTGTACATACACATTAAAATTGAACACTACCATCTTTTAAAAATGCATACTGTAATCTTAGATACTGCTCTTGAATTGGATTTGGGAGTATTCACCTTGTTACACAGTGGTGCCTTGAAAACCAGTTTTTCGAAATACTAGCCGTCATTCGATCGATTTCCTGCTTTGACTTGTGAGCGCCGACTTGAGATACGAGCGCTGTATGATGGTAGTGAACTCAGTTCAGCGCACTTCACAATAAGAAGCAGCAGTTTGATAAATAGTGAATAATTTCATCAAGTAAGCGGCTTCAAGCTCTTTCTTCATGTATGTTGTCAAACATAAAACAGAGAATCATAACTTGTGTATTTAAAACAACCAAACACGTTGCCTTAGTAGTGGGCCGCGAGCTTAATGCTAAAGTATAATGGAAAATACCATTGACATGCTAACAGTTAGCTTTGATTTTTACGGTTTTAGAATGAATATTTGAACACAAATGCTGGAGCAACACACATAGACAGATAATATAAATATACATACAGGCATATATTCTATATCCTCTGCGAAGGACTGAGTTACTTACAGATGGAGCAGAAGAAGTATTATTCTTCTTCATTTGTGTCTCCATGACTGTCGTATTATACTGCCTCCCAGTGGCCAAGGCGGGCACACCAGAAGGAGCAGCACAATAAGTTGAATTGCAGCATTAAATTATGATGAACTTACTGCGTAATTCTTTATATTCTATTTAAGTATGTTATTACGCTACGTTTTTATAAGGTACAATATTATCGAGTGCTAATTTTCTTCATTCAAATATACAGTATAACAATGTTTGTTGTGTTTTGGGGGAAGCCTAAAACGGCATTTCCATTCATATCAATGGGAAAAGTGTTTTGAGTTACAAGCGTGGTCACGGAACAAATTAAACTCATAGACATATTGCATTTGAACTGGATCTGGGTGTACCTGATGGTGAGGCCCTTGAGCGTATGTCTTTTTCCTCCACCAGGGCATCATCCTGCCTCAGATGTACACGGCAGCGTTGGCCAACCTTTTCAATTTGGGGGCCAACTACGTCTTGATCGTCAGCCTAAAGATGGGCGTCGTGTGAGTGTGTTCAATGACCTTTCACATTGATGACAAACATGCAATCGGGATCGGCTCTGGATTGAATTTGGTGTGCCATCAAAGCTTGTGCCCCTGCATGCATAGGATTTTTTAGGATTTCAATCACTGAGTGGGTTTTACATATGTTATTAATATAAAACAACACAAATGTATGTTATAAATTATTACAGCATCATTAATGTTTTGTTTCTAATTATTGTGTGCTGTATTTTCACTATTTAACAAATATTTTATTTTCTCCAAAACATTCAGAAAATTCTAAAATTAAAATATAAAAACTATTAAACTAGTATATAGAAAATAAATGTATACTATCAAATAATATGAATTTATATTCAAATATTATATTTTCTAATACTCATTAAATGTTTGAATATTTAATCATACATATTTATTCTATCCATATTGTTTACAGTATAATTTTGTTGTAATAACAAATATTTAAAAATATTTTTTACATGAAACACAACAATAGAAATATTGATCAAATATTTCATATATATATATTTATATTTTTATAAATAATGTAAATTAAATATAAAGAATTATTACATATTTTCATATTTTTATATAACAATTAAATTGCAATCTTTTTTTCAATTCCAGTTTTACTATAAATAAATACTTTTTAAAAAATACTCTTGGTAATATATTTTGTAATAATACAGTGGTGGCGCCACGGTGAAGGGCTGGTTAGAGTGTCTGCCTCACAGTTCTGAGGACCGGGGTTCAATCCCCGGCCCCGCCTGTGTGGAGTTTGCATGTTCTCCCCGTGCCTGCGTGGGTTTTCTCCGGGCACTCCGGTTTCCTCCCGCATCCCAAAAACATCCATGGTAGGTTATTTGAAGACTCTAAATTGCCCGTAGGTGTGAATGTGAGTGCAAATTGTTGTTTGTTTATGTGTGCCCTGCGATTGGTTGGCAACCAGTTGAGGGTGTACCCCGCCTCCTGCCCGATGATAGCTGGGATAGGCTCCAGCGCTCCCGCGACCCTTGTGAGAAGAAGCGGTTCAGAAAATGGGATGGATGGCTGGATAATACAGTGGTGAAGAAAATGGCAAAAAAAACTAAAAACTAAAAAATAAATAAAACCTGGGAGGGCGGACATCTGCCTGGACCAATATTACTAACTGCTTGTTTTTGTGTAGCGGTTCGGCCGTGGCCAACAGCCTGGCTCAGGTGGCCATCTGCCTGTTACTCTACGCCTACATCCGATGGAAGAAGCTCCACAGGCACACGTGGGGAGGTGAGGCCTTCGCCACGATGCGTTTGCTGACCACGCGTGTGTCGTTAAGCTAAGCGTCATGTGTTGTGGCCAGGCTGGTCCACCGAGTGTCTGCAGGACTGGGGCTCCTTCATGAGGCTGGCGGTGCCCAGTATCTTCATGGTGTGCTTTGAGTGGTGGATCTGGGAGATTGGAGGCTTCCTTGCAGGTCAGTTTGCTCATTTTTCATCGTGTCATAAAAGCGTTGAGAAAAAACTATATCATGATACTGTGTAAGGATCATATTAAGTTTTCACAATACATCTTTCAAAATCGAACAGACCAGTTCCATAAGGTCACAAATCAGTGAAAAATGGGACAAACCTATGAGATGATACATTACTGCATATGTTTAAGTGACATATCAGGTTTCATTGTATCATCAATCAGTCAAAGCGTAACAAAGATCAATTTTAATGAGGAGATTGCATAAGTAATACAATTTAGTTTCATAAGGTCACAAATCACTCAAAATTAAGAGATGTATTTTTTAAGACTGTAGAAACACTATATCAAGTTTCATAATGTCATAAATCATTCAATGTTAAGAAAGGCTAGATCATTGTTTATTATACTGTATATGTTCGAGTACCATATCAGGTTTAATAATGCCATAAATCAGTCAAAAATGAACAAAGTGATATCATTTTGTTAGTCATATAACGCCATAAATGGGTGAAAATTGAACAGAGATATAATTTTGTTTCTTAATTCTATATAAGTGCCAAATCTGGTTTCACAATGCCATGAATGACTCAGAATTGAACAGATCGGCTTCCATAATGTCACAAATCAGTCACAATTGAACAAAGCTGACACTGTAGGTAGACACTGTACGTAAAAGTACAATATTGGTTTCATAATGTCACAAATTACTCGAAATTTAGCATAACAGTTTCCCTAGTGTCCAAATATCCTTTTTGTTTATGATACTTTATCAGGTTTCATAATGTCGATATAAAGAGAAAATTTTGTTTGGATACTTATGTCACACATCATAAAAATATATTGTATTTGATTGTGATACTGAATAAGCATCATAACTTCCATAATGTCATGAATCCATGAACAGTGAACCATGAAATATCATGGCATTTTTGGTTTTATAATGTCATAAATCAGTCAAAATTACCATATCAGGTTTAATAATGTCATAAATCAGTCGATCATTTGGCGTGAACTTTCTGTCGCCAGGTGTTCTGGGCGAGGCGGATCTTGCGGCCCAGCACGTGATGGTGGAGATATCAGCCATTACGTACATGGTTGGTTGGTACCTACCCCTTCCTTACTTAACATCTCAGCATTCAATTGAGGATCGTGCTAATAAACCTCGTCGGGGATCCCTGCAGTTTCCGCTGGGCATCCAAACAGCTGCCTGCGTTCGTGTGGGCAACGCCCTGGGAGCAGGAGACACCGCCAGAGCCATCCTCTCATGTAAAGTAGCGCTGGTCCTATCAGGTGTGAACACAACACATACACATTTTCTTCTAGTCTGTTCACACTCAGTTTTAAATCAGGATCTGATCCAGATTTTTATTATTATTTATTTTTTAACGATATGATTTGAAAATGTGTTTTTGTCCACCATTATAAGATGATTTTAATGAAACGCACTGTGTTTGTTGAGGTTCAGAAAATGTAGTGTCAAACCAGGTTTAATCCTGATCTGATCCAGATCAATGCTCATGGTGGTGAATAGAAAAAAAAAACAATTCTGAAAGGTTTTGTTTTCCAATTTGAATAAAATGTAGTGTATGTAGGGGCAGAATCCTAAACCAGGTTTAGTGCAGATCTGATCCAGATTCTTTATGGTCAATATTGCGCCATAGAGTTATTAAAAACATACAAAATTTGGTAAAATTTTAAATTTAATCGGATCCATATTTTTTGGGGGACTGATATTATTCTACTGTTTATTTTTTATTTTTGCGGGGGTACAAATATGTATGTAGGGTCAGAAGCTGTAATCAAGACAGACTCAATCCAGATCTGATCCAGATTTTTTACATTAGGCATTGTTCGAGGATGGTTTTAAAAAAATGTGGGGAAAAAAACTCAATTTGTCATTGATTATGATAAAATGTTAATAAAACTGACTATACTTTGCAAACTAGTGTCATCTGGTTTGATTTGGATCTGATCTAGATTGTTCTGGGATGGTTTTATTAAAGAGAAACTAATTACATCATTTAAGGTTGCCGCTAACACATTTTAATAAAATGTACTGTGTACGTAGCATCACAAAATTGAATCAAACCAGGTTTAATCCAGATCTGATCCTGATTGTGGATTTAAAAACATGCTACAGGACTGCTGGCTGTGCCCCAGGGTATCGTAATTGTCAGCACCAAGTCCGTCCTCGGCTACGTTTTCACGTCAGACGAGTGAGTTTTACTCTACATTCCCAAATATCCAAATTCACGCATCCCGTTACAGAGTATGCTCCCCCTTTTTTTTCAGAAACATTGCTGCCATGGTGTCCGAGAACCTCACCATCTACACATTCCTGCAGTTTTTTGACTCAATCCTAGTACGTTTGGAAGAATTTCACGCTTTTGCTTGCTTGTTGCTTGGCAGAATTTGTGAGGCAAATTCATACATGCTCACAGGCCCCTGAGAAACTAGACACATCTACTCACCCAAAGTAATTTTACCACCAAATCTCTACTCTATATTAAATACAAACTATTAACAGCATTTTCTGGTCACGTCACATTTTTGATCATTTGTTGTTAGGCAGAATTTATGGGGCACAATCGTTCAGGGCCCACAAGCTAGTGGAAATGAGACAAATTTATCCAGACACATTCACATTGCTACTAAATAACTCCTCTGTATTAAATGTAAAATATCAAAAGAATTCCCTCATCACGTCATATTTGCTAAGACTCATTGCTAGGCAGATTTCATGGGGCGCAATCCTTCGTGCCCCATAGGCACACATTAATTTTGTTATTGAATCACTCCTCTGTATAAATATAACTTACCCCTGTATTGCCGCTCAGTGCGTGTGCTCCGGAATTCTGGTCGGCTGCGGAATGCAGAAGATCGCCGCTGCGTCCAACCTGGTGAGCTACTACTGCATCGGCCTGCCAATAGGGGTCGCCCTCATGTTTGCCGCCCGCCTCCGAATATTCGGTACAATTTCAATCTTATCACTAAAATTTCATATTTTGACAACATTTTTTAATGCAGTGTATATTCTGTACGTGTCCTCACCAGGCTTGTGGCTGGGTCTCCTGACGTGTGTATGCCTTGAGGCGTCTTTCTTCCTCATTCTTATTTTCAAGCTCAACTGGAAAAAAGTCACCAAGGAGGTAGAAAAATCGAGAAAATCATCAGAGCACTTACCAGGCGCTAAAAACCTCTTGGAAGGCGTAAAAACATAAAATTGTTAACAGAATTACCTGGTCACGTCAGATGTTTGCTTGGTCCTTTGTTGCTAGGCAAATTTCATGGGGCACAATCATTTGTGCCCCACAAGCCGAAATGAAACAGGTGTCTCTGCACAAATTAATAAACATGAATGAATGAATCACGATGAATGCACATGAATGAATCACTACGCCAAATTAAATATAATATATCCACAGAATTCCTTGGTCACATCACGTTTGCTTGGTTATTTGTTGCCAGGTATAAGTCATGGGGAACAATCAATTGTGCTCTGCGGGCCAAATGAGTCAATTGTATCCACACACATTGATTTTGCTACTGAATCACGACTCTGTATTAAATATGAAAGACTTAATTCTCTAGTCATGTTTGCTTGGTCACTTGTTTGCTTGGAAGGTTTCATCGTGCAAAATCATTTGAGCCCCAGAGACCAATGAAAAGTAAAATATTTATTCATTCGCATTCATTTTATTGTTAAACCACTACTCTGTATTAAATATATGATAGCAACATAAATAGATTTTGATGATCTTTTGGTCAGGCTGAGGAGCGAGCTGGGAAGAAAGTTCTGGTGCCGAACGAAGTGACGCTGTGCGACTGCTCGGTGAGTGGACGCTTGCGTGATGTTCGCAGAGTGATTGCCAGCTTTGGTGAATATTGACGTGTTGCAGGTGGACGGCCAGGAAGCTTCAAAGAGTCAGGATCGGGAGGCCAAGGACAAAGCGGGGAAGTGGCTCTCCGCCACGCAGCTCGTCTTGCGGAGGGGCTTTGCCCTCTTGGCGGCGGTCATCACGCTTGCGGTGGGCGTTGCCGTTCACCTCGCCTTTCCCGTTCCGGAAATCTCGATGTCCAACTCAGTGAACTTTACCAAAATCTGGACCAATGTGTCCACGGACACACCCTCGACTTGGATGGAACCAACTCCCATGGACCTCTCAATACGCAGGGTTTTTTAAAATTATTATTATGAAACTAAATCGTTGCACACTAACCCTTCCATACTAAACTACTCTTTTACTGTAAATTATTTGTCCATGTTTTTTTTTTTTACTTATTAAGACATACAGAATATTCCTTGTGGAGGCGTGTTGCTAGGCAGACTTCACAGGGCTCAATAATCTCTGCACCGTAAGAAAAACAACAAGCAGAGCCATATGGATTAATTTAGCCACTAACTACTAAACTCGTCTGTATTCCATCCATCCATCCTTCTCCGCCCATCCAAGGTTGAGTCTACTCTGTATTCATTATGTTTGCTTGGTCACTTGTTGCTGGACAGATTTCAAATGATTGTGCCCCAGATGCCAAACGAGACGTGTACTCGCAGATTAATTTTGTCAACGAATAACTCAAATATGCAGCACGGTGGATGACTGGTTAGAGCGTCTGCCCCACAGTTCTGAGGACTGGGGTTCAATCCCCGGCCCCGCCTGTGTGGAATTTGCATGTTCTCCCCGTGCCTGCGTGGGTTTTCTCGGGGCACGCCGGTTTCCTCCCACATCCCAAAAACATGCGTGGTAGGTTAATTGACAACTCTAAATTGCCTGTAGGGGTGCTTGTGAGAGCGAATGGTTGTTTGTTTATATGTGCCCAGCGATTGGCTGGCAACCAGTTCAGGGTGTACCCCGCCTCCTGCCTGTTGATAGCTGGGATAGGCTCCAGCACGTCTGTGACCCTAGTGAGGAGAAGCGGCTGGATGGATGGATAACTAAAATATCAACAGAATTTACTTGTCATGTCACATGATTTTTTGGTTACTTGTTGCTCGGCAGATTTCATGAGGCACAGTTATTTGTATGTACAGTAGTACCTCCCTGTAACATTGTGAAAATCCATACCCCAAGCCAGTTTCACTTAACAAAATGAAAGTTGCACATGTCTATCATGATAGACTCACAAAAAAAGTCTCAAGAACCCATGGCCAAAATCACAGCAAAAGTCCCCCATGTTGGTTTAAAGGAGCCATTTTAGGGTCATACTGGCCATTTCCAGGGGTCTTTCAAAGATGAACTTGTCCCAGATGCTTTTTTCCGATTGCTACCAAATTTAAAAATTGTATACTACACAGATGTGTTTGTAAAATTCAGCCCCTAAAGCCCATTTAACTTAGCATCATGACATTTGGTTGACATGTCTGTCATGAGTAGACCGACCAAAAATGCTCAAGACACGCCCAAAAAGACACAGGAAGGCAAATTTTTTTTGTCAAAGCAGCTATGAAGGGGACAAAGTTTGATGACTTGTCGTGAAATAATTTTAGCCAGCCCCTACAGCCAGTTTTACTAATTACCATAAAATTTGGTAGGCATGTCTATAAAGAGTAGACCCACAAAAAAGTCTCAAGAAGCCATGCCCCAAAAGACATGTTTATCACACTGTCAAGAAGAACTGTTTCCACGAGTTGTGTGCAACAACACGCAGACATACACACACCCTTGCTGGTGTTAATGGCAGCACAGCGTGACACCGATTGCGGTTTTCATACAGGAAATCTCAGGCAAACTCAGCAAGGCGCCTGAGCCGACGTCGCCCGTTGTGATGAGTGACGGAAGCAGAGGTGATTCCAGGTTGATTTGGAATGCACTCTACAATTGTGTGCACCAGTGTTGACACCTTTATCCTGCGAGCTGGTGTTTAACACAAAAGTATGTTTTTATTCCTTTAATTAAACCTTTTAAATCTTTTTTAGCTAGCTAGGTTCTTCCAAGGATTTTCCCATTGAATTTAGGTGAAAGTCCAACATTAGGTTTGTCTAAAGATTTTCCCAAAGGATTTTGGTGAAAATCCAACATTAACAAAATCAAAATAACAACTTGCTCATGTTAGCCAGAAATGCTAATACCATGTGATGAAAACTAACAACGCTCGCAATTTAGCATTACTCACCTGTCATATCTGAGTATATGCAGTCTAAATTTTGTGGTGATGGGTGAATTATGTTTGAGTACAGTACGATGCCTGGAAATAGTGAAAAATGGTACTTTCAAATGAAAGTTTTTCTACGTGCTGTCCTGATAAACATGCGGCACAAAAGAGGAATGAATATTTATTACCTTGTGATTACAAAAATAAGAAGCCAATAAAAGGAAGCAATTATGTTGGTTTGTACGTGTCATACTCTCGAAGCACATAACCAGAAAGTGGAGTTGAAACACATCTTCCATACAGATGTACTGTACGCGCTACAGTGAAACTGAGTGTTGCAGGACGGCACATTTTGGCTCCCAATCAGTCCAATTGCAGCGTGACCAGCAGCTCGCTGACAAACACTCCGGCGGCGAGGGTGGCGACCATGACAAGCACTGCTAGGCCGCGGCGTAATACTAGTTGCCGGATTGACAGCGGGACCGTTTCGTCCGACCCGGATTGTTCCGGACTCAAAGGATTGGATGCAGGGGTACTCATCTGCTGTTCACATGCTGGGAGAGAGAGAGTTTTAACGTGTTGTTGTTGTTGTCTCAAGAAGCCATTCCCCAAAAGACATAGCATTCTATGTCTTGTGTCAGGTGTTTAATTTCACAAACCCCTGTCCCAACATTGCGGATTTGCCTTAAACACAGCCACCAGTGGTCCCGCCTCTGTTAGAGCGTTGATACGACCTCAGAAGCTGGAAAAATATTTGAAAATACTTTTGTTCCAGGCAGATTTACCTGTGTTGTCTATGACAAATATCTTGTCTTCTTGTCTAACATGGACTCCAGCGCGGAGCAGCGCCTGCATACCAAAAGAGAACGGTATTGACTTTGAATGATCACTTATTGAGGAGCAAGAACCCTCTTGATTTTGGAATATATCCACCCAAAAATGGATAAGATAGCTTTGGTCAGACTGTTGGTATACGTAGTCCTGACACCTCTAGAGCATTCACAGACAATTTGAGTGGCTATTGTTTGGCAGCAAGATTCATTTTGAATGTTGCCAATCACTCATTCGAGAGCAAGAACCCAATTGATTTGGAGCCCTGATGATATCAACCCTAGGTACATAAATATTGGCATGTCTGCTCACCTCCACCGTGGCTTTTTTCCAGTTGAGCTTGCACAAATAGACGGTGTAGAAGAGTGCTTGCAGGACCACGCAAACAAGGAAACCCGCCCACAGTCCTGTCGAAAATGATGATACTCCGCATCGGTTTGAATTTTATAGCGAATTTTATCCACAAAGTCAGAAACATTTCCCTCACCGAAGATGCCCATGTTGACGGGTAACATGAGTGACACTCCGATGGGGAAGCCCACCATGTAGTAGCCCACCAAGCTGCACGCCGCGCCCACCATTTGCTTCCCAGCACCCCGGACGATTCCTCCCATCACGGCCTAGGGGGCGCAAGTGGTGAAAAAAAAAAAAAAAATGCTCTGAGGATGGCGTCGTCGTCGCTCTTACTGCCAAGGAGTCACCCACGTGGCTGACGCTGTACATCTTCAAAACATTTGCCACCTTTGCCACGATTTCTCTGTGGTGCAGACGGGAGCAAGGGATTGTGGGTAATGACATCACAGAACATTGACAAAAGTGAGGATGCATTAAACACATGGAGCTTACTTGTCTGTGGTGAAAATGTAAGCGATGACGTTGCGGGATATGGCAAGGAATGCTCCAGTGAAACACGAGACCACCACTAGAGTGAGAAGAACATCAACAACAAGGTGATGCAAGGTGAACATTTTATTGTTGTTTTTAAAGTGTGTGGGACGTACGCGCACAGGTGACGGACACCTTCCCGCAGAGCTTGGCCCGCTCAGTGTTCCCGCCTCCAAGAGCGTTCCCCACGCAAATGCTGGCTGCCACGGAGAAGCCCGTCGGGAGCTACGGGAAGCATATTGTCCAGAAAATACAACACATACTGTAAATGGTGTCCCAAAAATCGCTATACGCTTCCTTTCTTTCCATTTCATTTCAGGTATCATTCGGACAGACGTGAGACCATTAGCATTTGACAGCTTAGGTTTTGCAGTTTTCTGTGAGCAGATTATTTCTTTGCCCATGCTTTTTCCAAATTGCCACCTGGCAAGAAGTTTTTCTGTCCCAGACTACAATTTAGCGCGAGTTTGAGAAGCTTTATGATTATCCATGTCAAGCTTCTCAAAACAGGATATGTACTTGACAAAAAAGCTAACTACCACCACTGATGAAAACACTGAACTGCTAGAGCAGGCATTTGCGCAACATCAGGGAAAGTCTATCAGAGGGCTCATGAAAATGATAAAACAGTACCGACTTCAGGTTGTGGAGCATCATAATCTTCCACTTGAAGTCTTTGAACATACTGAAGTCAGTACGGGTAAAGCTTTATCACTCTCCGACGCATTCGCTGAATCGAGCTTTTGGTGAGTCTGAGTTCCAGTACAGAACCTCCAGATAAAATGTCCTTGGCGTTGCACGAATGCCTGCTCTAAGAGTTGGATGTTTTCATTAGTGGTGGTATGAGTAGGTCTTCAGCTGGATGGTTTGTCAAGATCAGATCCTGTTTTGAGAAGCATACCATGAATGGCGTAAATTGTACTCTACGTCGGATCAGTGTGACGGCCATAAAGACTAGCGCTGGACTGCAGTCGGGGACAGAAAAGGTTTTAAGCAATTTTACAACACTGCCCCAATGTCAATTGGTGAGCCATGGGCAAGGGAATAATATAATTTCAAAAACTGCCAAGCCTAAGATTTCCAATGCTGAAGGCCTCGCATCTGTCTGAATGAGCCCTGAAATGAAATAGAAAAAAAGGGAGTGAATCGTGAGTTTGGGACGCCCTGTACAAACAATAATACAAAGTCCATTACAGTGTTCCCCCATTATATTGCGGTTCACTTACCACGGCCCCACAACATCGCAGAGTTTTTGCGGAACATATCTACTTGTCTATCACGAAAAATCCTTGCTATATCATAGTCATGCTACGATGTCACACTATGTCATAACACGCCCCGCCATACCATAAAGACCATGACGGCCAGCTGGTACAGGATGGACTCGGCTCCCAGTTCCACCTCGCTGATCAAACCCGCCAGGATGCTGGCGATCTCGTAGAGCCACCACTCCAGACACATCATCAGCATGCTGGGCACCGCCAGACGCAGGAAGGGACCCCACTCACGCAAGCTGTCCAGCGACCAACCTGAAATCGCCTCAATTCAGTCAAACAGTGAAGTGTTGTTATGCTATTGAATTACATATATTTATACAAAAAAATGCCCCAAACGCAGCTCCGACTCACCGTCCCACGTGGCTTTGTGAAGACCCCTGGCGTTCATGTACACGAACAAAAACACCATCAAGGAGTACTGCGAGATGGTGTTAGCGGCAGCCGATCCACTTTTATTTGAGAGACAACAATGAGAAAAGATAATAATGAAGCTGTACTCGTCCCGTATCGTTAAAGAATCCCCAGAAATGGCGAAAATTGCCCCAAAAGTGCCTCTTCAAAGCAAAATGGCATGGCTTCTTAACACTTTGTGGGTCTACTCATAATACAAAATTTCACACTTGAAATTGGGTTCGGGGGCCGAATTAAAAATAAAATGTTACCAAGGCATTGAGAGTCATCAAAGCATGCCAAAAAGGCCAGCTTGACCGAAAACGGCCCCCTTCTTGTGTCTTTTCAGGCATGGTTGCTTGAGACCTTTTGAGTGTTCATGGAGAGTCATCACATTTTGCCCCACAAAAGACGGCTTTGAGCCAAATTGTCCAACTTGCTGTGTCTTTTCGGGCATGACTTCGTGAGAGACATTTTTGTGCATCTACCACATGACTACCAAATTTCATGTTTGTTGTTAAAACTGGCTTTGAGGTTTGAGTTTTCCTTAAATGTTGCCGTTTCATGCTGAGTTATCAAAAATTCACCGTGATGCTGCTCAGCAAAACCGGCCGTGTATTCATTTACTATTCATGTACTCATTAACTCAACAATACTATTCATGTACTCATTAACTCAACAATCCACATGCCTTTGAAGCACACATGCATGCATGTACTGTACTCACGCCACCCCCAGCTCCAACACTCCCAGGAAGACGTAGTTGATGATTGCATTGAAAACGTTGCAGGCGGCTCCGGATATCACCTGAGGCCACATGATGCCCTGCCAGAGGTAGCATTCATTCATTTGTTTATTGATTGACAGGCGCACAAAAGCCACACGCCCCCCAGTAGATGACACGATGACATGATGACTCGCACCTGATTCTGAAGATACCTCCCCTGCAGCTGGTACATGAAGGCAGCCTGCAAAGACGTGTTAATGACATGAATAATGTTCATTCGCCGTGTACAAAAGCGTCTTTTTTGGGCGCACTCACGGGTAAAGCCGGCATGAAGATGTTGACGTAGAGCTGAGAGAGCCTTCAAGACGAATAAAGTAGAATTTTAAATATTCACACAGACGTCAAGCATGAATGCACATGCTGAGAAACGAAGACATCTCTATTTGTTTTTGAACAAAGACGCGATCCCTGGATATCGTGCAAGTATGCAGTTGATTTTTTTTGTCCTTATCTTGTCAGCTTGCCTTTGAAAAAAATTCTACATTACAAAAATGTATTATTATATGCATTCATGCAGCAATTATGCTATAAAAATAAATTATATATTATATATTTTAATTTCAATTTCAATTTTTAAGGAGAAAGGGAAAATTATTAAAAATGCTTGCCACTCAGTAGTAATAGAATAAAAAATAAAAATTCCAAAAAAGAAAATAACAGTAATAAAAAAAGTAATACATTTTTAAATTTAAAACTGCATTTTAATTTTAATTAGTTAAAAGATAAAATTACACTCAAAATACCGTATTTTGCCAAACCAACTTTTTCTAGTATTTGGGATGTAATAGTCTCTATGGTGCCTCAGTAAATGTGCAAAATATGAAATCATCCACGCGTCCCTGAGGTCCAGATGTTTTTCTGCCAAGAGGCCTGAAATCGGTCACTGATGGTGTAGTGGTGCACTCGCCTGACTTTGGTGCGGGCAGCGTGGGTTCAATTCCCAATCAGTGACGGTGTGAATGTGAGTGCGAATGGTTGTCCGTGTCTATATGTGCCGTGCGACTGACTGGCGACCAGTTCAGGGTGTAGTCCGCCTTTCGCCCGAAGTCAGCTGGGATAGGCTCCAGCGCCCTGTGACCCTAACCAGGATAAGCGGTGTTGAAAATGGATGGATGGATGGAGGCCTGGAATCAGGTCGCTCGAATATCTCGAGCTTATTTATGTCACGAGTGAAGATCTCCCCCTTCCTTTTCCACTCCTGAGGCAGCGCTGTAAACATAACAAACGTGTGCTCTCACAAGTGGATCTTCTACACGGAGGCAACCAATTAGACGAAAGGGGGCGGTCTTAGCCAAATGTGGAGAAAGTGGATAGAAAACTGCGTCAAACAGAAGTAGCTGTCAGAGGTGCCTTTTCTGGACACTCGTATCACAAAAGCAAGGTGTTTTTTTTTTTTTTTTAAATGAAATTGACACTTTTATACTAAATCCATGTCACTCTATGGAGGTCTAAATAGCCAAAATATGGGACCCTTAAAAAGTGGAAGGGGAATTACCAATACAAATGCTTGCCTTTTAGCATTCTCACAATAATAAGCAAAAGCATGAAAACAAACGGCGGCACGGTGGGCGACTGGTTAGAGGGTCTGCCTCACAGTTCTGAGGAGCGGGGTTCAATCCCCAGCCCCGCCTGTGTGGAGTTTGCATGTTCTCCCCGTGCCCGTGTGGGTTTTCTCCGGGCACTCCGGTTTCCTCCCACATCCCAAAAACATGCATGAATTGGAGACTCTAAAATTGCCCGTAGGTGTGAATGTGAGTGCGAATGGTTGTTTGTTTGTTTGTATGTGCCCTGCGATTGGCTGGCAACCAGTTCAGGGTGTACCCCGCCTCCTGCCCGATGACAGCTGGGATAGGCTCCAGAACGCCCGCGACCCTAGTGAGGAGAAGCGGCTCAGAAAATGGATGGATGGATGGATGAAAATAAACAAAAAGAAAAAGAAAATACATAGGAGAAATACCTTTTCTTCAGCAATCACAAAATAATGACAATAATATTAGGGAGACAAAACAAACAATGAATAAATGAATAGATGACATTAAAAAGAAATTAATTGCAAACAGGAATAAAAATGCATCACAAAAGCCCAAATAACAGAAGTGCTAGGCTCACCTGGCGATGTCGGTACTCTGGCCGACGGCCAGCAGGAGGGGCTGCGTGTTGAGCATTACGGCCCAGCAGGGGAAGCAGGACAGCAGCAGGATGAGGATGCCCCTCTGCAGGATCACGCCCACCAGCTTCAGGTTGCCGCCGCCGTACGTCTGACGGCGACACCGCGGAAAACGTGGATGGCGTCGACTCAAACGTCAGTCAAATGATAAAGTGCTACCTTGACTCATGAGTAGACCAAGCTCGTGAGTCACTTTACTTAAAAAAAATGTAATTTGTTTTTTACGAATAAAAACAGCACTCTATAATATTGTATTTCATTTTTTTTTTAAAAGCATAGAGTAGCAACATCATTAAATAGATTGTAAAGAATTAAACCGTTTCTGCCACATTTTTTGCTTCAGTTCAATGGACATTGTGCTGCTCCTTCTGATGTGGCGCTGTGGCCACCTGGGGGCAGTATAATATAGACATGCAAATATACACGGAGACGATCACAGATCCACAGTAAGGTGAAGTAATATCAATAGTTTTTTGCAGAGGATAAATACTATATGAATTTACGCAGTTTAATAGTATTGTCTGTCTACATTTGTTGGGCCAACGTTTGTCTTCTAATATCTGTTGCTTAACACCGCAACACCAATGCTATTCATTAGCCTGTCTGTGGTGTTTTTCATTGTTGGTAAGTTTTAAGCTAAACGGACTGTCAAAAGGCAAAGCTATGTGGTTGTTTTAAATACAAAACATGTAACTCTCTTTGTTTTATGTTTAGTTTGAAAGTAAGCTTCATCTGGAAGTGACAATAACAGCTTGAAGTGTCTTTTTTTGAAAAATTAAGTTCACTATTTGCTAAACTGCTGCTTTTTGCGAAGTGAGTTGAGTTGCTACCATACAGCGCTTGCATCTGAAATTTTTGCTTGCAAGTCAGAGGAGGAAAAAAAATAAATAAATCATCCGTATGACAGTTTGTATCTCGAAAAACCCGGAAGTCAGGTCACTCGTATTTGAATGCACCACTGTATATAAAGTCACTATTCACCATTGAAATGAATGGAAATGCCATTAGTATGGTCTAGCCTCCCAAAAAACACCACAATCATTTGTTATGTGTTGTTAAATAAAGAAAAATAGCACTAAAGTGTATAAGAAAATATCTACCAAGCTATGGCTTGTAACTCAAAAAACTTGTAAATCACAGTACCTGAGATATGAGTGTGTCACATGCCGACGCCAGGCCGCTGCCGATGGAAATGCCCGTGACGTTTATCACCTGAGGCAAAATGGCGGCATGAGTTCAACCCATGTGATAAAACTCTACCGTCAAAAAAGATCTCTTACTGCTACTGCTAAGGCCACACCGGCCAACTCTGTTTTTCCCAGATGGCCGCAGAACACCAGGCTGACGAAGCTGATCAGGAAGCTCATCAGCTGAGAAATGAACTGAAGAGACAACAAAAAAACAAAAAAAACGTCATTTTTGTTTTTAAACATGGAGATTTAGGTCGCTACGTTATCGATCGACAGTAATAGTCCGCTGTTGCCTTCGGGGACAGTCTGACATCACAGCTTCCCTCTCTTCCCTTTTCTATGTATCTTTCAATCCATCCATCACTCAAAATCAGTACCTTTCCTGACCAAGCAGCTTAAAAGGTTCATAGTAAACATGTACTATTTTGACCTTTAACCTTAAGCTGCAATTCAAAATCAAAAGATTTCTTGCTGTGGCGTGGCGGACCTTTCCCTGGATGTTTGACGATCGGTCCGGTAGACAAGAAGCCCTGTGCCTATTAGCCTGAACCCAATTCAAAGCCATTCAATCGAATGTCCATTTTGAGTATCTTCCAAATAAAAATGATGACATTCAAAATCAACAGGATTCTTGCATCAACAAGACAACCACTGCTCAAGCCCTTAAATGGACAGTAGCCATTGGATGTCCAATTTTAGCTAGCCTTGGCCATCTTATGTCACATGATCATTCAAAATCAACAGATTAATCAGGACGTCCGCCTCAAGACTCAAAATCAAATCGCTTCTAGCACCAACAGAACAACCAAATCAATTGTTTACTAGCAATACTCACTGTACATGACAGAGCGCGGAATGCAGTATGCGAGTTTTTCTGACTTGCGCGGCAGCTGCGTTGATGCTTGAACGCGACACAGAGAGCCACCTCATGGTCATAAATTATTTCACGGGCGTCCAGTACAAAACAACAATTCGCCACATGCTGCTTCACCAGACTCACCACCGGGCCAGCCAGCTTCAACAAGAGCAACGTTTCCCTCTTGTACGGCTCGGGCAGCCGCAGGGTGAAGCGGGTCATGGCGCGGCGGTGCGGCCGAGACCTGTCGACGCGACCCCGAAAGGTCCATGCAGGAATGAACGCGACATGCCAGGATTATTGGATGTCAAGCTAGCTTCCAATCCATAACCAATTACCTGGATGATAATCAGTAACCCGGAAAGAGTGTGCTCAGCAGAGGAAACCTAACAACTGCTGACAAAAATGTAAAACATTTTCTTTTTTTTTTTTGGGGTCTACAAAAGAAGTAGGTGACTGATTCACCACGAAAAGAAGACACACTCAGTAACACATGCAGTGCACGTGATAAGAAGCTGCTGGTTTGGACTTGTTGGCCCTTTTAGAACAAGAACAAGAACAAAAGCAAAAGATTTTGTGAAGCTGATAAGAGTGTGTCTTTATCTACAGTGAAACGAGTATTGTACCGACGTGGGATGAAAGGCTATTCTATCTGGAAGAAGCCAACACTCCAAAAGGAACATACTTTATGCAGGCGAGTTCAAAAGACAAATATACATTTTTTTTTTTAATTCTTTGAACAGACCCTCAAAATTTAAGGATTGAGTCAGCATAGGATTAAGTTGGCATGGCAAGAACCCTATTGATTTGGAATGATCAAACAATCCATCACCAGGCGAGCTGAGATCAAAAGGTAAACAAAACATCTTTTGGGTTGTTTTTATGTCTGACTTTCTTTTTTTTTTTTTTTACAGGGATTCAAACTTTATCGGGGCAAAAACCCGATTGATTTGAAATGATCAAACAAGATCTATGGTCAAGTTTGGATCAAAACCATTGAACATTTTAATTAAAAAAAACAAAAACATGGCCCATCAAAACTTAAGGATTTGGACTACAGGGCAGGAACACTACTGTTTTTGAACAATCAGTCACAAGATAAATCAACTCAATTGATTTGTTATTATTTATTTTTACACTTAACGGATTCAATTAATTCAAATTGAATTGTTTTGATTATTAATTTAATGCAATCACACTTTTAATTTATTATATTATTGAATTTAACTGACTATTGAAATTTAAGGATTACACTCGCATGGCAAGAACAATTGATTTTTGAACAGTTTACATTTTTTTGCGCTTTCCTCATGATTTTCTCCGCTGTACCTTACCACATTGCCCGTTTTGGACGGCGTCCCAACTGGCGGGCCCTCCCTTTAGATGGCGCTCTACGCCTCATATGTGTCACCTCGCGACGGAGGACAGGAAGTGAGGACGATGAAGACACCTCGCGTGGGCGTCACCCATCATCGGTGATGCCGCAAAGCCCACCGGGGCCCGCCGCCCCCACTCCCGCTTCCCTTTCCATGCACGGCGTCATCGCCGGGCCGCGATGTGACGTGATGCCGCCCTTCCCCAGTAGGTGGGGGTGGGTTGCCCTGGGGTTTATTGGGTGGGGTTTGCGGGAGTGCTCATGGGGGGTTGATTGGCAGGTGTGCATCAGTGGGCAAATGAGATGTAATTGTTTTGAGTCAGAGCAGATTTGGTGGTGGGAGATAAGGGGGCCGGCGACAGCGTGATTAGGATCATGATGGGGTTTGGGGGGATGGCGGCGGTGGATGTGTGGGGGGGTCTTAGCTGTCATGTGTGGCGTAGATAATGGCGGCGACAGCGTCACGAAAGGCGGAGACTAGACGGGGAGCCAAGATGGAGGAAGGAAGGGGTGGCGGATTGGGCGGGGGTGGAAACTGTATGCTGAAAAGCTTTAAGGGGCTTTCGGGAATAATGGCGGGTCGCCGTTCCGCCGTCTGCTCGTGCTGATAATGGCGATACAGGAGAGGATAACCGCCGAGACAGGGCACGGAGATGGTCGAGGGGGTGGACACAAAGGGGGCTGGGGGAGAAGTTGGAGGAAGAGTCGGGGGGCTTGCTGTCACCTGCAAACACTTGAGCTGCCTCCATTGGAGGCGAGCAATTTTGTGTCATTTGTGCGCTTATGAGTGCAGGCAGGGGACAAAGAGCATCAGGATGGGGAAGGGGGGGCGTTACATGCTTTACGGAGATGTTCATAGTTTGGAGACAAAAACAAAAAAAATAAGAGTGACAGGAGGATGAAAAGATGAAAGGTAATAAATGAGTCACAGGCCATGTTTAAGCAACATTCCCGATAGTGATCACAACTGCGGCCCGTCGAGGTGGTGCGGGCGTAATTTGCTTGGATGTGATTGCGCGTTAATTAAGTCCTTGTCTGATGGGCACATCATGGGGAAAGTGTCCTAATTTCGCTTCTCCTCCCAGAAAATACGCCGTGGGCTCTTATTTGTCGGCCTGTGACTCATCCGCTCGACGAGGTGATGGCGTCACAACCAACCCCCCCCCCGGCCCACGCCGCCCCCCAACTCACCACCTCCCGCCTGCCCGTCGCTTCGTGACACTCCGTCCTCCGCTTTGCACCCCGTGCCAGGACGCTTGCTGCTAATTCTGAGCTTTGTTGACTGAAGAGGCTCATCGACTGTGGCAGCTGCTTGACCTTGCAGAGAGGGCGGGCGGCCCGTTTAGCTCACTTTCACACCATACCCTTCAGGGCGGGAGGGGCTTTTGTTCTGGCTTCAGGCTGCGTATACACGTTTACCATTTTACAGGTGTTAAAACCTAACCTGTAGGTGTCGGCAGCGCGCTGTCAAACTGCTGCAGACTGTCAAAACAAATCAAGAAGACGGAGGCGTTTTTTTTATTCCGCACTCGGAAAGCTCATGCCAACACGGAATGCTAACGTTACGGATTGAACCCCGGTCCTCAGAACTGTGCGGCAGACGCTCTAACCAGTCTTCCACCGTGCCGCCATGCTAAAAACAACGCTAAGAATTTAAAATTTTGCATACATTTTTTGGGGTATCGGAAATACTTTTCGGAACTGTTGCCGACTGTCAAAACAAATCAAGATGGAAAAGAAGGCCCTCCATTCTGGAATAGGAATAGTGTAGATAAAGCGCTATATAAGTGCAGTCCACTTACCATTTTAACAGCACTTTTGAATCTTTGTTGCACTCAATACCACTGTTTTCAGTCACACACAGGTGTTGGCGGTTATCTACGAGGGCGGACTGCGTGACTCTGCCACGCGCAACACGAACTACTTTTGCTCATATCGACCGACTGAATCACTCGCTCCCTCACCGCATAAGATGACACTTCACGCCCCAAACCTCTTGAAAACAAGGAGTTATTTTTATATCCCAGACACACTTTCTTTCTTCTTTTTAATTATTTTTTTTTATAGCCGTCATTGGCTGCCTTTGCCGGATAAGTGCCTGAACTTTCCAATACCCGCCGGCAACGATGTAATCACATCCACTCTTGTCAGTCACGTGACGCAGCTCAAACAGCTGCATCGTCATTTATAATGTTTCTCTTTATAGTGTTTTTACCGCATGAAAAAGAACATTCACTCGTTTTTATGTTAAAATTGCATATCAGTCACTATAGCAGTCTGCAACAGGCACTACAGTGGACAGTTATTTAAAAGCTGTTTTATTCTAGAGTCATCAGTCACTACAGTGCACAGCTTTTCTACTGGATGCATGACACTTGATGTCAAAGTTGCGCATCAAATCACTACAGTGGACTGCATCAGTCACTGCAGTAAAGTGCATCAGTCACTACAGTGGACAGCTAATTCAAACCTTGTTTTCTCCTATATGCGTGAGTCTTTATGTCAAAGTTGTGCATCTGTCACTATCGTGAAATATATCAGTTACTACAGTAGACAGCTATTCAAAAGCTGTTTTCTACTATAAGTGTGACTCTCCATGTCAAAGTTATGCATCAGTCACTACAGTGAAAAGATATTCAAAAGAATTTTTCTTCCACATGTCAGTCGATGTAAAAGGTGTGCATCAGTTACTATATTGAACAGATATTCAAATGCAGCTTTCTTTTACATATATTAGTCACTACAGTGGACAGCTATTTAAAAGCAGTTTTCATCTGTATCCGTGCAGCTCATAAGGAAGGCTTTTTTTTATTTTATTTTTTTTATTTTTTTTTTTTTACGAGCCCCGAAAATCGTCAGACTTTATCAGGAGAGCGCAGGATGCTCTGGTGATGAATGTGCGCGCGTGGCGTAACAAGATAACAGATAACTGGTATTAGCGGCGAGCTAATGAAGGCTTTGAACCCACCAGCACGTGCTCGGCCTCGCGGGACGGCGTCGGTCCGTCCGCGGAGGCTTGCGCCTTGATTGCCATTATTGCCGTATGAGCTATTGCAGCGAAAGCGTAATGTTTCATCAGGCAGCTAGCGAGGGACGTAATGCAAGCGTAGCGCAGCGGCCATCCGGCCTCAGCGCAACTAATCGGGCAGGGTGAGTCAAGTAAAGCACGAAATTGGCTTCTGTATGGCTTAATGTGTGTGGTTTTTTTAAACATCAAAGATTATTGAGTAGTCACTGAACCAAATGTACGTGTTTTTGTCAATATCATTTAGTCATCAATTAACCTATTGTACTTAGGTTTAGAGTTTACGCTTCATTGAACCTAACATCCGTTATTGTAAACATCAAAGACAATTTTGAGTCTTTGACAAACTTAATGTGATGTATTTTCATTATCATCCAAGAGAATTTTGTCTTTGACAAACTGAACGTAACATAGGTGTTTTCCTAAACATCAAAGTCAGCTGTGGGTTTGACGACCCAAATGTGTTTTTCTACACATCAAAAACAGTTTTGAGGTTGACAAACCTAACATAATGCATGTTTTCATAAACATCAAAGACAATTTTGTCAACATAATTATTTTGTAAACGTCAGACAATTTAGGGTCTAACCCTAACGCTGACTAGGATGCGTGTTTAGATCGAAGACAAGTTAGCGTCTTTTGATGAACCTAAAAAAGTGCACGTTTTTGTAAACATCAAAGACACTTAACAATTAAAGTAACAATTAGGAGTCTCGATGAAGAGACAATTTTGTGTCTATGATTACAATTTTCGCCTCGAACAACCTGTGAAATACATATTTTTGTAATCTTCAAAGATAATTTTGAGTCTTTGAGAAACCTAATGTGTCTTACATGTTTTTGCAATCATCTAAGACAATTCAGTCTTTTACAAACCGTGTAAAAAAAAGATAATTTAGCATCTTTAGACCAACCTAAGCTACGTTTTCACAAACATCAAAGACAATTTCGATGAAGCTAACCATGTTCATGTTTTTGTAAACAAGGAATTTTTTTTAAAAACTAAAGAACATTTTTAGAAACATCAAAAAGACAATTTGGCGTTTTTAATCAACTTAACATAATGCGCATGGTTTCGTAAAGCTCAACGACAATTTTGAGCCTTTGACAAACTTAAAAGTACGTGTTCTTAGAATCATCAAAGAAAATTCGGAGTCTTGGGGGGGAAAAGACAATTGATGTCTTTGACGAACTTTGTGTAATCTATGCATTTCTGCAACAATCAAAGATAATTTTGTATCTTTCACATAACATTGTGTTTTAGTAACCATGCAAGGAAATTTGTCATCTTTGATGCAATATATATTTTTTTAATTGCCAAAGACCATTTAGGGTTTTTGACCAAATTAATGTGACAGAAAATAACATTATGTACGTGTTTCATATGCAGCAATGACAATTTAGCATCTCAATGAGTCACTCATCAAGGCAGTTGCTGGGGATCCAAACACTGAACCTTAAACCTTAGCCGTTACCAACCACTCCACTGCACTGCCATCAAATCGTGTTTTTTTTTTTTTTTTACCACCACCGTTACCCATCCTCAAGTGCAGCAGTGGGCGCGACCCTCTCCGCAGGGCGGTGGTGAGGAGGGAAGGGGAGGGGGGGCGCACATTTATGAGTCATCCGCTCCAAGCGCGCCCCCTTCGCGCTCGTGCCGAGAAGTTTTTTTTTTTTTTTTTTTTTTTGCACTGACTCCTGTTTCCATTCCCACTGAGCGCGTGTAGATAAGATGTTAAGCGTGAGTCACATCGCGATGCCAGGTGGAAAATCATGCTCGCCGCCGTTTTGCCGCTCCCTGAGCTTTCGGGAGGTAAAGACGGCGAAAACAAAACTCTACATGGGAATGTGTGGATGGAGGGATGATGGAGGGGGGAACTGGGGGATGGAGGGAAGATGGAGGGAGGGCTGGCGCTGATGCAGGCGGCCTGATGACTCATGGCTGCGCTTTGTGCGTCACCGGCGCTGGCTGGAGGAGGAGATAGCGGGGAGAAAGTCTACGCATTTAATTACACACACTGTATACACACACACACACACACACAGACACGCACGAGCACTGAATCATATCCCCAATTACACTCTTTACATGCGAGTGATTTAAGCTTCCAGGTGTTTTCCTGCGTCGCCGTCTTGACCGTCAAGTGTTTGAGGTGCGCGTGGAAACAAATTCAAAGCGCTTTCAAACCGGTAGCCAAGGAGATGTGCGCACCACGCAGGACTTGTGACTAGAAGATGAAGCGGACGCACACACACACGCGCACCAGTTGTGATAGTCACGTTTCGTAAACATCAAAGACAATTCACCTGTCAACAATCCGAGCATGGATTGCAAACGTCAAAGACAATTTAGTGTTACCGTCGAGTCTTTCAGTGAACCTTACCCACACGTTTTAGTCTCACATAATCATTTTCGTAAACATCAAAGAAAATGTATTCATAAGCAAACCTAACATTGATTTACTCATCAACGGACGCATTGTATGTGTTTATGGAAACATCAAAGACGATTTAGTCTTCAACCAAATGTGCGTCTCCTCATAAACATCAATTGTCTTTGATTAACCGATGTACAGTATCTGTTTTTAACGAAAGTGAAAGCCCACTGAGTGACCAACGCACACATTTTCGTAAACCTCAGACAATTCACCCATCAACAAACCCAATGTGCATCTTTCCGTAATCTCCAAAGAATCTTTTGTCTTCAATGCACCCAGTGTACATTTTCATCAATATCAAAGGCCATTTGGTCTTTCGTGCAACTCGTGTTGGCAATTTGTATTGGCATCAAGAGCAATTCACTCATCAAGAAACCTAACATACGTAAATTAAGAATTTAGTCTTTACGCATGCATTTGCGTAAACATTAAAGACAATTTACTCATCAACAGACATGTTTGGTAAACACTGAAGACTATTCGTTCTTGAACTAATCTAACATGCATCTTTTTTGTAAAGAAAATGTCGTCAATGAACCAAATGAATGCATTTTCGTGAAAATCAAAGACCATATAGTCCTCAACGTGATACTTTTTGTCAGGATCAAAGACAATTTGGGCCTTTAGCTAATGTAGACGTACGTAAATGCCAAAGACAATTGACTAATCAACGAACCTAACATGCGTCTTTTCGTAAACCTCAGACACACAGATCTGCCTTTGACAAACGTAAACCTCTTAGCTGTCAGGTGTTTGGAAAGGTCCTGATAGGTGCACAGAAACAAATTAAATCTGCTTTCAAACCAGCAGCCTTGCAGATATGCGCACCACGTTGGCTTATGCCTGGAATATGAAGCAGACACACACACACACGCACACACACGCACGCACGCACGCAGACACGTTGAGCGCAAGTTAGCTGTGATAGGCACAAGGTTCTTGCCGGCCGTGACGCGCGTCTGTATGGGGAAAAAGGTCATCCGTGTTTGCACAGGATGTGGAGCGTTTGCGCTGTGTTTGCAACAAGCACGGATTTGATTGTGTATGCCGTCTGCTTTACAGTTTTGTCGTCGATTAAGGCAGACAAAAACACTCATCACCAGGAAGAGGATGCATAGAAAAGTGATGTAAATGAAAATGAGGGCGCAGGCTAAATGTAAATAACATGCTCGTCTCAGTATTTTGGGTTTAGTCTTTAATGAACCGTATGTTTTCATAGAAAATGCGAACGAAAAAAAAAGTCCTTGATAAAACTAAAGTTACATGCATTGTTTAAAACATTTTTTTTAACATAATTGTTAAGTTTGAGTGTTTGGGGAATGTAACGTGTTTTTGTAATCATCAATCATAATTTTGGGTCTGACAAGATCAACGTATCACTTTCTTTTCTTAATGACTAAAGACGATTTTGAGTCATTGATGTTTACAATCATCAAAGATCATTTTGACTCTTTGAGGAACGTAATCTATGTGTTTTCATAATCATCAGACACAATTTAAAGTCTGATTAACTTAACATGTTTTGGTGATTAAATACAATTCAGTCTTTGACAAACCTGATGTAACATTTTTTTTTCCCCATTATCATGAAAGACGATTTTAGAGTTGTTGATTAAAATTACTCAACTATAACTCAATTTCAAGTTTGTGATGAACTTAACGTAAAACAAGTGTTTTGGTAATTCAAAGACAATGCAGACTGACGAACTTAACGTAACACGATTTATTCAATGAATCAATGAATACGATTTTGGGGAATGTTACCTAAACGTTTTCGGAATCATCAAACACAATTTTGAATCTTTTACGAACTTTGCTGAGTTTTGGTAATCGTCAAAGAAAAGAAACAACAAATTAATTGTATGTGCCTCATTAAACCCTCAAAAGGTTGAAATTCCAAGCAAACGGGCAGCATTCTTGTTTATTCTTAGCTTTTGTTTGCCACGTTTAGCCTCCTCGTGCACCAGTTAGCACCGAAGAGGTGGGGAGCTTCACTCCTAAACAAAAGGCGCAATCAGTCGCCCTCCTTTTCCTCCTCCTCTTCCTCATGCCCCCCTCCTTGCTCCTCTTTTCACTCCGCCGGATGAAGAAAGAGACAGAGAGAGCGAGAGAGAGAGAGAGAGAGAGAAAAAAAAGAGAGCTTTGGGGGTTTTTTTTTCTCCTGGCAAGCGACGGCAGGAAAATGGCAGAGCGTTTAAAAAAGCCACGCCGCTGATTGACGAGGTCACGCCGCCTATTTTGGACAAAATCAGGGAAAATATAACCAACAGTGTGACAAAAATGTTGAGGTTTGTTATTTTAACCACGTTATCTATTTTTATTCATCAACAAGCAAATGTGACGGATTAAATAAATCTAGCAAATAAGTAACAAATATTTAAGTAGCTCCAAATTTGGTTGATTGTAAGATTTATAAAGACACAAACCAACAAATACGACTGTTCTTTGTTTTTCCCATGAAAAGAAAAATAGCAAAAATGAGGTTTCTTTGTTTTCCACCCCACAAAAACAACGAGGCTATCTTTTTCGATTGAAAGAGAAAAAGGTCTTCTCTTATTTTTAGACGAAATGAAAAACTTAGTTATTCAAATTAAAAGAAAAACAACAAAAGTGACATTTCTTTCATTTTCACCCCCAAATTTATTTTCCTTCTTTTTTCGGACAACAAAATAAGAACAAAATTATCTTTTGCCAAAAAAACAATAGCTTTCTTTGTTTTGTTTATTTTGCCAGTTTCTCATCGCTTTCTTTTTGATATACCCCCCCCAAAATAAATGACTTTCCTTTGATTTCCAAATGAAAAGAAAAAAAAACAGAAAACGACTTATTTTGCGCAAAAAAAAGATAAACAACAAAAATGACCTCTTAGTTTTTCACCCAAAAACTAATTTCATTTATTTCTCACATAAAAAGAAGAAACAAAAACCAAAAGAGACTTACTGTTTTTTTCTGGATAAAATGAGAAACAAAAACAACTTTTCCTTGTTTTTCAGATCGAAAGACAAGCAACCAGACACTTTACTTTGTTTTATGCAAAAACCAAAACAAAAATCACAAAAAGTTCAAGTAAATAAAACAAGAAAGATAAATGACTTTGTTTTTCAGATAAAAAGCAAGAAAAGAAACATCTTTGCCTTCGCAAAAAGAAGAAAAACAACAAAAAGAAAGTAAAATCACATTTTCGGATTAAAAAATGCTGACTTTGATTTTTGGCTAAAATGGGAACTAAAACGGCTGTGTTGTTTCTCAGATAAAAGAACAGAAAATGATCTTTGTTTTTTGCAAAATAAGTCAAACATGACTTTTCTTACATTTTTGTACAAGAAAAAGGAAAAGGCAGTTTGCTTTGTTTTTCAGGTAAAATGGGATGCAAAAATGGCTTTGGTTTTTCTGATGTTTTTTTTTGGGGGGGGGGGTTGTTCTGATGATAAAAAGAGAAACAACAAAACCTTTTTTTTTTGCGTTTTTTTGGATGCAAACAAAACCCCTACAGAAAAAAAAGATGATAAAATATGGACACTGGCCTCTCCATTCGTATTTTACAGTTGTATCAACACAATGAAAGCTACGGCAGACATAAATATTTCCTGTACGTTGCAAAATGTTTCTTTATTCCCCCAATTAATGCATTGATTTTTTTTTTTTTTTGTGTGGGTGGCCTAGCAATTTAACACCAATTTCCTGTGTCATTCAAGTGCGCTATCATGACGTATCAGGCGGACCCCCAGGGAGGGTTCAAATCCCAGCTGCGGCTAAACAAGACCCTCAGATCGCGGCAATAAAGCTTATGTCCGCACACACCCCGGCGGACCCTGTGAGTCCATTGAACGGCTGCTTAACGCCTGGACGCACACACTCACATATATATACATATATATTTACACACACACACACACACACACACACACACTCGGGGGGCTTGTTGTGGATTACACTAACCAACCTAATGATCTCTTCAATGGGACAACTGGGACTCTTGTGAGACCGCCGTCACCCGCGGGGCCCCTCGGTCCCCCCGAGAGAGGCTCGGGGCTACTTACCATGGAAATTTGCGTGTGCGTGCAAGCGTGAGATTAGCCTGATCTATTTATTACATCGATGACAGTGAAAAGTGTCACCTAAAAGGATTATTTATCCACAGGATTATTTCATTTATTTCAGTGTATAAATAACAACATTAAAAATAAACAACATATCCCCCCACCCCCTGTTTTTTTTTAACGTGTGGCCTCACACTTACGCAACACACAATTAATTTTTTTCCCACTCATGAGCTCACCGTGCACTGACATTCAAGAATGGGGGGGCTGGGGGGGGGGGACAATACATCGCTTAATGAATGAGAACATTGTAAATCGGCCTGGGTGTCCTTTGAGAACACTTCACGTTCTCACGTCACGCGCCACAAACCTATTATCACCCTAATCATCATCATCAATGTCACCACACCCCTTCCCTTCTGTGTATCTTTTGTCTTTCTATCTTTGTGTGGTGCAATATGGAATTTTTTTTGATGGTCCACGTTGTGTGTGTGTGTGTGTGTGTGTGTGTCTGTGTATGTACTTGTCTTTCTATCATTCCATGGAAAAATGTGAACTACTACGTGTGTATTTGTCTTCCTATCTTTGTGTGGCGCAAGGTAAATGCCTTGGATGGACCCCATTGTGGGTCTACGTTCTTGTCTTTCTATCTTAGTGTGGACATTTAGGATTGTCTAGGTATCAGAACATGAATGTGTGGCGTGTATTTGTGTTCTTATCTTTTGTGTCTATGTAGCAAAATCTGGACATTTTGGATTGCCCACAGTGGGAAAAGGCTTTGTTTATATGTGTTTCTTGTTTTTTTAATCTTCATGTGGACGGGATTGGTACTAGAGCGTGTGTGTGTGTGTGTGTGTGTGTGTGTGTGTGTGTGTGTGTGTTATTGTCTTTCCATTGTTGTGTTTGTTGCATCACCTTTTATTGTGTGTTCATTTTTTTATAATCCACATTAGGAAAACGCTAATGTATGCGCGTGTGAGTGATACATGACTTGGTAACAGAGTGTTGCAAAAAGCAGCATAAGAAAAGTGTGTCGTGTACAAGAGGAATAGAAAGAATAGGAGGAGGTACAGAAATGTGAGCTTGGAATGCTCAAATAGCAGCAGCACATTGTGGTCATCTGCAGTACGATGAGTCACCTGTAGGCAACACGCACACGCATACTCACACACCGGAGTGGAGCTGTGTATAATCCCAGCCGATAGCCACAAAGCACATTGTCTTGGCTGAACGACGACACAATCAGAGACGCCACAATGAGAGACGCTTGAGGAATCGGCTTGGTGGTTGCCACGGGAGACGGATTGGAAGGGGGGGGGGGGGGGGAAACAAGAGAGGATGTGTCCAATCACAACCTCTCTGCTACAGAGAACACATCAGCCATAGAGTGGAAAAAAAGAAGGGAGAACTTTTGAAGGAGCGCCGTAGGGAAAAAAAAAATGCCTAAAATGGCCGATTCCAACCAAAATGGCTGACTTCCGGGCCAATTTTGGCTAGTTGAGATGTTGAGACTTTTCAGTGGTGTGCACTGGCGGCTATTTTTTTCTATTAATAAAACAAATAAGGCAAAAAAAAAAAAAAAAAAGATGCATCACAAAATATTGTCAAAAAAAAATCAATATTTTTTTCAATTCATTAAACAATGACAACTTTTACATATGAAGAAAACAAAATAAATTGTTTTTTTCATTGGTAAAATCATTTTAAATTTTTTTTTTTTTTTTATTATATCCCCCATTAATAAAAGAAATACAAAACAGACACATATCACAATCTCTCTCTCTCGCTCTCTCCCTCTAACAATAAAAAACAAATACCAAAAAGTTATAACAAAAAATCCAAACCAAAAATGGATGTAGAAATATTTAAAATTGTAAAAACAAAACAAGCCTATTCCCTCCCCATTAATAAATTAATTACCGAAAAACCGGCACATATCATAATAAATTGTCATTCTTTCCAGCTTGTCCTTGTGTTGTTGTTGTTACTTTTGTGAGCTTTCAGACACCAAGCGGAGCGAAGCTGCGTCCATCATTTGTGTTTGCAGTCACCCGTGGCGCACAATCAGCAACCCGAGCGGTCCCCGCCTCCACCCAAATGTCTTATCAGCCATCATCTCCTCGCTCTGTAAGCCCCCCCTCGCTTGTACCATTAGCCTTTTGTGTGTGTGCGTGTGTCATTATGCGAATTTGGCTCGGCTGCAAACGTTCAGGTGTGAAAGTAGCTATTAGGGTTTTTTATTTTTCTCTCACTTTGTTACCATGGCAACACCTTCAATGAGGGATGTATTGACTTTTATTCAAATTTGGACTGCCCAGCCCCCAACCTGCCCCCACCCCACTGTGGTTAAGGGTCATTACACTGACTTTATTTTGTATTGGATTCTGCAGGAGCATCAGTAAAAGTTTTAAAGCTTTTTTTTTTTTCCATGTATTAGTATCGATATCAATAGTTGTGCATCGTTCACTCCAGTAAAGTGGGTAGCTATTCTTAAGCAGTTTTTATCTAAATGCGTGAGTCTTCATGTAAAAGTTGCAAATCAGTGAGTACAGAGAGCATCTAGTCACAAGACAATTTCTTCTGTATGCATGAGTCTTGATAGCAAAAGTTCTATATCAGTCACTACAATTTTAAACTATTCAAAAGGTGCTTTCTTCTGTATGCATGAGTGTTAATGTCAACAGTTGAGGCATCAAAAACATGCCCTAACATGACCCAGCTACCTCATGCAACTTAACACAGAAGAAAATCCATAATCCATAATAATCCAAAATCGCAGTCTTGTTCTGACCTCGGCCAAAAATCCAGGAAAGTTTTAAGAAGATCAGCTGAAAATTGTGTTTTTGCTTTTTTTTTTTTGTAGTCCTTATACTGTATTCCCCCTTCCTTGAGCTGTCACCTTATCGTGGTGGAGGGCGTGTGTATGTCCCAATGATCCTAGGAGCTAAGTTGTCTGGGGCTTTATGCCCCTGGCAGGGTGACCCATGGCAAACAGGTCCTAGGTGAGGGACCAGACAAAGCACAGCTCCAAAAGCCCCTATGATGACAAACAATTCAGGAAGACATTTTCCCTTGCCCGGACGCGGGTCACCGGGGCCCCCCTTTGGAGCCAGGCCTGGAGGTGGGGCTCGAAGGCGAGCGCCTGGTGGCCGGGCACAGCCCGAAAGGGTAACGTGCGTCCCCCTTCCCATGCCCTCACCCCCTGTGGGAGGGGCCATAGGGGTCGGCTGCAGTGTGAGCTGGGCGGTGGCCGAAGGCGGGGACCTTGGCGATCCGATCCCCGGCTACAGAAGCTAGCTCTAGGTACGTTCTGGTACCAGTCCACTCGAGAGAGGTTGAACTCTCTTCCACTCTGGAGTTACCCACGGTGAGAGGTGCCGAGCAGGTGTGGGTATACTTATTGCCCCCCCGACTCAGCGCCTGTACGTTGGGGTTCACCCCGGTGGACGAGAGGGTAGCCTCCCTCCGCCTTCGGGTGGGGGGACGGGTCCTGACTGTTGTTTGTGCCTATGCACCAAACAGCAGTTCAGAGTACCCACCCTTTCTGGAGTCCTTGGAAGGGGTGCTGGAGAGCGCTCCCGCTGGGGACTCCATCGTTCTGCTGGGGGACTTCAATCCTCACGTGGCAATGACAGTGAGACCTGGAAGGGCGTGATTGGGAGGAACGGCCCCCCCGATCAGAACCAGAGTGTCCACACGTGCACTTGGCACTAGGACATCCTCGGTCGCAGTTCGATGATCGACTTTGTGGTCGTGTCATGACATGTGACTTGCGGCCACATGTCTTGGACACTCGGGTGAAGAGAGGGGCGGAGCTGTCAACTGATCACCACCTGGTGGTGACTTGGCTCCGATGGTGGGGGAAGATGCCGGTCCTACCTGGCAGACCCAAACTTATTGTGAGGGTCTGACGGGATTCTGCCAGAGGTTCCCGGCAGTTTCAACTCCCACCTCTGGCAGAACTTGACCCACGTCTCGGGGGAGGCGGGGGACATTGAGTCCGAGTGGACCATGTTCCACGCCTCTATTGCCGAGGCGGCCGACCGGAGTTGTGGCCATAATGTAGTCGGTGCCTGTCGAGGCGGCAATCCCCGAACCCGTTGGTGGACACCAACGGTGAGGGATGCCGTCAGGCTGAAGAAGGAGTCCTATCGATCCTTTTTGGCCTGTGGGACTCCTGAGGGAGCTGATAGGTACCGCCTGGCCAAGCGGAATGCGGCTTCGGTGGTCGCTGAAGCAAAAACACGGGCATGGGAGTTCAGTGAAGCCATGGAAAAATACTTCTGGACGGCTTCGAGGAAATTCTGGTCCACCATCCGGCGTCTCAGGAGGGGAAAGCAGTGCACCACCAACACTGTGAATAGTGGAGATGGGGCGCTGCTGACCTCGACTCGGGACGTTGTGAGTCAGTGGGGAGAATACTTCGAAGACCTCCTCAACTCCACCGAAACACCTTCCCATGAGGAAGCAGAGTCTGGGTTCTCTGAGGCGGGCTCTCCTATCTCTGGGGTTGAGGTGGCAAGGTCCCGGACGGGGGTGGATGAGATTCGCCCGGAGTTCCTAAAGGCTCTGGATGTTGTGGGGCTGTCCTGATTGACACGCCTGTGCAACATCGCGTGGACATCGGGGACAGTGCCTCTGGAATGGTAGACTGGGGTGGGCTTTTTAGAAGGGGTGCCCGAGGGTGTGTTCCAACTACAGGGGGATCACACTCCTCAGCCTCCCTGGTAAGGTCTATTCAGGGGTGCTGGAGAGGAGGGTCCGTCGGGAAGTTGAATCTCAGATTCAGGAGGAGCAGTGTGGTTTTCGTCCTGGCCGTGGAGCAGTGGGACAGCTCTACACCCTCGGCAAGGTCCTCGAGGGTGCATCGGAGTTCGCCCAACCAGTCTACATGTGTTTTGTGGACTTGGAGAAGGTGTTCGACCGTGTCCCTCGGGGAGTCCTGTGGGGGGTGCTTCGGGAGTATGGCGTACCGAACCCCCTGATATGGGCTGTTCGGTCCCTGTACAGCCGGTGTCAGAGTTTTGTCCGCATTGCCGGCAATAAGTCGGACTCGTTTCCGGTGAGGGTTGGACTCGACCAAGGCTTCCCTTTGTCACAGATTCTGTTCATAACTTTTATGGACAGAATTTCTAGGCACAGCCGAGGCGTAGAGGGGGTCCGGTTTGGTGGCCTCAGAATTGCATCTCTGCTTTTTGCAGATGATGTGGTTCTGTTCGCTTCATCAAGGCGTGATCTCCAATTCTCACTGAAGCGGTTCGCAGCAGAGTGTGAAGCAGCTGGGATGAGAATCAGCACCTCCAAATCTGAGACCATGGTCCTCAGTCGGAAAAGGGTGGCGTGCCCTCTCCGGGTCGGGGATGAGATCCTGCCCCAAGTGGAGGAGTTCAAGTATCTTGGGGTCTTGTTCACAAGTGAGGGAGGAATGGAACGGGAGATCGACAGGCGGATCGGTGCAGTGTCTGCAGTGATGCGTACTTTGTATCGGTCCGTTGTGGTAAAGAAGGAGCTAAGCCGAAAGGCGACGCTCTCGATTTACCGGTCGATCTACGTTCCTACCCTCACCTATGGTCACGAGCTGTGGGTCGTAACCGAAAGAACAAGATCCCGGATACAAGCGGCTGAAATGAGTTTCCTCCGCAGGGTGTCTGGGCTCTCCTTTAGAGGTAGGGTGAGAATCTCGGTCAACCGGGAGGATCTCAGAGGAGAGCCGCTCCTCCTCCACATCGAGAGGAGCCAGATGAGGTGGCTGGGGCATCTGTTTAGGATGCCTCCCAGGTGAGGTGTTCCGGGCACGTCCCACCAGGAGGAGACTATGTCTCTCGGCTTGCCTGGGATCCCCTCGGAAGAGCTGGAGGAAGTGGCTGGGGACAGGGAACTCTGGGCGTCCCTGCTAAAGCTACTGCCCCCGCAACCCGACCTCGGATAAGTGGTAGAAAATGGATGGATGGATGGATGAATATACTGTATTCCGTTTCCAGTGGTGGAAGCTCTTAGCGGCACTCAGGAACCAGCAGCACTTTTTTTTTTTCCCCCCCATAAGTTGGGTCACTTGTATCTCAAGGCCTACATATGACTACATCAATCAACCTAAAACTGAATTATACCAAATCAATAGGATTCTTGACCTCACGTGGTCCAACAACACCATAACGTTTGAATAAGGTCAGTGACTTGGGTTCTCTGCCGCAAACATGGTGAAATTTCCTGTTTCAACCATATGTGAAAGGGGCAAATTATTAGAAATGACACTACTGCGGCGGCACGAGCCCCGCCACAGCAGACGCGCTGCGATAAGAGCATCCACTGCTGGAAATGGAATAAATGGAATACACAGCGGCACGATAGGGAGGCAAATAAGAATGAGCGGACGGCGCCATAATGGAGGAGGAACGGGGGGCGCCGAGGCTAAGCGTGAAAACGATAGCGGAGACCAGAGGCCCGTTTAGAACGTGCACTTACATACGGCAAACACACCGGCGGCTGCCTGAGCGCTGCGCCAAGTGACAGATAAAGGAAATGGGAAAATTCCCCCGTGCGCTATCTGTTTGAAAGGAGCGGAAGGCATACAAGCTCCAATTGTTGTTTTTTTTTACAAGGTCAGCTTTAACTCAGTGACTGTCTTTGAGGTTTACGAAAACACTTACTTTAGGTTGGCTGATGAATCGAAATTGTCTTTGATGTTAACAAAAACTGATATGTTGTAAATCGCCGGCGAAAACACGTGTCAAATTGTCTTAGAGGTTGATGAAAACAAATGTTTGTTTTATAGATAACGAGATAGATAATTATTAAAAAGGAGTATATTCTAAATCACCTTTGACTTCAATCAAAACACGTATGTTACATTGTCTTGAGGTTTATGAAAACACACTAGGTTCATAGATGAGTAACAAAAACACGTATGTTAAAAATGGACTTAGACGTCTACAAAAATACAGACATTAAATAGTCTTTGAGGTTGATGAAAACGTTAGGTTCATCAAAATTGTCTGATGTTTAAGAAAAAACATATGTTGCAAAACATCTTTGATAACAATTAGGATACCTACACTACATTTTTTCAAGGTTTACAAAAACAAATACATGAGGTTCGCAGAAGATTCAAAATTGTCTTTGACGTTTAATAACAACAACAGGTATGTTTTCATTTGCTTTGAAAGCATCTATTTCATTGTGTCTGAGGTTTCCAAAAATACGTACGTTAGCTTTGTCGAAAAATCTAATTTGTCTTTGGTGTTTGATATCTTAATTATAGATGTCCATGAAAACATTGAATTGTTTTACATAAGCGGGTACATTAGGTTTGTAGAATACTTGAAAACGTTTTTGATGTTTACAAAAAGGGTAAAGCTAAAATTGTCTTTGATGACTATAAGAATATGTGCATTAAAGTGTCTTTGAGGTTTATGAAAAGACGTAGCGGTTTCACCGATCAACACAAAATTTGGTGGACACCTCTAATCATAACAGGATGCATGAAAAAGTCTCAAGGGCCCATGCTCGAAATTGAACAAGAAGTCAGCCCTTTTGGTTTGAAGCAGCCATTTTAGGGCAAATTCCAGGATTTGCTCTTTGAGGAACTCCTATTCGGGAACTGGCCCAAATGAGACCCAATAGGAAGCAGGTACTCTATCTATACAGATGAGTTAATTCTTTTCCCATTGTCTCCCAAGGGAAGAATTACCTGTTTATGTCTTTGCGATATTAAAAGCAAACATTGGATGGGAGACATTTTAATGGATCATCCCTATATGATACAACTGAACCCAAAACCCACCCACCCACGCACGTGCACACACACACGCACACGCACACACAATCTGAGGTTTTTTGGCACCGTAGGTGTTGGTGATGAGTCACGCGGGCGCATTAGGGCGTTCCAAATGACTTCCCTGCCAGTCGGGCTGCGGCACTGATAACCGATAACACTTCAGTGCAACCACGAGGACTCGCTCAGCTCCCTCGCCTCAGGCTCTCCAAGCTATGTCATCTCCTACTATATAAGACATATTGTATATAATGCTGTATGTGTGTGTTTGTCTGTTTTTGTTTGTGAGTGCGTGTATGTGCGCGTGTGTGTGTGTGTGTGTGTGCGCTTTTAATATGGTTGCCGTGACATTGCACAAGTTCATACTATAGCGCCTTCCACATAATTTTGCGCCTTGTGAGGAAGCATCAGGGTCAGGACACTGTACATGAAAGGGGTTGAAAAATTGGAAATACCTGTCAGAATTAATGTGATTGTATGATACGTTTTAATTTCTTTTATTTCATGAGATTTAATTTGATTTAATAACATTTAAATTAAGAACATTTAATTTTATTTCATTGCATTCAATGACATTAAATTTTATGGAATTGTATTTGATTCAAAAGCATTCATGCAATTTAATTTCATGAAATTTCATAAAGTTTTATTTAATGTAATTTTATTTCATATTTAATATATTTAATTTGATCACATCTGGTTAAATGCAATTAAATTGGTTTTATTTTTTTACTATGAATTTTATTATTTTATTATTATTTTTTTAATTACAATTATTTAAATTTTGTTGATGTAATTTCATTTTGTTATTGTATTTATTTATATTAAATGTAATTCAAATTAATTCACTTGGAATGGAATTAATGTTATTACTTTTAATGCAAATTGATTACATTTAACTTACTTTTATTTAATTTTATGTTGTTGTATGCAGTTATGTAATTAAATGTAATCTAAATGCAATTTTTTTATTCGATTTAATTTCATTTTGTTTTTAGTACCTGTACTTTTGTAATTCTAGGAAATGTTATTTGATTAGATTTGTAATTAAATTTTATATAATTTATTTAAAATGTAATTAAATTTGTCAGTAACACTAGTAAACATTGTTAAATTGATGCATCACAGTCTCAACTTTGTAAAGGCAGCATTTATTTTTTTTTTAAGTCATGACGACCTTATGAGTCGTTATTTATCTGTTTCTATTTTTGTACTCGCCACATTCATGCAGATTGTTAAAAGCTGCTCGCCGACCTCAGGCTGAGAATAACAAGCTCTGCGTCACAAATGCATGCATCTAAAATGCTTTTTAAATAAAATGAAAAAAGAAGTTGCCCTCAGACTTCTTTTCACAAAAACCTATTGCTATTATTGTTATTCCAAGGGATAGAAGAAAAACATTGCCCGGCGGGCACAAAAATAAATGCCTTGTATTATGTATTCAATTATACAGCTTGTTCAAGCAGTAATAAATGCATGCAAATGCATGAGTTGGCATTTCACAACAGCTAAAAGCAGCATAGCTTAGCATACCGAATAGTTTACGTAAGACAAAAACGATAAGTGCTTTTTGTAAACACTTCTCCTGTTACTAAAAGTTAAAGAAAACTGGTTGTACATTTGAGGTTTTTGCTTTAGGTTGCAATATGTTTGCTGAGTTCAACCCAGAAGTTGCACACAAACAAACTGGGAAATTGTATATAAACATTAATAAAATGGAAGTTAGTTATTGGTAAAACAGGAGTT
Source organism: Phyllopteryx taeniolatus (assembly GCF_024500385.1). NCBI lineage: Eukaryota > Metazoa > Chordata > Actinopteri > Syngnathiformes > Syngnathidae > Phyllopteryx > Phyllopteryx taeniolatus. Next base: position 15,463,974 of record NC_084518.1, read on the forward strand.
TGCATACAAACAAACCAAGAAGTTGTACACAAACAAATCAGGAAGTTCCACCAAAACAGCACCGGTTTTCCCACAAAAAATAGCTAACAAACAAAAAAGGTCATACCTGACCTTTTTGTAAACAACCGAGGAAGTTACAGAAAAACAACCCAGGAAGTTGCACACAAATAACTTTTCTCAAACAAACAACCCAAGACTTTTTTGTCACAAACAAACCAGAAAGTTGTTGACAAACCAGGAAGCACACAGACAAAACATGTTTTTTTCCACAAAATATAGGACACACACATCCTAGGAAGTTGTACACAAACAACCCAATAAAATTTCCAAATAACTTATATACAAGCAACCGAAAAAAATTGGCACAAACAAACCAGGATGTTGTGCAGAAACAACCCAGGAAGTTGGTCACAAACAACCCAGGAAGTTGAAGACGAACAAAGTATTCGTTCACAAACAACCCAGGAGCTTTTCCACAAACAAATAACTTCTTTACAAACAACCCAAGATGTTTTCCACAAACAAACCAAGAAATTGTGCAGAAACAACCCAGGAAGTTGGTCACAGACAACCGAGGAAGTTGAAGACGAACAAGTTTTCCACTAATACAGTGGGTACAGAAAGTTTTCAGACCCCCTTAAATCTTTCACTCTTTGTTATATTGCAGCCATTGGTTAAAATTATTTAAGTTCATTTTTTCCTCATTAATGTACACACAGCACCCCATATTGACTGAAAAAAAAACGTAATTGTTGAAATTTTTGCTGATTTATTAAAAAAGAAAAACTGAAATATCACAGAGCCATAAGTATTCAGACCCTTTGCTGTGACACTCATATTTAACTTGGGTGCTGTCCATTTCTTCTGATGATCCTTAAAATGGTTCTACACCTTCATTGGAGTCCAGCTGTGTTTGATTATACTGATTGGACTTGATTAGGAAAGCCACACCCCTGTCTATATAAGACCTTACAGCTCACAGTGCATGTCAGAGCAAATGAGAATCCTGAGGTCAAAGGAACTGCCTGAAGAGCTCAGAGACAGAATTGTGGCAAGGCACAGATCTGCCGAAGGTTACAAAAAAATTTGTGCTGCACTTAAGGTTCCTAAGAGCACAGTGGCCTCCATAATCCTGAAATGGAAGACGTTTGGGACAATCAGAACCCTTACTAGAGCTGGCCGTCCGGTCGAACTGTGGCTGAGCTCCAGAGATGCAGTCGGGAGATGGGAGAAAGTTTTAGAAAGTCAACCATCACTGCAGCCCTCCACCAGTCGGGGCTTTATGGCAGAGTGGCCCGATGGAAGCCTCGCCTCAGTGCAAGACACATGAAGTTTGCTAAAAAACACTTGAAGGACTCCAATATGGTGAGAAATAAGATTCTCTGGTCTGATGAGACGAAGATAGAAATTGTTGGCCTTAATTCTAAGTGGCATGTGTGGAGAAAACCAGGCACTGCTCATCACCTGTCCAACACAGTCCCAACAGTGAAGCATGATAGTGGCAGCATCATGCTGTGGGTGTGTTTTTCAGTAGCAGGGACAGGACGACTTGTTGCAATCGAAGGAAAGATGAATGCGGCCAAGTACATGGATATCCTGGACGAAAACCTTCTCCAGAGTGCTCAGAATCTCAGACTGGGCCAAAGGTTCACCTTCAAAAAAAGACAATGACCCAAAGCACACAACTAAAATACAGAAGAAGTGGCTTCAGAACAACTCCGACTGACTGTTTGTGAATGGTCCAGCCAGAGCCCCGACTTAAACCCAATTGAGCATCTCTGGGAAGACCTGAAAATGGCTATCCACCAACGTTCACCAGCCAACCTGACAGAAATGGAAAGGATCTGCAAGGAGGAATGGCAGAGGATCCCCAAATCCAGGTGTGAAAAACTTCCCAAAAAGACTCGTGGCTGTATTAGCTCAAAAGGGTGCTTCTACTAAATACTGAGCAAAGGGTCTGAATACTTATGGCTGTGTGATATTTCAGTTTTTCTTTTTTAATAAATCTGCAAAAATTTAACAATTCCGTTTTTTATGGGGTGCTGTGTGTACATTAATAAGGAAAAAATGAACTTAAATGATTTTAGCAAATGTCTGCAATATAAAAAAAGAGTGAACAATTTGAGGGGGTCTGAATACTTTCCATACCCACTGTAAATAACTATTTACAAACAACCCAATATGTTTTCCACAAACAAACCAGGAAGTTGCACACAAACAACCAAGCAAGTTGAGTGTGAATAAAGAATTTGTTCAGAAAAAAACCAGGAAGTTGTATGCAAACAACAACGAAGATGATATAAAAAAAATAAAAAAATAAAAGTTAAACAAAATGTTGCTCTGAAGCCAGCAGGAAGTTGAAAAACAAATCAAGCCTTGTGCTTGATGGCCAGTGAAAAAGTTCCATTCTGGCTCTTTGGCTGCGGTGCGGGCTGGTTTCGCCTTGGCGTTGGCTGCAGTGCTTACTGATGCGCGGCGTGGAGATTGATGGCGGGCGCTGATGTCTTCACGCGCCCCCGTATGAGACGCCTCATCAACCTCAAATTCGGCGCCTGCCCCAGGACCGCCGCCATCAGTCACAATCGCACCCCCCGCCAACCCTCTTTCTATGGTTGCCTCCTCCAGCTCATTTTCAGGGACAGCGAGGGGAGGGTAAATAATTTTGCGGGTCCGGCTGACAACGAGTCGATCACCGGGATGGCATATTTCTCCCGGGTGGCGATGGATGGGTGTTCGCGGTTCATTCTTGGACGGTTTTGACTGCTTTATGGATTCATATTCATCATGTTTGAAGCACTATGGATTTTTCATTAAGGGTCGCTCACAGTCTATAAAGCAGCACATTGCGCCGCACGCCGCACTCTATGTACACTTTTAAGTGGACCCTTCAGGCAACACATTAGCCACTGCTAAATGCTAACGAAGCTTTCTTGGTGTACATCTTGTTGTTTTGGTGTACAACTTTCTGGGTTGTTTGGGACCAAATTCCTGTTTTGTTTGTGTTTAACTTACTGGTTTTTCTGTATTTAACTTGCTGGGTTGTTTGTGCGTGACTTCCTGGTTAGTCTGTATACAACTTCAGAGTCCATTTGTGTGAAACTTCCCAATTTGGTTGTATACATTTTATTTTATGTTATTTTGTATAAATGTTCCAGTTTTTTTATGCAACTTCCTATGATGTTTGTACGCAAGATTCCTAGTTTGTGGCAAAAGTTCTGTTTTGTTTGTTAGCAAACTTGCTGGGTTGTGTGCGTCTTATCTACCTACTTCCTGGTATTTTTGTGTGAATGTTTGGCTTTGTAAAGCGCTTTCGACACTGTGATGGTGGAGATATAGCGCTATATAAGTGCAGTCCATTTACCATTTTACAACTTTTAGGTCCGTTTGTGTGCAACTTCCTGATTTGGTTGTATACAATTTCCTGTTTTAATGCAACTTCCTGGTTTGTTTGTGCATAACTGCCTGGTTTGTCTATATACTTCTCCTGTGTTTGTTTGTGTGTGACTTACTGTTTTTTTTTTTTTTTGTGACCAAACTTATTTGGTTGTCTTGGTACAACTTTCTGGTTTGTTTGTGGACAGCTTCCTGGCATGTTTGTGTACAACTTCCGGGTCCATTTCCGTGCAACTTCCTGATTTGGCTGTATACATTTTCTTGTTTTTGTTTTGTTTTTTAATAAAAATTCCTATGAATTTTATGGTGTGTTTGCAAACTTCCTAATTTGTGTGTAAATTTCTGGTGTGCCTTTCTACAACTTTCTGGTTTGTAAGCAACTTCCTGTATACATAAATACAGCATGTACACTGTATATGTCCTTTATGTATAATGTATTATACATGTATATATTGCATAACCCGTTCTTTTGGCGTGCAAACGAGAACCCGCAAATATAGAAAAAGAAACGCAGTGTGAACCATTATGGATATTATTATTAAAAAGGTGCAGGATGGCGGAAGATTACAGCGTGGGCACACAGTTCCCGCACACACCGCCACGTTCCCGGGGATCCATTGTGTTGCGGGAACCTTACGATGCAATTACTCGGCCATTTTCAGCCTTGCCGGAGTGCGGCGGCGTGGGTGGGTGGGAATAGCGTATGCTAATCGCCCAGCTCTACTTTATCACTTGGAGGTGTTGTGTGCCCAGTAGCCGCATTAGCGCAGACAAAAAGAAAGAAAGAAAAAGAAAGAAAGAAAGAAACAGACAGCCGCCACCAGCGTACGGGTTCATCATTCTCAAAGCATCTCCTCCTACTTGAGCGCCCTCGCCCACACTCCTCTGTTTCCACAAAAGAAGAGGGAGGTAATTAAAGGAAACAAAAAGGCCATTCACGTATACCCTCTTAGGCTACGTTAACATCACATTTATTTCAGTAAAACAGCAGTTTTAACTTTGAAAACTGTCACGTGATTTGTTGTTATTCATGCAGAACTGAAAAACAACAGAGTAATGTGCATGCCAAGCTACTAGTTGGCGATGTCATTATGAACAGTTAATAGCACAAATATTTTTTTCAACACCATTCATTCTCATTTCCGTGTACTGAAAAAGCGTAAGTGAGTGAATTGCAGTGTAGGCATTGTACGCATTAGCAGGGAAGTTTTAGAAGCCCAAACATATAATACAGTGGTTTAATTCATTCCGTCACTAAGCTTGCAATTTACCCATATATCAAATAACTTTTCCCCATTGAAATAAATTGAAATGCCATTAATCTGTTCCAGCCCCCCCCAAAAAAAATCACAACTTTTTTTTCCTTGTTTTTAATAAAGGAAGAAATGGCACTGTGGTGTATAAAACCAAAATAAAACAATAAAATAGAATGTATCGAAATAAACAGTCATGTTTTACAGTATGTGTGCCTTGAAGGGGCGTGGCCAATAAGTAACAGGAGCTGAAGTTGGATTGGCCCAACTTGGCCCATTAGTTTGCATGTGAGCATATGGCTGTGAGTTGTGGCTTACAGCAGGTCTTTGTGAGTGTTTTAATTTAGTATTTGTGTGTTTAATAATTCAATAAACAGTTGAAAGTGCATGCAATGGCATTACAGTGCCTCAATTGCTCCATTTTCTTTTCACTTGAGCAGCAAAGTATCTGAAGCTCCATCGCAACTACATTTTGGCTTGCAAAAAAAAAAAAAAAAAAAAGACCAAGCAACAGCTCGTAACTTGAAAACTCATAAGTTTCAAGTTTTAAGTTCCAAGTTGTAAGTCAAGGTACCACTGTACTTAAATGGTACAATGGTTATTGAAAATGTACTTTTTATTGTTTACATACAATTTGTGGGGTGACTGCAGGTCCTGCCCACTCATCGAGTGTAAAATTAAATAAGTACTTTTTGTTTGTTGGCCAGAAGAAAAATCAGCCGTGGTGGCCCTCTAGATGCAGAGCAGTGAAAACCTTAAAGCCTCTTCGGTATTACGAGAAATAAAGCAAACCCCCGTCGGCCAAAATAGAAATTTTTAAAAGTCATTTACTTTTAGATCTATTAAAATCATATTTTTGTCTTATTTCAAGGCCTACCTGCGACACACTTTTTTCCCGATACCAGCCACCCCAACACTCGTGGCACGGCGTGAGCATGGCACGTACGTCAGGGGCACGGCTCAAAACCTTTCAACCGAGAAACTTTCGACTCTAGAGCATCATCTATTAAACGGAGGCTAAGAGGCTGCGAGGCTGCACGTGAATGGCCTTTTGTTCCGTTTAATTAACTCTGGACACAGACGGCAAGTGAGAGAGTGCGAGCGAGAGAGAACGATGAACCCTTTGTTGGCCATATTTACAAGGTCATTATCCAGTATTTTGAGGAGCCTTCTGAGATGCCTTCAAATATTCCCTCCATTTTCAATTCAAACCATTGCCTTTTTATTTCTTTTTTTTAAGCAAACGCTATATTTTAGTTTCAGAGAGATAGAGAGAGAGAGAGAGAGAGAGAGAGAGAGAGAGAGAGAGAGAGAGAAAGGCGGCAAGGTGTTGTGCAGTGGTCGAGTGTGAGTTAATGTCGTGGCAGGTTGCAGGGTTGGGGGCGACGAGGAGGGGTGTGTTGCGCAGGGGGGCGACTAATGCAGAGTGGCAGTTGATAATGCCAAGGCTGTGATATCAGCCAACATCGGCCCTGCGGCACACCTCCACTGCCGTCGTCATCGCTGTCATCATCGAGCATTTCGGCACGCAAATAATGACACCCCCCACCCTCGCTATGCAATGTAATCAAATAGAGGTTGTCATGCGATGCCTTAAGGGTCTGTTTGAAATCATAGCCTCCCTCACACAGCTCTACTAACAAAATATCGATTTATGTATCTATCCATTGTCGAGTGTTGCCTTCTTGGACATTCTAAAAATCTTATTTTTTCTCACAAAACTGACCCGCTAATTAAATATCCATCCATTCAGACAAAGACCAGTGTTGCCCTTCTACCTCGAAGCTCTGCTAGGACCAAAAACAAAAAAGGAGTTCCGCCGCAAATATGCTTATTACAGCTAATGATAAACTTTCCCAAAAACGACAAAGGAGTGCTTATAAGGGATTTTTAATACACTGTTAGATGTGTAATGTACATATAACATGATAGGTTTGAAATGCTTAGCATTTAGCTGTCTCAAATTCTGTACACCAAATTTATACCATACACTCAGTACCAACTGTAGTTTCAGTTTAAGGATTGAAGTACATCCCTTACAAATAAGCTTAAAATGCATGTTAGTAGTATATATATATATATTTAGTAATAATGGGGAGGGGGCAATTATTATTCAATTATTCGATCAATAACCAATAGGAGAATCTATTCTAAAATAAATTCGATAGTGACAGCCCTACAACCAAACAACCAGCCATCCATTCATCTGTACGTCCATCCATCCATCCATCATCAAATGCTGCCTTCAGAGACAGTCTGAAATCATCAAACATCTATCTATGGTCTGACAATACGGAAAATGAAGAGTAAAAACATATTTGCTGGAGTCTGCAGGCGTCGCTGTGCACTTTTTAAATGACTCAGCTTCCACTTTGGTCATGTCGGCCTTTGTGCATCAAAATGGCCTCCGACTACGCCAAACAACAGAACTTAAAAAAAAAAATACAAATTTAAAAAAGAAAGAAAGAAAAATGCCCGGCTGACCAATAAATGAAGCCAGAAGGAAAACAGGCGAACAAAATGGCGGTGGCATGAGTCACAATGATTGACAGGCAACAGTTGTTTGTCAATCATATCAGAGTCAACAGACTACTTTCCTTCCCCACCTGTTGACGTACGCTTGCATGACTCTCATGGATGAATCAATACTAATTAAAAACATTTTCAAACAATACAAATCACAGCCAAGCTGGGTGTTGCTTTCAGGGACAGTCTGAAGTCCTAGCTTTCCTTGTGCAATTAAATTGCTAACTAAATAAGTACCCATCTAAAAATGGGTGTTGCCTTCAGGGGCGGTCTCAAATCATATCTTTGCCAGCACAACTGATCTACTAACTAAATAACTGTCTTATTTCTGTACGGTGGATATAAAAAGTCTACATACTCCTGTTGAATGGCAGATTTTTGTGATATTAAAAAAATTAGACCAATATTAATCATTTAAAAACTTTTTTGCATGTTCTCCCCGTGCCCGTGTGGGTTTTCTCCGGGCACTCCGGTTTCCTCCCACATCCCAAAAACATGCATGAATTGGAGACTCTAAAATTGCCCGTAGGTGTGAATGTGAGTGTGAATGGTTGTTTTGTTTGTATGTTCAAAAGCCAGCATCTGCGATGGTATGGGGCTGTGTTAGTCCCAATGGCATGGGTAACTTACACATCTGTGAAGGCACCATTAATGCTGAAAGGTACATACAGGTTTTGGAGAAACATATGCTGCCATCCAAGCAAGGTCTTTTTCATGGACGCCCCTGCTTATTTCAGCAAGACAATGCCAAACCACATTCTATACGTGTTACAACAGCGTGGCTTTGTAGTAAAAGAGTATGGGTACTAGACTGGCCAGCCTGCAGTCCAGACCTGTCTCCCATTGAAAATGTGTGGCGCATTATGAAGCGTAAACTACGACAACGGAGACCCCGGACTGTTGAACAGCTGAAGCTGTACATCAAGCAAAAATGGGAAAGAATTCCACCTCCAAAGCTTCAACAACTAGTGTCCTCAGTTCCCAAACGTTTATTGAACGTTGTTAAAAGGAAAGGTGATGTAACACAGTGGTAAACATGACCCTGTCCCAGCTTTTTTGGAACATGTTGCAGCCATAAAATTGTAAGTTAATGATTATTTGCTGAAAACAATCAAGTTTATCAGTTTGAACATTAAATATCTTGTCTTTGTAGTGTATTCAATTAAATATAGGTCGAAGATGATTTGCAAATCATTGTATTCTGTTTTTATTTGTTTAACACAACGTCCCAACTTCATTGGAATTGGGGTTGTACACAATGGAAAATATCCACTTAAATAATTCTTCATTTTTGACATTGAAAACAACACAAATAAATATCAAATAAAAAGTGTCTGCAATGTTGTGCACAGCTTTCCTTGGACAACGGATCTATTCACCTAACTTTCTGCGTACCTTAAGTTGCGTGTTGCCTTCAGGCACATCCTGAAATGACAGCAACCAACCCACCTACCTACTTGAAGTCAGATGTTGCCTTCAGGGACAGTCAGAAATTATAGCCTTCCAACCACAACTGATTTTCTGCCCATTCCCCCAACCATCCATTGTCAAGTGTTGCCTACGGCTACATTCCGAAATCATAGCTTTCCTCCCACAACTGATTTTCTATCCATCCATCTATTCATCTATCCATCTAAGTGTTGCCTTCAGGGATAGCCTAATAGTTCCTCTTGCCCAATTTAACTACCAACCTACCTAAATTCAGCTGTTGTCTTCAGGGACATTCCAAAATCTTAGCTTTCCCCCACACAACTGATTTTCATTCTATCCATCCGTCCATCCAAAGTCAAGTGTTGCCTTCAGGGACAGCCTGAAATTACCAAACAGCTCATATAATGTATTAATTTCAAAAAGCACAAAGGAAGGAGATGTGGCGATAGCAAAGTGAACAACGCTGCTTAAGTGCACTTAAAGTGAGCATCCACACACACGCACGCACACGCACAAGATCCACACACACACACAAAGGAGCACTAATTGATAGCTTGTTAACGAGGTCACCCCCCCAATTTTAGTCTAAACACTGGTGCAGAGGAAGCCGTGTAAAATGACTGCTCCATCCATCCCTCACTCACTCTCTCGTCATTGAGGAAAATTTCATTCATGCCATTTCCCTTCATTCATGCTGGAGGGAAGGGAAGTTGGGGTGGGGTGGGGGGGCGGTGGGTCGGTGAAGGGAGGGGGGCATGAGGGGGCGTCGGTGCCATCTCCACACCAGCGTTCTTATCAATGGACGTGACGTCAGCAGAGCGTGCTGCTGGGGGTGGGTATAGAGCAAGGCAAAGGGGAGGAGGACGTCGGCTGGTGGTGGGGGGGGGGGGGTCTCTGATGTAGTCACGTGGTTCCACGGAGGGTATATACAATAAAGTTGCGCTGGCCGTGGTGCTGAAAACATCCACTACAATACATTAGCTGCACGCGCTAAAGTGACATAAAAATAGTTTTTTTTTTTTTTAAAGTGTAACCTTGTTAAAATAATATTCTTAAATGTCGCGCATAGGCTGAGAAGACGAAGAAACAAATAAAGAAAGAGAAGAGTGTTCAATACCCACAAGTCTTGATGAGATTAATCTTTTTGGCTTTATTTTGACTTTTTTTTCCCTCCCCACAACCACCCCCCCCCCCCCCCTCCACAACGATTGTCCACCCACCCGCCACCCTCCCACAATAGTGGGACCCCAGGTAGGTGACAAAATTCATTCATCCATTTATTCATTCATTCATTCATCATTTTGTGGCATTATTAACGCTCTTTGTCAACTGCGCGTTTTATCGCCACACATCTCCTATTTACATTTTATTTAATTGGGAAAAATGAATTTGTAAATAAGCCATTGTATTTCATGTTTCCTCATGTTTTATAATAATGAAATATGAATAATAACCAAACGAAATTTGTTTCGTTAACCACTTTTAACCCGCAATGGCACGTGCCACATTGCGACAAATTGATTTTTTTCCCCAACACAAAATGACACCAGCTTATTTTTTTTCGTTTTTTTTTTTTTTTTTTTTTTTTGATCAGCCCAGCCACGACATTTAGTCAATTAAATCGTGTAGAACAAATGTTTATTTCTATTTTACAGTAACGGCTTTTAAATTCGATTAACGTGCCTTGATGACGTAGAGAGATGGGAATCGGGTGGGGAGGGGGGGCGGGGGGCTAGGATACGAAACAGGGGGGTGCAATTGTTTCGTTGCACGAAATAAATAGTATTGAGTTACCAAAAAAGAATCGGACGAAAATTGTGCTGCTGTGTGGAGCGGATAAAAAAAAAATTGGGGTTCGGTGTGCATTCCACAGCACGCAGAGGGAGAAAAAAACGGCGGGGGGGGGGAGACTAAGCATGTTTTTTCCCTCTCTTTTTTTGCAGTTGGCGGGCGGGGTGTGGGGGGGGGGGGGGTTCAAATGGATCATCCAAATAATTTGCCATTTGCTTGGGAGGAGGAAGAGGAAGGTGGGTGGACGTGGGGGGGTTAAAGTCACTCGAGCGTGATGCCGCGCATCTTTTTTACGCATGACTTCCACACTGCGTGGCGCCATCGCTTTGACTCACGGGACCTATGTAGGATTTAATTTTCTTGCTTTCTTTTTTTTTTTTTTTTTTTTTTAAATACAATTTTTTCCCCCCCTCCCATGCACTCGTAACAAATGATGGGTGGCCGGTGCGCACGACCTCCTCTCGGCTTTGTTGGTTCGCGTGAGGAGGAAGAGGAGGTGAGACCCGCATTTTACTAAGCATTTGCTCGGTTTAAAAAACAAACGTATAATTTGTACAACTTAATCCAGACCTGACGGCGATAAATAAAAATGGTGCTGGGACGTGGGCGCATTGGAGAGAGAAAAAAATGGGCTCCATTGCGTCAATTCCGTTAGTCAAAATAATTGCTTCTCTTGAAAAAGTGTTGGTTAAATAGTCTTAAATTGTACGTATTATCAAAGCAGAGGCGAATCTACGAAATAGAAGCAAATCTTCAAGTATCCAACGCACCGAGAATGAAAATTAAATATAGAGAGAAGAGAAATTGAGGATATTTCTGTGGGGGCTCTGTTAGGAAACGACTGTCCCCTTAAAAATATTTCAACATTGCCTCCTCATTGTGACAAGCTCAACTGATTTCGGAAAAAGGGTATTCATATTCGAGAGCTACTATTTGTTTTTCCTTCATTCTGTCATTTTAGTTAAGTGGAAATACATTTTTTTTTTAAATCCAGATTTAATGTTTTGATTGGAAGTCTAACTGTCCTGGCCTGCGTTTTGTCCCCCCACCCTACACCCCATCTCCCCACCCGTCCGCGCAGGTGTTTCACCTCACTCCTGTCTGCCCTGCATGGTCATGACCAGTCGTCACGCCCCTCCCTCAGCAAGCCTTGTCCTATTGGTCCTGCTCACCATCACTCTGTGGCTGGCCGCCGATGCCGCCCCCGCGTGGGCGGAACCCAGGGACGGAGGGGCGGTGGAGGGAGGGGTGGCGGAGGAGATTGCGCTCGTTCCGGCGCCCCGAGGTGACGACGGCGGTGGCAACAACGCGTCATGGAACCAGGACAAGCGGCCAGAGCTGGGATTGAATCCGGCGCGGGTGCTCGTTGTCCTCCTGCAGGCTCTGGATCGGACGGAGGAGGAGGATGCGAGCCCGGAGGGGGACACGAGACAGGAGGGGGATGCAAGACAGGAGATGGATGCGAGCCAGGAGGCATCCTCTAGCCAGGTGGAGGCCAATGAGATAAGGAGGGAGTCTGAGGCTGATAAGGTTATCCAAGACTTTGAGGAGGACCAGGCCCAAGGGCGCTCAGCCGAGGACCTCCTGGAGAAGGCATCAGTTGAAAGCTTCCTCGCTGCTGCCCCCCATGGGGAAGACAGCTCCCTGCAGCGCAAGATCCGTGGCTACTTCCAGAACATTGACTTGGGCCTCCAGGACAACGAGATCCTGCCACCCCTAAAGGGTTACAAAGCGTACAACACGCAGTTGGCCAGAGCCGGAAAGAAGCTTCACTGGCAGGGGAATTCTGCTACCCAAGCCGGCCCTGTCAAGGGTGGCAACTTCATGGACGACTTTGAGGATGAGGGCGGCAAGGTGGAGGAAGAGGTAGAGGAGGAGGACGAGAGTCTGACCCACGTGGAAGAAGAGGCGAGGGCCCGGGCCGAGAAGCAGGAGGTACTCCAGCAACAGGAGGAGGCGGAGCGGGCCCGCGAGGAGGAGCAGCGATTGGCTGACGTAGCCTCTGACATGCTGCTACAGTACATGGGCCGCAAGCAGCAGGCCTTCCTCAAGCCGCGGCAGAAGAGCAACAATGCTGCCGAGGACAAGCGCTCCGAGGAGGTCCTCCTCCCCGACCAGGACGAGGACGACCTGGACCAGCAGATGATCGACCGGCTCATCGAGATCAGCAGCAAGCTGCACCTCCCGGCCGACGACGTCATCGAGATCATCAGCGACGTGGAGGAGAAGAAGAAGAAGCGGAAAGAACTTCAGCAGCAACTACCTGCGGTTGCTGCTCTGCCTGTGGTACCCCGCTTTAGGCCCCTGGTGCCTCCCCCACTGCTGGGGGCGCCCGTCTACCACTACACGGCCTCCAAAAACCCCAAGAAAGCTCCCTTCAAAGCCCCCTACAAAGCCTCCTACAAGTCTATGAAGAAGTGGCAGAAGGACAAAGGCAAGTCGCGCAAGCAGGACTTCTGGTACCAGCCTCAGACACCTGTCGACTACTGGTACAAACCCCAGAAACAGTTCCTAGCCTTCCCTTCCTACCCGTACTACCAAAAGCCATATCGGGCGTACTACCCAGTGTACTTCCCCTACCCCAAGCCACAGTACTACGGCAAGGCCTCTCCCGCCCGAGACCACCCATTTAGCCCCCAGGAGCTCGACCCCCAGGGCCCCAGGCGCAGGCACAGGGGTCAGGGCAAGAACCGGGGACAGGGGTGGAGGCAGAGGCCGGTGACCCGCCTGCCCGAAGCCCCTTACATCTCTAACTATATCCTGCCCCACCCACGAACCTACCAGCCCCCGCCGCCCCCCAAGCCACTGGCCCCGCCCCGAAGAGGGAGGCAGCCCCCCTTCTATTACCCGCCGGCCACGCCGCGGGACGACTACGAGGAAGACGGCCTGGTGCCTCAGCTGGACAGTGAGGAGGAGCTGGAGAACTTTATCGAGAGGATCTACATGAAGCGCAGAATGTACTGAAGTACTGGTTTGGTTGGGTTTTTTTTCGGGGGGGACCCACGGGTGGGGGCATTGTTATAAAAAGGCTACAAATGTGTCATTTGGAGGGTCCAGGATGGAGATTCTGGTTTGTTTAATCCACTCAACTTGTTTTTTTATTTTGTTGTTGTCGATAGGGTTCGGTCAGAGGAGGGGACGAGACTGGCTGGGGGATGGGGGATGGAGGGGTGGGGGGGGGGTTACCCTGCACACCGCCATGTTTACATTGTGAACACAGGGGGGCATCCGCCTCCATTCAGGTTTTCTACAACACAGCGTCACGGGAACCATGTTTACAACAGGTCTTTGTACATCACATTACATACACACAAAATAAGACGACCGAGCCTTTGGTTGTATCGGATGTGTGCTGGTGCCTTTACAATTTGAGGGAAGGGGTGAAGAGGAAAAAAAAAAAAAAAAAAAAAAAAAAAAAGGTGCCACAAACACACATCCCTGCTTTTTTTCCCCTGAATTTTTGCCTTACACACACTAGTCTCATCACGAAGCCCCGCGGACCCCCCCAAAGCACAAAACACTTCCAGACCTGGTGGGCCGAGGTTTCGCCATCATTGTTGTGATCCAATTGGATGTATTTTTGGACATTTTATTTTGCATTATGATTCATTTGGTGTTTTTTCTGTATTGTATTCATGACCTTTAGGGCCTTCGTGGAATCTCTGTTTTCGTTGTTATTCCTCCGACCCATAAATCGGTTTCATGGGGACTTCGAAATGCTTGAGAACTCATGTATCCCGATAACCAAAAATGTATGGGTCCTGATTAAAGGTGACTGAGTGGTGCCCCCTGGAAAGTTAGAAAAAATTAGCCCCCGACACTTGTTTCACCAATCGACATGAAATTCAATTGACATTTCTATCATAACAGGACGGACACAAAAGTCTCAAGGACCCATGCCTGAAATTGACCAGGAAGTTGGCCATTATGGCCTGATTCCAGGACTCGTATTTAGACAAATTCCTACAATGGAATTCGTTCAATTGAGCCCTGAAACAATCGGCTTTTGAGGGACCACAAAATTCCCAAAACTTATACATTTTTAAGGCGCATCTATCCTAGTGAAAATGTATGGGTTCTCAACAGGCACCCTCAAAACTCACTTGGTAGCGCCCCCTAAAAAGTTAGAAAAAAATTATCCCCCGACATTGGTTTCACCAATTGACACAAAATTACGTGGACATGTCCATTGTAACAGGACACACGAAAAAGTCTCACGAACCCATGCTAAAAATTAAACATCAAATTGGCCTTTTTTGTTTGAAGTAGCCATTTTAGGGTGAACACCTACAAGGAATTTGCCCATGGGTGACATTAAAATGAGCACAGCATGGCATCAAAGGGTGATCATTTTGAAGGTTTACCATGCAAAAATTGCTGCGAGGGCCCGTTCATCACTTTATTTTTGTTTCATTTTAAAAATATACTTGAAGTCAGCTGCCACCACCGCCAGAGGAGTGGGTTCGGTGGGTGGGGGGGGGGGGGGGGGGGGCGACCAATTATTTTTGTTAATTTCCTGAAGAAATTCAGTGATGAGTTTGCAGTCGGGTGGGGGAAGTGTCAGGGATTGTGCTATTTAAGAAAAAGAAAACAAAACAAACAAAAAAACAACAACATGCACGTCTTTCTACTTGCATCTTCAAAAAAAGAACAAAAAAATATGGAAAAAAATAAAAGTGTGTAGAATTCAAGATGGCTGTCTTCTCTCATTAAAACTGTGAACATAAATAACAAAAAATAAACAACAACAAGGAGGAAGGCCTGGTGATGCCATCTGTCTGGATGAATGTTTGTCGTTGATGTCACCTTTAGCATTGTAACATGTACAGTGTGAAATAAAAACATGCCCGTGCAATGTGTACATAGTAACAGCATGATGATGATGATGACCACTAGTTTTGCTATACTATCCAAAAAAAATCATAAATAAAAGCAATTATTTTATTAAAGGTGAATTTTTTTCATGGATTCCTGCTATTTCAGCACAAAATAGTATTTAATCGTTAACGTGTGTATATAGGACCATAAAGATGGAAAAGCAGCACAGATGGGGACAAAGGTGGAAGGAAGGAAGGAAGGAAGGAAGGAAGGAAGGAAGGAAGGAAGGAGCCGTTGATTGACGAGTCACATGATTGGCCTATGAGTCATCCAGCTGCAGGACCACACACACACGTATTACTATAGAGGACATTGCCCAGACTTGCAGCCTCAACATCGCAACCTTGTCATGCTAAAATGAGTCATTTTCATGTCACTGTGACATGCATACACACACACACACACACACACACACACACACACACACACACACACACACACACACACACACAAGAATTACAAGAATTCAAATATACACACACATGGACAGTGGACACGCACGCACACACATGCAAAAATGTTTAAACTCAATAAGTCATGTTTTGTACATTGTGATTCAATTCGCTTCAATACAATTTTTATTCCGTAGGAAATAATGGAAACGAGAAATTATCTGCTTCCGGGTCAAACCGCGGCCACCAGAAAAACAAGCGCACAGACCAAGGTGCAAACAAACACACACACACATATTACTTTCAAGGACCTCCACATCACAACGTTGTCACACGAAAATTAATTATTTTCATGTCACAGTGACATGGCAGGCGCACACACACACACACACACACACACACACACACACACACACACACACGCTAATTACTATCTATTACTTGAGAACAATGATTACCCAACCTTTATAAGCCCAAAGCACGTATTTTACATTAAACAAGATTTCACGGCACACCACCAAATTAAAATGTTGTAGCCTTGCTAGCTTGTCCAGATAATATTAAACAAAACATCCAATTTGTGTTCATCCATCCATCCTTCCATCCATCTTCTGAGCCGCTTCTCCTCACTAGGGTCGTGGGCGCGCTGGAGCCTATCCCAGCTATCATCGGGCAGGGGCTGGTGTACGCCCTGAACTGGTTGCCAGCCAATCGCAGGGCACATACAAACAAACAATCATTCGCGCTCACATTCACACCTACGGGCAATTTAGAGTTGTCAATTAACCTAGCATGCATGTTTTTGGGATGTGGGAGTAAACCGGAGTGCCCGGAGAAAACCCACGCAGGCACGGGGAGAACATGCAAACTCCAGACAGGCGGGGCCGGGGATTGAACCCCGGACCTCAGAACTGTGAGGCAGATGTGCTAACCAGTCGGTCACCGTGCCGGCCAATTTGTGTTCATTAGGATGTAAAGCAAACCTACTTCCAGTTTACATTCGAGTGAAAACACATGGTTTATTGTGGGGCTTGGAATTGTTACCAACTGAAACACAAACCAATCATACCAAAATATGGGGGGAAG
This sequence comes from Phyllopteryx taeniolatus, assembly GCF_024500385.1. Taxonomy (NCBI): domain Eukaryota; kingdom Metazoa; phylum Chordata; class Actinopteri; order Syngnathiformes; family Syngnathidae; genus Phyllopteryx; species Phyllopteryx taeniolatus. Next base: position 15,480,724 of record NC_084518.1, read on the forward strand.
GGAGGGGAAAAAAAAAAAAAATAAAATAATTTATTAATCGTCGTAATTACTCGTAGCTACCACATACCCCTACGGACCTCCCCTAGTGTCGATTCTACACTGTCGCTTATCTAAAATGTACGCTGCCACAATTCCGCCATGAAATCCTCAGCGCTGAAGAGCTATAATTCAATAATAAAGAACTCCTTAACTTTCACTTCCTGCGTTCTTATCACAACAGCGCACCGCCTTACAGGCTGACACCGGCGTACTGTACAAGCGCAGAAGAATTGACAAAAGAAGATTTTAAGATTATTTAAAAAAAAAAAAAAAAAAAAAAAGCATATTACATTTTTTTTCCTCCAAAAGAGGGAGGGAAGCTCTTGGTCACATATTATTTATGCTAAGTGTAATTTATGTAAAAATATGCTATTATTACCTTTTTAAATGCAGAATTTTCATGTAAAAGCTCAATTGGATTTCTGGTGTACCTAATGTTGGGTCTAATGAGTCACATGTCAATACAAGATGTAAAATGATGCTGTTATATGTTGTAGTAAATAAGTCTTATACCAAATACGAGACTTTTAAAAAAATATATATCTGTGTGAAGGCTTGATTTTCAGAAGAAAAAAAAAACTTGCTAATGGTTTTTGGGTGTACCTAATTTTGTGTCCAATAAGTCTACATGCTAAGTGTTGTATACGAGATGTAAAAATATGATATTGTTACCTTTTTAAAGGCTGTATTTTCAGGTAAGCGTTCATGTATTTAATCTCGGGTGTATCCAATGTTGTGTCCAATGAGTCAGATGTCAATACAAGACGTAGAAAATATTACCATCCATTTAAAGGCTGAGTTTTAAGGTAAAAGGTTTTTATTGGATCTTGGGTGTACCTAATATGGTGTCCAATGAGTCACATGCCAATACATGATGTAAAAATATGCTATTAAGTTAGAATTATCACATAAGACCTCTATTATTGGGTCTCAAGTGTACCTAATGGTGTGTCCAATGAGTCTACATGCAAAGTGTTGTCTCCAAGATGTACACATATGTGATTATTATCAGTTTAATGGCATAATTGTCATATAAGAACTCTCATATTGGAGCTCAGATGTTCCTAATGTTTCGTCCAGTTGTTTTACGAGGTTGTGTGCGCTACCTACTTCCGATAAGCCGCGCAAAGAGGGAAAAAAACAACATCAAACATCTTTCTCTGCGCTATTTGGGTGTTTGGACATATTACGCCTCATCAAGCCAGCTTTCACCAACCGTTAAGTTGTAAGTTTTTTTTGTAAGTTAAAGAGTTTTCTATATTGTTATATATAAGTCGGGCAAAAATGTTTACAGTTTAAACAAGAGTTATTTATTCACTTTTATTTTTATTTACTTCTCAAATAGTGTGTGTGTGTGTGGGGGGGGGGGGGGGGGTCACGTTGCAAGGGGTGGCGTGTGAGACCCTGAAGAACATGATTTGCCGCACAAGAATAAAGTGTAATTGCACATCCACTGCAGTAGATGGCAGTGGTGCTCTCATTGCTCTCGGAGTATTTGCTCTATGGCGTAGTAGTGTTTATTGCAATAGTACGTGCAGTTAAACTTGGAAGACACCAGTGAGAAAAATTTAACGGGGATAAAAAGAAAGGCAGAGACAGACGGAGATTGTGTAACACATGAAAGTCACCCAAAAGCTAAGACGAGGAAGTTTGACGAAGCGTTTTTAGCGCTTGGCTTCACAGTGACTACGGTGGGAGACGAGGAAAAAACGGTGTGTTTAATATGTCTAAAAACGCCGGCAGCGGAGAGCATGAAGCCTAACAAATTAAAGGGCCATTTGAATACAATACACCCTAATCACGCTGATAAGTCCCTGGAGTTTTTTCAGAGAAAATGTGCTGAATATTTTCAGCAATGTGAATAGGTGGCGCACCAAATTGCTCAGTGCAAAAAACCTCACACCACAGCAGAGGAGCTGATACTCCCTGCACCAATTGACGTGGTCTCCGTCATACTGGATGACGCAACCGCTGCAAAACTAAAAACCATCCCGCTGTCCAACTACACTGTCGCCAGACGTATAAAGGACATCGCAAATGATCTCCAAGAACAGCTGGTGGATCAACTCAAAGACAAACGTTCTGTCTTACAATTTGATGAAGCAACCGACAGAAATAAAGACTGCTTGTTTATTGTACGTTACGTACAATAAACGTACATACGTATTGTACGTTTTCATTTTTCAAATTCCCTGTGTGAGGATCTACTTTTTTTGTAAATATGTCAGAGATAGAGCCACAGCTGAAGAGTTATTCAAAATGCTGAGCAGCTTCTTGTCTGAGAATGGGCTAAAGTGGGAGAACTGCATTGGTGTTTGTAGTGATGGTGCTCAGACCATGGTAGCGATGAGAAAAGAACTTCGAGCACTCATCAAGAAGGCCTCACCTAATGCTGAGTGGACACACTGTGTTATACACAGAGAAGCACTTCCATCAAGGCACCTTTCCCCTGAATTAACTGAGGTGATGACTGATGTTATTGCTGTAGTATATTTTATAAAAACCAGACCACTAAAAACAAGAGTCTTCTCTGCTATCTGCGAGGAGCTGCGTGCTGAACGTCAAGCGGTGTTGTTCCACAGTGAAGCAAGGTGGCTGTCACGAGGAAAAGTCTTTTCCTGTGTTTTTTGAGCTCAGAGACCAGATAAGAGTGTTTTTGGAGCAGGAGCACAAGTGTGGAGTCGCAGAGAAATTTAGCGATGAGAACTTCCTGGGAAAGCTGGCCTATCTGAGTGACATATTTGGAAAGCTAAATGAATTAAATCTACAGCTTCAAGGAAAAGACAAACACCTCCCTGAGGTCACAGACAAGATCAGCTCTTTCACTCGAAAGCTTGGAATCTGCTGCAAATTTGTTTCTTCTTCCTGGGGGGGTCGTAACAGAAAACAATTGAGAAGCACTTGAGAGGAGCAAAGGAGGCCTCCATTTTGCCTTGCCTTCCCTTTTGTCTCTCATCTGCGTTTTTTTCCACCACATTCGTTCATTGCCTATTATCCCGCCACTACCCCAAATTTACCGTCCTTTCCCCCCCCCCTCCTGCCTCCCATTTTCATCCTCTCTCGCCATTTCTTGTTGCAAAAAAAAAAAAAAAAAAGAGCGCGCAAGGGAAGGCGAACGGGGTGAAAAGCACTCTCACTGCTGCACCGCTGGCACAATAGACTGGTGGTGAGTCATCGCCACTTATGTTTGCGCCGTCGTCCTCCTCCCACCAAACACACACACATGTACAGGGAAGGGGGGGTCAGCGCCCACTCCAATTACTACCTACCTGCCATGCACTTAGAGGACACACACACATATTCCAGTTCTGCACAATGACCCTGAAAGCAGCAACCGGCTCACTGTGCAATTTAGTTGATTGTGCTTTGCAAATGGCTGCCTCGCTGCATCAAAGTGGAGACAAAAAAAAAAAAAAAGTGTGTGAATGTGTGCGTGTGTGTCTGTGTGTGTGTGATGAGGAGGGGGTTGCGGGGGAGGACGGGGGCAATGGGTGTCAGTAGGACAGATTTTTTTACTTCGGCAATGGTCAAATAATGGTGGTGGTGTGCACAAGATCGCACCGTTGCCAACACTCTTAAAACGCCTTAATGAGCATATGGGGCTGTAAAAAAATAGATTTCTTCCGAGTTAAACGAATCAGTCCTAGAAGGCTATCAATATATAGATAATTAATAATTAATAACTGAAAAGTCAAGTAGCCACACAGTTATGGAAACTCACACAACACAGTTGGAAAGAACTTTCTGAAGAATATTTTGATTTCCATTTTAGAGTTAAGATATACAATACATGTTTTTTAAGGCTGTTTTTTTAACAAAAGTTTTTTTTTATTATTATTACACTTAACTTCTATTAAGGTTTGTCAAGACTTAACGATAATAGGGAAATGGGTGCCAGGATGATAACAGTTAAGAACCACTGGGTCAGGGTGGGTTTGGGTAGGTGGTTTAATAATCAAGTGTGAAATTGTGCTGCATGCTTTGAATGGGGGAACGTGGCGCCATCTGGTGGACAAATATAAACAGAAGCAATGACAATGTTTTTCTTTTCCTGGTCTTTTCTATACATATTAGATTACATTCCTGTATCCTTTAACATGCCTGTCAAGTTTTTAAGGACACACCATTATCGAACATCTACAGCGATGCATGAATAAGGTGTGAAAACAACTTTCCCCTTTAAATGATGTCTTGGGATGGTGCCAAGTACTCCCCTCTAGATTGTTTACATCCAAAGTGGTAGGACACTCGAGCCTCGGCCCACTATGAGTCTTTTCAGCTAGCTGCTTGGGAGCCATTCGAACGCATCAAATATTGAACACCTGTAGTTTCCGTTTCACACAGTCAGGTGCAGGATAACTCTACAGACTTGCGGGAGAAGGCATGCAGGGATGCAGCGAGGCAGAAAGGTAGGCCACCTTGGCATCTGAACTCACCCGTCTGATAATCTTCTAATAGAACATTTTGTGAAGGGAGGATGGGGTTTAATGATTGTCTCTCACCTGAGCAGGACCACCTCCAACCTGGCTGAGACGACCAGAGGGGAGGAAGAGGGCGGCGGGTTCGAAAAGTTCTCAGAACCAGAAGATGGTGGAGGAGAACAAGTTGAGAGCGGGGCCTGTGATGGAGAGACGGAGGTCAGGTTTGCTCGGTAGCAAAAATACAGTGGGTGGGCATCAACATGGGTAATTTTGATTTATTATTTACAGAAAATGTTTTTCTAATAAACTACAGAGTAATTTATCGAGTAAATGATTTTTAAATAAACATTTCATTGTTTTATCATTAAGATGCATAATTGTATTCTTTATTTAAATTTAACATGTAAGTTTGACCAAACATTTCAGAAAACAATATTGGAAAATTCATTCATTCAGTCATCTTCTGTTCCGTTCAATAAATAAATTACATTAAAACATGATGCCCAATAAAATAATGCCAAAAACTAACAAGCTGAAAAATTGATGCAGTGGAAAACATATGCATGCCATGCCACAGATAAATCTGATTATTATTTTTTTTTAGCATTTCAATCAATGACAATAAAAGTTCAAGTCTTGTTCAGGTCACCGATCCAGAGAGCTCACAAGATGAAGTGGAAGGCACTGAAATGCAAAGTGGTGACCCCCTACCATGCACGACACCGACAGAGGCAGAGCTGACACCTATGGTACTGTCGTCACCTCCCTCCAACACGCATGGTAAAATCATAACAAACACACACATCAAAGTATAAACCAATAATAAAACGGTTACAATGTCATGAAGATCAAAACCAGTCGATTAGAAATCTCATAGTTGAAATATTATCAAATAAATTGGCTGAACTCACTTTTGGCTTTCCCATGGCCTGCAGAGGAACTGAAAGATGCAACTTCCGGTGGAACATGTGACTTGGAAAAATAACAATAATAAATTTAAAATATTTTAAACATTTACATGGGATCAACCTTACATACTATGCTGTGCATCCTACTTAACGTGGATTGTTTTCATTTAGGTTTTATTATTTATATATACACAAACAAATTCCGATTAGTATAATTCAAGATTCTTAAATTCCAAAACCAGATGTATATGCACATTTAGTTGGGTTTCTCCCTTTGCACTGCAGTGCACACTACTTACTGCAGGGGCACTCACTCCATGGGTAATTGACGCTAGAACAACTACCTCACAAACCAGACAAAAAAACAAAAAACATCAAAACTATTCAACTTTGTTCTAAGGCCAACCAGTAAGCAAATGTGTCTGTTTTGATTCTGTTTCCATGGTGACATTTGTTTATAGATGGCCCCTCAGAAGCGTGCTGGTACTGTCTCAGGTCCCTTGACCCAGAGTATCATCCCCCACCTCCTCAGGTTACCACACATCTGTAAAAACAAACAAACAAACAATTTTATTCAGGAACTAAACCGTTGGCTACGATACTTCTCTGCAGTTGCAGCAGGTTTCGGATTATTCGTCTCTACTGCCCTCTGGAGGATTGAAGATGAACTACCAGACGGACCCTCGCCCCCACTTCGGCGTGGCCTGGTCCTCGCACGCGCCGTGTCGCCCCCTGTGGGGCAGCGAGGGGCCAAGCTGGGGGTACAGGGTGCCCTCCGATGGTGAGCAGCAGCAGACGCAGCGAGCGTGCCCCCACTGCCACCTGGCATTGCCCTCGGACACGCTGAGCTGGCATGAGGTGGGCATCCGCACACGTCTCTTTACTAGGTCCACCTGCCCCTGAATAAAATCCAATACAAAAACAATATTAATTTGCAAGGTGTCGATCGTGGAAGTCACTTTTATAACATTGGGAAAATTTTAGAACATTTTCCTTACATTTTAATGGAATAAAGCACGATACTAGCCATGCACGTCATTAGGTGTTACACTTGACGCCGTGCGCAATGCGCATGCAACACACTGCAAATGACCGAATGTGTTGTTTCTCCCTGCAGACAAAGTGTCTCCAATTTGACGGACTGCGCAACCCCAACAAATAGGATTTTTTCATACAGCACCTGAATGTGTCAACAGTCGTGGAAATTAAAAAACAGTTGTTTATTGCTATGTTTTTCCGATTTTTGTTTGTTTATGTGAATTTAACTAGATGCACCTGAATGTATAACTGTTGAGTGACGTCACACTGTCTGCTGATGAACAGGCCAGAGCATCGCTTAAAAAAAATAAAAAAAATAATGAATCTGCATCCTCTTCCTCATTGGCCCACAACGGGAGCGCCAGGTCATGTGACCGAGCCGCGCCAGCCCAGCCAATGGCGTGGTCCCTTCACTGACCCACTGCCTTGCATACTGACACCAACCCCAGCCAGTCTGTTGTTGTTGTCGTTGAAGCGGCGCCTTCTCTCCAGCATGCCGCTCGACAAGCTCTCTCCCCCGGGTGAAAACGGCGACAGCAGCGGCCGGCGGCCGAGAGCTTGTGGCGGCTCGACGCCCTCGCCTCCGCCGGCCCTGAGGTGCTCGTACGTGGCCAGGAGTCTGGCGGCGGCGGCAGTGGGGGGTAGGAAGATGACGCATCCCGGGAAGGCCATCCTAGCAGGTCCGCTTTTTTTCCTTTTTATTTTAACGCTTCAATCTGAGCCGATTGTATTACTGTAGAGCTGCTTTGTGCACAAGCTGGCGCCTATTAAGGCGAACTGGGTCACTAAGGCAATCCAGCAGTGATGCTCATGTACTGTCGCGTCTACATCTATCCCAGTGGTTCTCAAACTGGGGGCCCCAAAATAATTTGCAATAAATTAAGTCGTATTATTTTCTTTTAAATGCGTATACAGACCTATGGAGACCTGCGTGCTAATAAATGGATGACAAAAACCAACAACAGAACCATACTCACCAGAAATTCTATTAAATGTATTAATGTGTGTAGATTGTTTTACAAGTTCAACTTACTCTGACCCACCAATCATCAGTCGGAAAAATGGTGACGTTATCTTGGGCCAGCTCGCAGGCCCTCTTGAGGTGAATTTGAAATCTGATTAGTTAAAGAAACAGTACTTGCAAGTCGCTTTTTTGAAAAATAGTCACTAATGCGGTGTGGAAAAGTCACCAAGTGATATAGCCAAATCGCCTATATTTAGCGTGACTGACTGCGCTTTTGTAAACTTCTTTTCGGAGCCTGTTGTTTGGAAGCAGTACACGTCAGCCTGCAACAATTGATACATTTTGCAATTTTTGCAAGTTCCTTTCTGTTAAACAGGGCATGCATATTTAGGTTGAAACCTTCAAAAACCAAATAATTCCCATAGCATTTAGCAGTGCACTTTGTAGTTATATGTTTAATAGGTTTAAGGATTATGAGGGGCTCCTTGGAAAAATGTCTCCCCTATAAGGGATCTCTGGAATGCATGACAATTACCAAATTTCTCACTTTAGGTGGGATTGCGGGCGGAATCGAGATTTGCATCACCTTCCCGACAGAGTATGTCAAGACTCAGCTGCAGCTGGATGAGCGAGCCAACCCGCCGCGTTATCGGGGCATCGGTAGGTTACAACTGGATGCCGTCAACTACCCACACCCTGTCTGGGCTCGTCTAAATGTCCATGTTGTTGGCAGGTGACTGCGTAAAGCTGACCGTGCAGGATCACGGTCTCAGAGGCCTGTACCGAGGGCTCAGCTCGCTGCTCTATGGCTCCATCCCCAAGTCGGCAGTTAGGTTAGATTTGTGTTCCAAGTGCATTTGATAGACCTCCGCCAACAACCCTAAATTGGATCAGTTTTCACACCCGGCATGTCCAAACAAACTGGGAATGTTTTGCACTCCAGAAACGTTCAGGGAGGGAATGGAGCCTGATCCGGAATGGATCCCAGTTTGGTTTGTGGTTCACTTAACTTGCAGTGTCAACACAAAATAATTGTGATTCGCAATTTGGTATCTCTGAAACAAACCAATTTGAGACCAAACTCAACTTGCTCAGCTCCTCTTAGGGTGCTCTGAACAGCAGTTCGGTCCTATTCAGGTCTGGTGAGGCCTCGAGGAACTTCACACACTTCGTCAAAGAGGACTAAGTGGTCATTTTGTCTCACTTCAGGTGTGATGAGGCCTCGGGGGAAGACTTAAATGTTAGACCTGCTACAGTTTTTAGCTTAGGTTAAGCAAACCAAACTGAAGTGAGACGCCCTCTCTGAGACCACCTCTCATTCTGGTTGACTTTAGGTCTGAGGCATCACGCAAAACAAGCTGATCCTGGAGAACTTTTGTGTGTTCACATTGCTTATGTTCACCAAATTAAAACGAGACTAAATCTCAATGTAATCCATTTGGGTAGGAAGTAAAAACAAGATCAAAACAGCAAACAAGTTGGAATACCCACATACTCATCCCCCGCAGATTTGGCACCTTTGAGATCCTCAGCAATCCAATGCGGGACGCCACGGGCCGGCTGGACAACACACGAAGCCTCCTGTGCGGCTTGGGGGCGGGCATCGCCGAGGCCATCGTCATCGTGTGCCCCATGGAGACTCTCAAGGTGGGTGGCATAGCAGGAAAGGGAGGAGCACATTTGTGACGGGACATTCGTGTGACTGTTGCGTGGCCCGCGATCCCTCACAGGTGAAAATGATCCATGACCAGTGCTCGATGAGGCCTCGCTACCGGGGTTTCTTCCACGGTGTCAGCGAGATTATCAGAGAGCAAGGTAGGACTTCCAAGAAAAGCCCTGAGGATGACTGTTAGCCATTAGCTTTATCCAGTTTTCACCCCTTTAGGTGTCCGGGGGACCTATCAAGGTCTGACGGCGACCGTGCTCAAGCAGGGAACCAATCAGGCCATCCGATTTTATGTGATGAACGCGCTACGCAATTGGTACAAAGGTAGGAATCGCACAGAAGTAACCAGCAAGCTGCGAAACGCACAATGATGGACAGGAAGGAATAGGGGGATTAATAACAACAAATGCGATGAACATTCCAGGATGTACCACACCTCTTGCTTGAAGTCAGGTGGGATGGCGACGTCAGTGCTTGTCTCTGGTCCTTGTCCTGCAGATATAATTGCTTTCAACACAGTCATCTTTCTGATATTTCCTAATACTACCTCCATAGCTGGGAAATTCACAGGTCAACATCATTCCCATTCACAAAGGTAGCCTACTAGCTAACAAAGGTTAAAGAATAAGGGCTAATAATTAGAAATCTGCTACGTATGACCATGGCTCTGACAAAAGCCCCTTTCACAGTTTTCAGAAAACTGGTGTAGTAACAGAATATCAGCCAGTGCCAGTGTCTGAGACTTCTCCGGCAGATACAATGGCTTTTAACACAACAGGAGTTTGCTTTCCACTCTTCCCTTTCACATGGCCTTCGATACTACATCCAGGAAATTTGCAGGTCGCTCTCATTAACAATTCCCCAAAACTGGAGGGCCACAGGGTTTCAGATACAAAGCGAGACAGGTGGTAGATCACAAGTTCAGGGAAGGAAGGGAGCTGATTTACCAGGAAACAACAAAAACTGATAAAGTCATAAGCCACAAGGACTGACGGGTCTTGCACTGACCTGGAAATCACCAAAATTTGGTTGGAAGATCAGAAACCTGACGGTCTTGTGCGTATTTACACTTACATTTTGGTTCTCGTCCCTAAAGGGGATGATCCCAGAAAGGAAATGCACCCGATCGTCACGGCCATGTTTGGAGCCACAGCGGGGGCCGCCAGCGTTTTCGCCAACACACCTTTGGACGTGGTCAAGACGAGAATGCAGGTTAGTTCCGACATTTGTTGTTTAACCTTTAAAGTGTTTCTAAAGACCATGTTTTAAAGGGTCTGGATGCCCATCGCTACAAGAACACGGTGGACTGCGCCTTCCAGATCCTCAAGCAGGAAGGACCCCAAGCGTGAGTTACCTCAGCTCTTCGCTTGACTAACTACTAGCTCAACTGTAGCTAATGTCTTCCTGTCCTGTCTCAAAAGGTTCTACAAAGGGACCATTCCCCGGCTGGGCCGTGTGTGCTTGGACGTGGCCATCGTCTTCGTTATCTACGAGGAGGTGGTCAAGCTGCTCAACAACGTGTGGAAGACCCAATAAGAGGACCTAAGAGGATCCCCTAAAAGAAGACTGGCAAAAACCTCTGGAAATCACCAGACCAGATATTTCCACGTCGCTTTAGGAACACTTTCCAGCACTAAAACATGGCAATGGAGGATTGTTAGTGCAAGAGCGAAGTTTATTAAAAAAAAAAAAAAAAAAGACCAATCACTTTAAGCGACCACAGGTTTTAAGGCACTTGAGTGGAGTCCAAAAAAGTGATAAATTGGTAGACAAAAGACAAAATCTCTGTGGTAAAGTTTTTTTTCACTTGAGAGATCAGAAGTGATGTTGGACCTGCTAGTTCATCGTTGAGGAATTCTTCCATACCAAACTCATCCAGGCACACCTTGATGGACCTTGTGCACTGTGAACAGTAAAAAAAAAGGGAGGGGGGGGGGGGTCTCCTAAACCCCACATGGGTAGATGCATACAATAGTCCATACCTTCTTGGTAAGAGGAATAATTAAGAGTCAGTGGTCTAGTTAATTCCTTTGACTGTCCCAATGCTTTGGTACATTATGTTTTTACCTTCTATTAATTATACTGTACGTAGGGTGGGGGTGAGCGCTTAGTACTGAAACCACAAATGTGTCTTTTGGTTTGGGAAAGACATAAAAAATGGTGGCACAGTTTTAAACACGCACACGAAGTCCAGCTGTCTTGCTCAACGCTAACAGACTTTTTGTCACAGCTAAATTGATTTGATGCTGCATTTTTGGTGAAATTGTTTTGTTAGCCACATGCTAAGTCAAGCGTTTGATGCTAACAGGCCTGTTGTTGAGACTTACATATGAAGCTTAACCCCAGAAGCTATTTAGCACACACAGCTTTAAGAGCTCACTTTTTAATCACTGGTAAGTTGATTCACGTTGCTTTTTTGGGGGTGCAAAACTGTCCGTTAACCTCATGCTAAGTCCATCTGTTTCGTTCATTGTCACGCTATTCTGATGAACTGTATCCTAGAAAGCTAATTAGATCCGACTTTTTGTCATCGAAAAGTTGATTGACATTGCAAAATTGTCAGTTAGCCACATGCTAAGTCCATCTGTCTCATTCGACGCGAATAGGATCATTGTAGTGCTGATCCGACACGTAGGCCAAATATTTGTAGTAGCCAGTTAGCACTTAGCGTTAAGATTTCACACCATTGACCTTATTATCATGGGTTTTTATGTTTTCTAAATGTTATCAATTTAACTGAATTGTTTTATACACTTATGATCCTCATTCTAGTTTCATGTATATAAGAACATCTAAGGGGTTGGGGAGGTGAGCACACATTTGAGAGGCTTACTGTGGAAACAAATTAGTATCGAAAACCACTCTGCCTTACACAGAAAGCCTTTTGAGTCTTTTTTTTTTTTTTTTTTGCCAAACTCCAAACATGAGACGCCATTATGCATCTGAATGTTGTTTCCAATTGTGTGTGTGAGTGTGTGACTAACCTGTGCAATCGTTTCGACTGTTAAAAAAAAAAAAAAAGAAATCAGGAAACAAACTGATGTTTTCACGGTGTAATAAACGTTGCTGGTGTGGAAAATCTGTGGTGTACATATTTATTTGTTGAGTAATTGGGGTTTGACTGTATGTGACAATTGGCTTCGCTGCAGTTCTGAGGAGCTCCACAGGTTGAGGCTTTGAGGAGGGAGGAGATTAAAGGCTGAGGGCGTGGGGGAGTTGTAAGCAGTCCCAACTGTTACAGACACATACCACCCGAGGCAAAGTCTTCATATTCTGACCTTGTTTGTGTCAGCGAGTCACCATGACGATGCTTTTCAACGCCAAATTAACTATGAAGCATCTTTACTCTGGCTTTTAGATCACTTGGTGGGAAGGAAATGGAGGTTGTGGCCATTATAGCTATCTTCTCCATCTGTAAAGACACACGAAATAAGTTAAAATGGTTGATTTGAAAAGACAGAAAGGTCTCTTGGTATTTTTACTTACATTCTGAGGCATTTGTCTTTACCACCGCTGGCCACTCGTTGTCCATCAGGACTCCAGTCCACAGCAAACACCTGAATGAGAGCAAATAGCTTTCATACACATACGCAGTGGTTAACAAACGTATTGGACCAGCACTCAGTCTAAGCTTTGCCACAGCAGCCCTAAGCGAACAGCACATGGCTAATTCTGAAGTATGTAGAATCTCTTAAAGATATTTTTTTATGCTGAACTAGAAGTTTCTTTATTAGAAAAAAAACAGGTTAAAAAAAATATTAAAATGTCAAATTTTTAAATCGTTGAAAGGTACGATTCGTTACAAATGCATTTTATTTCTGAAAATATATAATTATATATTAAAATCTAACAACCAATCTGGAAAAATAATTTTATACAGAGTATATTTTTCATCAAATATTAAAATCTAAAAACAAATTCAAATTGTTGATTAAATTTCCTTATTTATATTTTAAATAGATACAAATTGAAAATAGTTTTTAGTTTACAGGTTTTTCTAAAAACAAACCTCAGATAAAATATATTAACCGAAAATCTATATTTTGAAAAAATATATACATTTATTTAGATATATGCTTACTGATTTTCTAAATAGTATATATTTAAAAATGTAAATGTTCCCTCACCTCATCTGCATGGCCGGGAAGATCCATATTGAGCTTCCCACTCTTGACGTCCCAAACTTTGAGCGTGCTGTCGCTGCTCCCGCTCACCAGCAGCCGGCTGTCGGCTGACCACGCCACCTGATATACGGAGCCCACGTGGCCACGGAGGGACATCAAGTACCTACGAGGATCAGGTGCAAAGGTGTTAGCTTAGCAGACACCCACAGATCACCACATGGATAACAGCAGTATTACTTACTTTCCAGTGCGGCCGTCCCAGATTTTGACTGACTTGTCGAAGGAGGCCGAGGCCAGCAGCCGGGTGTCAGGGGAGAAAAGCACCTCGTTGACCAAGGCGCTGTGGCCCGTCATCCGGGCCAGAGGCTTCTTCTCCTCAGCCGGATTCCACAGGAACAAGGTGAAGTCGTCCGAGCCTGATACCAAGCGTTCCGGGTTGGAACCCTGCAGGACCGGCCGGAAAGTCACGTCATTTTTTCCAGGGATATACAGACTTAAAATTAGAAGAAAAAAAAAAACCACATACGAACCCGAACATTATTGTATCTCTGCAAGGCTTTGTCCTTTAGTTCCTCCACTAGGAGAAGACAATGTTAGAATTCAGACTTTCTCAAGCTTCTTAAAGGTCCCGTATTTTGGCTATTTAGACCTTCATAGATTGACTCTCTACCATGGACATTGTATAAAAGTGACAATTTAAAAAAAAATAATAATAATAAAATAAAAATAAAAAAATAAACCTTGGTTTTGTCATTGTGTCCAGAAAAGGACCCTCTGACAGCTCTCTCTGACAGCTCTGTTTGACCCAGTTTTGTATCTGCTTTGTCCATATTTGGCTAAGACTGCCCCCTTTCCTCTGATTGGTTGCCTCCGTGTAGAAGACCCACTTGTGAGGGCACACGTTTGTTATGTTGACAACGCTGGCTCGGGAGCGTAAAGGGAAGGCGGAGATCTTCGCTAGTGACGTAGATACGTTCGAGAAATTCGAATGACCTGATTTCAGGCCTCTTGGCAGAAAAACGTCTGCGTGGACGATTTTAATTAATATTTCACGTCTATTGAGGCACCACAGAGACAATATTACATCCCAAATACTAGAAAAAGTTTGGCAAAATATGTCCCCTTTAAATACAGGGTATTGGGACCGAGCCTTGCTGTGAATAATTGACAGCCCCCCCCATAAAAAGGTTTATACAGTACTATAATAGATGCCACAAGATGGCAGCAAAGGACTACTTTTGTCTAAATGTAGCGCAACTGACTTCAACAGTCCCTTGGCACCAAGATGCCACCAGAAGGAACCAAAGCAATACTGTTATTGATTTAGGTTTAAGGTTAGGGTGAGTTTTTCAACAAATAAAGAATGATTACAAAATTGACAATTGAAAAATGAAAAAAAATGACAATCTGGAAATAGGGGAACTAGCAAATGCCAAACCAAAAATATGCAGGGGTTGACAGTTACCTTCAAGGCATCCGGGGACTTTTGGTATTTGTGTTGCGAGACCGGATAGTACCATTTTTTTCACTTTTGTTACATGCCAAAGGGAAAATTAATTCAGGCCATTAATTCCTAACAACAAAATGTACGTTAGCTAACAAGCTACTTCCTGGTTCATGTAAGACGACTGGATTGTACCATTTTTCAAGACAGGAGTGCAGAAAGCGCTTCATTCCTCGAATAAACGTATGCACGTTCGTTAACAGGTTCCTTCCTGGTTCATGGAGAATGGTACAAGATGATTGTATTTTACCATTTCTTATTAAATGCAAGTGTACGGGTCGCGTTTGTTTTTAAAATGATTGACAAAAATAGAACACAAGTTTCCATAACTAAAAAATGTTTTATTATTATTAAAAAATATATATTTTTTAAAAATCATTTACTTCTGACATTTCTGCAACATTGCATGAAATTGACTACTTGATTTTATGTTGTAGACCAGGGGTGCTCAATGCGTCGATCGACGGTAGTATTGGTAGATCGCATGACATCGCGTGAAAAAAAAAAGACATCAGCCTATCATCCATCCCGTTGCTTGATTAATATACATTAATATTCGGCGGCCCAGAATTTTATCTCACTGGTAGCGAGCGCTCTGCGCTCTCAAACCGGAGACATGGTCGCGGCCCCCCCGCTCCCAAAAAAAGGTAGATCGCGGGAGGTTGGCTGCTTGAAAAGTAGATCTCGGGGCAAAAAAGTTTGGGCACCCCTGTTGTAGACTGACAAGTATGACTTTTAAGGGCATCGTGGGTGTCATTACATTTTTATTTTACTTTTTTAACTTAAATATAACATCTTTTGTTCTTACGTGATCCGGTGAGGTCCTGTGGGTTAACGGTGGCGCTTGCCGGTTCAAAGGCGCCTGTCCTTAGCACGTAGTCGGTGCTGAGAGCCAACGTGTTGACCCAGTGAGCATGACCCTGCAGCGTCCTGCACTGGACACCCTAAAGAACAACAAATCGACGCTCGTTCGAAGTCACATTTACCCATCATACCCAGCGGCGCGACTCACGTCTTTGGCCCGCCACACTTTCACGGTCCTGTCCTGGGACGACGTGTACAGGAGCCCGTCGCCGCCCCACTTGACACAGGTGACCGACTGCGTGTGGCCCGTCAGGATCTTGTCGCAGCGGCCGAGCACCACGTCCCAGATGCGCACCGAGCCATCTTTGGAGCTGCTCGCCAAGTAGCGACACTCGGCGTTGCTGGCGAAAACACAAGAGGATTCATCGATTGAGGTACGCATACGAACAGAAATATTCAAACACCTACAAGAAGATGGTGTAAGGATGCCAAAGCAGATTTATGGAATACGT
This sequence comes from Phyllopteryx taeniolatus, assembly GCF_024500385.1. Taxonomy (NCBI): domain Eukaryota; kingdom Metazoa; phylum Chordata; class Actinopteri; order Syngnathiformes; family Syngnathidae; genus Phyllopteryx; species Phyllopteryx taeniolatus. The sequence continues at coordinate 15,496,704 of NC_084518.1, forward strand.
GTCATTTTTTTAACCGGATTTCAGGAGGACGTGTCATTTTAAAGATTAAATATAATTATTAAATCAGATTTAGGGATTACGTATCTTTTTTATGGCATCATTAAGGATTCCATAATTCCAGGATTTTTAAGGGAAACTTAATGATTATATCTCATTCATTAGGTTTATTTAAGGTTTGTGTTTTTTTTAAGCAGGTTTAAGGATTACTTGACATTTTTAAGGCAAATTTATGGATTGTGTGTAATTTTTAAAGAAGATTAAAGAATTATGTGTCAATTATAAGGTTAATTTAAGAATTACATACAATTGCTAAAGTAGACTTAGGGTTAGTGTTATGTTTAAGGCCGATTTAAGGTTTACATGTAATTTTTAAGGCAAATGTAATTATAATTTTTAAAGGGATGACAACATTTCTCACAGGCTGATTTAAGGATTGCATATCGTTTTTATAGCAGATTTAAGGATTACTGACTATTTAAGATGATTTAAGCATTACATATCCCTTCTAAGGCAGATTTAAGGATTGCTTATTATTTTAAAAGATGATTTAAGTATTACATATAACGTTTAAGGCAGATTTAAGGATGCCATATAATTTTTAAGGTAGGGTTTAGGATAATGTGTCTTTTTAAAGTGGAGTAAAAGATGACATTATTTTTAATATGGATTTAAGGATTACTAATGTATTTTAAAGTGGATTTAATGATTACACATCATTTTTAAGGCAGATTTAAGGATTTAATGTCAACTTTAAGGATAGTGTTTGGTAAATTAAACGGAAAGATGTGGCCCAATACTTTCGTCCAAACATTGGACCAGTCGGGTGCACCGATACTTACAGGTGGAGAGGTTCCCAGCAAAGCCAAGTGATCCATTTGGTGTGTCCGGTCAAGGTCTTCCCGATTTGTGTGCCTGTCACTGGATTCCACAGAAAGATCTATAAAAAAATATATTACAACATAATAAACATATACGTGTGACAAGGTGAGTGGTAGTGCGTGTTGCCAAGTCACCTGACTGTTTTTGCATCCTGACGCAAGCTTCTTGCCATCAGGCGACCAGGCGATGCTTAGAACCCAATGTGAGTGCCCTGTCAGCATAAAACACGAGCCAGCACAAGTAAGCGTGCTTCGCTAATGGTTTATCTTAGATTAGCGTATACGGCACAGAGCGGCAAGCGTACCTTTGGCAGTGTGATGCGGTGTCTCGGTCATCAAGTCCCAAAAGCGCACCGTGGTGTCACCCGACCCGCTGGCCAAATATCTAAAAACACCCAAAACGCAAACTTGTTCCACATTTTTTCAGTATCAAAAACAGCAGAGAGCGGACAGGTCCTTAAAAAAGAGGCCAGGTTTTTGTGTCAAGACGTTAATTGCCATTTTCAGTTTAAGTTTACAGTAAAACTAAACATAACTGCATTGCATTCCCCTACAGCTTAGTACCAATGATCGTCTTCTGTGCTTCATCATCAAATCTATGTGTAATATGCCTGTCTGTATTATACTAAGCGCGACCCTAGTGAGAAGTGGTACGGAAAATGGATGGATGTATTATACTGCCCCTGGTGGCCCAGGCACACACTTCAGAAGGAGCCACACAATGTCCTTTGAATTCAAACATGAACTCATGACTCACAAACTGTTTATTCTTTACATTCGAATTAATTGTGATTATTGTATGTTTTTATAAAGAAGAATACTGTGGAGTGGTATTTTTCTTATTAAAAATCCCATTCCAAAAGATTTTGTTGGTGTTTTTTGGGAGAACAGATGAATGGCATTTGCATTCATTTTAAAGGAGAAAGATGATTTGAGACACGAATGTTGGCTTACGAGCGTGGTCACTGAACGAATTAAACTTGCGAGTCAAGGCACCACTGTACTATCTATGTAAAACGAGTCCCTCTTTTGTGACACTCACTTTCCGGTGGGACTGAAAGCGGTGGAGATGACGGCTTCGGTATGCCCCTGCAGCGTGCTGGTGCAGCGGGTGACAGCTCGCACCCGGAACACGGCCTGGGGCTGGTACATCACCGGCAGCACCTGCTCAGTCTCCCATGCCAGCTCCTTGACACAGACACTCAGACTGGACACAATCTCCGTATCACCACGGGCAAAAAACGCCAACGGCACCGCCTCCTCCTGAAAGGGAAGAAGACGACATTTTAAATAGTCTGCTCATTTGTGTGTGCAATTTTTGGGCACGCATACCTTCTGCAGCAACACATTGCAGACCAGCTGCAGTTTATCAGGAGTGATGTCGACAGGAACATCGAAAGGGGAGCCCAGAAACTCCCCGTTCTCATCCTGGAAACGGATCAGCAGCCGCTCCACCTCATCACTCATCTTCAGACGCCTTAACTGAGACCTTTAAGCCAAAGTGAACAAACCATGTCACTAGCGGTGCAACAATTAATCAATTAATCGACAATTTATCGATTATCAAATTAATCTACAACTGTTTCAATAATCGATTAAAGGTTTCGAGATCTTGTTTAACTTTAAATTGTCCAAATCATCAGAATTTAAGCCTCTCAACAGTAAATATTGTCAGATTTCTGTAGTCCTCCATGAGAGCAGACTGATTATCTTTGTGTTGAATCAAAACAATACATTTGCAAGCATCTGCTTTCAATGATCAACATTTTTGCCTATTTTCTTACATTTTACACCCCAAACCAGTACCTGAATCATAATAAATATATGTCTGTGTATTTTCTGTATTGTAATTTTAAAGTCTTTTTTTTTTATAAAGGGATTGAAATTATTCTTTTATATCCGATTCATTGATTTATTGAAAAGATAATCGACAGACAAATAAATTATTAAAACAATAGTTAGTTGCAGTCCTACTAGGCTTTACACGATCGGGATTTTTGGGGCCGATCACCGATCAGCGAGTTTAAAAAAACGATAACCGATCACAAGATGGAGGAATGTGTCTATATAAATCACCTGTTCATTTACTGTATATACGTGTGTACTTAATTGCTCAAAAAGTCTTTGTTCCTCTATTTATGCCAGTGAGGCATAGTGACAGACACAACAAATAAAGGGTCTTCTATTAGATGGCAGGAAGTAAATACAGTAATTAATGTATCCACTTTTTGTGACATTTTTGCTTGTTGGTGTCCCGTGAGATTTTTCAACTGTAAAATATGTTCCTTGGCTCCATAAAGGTTGGAAATCCCTGCTCCAGTCAGATCGTGTATTTTAATCAGTCAGGTCAAACCAACATTACATGACAGAAATAATGGGTGCTAACTTACTGTAATTAAATTACTTTATTTTTAATTAAATGACTTCACCCACACCGAAACTTTAGAGCATGATTCGACAGAACGGCGGCATGTTTACGTCCAACCGTTCGTGCTACCACTAGCTTGCTAGGCTACATCACATTTTATTGCCTGGTTGTGAGCCGTATCATATTAAAAGTACGTGAACATACCACAAGCGAGCCTTAAACGAACGTCCTCTCCTGTCCTGAGCACCGGTGACCACCAACACACGTTTTTCCTCATTTTGTCCTTATAACACAAAGTTGACGCGCTCCACGCTTGGTCGTCGCCACGGTAACGAGTGTATCCGGTCGCATTTGAGTTGACAAGATAAAGCCCAATGATCGTAAAAAACGGGATACGGTGGTATCGGAATACAAGATTTTATTGCAGTAGTCTGACAGTGCAATCGCGAAAGAGCAAATTTGTCTTGTAGTCTGATCGGGCATTACGTGTTTCCTGTCTCCGACGTGTTATTTGTCCCACACCGCCGACATTGTTTTTGTTGAAAAACTTAATTGGCCGCCAGATATTTACAGTTCTACGTCAAAAGACACACGACAAGGCTAAAAATAAATTAGCTTTTGGATTCAAATAGGCGGCACGGTGGCCGACTGGTTAGAGCGTCAGCCTCACAGTTCTGAGGTGCGGGGTTCAATCCCCGTCCCCGCCTGTGTGGAGTTTGCATGTTCTCCCCGTGCCTGCGTGGGTTTTCTCCGGGTACTCCGGTTTCCTCCCACATCCCAAAAACATGCATGAATTGGAGACTCTAAATTGCCCGTAGGCATGACTGTGAGTGCGAATGGTTGTTTGTTCCTATGTGCCCTGCGATTGGCTGGCAACCAGTTCAGGGTGTACCCCGCCTCCAGCCCGATGACAGCTGGGATAGGCTCCAGCACGCCCGCGACCCTAGTGAGGAGAAGCGGCTCAGAAAATGGATGGATTCAAATATACTGTGCACACGGCGACCCGGAGGAAATGTCTTTTGCGGAGCCGGTCAATGACGTCATTGATCGGATCAGCGAATTATGACATTAAAGCCGATCAGCATAAAATGCTAAATATCAGCCGATACCGATCAGCCCGATAAAATCTAAAGTAAAGTCTAAGTCCTACATGTCACTTTAGTACATTAAAATAAGAGGCAATAAGGGCAATTTTTAAAAATAAGTTTTCTAAAATAATAAAAAAAAGATTTTTGAATCACGTTTTTCCTCCTCACTTATACAAAATGACAATGACATTATTTAAATCAAGTTTTGCTTTTGTTTTGTAGCTCACTTCTAGGATTTGCTTTATTACTCCTGATACCAAACAAGCGTTGAAACCATTATTTATTTAATGAGTTATTCATTTTTCACCTGCGCATCAACTGGCAACAACTTCAACAAAATTAATAGATTTTTTTTTTTTGTATTATTCACAGATAATGTGACGATCCACATTATGTTGTCTGTTACTTTGCTGGAATAAACGTCGTTAGTCGCTATATTAATAAAGTAGTCACTAAACGGGTCACTGACTGCTTTTGTAAAGTAGCTCCTCTCTGTTCACGGTCATGTTATTAGTGCAAGCAGTGCACGTCAGCGGAGGCGTGCTTTGAACTACGGAAGCCACAAAAATAATAATAATCATCCTAATAAATAAACTCCATTTAATCAATTCATCTGCCAGCCCTACTTTAATGCGGCCCAATGTGTGTTAAAACAACACTTTGGTGATCTTCCGTTTAACGTAACAATAGAAGCCATAGCTCAGACTGTGTATTATAGAACTATTAGAAACTCAGTTAGCGCTAGCCCGTCAAGCTAGCTCGGTTAGCTAGCCGCGAGCCGCCACAGTGTTTTGGGCCAACTAAATGGTCAAAACGGCACTTACGGCAACAATATACTATCAACAATTGCTCACATTCCTCAGTCGGACTTCGTATAAAGCAACTTTAGTGTTAAAACTTTACCTTAGAACGAGGAAGCAATATGTTAAAACTCCACACGTGTGTACATGTACAAAGCTGTTATAAGGCGAAGAGGCCGGTCCATGGAGCTTTCGTGCCTGGTGACGCAAGGGCTCATGGGAAATTGGAATGCGGAAGTGAGCGCTCGCTTCGGTGGCGCATATGTAAAAGTGGTAACATCTCTGTTAAATCCTCCGTTACTACGTCAAGGCTCGCGAAAATGGTAAAATGATAAATGGTCAATGGGCTGCACTTATATAGCGCTTTATCTACACCACCACACTGCTCAGAGCACGTTACAAAGTCTCACATTCACCCATTCACACACATATTCATACACAAATAATGGGCAAAATGTCTAAAAAAATATATATAGTTCAAATGTTTTTTTCAACTCATTTTAAAAATATTTTTTGTTCCTACCGTCTGTTACATGACATTGAATTTAACAGTTAATAATAATAATAATAATAATAATACATACATTATATCCAATTCTCGTAACTTTCGCATCGTTTCCCCATTAATTTACCATGATTTTAATACGGGTGTCCCTATAATCTGCTAATTAGTTAAGTAACTCTTTTTGAATAATATTTGTTGTCGTGATCCTCTGTTACTTAATGTTGAATGTAACGTTAAATTGAAACGATAACGACAAAATTCAAACAAAAATATCCAGTCTTTTCCTGGTAATTTTGCCACTTAATTCTTGTAATTTAACTGTCATTTCCCCATTGATTTACCATATTTCAAATACAGGGTGTCCCTAAAATCTACAAAAGTAAAAATGCATATTTTCATAAAATGTACACTTTTAACATTTTATTCAGTTGGAATACGAACAAATAACCAATATGATTTCCAGCATTTGTGTTGCAAAGGTTGATGTTTTTGAAAAGATTCACATGAACTTGATGCAATATCTCCAAATTGCCTTCAATTGCTTATGAGGCCAGACTTTATTAACATGTGGAATGTAAAATAAACAAACATAATTTTCATATTAGTCAGTTGCCCAGTTTCTGCTTTAATTATGCACATGTGTAAGTGATTTCCAGCACTTTTACCGTCACATAAATTGACAAAGTAAATACAACGTCAGAATGTCATCAGCCACACAATTTGACTAAAACATGTCCACAAATAGGCATAATTAATTTGATTCATATTGAAAAGTAATATGAAGAGAATTAATTCAGAATACAATCACTGTTCTCCATCATTCCGTGCTAAGAATGTACCATTAAGTCCAAATAACATATTACTATCTCAGTTATTACATCCTTCTGAATTAACGTGGATAGCTAAATGTGAACAAGCCTTTCCACTGGACTATACTGACTTGTCATTATCTTTTCATTTTTTTATTGGCTTTTTTAGATTTCGTCTGAAAATCACATGATGAGACTTCTTGACGTTACAGTGCTTTGATCTCGGATCAAGTTTGAGGCTAATAAGACACAAGAGTTTCTTATTTTTATTTGGTGAGCCTGCTGATGTTGTCCGGCACGAGACCCTCCATGACGGCACGTTTTGACTCTAAGATCTGCAAAAGGGACCAAAAAGAAATCTTATAATCCACAATAAAATCCATAATAAAAGTACAAAATGAGCTGCATTCACCTGGAAGTTGGCGCTGAGGCCGATGATGTTCTGCATGTTGGTGCTGTAGTAGCCCAGTACGTACTGTCCGCCCAGCAGAGGGATGTCGTCCTTATCCACGGAGATCTGGCGACAAAAAAACCACATGCATATTTTCAATAAACAAAGATGAAACGTGTAGAATGGGGGAAATAATAATTTTATCTGTAAGTGTGAATATGTTTTCTCACTTAGTTCTAATTGTCAGTTGATTATGGTAATAGAATCAGTCAAAAATGCCTGAAACAGACAATATAAAAGTTGTAAAATTAGTATTTTATTGACCGCAAAATAAATTTGATCTCTTACAACTCAGCCAAAATTTTGGCTCCCACAGATTGGCTGATGCCCATGCGGCAAAATCACCCAAATACTTCTAATCTCAACTGGTCATGTGTGCAAAGCACAGCTGTTCTATGGATCAAGCATTGGCAAGAGTAAAAGAACTCCCAAAATATGTCAGGGACCAGACTGCACACAATGGTGAAGAGGCAGCCTCAAAGTACATAGCGATCTGAAGACAATTGGGACCTCAGTCACCAAATAAAAGTTGGAAACACTGCGCCGTAATCGCACATGTACAGGCCTGCCTTAGGATAGCCAGTGAACATCGAAATTACTCAGTGAAGGCTTGGGAAAAAATTGCTGTTGCCTGCTAAGATGTACAATTGAATCCATAAAAATCTTTATAATGGTGGGACGGTGGTAACTACTAGTGCCATTTTTCCAAAGTGGAAGATACACAAAATTACCATCAATTGCCCTCGTTCTGGAGTTCCGTGGCAGATCATGCCCCGTTGGGGTGGGGATGAACACGATAAAGATAAGGGAGCAGCCTCACAGTACACTTAACTTGTTAATGATCTGACGGCAATTGGGACCTCAGTCACCATGAAAGCAGTTGGTAGCACGCTGTATCTTAATCGCACACGTACAGGCCTGCCTTAAGTAAGCCAGTGAACATCGAAATGAATCGGAGAAGGCTTGGGAGAAAGTGATGTGGTCAGATGGAACCAATGTTATGCCGTTACGTATTAAAAAGCGTTAAAGTCCACTTCTTTCCTTGGCGTTTCGGCTCGTTTACATCGTCTCTGAGCATACACACTCAATTTCTGTGAGTAAAACATGCTAGGCGCTAATGAGTCACCTGAATGGCTTCGTCAATCTCTGGCAGCTCGTCCTCTCGAACCCACACAAAAGTCTCGTAATCGCTCGAGCTCTTAAAGCCGACCTGCGATTCAACAGCAAGGCATCTGTTTATTATTACCTCCGCCAAGCAAAAGGAGTTTAAATTCTCTCCTGGGATGTACCTTGTAGAGGCCGATCCAGTCCCACGTGGAAGACAGGAAGTCTTGCTGCACAGTATAGTTGAGGAGAGCGTCCTGGTCAGCGCTCCAGACGCCCTCAGGGGACACGTGAACCAGCGGAGTGTCAAAGTGTTTCCTCAGCTATGGTGACAAGAGCGTTAAAGTTTAGATTTGAATACGTTTTTACTTGTCATGATGGTTAAACTGGCCTTGGATAAAGCGATGCAGTCATCCGGATAGTTATTTTGAATCCCTCAAAAGTCAACAGGCAATTTTTCTGCTCCAACGTAATAAATTCCATAAAAGTACAACCCCAATTCCAATGAAGTTGGGACATTGTGTTAAACAGAAATAAAAACAGAATACAATGATTTGCGAATTATGTTCAACCTATATTTAATTCAATACACTACAAAGACAAGATATTTAATGTTCAAACTGATAAACTTTATTGTTTTTAGCAAATAATCATTAACTTAGAATTTTATGGCTGCAACACGTTCCAAAAAAGCTGGGACAGGTGGCAAAAAAGACGGAGAAAGTTGAGGAATGCTCATCAAAGACCTGTTTGGAACATCCCACAGGTGAACAGGCTAATTGGGAACAGGTGGGTGCCATGATTGGGTATAAAAGGAGCTTCCCTGAATTTCTCAGTCATTCACAAGCAAAGATGGGGCGAGGTTCACCTCTTTGTGAACATGTTTGTGAGAACATAGTCGAACAGTTTCAGGACAATGTTCCTCAACGTACAATTGCAAGGAATTTAGGGATTTCATCATCTATGGTCCATAATATCATCAAAAGGTTCAGAGAATCTGGAGAAATCACTGCATGTATGCGGCTCGGCCGAAAACTAACATTGAATGCCTGTGACCTTCGATCCCTCAGGCCGCACTGCATCAAAAACCGACATCAGTGTGTAAAGGATATCACCACATGGACTCAGGAACACTTCAGAAAATCAATGTCAGTAAATACAGTTCGGCACTACATCCGTAAGTGCAGCTTGAAACTCTACTATGCAAATCAAAAGACATTTATCAACAACACCCAGAAACGCCGCCGGCTTCTCTGGGCCGGGCGGTGTTAGTGCCAATGGCATGGGTAAGTTACACATCTGTGAAGGCACCATTAATGCTGAAAGGTACATACAGGTTTTGGAGAAACATATGCTGCCATCCAAGCAAGGTCTTTTTCATGGACGCCCCTGCTTATTTCAGCAAGACAATGCCAAACCACATTCTGCACGTGTTACAACAGCGTAGCTTTGTAGTAAAAGAGTATGGGTACTAGACTGGCCTGCCTGCAGTCCAGACCTGTCTCCCATTGAAAATGTGTGGTGCATTATGCAGCGTAAAATACGACAACGGAGACCCCGGACTGTTGAACAGCTGAAGCTGTACATCAAGCAAAAATGGGAAAGAATTCCACCTCCAAATCTTCAACAACTAGTGTCCTCAGTTCCCAAACGTTTATTGAATGTTGTTAAAAGAAAAGGTGATGTAACACAGTGGTAAACATGACCCTGTCCCAGCTTTTTTGGAACGTGTTGCAGCCATAAAATTCTAAGTTAATGATTATTTGCTAAAAACAATCAAGTTTATCAGCTTGAACATTAAATATATTGTCTTTGTAGTGTATTCAATTAAATATAGGTTGAACATGATTTCCAAATCTTTGGATTCTGTTTTTATTTATGTTTAACACAACGTCCCAACTTCATTGGAATTAGGGTTGTATAATACAAGTATTATTTGGAAAATAATGCTATGCTGTCGGTAGCTAGTGACCCAAAATGCTAACATAACAATGTGTAGCGCTGGATGAAGCTATGCGCTTGGCTGCAAACTCGTAAAGTCTTTTGAATCCCCCAGAAATCACAGTAACAGGAAGTTTGTCTGCACAATGTGAAAAATTTACTTGTATCATTTAAAAACGAATGCTATGTTGTCATTAGCTCATTAAGAAAAATGCTAACACTCTCAGTTAAAGCTCAGTTATTATCGGTGGATAAAGCTATGTGGTGCACCCATAGAACAAAAATGCTAATGTTATGATACTAATGTAAGGCCTGGTTATGATCGGTGGATAAAACTATGCGGTTGTCCGTCTAGTCTCTCACCTCCAGACTGAAGATGGCTATGACAGGCTTATGGTCGCTAACTCCATAGCTCATGTCGCTGGTGTATTTATCCTGGTTGACCACCAGGGGGTACTCATCCAGGCTGTCGTCCATGGCAGCCGACGTCTTGTCATTGTCGTCGTCTTCTGATGCAGAGTTTTTGGGCTTGACTCGCCACAGGATGCGGTCAGTCCAGGCCGGCTTCCTCTTCTTGCCGCTGTGTGACACAAAACAAGATTGAGGTCTATCATGAGCTTGTTATCCAATATGTTAACCTTATGCTACTAACATGAAGCCTACTACCTGTGGATAAAGCTATGCTGTTGTCTGCATAGTCATATGATTCCCTTGGAAATCAACAGCCACACTTTTAATAGCTGTAAAATAATGCTATGCTGATGTTAGCTCAAAACAAGATTGAGCTCTATCATGAGCTTGTTATCCAAAATCTTACCTCATGCTACTAACGTGAGGCCAAGTATCCATCCATCCATCCATCCATTTTCTGAGCCGCTTCTCCTCACTAGGTTCGTGGGCGTGCTGGAGCCTATCCCAGCTATCATCGGGCAGGAGGCGGGGTACACCCTGAACTGGTTGCCAGCCAATCGCAGGGCACATACAAACAAACAACCATTCGCACTCACATTCACACCTACGGGCAATTTAGAGTTGTCAATTAATCTACCATGCATGTTTTTGGGATGTGGGAGGAAACCGGATTGCTCGGAGAAAACCCACGCAGGCACGGGGAGAACACAGGCGGGGCTAGGGATTGAACCCCAGTCCTCAGAACTGTCAGGTAGACGCTCTAACCAGTCGGTCACTGTGCCGCCTGAGGCCTAGCAACTACTACATAAACTAGAAACGGGGTTCAAGCCATAAGTCGTTTGAGCTTCGACAATTGTGAGATAAGACAAATTCGTCAACAGATTGTGCCAGTGTACCTAATTTTTTTGTCTGGTTTCTAAGGGCTGGGGGAGGGGTTTGTTAGAGGAGGTTGCAATGGAGACACCCACCTGGGTGGGTTTACTAGCCAGACAGAGAGCAGTGCCCAGGTGAGGGAGATGAGCAGGAAGAGGAGGGTGGTGCTGCAGCGCTGCGGTGGTCTGGGCCTATATATTGTTAGGGTCAGCGCCGCAGTGCTATTGCTAACAGACACACACGCACACACACACAACGACGTCACAAAGTAATTAACGAGGGGGAATGTGGTGCTTGCGACAATAACGCTATGCTGTCATTAGCTTCCATCCATGCATCCATCCATCCATCCATCCATTTTCTTTAGCTTGTTAGCCAAAATGTTTATTTAATGCTACTAACGTGAGGCGCAGTGTGTGTATGTGTGTGTTGCTCGCTGTAGTGTGTGTGTCTGTGTGCTGGAGAATATCATTTGTCTACGATGCAAGGAACTTCTCCCCAACGTGGAGCCAGCGATCCCCTCCCGTAGGAGATATTTACGGGGACGAGAGCCGGCGCTGAAATGAAGTAAAGTGAAGTGAGACAGTGGACTAAATGGTACAGGAGAGTTGAACCATTCCTTCTGTACGTGTGTTATTCGCCGAAGTATGAACTAACAGCTGTTTGAAAACTGCAGCTGTTTGTTTAAATTCAAACTTCAGCTTGCAGCCGACGCAAGTAATGTCATGGCGCGAGATTACAACGCACAACTTCACACAACTGTGTGTGTGTGTGTGTGTGTGTGTGTGTGCGTGCGCATGTGTTACCCCAAGTCGTAAGCATCAGAGTTTCGGCTGAACTTGTAGGTGGGTTTGAAATCCAAGGGTCCCTCCTCAAACTCCTGCAGAAAGGCCTCCTTCTTCTTCATGGTGAGCAGCTTGAGGAAGAGGAAGTACTGTACATCAGCATGCGTGTGTGTTGTGTATTTGTGTGTGTGTGTGTGTATGTGTGTGTCACCTGGTCCTTGCTCCACAGCAGGTTAAGACGTCCACTGTTGATGGACGAGCGCAGGAAGTGCAGGCCGTGGTCGGCGATGCGGAAGTTCAAGTCTCCAAACCAGAACACCAGCCTGTGTGGTGAGACGTAAAGCGAGACGTTCCTAATATTTTGACCCTCTCGTAGCTAAAATGAGGTGGCCAAAATATTAGAAATTGCCCTCTCTGATATATAAGTTTCTTTCATTTTGTGTTTATTATTATTATCATGACATTTCTTTGCTAATTGGCTGGGTGAAGTCTATATGGAGGTGTACAATGAAATTTTAATGATTGCGCTTTGGGGGAAATTCTTTATTTTTGTATATATTTTTTTGACTGACTTGTGGTCCAGCACTCGGCGGGCGTCTGCCGTGTCAAACTCCTGTGTTTCCAGGATGTGCTCGAACTCGTCGACACGCTGCAGGGCGTTGCCCATGTGCGCGGCCAGGTGACAGTTGACAAAGCACACCTTGTGGCCGTAGAAGGAGAATCGCATCGACACCGCCCCTTTGTTACCCTAAAATAAAAATAAATAAAAATAATTCAACACATTTATTTTGTTTTAAATGAATCTAATTAAATTTTACGTCAATACCCAGTATCCGAAAATCCCAGTGCGGGTGTATGTGCTGCGGATGTCTCGGATGTAAGGCAGGTGCGACTGTTTGGCGAACACCAACAGCAGCAAACCCTGCATCCTCACTGACGTCACCTGCATGGACACAAGGAATTACACACATTAGACTACGCCCAAAAAAGGAAATAGTAGTATGTATAGGCCTATACTTCACCTTGACGAAGCTTCGTGGCGCCAGGGTATCCATGAAGACGTGACTCCACGAGTCCTCGACGATCAAGTCCGAAATGAACCGGACGGGCGTGGCGCATACTTCCTGCAGCCTGACACACGACAACGCATTTGAACTCACTTCTTTTTACAGGACATCTGCTTTTAAATCAGTTTCACATTTGTTTCTCACACTTTTACAAACATTTCCCATAGCTGTTCAGATCTGTTTACATTAAAAATCAGTTTCATGCTTCTTTTTTTCTTCTTTCTTTTTTTTTTTTGGTTATCTTATACATCACATCTGGTTTAAAATCAGTTTTGTGTTGGTTTCACATGGTTTTACATCCATTTTTCATTAACTTTTGCATGTTTACATCACATCTGGTTTCAGATCAGTTTCACCTTTGTTCTACGTTTTAAAATCCATTTTCCATTAATTTTCACGTTTACGTCATATCTGGTTTCAAATCAGTTTCATGATTGTTTCACGCATTTATACATCTGTTTCGCATTAATTTCCCACATCTGTTTACATCACATCTGGTTTAAAAATTGGTTTACTTTTGTTTTCACCTGTTTGTACGTCCCTTTGACGTCCATAAAAACATTCCTTTTCATTTTTTTCCCCATTAGTTTCACATCTGGTTTCAAATCTCTCTACATGTCAAGGTCAGATCTGGTTACATTTCTGCTTCCATTTAATCTGGTTTCACATCTGTTTTCAGATCTATTTCACAGTTGTTTTCACTTTTTACACCCCTTTTCGTGTCGATTTTAAAATGTTTTTTATCCAATTGCCATGAGTGATCACATATCGTTTTACATCTGCTCCCAGATCTGTTTTTCAATTTGTATTGATCTGTTTACTAGCCTTTCACGTTCACTTCAATTAAATGATTTGTGTAATTTCCACATAACATTTTACATTGCGTTCACATCTATTTGCATGACATGCGGTTTCACGTAAATTTCTCACCCAATCACGTAGATATCAGTGGGCGGTTGGATGTCGAGCTGCAGCAGCGAAGTAACGTCATCAGGAGGCTCTGCTGTGGCCACGTTCCATGTCACCATGTGTAGCCTATCAACATGATCAATATTCATAAATTAACAGTGTATTATTTGTAATCATACTACCATTAAAGTTATATTGGTAGGATGAGTTCAAGCAAATTAAACGTCCTCCCCTACCCCACATTTCATATCGTTTGTTGACACCTGTTTTTACATCCCTTTCACACCAATTGAATTTGTCCATTTAAAATGTTTTGACTTCTGTTTCATTTATTTTCCCATTGGTGTACACCACAGCTGGTTTCATATCTGTTTACATAATATTAGGTTATGAATTTTTCATTAGTTTTCATAAATTTTTACATCTTTTTCACATCCATTAAAATGTTTTTTGCATCCATTAGTTTTCACACACGTTTGTTTATACTCACCAGGCACTTTATTAGGTACACCTGCACAGTCTAATGCAATCCGATACAAACATCCTTCCCGCCGTTTACAAAATACAATCATATTAATGCTCATTTTGATTGAAATGTATTAATTGAATCATACACTTTCCACTTATTGTACTGTGTAGTATTTTGACCCAAAACAAAAAACACACGTGCACATATTGGAGCCTTGGTGGAGGTCCACCTGAAGGTGTGGGTGGGCGGTGCGAAGCGTGAGCATAGCTGAAAGGCATCATCCAGCGTGCGCGACATCTCCTCACTGGCCTCATCCTCTGAGCTCATGTCATCGATGCGGCTCAGAAGTTGAGCCAGCCTCTGGCGGAGAAGCATTCTGGACGACGACGATGACGTGGACGCGCTGCTTGCCACGCTGTCCGAGCGTAGCCGGTCCCCACCTGACAGGAAGTCCATCTCCGCAGGGTAAACTAACTTCCTGTTGTCCTCAAAGGTCCGCTTGGAAAGAAGCGTTGCGATATGTCCTCCGCGAGCTTCCTTCCTTACTAAAAGCGGCGGTGTGGTTTTGGCGAAGGAGGTTTAAGTGAGGAATGTGGAGGCTGGTGTAATAAGCGGTTTACCCGGGAGGCCGCCATTCCGCAATCACGGGCCGCCAACTAATGAGGGGACAATGGCATTAGGCTTCTTTTGGCCACGTTCCACTTTTCCACTCATGTGGGTGACAGGTCAAACAGTGTGCCGACATTCTTGTCGGGGTGCAAGCACAAGTGCTGTCCCTTTCACATCCATTTCAAATGGTTTTACTGAACTTAATTTTCCCATTTATTTTCAAGTCTGTCTACATAAACAATTTTGACGTTTCACATTTGGTTTCACGTCTGTTTCCATGTCATCTGATTTCAAATCTGTTTCACATATTTTCACCTCTTTTCATCCCTTTAAAGCCTTTTTAGATCAATTTCTCATTCATCTTCACATCTGGTTTCACACCTGTTTTGATAACATCTGGTTTCAAATCTGTTTCCAAGTATATTTCGCCTTTCTTATGGGCCTTTCAAATGTTTTTTACACCCATTTCAAATTCATTCCCACATCATGACATCTGATTTCAAATCTGTTCACATGATATCTGGTTTCAAATGTCCATCATGTTTTGTTCTTATTTTACATTCCTATCAAATATTTTGAGATCCGTTTCTCGTTTATTTTCACATCAGAAGATTTCAGCTCTGTTTACGTTACATCTGGCTTCAAATCTGCATCACGTTTTCAATTTAATGTTCTATTCAAATGTTTTTGACATCCATTTCTCATTCATTTTCATATGTTGTTTCACTTATATGTATACATTACATCTGGGTTCACATGTTTTCATGGCATCTGGTTTCAAATCTCATTATTCATCTTTTTACCGTATTTATGTCCCTTAGGAATGTTTTGATATCTGTTTCTCATTTATTTTCACATCTGGTTTTATATCCATTTACATGACATCTGGTTTTCACATCCCTCTCAAATAGTTCTACATCAGTTTTACCTTCATTTTCGCATCTAGTTTCACATCTGTTAATATAACAGTGTCACGTTTGTTTTTCGTGTCTTTATGAAATGCTTTAAAATCTGTTTTCCATCTTTTTACAGTACACCTGATTTAAAATTTGTGTAATCAATTTTATTTAATCAGTGTTAATTATATTAGGTCATAACAGCATGATCTTTCTTCAATTTTATTTATGTTTTTTATTTAGTACATTTTAGTCCATTTAATTTTTTTCACATTATATTGGTTAATTATAATGAAATAAAACACATGAAACTATTGAGTAATAATGGAAAAAGTGAATATTATATTTTCTATATTTAATAGCATATTTTCCCTAATACTGGAGGTGGGGCTTGAAGGAGAGTGCCTGGTGGCCGGGCCTGCACCCATGGGGCGTGGCCGGGCACAGCCCTAATGGGTAATGTGGGTCCCCCTTCCCATGGGCTCACCACCTGTGGGAGGGGCCATAGGGGTAGGGTGCAGTGCGAGCAGGGCCGATCCCCGGCTACAGAAGCTGGCTCTAGGTACGTGGAATGTCACCTCTCTGGCAGGGAAGGAGCCCGAGCTGGTGTGTGGGTTCGAGAAGTTCCGACTAGATATAGTCGGACTCGCCTCCACACACAGCTTGGGCTCTGGTACCAGTCCTCTCGAGAGGGGTTGGAGTCGCTTCCACTCTGGAGTTGCCCACAGTGAGAGGCGCCGAGCAGGTTTGGGTATACTTATTGCCCCCCGGCTCGGCGCCTGTACATTTGGGTTCACCCCGGTGGACGAGAGGGTAGCCTCACTCCGCCTTCGGGTGGGGGGACGGGTCCTGACTGTTGTTTCTGCCTATGCACCAAACAGCAGTTCAGAGTACCCACACTTTTTGGAGTCCTTGGATGGGGTGCTGGAGAGCGCTCCCACTGTGGACTCCATCGTTGTGCTGGGGGACCTGGAAGGGCATGATTGGGAGGAACGGCCCCCCGAGCGGTGTTCTGTTATTGGACTTCTGTGCTCATCACGGATTGTCCATAACGAACACCATGTTCTAGCAGAAGGGTGTCCACACGTGCACTTGGTACCAGGACACCCAAGTTCGCAGTTCGACGATTGACTTTGTGGTCGTGTCATCAGACTTGCGGCCACATGTCTTGGACACTCGGGTGAAAAGAGGGGGCGGAGTTGTCAACTGATCACCGACTGGTGGTGAGTTGGCTCCGATGGTGGGGGAAGATGCCGGTCCGACGTGGCAGGCCCAAACGTATTGTGAGGGTCTGCTGGGAACGTCTGGCAGAATCCCCCTGTCAGAAGGAGTTTCAACTCCCACCTCCGACAGAACTTTCCTCATGTTCCGGGGGAGGCGGGGGACATCGAGTCCGAGTGGACCATGTTCCGCTGAGGCGGCCGACCGGAGCTGTGGCCGTAAGGTGGTCAGTGCCTGTCGTGGCGGCAATCCCCGAACCCGTTGGTGGACACCAACAGTGAGGGATGCCGTCAAGCTGAAGGAGTCCTATTGGGCCTTTTTGGCCTGTGGGACTCCTGAGGCAGCTGATGGGTACCGGCTGGCCAAGCGGAATGCAGCTTTGGTGGTCGCTGAAGCAAAAACTCGGGCATGGGAGGAGTTCAGTGAGGCCATGGAAAAAGACTTCCGGACGGCTTCGAGGAAATTCTGGTCCACCATCCGCCGTCTCAGGAGGGGAAAGCAGTGCACCACCAACACTGTGAATAGTGGGGATGGGTCGCTGCTGACCTCGACTCGGGACTTTGTGAGTCGGTGGGGAGAATACTTATTATCTATATATCTATAATACTCCTATCTCTGGGGTTGATGTCACCGAGGTGGTTAAAAAGCTCCTTGGTGGCAAGGCCCCGGGGGTGAATGAGATTTCCCCGGAGTTCCTAAAGGCTCTGGATGTTGTGGGGCTGTCCTGGTTGACACACCTCTGCAACATCGCGTGGACATCGGGAACAGTGCCTCTGGATTGGCAGATTGTGGTGGTGGTGCCCCTTTTTAAGAAGGGGGACAGGAGGGTGTGTTCCAACTACAGGGGGGTCACACTCCTCAGCCTCCCTGGTAAGGTTTATTCAGGGGTTCTGGAGAGGAGGGTCCGTCAGGAAGTCGAATTTCTGATTCAGGAGGAGCAGTGTGGTTTTCGTCCTGGCCGTGGAACAGTGGACCAGCTCTACACCCTCGGCAGGGTCCTCGAGGGTGCATGGGAGTTCGTCCAACCAGTCTAACACATGTGTTTTGTGGACTTGGAAAAGGCGTTCCACCGTGTCCCTCGGGGAGTCCTGTGGGGGGTGCTTCGGAAGTATGGGGTACCGAACCCCCTGATACGGGCTGTTTGGTCCCTGTACGACCGGAGTCAGAGTTTGGTCCGCATATTCGGCAGTAAGTCGGACTCGTTCCCGGTGAGGGTTGGACTCCGGCAAGTCTGCCCTTTGTCACCGATTCTATTCAAAACTTTTATGGACAGAATTTCTAGGCGCAGTCGAGGCGTAGAGGGGGTCCGGTTTGGTGCCCTCAGTATTGCATCTCTGCTTTTTGCAGATGATGTGGTTCTGTTGGCTTCATCAAGCCGTGATCTCCAACTCTCACTGGAGCAGTTTTCAGCCAAGTGTGAAGCGGCTGGGATGAGAATCAGCACCTCCAAATCTGAGACCATGGTCCTCGGTCGGAAAAGGGTCGCGTGCCCTCTCCAGGTCGGGGATCAGATCCTGCCCAAAGTGGAGGAGTTCAAGTATCTTGGGGTCTTGTTCACGAGTGAGGAAAGAATGGAATAGGAGATCGACAAGCGGATCAGTGCAGCGTCTGTACTTTGTATTGATCCGTTGTGGTAAAGAAGGAGCTAAGCCGTAAGGCGAAGCTTTCGATTTCCCGGTCGATCTATGTTCCTACCCTCACCTATGGTCACGAGCTGTGCGTCGTGACTGAAAGAACAAGATCCCGGACACAAGCGGCCAAAATTAGTTTCCTCCGCAGGGTGTCCGGGCTCTCCCTAAGAGATAGGGTGAGAAACTCGGTCATCCGGGAGGATCTCAGAGTAGAGCCGCTGCTGCTCCACATTGAGAGGAGCCAGATGAGGTGCTGGGGCATCTGATTCGGATGCCTCCCGGACACCTCCCTGGTGAGGTGTTCCGGGCAGGTCCCACAGGGAGGAGACCCCGGCCACGACCTAGGACACGCTGGAGAGACGATGTCTTTTGGCTGGCCTGGGAACGCCTCGGGATGAAGTGGCTAGGGAGAAGGAAATCTGGGCGTCCCTGCGAAAGCTACTGCCCCTGCAACCCGACCTCGGATAAGCAGTAGAAAATGGATGGATGGATGGATGGATTTTTCCTAATAAATGTAGCAAAGAGTGTTGCATTGAGGTAAGCAAGTCACATGCAGGGACTAAAGCGAAGGGTTTGTAAGGGGATCAGTGAGGTGAAGAATGGCAGTTTTATTGCACAAACCTACCACAAAGCCTTTTACAATGGTCAGGGTCATGTGAGTTCCTAACATGAAGAACAAGAAGTACAAAAATCATGAACTCACCTGCACTTGTCTCTTCCTCCGCTTGGGAACCTAGCAGCACTCATGTTGTCCCCTGCGCACACAGACACACACACACACACACACACACACACACACACTTTTAAACCTCCATACCGGTCGCCATGGATACAGTCAAAGCTGCACATGTCATCTGTGAAAGTGATTTTGTAATCACCCAGAGTGTCATCGTCGTCAAAGAAAGCAAAGCCCACAGCAGGCACTGAAAACAAATTCATTCATTCATTCATTGTCCGTTCCGCTTATCCTCACTCGGGTCGTGGGCGTGCTGGAGCTTATCCCAGCTATCTTCGGGCGAGGGGCGGGGTACACCCTGAACTGGTCGTCAGCCAATCGCAGGGCACATAGAAACAAACAACCATTCGCACTCACAGTCAGACCTACAGGCAATTTAGAGTCTTCAATCAACCTACCATGCATGTTTTTGGGATGTGGGAGGAAACCGGAGTGCCCGGAGAAAACCTACGCAGGCATGGGGAGAACATGTAAACTCCACACAGGCAGGGCCGGGCTTTGAACCCTGGTCCTCAGAACTGTGAGGCAGATGTGCTAACCAGTCTTCCACCGTGCCACCCACTTGCAAATTAATAATAAAATAAAGTAATAATAAAGAAAAATGTTGTGAAAGTTACTGTTTATATCAGACGTGGATTCTATTTTGTGGTCCAACAGGATTATTATGAAATTATTATCAAAAACGCAATATTTCATTTATAGTTTCGATCAGGGCTCTTCAGAATAGCTCCATGTTTGTGTTTTAGGTCTTTACCCAATCTTGCTGACATTTTGCAGCCGATTGTTTTGATAGGTCAAGACATTTCACTGTACCACGGACAGATTCAAGACACCCCGTGCCGGATGCAGCAAAGCACCCCTACTGTATATTACATTCTGACACTGGGAGACACATTTTTGAACCAGAAATATCTTTTTAGGTCTTGACATTTCATTGTGCCATTCATTGAGTCCAAAAAAATCCTGCGCTGGAGGTAGCAAAACATCCCAAGAACATACCTTATCCATAGAGAGTCGATGTTTTTTTTTTTTTTTGGGGGGGGGGGGGGGGGGGTCTTGAGATTATATTATATCCCGTACAGACTGAAAGACACGGATGTGGTGAAGCAACCCCAGAACAGGCTTTCTGACACTGGGTAGCACATTTTAGTGCCAGAAATGCCTTGACAGGCTTTGAAATTTCATTGTACCATTCACAGACTCGAAAGCAAAGCATCCCCAGAACACAGATTGTCCTTCGCCAATCTTTGATGGTTTGAGCTTTGTATTTTGTGCCTTAACCCAAGATTTCTGACACTGGGCATCACATTTGACTCCAGAATGCCTCGATAGTCTTAATATTTAATTGTGTCCTGTATAGATTTAAAGACACTAAGTTACGGATGTGACAAAACAGCCCCAGAACATAACCTCGCCTCCTCCGTGTTTCACAGTAGGAAAAACAACCTGCGGCTGAGACTGAGCTTTCTGACACTGGCAGCACGTTTTAGCTCCTGAATGCCTTGGTAGGTCTTGAGATTTCATTGTTTCCAACACAGATTCAAAGACACCCCGTGCCGGATGCAGCAAAGCAGCTACAGAACATAACAAATCATTTTTAAGTGACAAGAGAGGCATCCAAGGGTATTTTCAGCACCTGTGTCTTGGTTACTGGTGTGGTGAGGCGTCCGGAAGAAGCTGCAGACACCTTGTGCGCAGATAACGAAGATCTCCAAGGAGGAGTCCAGAGTCTGGATCGGCGTACTTCCTGACACTCCCGTCGTTGGAGCCGTGGACTCGCTGTTCTCGCCGCCCCTGCTGCACACAACAACAGCAACCTGCTGTTGCTGCATGGGGGACTTAAAGGTGGGATCAAGCTTATGTTGTAGGTTGCTTGAGAAGCATTATGTCATTTGTGAATGGACACATTTGTTGAGTCAACATGACACATGCAGTTTGACGGGGAAGTTGAATGACTTTTCAGAAATCAGGAACACATTTTGAAAATTCAGCCCCCAAAGCCAGTTTCACTTAGCAACAACAGATTGCGGTAGACTCTCATAAGGAGACACAAAAAGTCTTAAGAACACATACCCTAAAATGAGGTGGCCATTTTAAGTTCAGTTTGGCGATATTCAAGTGTCCTTCAAAGATAACCTTGTCCTCGAGATTTTGTTCAATTGCTTCCAAGTTTGAACCTTGTATTTTGTTTTCAACATTTTGTGAGTGGAGGATTGTGGCGGAGTTGGTTGACTCAGCGTTTAAAAAAAACAACTAATGAGTTGTGTTTGAAAAATCAACCCTCAAAACCAGTTTAACTTAGCAACATTAAATTTGGTAGAAATGTATATCATGAGTAGACCCGTAAAAAAGTGTCAATAATCTATGACTTAAAAATGACAGGAAGGCAGGCCTTTCAGTTTGAAGCTGCCATTTTTGGCCATTTCCAGGTGTCCATCAAAGACAAACTTGCCCAAGAGATTTTTCCCAACTGCTGCCAAATTTGAACCATGTATGCTAGACAGACAAATAAGGCTAGGTTATGAACGAATTTAGTTTTCAAGATGTTGTGAGTGAACAGCATGGTCGATTGACTCAACATAAAAAAAGGCCAGTTTGACTGATTTGTTGAATGCGGAGCATGGCACTGAAGTTGGATAACTCACCACAAACAAACAAAACTGATAAGTTGTGGTTAAATTTACCACCCAAAATTAGTTTCACTTAGCAACATGAAATTTGGTAGACATGTCTATCATGAGTCGACCCACGGAAAGTAACCTACAGTATACCCTCAAAGGCACAGGAAGTTGACCATTCGAGTTAGAAGCAGCCATTTTAGGCTCGGTTTGTCCTTTTCCAGTGGTCCTTCAGTGGTTGTGAATAAAATCTACACTCCCATTAAATATATGTAAGATAGATATTTTCAGCTTCGAGGTCATGAACTTGTCACAAAATGTCTCTGTAAGCAGGATTTGATGTAATCTTTGTGGACCAAAGCCTGATTAATTTCACCATTAGTGTGCAAAGTGTGTGTGTGTGCGTGTGTGTGTGTGTGTGTATATGAGTGCATGTGTTTGTGACTGTGAGAAATAGAGATTCATATAGTTGGAATTTAATATTCACGCGTGGAAAAAAAACTGTAAAATACATTTCTTCACTTCTCTTTTTTGTTTTGTTTTATTCATTTTTTCAATTCACGTTTCCAATGTACAGTTTATGTTATTGGAAGATAACGATGACAACAAAAAAAAGGCACAAATCCACAAGAAAAGATCTAGAAAATGCAAGGGGCAAGCTAACACACGAGTGAGAGAGTTGAAGGAGATAAAAAATCATTTTGGGGGTGTTACTGTTACAATTTTGGCCTTTAAATGTGAAGTTTAGCTTGGAATGACAACAGCACGACGACAACATTTAAAACAACAACAAAAATGTTTTTTTTTTATGCCGTCCTGCAATACAGTACAATACTTTATGGAAGCCTGGAGATGGCTTGGAAGTCCGGAGAGTGGACAGCGAACGTGCTGATTTGTTACCTTAATCATCTTTTCAAATTATGTATTCAAATATTTTTAAGGGTTTTTGACATATTGCACAAAAATGGTATATCAATAGGCTTCTGGCTCGGACAGTTTGTACAAACGTACAACAAAAACAGTCACATCACTGAACGCAACACACACACACACACATGCACGTACGCTCATGCACACATCTCAAAAACAATAGGCCAGAGGTCGATCTAAAAAAAAATAAAAATGAAAAAATCCCCCGAAGCAGAAACAATGGAGTTGGGACTTTTCCGTCATCATGGCAGTTATTGCTATCGCTGGATAAGTTCGTTTATCCAGTGGAGAGAAGGTGACTCGCTAAAGCCTAGTTCCCACAGCGGTCCAGTTCGGTCCAGTCTCAATACGATATAATTTTGCCAACAATATCACAGTTTCACGATACAGCTATATTTTCATGACATCTATGTCACAAAAAAAGTTTATAGGCGTTATTAAATATGATAACACGTTTTAGTCCGACATATAGCTGATATTTTAGCATTTTGTTTTCTGTAGTCATCATTGTATTTAGTATGTGTACACATTTAATACGTAATAAATCGTGTTTTCACCAATTCTCATAAAATTTAAAGTTGTCGAAAAGTTGTCGGTCCGCTACGATAATGATATTTTTGATAACAATACTGTATTGCATGATACATCGCGATATTATTGTCGCGCCTTTGGTGTATAACCATAGCCCAGTATGGTACCCCATCATAAATGTGCCAAAAAATGCGAAAGTACAGAACATTTCTTTTGTTCAATTTACAATATTTGGCAATGGAAAATGATCTGTCCTTCACTTAGGAGTTATTGTGTTGACCAAATTTTCTGCATTAACTATTTACGAGAAGTGTACCCAAGGTGCTGAAGTACATCATTTTTTTTGATACCCTCACAACATCCTTCATGTAGTATCAAATTATTGTGTTGAAATCCAACTTCTCCTGTTTGGCATTATGACTCACACGCAATTTTGATCAAAATACCTTAACAATTATTGATGATGAAAACACAAAATGTACTTAGCCTGACATCAAAGAGTTGACCAAATTTCCCCTGTTAACTTTTAACTGTTAACTGCCAATGGAAACATTCTAAATTGCGTACCGAACTGTGCTTCTCGGTGGAAACGGGGCTTTAAAAATTGAATTAATTGGAGAGTAAGCATGTTTAGTCCTCATGCTAAATGAATGGTAATTCCTTCATTTGGAAAAACTTGTGAGATCACACACACAAACGCACGCAAACACACAAGGTCACAAAGCAGCAGAATATTACCAGGGCAAAAAAAAAACAAAAACAAAAAACACAACTTTTGACCTGGCGATTTGTACCACTGTAGCAAAAAAAAAAAAAAACAATGACGCTAAAGGAAAGAAAAGATGTAATGAAAAAATAAACACACAGCATCTGGTGGGGAGAAAAAAAAGTCCAGACTTACAGACAAAATCATTTTAAAAACCCTGTTGATATATTATCTATATATATTTATATGTACAGTATATAAATACTGCATTATTCAACACATTGACTCCACCCCACTCCCCACCCACCCAGCATAGTGTGTATATATGTACAATTTCGGAATAGCTTCAGTAAATCCTACATGGCAGAGATAAATAACTTTCTGTGGTTCTGGGAATGAATTGACAAATAAATGAATCTATTGATTTTCTACCGGACGCCTCAGAGCTGTCAGTGAACGGGGGAAGGACGAAGACTAGAGACGAGGACTTTACTGGGTCCAGCTACCTGAAAACCAGGCAGTACCGAGCGAAGGAATTTGGGACGGAGGGTCGTCACGTCAGGATTGGGAATTTGAAGGGGACGGCCAGATGTCGCGTCGGTTGAAATGGGAGGAGGACTTCAATCCGCTGGTGTCTCGGTATTCGGGTCTGAAAGAAAGAGAATGCAGCATTGAGGAAAATGCTCGATTTTGGCTCAGATATCATAAAAGACTCATCAAAGCCTACAACGTTGACCAATTTCCCCCAGGGTAGGTGGAGTCGGTTGGTATAAGCATTGGAAATTAAGGCCTGCCGCACACTGAGCGATGCGGCCGAACACGCCTGAACTGGACAATCGTGCAAAAAATTGGCAACTCACACCCGCACAACTGGCAATTGACCCTCGCACACATACTTACTGTTTCAACAGAACAACTGCTATATATATATATCCATCCATCCATCCATCCATTCATCCATTTTCAACACCGCGTATCCTGGTTAGGGTCACGGGACGCTGGAGCCTATCCCAGCGAAAGGCGGACTACACCCTGAACTGGTCGCCAGTCAGTCACAGGGCACATTCGCACTCACATTCACACCATCACTGAGTGGGAACTGAACCCACGCTGCCCGCACCGAGTGGCAAGTGTACCACTACACCATCAGTGACCATATATATATATATATATATATATATTTCAGAGGCCATTCATTGACTAGACTTGCACATTTTGGTGACAGAGACTCGCCCAGCTTCGCTTTTTAGTCACATGTACATATACAATTCTAAATATAGTTAAGTAAGTATAGTTAAGGCTTGGTCTCCCTTTGTATCCAGAAATAAAATATTTATTAAGAAAGCTCTGGTGCATTTCAGTGACAGACATATATGCCCGGGAGTATTGTCGTATGCTCTTTCTGCACGTGTTGCTACTGCTTGTGTTCAAATAAAAGTTTTTTTAAAAGACAATAATTACCGCTTCATCGATGCTACTTTCGTTAGCCCCTCTATGGTGTTTTGTATAGTGTTAGCATTAAGCTAGTGGATGTTCACAGACGAAGTTGTTAATGAGGTTTGGTTAAATACACAACGTGTAATTCTCTTTGGTATCTGTTTCGTTCTACAGTAAACTTTAACTGGAAGTGGCAATAAACAACTTGAATTGTTCATTATCTGCCACACTGCTCTTTTTTGTTAAGTTTGCTGCCACCATCTAGCCCTCGTAACTCAAATTGTTGCTCGCAACTCAAGACAAAAGATTGGCCCTATCTTGAAAAACCTTGTAAGTTGGGTTACTCGCAAGTCGAGGTACCATTTTCTTTTCTTTTCGAGAGGAATGACAAGTTTATTTTTATATTCGTCCACCAGATGGCACTAATTCCCCCCCTTTCAAAACACACCACAAATAGTGAGCGCCTCACTATTGAACTGATACCGTGATCTCTCACCTGATGAGCAGCAGCATTCACCGTGTTGGGGGGGGGCGACCTCAATCCTCTAACGCCACCATGCCTTTCACCGGATCCTTCACTCGCATCTACAAGACGAGCCACACTCAATGAAGATATTCCACTTCCTCGCGTCCTTCCCTTCAGTCCTTCCTTCGTTCCTTCCCTCCATTACCTCGTCCAGCTCCTTGCGCGTCTCCTCCTCCATGCGGCGGATGTCCTCCATGTTCAAGTCGATCCACTTGTCAATCCAGCAGAACAACTGACGGTGGAAGTTGGTGAACAGGCGCTTCTCTTGCTGCGGAGGCACGTAAAGGAAATTGAGTTGCTGCGTTGGGTGGCGGCCGACCCAAAACCACCAAAACGGACCTTTTGGATGAAGCTCTCCACTTTGTTCTGCAGGCCCCACCACTTGAACTTGACCGTGACCAGCTTGTAGGCACACATGTGTGGGCAGTCTTTCTTGTTAGGGAGCTCCTTCTGCAGGAACAAACATGTATGTGTCAATTCCTGCACAACGTTTAGACAGCGTTAGTGATCAAATATATTCATAAATGATGGCTGAAATACAGGTGTAGCGACCAAACCACTTAATGTCCTAGTTATGAATACTCTGCATTGAATTTCATTCTCTGTTTCTTTATTGTTTTGATTTCTCCAGCAGCATGTTTAGGTGGCAAACTTGGGCCAGAATTAATTGCTCTCTGCTGGGTTCTGCCAGGTAGGAAGCGACCATACAACATTATAACTTCGCAACTATTTATGTTTGCTATTATCTTGTCTTCAAAATGGTCCATAAAAGACAGGTTGAGGCAGCAAACTGCAAACCTCTGCTGTTATTAAATACATGTACAAATGTCACGATTGCTTCAAGACACGGCCATCATACAACATGACCTCATTATGAACATTAGATCGTTTTTTTTTTTTTTTTGTTCTAATTAGAAAAGGTTCAGCAACAAACATTGCGTTTAGCCTCAAATACAAGCCTTAGCGAACTTATACGATGTAAGTCCGTACCCGCCAGTCTGGTCCTAGTGGGCCTCGTCCCGTCTTCACCGACTTGTACCTGCAGGGATCCTCCTCTGGCTTGTAGTCCTGCCGAGAAAATACAAAGAACACTTCACATCAATATGGTGTGCTTCAAAGTCCACACCAGTGGTTATCGAAATAGATTCTCAACCTTGGGCTCCACTTGGGTTCTGTCGGCAATGTCAAGGTAGACCACATCCACCTTCTTCCAGGTTTCTGCATCCAAACTGTGCACCTGAAACAATGACACGGCTGCTTTACGAATGCATGGCTTTCTGCGCTCAGCTCACATGGGAAAGCAATTCACAAGTTCTGACTAGAACTCGGAGAATGGATCGAACAGTGTATTCCACGTCTTAGCCGCCATTCATTGGATTCCTGTAAAATCTAGAAGAGAATGTCGACTCAATTTCTGTGGTCAGTTCACTCATGAAAACAAGTCATGAGTGCTGACTAGACTAGACTCGAAGGGATTGTACAGTTTACTTCCTGTATTAGCTGCCTTCCATTGGTTCTCTCAATTCTCGACAGTCGACTAACACGGGAAAACAAAGGGTCACAAGTGGCGACTACAACTCGAAGGAGGGATCATACAGTTTGTTTCCTGTTTTAGCTGCTTTCCATTGGTTCCCAATGGAACTAGAATGTAGAATCGCGTTGTGATGTCAGATCACACGTGAGAACCAGTCACGAGTTCTGACTAGAACTAGGAGACAGGATCATACAGTGCATTTCCTGCATTAGCTTCATGGCATTGGCTCAAGAATTCAAATAACATGAAGACATTTCCGACAACACCAGCAGCAAGGACACTCATGCAAAGCTCATTGTTACGTTATCCTGGCGTCCCAGGTCGGGTTTGTGCCACGTTTCGATCTTGATCAGGAAGTTGTCCTTCATGTATTCATTCTGCCGAGGGAGAAGAAACAGCGTTGGCGGTGACGGTGAAGAATAATATGGACAGACTGACAGACAGACAGACGCACGCACGCTCACACACACACACGGTCATGGTGCCTGACTACCATTGCTGTCTCTATGAGATCAAATGTCTGTCGTCAGCGATTGTGTTCTCTCAAAGTACATTTGAACATTACATTTACATTATACTTACAGTGATAACTATGTATCCAGGTGGAAGAAAGCAGCCAAAGAAAAAGAAAGAAAAAAGAGAAGACGATTGAGGGATTTTGAGACAAACAGAAAACTTGACGATACACTGTATTTCTTTTGCGTGTGTCCGTCCGTGTGTGTGCATGTGTGTGTGTGTGTGTGTGTGTGTATGTGTGAGAGAGAGGATCAGGTGATTGCATGCCTCCTCTCTCTGGCTGGACATCCAGTAAATTATTCAGGCCCTCCATCAGGGTGCCGCAGAAGCAAGAGACTAAGCCGACGTTACATGTATTCTGTTTTTTCATGTAAAATGGACAAGAATATGTTAAACCACATCATTAACATTAGCCTGGAGTATACAGGAGTGCATTGGTGTATGCTCGTTAGGACAACTGTGCTGTGAAACATGATGCTGTGTTAGTGTGAGTGCATGTACATGTATGTGTGTGTGTGTGTGTTACCTGTGCGACAGTATGGGTACGCATTCCAAGCTTTCTCGTGGATGTTGAGGGCCGAAGCCGGAGCTAACATTCTGACGAAGGACGGCACTTTACTGCAAGACGAGAGTGAAATACTTTTTGTTTCGGGACATGGAAATCGGGGTGTCAGTAGCTGAGTTAATGGAGCTATATTTTTTAATAAGTAGGGATCACCTATGAATATCTTCAGAGTGTGAAATTAATCTCAGCTGTCTAATATACTAGGTTCAAATTGGGTAGCAATCAGAAAACAATCTGTAGGACAGGTTTGTCTCGGAAGGACCCCTGTAAATGGCCCAAAACACTAATATGGCCGCTTCAAACCAAAATGGAAGACTTCCTGTGTGTTTTCCGGCATAGCTTATTGAGACTTTTTTTGTGGGCCTACTAGTTTTGGATATTTCTACCGAATTTCGTATTGCTGAGCAAAACTGGCTTCGAGGGCAAAATTCTCAAAATTATGTTTTCTGGGGAGTCCTCAGGAAATACAATGGCAGACTTCCTGTGTGTTTTCTAGCATGGCTTTTGAGACTTTTATGTGGGTCTACTCATGATAGACATGTCGACCAAATTTCATGTTGCTAAGCAAAACCAGCTTCGGGGGCTGAATTTTCAGAGTTGTCATGTTTTATGGCGAATAATCAAACTACGCCGCCATGCTCCACCCACACAAAATGCCAAAAAACAAAATTCCTCAACAGCTAGATTCGCCATCTGTCTTGTATAAAAGGTTCAAGTGTGCTAGCTATCAACCAATATCTTTATGACAAGTTTCTCTTTGAAGGACCCCTGTGGAAATGGCCATTAGGAGCCTAAAATGGCCACTGCAGTACTTCAGTGCTAAATGGCAGACTTTCTGTGTCATTTCCAGTATGGCTTCTTAAGACTTTATTGTGGCTCTACTGGTGATAGACGTGCTACCAAATTCCATGTGGTTAAGTCAAATTGGCATTGGGGGATTGAATTTTAAACCCCTTCTCCCCCCTCCTCACCCTTCTGTTACAGCTGTCATCCTACCTTTTTTTGTGATTAACATGTACATGCACATCCTTACCTCTGCAAATGGTAGATTTTGTGCGTGTATTGCCCCTTCTCTCCATCTTTCTCATAAGGTTCGTTTTTTAGCACCTCCACGCCTTCGCCGCCTCCTGTCTCGTTCTTGCTGGCCTCGGCCACCGAGTACAGCTGGCCCACTTGGTACTGCCAAGGGAGACAAACGCTTGCATGTTATTTATTGCTTAATTTTTTAAATTGACTGTATTCTTTATCAAGCTCTTATCCCTCCACACACACCCCAACATCTTGCTGATCCATGTGACTGCGGGAAGTGCAGAACAATGGCGGCCTTTCTTTCTTAATCGCATCTAATCCACTGCGTGCGTAACCTCGGCGCAAATCCGGACACAGGGCTTGGCGACGTCTTTGTTAACGCGGGGTCACAATGCGTTCAATGACACCACCTGCAAGCGAGGACTGCTGTGTTGACAGTATGATTTGGTTTTAGAGTCAGAAAAGCCTGGTTTCATGCTGCCTTCCTGGAAAATTTGTAAAAGTAGAGTACAGCCCTTATGCCATGATACAAATGCACATCGACAGCCTTTGCAGCCACTGCGTCTTGACGCATTTAGATAATTCGATGCATGGAGACCTCAGCGCAACAATTGCTTGCAACACAAAAGTGGCGTAACATTGCGCATCTGATATTTCCTCAGAAATTGATGGATTTGTGGGTCAATTTTAACCCCATGTCCCACATCTGCACATTATATACAGTGACAGCGAGCCAGGAAAAAAGATTTTAAAAAGAAAAACTGTGTGAAAAGGGCTTGTGTCAAAGATTTTCATGTGAGGCAAACGCATCCAAAATGGCGGGTCAACTTCGAGGGGTAAAGGATTCAACTGTGAAATGAACGCAGTTAAATGCCTTTTTCCATGTTCGTTGCCAATACCGTTCTGCCATCAGGTCAAACTGTTGCCCCAAAGGCGTAATAGTAGTCAATATTTATTCGTCTGTGCAATTTCAGGTAGAACTCGCCGAAGTGTGTGTTCACACAGCCACTGTTGCTTCACGCATTCAGATACTTAGATGCACGGCGATGTCAGCGGGACGATGACAGTTGTTTTCAATATAATAGGGGCGTCCAATGTGTATTGTATATAAAATACTGAGTAGTGGTTCATCTATGAAGTTAATATGTATAAACAACACATCACCCTCTATTTTGTCACGGGTGTGACTAGCATCTCAGGAATTTTGCCTAGCAACATGCAGCTGCACCATACACACAGGACAATGAAATGGGGAAAAAGTGTGAATGGATGCTTGTCACTAGTGACAAGGGGGTACATCCAGTTTGTATCAAGTAGTCTGCATTCTTTATCTTTTGTTCCAATCTATATTTTGTGTTTAATACAGAGTAGTAATCCTTGTCATTTTTACCCCCACGGGGAAGTGATTGCGTCTCTACATATTCTGCCTAGCAACGAGCAGCTGAGAAAACGTGACCAAGAGAAATACATTTTGTTGAGTGAAAATATCACGCCGCGATGACGCTTTGGGGCTGAGCAATTGTTAACATTAACAGACTGGAAATGAAACACACAACCGCTTCTTGAGGGAATTTCAAATCGAGGCCGGGTACTGTCTTTGTGGCACTTTCTGCCCCAAGGGAAAACCGCTACATCGCACATTTGTGTATGACTGGTCCGAGTAGATGTGAAGGTCAAGAATGGAGGAGATGCATCTCAGAGTCCTTCAGGCGCTTCTAAGCTCAGCTTGGCGTTGGCACGAAAAGAAAACAGGACCGACTTTTACGAGCCACCGGAGACGGATTTAAAGTCTTAAGAGCTTGTTCGATTGAAGATGTGCGCTTTAACGAGTTTCTTCAACGCCAAAAATCAACAGAGGTTTGGATAGAAACAAACCAAACCACTTTCACTAAAAATGAAAGAGCCCGCAATAAAGCACTTCTCTAAGACAAATGGATAATGGTGGTCTTGTATATTTGGATATATACAGATAAATACTTGTTTGTCGTGTGCTCATTTAGTTATTGTGTCTACCTGTTCTCGTCAACCTTCTACCTTGTGTCGACCAATCAGCTCTCTCCAGCCACTCGTGCCTTGTCCAGGTGTTCCTAGTTGTCTCGTCAATCTCTTTGTATTTAGTTCCCTGCTTTCGTTCGATTCATTGTCATTGCAGTATGTCATTGTCAGGTATCGTTGTCTCTGTCTGTGCCACGTCTTCGTTACCAGTCATGTTTTGTTGACAGTTTTAGGTTTATTCAAGTGTTTCTTTGTTACTTTGGTTATCTGTTGTGGGACTTTGTTTAGTTTTCTTTATCCATGTCCCTTGTTTGCCCCTTTTTTGGGAAATTAAATATAATTTTTTGAGACTCCTGCCTTGCCTCCCTGCACTTGGGTCCGCCACGTTTTTGCCTTGCCTTCCTCTCCTTCAAATAACCTTATATATATATATATATATATATATATATATATATATATATATATATATATATACACACACACACAGATATAAAAATATCTGTAAATCTGATAAGCATTGTATATAGTACAGTAAATAAACCAAGCGGCAACAACCTCGGCTAATTTCGTTAACCGTGTTACGTATGATGCAAAAATTAGAAATTTTAACTTACCTCTTCCACTGAGATAGGAAGAATCACCCTACTGCAGGACAGAAAAGAAGATGGCTATTAATACAAAAACATTGACTATGCGTTTCATTTTACTGAAAGACACATGCTGACGAATATGATCAATAATCAGTGGGAGAGTCGATTCTAAAAAGATTTGATAGTGACAGCCCTAATCATGACGTACCTAATTTGTGACTTCTTACTAATTGAGCTAACCGTCGACAAAGTGTATTCTAGATCATCCGGGCCACTTTGTCCACGTAGTTGTCGCAGTGATCTTTATGAATTGGGCTGTGCCAAACTACAGGCAACATCACAATGTACCCCTGTACAATTGTAACGCATAGCGGCTTTAATTCTTAGTGAATGAGCTAACTATACAATAGTCACAGTCCCAGACAACATTGTATTCGTGACATGGACGAACGTGACAGCTGCGAACTACACTATAGGCAACATCATGATGTACCTAAATTGTGGCTTTAATTCTTACTGATTGAGCTAACTGTTGACATGGCATTCTCTCGACCATCCCGACCACTTTGTCCATCGGGTTGCATTTGTGACCTTGACGAATGGGACAATCTCAAACTATCGGCAACATCACGATCTACCGGTGTTTAAAACGTGCTACCATGCTATGCTAGCGCCTGTACGGAAATACACTGCCTATGCCCAGTTCTATACTGCCCAACACAAATTATTTTCAAGCTACGGTTTTACGGACACATTGCGGCTTTAACTCTTACTGATTGAGTTAACTGTATAATGTTTCATGTATGTCTAAAAAGAACCGCCCAGACAACTTTGTATCGGTGACATTGACGAATGTGACCATGGGCAACATTACGATGTACCTAAATTATAGCTTTATTTGTTACTGATTGAGATACAGTAACTGTTGATATGAAACAGTATGAAACTATAGGCAAAATCACAATGTACCTGTCTTTAAAATGCTATGCTAATGGCGGTACAGAAATAGGCAACATATGCCCAGTTTGGGATTAATGCTGCCTTCGCTGCATGCCACAAATTATTTTGACGATGCTGTTTAACGGTTAACCACGACACATTGCGGCTATAATTCTAACTGTTGACATGGTGTACTCCGATCCATCCACACCACTTTGTACCCTGTTTTACAGTACAGATTGAGTACACATTGTGGCTTTAATACTTACTGATTGAGCTAACTAACTATACAAGCCACCCATACCACTTGGTCAATGGGGTTCAATCTGTGACCTTGACGAATATGACATTCCCAAATGATTGGCAGCATCATATTGTCCAATAGTTTGAAACATGCTAGCGCGCTACGCTATAGCGAAGTATGTCGCCTTTGTCCAGTTTGGCATAATCCCACTTTCTCTGTTGTCTAATCTGTGGCCCGACCCCGAATTGACACAGCTGCTGCTTGCAGGATCGTCCGAAAATAACAGTAATAATCATAATTAAAGCCAAAATACCAAGAAACAAAGTGTCAGATCTTGATACCAGGACTTTTTGCATTAATTGTAACTCATTTGTTACGATGTTTATTTTTAATCCCACAACATATCTGGATTATTCTGACAGGTGTGAGCATGGCAGCTATCGCTATTAAGAGCATTTAACACTTTTTAATTCACTTCCAGGCGCACCTCCGAGGGCCAGACTGTACCTAATCGCTACATGTCACTTTTTTTCCGTGTGGCGGTGGTGATTTATTGATTTAATCCACGTGATCACGCCATTAAAAAAAACTAACAAAAAAAAACAAAAAAAACAGGGCGCTGTACTAGGTGTGAGAAGATGGCCTTGCCCTTGCTCCTAAGTAGGCCTCAGGTACTAACACTAATTTATAGCTATAGGATCCTGACAAGGGCTCTAAAAAACCTAACATGATCTTTTTTTTAAAATTATTATTATTGATTTTGCTTCCTAGCTGCACACATTCCTCCAGAGTGGCCCCGTGAGGGGTTTCACCTTCACCGTGCATCCATCAAGAACATGGGAGCTGGAGGGAGAGAAGGAGGAGTGGGAGTCATGTCTGTTTCGCATTCCTTATGTTTTAGCATGTGCACAATGTGAAGGGCACAGCCGCCGCATGCCTTCGCCGGATGCTGCACGTCAGGATGAGGAGGATGATGATGATGATGATGATGATGATGATGATGCAAGAGCCTTCATCATCTCCCGCGCTTTATGCGGTGAAAATATGACATCCAACCCCCTTCCTCCTCCTCTTCATCCTCTCATCCTCCATCCTCAATGTCGCGCGCACACACGCATACTTACAATTCTTTGATGAGCATCGTTGGGCAAGCTGCGGATGTACAAAGGCTTTAAAAAAAAAATCCGTCAAATGCCTGTTTTCTCCTCTTCCTCTTCCTCTTTTTCACCAGCTATGTCATTCTAGCTCCACAAGCCGCCGACAGGCTGCTGGCGTGGACGATGACTTCCTTCCTGCGCGCGGCCTGCTGCTGCAGAAAGGGGACGCCGTGCATGGGAGGGGAGGAGGGAGGGTGGTGGTGGAACGGGCGGGTCCATGTGGGACATAATGAGGGGGAGGGTGGAAATTAAATAGCAGTAATTAAGCGGAGAGTTGAGCCATTAAGTTCCAAAACGCACGCCACGAACTAATAATTCATAGTAATTGTAGTGAGAAGTTGTATGGCCTTGGTGACTGGCCCTTTAAGGATGTGCCGTGGGCGTCATCGCAGGTTAGCTGACGTCACGCGGCAAGGCATCGTCGGCGTCATGAGAAATGACGCCTATCAAGTTGCAGCTCGATGTGACGTCAATGTGACACGTCTGCGTGAGAGCTCGTGCACTCAACATGGACACAACATTAGGCACACCGCTTAAAAAAGAAAAAAAGTAATGAAATGAGGAATTTATTATGTCGTTTAAGCAAACAAATCTGCCAATCAAAGAGGAACATTTGACTTGGCATCATTTAGGTAAGCCTAATGAAATAGCAGACGTCTTAAAACTAGTGAATTTACTACTAATGCCGGCAGAATTGTGGTATTTCTTATTTTAGTGTATTTTATTTTAATTTCCTTATTTTAAGGGACCTTATTTTCTATCTATCTATCTATCTATCTATCTATCTATCTATCTATCTATCTATCTATCTATCTATCTATCTATCTATCTATCTATCTATCTATCTATCTAGTGGTGGCGATTACCTAACTTCATGGGGAGGTCGACCTCACAACTGTCAATCAAAATTGAGCCTTTCTACCATTGTGAAAAGCAGGCTATCGCATTCCATTTATGTTATTATATGGTGCAGGGTGTACCTAATATTTCGTGTGATGTGTGAGTAAGGGTCAAGTTTTACAAGGAGAGTGACCTCAGTCACACCAGGGACCTCCAGATGTCCCCCCTGAGTCGGAGCGTCTCAGGTCTTTTAATCGGCATCCCAGAGGTCAACGTGTGCGTGCGTGTGTGAGTTAGTGTGCGTGAGACTCGGCCATTATGTAACAGCGAGCTGCTGTTGTATTTATAGCGCATCTGCATCCACCGGCCAGCATCCGCTCGTCATCATCCTCGGCTTTGCTGTCAGGAAGCATGTCAGGGCCACCGTCGTCCAATGAATGAATGAAGGGAGCAATGACAGCCGATCCATTGTGATAATCCCGTGCCGGATGCAGGAAGAAAACGTTAGCTCGCTAGTTTGTATACAAAGTCAATTAAGACGGTACATTCCTTTTTAACACCGTCAGGTTTTAGTAATTGTTATACTGAGGATGCAGCCAACTCCTTGTGATAATCCCGTGCCCGATGCAGGAAAAAAAAAGTTAGATCGCTAGTTTGTATGTAAAGTCAAATAAGACTTTTTAATTCTTATTTGGCATTGACAGGTTTTAGTTGTTGTTATATTTGAAGATGCAGCCAACTCATATGCGGCAATCCCGTGCTGGAAGCAAAATAAAGTTTGATCACTAGTATAAATTATGTACAAAGTCATTTAGTGTGTGTTTAATGTTTGTGTAACACATTTTAGTAGTTATACTAAGGATGCGTCCAACTCTATGTGATAATTCAGTGCTGGATGCAAAAGAGTCTGATCACGATGTAAAAATTCAATGTGTATATTCTTATTTAACACTGCCAAGATGCAGCCAAATCCATGTGATAATCCTGTGCTGCGTGCAGGAAAAAAATTACTCTTGTGTACCTGTATTTACAGTCAATTAAGACTTTCTATATTTTGTCTTAACACTTTCAAGTGTTTGTGGCCATTGAAATCATGTGCCAGATGTAGACAAAAAAAAAAAGAAAAAAATCAATGTTTGATCACTCGCATGTGTACAAAGTAAATTAAAACTGTATATTATTCTTCAGTATTGTCAGGTTTATTATAGTTATACATTTGACGAATACAATTTAATGGGATAATCCCGTGCCGGGTAGAGGAAAAAAGTTAGATCAGTAGTCTATGTACAAAGTCAATTAGGACTCAGTTTTAAGACTGCCAGGTTTCTATACTGAACCAAATCAATGTGATAATCCCGTACCAGATGCAACTAAAAATATTTTTCCCTCACCCGTATAACTGCACAGTCAATTAAGACTCACTTTATTCTGTTTTTACACTGTTACTGTCTACTAGTAGTTAGTGGTTTAGTGCTAAATTAGAACCCAGTGAAATTTAAAGTGAGTCACTGATGGTGTAGTGGTACACTCGCCTGACTTTGGTGTGGGCAGCGTGGGTTCAGTTCCCACTCAGTGACGGTGTGAATGGTTGTCCGTGTCTATATGTGCCCTGCGACTCACTGGCGACCAGTTCAGGGTGTAGTCCGCCTTTCGCCCGAACTCAGCTGGGATAGGCTCCAGTGCCCCGCGACCCTAACCACGATAAGCAGTGTTGAAAATGGCTGGATGAATGGATGGATGGGTGGATGGATGAAATTTAAAGTTGCAGGATGGGCGTTAAACCAGCGGGTGTCACTGTACACACAAGAATTCCTGTACGATCTAGTGAGAACTAATACAAGAGAGGTGTAAAATTCTGCCTTGGAAAAGATAATAATGCTCACTATCACTGCACCTTTCATGCAAAATTATCAGTAAATTATAACTCCTGTGTCTCAGGCAAATAAGGTTCAGGACTCCAGTCCAACCTAGTCTTGTCTAGTCCAGGACACAGTTGGCCGTAACCTACATGGAAAATGCGAGTAGATATGTCATAACTTATAAGACCATTGGCTGGAAACAAACTCCTTTTCAATAGCCTGTTAAATCTGGTGTCAGATCTGCAACACAGGTGGGTCAGCACCTGTGTCTCAGGTAGACTTAAATACAGGGATCTAGTCCAACCTAGTCTTGTCTAGTCCATGACACAGGTAGGTAATCAACTACATAAACATAAGTAATAAAGTTGGAAACAAAATGCCCTTTTACACACCCTGTTAAAACTAGGATTTATCCGCCTTTACTCCGCATCATTTTCATACCCAAGCATCAGGTTGTTGCTATAAAAAAAAAAAAAAGCGGCGCAAAGTATGCGATTACTCACAGGGAACTGAATGTTTGGCATGTCACACATCCAGACACTCAGAAGCTAATCAAAAGAGCTAAACACCAAGCAGCCACTCACAAACCATGACGTCAACGTTTTACACAGGCGTCATGTTTTGGAGTGTCACACGCCTGTGTACCACTTATAGCCCCTTTGTGTTCGTCCCGAGTTAAACCTTTCCAGATGTTTCCAGCTTGTCCCGGCCCGGGTGGCTCCTGGAGAAAAAAAGTTCTGACTTGACCTGTGGCTGATTGAAGGTGAACACACACCTCCCACGTTTCGGGTTTCGCTCGTTTTTAATAAACGTCATTACGGCACAGGCGGCAGCTGTGCTGGATGCTGACTACAGCTGGTGAGGCATTACTTTCCAGTCCTGGTGTGTGAGCCTGGAGACATAAATCTGTCGTCACATTTAGCGACAGGCTACGAGTTCTATTTTTAAGTTAAGTTTCGGTTAGCGGTTACGGTCCCTTCGCAAGTTTCCCAAGCGATTAAAAGTCATTTGACGTGATGTCGTCATTGCAAAATAAAAAGGGAAATGGATGAGAGAGTATGATTCTTTCCAAAGATCCAAAGGGGGCAAAAATACCTCCCGAGATGCTGAGATTCATGGTGTGGATGCAGCTGTGCTCTGGTGAGAACAGAAGAGCTAGTTGAGATTTATTAAACTGACGAGTGGAGAAAAATATCTGTAAAAGAGTGAGTTACAAAAAACAACGCACACCAACACCAACAAAATTGAGCTGAGCAAAGCAGGTGGTTTGGCTAGAACGAGGAGCCTATCTGACATGGACTGAATTAAGAAATGATACACAGGTGGATCAACGAAAAATAAATACATAAATAAACAAACAAAGCTAATCACATAACAAATCACAGATGCGAGAAGCTAGAGTGAAGGTGATTGATTCAAAAAAAAAAAAAGAAACACAAAGATGACATGACATAGGGTAAAAAAAAAGTAATGACTCAATCTCAACTCAAGGAAGAATGTACGTCAAAATGGACAAAAATGTCCAAACACTCCCATCACAAATTATCTTTCCCTTCTGAGATGAATGCAAATGCCATCCATCGTTACAGCCTCCTGCCCCCAAAAAAAATATTGTAATGTTTTTTTTAATTTAAAAAAAGCACTGTATAATATTGTACTTTATACAAACATATTAA
Organism: Phyllopteryx taeniolatus; assembly: GCF_024500385.1. NCBI lineage: Eukaryota > Metazoa > Chordata > Actinopteri > Syngnathiformes > Syngnathidae > Phyllopteryx > Phyllopteryx taeniolatus. The sequence continues at coordinate 15,535,947 of NC_084518.1, forward strand.
TAACATAATTAAATACAGTGAAAAAGTTTGCGCATCAATAATTCAATGTGATGTGCGGCTCCTTCTGATGGGCATGCCTTGGCCAACAGAGGGCGGTATGATGCAGATTTAAGGATACAGTAACTAGAGAAGGTCACAACTCCTCAGTAAGATGCAGTAATTAATATCAGTACTTCTCAGACAGGATAATGAATATATCCTTGTGAGTATTGTTATATTGTCTGTCTACACGCGTTGCCCCACCATTTGTGTTCAAAGATGCATTGCTTAAGGGTTATGATACACGACACCGATGCTTCTTAGGCATTCTGTATTGTTTGTTAGCATTAGGCTAAGCGGACTTTCTATGCGGCTCTTTTCAATCCACAAAGTGTAATTCTTTTTGCTTTAAGTTTCGTTTGACACTAAACTTCAACTGGGAGTGACAATCAACAGCTTGTGCCTCTTTTTAGAAGAATCCTTCACTATCTGCCAAACTGTTATTGTCAGACAGTGAACAGACAGCAACAGCTGAAATGAATGACAGGTCGGCATTTTACGACCATCAATTCGTGAATGTCAAATGGTTGTAAAAAAAAAAAAAAAGCCCATAAAACAAGAAATCAAGCTGTGCTAATGGGTAAAAAATTTTTTATGTTGTGTTGTTTGGAAAATGCAGTGCAAATATTCTGTCCAGACAACAAACACCTGCATATTGCAATGGTATTTTACAAATAGACTGAATTTGCCAGAGGATATTCATATTCTTTTTTTAATTTGGAATTATCTTTTTTTTTTCTTTCTGTAAATTAGCCTTAAGTGTTAAAAAGACACAAAAATCGACACATTTGCTCGTAGCGAAATGTCTGAATAAAAATATCATTTTCTAATTCCACATTTATCTTAAGAGAAACTAATGTTTAGGTTTTAATTTGGACTACTGGCTATCAAGGTACACAAGACTCCCTCTATTCGCGGGGGTTAGGGAAATAGCAGGGATATGCCACCAATGAGCATTTTTACACGAAAAACAGGACTTGGTTTCTTTGGGGGGATGCTGAACCACAAATGTGCAGGGTTCCACTTTACATCTTTTTATAATTATCTACCAGATGAAGCTACTTTTCCCTTTTCTTGCCCATATTCAACGCATGCAGCAAAATCCTCCCTTTTACTCTTTTCTGTAAAGTTGTTATGTTTTTACGGGGGGATAGACTGGAATATAATTAATGCCATTTCCATCCATTCCAGTGGGGAAATATGATTTGAAATATGAGTGTTTTACGTTATGAGCATGGTCACGAAACAAATTAAACTCATCTCTTAAGGCAACACTGTAGAAAAGATTTTTATTTTGGGGGAGGTGATCATTTTTGTCGAAAGGGACAAATGAAGGTGACTGTCCAAAGGACCTCTCAAGGGTTAAGAAATATTCTTCTAAGGATGTTCTGATAACATTTTAAGGGAATTCAGACATTTGTGACAGCTCTAAAACAAAAAAACCCTGTAAAATAAAATGAAATTAGCAGGTTGAACCGAGTTTCATTAAGAGAGCAAATTAAAGATCCAGATCAGTGCAAATGCTCGTATCTCAAATCTCACTGTTGTTTTTCAATGTGGACTCTTATTACACAGTGAACAAAATTGGACAAGACAAAGCAGCTCAACTTCAGCAGACATTTCTCACTAGTTCGATTAATTTGTGTCATGAAAATTAATTCAAAATTCAAACAATTTAAAGGTTGAACAGTTTCAGTCTTCAAAGGCCCATTCTAAATCAAGAGATTTTCCTTTGAGTTATTAAGATCCCACTTGCAGATGTTCACTAACTCATTTTGAAAGTCTTGGGGGAGGGTATTCCATAATTCCTACCTCATAAGTGACTAATCATTGTCCTCCCTTGCGAGTACATCCCACAGAATGTGTTTCCACATGTCCTCTTTGACTAAAAGGCTGCCGTCACCGCAGCATTGTGCCACTGGCCGACACATAAACGCGTGACTTACAGCTTAACCTAATATTGACACAGCGAAATGGAGGGGGGGAGTCGGATGAGAAGCGTAAACAAGTTCTGGTCGTTCATGACTGTAAAAAGCAACGGCTATAGGATACATAAACACGGTCTGGTTCACAGTGGAATTTCTTTTTAAGTCTACGTTAGCTGATGATTGGGCCCTCGCTCCGAAACTGTGATGCCACTTGCCGCCAACATGTTAGACGGAATAATCAAAAAAGCTTGGTAATTTTGCATCACCCATCTGTTGAGGATACCTGTGTCTGATACATACAGTCGTGTTCAATTATGGGCATGGGTCCTTGAGACTTGATAGACCTGTCCACCTAATTTGGTGTTGTTCGGTGCAACTGGTGTCGGGACTACGTTTTTCTAACTTTCAATGGGGCGACTTCGCTCGTTTTCAGGGGTCTTGTTTGAAACCCCTAAGATTCATACATTTTCACAAGGATACATGTGGTTCTTGCACTGCTTGATACATCCCAAACGTGGTAAATCCCATCCGAAAATAGAAATCAAAATGACAAAGCAATGCCCAACCCTAAAAATGAATGCAATGTTTTTCAAAGAGGGAAGTTTATGGCCTCCATGTTTTCCCATGAGAGGAGCTCACCCTGAAGTCATGCTGAACTACACATCATGTACACAACACACCCCAAGTCAATTTATTGCACCAGTGACGGCCATGTTGGGGGAAGATCGGGCAAGTAAAGATAGGATCGTCGGGGGTTTTAATTCCTTGTCTACAAGAGGACTGGTGGCTTTGTCAGCCCACAGAAGGAAATGGAGCCTCTCTTTGCTCTTTAAAACATTTCCCGCAGTAGTAAAAGATTCAAATTTGAGGACACTCAAGAGGTTTATGGTCTGTCTTTGTTTGGTAGCGACCGAAGGAAGTTTCCTTTGATGGCACAACACTCGTTTGAAATAGACACGACATCTCGCTCTCGAGGAAAGTGTAGCATTAGGAGTTTGTTGTTCTTTCAGAAAAGTGGAACATCAATAATTTGAATTCTTCTTAGGAAAGTTCAACATCAATAAATTGTCTTCTTTTTAGGAAAGGGTAACCAGTAGTTTGTCTTCTTTACAGGAAAGTGCAAAATCAGTAGTTGGTCTTTTTATTAAGAAAGTGAAACGTGAATCATTTTTCTTTAACAGTTTTTTTTTTCAATTGCCTAAACACAATTTTGAAAACGGAGCCCATTTTCTCAAAACAATAATACAAATAATACAAAATAAATATGTGGTCGCTACTTCACCTATTGTGGGATAAATGAGGGATTACTGTACACAGAAAAAGTGCAAATACACAATACGTAAATTCACCAAACAGTGGACAAGACCAATGCTGCAGAGTGATGAAAATATCATTTATTTATTTCCATATACCCAAATCAGGGAACATGTCAACATGGAGAATAACAAAAAAACATGTCCCAAAAAAAAACACGAACTACTGTATCCGGCAGAGGTTACGATTACAGTAAAAAGGAAAAAAAAAATCTAAAAAAAACCAAACTGAAAATACTTTTTTTTTTTTTTTTTTTTTTTTTTTTTTAGGTATGTGCATAATCAATAGTTTGTCTTCTTTTTGGAACGCAAACAATGCAGACAAGTGCAACATGGAAATTTTGAACAGCGTGACATTTGTTTTGCCTGTACCAAACGAGACACACGTTTTGTGCTTTGAGCGACTTGACATCTTTCACACTCGTCATTTTCCTTCGTCTTACAATTCCCCAAACGCTCGCGCAGCTCATTGCGTTGGTTTCCGTCTCAGCCGCCCTCGTCGACCCCGTTTCCACTGACGGCAGCGCGTCTTTCGATCGCCGCTTAAGCTCTAACATGCCCATTAAATTCGTCAATCCGGCACCGAGCGGCCTTAGAACCCCTCGCTGCTCGGCCAAGCGAAGCGTGTGGCTGCCAAAGAGCTGACAAAGAGGTGAGACGTCGGTCAATTTGAGGGGAACAATGGAGACCAAAAACACAGACTGATGTGAAGTAAAATTCAAGAAAGAAGTCACTCAAAAACTTGTTCATTTCCCTCCTCGAGTTAGTGTCTGGGTTTGACTATTTAAGTCGATGAAACACTCGTTTGTGTTTTGAAAATGCGTGAGACAGATTTGCCACAACAAGCCGATTAGGCGCGAACGGTCCCTTTTAGCCCTCAGCTAAGTCTGTTTATGAGGAAGAATGTGAATTAAAAACACGCTCTTTGGATCTTTGCGAGTCGTTGGGATGTCGCGAGACATATTATGCATTTTTCTTCACAATTTCAAACAGTTCCCAGGCGTCCCAACTCATTCACTACCGTGGACGTTTATATTCATCAACTGGAATCCAACTTGTCACTGCCACCAACGAAGACAGTATATTTGTCATGCATGTTTTTCAACGGGCAGGTATGGAATGGGGTTTTGCCCAGCTTGTCTGTGAAATTCAAGTTTCTGTGAAACTGTCATGACTACACACTAGCGTCCCGGGAATACATCAAATACATATTTCCTTGTGAAGACATTCAGGAGAGGGTGCGGTTTCTAACTTAAGGGCGTATGCTTTGGACCAAAGCGTTCCCGCGAGGCGCCTAAATCCTCGATTGCAGTAACTCTAACGTTCGCCGGGGGCGGCGTAAACATGAACAGCTACCGGTCGGAGCACACGCGCGGTTTTTGTATAACACTGGATGAAAGATTGCATATCCGGTTGCCCTTATTTGAGTCGTAAGTATAACATTTTCCCAGTCCTGTGGTCTAAAGTTGGAATGTTCCAACAGCAGAAACGTAAAAATGAAAACCAAACCCATCCACCTCCATTTACTCAAACAAATGTGCACTCCCAGGAAAATGACGCGTCTGGCTTTTGTTACCTTTGTTTTTATCTCTCCATGGCTTGTTTGCCTATTCAAGCTAAAAACTAAACTAAACAAAACCAGTGGCTGTTAACCTTTCCTGTCAGTCCAAGAGCATTGATTACAATTGAGATTGGTTGTTTCATGTGACCAACTAAGCCCACGAATGTGATTTGGATTAACAGTTAGACAAATGGGATAGTTTAACGTTTTCATTCATGCTGGGTCACGTTTTTGCGGCAAATTTTCTACAGTTCCAAAATTTCTACACTACTAGTTATACCTACGGGCAATTTAGAGTCCCCAATCAACCTACCATGTATGTTTCTGGGATGTGGGATGAAACCGGAGTACCCGGAGAAAACCCACCCAGGCACAGGGAGAACATGCAAAATCCACACAGGCGTGGCCGCGATTTGAACACCGGTCCCCAGAACTGTGAGGCAGATGTGCTAACCAGGGTCCACCGTGCCGGCCATACAAATACAGTATATACAATATACATATATTGTGTTTTACAAAAATACTATTGATAATGTATCTGTGGTTGTGATTGCAAAGCTATCTGTCAGCAACATGTACGCGAGCAATGTACAGTATGTACCGCGCAGTACATTCAAGTAAATGGGATCAGAGCCTCTTAATATATCCTCGCCCATGGCCTCTCTCTGTAGCAACTCGCTTCTTCATTGACTGTTACTCTGTCTTTTATGGTTTAATAAAAATGCTAACGTGCAATATACTGTATATGCAGCCTCAAAAGCCTATACAGGATCACCATAGGCAAATCGCTCAATGTGCGGGTGTGAGTCGCCAACTGTCATTATTTTATTTTTTTGCAATTGTCTGGTCCAAGTCGGGTTCCGCCGCATCACGTGTTGTGGGCGGACCTTAGGGCCTTTCAGAAATAGCACAAAAAAAACATGAGGAGGTAAATTGTTGAAAAGTTAACTTTAAATATGGAGGTGATTACTGTAGGATTACTAGAGTGTAACATGCAAGATTCTCTGACAAACTGAATTCGGTATTAATGCTAATGCGATTATCTAAACTTTCATCACGGTATATCAGTAAACGGTTTCATTTTTGTCATTTTCATTTTTTCCAACTCTTGACTACAGAAATGCAAACACTGACACATTCAAACTGAACCTTTACGAACAAGTGCTTATCGCTCCTTGGTTTGTTTAGCATAGTGATTCACCTTCAGTTTATGCTCGCTGTGCCAACTTTACACTTGCGAGGCATTCAAAGAACCTGACTTTACAAGGAGCGGGGGACGGAACGTTCCTTGGCGTAATGACTTCCAGACGATTGTGTTGCGCTCTTAGGGCCGCATACCCCTGTCAGGTCATGTCATCGGTTGAATCTCTTGGCGAAGGCAAACGTTTACGACTCAGAGAGTTTTTAGATTCTTGAATTGACATCCCAGTCCAAAGTGGTGCCGAACCGCAAAAACGATCAGGATGTCGGTGAAAACGCAAAGTGTTTTTTGTTTTCTTTTGATTGAATGGCAGTCAGGACCTAAAATGGGTCAGCTGAGCTTTGGGTTTTCCGGCGTAAAACCAAACCCCCACCCACCCACCACCCACACCCCCACCCCCACCCCCAGGTGCCAAGAGTAAAAACATGCCTTCATTACGCCGGGCCCCAGGTGGACGGGAGCTGTCTTAAATTCCATCAAGTCCAAAGGACCTTTTGACTTGGTGGTATCACCACCAAAAGGAATGCCGATGGCAGAAATATAATACCATAAAAAGAAATTTTAAAAAATCCCCCACGAGGATCTTAACAATCCAACCACTGTGTAACTTAATTGAATCTCCGCTCCTCTTAAACACATTTTGCTAAATGCTTGCCAACCGGCGGCAATTTTCCTAGCTATTCCAAAATGGTGACATCACGTCTCGTGTGGAAAGGAATTTCGAATACCTTCGAAGGGTTAAAACCTAAGAATTACAGGAAAGTATTTCAAATCTATTGAAGCCGCTATCTGATTGGCACCGTTAGCTTCCCAGTTGATGTAAATCTTGTCGTGGTCTGTGTTTTGGTTTGGGTTGTGTTTAGTTTTGGTCCATGTTTTCCTGTGTTCCACGTTTGTCGTGTGCTCATTTGGTTGTTGTGTCCACCTGTTCTCGTCAACCTTCTGCCTTGTGTCGACCAATCAGCACCCTCCAGACTCTCGTGTCTTGTCCAGGTGTTCCTCGTTGTCTCGTCAATCTGTTTGTATTTAGTTCTCTGGTTTCGTTCAGTTCTTGTCAGCTCATTGTGGTGTGTCATTGTCTGTCTGTCCCACGTCCTACTCACCAGTCATAGTTTGTTTCCAGTTTTAGGTTTGTTCAAGTGTTTGTTACTTTGGTTATCTGTTGTGGGACTTTGTTTAGTTTGCTTTATCCATGTTTGACTTTTGTTTGGGAAAATTAAATATTTTTTGAGAGTCCTGCACTTTGGTCCTCCACATTTTTGCCTTGCCTTCCTCTCCTTCGACAACCCTAATCGTGACAATTCTCGCAGTAAACTGGATTTTTTTTGGGGGGGGGGGGCTAAAGTACCTCACGGGGGTGTTTTCTAAAGACGACCTAGGGGGCTGCACTCTTTCTGCTTAAGCTCCCCTTTGAAAGGGTGCCGCGTTCCCTGATTGCTTCAGCACATGTAAGGAGTGCATCGCTGGTCAACCCAACCAACCGCTCAAACCAGATGCAAACAAAGTGCTGCAGATGTCAACGGAACTTGACAGAAAGCAGCTATAAACTCGAGGTGATGCAAAACAAAAAGTGTGTTTTTTGTGGATTTGGCGGGATGGTAAATTACACGGTCAACGTGGAGTTTGAAGACTGCCAAGTCGTGAGTCGGTTGCGTTTCATGCGTCACTGTTAAATCATTTAAAGAATTGGTTTATTTAAACTGATTTGGGGGAAAAAAGACACTTAAAAGTGAGCAGTGGTTGTCTCTGTTTGCCACTTGCCATACTGCAGTATGGTAGGAAGGATTTTGTGGTAATGAAGAAAAAAAGCAAACATCCCTAAAGAGTCAAATATTTAGTGTATTTTCAGTCTTGGAGCATTTCATCACTAAACTCAAGAGTTGCAGCGTATCTGAAATTATATTGTACATCAACTTGTGGCTCACAAAGCAAAAAAGTCTATCAGATAGCAGCTCCTGACTTAAAAAAAAAAAAAAAAAAAAAGTTGGGGCGCTCTTAAGTCAAGGCATCACTATTTTAATTTGTTTGTGAACAACAAGTTCATAGTAGACTGTAGGGGCGAAAAGTTCAGTGGCGTAACACCGTACGACACATCAACACGACGATGACGTGTCGTATGGTCATGACGCAACACGATGGCGTCTCTTGCACGTACATTAGCGGCCGCAGGTTGACTCAGAACTTGAGATGGTCTCCCTGTTGTCAGAAACAGACGCCGCGGAATGTCTGAGATCATCCCTCCGCAAAGTAAGAAACTCAGTGACTCACTCATAACCCGACACGAACGATGAGAGAATCCAAAAGTGACGAATGTAAAATAATATACACTTACCGGCCACTACATTAGGTACATGGCCTACGTTTTTGAATGAGGTCGCCGTACTTGTTAGGGCCTGAACACTGCTTGAGATTTTCAGATTAAAATAAACTGGTGCATTGAGATATGAGGGAGTTTTTCTAGTCATTCGGATGATTTGTTTTTGTTTTTTTTGCTTTGACTTGTGAGCTAAAATTTGAGATACGAGCGCGATACGGTGGCAGTGAACTCTACTCACCTAACACGCAGCAGTTTAGCAGACAGAGAGCAATTCTTCAAAAAAGAGGCTTCAAACTGTTAAATGCCACTCCCAGTTGACGTTCACTGTCAAACTAAACACAAAACAAAGAGAATTACACGCGTATTTAAAAACAACCACATGACTTTGCCTGAAATTCTGCAGGTTTAATGTTAACAAATAGGATATACCATAGATGGGCTTTCAAATAGCATCTATGTGGCGGTGCTATAACGCTTTAAGGCATAGATATTGTAACACAAATGATGCAGCAACACATGGAAACAGACAATCTAACAATAATCGCAGGCATATATTCTTGAACCTTTGTGGAAAAACAACAAATACGGCAGGTGCCAAGTCACAGTCGTTAAAAGTCTTCATCGTTCGTGTCTGCGTAACAGTATTATACTGCCACCTAATGGCCAAGTCAATACATTAATCATGATGCAAAAAGTGTTTTATTACTATTTCATCTAATTAATTATATTATTACTATATGTTTGTTGTTATATATCACATTACAATTTTTTATTTTTTATTTTTTTTGGAGGGGGGGGGGCTGGAATTAATGCAATTTCCATTCATTTGAATGGAGAAAGATGATTTGCAATAGGCTTGCATGTCACGGCGCCACTTTATGTGCTCAATAAAGGTTGGGATTATTATTATGATGATGATTATTATTATAGATTTTATAATGAATGGAACAATAACATGGGAGCACATGATATGGAGGATGGACTTGTTGCATGACGCGAGTACCGGGAGTGTTGGAGCTTCCCTCCCCCGTGTGGGAGCCTCCCTTCCCGGTCGAGGGCGGGCTGCTCGGCCCCCGTCAAAAGGCGTCACAGGCGGTTCTCGTTATTTAAACTTGATTCTAGACCTCGGGAGAGTTTTTGTCAGGCGGGAGCGCGTCGCCTAGCAGCAGACCAGAGCGGGACTTTCTACCTTCCTCCCTGCGTGGATATTTTGTGTGGTCGCCGTTTCCAGGCCCACCGGCACCGGCATGCCCTACAGCGTGACTCTCAAGGGACCCTCCCCGTGGGGCTTTCGCCTGGTCGGGGGACGCGACTTCAGCACGCCGCTGACGATCTCCAGGGTACGTTTCACGCCTCGCGAAGCATTCATAGCCTCTCGTTTGTTTGCCAGGAAGTCGCCCTAAAGTTGAAAACGAAATATAACATTTGACAGACATTTGACCCTAATTAGTCATTAATTAATCGTATTTAAAGTACTTAATGGGTCGCGTGACAGCTGCCAGATGGCGTGCAGGTTTTCTTTCCAGTAGCTATCAGTGACGCAATTCATTATCCATCATGTTAACTTTTATTTGGAATTATTTAATATTGAAAAATATATTCTAAAGGGATGATTATTGGTAATCAGATTATGACGGTTTTTTTCTTCAATTAAGTTTTTAATTGTTGTTAGTTGCTTGATTTAATTTTAATTATTAAAAAAATACATTTTATATTTTTGTGTAATATTACCTCAGAAAAAAGACAAACACCTATTGGCATCTCATTAAACAGGGCTATTAAAAAAATCAAAAGGCATGATTATCATACATTTGGATATTTTTGTTTAATTACATTTTTAATTAGTCATTTTTATATATTTAATTTTGGTTTGATTACATTTTTACTGAGTAATTTATATATTTTATTCTTGGTTGGATTAAAATTTTCCAAAGTCACTTATGCATTTTGATTTTTGGGTTAATTAAAGTTTTAATGAGTTGTTACTATGTGTATTGTATTTTTTAGTAGTATTTATTTTTTATTTTTATAGTTTTGATTAGTTTGTAATTAATAATTATTTTATTTTATGGTTTAATTTTTAATGAGTATAAATCGTGTAGATTTCATTTTCTGTTGTAATTTTTAATGAGAAATTTTATTTTTTGTTTGTTAAAAATGTTGAGTTTTAAAAATATTTTCATTATTATAATTCATTCGGGTTATGTTTATTTATCTATTATTTTACTTTCATTGAATTTATGTTATGTTATTAAAATTTTAGTTTCATTTCATTTGAAATGAATATTTATTTTTTGTTTAGTTTTAATTTGTATTTATTTTACATATTTTTATTTTCAGATTTTTTTTGAAAAGTAATTTTATATTTATTCTTGTTTAGTGTTATTTTTCACCATTATTTTGTTTAATTCTTTGTGCTCAATTAACATTTTACATTTTAAGCAATTATATGTAATGTTTTTTAAAATAATTTTGGGTTGATTAGTAATTATTTTATATGTACATTTATTTTTTTGTGGAATTAAAATGTTAATTAGTAATCATTTAATGGTTCTGGAAAAAATGCTGTGCTCGTACATAAAAAGACCAAAGACAAAATAACAACGATACCACGGCATCGCCACAAGATCAGAACACCTTTAATCGTGCTCATTTGGAAATGGCTATGATATGCTGTGATGTTTGATTGGAGAAATTCAAAAAACAATTTTTCCCCACGCTAGCTCATCAAAAGATCTAAGACAAAATAGCGAGAAGGTCCAAATAATAATCCCATTAGCTGGCTCTCATCTCAAAACCACTTGGGGATTTTCTTGGAATTGCTTTGACATACTGTCATTGATGATAGCATATTTTCTTTCTTTGGTATTATTATCTTTAACTGGCATCTAAGCAATTATATGAACCTAATCTAATGCATTCATTGTGGTGCGGAACCTCCACGAACTCTCTGGAACCCCCTCGGAATATGGGTCAGCCGTCAGCGTGCTTGGCAACGGTTCCGCCAGTAGCCACTTGCTTCATCCCGGCCAGGGTAAACACATGGCGCTGCCGCTCGCTGCGGGGCTTGTCGAAAAGGCAAAAATGGAGTTAAGGGGAAGGGGAGGGTGGAGGGAGCGCTGACATTTGTTTTTCATCAGTGCTCATTTGTGCCGCTGAAGGATTCCAGGTGTTCCACTCCAGCCCCCCTCCCCTTAAAACCAAAGCCTGTAACTACAGGGCCCTGACATTTTGGAGATTTATGGTGCCCCCACTCCTGAGGGGAGTGGAATCACGCCCGAACGCCAGACGCATAATTGGAGCCCAAACGCAAAGAGTCCTGATTTCGCCTTCCTAACTTGTCCTCTACACTCCTCACAAAAACTTTGCGATTTGGGGCTTTATAAGTGAACCTACTTTGACCTTCTCTAAACTTTGAATTCAGTCCATGAATCGACCAATAAATACATTCCAAGGACGTCCACTTCTATACCTTTCTGTGGCTCTTCCGGTCTCTCTGTATCTCTGTTGCAACCAGCTGATGACACTATGTCATACTCTCAAGCTTTGATCCATAAATGGACCAATACATTTCCTGGTTCGATAAGAATTTTCATTTGCAAGGGAGACCTGGCAGAAGACAGCAGAGTAAAACAAAGCAAAATAAAAGAAAAATACAAATCCAAATACATTGACAACAAACCGGACAGTGGAATATAGTTACATTATACATTCCATTCCATCCATAGCGCGGTGAAAAACAGGTGCAGCGATCATGTACAGTATCTCTCACTAATTTTTAAAAGAATGGTTTTGGGTTGATGGTGGTGAGTTTTATCATTTGCTCATGAGTACTCCTGTCGTATGCGGTCAGAAAATTGAAAAGAAGATCAACCGAAACTTTGGGAACAAATGGGTTAATAAAAGTGATGGAATGGAGAGTGCGGGTGGTGGTATGCATGGTGAGCAGAAATCGAAGATAGGGTGGGGGCTTGCCAATGAGTGTTTTATAGATAAACATGGAACAGTGAATTTAACCGGTGCAGGGAAACCCTGGTGGATTTCCAATCCATTGAATATTCCACGGTTCGTTATTCATAATAATATCCATAATCCATTGAATATAATTGTCATTTAAGCAGTCCTCTTCATCATGTTGTTTACATTTTGACAATGTGTGACCAAAACAACACCTAACAACTCATCAACAGCGCGAGGCTTCAAACGGGAAGTGGCCACTGAGCTAAAGAGAGTCACAGAGTGTCATTAGCAGCTTGGAACAGAGGGACTGGAAGAGTCACAGAAAGGCATTGAATAGGACATTCTTGCAAATTAGAAGGAAAAAAAAAAAAAAGCACGTGGTGAATTTTGCAGTTTAGATCCTTGTTAGAAAGTTGTGCAAAAAGTACTGGAACATTGAACAGTTGGACATTCAAACGTTTAGAGAAGGTCAAATTAAGATTGGGGATGATCCAGGACACGCTGGAGAGACTGTCTGACCTGGGAATGCCCTAATCAATGAATGGATGGAGGGAAACTATGTATTGGGAATATGTAAGAACATTAACTAGCACAAGTGCAGATGCTAAGTGCAAAAATATGCGTGGCTGAGCAAGATTGTATGACTTGACTTAACCTATGTAATAACGTGAGTCGATTTGCTTGAATTTTAGTGGGGACTACACCTGACTTGCTTTATTTTTACCACAGAAACTTTAAACTTGCTTGAAACTTGTGCCTTACTCCCACCTCTGGTACTTAACAGTTTGTTTACAAACGTCAACGTACCAGAGCTCCTATTATCACGGCATGGCTGGAATTTATGAGGCAGCAATAAAAATAAAAATGCATTTCCAAGACTAATTTGGCTGAGTGGAACAGCAAGATGTCGTCCTGTAAAATGAGACAAGGGAGCAGCTGGTGCATGTGTGTAGATTTTGTGTTAAAAATCTTTTGGCAGCGTCCATTTCGCTACATTTGTTTGAGTATTAGCAGCTGTAGACGTCAAAAGAGTTCTGACAAAGAGGGTTTGAGACAGATATTTGGCTATTCATCAAATAATTGTGTTAACATACACAACAGAGAAGGCGACTTATTTAAAGGCTCATTTACGCTCTTAGTACGAAAATAGATGCTCTCATACGAAAATAGATGCGTGCATCCTAAACTGTGTCATTGTCCCTGTATTTCCATACGTCCATATCGGGATTAATATGACAACATATCGTAGAGGTTTTCCCCCAATATATAGATTATCGCGTAATCGTTGTGTTGTAATGCCGCTATTTCAGCAAATGTTTCAAATCCCTTAACACTGCCCCGCCATGGTTTCCGGCACTAATGCAACACTTCTCCGTAAGCTTATTTCAATCCTTAACAGACGTGCCTTCCGCGAAGTAACGTCTTTAAAACTTTTAAGAGAGTTTACCAGAAAGCTCGTCGAGATGGGGGCAGCCGGTTCATAGCAGAAGGTGCTAATATGCCGGGAGAAGCCTGTTAGCCTTGTGTGTGAGATTCCAAAGCGAGACAGCCGCAAACGAGAGGCGTCCGAGAAACATCAGATTTTGTCACTGATGTGACAGCCGAGGCATTTTGAGAAGACGTGTTAAATACGGCAGCAGTCTGCTGCTGGGACGCACTCGCACAAACACACCAGCCACAAATAATGACGTCAAATTTAAAGTCTATCAATCACAACTGAGCGTTATTACTTCTATCAAGAACTAAAGTCGAGAAGAGAACACGTTTCAAACAATTTTCATTTAGCTAGAAATATTTTGCGTAAAAACTACAACATTGCCACCTTCCCTTTACATTGTACACTGGCGGCATTCCACTTCTGATACTGCCTCGGAAGCCGGCAAATTCATGGGACAACTATGCAACTTTTGGGGGATTTACGGTTGATTTATTTTAACCTGTGCAACCTTTTGGGGATTTACAGTTGTCATATCTTAACCTATGCAACTATTGTGGGATTTGCGGGGTTATTATTTTATCCTGTGTAACTTTAGGGGATTTACAGTAGTCGTTTTTTAACCTACGGAACATTATGGACTTAAGGGCGGGCACCCCGCTGGCCACCCCCCTCATCCGTGGGCAGTCGTCAGAGAAAAAAATAATAATCAAAGCTAAAATATTACATGTAATGGATTGCTTCAGTTTTTTAAGTTATGCAGTGTTTAATTTTTTAGTGTAGTGAGCCACCAGATCCAGGAAATCCAGTATCTCCTGAGTCCTGATTTTAAATTTTTTTTAAGGTCCCATATTTTGGCTATTTAGAGTGTCCAGAAAAGGCCCCTCTGACAGTTACTTCTGGTTGACCTAATTTTGTATCCGCTTTGTCCATATTTGTCTAAGACCGCCCCATGGTTGCCTCCGTGTAGAAGACCCACTTGTGAGAGCACACGTTTATGTTGACAGCGCTGGTTCGGGAGCGGAAAGGGAAGGCAGAGATCTTCGCTAGTGACGTAGATAAGCTCGAGAAATTCAAATGACCTGATTTCAGTCCTCTTGGCAGAAAAATGTCTGAAACTCAGGAATGTGTGGATGATTTTCATTCATATTTCACATGTTTGCTGAGGCACCGTAGAGACAATACTGCATCCCAAATACTAGAAAAAGTTGGTTTGGCAAAATGCGTCCCTTTTTAAAATCAAACTAGTCAGATGGAAGGACACCTGTTTCACCAATTGAGACTAAATTGCATACATAACAAGACATCCCAAAATTTTTCAAGAATCCATGTTTGAAATTGAACTGGAAATCCTGCAAGAGACTTCGCCCAAATGAGCCCCAATGAGAAGGAGGTATCCTCGACAGACGGGCGATGCAATTTTTTTTTTCTACTTACGACGACTAATGTAGGTGTGTTTGGCCATCATTTTCGAGGATTCGCCACAAAAAAAAGGGCTGCAAGGGCCCTTAATGCAGTTTCTTCGAGTGTTCCTTTACTTAAAGTTATGTCATGATTTTAAATGATGATAAAAGAAACCGCAACAACATCTCATGAACTCCATGTCCTTCTACCTTTGAACTCTTGTCTACCTCATTCCAGAGAAAAGGACATACAGTATGACCCAAAGCCACTCTGGACATTTCGCTGACACGGCCGTTTAATACTCAGCTTTTGGAGGCTTGGCATTTTTTTTTTGTCTTTCTGGGTTACGATCATAGACTGCCACGACCTGCATGTCTCCTCTACGAGCTAAGAGAAAGAATTTCCTGGAGAACAATGTAAGGACGGTGGTGGTTTAGTAAATCAATGATTGAATGAGCAATTTATTAGTCTTATTTTATCCTGTGGAACTACTGTTGGTTTTATAGACTGATCTCATCTTATTTTAACTAGTGCAACTTTAGGGGATTTAAGGTAGTCTTTATTTAACATGCACAACATTTGGGAGTTTAAAGGTATAGTCTTAATTAAACCTGTGAAACTTGTTAGAGATTTGCAGTTTACAGATTTTCTTATTTCACCTTGGGCAACTTTTGGGGCATTTACAGTATTCCTGTGTTAGCCAGCAAAACGTTTGGTTGAGATTATCTATAGTCATATTTGAACTTCCATCATTTTGGCAGCTTTTACTATCGCCTTATTGTAATTGACACAATTTATGGGTGATTGATGGTAATTTTATTTGAACCTGTGCAACTTTGGGGGGGGATTTACGGTCGTTTTATAGCCTCCTGTAGTTTTAAACACGACCGTCAAAAGTTTTGTAGGATAAAAAAGAAAAACAAAAAAAAAAGGGGACCACCATAAACCCCACACAATTCAATGTGTTCACTGTATAATCAAATTCTCACACGTCATTCCCAATCCTCGTGGATTTTGGTTGGCTTTGTGTTTTCCCGTCACGCTTATGCTCATGGAAGATTATCACTTTGATCGGTGAACTCCAGGGCAGCCTTCTGGTGTGACGCTCTCATGCATCACAAATATATAGTATGTAATATAAGGCCCAAAGAGGAGGTTAAGGAGAAGAAATTCACAAGACAAGAAAAAGGGAGAAGGGACGTGGGTCTCAACATTAAGAGAAGCTTTAATAAGGACGACGTAAAGTGTCAATTTAGAGACAGTCGGGTGCCTCAAATTATAACGGAGACACATAATCGCGCAAAGTTTGTTTGTAGCAACGTGATGTCAACAAACATGAGCTCCAGATCGGACCTCGGCCCCTGGACAATCTGTCATTTTACAGCAAAGATTAGACCTACTCGATACTTTGCCCTGTGAATGATGTCATGGTGGTGATGTAGGATTTTGAGCCCATATTGCTAATTAGAGGTGTATGAATAGATATGCATCACTTTCCATCCCTGTTAGCAATGAGTGGCCAACGCCTCCCCCTGCGGCTGCTTGTAAAACAGCACTCTTGAAATTTCTGTTGAATGGATTGCCTTTTGGGGGGTCTTCAATATGCCTAAAAACTCACAAAACTTTTTCAAGCTCGTGTATCCTAGTGAAAATGTAAAAATTTTAGGGGTCTCGTACATGATCCCAGAAAACTAGTGAAGTGCCACCCTCTGGAAAGTTTGAACAATGTAACCCACAACACCAGTTTCACCAATTAACACAAAAAAGTCTCAAGGACCCATGCCCGAAATTGCACAGAAGGATGTCCATTTTGGTTGGAATTAGCCCCTTTGGGGGGAATTCCAAGGCTTTGACGAATTCCAACTAGGGAATTCATACAAATGAGCTCCAATCGTAGACAGATATCCGAAACAGATGGGCAACGCTAAATTGAGAGGCTTTTTGCCTGCGCCATTTAATTTTGGCAGAGCATGACATCAAACTTTGACTATCCTTTCAGAGATTCTTGATTGAAATGATGTAATAAACAAGACCATTGGACACTCAGTGTAAGCCATGATAATGGCAATACTAGGGGCAGGAATTGCGATACGATAGAAAAAAAGATTAAAAAAAAATATTACAGTTACTGTATGTGTTAATCAATATATTGGGAAATACAACATACTTTCTTTGCAGCTGGGTGTCAGTATTGAAAATGGATGTTGGTGTGCTGATACTATAGTTAATAACATTGATGATTTGATCCAAACCCTATCGAGGTGTCCTGTCCTTCCAGGGGACACTTCAATAAGTACACCTACACGATCTAATGTCTACCTAACAAAATCTCTGGCTGCTTCACAATGACATTACACACACACATACACACGATGACTGGAGGTGGTTAAATGGCGTGGGTAAACGGTGACCTCCTGTCGGGCGATTGTCCACTCATGCAAGACTGAGCTGGTTCTACTTCCACTCGGACAAAAAGCACATAGTGTTGCAGTGTTGAGGTTTCATGTTTGTTTTTACACACACTTACTTCCCACAATGACCTCTCAGTTTACTGGAACTGAGGCACGGGTAAAATGGCTGGGGGTGGGGGGTGGGGGGTTAGAGGGAGGGACCAGTGGGACGTGCGGTGCAGTCAGAGGCCGTAAATTAGGAATTCCACATCTGAACCACACGACTCAGCTATTAGCACTTCATGGAGCATGAACTTCAGCTCTTTCGTTCTTAAAACACTTAATGGCTCGGCGCGTAAGGGGGTCGCAGCAGGGACCAAATTGTAACCCATCATGTTGTTTTCGGGACCAATTTACACAAATTTACACATAGTTTAGTCAAACTGTGATGGAGACGTTAAATCTGACTACATGCGTTGTCCTCGTATATACAGTATGAGGTGTGTGAAAGGTACTGATATGGAGTGGGGGGCTGGAGTCAACCCACAAATCTTCTGGTTTCGGAGTTAGCACCAGAGGTTTAACTGAGGCTGTGTGGAAGGTACTGTTCTGGAATGGAAGGTTGAAGTCAACCCACAAACGTTAAGGAAGGTACTCATACGGAATGGGGGGGGCTGAGGTTGAGCCACAAATTTGACAGCTTCTGAGGTAGTATCCGAAGCGGAACTGAGGCAGAGTGAAAGCGATTGACACAAAATGGGGGGCAGAGGTCAAATCGACTTCAACCCTGTTATCAGTACCGTAGACATGCTGCAGTGCGTCACGGGGTGTTAATCGTCACCCTCCCTTTACATTGCACACTGGCGGCATTCCACTTCTGATTCTACTTCGGAAGCCGGCAAATTCATGGGATGACTTCAGAAGCCCGTGCCCCATTGGTATCTTAAACGTAAGGCAGCGAGCCAGGAAAAAGTTGTCTTACATGGCTACACTAACCCAATAATTTTCGAACCTTTTACTGGATTTCCTTTGGATTAGATTACTAACATTACTTAATTTCACAATTTCATGCCTGGGCGACAACACACAGATGAGAGGAAGAAGAATTGTCAGTACTTGACAAACAGGGCGCTTGTTAACTGCAACATCATACCAATTCCTCCACTCCGGGCACAATTTGGGGACGTGGGTAGTAATTTTGTGTTGGAATCGGATGCGTCTCAACGGCGTCTAATTTCCGAACAGAGATGACTCAGTCGTGGGGCCAAATCTCTCTGAAAAAGCTCACAGTAATATACTTGCTAAGGTTCTCTGTTTAGGTAGTAATGTTCAAGATTGGAACAGATTAATCACAAGGCCAGACTATGGTGCTGCGTAATTAATCAATTGATCGACTTTTGATTGTTCTGGTGTGGGAATTTATCCAACAACAGTGTCGAGGTTGGGTTGTGTCATTGCTCAATCTTGACACAAAGGAAGCATAATGAATTTCACAACTTTTCAGCAACCATCAAAGGCAGTGGAATTAGCTCGCTGCCTAAACGGCTTCTGTCGAAAGGGAAACCAGGGATAGCGTAAACACTGGTTAACCACTTTGAGTTTGTTGTAACCGCATCACAGACTGGTGGAAAGGGGATGGAGTGAGGTTGCCCAAGCTGGTAACGTTAATCACTTTCATATGCTCTTAATCCATTCAACAAGACATTCCTTTAAAATGCCCATCCCAATAGTACCCCAAGGGTACCCCCACTCCCTCAAAATTGAGAACATTTATATCACATATGGTTCAGTGTGTCCCACCTCACCCCTTGGCCTCCCTTGATTGGCATCGGATGTTCACGCTCACCGTCGCAAAGGCATGACGGATCACAGGGAAGCGAAACTTGCAGGGAACTAGTCCAAATTGATTCATGTATTACCTGGGGGGAAACGTTTTGCCGCTTACTATGCAGTGCCTAAAGCGGGGTATAGGACACATGTTCTTCCATGTGGCAAAAGCCTTAGCTTTCTCTGATAGCACGTCTAGTAAACAAACCTTTCATGTTATTTGACCAATGCAGAGTAATTGAGATAATAGGGGAAATGGCTTGAATGATGATTTTAGTCGTCTAATGTACTGCCGTAGTTCGAATGTGTGAAGTGTCAGTCGAAAAGATATTACATGAGGTAAACTGCTTATTAAGGCAAACGGAACATCGACTGCAAGTTACATTTCAACAGATAAGTTGATTAAAAAAATAGACGTGGAAATTCAGACATAGTTAACATGATCCGTGAGGACTTTTCTGTTGCTCAGATTAATGGCACCGACATGGTCTTTTGATTCTGAATTGGATTGCGTGGTGTCGTCTTCTAGCCGGCTGGACATTATGTTTTGCTAAATTACTCAAGGACAATCAAACCAAACATTTTATACATACCTTTTGAGAAATTGCCTTTGAGGTTTTGTTCCCTGTCTGTCCTTTTACAAGTAGCTGCTACGTCACTAGTCAGTCTTGCGATCTTCTCTCTACAAATATTAATGGCATCCATTTCTTCGTCACCCACAGGTTCCAATGGAAATTGTTTTTATTTTATTTTATTTTTCTTTTTATTTCTTTAAGGAAATCTTAAAAAAAGAAAAAATGTAAACCTTTTTGGGGCATATCTGGCCTCTCATCCCCAGTTGCCAGTTTTTGTCATCGTTTGAGTTCAGGTCAGCAGTATTCAATCACTTTTCTGCCACCCAGAGCTGGTACCTATTGTTTACATTGTTTACATTATATTTCAGATAGTGAGTGAGCCGAATGTACAGGGTGTTACTGTACCTCCCTTAACGCAACATTTAGTCGTTAGTTGAGTTTGTCCTCGCAAACGCAACTTATTTAACCTGATCGTTGTCTCCAGGTGACGGCCGGCAGCAAGGCGGCCCAGGGAGACCTGTGCCCGGGCGACACCATCCTGGCCATCAACGGTGACGTCACTGAGCACATGACCCACATGGAGGCCCAGAACCGGATCAAAAACTGCACTCAGCAGCTGTCGCTCGTCATTAGCAGGTATTTGCGGGCGCTCTTTAACACAGTGAACTCTCCAAACCCTGATGAGCATAGCGACAAATGAAAACCTCACCCTAAAAATGTGTATAACTGCCAATGTTAATGATTTATACCAGAAATATACCCCAGACTATGATCCCAAAACTTTATTTAAAACTCATCTTACAACAGTAAAGGTAAAATAAATGTATCACAGATGATTTGAGTTTGAAAAAAATGCAAGGATGTTGGCGTGTATGTTGCAACCCATAAAAATACCAATTACTAATTTCCTATTAGCCTTTGGATGTTGGATGTGTGCCTTTAAGGGGCGTGGCCTAGGGAGTGACAAGTGGAGGATAGTCTGCACGTGAGTTGTGACCAACAGCAGCTCCTTGCGAGTCTTCTCATTTTTTATTTGACCGTTTAGCCCGTTCGATAAACGGCTGAAAGTGCTCCAGCGAATGTGGCTCTCCTTGCCCACATGCAAAGGCATTACAGTACTTTAATTATGTAATTATTGTTCCGTTTCACTCGAGCAGTGGCTATTCTGAATCTCCCTCAAATTGTGGCTCGAAACACAAAGGACCGAGCTTACAGTAATTGTAAGTCAAGGTACCGCGGTATCTTGTAACTTCTACTTAAGTACAGAGTATGAGTACTTTGACAGCCTGTATAAATGGCGCATTGCGAACAGCAGGGGTTCCCTGTATGTACGTGTTGCGTGTTTAATCTGAAAGAGTTAAACACCGGAGAGGCAGGGAAAAGTTGCAACTTGAAGAAAAACTGTAGTTTATGACTCGTTTACAAGTAAAAACTGCCAACTGGCAGACAACAAGGACACTCTCTCGCTCTCTCTCTCTCTCTCTCTCTCTCACGCTCTAGCTCTAGCTCTCTCTCAGGTTGGAAGTTGACTGTGGAAAGTCAAAACCCTAAATCAGGAATTTTTCTTCCCATTGTACTCGACTTTGCTCAAATGCCTCCAACACCCTCTTCCGTCCAAGCAGCTGAGCATGAAGTGGTTGGTGGTTTGTCCACGTCGGAATGTTATTTTGGGAAGTGGGAAGCAGTGCTCGCTCACGACAAAGGTGCAGCTTCTGTGCAGCTGCAGCAGCTTTTCCTGCACTTAAGATAACGCTGCCAAAGTGTGGCTTTTTTTTTTTCCTGCTTATACGTCAAGAAGTGTTTTCATACCGCACAGAGAACGTGTGATTCAGCGTAATAAAACAAAATGGTGCATTAGGGATGACAAGCTTTTATACCATTAGGTTGCGATTTTACTTATTTGACTGCAAAAGGTTTACGCGAGAAGGAAATATGAAATTTCAATTGGGAATTGACGTCTTTCAGGAGTAGTCATTGGCGTTGCTTTGCGGGTCTCTTTGAGGGGTGGGGATCTCGGTAAACCACAATTTGACAGTTCTTCAACGATAATGATCAGTGATTGTAGGAGTGATTAATCAATTGGAAAAAAGTATTTGAAGATGGGAAAACTTGTAAAAAATGTAAATTTTTGTACTTTACATCGATACTTTAGCCCGCACCTAATCTCTTGAACCACTACCTGCTACTGTCATTTTACTTACATGATATGTTCAATTAGACTTTTTTGTCTATCGAACTTTCTCTTTATTTTACCAAGCCTGTCTGGTAAACTTGGACGTCAAACAACAATAGTGTCCATAGCTGAACTGGTGTATCACTATGGTATCAATAATTTGTCCCACCCCTAGTCTCTTCAATCAATCAGCTCCCTGACTGTGATCACATCCTGCAAACATCTTTTTACTCGCAGAGATTTGTCCAATTACACTTTTTCATCGTTCAAAATTATCTGTAGTTCAGCAGGCTTGTGTGGCAAATCCGGACATCATGCATAAACACAATCGATATCTGAAGTTGATGTATCACTTTGTCATCAATACTTTACCTAGTCTTTTGTCTCTTCTGACAATTAACTAACCCTACCTGCGATCATGTCCTGCCATCAGCTTTCTACTCAGTTGGACTTTTTTATCCTTTCAAACCGCTTTCACTTACCGGGCCTGTCTTACTTGACAGTTATTGGTCATTTAGTCTATTGTTTAAATTCCTTGTTGAAAATATAACCTCAAGTAAGTCACCCCACACCACAGTTTCATTCATTAATCACCCTGAAATCTTGTATAGTGGCTGTCAAGATAGCGGCTGGCCCGACGGAGGCATATCAGCTGGTGTGCGACATTGTGGCGGTATATTGCTTGAATAATTACAATGTGACTTTCCCTGCTGCTGGACAGGAAGGCGGGTGAGGCGTGCACATTTGGGATATTTAGCACCGACGTGAAATGAGCTGTTGGTTAAGTGGAAAGGACAGGCTTCTGAGAAAAGTTGCCTATGGATGGCTCTGTAAAGACAAGAAAAGATTCCCCTAAGTTTTCCCCAAACCGTATGTTGCAGCCACACTGATCCAGAATTTCTGGTGAAATGAATTCTCGCAAAGGAGGGAAAATAAGAAGAGATGCAGTTATTGCTGGCGGACTGGAGGAAAGCGATATGGCAGCACAGCAAGATTATGAAAAGCCAAGAAGAAGCGCAGTGAATCACAAATCCGCACATCACTGGAAATTCAATCAGACGCCGAATCAGCTATCACTGAAGGTTTCCATCATTATCAGAAGGTAAGTGAGGGAACAAATGGAGTAGCACAATAGATGGGTGGTAAAGGCCTGTGTTGACTTGCATTTTGAAGACATCTTGAGACTTTCTGTTTTCATGAAAGTATTGGTCTGCTGCCACATGAAATATTTAATGGTAAGTAATTGCAGCCATTAGCCTCCTTGTGCTGACTCACAGGAACATAATCCCAATGGAGGACAACACTTCTCAGCCCCCACCCAACCCACTCCTTTAAAAGCCGATGCCGTAAAATACTCCAAGTCAAAGTAGGAGAAATGGGAGACCTGTAATTTGCTGCTGCTGGACAAATATATGAGTGTGCGCGTCTGCCTGGGAACCCAAATTACAGTGTACTCCATGGATCTGAGGTCTACTTTGTAATGCAAGAATGTTTCCCTGGATGTTTCCGCATCCATTACCGTCACAGGCCGCATTCTTCAGAGCATTTTGAAGGTTGCCCCCCCTGGATTATGGGAGTTGGTGCTCAAAAGTCAATGACGGCTGCATGGTAACGTTATCTTATGTCTTATTATTCTTGTTTGCTGTAACGTCTTCCTTGGAGATCATCTCAAAGTGAAGTTGCAGTGTCTCATAATGAAGGAAACCTAAAGGGTCAATATTGATATCTACCCGTATGAATCCATTTTCCTTCAAGAAATTTACCAGAGGAATATCAAGTTGGCCTTGAACCTTGAAACTTATGACTAGTGACCAACTTCCACTACCTAACCCACCAAACTGACCCCGAAACGCACAAATCCTAACAACTAAACTCCCTAACCTTATGTTGACTATAATAAAATCATGAGAAAAAGAAGAAATTTATACCTATGAGAAAATGAGAAGAAAAATCAAGTTCCAGCTTCTGTCAGGCCTTGAAGCCGATCACCAGGGAACAACCTCCACTGCCTTACTCACTAAACTGAGCACCTAAACCCACAAATCGTAACCCTACCCTGCGTAATAGAAAATTACAAGGAAGAAAAAAAAAAACGTGTCAGCTTCTATCAGGTCTTGAACCTTGAAGCCCTATTACTAGTGACCAACCTCCACTCCCTTACCCACTAAACCAACCACTACAGATCCTAGTCCCTAAACTCCGCTTCTGGTTTCCTATTCATCCAAGTCATGTTAGTCAATGACGGTAGAATCGAAGGCCACAAGGCTTCCCCTTCCTTCTTGACGACCCTTTTCCTTATTTTCTGTCTTACACTAGTACCAAGGTTTTATACTTGTACTCCACATGGATTAGAGAGTCTTTTAGCTGTATGAGTCAGCTGTGGAGTAAAAACTCTTCCATTCTGAAGATATCGGTGGACTGCCTGATCCCTTGCTTCCCTCAACCCCCCCGTGTACCTGTTGCCCTTGTCAACCTCAAAACCACTCCCTCTTCTTTTTATATTCCCACCTCTCTCTCTCTCTCTCTCTCTCTATGCTGCTTCCACTTCTACCAGAGTTTACTGGCGAAAGCAGTGTGCTTGCAACGGCCTAAGAGGCAGATGGTGGTTGGGATAAGTACCAGGCCGTTGGGATGGAGTCCCCCGCTGATGGATGTGCTGAAATCCCGGACTGAAAGCATGTCTTGTTCATAAAAGGACATCCCTGCCGTGCTTCAATTTCACTGACATTAAAGAAAAATGGCATTATTCAGTCTAGACTTGGAAATGACAGGTAGAACACATCAACGGTACTAGAAGGGCTGTGAGTAGAGCACAGACCTCTAAGAAGAGCTCAGATCTATGCATTATTCCATGAGAATTTAAGGAAGGTAAAAATAAATTCCTGGATCTGCTGGTTATGTCTCATGGCCTGTCGCCCAAACCTCCACCATGTTCTGTGTAAATCTGTCAAATCATTTAGGCGTAATCCTTCTCCAGACTTGATGAAGTATATTAGCCGAGATGTTTTTTCCAGTGTTACAAGAACATTCATTTCCAGAGCTTAAGAATTACAGACAGCAGGCAGAGAAAAGACAGTCCGGGTTTCCCTACCGCTGGGGGATCTGACCCGTGACTCACCGCTGAGGAATTACGCACAAGGCTGCACCGGACCAAAGGAACACTGAACTCCAGCGGGGACAAAAGGCCCAAAGAAACTCACTTCTTCCCCTCCCCACTTCTCAGGCTGTCGTTTGTGGTCAGTAAAAACGCCATATCAATAGATCTTCGGGGCCAAAGTCCATCATTCGTTGTTGTCATTCCCATGATGCAGGACTGGCCCACAGTTACTCCCTCTCAGGTGCTCTCTTTATAATTGTCTCCACTTACCTACTAGGACAAAACCTTTAAAAAATACATACACTACTCACAAAAAGTTAAGGCTATTCAGCTGCAAACACCTATTGTGAATGTTGCTGTTCAGCTCCTTGTTAGAGAACAGCAAGTTGCGTAAAAAGCATTAAAGGTCCCGTTACATCATTTTTTCAATGGATCTTATAATCTTTGATGCCCTTTTATTGGGTTTGCAAGATGATACCCAGAATGCCCCTTTTCAAGCTATTCTAGTTGGTCTTTTCCGCCTAGCCTTTGAGGCGGCCGGATTTCTCATTAATAGCCAGCCATCCATTTTCTGTTCCGCTTAAACCCCGGAAATGCCGTGTTGCTGCTCAGCTGAGTTGAGTGGGTGGGTACCAACCACGAAGTGGGCAGGTACTTGAATAAATAGTAACTTTGTACACAAACACACTGAATCTGATCTGGTCGTATGCGAGCCTCGTGCCGTTTATTGCCTTTTGCATTCAATCGACAAACCGCATCGATGTCAAACTTCAACCATGTCACGGATTTATTTTGACCTATGTTCTGTTTATAACAGTGGAAAACGAATTTTGGTGTAAGGGGACCTTGAAAAAATTGAACAGTTGCACATATGTATTCAAAGATTTCGAGATGATCATATTCAATTGTAGAGTGCAATGCATTTTCTGTTTCTCTTGCAATTTCACCCGAAAGCCAAATATCCCTAACTGTTTGTGAGTAGTGTATTATGACTTGTGGAGACTTTCTCTCTCCAGAGCATGAGATGTTCACCCCGTCTGCTTCCAGACAGCAAATGAAGTCACTACTGGCTAATTTAACCATATCTTGAGTGCCCATAAATATTTGATTGCATTTTCACTTGTGGGGGCAGCACTTCTTCACCAAGTCGCCTAGTGAAACTGCAATTAGTGTCGTGCAGAATTTAAAAATAGGCAACTTTTTTAATTCATGTGGTGTTTAAAATTTGCACAGGGTAGTTATGTTTAATTGCCGTTAGGATTATGAGGGGTCCTTGGGGAAAAAAATCTTCCTTGTGAGAGGTCTCTGGAACCAACATGTTTGAGAACGCATCACATCGGACACATCGCCAACCACAAATACCCCCTCGCCCACATGTCAGCAACTTAGCTGAACATTTGAGCATGTTCCAGTTAGCAAAGTGTTAGAAAAATATATGCTCTCATATTTGTAAAATGTATTCTATGTTAACTATAAATTCATAGAATTTTTTGTTTCAGTGCGAGGATAAGAAAATAGACCTTGTTTCTCTCTCTGATGTCTCATTATAAGATGTCTTCGGTTGGGGGACGCCACTTGCATAATGCAGATCATAACTACCTGTCAGAAGCAGCCTTCAGATTGTATTGTGTCACATTGCACGTCAGTTTTTATAGAATTATTCTCAAAGTCCTTGTCCTGTCTCTTGTGTATTAAACATTTTTCCCTTGACACAAAGCTCTGCTTACCTTTAGGCTTTGACATAATAACAAAAGATTTACTTGTTTAAATTCATACTCGATGAGTGGGCAGGCCCTCTAGAGACCCAACTATTTGTATACAATCAATAACAAGTACATTTTCCATAATATATGCTTCCTTTTAAAACTCATCGCAGGTTAGCAAACAACCCTGACTGTGACAGACCGATGACCTTGTCCTTTTTTTGTGCAACGAGGATTTGAGCGGACTAGGAAATATTCCGTGAGACGACGCGTCTCAATTTGGGGATGATTGCTTTCTAGCCGTGCGTCTCATCCTCGGCATGGAGCGCGGCCTATCTTGAGAAGCCAAAGTAAACTTATCCGACCGCTGCAAAAAAAAAAAAAAAAAAAGACCCTCAGGAAATTAAACCTGGTCAAGGGGTGGAAAGTATGACCACAGGAAAGACAGGGAAACTCATCCTGGGAGTCTATGATGCTCCTCTAGAAATTGTTATAGTCTGTGTCCTTTTATGTCTTGTTTGTTGGTGATGTAAACAAGCTAAAAATATGAGGAGCTAATGGCTGGAGTGGGACAACCCCCCCATTCCCCAGACTCAACAAATCTGCTGCAGCCATCAGAGAGAAGGGAGCAAAAGGAGGTAGAAATAACAGGATCGTTCTTGGCACCAACAGCTGGATTTTGATGCAAAGTATCTTTGTTTCCATCAGCCTCAAAGATAGCAGTTACTGCTCAATGAATCAAGGTTTTTAACTTCCTTGCAAGGCCTTCAGTGCTGAGACGGCTTTAATCCTCGGGTCGGACGGAGCAAGATTTAAAGAATGGATGACGAATAGAAGCCGCTGTCTTGCCGGTCAGAAAGACCATGCCGTTCATCTTTGTAATCTCCTGGAAAGTCATCCGTCCGCCAGGTTGTAACTTATTGTTGACTTCGCTTTAAGATGTTTCCACTCTGGAAAAAAACACTACATATTGAAGATGTGTATTGTAAATGAAATAAATTGAACCGCCACCTATTTCACCAGTCACAAATTTATTTATTGTTTTTTTTTGTGTAGAACCTAACCTATAAGATAAAGCCCTGTCTAAATAGGAAACTAGTAATATGGAAAGCAGAAACAAAGTACTGTATGTTGAAGTGATACATCTCCGCTGTGAGACAAGCTTAGTATATCAGGGAAGAGTTTAGCCTGGGTTATTAGTGGAAGTTACAGAGAGGCTTTATTTACCGCATTTGCATGTACATGTGAACCTGGTGTATTTTTTTTCAAAATCACCTGTAAGCCATTTTTTTTAAGGGTAATGTAGGATGAGTTTGAAATTATATTAAAGGGTTTTGGGGTGGTGGAACACTGGATGACTGATTAGCACATCTGCCTCACAGTTCTGAGGTCAAGGGTTCAAATCCAGGCTCCGGCCTTCTGGTTTGGAGTTTGCATGTTTTCCCTGTGCCTATGTGGGTACTCAAATTTCCTCCCATATTCCAAAAACCTACATGGTAGGTTAATTGAAGACTCCAAATTGCCCATAGGTGTGAATGGTCATTTGTGCACTGTGATTTGCTGGCAACCAGTTCAGGGCGAACCTTTTGTTGTCAGAGTAAAATCTTGGAATTCTCTACAGAACTATTTGAAGGGTTGTACAGATATTTTTCATTTAAACAAAACAACAAACAAATGATAAAATATGCTTTGGAAATTTTCCAGGTTGAGATGTTTTACTTTGAGTTGATTCGGTCTTATAAATTCACCATTATGGGTTGTTTGGTTTGTAACAGGCGGCACGGTGGACGACT
This sequence comes from Phyllopteryx taeniolatus, assembly GCF_024500385.1. Lineage (NCBI taxonomy): Eukaryota > Metazoa > Chordata > Actinopteri > Syngnathiformes > Syngnathidae > Phyllopteryx > Phyllopteryx taeniolatus. The sequence goes on from NC_084518.1 coordinate 15,564,663, forward strand.
GGTTAGCGCGTCAGCCTCACAGTTCTGAGGACCCGGGTTCAATCCCCGACCCGCCTGTGTGGAGTTTGCACGTTCTCCCCGTGCCTGCGTGGGTTTTCTCCGGGCACTCCGGTTTCCTCCCACATCCCAAAAACATGCATTAATTGGAGACTCTAAATTGCCCGTAGGTGTGACTGTGAGTGCAAATGGTTGTTTGCTTGTATGTGCCCTGCGATTGGCTGGCAACCAGTTCAGGGTGTACCCCGCCTCCTGCCCGATGACAGCTGGGATAGGCTCCAGCACACCCGCGACCCTAGTGAGGAAAAGCGGCTCAGAAAATGGATGGATGGATTGATGGTTTGTAACATACCAGGATGCTTTAAATTTGTTATGATGAGACATGACTTCCAGCAACAACAATGATCTGACCAAGACTCAACAAACCCAGGCAAGTAAATCCAAACAAATTGAGGAGACAGTGAGGCACACCTGAACAAACACGAGTGGCTGGAGGGAGCTGATTGGGTGACACACGAGGCTTGTCGAGAACAGGTGGAGACAAAAACCAAAGTAGTCGACGACATGAACATGTGACAAAGGAAAACTTGTCAAAAAAAAAAGCAAAGCTAAATCTAATCAGAACCAAGTCAACAAAAACACAGCTCATGACCGTTTAAGTTAGTTGCAGACATAAATAAGAATATATTCTACTTACTATTACTTTTCAATCATGAAAAGCGTTGATTCAAAAGTTATGGATTTTTGTAACATAATTTTATATTGTAAACTCTACTTTCGTGAAAGGAAATAGATTAACCATTTACAGTTTAAACTATTAATATAGTAAATTATAAAAATTTGGGGGGGGGGGGGGGGGTATTCATTTCGTTGAAGTGTTTCGCTATTCGCTTGGTCCTTATCCCCTGTGAATAGTGGGGTTTTACTGTATTTGTGGCTATTGATCGAGAACTTCTTCCTGGCAGCGGTCTTTGGTCATACTATGAATCCCAAGCTGGTTTTCCTCCCATTTTACACATGTCTTTGTCTTCGCATTCCCATTATTATTATGTACAGGAAATAAATGCGCCTTCTTTGTACTCCCCAAAATGGCAATTCAAAGTAGCTCTGTCTCGGTACAAACAAACAGCGCTTGTGTGTGTAGTTGCCATCGAGAGCAAACAGTCTGAAAAACGACAGCAGTACTGGCCAACACCTTGTGAGAGCGCACTTGACGGCGGTGGTCCATATCTGAAGCGTGGGCGGACTGGCTGTTCCGTGATGGCGTCAACTGATAAATCTATTACACGTTGACTGAGCTTCTGTGGGCGAAAGGGGTCCTTACATAAAGGCAGTCATGTGTCTTCGCTCCAGGTCAGCTCCCGTGCTCGCCCCGTTTCTTCAATCCTTTCCCGCTTGACAACCAAGACCAAAGCGATGAAAAAAGCCCTCTGAGCTGACGACACGACAAGTTGTTTGTCACAGCACCCCCAATGAAACCCAAGATTGCGGCCATGACTCACGAGATTTTATTAGCTTGGACCTCACCGAAGGGTTGCATTTTCTGCCTTTCAAAAGGGAAGGCATAAATTATCCGACAAGGCCTGCTTAGCTCAGCAGCGTAGCTAAATGATGTATCTCGTCACAGCTGCCAGTCAGTGAGTCATGTTCTTTCTTGTCAGTTGACACAACTGGAGTCAATTACAAGCAACCTAAAGATATATGCAACAAGTTATCACCCCACTTCTGTAGAAGCCAAAGAATGCTTGATGGCTCATACTGTGGAGTATGACGTGCTGATGACTTTATCTAATGTATCAATCGGGGGGGGGGAGTAGATTGGTTCTCTGTTCCTGCCAAAAATCTGCAGACTGACACTTGAGAATTTCTCATTTTTATTAGCTCGTCACTCTACTAAATGACCACACTACAGGTATATCAGATTTGACTCTGGTTCATCGCGTCCTTAGAGGTACTAGCAGTCGTAATATCTCAAACCTTTACGTATGGCATGCACTAGTTTTGGGGTTGCCAAAAGACGTACTCTTGTGTCAAAATCGTCTTGACAGAATCAGGTCATCAAGACTCTCTCACTGGTATTGCCTTTCAGGTCAGGATCGGGAGAACGAGTGTGGTCGCCAGCAGTTAGCGAAGACGGCAAGACGAGCCCTTACATGGAGTCTGACTCGCAGGTAAACACCAATTTTCATTATTAAAAACACTTCCGTGAGATACATTTCCAACACACTTTACTAATCGGATGCCTTGAGTGAATTTTGACAGTTGAAGCCCTAAGATGAGAGACGGTACAAAGCCAGAACTTAGATGTCTCCCTAGACTTAGTATTTAGTGTTCTCGTGATCTAAAACTCAATCAAAGCAATGTCAAGTTAAACTGTTAGATTTTTTATTTTATTTTTTTTAACATTTTCAACCTCTTGCTGTGATTATGATTCCCCCAAACCCTAAAGACGATTGACTGGATACAGGCGCTTTCAAAAACTGTTGCGTTTTCAAGCATGTTCAGGCTCCCAAAGCCCATTCATTAGGGGTTAATTTGGGTAAAAGTGCCTAGTAGAAGTTCATTAAAATATGACCCTACCCAAAATATCTGCTTCCAACCAAAATGGCTGACTTCCTGGTCCATTTCAGGCATGGGTCCTGGAGACTTTTTCATGCATCCTGTTACAATACACATTTCTACCCAATTTTGTGTGAAAGAAAAACCTTCAAATTTTCCAGGTGGCGCAATGAGTGAGTATTGGGGGGGCGGAGGGGGATCATGTTTGGGACCCCTAAAATCCATAGAATTGGACCAGGATACACACACTTGCGAAACTTGGTGAGTTTTGTGAAGGTCCCAAAAAAGGCGATTTATTCGTAATAAATAAGAAATAGGAATGAGTACCAATTCTTAATTTTCTGTAGTCTTTTGGCAAATATGGCGTTTTATTGTCTTCTTTTCTTTTGTTCATTCAGTGTTCAGAGGTACTCATCGTGGGAATTGCTCTTTTTACTGCTTTGATTTCACAGCGTGTAACTTTGATCTTGATTCTAAAATCCATTAAAACTAGATCCTGGTCTTTTGATGGCCCCAACTTTCCATGTGGGGCTGTAAATTAAATGTGAGACTGTCTCTCACTGTTGATTATAAACAGCATCCATAGAAACAGACAAACCTCGCTTCAGGAATGGCGTGTCCCCGGATAGTGTATTAAAAATGAACGAACACATCCAGTGTTGAAAAAGTCGATTGTTCTCCGATTGTACCAGCTGCCAGGATATTCCAGGCACAATGAAGCCTATTGCAGATGGTTTTTTTTTTTTTTTTTAGTTTTCCACTGGTTTCAGAGCGTTTTGGAAGGAATGGGAGGTTTGCAAGTGCCTAAATGCGTACACATGTGGATGGAGCCTTTGAAAGAGACAAAGAAGACACTGTGAGAAGTGTCTTTTGTCCAGCTTCTTGGCTGTGGATAGACTGGGGGCAACCACACAAAGACCTGAGGTAGCATTTATTATTCGTCACCTCATCGATAGACGCTTGACGTCCTTCCAGAAGGGTATTGTTTTCAGCTCGGGAGACGCAATGAAAGCAGTCGTATTGTCTCGTGTCGTTCATCAGGAATTGCGGTAAAGGGGGATGAAATGTTTGGTCTTTTGCAGTAATGCCAGAGGGGCTTTTGCTTTGAAACAGCCAGACTTTTGAAACTCCAGTCAAGGTCAAGTCTCGTCTAGATTTCGTCATATCCGGACATCATTGATGGATGATCATCAATACACTTCAAAAAGGTGCCCTGTACCTTAAAACGTGAATGCCGCCGTTGTGACGGTTGTATTGGGAACTGTAGATTACGTCATATCTGGCACCATCGACAAATTACACATTATTGGATGTCTAACCTCCCTCGAAACTTGAACGCTACCATTATACAAGTCAGAAACAGTCAAAGATTTTCCAGACAGAGCGGCGTCAATTGCTAACATTAGCCGAATGGCTAGCTGCCCTTCATACAGGCATCAGTTGTTTTCAAAAAAATTATTTATTCAGTCCAGTATAATAGTCTTGCATTTGTGTCGGAAACTACAGTCGAGATCAAGTCTTGCATAGATTTCATCTGGTCTAAATTAGACATTTTCGGATGAAGATCAATACACACACCTAAAAAATGTACGAATGTGGTAACTCAAAACTTTGTACAAGTCAGAAACAGACAAAAACATTTGAGACAGAGGCAATGGCGTGCACTGCAATTGGGTCCGAATGTAGCGGCAGAGCTAATACTAACTTGTAATTCAATCCTGTGTTTGTGTCGGAAACTTCCGTCAAGATCACATGCGGCAAAATAAACAAATTACGTATTTTTGGATGACCTTCAATATGCCTAAAAGATGTATGCGGTACCTCAAAACCTGAACGCCACAAGTCAGATGCAGATCCAAAATTCAAGACAGAAGCACTAGCATGGATTGCAAACATTAGCTACTAGGGCTAACAGTCATTTTCATCGTCACTTATTATTGAAAGATGGCATGTTTAAGTTCTTTTTACAACAAGCCGTTGATTCGCAAAATCCAGTTGAGGTCAAAAGTTAAAACCAGCATAAATTTTATCATGTCTGGCTCCATAGACAAATTACACACATTTGGATGACCATCAATACATCTCAAAAATGTATGTGGTCCATAAAAACTTGGTACAAGACCGAAACAGACCAAAATTTGAAATGTAATTGTAACGTACTAGAGCTAGCTTGCATTTGTATCACAAGTTTTTTTTTTTTTTTTTTTTTTTTAACAAGCCGGTGGTGTGCAAAATCCAGTCAAGATTTAGCACTTTTGGATGACTATCAAGACACCTAAAATTTCGTACATTTAAGAAACAGGCCAAAATTTGGAGACGGGGGTATTGAGGTCAGCTGCTAACATTAGCTATTAGGGCCAACTGACATTTGCGTCATCACCTGTTATCAAAAGGTATCGTGTTTAAGTTCTTTTTACAATAACCCAGTGGTTGGCAAAATCCAGTCAAGGTTAGAAACAGACCAACATTTCGAGACAGAGGTTACTACTAACAGCCAGACTCGCTTGCTGCCATACTTATCACGTGTTCTCCAACTTGTGTCGTAAGTAAGGAAACTAGTAGAGGTCAAGACTCATCTAGAGTTCACCATATCCGGTACGCTGGACAAATGACACATTTTTGGATGTCTAACGTACTTCAAAACTTGAACGCCATCGTCTAACAGGCTCAATTGTAACAAATAATCAATGCGCTATTGCAATGGGACATTTTGACTGACATGCATATGTACTGCATTCATATTGGAGACCATGTTATTTACATTGGTGACTCACACTGAGCTAATTACTGGATGGAGATAACAGCACATGTGTGACTCTTGGCAAGCTGCTACATTTGTGTCATCATCATCATCATCCACCACAGTGTGTGACTGGCAAAGCTTCGTCTGCTTCCTACTAAAACACAGTTTATACTACACGAAACCAAAGACACATGCTGACACGCTTGTAGCCCGAAGCAAAGCTCATCTGGAAACAAAATGGTGTCGCTGTCATCCATCAGTGCTACTTCAAAAGCACCTCCCCTGGAGGCATCGTAATCATTCTCTCCTTTACTTTTTAGAGCCAAATAAAGATTTTAGACAGGAAGAGAAATGGAAACAATTGGAAGTCATTAAAATGCAGCAATTGAACAAATAAATGATGACCATTAAGACTTTTAGGACAAAAACATGGGAATGGAGAATTCCATTCACCGACAGGTGAACCTTTTCGAAAGCCTCGGAGGGAGAAACCAACACCCACAAATTCTTTGTTGTTGTTAAAAAGTCGCCTTTTCTTACTCTGTTTTTTCGTTTACTTTCAAACATTTGTTCTAACTGGATTTTTGTACAACCCCAATTCCAATGAATTTGGGACGTTGTGTTAAACATAAATAAAAACAGAATACAATGATTTGCAAATCATGTTCAACTTACATTTAATTGAATACACTACAAACACAAGATATTTAATGTTCAAACTGATTAACTTTATTGTTTTTAGCAAATAATCATTAGCTTAGAATTTTATGGCTGCAACACGTTCTAAAAAAGCTGGGACAGGTGGCAAAAAAGATCCCACAGGTGAACAGGCTAATTGGGAACAGGTGGGTGCCATGATTGGGTATAAAAGGAACTTCCCTGAATTGCTCAGTCATTCAGCATCAGAATCATCTTTATTTGCCAAGTATGTCCAAAAAACACACAAGGAATTTGTCTCCGGCAGTTGGAGCCGCTCTAGTACGACAACAGACAGTCAATTGACAGAGAACGCTTTTGAAACATAAAGACATTGACAAAAAACAGTCACTGAGCAATAAAGGGTTGCTAGTTATCTGGTAATGCCGGGCCCTTTCTTTTTTTTGACAATTGTGCAAAAAGATGCAGAGTCCTCTAGCACTTAGAGCAGTTCGAAAGACTAATATTGCAATAGTCCGGTGCAATGACCATTGTGCAAAGGGCGCCGAGACTTCAAGTGAGTAGTCCGATAATCTGGGACAATGTTGATTGTGCAAATGTTGCAGATACTCCTCAGTCAGTGTGCAAATAGAACAGATGCTACTATGGCATGAGTGGCCAGTATTGGTCAACAACAAATATGCAAATAGTGCAGCGTGGCGAGACTACTACAGTGAGTGCACAAGTAATGTATAATTGGCCCCACAGAAATGTGACAACAAACTCAAGTAAAAAAATTGCCAGGATGTTGGAATGGAATTATAGGTTAGGTGTTTAAGAAGTTGATGGCAAGAGGGAAGAAGCTGTTGGAATGTCATGCATGCTCTTGTCTTAGTTCTGGCAGCATGCAAGTCCTCAAGGGTGGGTAGGGGGGTACCAACAATCCTTTCAGCAGTTTTGAATGTCCGTTGCAGTCGGAGTTTGGCCTTTTTTGTAGCAGCACCAAACCGGACTGTGATGGAAGAACACAGGACTGATTCGATGATCGCTGTGTAGAACTGCCTCAGCAGCTCCTGCGGCAGGGCGTGCTTCCTCAGAAGCCGCAAGAAGTACATCCTGTGTTTGGCCTTTTTGAGGACGGAGTTGATGTTGGCCGCCCACTTCAGGTCCTGAGAGACTGTAATTCACAAGCCAAGATGGGGCAAGGTTCACCTCTTTGTGAACAAGTGTGTGAGAAAATAGTCGGACAGTTTAAGGACAATGTTCCTCAACGTACAATGGCAAGGAATTTAGGGATTTCATCATCTACGGTCCATAATATTATCAAAAGGTTCAGAGAATCTGGAGAAATCACTGCATGTAAGCGGCAAGGCCGAAAACCAACATTGAATGCCCGTGACCTTCGATCCCTCAGGCGGCACTGCATCAAAAACCGACATCAATGTCTAAAGGATATGACCACATGGGCTCAGGAACACTTCAGAAAACCAATGTCAGTAAATAAACTCTGGCGCTACATCCATAAGTGCAACTTGAAACTCTACTATCCAAAGCAAAAGCCTTTTATCAACAACACCCAGAAACGCTAAGATGGACTGATGCAAAGTGGAAAAGTGTTCTGTGGTCCGACGAGTCCCATTTAAAATTTTTGGGGAAATTGTGGACGTCGTGTCCTCCGGGCCAAAGAGGAAAAGAACCATCCGGACTGTTATGGACGCAAAGTTCAAAAGCCAGCATCTGTGATGGTATGGGGCTGTGTTAGTGCCAATGGCATGGGTAACTTACACATCTGTGAAGGCACCATTAATGCTGAAAGGTACATACAGGTTTTGGAGAAACATATGCTGCCCTCCGAGCAATGTCTTTTTCATGGGCGCCTCTGCTTATTTCAGCAAGACAATGCCAAACCACATTCTGTACGCGTTACAACAGCGTGGCTTAGTAGTAAAGGAGTGCAGGTACTAGACTGGCCTGCCTGCAGTCCAGACCTGTCTCCGATTGAAAATGTGTGGCGCATTATGAAGCGTAAAATTCAACAACTGAGACCCCGGACTGTTGAACATCTGAAGTTGTACATCAATCCAGAATGGGAAAGAATTCCATCTACAAAGCTTCAACAATTAGTGTCCTCAGTTCCCAAACGTTTATTGAATGTTGTTAAAAGAAAAGGTGATGTAACACAGTGGTAAACATGACCCTGTCCCAGCTTTTTTGGAACGTGTTGCAGCCATAAAATTCTAAGTTAATGATTATTTGCTTAAAAACAATAAAGTTTATCAGTTTGAACATTAAATATCTCGTCTTTGTAGTGTATTCAATTAAATATAGGTTGAACATGATTTGCAAATCATTGTATTCTGTTTTTATTTATGTTTAACACAATGTCCCAACTTCATAGGAATTGGGGTTGTAGTTTACAAAAGTACAGTCAGGTGCCAATTTAGAGATTAGGTCGCTATATTTAGAAATGTTTTCGACCCCTCTAACGGCAGTTTTTCCAAGATCCAAGGGTGAATTGTATTTTATTTTTTCAAATGTTATTTTTTTAATTGATTAAGGATCTTTTAGATTATAAGATGTCCTGTATTATACATATATTGTGTGTTTGCACACATTTTTTGACAAAAGGGAAACATTTTGCAAAGAAAAAAAAATATCATTAGCCTAATAGCATATTTGCCTGTTTATATTTGAACGTTTTCAGAAAACAAGAAAAAGCACAATTTTTAGTAAGTGCATTGGTATTTTTTTGATGTTGTTAGCCTAATAGCATAATTGGCAAAGTCATATTTGAATAGTTTTGGAAAAGAAGAAAAATAACTTTGTTTTAGCATTGTGACAGTAAATTAAAAATTACTTGGTCAACTATGCTATTCGGCTACTAGCATTATTTATTTATTTTTCTGTGGAAGTTGATGGAAGTTAATGTTTGGGAAAAACAAAAAAAAATAATTTGAAAGCCTGTTTGGTATCACGAGGAATGAAGCAAATTCCAGAAGGGTAAAAATGACCAAAAACTTCTGTCGTTTGCTTTTTCTACAAGCAAAGCGGAAATGTGATTTTACTTTAAAGCCATATCACCGACGTCAACGTTGGTCATACATGTAACCTGTCCTTACTACTGGACATATTTTCTACCATTACCTTTCAACAGGACTTTTGGTACAGTAGAAATATATTTGCGGTTATTGAAACCCACTGTGTACTGTATATGCTACATTTCTTTTAACCTTGAGAACACATGATGTTCCCATGTCAATAAAATGACTCAATCGGGTTTGACGTCACTACACAGTTGATTTTAAGAGCAATGTTATTAAAATAACATCATGTCTATCCGCCCCCTTATTTTCCAGTGAGAGAGAATTTTTCTGGGAAAGTCTTTTCCACCCTAATCTCTCGTCAGCAATTTAAGTTTCAAGCATCCACTTGTGCTGTCGGAAAAAAGCTTTCCACCGTAAACTGACATTTCCAATCCTCCCCTTAGCTGGAAGTTCTTGGGGCTAGCCTGTCGGTCGGCGTTAGATGATAATTCCTGGCACGAAACGTCGCGTTGCGTTGCGTGGCAGTTCGGAAGCCGGAGCGTGGAACTTTTCCAGGCTTGGCAGGAACTGACAGGTGAAGTCCTTGCAGGAATTTTTGATATTAGAGTTGCCCAAAGTCTTGTCCAAAGGTAATTTGTGACCCGCTGCGCATTTTCTGCCCTGACTCATGTTCTATCTAATACAAGGGTCCCGTGCTCTATCGAGCTTCACCTAGTGAAACCCTGCTATATCGCAGATTTTTTTTGGGTGAAATGTATCTGCTTGCTTATCACAGAAATCATCACTAAATATAGGACAATAATAAAAAACTGTGCTTAAATAATGCCATCCATCCATTTTCTGAGCCGCTTCTCCTCACTAGGCTCGCGGGCGCGCTGGAGCCTATCCCAGCTATCAACGGGCAGGAGGCGGGGTACACCCTGAACTGGTTGCCAGCCAATCGCAGGGCATCTTAAATAATGATGCAATTCAAATGTTGCACAAATATTTAAATAATACCTGCAGTAAATAAGTGTTTGAAAACAAACTGCTCGACAGATAAAATGCAATTGTATTGTACTTAAAATTTAAATACAACTGAACTGTTCTTAATAAATGTACGGTACGGGATTAAAAATAATTTTTATCCACTGTTATGCACAGTTTTAACATTGAATTTGGTGATTCTTTTGCATACCACTAGATGGAGCCTGCACTTTGATAATCACTGATATACTGTACGGTATATTGTATCTTTAAAAACATACTTAACTCCACAGTGTTTGCCCGCTATATTGCACTTCAGGGCACCATGGGAAAGGTGGTAGAGTGGTCGTCTCTCAACCCAAAGGTTGTGGGTTCGACCCTCAGCCGTTTGTGACCGTATCAACGTGTCCTTGAGCAAGCTACTGAACTCCAAGTTGCTCCTGATGCTGCATCATCAGTACGTAAATGAGGAGAAAGTGTTGAAGCGATTTGAGGACCTTGAAGCTAGAAAAGTGAAAACCCCTTTAATGCTAATAAGTTTGCTTTGTCACCGATAACGCCGAGATAAGATTTAGACAGTTTTTTTTTCTCCTTTCAATATGTTTACCTGTTTAGCATATGCTGACCTGCAGCATATTGTACTGGTTTTAGCATGTTTCATTAACCCAAGGTGAAGTGCCCCCCTTTTCCTCTCATATTTCTAGTGGCCTTCAGTGGAAAAGGTTTGGACGTTGCGCTCAGTTGTGTTTTATGAATGGAATGAGGCTGTGTGATTCCAGGAAGTGCAAGAAAATCAAAGTTGTAGTCATTCCAGCTGACTGGCTTGTAATAATACAGAATCACTTGAGGCTTTTAGTCTCGTGTGTTGCCAAAATGTGTTTACAGGGACCACCGGTGCTTAATCCCTTGCCAGGAAATCCGCCGAAGCATGATATATATATATATATATATTTTTTTTTTTTTTTAAAGAGCTCAACACCTGTGACCCGCTTTATTCGCTTGTTTGTGTTCGCCCTTAATCTGCTGAAATCTGCCACTAAAAAGTGTCCAAATCAGTCTATGGTTCCTCCTGATGGGGTCAGGGTGCTCTCTGCAGGGCGTAAGAAGGCCACAGAGGCTCGGTCATATGCGGAAGAATCATATTTTACGGTTTTATTTTCAAGGATTAATGCTGGATCTGGCTAAGATGGCTGGTGTTGTGTTGAAACACAGGTCTTCTGAGTCCGAGAGCTTCCTGTCACTGACCTCCACCAAGGAAGGTTGCATTTCCATTGTTAGTAGCCAGGCCCGTACAATATATATTATTTAAAAAAATAAAATAAAATAAAAGTAAGTTTGCTTATATGCTATTATTATATGCTTACTTATTATTATTCTGTTTTTATTAGTATTTAGTTTTTACTTTTTTGGTGATGTCATTCTTATATTTTCGACATAAAGAGCAATTTAAAAAAAAATAAATTTAAATTTTTAAAAAGCGCCTCCTATAACCTCCACCAAGGAACGTTGTGTTTGCTTAGCCTTTTGTTAATTTGTTAGGACAGTCTCACTTCCAATGAATTTTCTGGAGTAGTGGTGCACGGGCCAAGTGAGAATGTGGAAAATTTTAGTGTAGCTCTGATCTCTGATCTCACCAAGATGACTGCTGTTGTGTTGAAACATGGTTCTGAATCAGGGAACTGATAATCCTTAACCTCCACCAAGGAAGGTTACGTTTCCAAAGCCATTTCTTTGTTTGTTAGTGGATAAGCTTGTGCAAACACTCAACCGACTTCCACTGAGTTTTATGGAGGGTTGGTGCGTAGGCCGTTAGAATTTGTGAAATTTTGGTGTCGATCTGGTCTCTGATCTCAACAAGATGACTACTATTGTATTGAAAAATGGGCTTTCCAAATCCGGGACCTGATTTTCCCTAACCTCAATCAAGTAAGGTTACGTTTCCATAGCAGTTTGTTTGTTTGTTTGGTTGTTTTTTTAGTAGGCAGTCTCGTACAAGCCTTAAACTGACCTCCATTGAGTTTTGTGGAAGTAAGAATCCCTGAAATTTTGTTGCAGATCTGGTCTCCATTGTTTCACTCAGTAATCCAGCACCCAGATGCCGTGTTGTTTTCCTGTCTTTTTGACCTGCCCTCCCGCTCTGCCGCCCATCAGTCTGTCACCTCCTCTCCAGCCCGTCTGTCTCTCCTCCCCTGAATGGCTGGTTTGTGTTTGCTTAGCGGAGCAGAGCGCCATGAGAAGGGGCTTCATTTTGAGGGTCCGTAGGGATTAAACCTCACGGGAGAACTAGATTGTGTGTGTGTGTGTGTGTGTGTGTTTGGGTTTCCGGTCAATCAGGGCAGAGACAGGCAGGGGTCTCAAGGCACATGATTTCAATTATGGTCCCCCACCTTTACTCCAGCCCTTCCTCCCTTTCACACTGTGTCTGTTTGACCTGAGGTACCATCACTAACCTCTTTCCCACAGGGATCCTGCAAAATTCTTTAGCGCTGTAACAGAAGAGCCGATATTTTACGCCTTTGATTCAGAATCCGGTGAGACGTGAAATAGTTGTTAGACTGCGACAATTGCTTTCAACACAAAGGGGAAGTGAGTGTCAGGTGTTAAACTTGAAACCCATATTCCACTTTCCGGTATTTCCTTGCACGCAGGCGGTTTCTCGTCTCTGATACGACCTCAGAAGCTGGGGAATTGGCGAGTCGACATCAACCTGCCCTTTTTGTTTTGGTACCTTTCACACAAAACTGTGACACGGGGGAAAGCAGATTTTGAGGGCTTGTGTGAAAGGGGCTACGAATATGCATCAATCCACAGCCTCATTCCAAACAGAAAAATATTGATTTTGTCAGGTGTTAAACTTAACACACCAATCGCAGAATTGCGTAATATCTTTACTCACTGGCATCATTCTGCCTCCCGTTACGGCTCAGATACTGCGTCCAAAGGCCAGGTAGACTTTGTACCCCCATTCGGTATCTTTCTCACAGCGACTCCAGAAGCAAGCGGAAAATTCCCGACTGTAACAAGACAGTGTGAAAAGTGCGACAGAGAGCCATTTACATCTATTTCATGCCCCTATCCCGGCATTGCGGAACATCCTGATACACAGGTGTTGTCCTTTCTCTGTCACAGTTTTGAAACTACCCCCAAGCGGAAAATGGAGACTTTCTTCACCCCTTTCAATGTTGTTTCACGCAGTGACCAGCTGTAACAGCCGACCCGGCATTTCCGGGGGTACCCCCGCACCGACGAGCGGGGGTGGGGAATTCTGGAGTTGACTTTCACATAAACGACAATGCCTTATTGACTTTTTGACAGATATGTTTGAATTTGCAAAGGTCCTACTGAGTTCAACCACAGGAACCATATTGATTTTGAATGTGGTTATATCAGGTCACATTGGTTTTGAATCTCCTTACGCCATCCAATTATGACGACCTGGCCTGTCAGAATGATTGACGGGGTCTTCGAGTTGCTTTGGCCTATTTTATTTTTCAAAGCGTCCATCTGGAGAGCACCGCGCGATAACAGGGAATATTTTTAAAAAAAAATTTCCAAGATGTAAACTTTCCGATGCGGAGGAGAGAAAGCTTCCAGAAAAGGTCTGATTATGGAGGACCCGTGTGTGTGTGTGTGTGTGTGTGTGTGTGTGTGTGTGTGTGTGTGTGTGTGTGTGTGGTCTAAGCAAGTGTCTTGACAGGATGAAATCCATCTTTGTTGACGTGACTCATCTGAAGGAGCTGCGAAGCTACTAGTCCAAAAGTATTGGGACACGTGGTCGTTCCTCTGAAAACAGAGTTATTCTCCTCATTTTAAGAATTCGTTCTCAAAAAGACACGAAATGGACAAAGGTATTGGGACTTGGACGCGACAGGATCTTGTAGTGTCTGTGGGAATTCTTCAGATGACACCACGTGAACAGAAGCTTCGGGACACCAGATCGTTCACTGGAAATTGCGTTTTTCTCTTGTTTTTAGGAATTGCCTCTGAAAAAGTAACTACATGGACAAATGTATCGGGACAAGAAAACTACATGATGTTGGACCGTGTCTGGAAATTCTTCAGAAGACACTACAGTACTATTGGGATGCCTGGTCGTACCACTGGAAATGGAGTTGTTCTCTTCTTTTTAAGAAATCTCTCTCAAAAAGACACAAAATTGAGAAAATATTTGGGACACGACAACTATACGATCTTGGCCTGTCTCTGTGGGAATTCTGCAAAAGACACTGTCAACAGAAGTATTGGAACACCTGGTCGTTCCTCTGAAAAATGAGTTATCTTCTTTTTAAGAATTCAATCTCAAAAAGTAACAATACGGACAAAAGTATTGGGACACGTCAACGACATAATCTCAGAGTGTCTGTGGGAATTCTTCAAAAGACACTACGTGGACAAAGGTATTGGGACATCTGGTCGTTTCACTGGAAATTGAGTTGTCTGCTTCTTTTCAAGAATTATTTCCCAAAAAAGACGTCACATGTACACGATCTCGGTCGGAACGTGTCTGTGAGACGTCTTCGGAAGACACAACATGATTGAAAATATTGGGACAACTACAGGATCTGAGAGTCTGTCTGTAGGGATTTTTTTCTTAAAAATTCACTCGGTGGGCAAATGTATTTGGACGTTAGTCCCGCAGGAATTGAAAATGGAGCATTTTGTCCACCTGTGATGTCCTTAATGGACTTTGCTTGTTATTTTGTGGTACCAAGTCCAATCAGGAGTTAACCTCAACCTAAACACTTTGACCGTGGTTGTGTGTAGGCGCGTGTGCATCTGTGCCTCATTAGTTCGCCGCATTCCTCCAACCTGCTACAGTTAAGCGAGAATGTTCGAGGTTTGCCTTGCACCGCAATGGAGGATGACACATTTTCTTTGCCATCATTTGTTACAAAAAGGAAATATTAACCTATACTTGCAGTGTTTTTCTTCATTAACAAGTAATTTATTTCGCCGCAGAACTTCCGGCCCATCACCAGCGGCTACACCAACTACAGTCGCAAGCCCTCATACACCCCCGAGCCCCAACCCCCGCCGCCTCAGCTGCTCCCCCAGCAGCACCATCAGCAGCCGCATCCCACCAACCACGTGCTCAACGGCGACTCCAAGACCAATAACGGCCACAGCTACGTGTACGGCAACGGGCACGCTCAGTACAACAACCCGACTCCGCTGTACGCCCCCAACGGCAGCACCGGGGACCAATCCCTCCACAGCAAAATGGGAGGTCTCAGCCTGAGCGCCCCTCACAGGTGAGGACATGACCTGCACCTAACCCCACCATTTGGGATGATTTTCTTCACTTTTCACTTCCTGTAGATGCCCTAATCCTATGCTAATCATAGCAGTACCCTAACCGAAAGACTAATCCCTAGGACTAAACCTGACCTCCAACCCTACTCTAACATTAACCCGAACCCTTTAAAACCCAGTTAGGTGAATTCATAAATCTGTTTGTAGATATATTATCCATGTTTGAAGATAATTGCTGAACTTGTGCCAAGACTGAAAACTATGTACAATGTTGTAGCACTGAATTAAAACTGATCACCATTTCAGTTTTCCTCATTTTTGGGGTGTGGCTAAAACGACGGCGTGGGACGCACTTTGGAGTCCAGCATGAGTCGCCACTTCCACACTATTTAGGAATTTGAAGGAACTTCTTTCGCATTTGCGATGATCTGGCACAATTGCAGTTAGCTAGATTGCTATGCATACACCCTGAAAATACTTCTTCCCTTCAAATAGTCCGTTGGCACGACTGCTTTAGAGCGCCTTGTTGTCGGCCGTGTGTGCCCACACATCAAGCAGAGAAAGACGGAAGAGCGATGACGGGCAATTTTTTGGGATTTTCTTCTTTCAAGTCTGACTTGACAGACAGCGTGTTGAACGAGGCCTCATTTTCTATAACTGGCCATTTTTCACTTTCTTTTGATGAAACATGTATGTAAACACGATCGTTAATCAATTAACAATTTAAATGTTGAAAAATCAATACAAATTAATCCATAAAATGTGTTAATTGCCTAGCCTTGTGCTGCTGTTAGCAGTTAGCAAACATTAGTGTGATGGACACCAGTGCAGGACTCTCCAAAATAATGTCCCCCCTTCCCCATCTTGTCTTTTCTAGCCCCGAACCTCCCGCACCCTCTCCCGTCCAGAGCCGCAACGGCGTGGACATGCAGTCGCACGTCTACAAGATGCTGACGGACTATGAGGAGCCCTCCTCGGAGCCCAAGCAGTCCGGATCCTTCAAGTACCTGCAAGGGATCCTGGAGGCCGAGGATGGCGGTAAGTAGCTTTTTAACACAACAATTTTCACATATTAATACAGAATTTAAAAAAAAAAAGGTATACGAGTTTTGTCTCAAACATTAAAATAAATTTAAAATAAATAAATGTCTGTAAAAATATATATTTTCCATGGCAATCTTTGATAACATATTAAAATAAGTATAATTAAATTAAAAACTTCATTAAAATTAAGTAATTTATTCAATAATTAAATAAAAAAGGTAAATTAAAAAAACATTTTGGAAAAGACAAAATTAAAATGGCTGTCTTCCCTGAAATATAAAATGAATATTATTACAAAATCTAATTCAAATGCAGTCTTATCTTAAATGTAAACATCTTGAAAACATAAATGCAGTTAAAATGTCAGTATTTTCCCAAATAATTAAATTTAAAACGTAACAAACATTTTTTTTAAATAACATTAAAATTGTAGGCTTATCTGAAATATTTTTAAACAATAACTACATGGCAGGCTTCTCTCAAATATTTAAATAAATAAAAATGTTTTAAAAATCATAAACACATAAACATTAAATTTTAATGCAGTCCTCTCTCATATATTAAAATAAATCAAAAACATTCCACAACACAAATAAAATGCAGTCTTGTCTCAGATATTAATTCTTATAAAACCATTTGAATGCATCCATCTCTCCAATAATGACTTTCTTTTTAAATACAGAAAAGTGCTTTGCTTTTTTGTATGAAATTCCTGTAATTTCTCATGAGAAAGAATTCTTATGATTGTTCCATTACAATGCGATACCCGAGCTGCAGCGTTCGTCGGACGCAAGACGACGAGCACCTGGGCAAGAAGACCTTTTGCGTGTCTGGGCATTAGTCACATAACGACGTCGTAAATCCTCGCTTGGTTCATCCGTCTCGCTGACATAGTTTTCCTTTTATAGAAGGATGCAGTAAAGAGAGGGAAAACATGGAGGAGGAGGGGGGAGGGTGGGAGGAAGACGAGGGCTTTTCAAATAGCTCAGATAAGGAGGGGGAAACAACGATTTAGGACAATAAAGTGAGAAAAATGTCCTGTCTGACTGGAATTCCCACAGCTGCAAGCGTTTAATAATACCTATCTTTGTAAAGGCAGGGAGGATTTAGGACGAAAATATTCACGATGGAACATGAAGTGAGAAAAATGTATGCCGGTTCGGAATTTTCACTTGAGAGCAATTGATGGCTACTTACTACTACGATTTATTTTTTTCACCTAAAGTTCAAAGATGCAAATGCTTAATAATAACCAGGCGTTGCTATCTTTGTAAAGGTCGGAACGATTTAGTGCGAAAACATTCACAAAGGACAATAAAATGAGAAAAATTGCAATTCCCACTGGTTGAGTACAAGTGATGGGTTGTGCATACACACGACTATATTTATTGCTGCCAAAGTTTTAAATGTTAGATCATAACTAGGCAACAATATGTTTGTAAAAGTCCAATTTTTAACGTAGGTCTTGTGTTAGATCAGTCCAATGTGTATCTAATGAAGTTGACATACAGTAACTAGTGTGACTGCATTCGTGAAAACAGATACTATGAGTTCATAGTTTTACTAGATAATGCACATTGTGGCTGTCCGGGTGGTGGATAAAATCCGTCATGTTGACTGACAGGTTGAGACCCCACTGAGAGAAGGATTGATCCTTTGAGGGGCTTTTGGAACCAAAGCAAACACCAGTGTTTGATTTACTGGAATTCTACAGACTCCTGGAGATGACGGCTCCAGTTGGAGGAACAAGACTGCACCGAAAAAAACGGATCCACTCTCTATCCGGGAAATTATGAACAGTTCCAAATACCAGTCAGTGTTAGCACGAAACCTTCAGGCTTCTGCTAGAAAGCCAAACAATGTCAGGAAAAGCCTACTAGAACAGCTGAATTGGATTTGTGGTGAATCCCAGGCCCTTTAACTGCTGACTGAGTTTGTATGTGATTGGATTATACTGAACACAGCCGCATCCCTAGGCTGTAACCACGCAACTGCAACTGTACAGCAAACCAAGATTTGTATTGAATTGATTGATTGATTTAGTAACTGGTTGACCCTCCTTTGGCAGCAATAACCTCAACCAAACGTTTCCTGTAGTTGCAGATCAGACGCGCACAACAACGATCAAGATGAATTTTGGACTATTCCTTTTTCCAAAACGGTTGCATTATCAGCAAGATTCCTGTGACGCCTGGTGTGAATAGTTCTCTTGAGGTCATGTAACGTACTTGCCCTTCACGAAAAGATTTCATGAATTCATATCACAAAAACCTGGAATTTGAACAGGGGTGTGTAGACTTTTTGTATCCACTGTAGCGAGCTGACTCAGCTCGCGCCATCACGCTGCGTAGCACGCGATCGAAACACGGTTGACAAAGAATCCCACAAAAGGGGTTTTCCGTGAGAATGTGTTTTGACTTTCCAGACGTATCAAAGCAGCGTCAGCTCTTCAGACATAACGAGCCTCCCTTCTGATAGCACAAGCATAAAATACTCCCGCTGATAGGCGAAGACATTCATAGAGACTGGAGTGAACGCGGCGCAGTTAGCAAGCGCGGCATCCTGGCAGGCCTTTCCGCTGATTGATGGTCCGTTTCACGTGGCGTGCCGAGCGGTTTGGATGTCATTCGAGACGCGAAACCCGAGCATGCAGCACAATGTTTGCGCTCAAGGGCCACATTTTAATTTTGAAAACGGACAGATGGGCCAAGTCGTTTGTGCTACATATGAAGTCATCAAAAAAAATAACCAAACTTTAAATGTCTGTGTAAAATATGTGAAATGGTGTATTTTAATAATGAAACAAAAACAATTAATTCTCAAGTTTTAATTGTATTATTTATAGTCAATTTAATGATGTATATAATTCAACATTTTTCAATAAAAATGTGAAATGCATATGTACAATTGTTTTACCTACATTTATAATAATTGCAATGAATAAATAAACCAAATATTTCATAAAATAAATGAATAATAATTAGATGTTAAATTTATACAGTATATAAAATTGTTCAGTTAATGTTTTGTTATTAAATAAAATAACCAATGATTTAATACAACACATTTAAAAATGTAAAATCTATATGTATTTTTTATTTTACTATCATTTATTTTATTTTTATATTAAATAAAAAAGTTGATGTACTGTTACAGTATAGTGACATTGTTTATTATAATATTTTTTCTTGTTTTATTTAAAATGGAAAAATCACTTTAATTTAAAAATATATATTTTACTAATAGGTTTTTCTTGTATTATTTACAATAAATAAATTACCCAATTATTTACTCAAATCAATGTAAAAACATTTCAACTTAATGTAAATTGTTTTTACAATTAATTAAAAGATTTTTTATTTAATTTTACTATAATTTTTTGTTTTCTTTTATTAAAACATGTTTTTAGGCGGGTCCCCGACAGAGAGGATGAGGAACCTGAAGTCTCCCGTCCGATCCCCGGTCCCCAAGCTGGGAAGCCCCATCCCGAGTGGCGTGTCGGGCCTTCAGAAGCTCCCACAGTGTACGCGCTGCTCGAACGGCATCGTGTAAGTACGCTCACGCTAACCACATTAGCGCTCTACATTCGCACACAAGTGTAAAAAGAAGTGAACCTTTTTAATAGTTATAAAAAAATAAGAATAAAAGAGTCAAGTTTAAAGTTGACGACAAATTCCGACTTTTTTTTTTTAAATCACCTTCTTCCTTTAACCTCTTGTCCCCCCCCCCCCCCCCCCCCCCCCAAAAAAAAAACAACAACAAAAAGCACCCAAAACAGTGCAGTTAATTGCAGTTGTTCTTAATGTCCATTTTAATCCTTTAATCCATTAAACCAGTACATATCAAAGTGTGGTACATCCGCTCCCTCTAGTGGTATGCAAAATAATAAATGCCCAAGCACTTATTCAATTTTTAGTGCTTTAATCTTTAAGAACTGTTTGTTTTTTTAAACTTATATTTAGGCGCCATTTTTGTTTAGCTTTTATGTGCACTACATTTTAACGGAATTTTTTTTTTCAAGTTCAAAGCTAAGTATTTTTATTTGTTTTCGTTGTTGTTGGTACTTGCTGTGAAACCACTGCCTCAAACAAAGGACTTCACTCAGTGGGGTTGACATGCACCAACAGGTAAAACGACCCAGGAAGTTGGGTCTTATTCATCAAGGAAATCATGAAAACACACACACACACACACACACATACACATGTGAATACAAAAGGTGGTACCCAACCCTCCTGCTTGTAAAAGCTTGTGAGGTCCCGGGAGGCAGTGATGTCATTGCCGTGCATGAGCTATGAACAAGGAAGTATTATAACACACACACACAAAGGCATTTAAGCTACTCTAAGAAAAATGTCCTTAATATAGCAGAATCTTAACATTTATGCATTTGCAGGTAGGGGATGGGAAGAGTACAGTGGATATGAAAAGTCTACACACCGCTATTCAAATGCCAGTTGTTTTTTTTTTTCTTTTTTCTTATAATTTATAAAATAAAATCAAGATAAATGATTTGAAAACTTTTTCCACCGTTGTTACCGTTTATCTGTACAACTAGACTTTAAAAAAATAAAAATAAAAAAAAATAAAAACTTTTCAAGAATGGACGTAAAAATAAACAGCTGCAATAATGTGGTTGCGCAAGTGTGCACTCCCTCTTACAACTGGGAATATGGTTGTTTTCAGAATTAACCAATCACATTCAGTCTCATTTTAAATGGTAGTCAGACACACTTGCCACCAATTAAAGTGCCTTTGATTAACCCCAAATAAAGCTCAGCTTTTTTTTTTTGCTTTTTTTTTTTTTTTTCCCCCCCCCAACATTTTTTCACTTAAAGTTAGTTACTTAGTAACAGTTACTTCATTACAGTTACTGAGTTACAAACTGGTGATGTCCATAATTAACCAATCACATTCAAACTCAATTGAAATGGGAGTCAGAAGTTAAAGTGCCTCTGTTTACCCCAAAATAAAGTTCAGCGGTTCTAGTAGACATTTCCTGACTTTTTTTTTTTTTTTTTTTGCTCCTGCAGCATAAGCCTGAAAGTTTTTACCCCTCTAAATTGCATTTTGACATGTTTTTAAGCAGCATTTTGACATTTTTCTCACCCTCTACATTTGGATTTATTTTCATAGTCTCAGCTACTTTTTTACATATTTAACCCTCTCGACGTTCCCCTCCAGGGGCACCATCGTGAAGGCCCGCGACAAGCTGTACCACCCCGAATGCTTCGTGTGCGACGACTGCGGCACCAACCTGAAGCAGCGCGGCTACTTCTTCATCGAGGACAACCTGTACTGCGAGACGCACGCCAAGGCCCGCGTGCAGCCTCCGGAGGGCTACGACGTGGTGGCCGTCTACCCAAACTCTAAGGTGGAAATCGTGTGAGGCGACCGGATGAAGACACTGAGTACGCGTGTGCGCGGACGTTTTGGCGAAGGGCTTTCTAACACTCCATCGTACCTTCAGTTTGTATTTGGTGTTTGGGGAACGTCACTTTTTCCTCTTTGTAGCAGCGATGCATCACAGGTGTGTGTCACGGAGAGCACTGGCGGAATGTCAGCGTGTTGTTTGGCTGAACTCTAACCCCGGCTAAACGGCTCCATATGCAAGCATGCCAGCTCCACCTTTGCAAGTGTAAACAAAAAAAATCCACAGGAGAAAGAAAAGAACACTTTTCCTTTCTTTTCCAATTCTTTTTAGCCGCATTTCCCATGCTGTGTTTACCCGACAGGCTTCGAGTGACACCCATTACTAAACATGCGGAAAGCGATCCCGATCAAGACTGGAAAAAAAATTGTCAATTCTAGCAATGAAATAGTCATTGTAATACATTGGTGCCTCGCGTTTTTGACACATTTTTTGATTCACTTCAATGGACATTGCTGTTCCTTCTGCTGAGCACGTCTTGGTCATCTGGGGGCAGTATAATGCAGACATACGGATATAGAGCACATGGAGATGTCTTAGCTCCTCAGCCAGCAGCAGTAATATGAATGCCTCGTCGCAGAGGATAAAGAATACATGCCTGTGAGTATTGCTAGATTATCCGTGGACATCTATGACTCCACTGATTGTGTTCGAATAGTCATTGCTTAAAGGGTTATAACACCACAACCGTTAGCCCGTCAATGGCATTTTGCATTGTTTGTTAGCATTAAGCTGAACAGACTAATCTAAAGCAAAGCTATTTGGTTGTTTTAAATACATAACGTCTCATCGTCTTTGTTTTATGTTTTGTTTGACTAGTAAACTTCAACTGGGAGTGGCATTAAACAGCTTGAAGTCTCTTTTGTGAAGAATTGTTTTCTATCTGCTAAAGTGCTGAAGTTGAGTTCACTGCCACCATAAGGCGCTCGTATCGCAAATGTTTTATCACAAGTCGAAGCAAACAATCAGCTGGACGACAGCCTTTATATAAAAACACTCATAAGTCGGGTCACTCGTATCTCAAGGCACCACTGTAGATAAAACCGTACAAGAAATAAATTAATAACAAATAAATAAAAATAGTCAAGTTTGGGGACCTAACAAAATTGATGTCATCCATTTTTTTCAATGAAATCTACTTTTATCATAAAATATGAGAACTTTTTTTTAGAGTGCAATTGTAAATGTTGAAAAATGTATATTGTCGCCACACTACACTTTTTTGCTGTTGTATATATAACACCTTCTCCTCTACTTTTGTAGTTTTCTCTTCAGTACGTCTTCTCGTTTTGTTTATTAACTTATTGTTGTGCCAACACTCTCAACACACACAAAACTGTTCAAAAATAACAGTGCAAACATTTGAGAACCAGTTATTGTGCTGTAATAATTAGAATGTGAATAATAATACGAATAATAAGGCTTTATTATATGTGGAGTCCCTCAGGGTTCCATCGTTCATGTGCCTGAACGCGCCCCCTGTTGATGTCATTCACTTGCCAACTGTCTTTTTTTCTGGATTGTTTTGACTTCATTAAATGATTTGATTAAAAAGCGTGTTTCTTTTGAATACACAATTATTTAACAGTATGATCCAAGACTAATATGTGAATTTATATTTGTATTGTTTGTGTTTTCTGTTGAGTTATGTTTGCTTTTTCTCAATTCCAAAATGTTCATAAATTTATATTTTTATCTTAAAGTATACAAAAAATGTACTGCTTACCACAAATGTTTTAACTTTTTTAAATTGAATTTAAAAAATGTACACCACAAATTTAACTTCCTTAGGATTTTTGTAAATTATGTTTTTGTATGACCTGAGTTACATTTACTATTATATATAAAATGGTGTGATTATTTCCATAAATTCTATTTTTAAGAAAATATAAAGATACTCATTTTTTTCCACATTTAGGAAAGTAATAACTTTTTTTATTTAATTTACAGTATTTTTGTTCAAACTAGTATACTACAAATTGGACTTCTTTAGAATTTTACTTAGTACTTTTTTTTAATTGATTGAGTTATGATTATTTTCCAACATTTTCATAAAATTGTATACTTTTACTTTCAAATACACATTATATTCTTTCAATTATTTTTAATTGATTTCCGATTAGTTTTCTAAATTCCAGAATTTTCCTAAATTTATATTTTTCATAGCCATGTCCTTACTCTGTATAAGTGGCGACACTACCACAACTACGCAAAGTTCCAGAACTTATTGGCAGCTTGTCGACAAGCATCAGAAAGGACTACACACACACACACACACACACATTCGCACACACTGACACAGTGGGTCTTTTGTGTTTGTGTGCTGACATCTGCTTACTGGACCGTTTTATTCTCTCGTAATTCAAGGCAGAGCTGTCACCATGGTAACAGTGAGAAAGGAATGTTTACAACATTTTCCTTAATATTCCAGTGAATAAAACATTCATGCATAAGCAGGGGGTGGTATAACTTGAAAGTGTAGAATTTGGTGCAGATCTGTATCAAGCTGGCCATGAAAGGAATTTACCAGATATTTTCATTAATACCCCAGTGAATAATACGAGAATGTTAAAGACAATATGTATAAATTCACTGTGCATGAAGGAGGTGGTATATCTATGAAAGTGTACAATTTGAATCTTTCACAATTTTTCACAATATTTTCTTTAATATGACAGTCAGTGACTAATGCCATAATCATGGTGACAACATTTAAGCATATGCAGAGGGGTAGAGTGGTATATCTATGAAAATGTGGACAATAATTGTGGTGCAAAATTGTGTGAAAGGGTAGATACAATCTGTCTGAAATTGTGTGAAGACCTCGACAAAGGTGGGACAAAGGAACAAAGGATTTTTTGTTATCTTCCTTAATATGCTAGTGACTAATACTGCGAACATAATAACAACATGCATGCATAAGCACATGAGAATATCTAGGAAAATGTACAATTTGGAATTGGGTGCAGATCTGGATAAAGGTGCGCATTAAAAGAATTTTCCCAACATTTTTGACAACATTCATGCAAATGCTGAAGGTGTTTATCTAAGAAAGTGAACATTTTGGCATGTTGACCATGTAAAGTCCGCCAAGTATGGGTTAGTAGCTCTTTCCACTAGTCCATCTGCTAATGCAGAACCCCCGTAATTCCACCTACACATGTTCTCACTTGATGGTGGGTCAGGGGGGTCTTAGCAGCCCACCCGTCACCCCATTAAACACTTGAGGGTGTCACCTCTACCTCAGTGTAGTCATGTTCAAATCACATTTAGATGCCAAATAGATATTAATAAAAGCCACAGTCAGCTATTTCTTCTTTTATGATCAGGGCCCAAATCATGTATAAAGTGTAAGTCTAAAGCAAAAGTGCATACTGTATTAAAAGCACAAGATTCAAGTACAAGTACAGGTTTAAAGCAGGCCCATCCCAAAGAAACACTCATTCAAACTCATAACTAAAGAACATTTTACTAACACAATAAGAGTAATCTTGTGGTCATAATACAACCCGAAATGGTGTAATTTGACATGACAATTAAAATAAGTATTATTTTTAAAAACCAGCATTAACTCAAGAATTTCTATCAAAGCAGTTCAGGCCCATTACCATCAATATGGCTTTTTGGCGCCGCCGTGTGGTCAATAACGATCAGCGCATCACGGCACTGTTTTAAATCAAAACACGTCGTAAAAAAAAACCCAGAAAGCTTGACGTAGCTTTCTTAATCCTTACGCAACTGTTAACTTTGACAAAGATTCTGTGAAGACCGACACTCTTGTATGCACTTGAACGTTGAGCGATCGTGCCGTATCGCTGTCAGGGACAATCTGAAATTATAAACGTAAACACACAAACACAGATGAACACTTTTACAAAGTTAAGATGTTGATGGAATAACTGACACTTTTGAATGTACGTGAAGGTTTCACAATGCTTTATCAATTTGTTTTTTACATTTTTCTCTCCATCGACAACTGTTGCCTTCTGGGACAATCTGGGAAAAAAATGTTTACCTTTATTTATTCTATGTTTAAATTCGTTTGTACCGCCTTTATTATGTAGTACTTACTCATATCGCCCACTTTTGGAGCTGCTGAGGGAATGATGAAAATAATTGCACTGTTGCATGTACTTGAATGTCTCACAATGTTTGTTTTTCTATCCATCCATCCAGATGTTGCTTTCACCGACAGTCTGAAAAATAATACACACTGAGTGTGAAGTCATACCTCTCCTTGAACATTAGATCACTTTAACAAAGCTTTTTGGAAAATGCCTGAATGATTGACACTCTTAAATATGTGTAAACATTACACAAAGTTTTGTGAGTTTCTTTTGACATTTCTCCAAAGTTGGATTTATTCATCACCAGGTGTCGCCTTCAGCAACAGAGCTGCTGAGAGGATGGCGTAATGACCGACACTGTTGCATATACCTGAACAACTCACAAAGTTTTGCATGTTTATATTTACCTATTGTCACGTGTTGGCTTCAGGGACAGCTTTCCAAATACCCTTAATACTTGCATGTACCTGAATGCCTCACAATGTTTTGCCAGTTGGTTTTTAACAATGATCTATATCCAGGTATTCCCTCCAGGGTCAGTCTAAAGTCGTAGCTTTCCTCACAAATCTGATCAATCTGACGTAGCTGTTTCGAGGATATTCTAATCGCCTACACTCTTGCATGCACTTGGACACCTCACAATGTTTTCGTCAATTTGTTCCTAACACTCATCTTTCAAGTCGGGTTGTTTGCAATCGCGGATTTCCTAAAAAAAGTGATTGTTTTGATGCAGCTGCAGTGGCGGTTCTAGGGGTGGACTGGCAAGGGCGAGTATCCCCGTAACACTGTGCCTAGACCCCTTTGCGACCCCCCCCCCCCCCCCTTCCGTATAGTGACAACGCGGTACTGTCGAGAGATTAGAGTTACAATAGATGCTTGTTGCAAAGAACTCACTACACAGAGCACAACCTGCACTACAGTACAACAACACAACGACAATGAAAACCGACAGGTGAGTAAAACACACAGACAACTATCATTATGGAGAAACAAACGAACAAACAAAAACAGCGAACATTATGATTGACTCATAATTATATTAGATTGGTCTAAAACCGCCACTGAGCAGCTGCCGAGTGGGTGATAGGAAAAGGCCAACACTGTTGCGTGTACCTGAACGCCTCACCACCCATCAGACGCGCCTCAGGCTGTGCTCAACAAGCAGCTGACGTGATCTTCCTCCTCTTCCTCCTTCTGTACAGAACATGAGACGCACACTTCTTTTCTTTTTTTCTTCTTCTTCTCATTGCTGTCCACGCTTGGGCGTGTCCTCGGCAGTCACGAGACAGACTTCTTATCTTCATCTTATTTGGTTGTTTGTTTGTTTGGTTGTTTTCCTGCGGAGTCAGCACTTTGGAAAGAGGCAACTCGCTCACGCGCATCCTCGCGTGATTGACAGGCGCTGCCTCCCGGGCGGACCGCCGGAGCGTTCCCGGAGGCAGGCGGAGTTCGATTGGCAGTTTCGGAGGCATGTGGGGTGGATGACAGGGCGGTGGCTACTTAGCTTGCTCGTGACAGAAGGACCTAATTGTTTTCCCTAGCGAGATGGGGTCTATTATGTTCGCCGCTTAAATTAAAACAAATAAACAACAACAAAATAAAATAAAACAAAATATCAACTTTATCCCTCGCCATGAAGAGTTACCCGGAGACCGTCGCCTTCTTGGGGCAGTTCGGACGCTTCCAGCAGGTCGTTTTTCTTTTGCTGTGCATCAGCATCGTGCCGAACGGCTTCGGTGCCTTCACGCTCGTCTTCCTGACCGACACGCCGACACACCACTGCCGGGTGCCGGACGTCAATCTAACCGAGGACTGGCGCGCTGTCGTCATCCCGGTGCGGGTGAGTTTAGGCGACTAATGTGATGGGTACTACCGCTTCCGGGATGCTTCCATCCCTTTAAAAAAAAAAAAAAATCATTTAAACGCCAAAAACACAGCACCGATTGTCGCCGAATAGCGTGACATTTACAAAAATGCACCAAAAAAAAACGTATTTTAATAGTATTTTAGCACCTTCGCGTGGAAATGGCGTAAATGAGCTTTTTTTCTAACGAGGTTCGGCGGAAGGCTACGCGCGTTTGCTGCATCGGTGGAACGAAAAAGCGGGCGAGTTGCGACAAATTCGTAGCCCCGGATTGCGAGTTCATGTACTTGAAGCATGTTCGAATTTGTACTAAACTTTACAATGCGGATCATAATAGTCTTCGGCAGCGCCCTCTACTTGAAAGCGTGCACAAACAGATGTATTTAAAGAGACATATGGCATTCATTTCCCGTATTTTGCTATACAAGAGAAACTCACAAGACCCTCACAGCTGAAACCCATTTGCATGTTGCATTCTGGTTCCCCAGCCCAGTCTAACGGGATCCAACACAAAGATATTAAAAATGTTCAGTTTTCTTGCAAACGATCAATCTTCTTCTTATTATTTTCCTTTCGGCTTGTCCCTTTCGGGGTCGCCACAGCGCGTCATCCTTTTCCATGTCAGCCCATCTCCTGCATCCAACCTGGTCACTCCGAGAGCGAACCTCAACATCTTCATTTCCGCCACCTCCAGCTCTGCTTCCTGTTGTCTCTTCAGTGCCACTGTCTTTAATCCGTACATCATGGCTGGCCTCACCACTGTTTTCTAAACTTTGCCCTTCATCCTAGCAGAGACTCTTCTGTCACATAACGCACCTGACACCTTCCTTCACCCACTCCAACCTGCTTGGACCCGTTTCTTCACTTCCTGACCACACTCACCATTGCTCTGGACTGTTGACCCCAAGTATTTAAAGTCCTCCACCTTTGCTATCTCTTGTCCCTGTAGCCTCACTCTTCCCCCACCACTCCTCTCATTCATGCACATATATTATGTCTTACTTCGGCGAATCTTCATTCCTCTGCTTTCCAGTGCATGCCTCCATCTTTCTAACTGTTCCTCCACCTGCTCCCTGCTTTCACTGCAGATCACAATGTCATCTGCAAACATCATGGTCCACGGGGATTCCATTCTATCCTCATCTGTCAGCCTATCCATCACCACTGCAAACAGGAAGGGGCTCAGGGCTGATCCCTGATGCAGTCCCACCTCCACCTTAAATTCATCTGTTACACTTACAGCACACTCCACCACTGTTCTGCTGCCCTCGTACATGCAAACGATCAATAATATGTGTATTACATTAATATTACAAGTTGTTCCTATTATTTTGACTCTTATAAATATTCACAATGCAGCCACATACAATCACAAAGGTAATAAACATACAATATTGTTAAATGAAGCAAAAGTGAGCCGTAGTATCTTTGTTAGGGGCAAATTTTGTTTATTTCAAGTGAAAAGTGCATTTTTAGCTGCATTAAATCAACAGTCGATATATTCCCACAGGATGCATGCATTTAAAAAACACATTTTTCGAACGTACAGGTGATGAATGGCAAAGAGGTGCGTAGCAGCTGTAGCAGGTACCGGCTCGATGTAGTCCGGAACCTGTCAGACCAGGGCTACAGTCCAGGGCGGGATGTCAACCTCACCTTCCTGGAGGAAGAGACGTGCCAGGATGGCTGGATCTACAGCAAGGAAGTCTACCAGTCCACCGTTGTCACTGAGGTGATTTGTGTGTCACTGCACTGCCATGCTCCAGCCTACAGGCCAAAACAAAAACTCAAATGGTTTGAAATTTCAAAGCAAAATGGCAGCTTTTTTGTGTCTTTCCAGGCATGGATCGTTCAGACTTTTTAGTGGGTCTACTTGTGTCTACCAAATTTCATGTGCCCAGGAATCTGGATTCTGGGGCTGAATATTTTTGTAAATATTACGTTTGTATGGGGAGTCATCAAAGAGCCCTGAATTGGCTGCTTCAGACCAAAATGGCAGACTTTCTGTCTTTTCTAGCGTGGCTTCTTGAGATTTTATTTTGTATTTTTTTGGTGTGTGAGTCTACTCATATTAGATATGTCCACCAAATGTCGTGTGCCTAAAGGAATCTGGCTTCAGGGGCTGAATTTTCAAAGAAAATGTTTTTGCACCTTGAAAGTCTGTCGTCATAATTTGACATGCACGATGGGGTTGACCAGTCGAGTTGGTCAATGGTGACATTCCCCCCCCCCCCCCCCCCCAATAAAATCCAAGAAAAACAGTGCATTTGCACACTTCACATGGAAATGGTGGAAATCCGGCGTCTATGGTGGCTGCTCCCACTCCTGGCCACCCGCTGGCTCCGCCCCTGAATATATGATGCTAACATATGGCGCCAACAGCGACGAAGCAAAATACGACCAAACGTTCATCATTGCATTTGGTCTCTGACGCTCACATAGGAAACTAACATGCTATGACGCTAAGAAAGATGACAATCCAAATCCTGCATGTATTTCTCCATCTTTTAGTTTGACCTGGTGTGCAACAACAAATGGAAGAAACCATTGACTACCACCATTTTCTTTGTGGGCATCCTGGCCGGATCCTTCTTCGCGGGGCAACTTTCAGACAAGTACTGCAAGAAGATATGTTCTTTGTGTATTTAGCACTGTACATATGAGAGACAGTGTATGTCCCTAAACAGATTTGGAAGGAAGCCTATCCTTTTCATCACGCTGGCTCTGCAGACCGTCTTCAGCTTCATTCAGGTTTTCTCTGTATCCTGGTCCATGTTCACCGTCCTGCTGGTCATCAACGGCCTGGGACAGATGTCCAACTATATGGCGGCCTTAGTACTGGGTAACGTATTGGCAGTACAATAGAAATAAACACAATGACTAGAAATAATCCAGTCCAAAGAGTCCACGGCACACTCGCTCACATTTCATACAATGACTTTACTGTGGTCACTTCTTTTACCAGTTATTAATGATAAACGCCAAAATACACAACAGAAATAAACTGGACAGCCAGAAATAATCCACAGTCAAAAGTACACAGCGCATGCGCAACCTACTATTAAACAATTGGGATGACTCCTCTTGCCATTTGTTCATGATAACTGCCACCTGGCATTACACAAATCAAGGGAACCACTAGAAATAATCCATAGAGTAAAAAAAAAGTACACTATGTACTAGCGCTTGAATCAAGTAGTCAACATGTCGACTTTACTACTATGCACTGACAATGATAGTTTTAGGTCGATTAATCACCAGTCACGTGTTTTGGCATTAAGGACACGGAGGCCTCACTGAAATCAACAAGCAGTGGCGCCTCAAGTGTATATAAATATGAACTATTTTATTCAAAATGAGACCGGTTGAACAGCCACATGCAAAGGATGCAAATCTATTCTCAAATATAAGTAAAGCACCAGTGCTATAACCAGTCATCTGAAGAGGCATCCACTAACGCTGGCTGACGAACGGCGTAAAACTTCATGTCAGCCGTCAGCGAATTCACCAAACGCCCTCCTGTAACAGTCAAAAGGCAGACAATATATGTGCTTGAACGACCAAACGAAGACAAGCGGTGGTAGAGCGATAATTTCTTTATTGTGAAAATAAATGCTTAAAGTTGCCAACAGCTAATGTTTTGCTCAAGACTTCATTCCGCAGACACACAACAAGCTCTTCATCCTCCTTCTAGTCGTCCCACCCATCCAATCACAAATCCCATTCAGACACCTTCATGGTCTCACAACAAGTCGGATCTAATAAAGTTCTTACAATAATCCATGAAACACAACTGCAGGTTTGCTATGATACATCCTCCTGTATTTTCTTTATTATATACTACTATTATATACTGTAGAACCCTGCAGTCGTGTTACGTGAATTAGTTTATTGTTTTATAATTTCCTACTGGCTGCGAGGCCATGAAGGTATCCGATTGTGATTGGATGAACGAGGCGGCGGGTAGGGCAAGTCTAACCGGTGGGGAAAGTGAGTGAGCTAGCTTGCGCTTGCAACGAAAGTGCGCGGAGCGAGTTAATGACTGAAAAATAAAAACATGATGTCATCGATTAATCGACGTCGACTCGACTATCATCACCTTAGCGTCAACTGCAAAAAATGTCGTTTAACCCCTACGCTGTACGCTCCATTGTAAATTTGAAGCGATGACTCCTCTCGCCAGTTGTTCATGATAAGCACCACCTTGCACTAACCAACACAACGGTTTCAAATTTCCTCATTTGTGTCTTCACAGCACTTATTTATTTATTTTTTATTTTTTTTATGTGCTGGCTATTTCTGTGAGCAGGCGCAGAGATCCTCACAGGCAATGTGCGGCTGCTATACTCATCGCTGGGAACCTGCTTTGGTTTCGCAGCTGGCTACATGATCCTGCCTGTGTGCGCTTACTTCCTGAGGGACTGGAAGTCTCTCATGCTGGCCTTGTCCCTGCCCTGCCTGGCCTTGTTCCCCTTCTGGTGGTCAGTTCTAGTAGAATAGTGCTTCTAACTGGTCGGGCCTGACTTTGGCTTTTGTGGCGTGCAGGTTCATCCCGGAGTCTCCTCGCTGGCTCCTGTGCCAGGGACGAGTGGAGGAGGCAGAGGCCATTGTGAGGAAGGCGGCCAGGATGAACAAAGTGCAAGCCCCACAAGTCATCTTTGAAGACTACATTGTGAGTGACAATGGATGAAAATGTTTTTTTAATTTTCACATAATAATAATAATAATATTTTGCCGGGTTGCATTTAAAAAAAATTCATCCATCCATTCATCAGCGATAATACGGTTTCCTACAGGTGAGCAAGCCCAAAGATTCACAGGCTAAAGAACCGCACAGCATTCTGGACCTGGTTGGCAACGTGGAAATCGGTTTCATGACAATAATTCTCTGCTATGTGGCGTGAGTACGTTGTCAAACACAGTTTTTAGTGTACAATGAGATACTGATGTATAACTGATGATAGATGAGATAATTTGCTAGACGATGGATGGATGGACTCACATTTGTTTGTTATTAAAAAAAAATTTGAAATGTATCAGATTAAGCAATTAAACAAAAATAATTTATTTGTATTCCAAAAATAAATTGTTGTTGTTCTTTTAAAAATAATCTTAGTTTTAAAAAGGTATGTCCTTAAAAATATCCATCCATCCATCCATCCATTTTCTGAGCCGCTTCTCCTCACAAAGCGGGGGTGCTGGAGCCTATCTCAGCTATCATCGGGGAGGAGGCGGGATACACCCTGAACTGGTTGCCAGCCAATCGCAGGGCACATATAAACAAACAACCATTCGCACTCACATTCAAACCTACAGGGAATTTAGAGTTGTCAATTAACCTACCATGCATGTTTTTGGGACATGACAGGAAACCGGAGTGTCCGGAGAAAACCCACGCAGGCATGGCGAGAACATGCAAACTCCACACAGGCGGGGCCGGGGATTGAATCCCGCTCCTCAGAACTGTGAGGCTGACGCTCTAACCAGTCGCCCACCGTGCCGCCCCTTTAAAATATAATAATCTTTTTTTTTTTTGGATATCCCTAAAATGTGTTATTTTCTGTTATTTTTTTTCATTGTATCCCTCCAAAAATACCTAAATTGTATTCATTTTTTTAAATGTTATCAAAACATCTTAATATTCTATCTGAAAAGAGTCATCGTATTTTATTTGTTTTAATTTTTATCCCCAAAAATTATCTTCACTTTTGTATTCATATAAAAATAGAGTTTTTTTAATTTATTTAAATGCATCCCCAAAAATATTTGTATTTTCTTGATTTTTTAAAATTTTATTCACCAAAATACTTTTCTTGTTTTATCCCCCAAATATATTTTTTATGCTTCTTCATTTATATAAAAAAAGTTATCTGAAAAAAGTCTTTATTTTTCCAAAAACATTTATACTGAAAAAAAAATGTGGCTTGTTTAAAATGTTTGAAATTAAAGAATAGTACATTGGATTTTTGTTAGACTCTGAAAACATTTCATGTATCCATCAAAATTGCTCACAACCACAAATTATTCGTCTCTTCATCTCTATGACAGTACATCATACAAAGGAATTCTAAAGGGCGTTTACCTGCAGAGGTGACACCCTGCCACACTTGACACAAATACTCAGGTGTTATGTGTCCTGCTGTCTAGTGTTCACAGCGCTTGTTTATATTCCCTCTTTGCATTCAAAGCACCAACGTAAGATGAAACTGTCACACGTCCAGGAAGACAAACTGGTTTATGCGCTACACCAGCTGCTGTAAAAATGCCTTATGGTTACATAATGTTGTGCTCAAGAACACACTGTCCGAGACCAGAACTCACAAGACCAAGACAAAACCAAGACTTTTGGGAGTCAAGACCAAGACCGAGAAAAGCCTAGACCGTGACAAGACCAAGACCATAAAAACCTATTTTAAAAACCATGACAAGGTTGACTAGTTATAGAGCATTATCCTTTTAATTTACATTTTCTTTTAAATATATTTGACAGCCAAAACATGGTGACTGGAACTCTTTCAAAGCACAACATGCAAATCTCTCAAATTTTGACAATTTTTTTCCAACTAAATTCCTCAAAAGTATTTAAAAATGAAAATTTTAAGAAGAGCTTGGTTGCATTTAAGAAACATAAGAGACTGCAGCATTTTGTGCCCTAAATCTGCGCAGTAGGGTCTCACAATAATGCCAATTTAAGGGGGAATTATAACCTCTTTCCAGAAATATTAATCTCAGAAAGAAAAAAATGTATTTAGTTACTGGAGTTACTTCCCGTTAAGGTTAGCTTACCTTTGTTTGTTTTCTTTTGAGATGCTGCCTAAAGTTTGACATTGTCCCCGCCATTTCAGGGAGTTGAAGACCACATAATTTGCAAACCGCAGTGTTTTCTTTTGCATGTCGTTTTACATATGAACTATTTGTGGTTGAGGAGCCCAAATTTATTTACCACTGCGTTAGCCAAGACCGGTCTTGAGGTTTATAACATTACGGTTACTAATCGCAAAGATAAAGTACTGTAGCAGTCTGCATTCTGACTCAGTGCTCCTTCTTGTCTCAAATATCATAAACTTCACAATTACTGTACATTCAGGACTCAACACTGGACTAAAGTCTTTGGACATCGTCTGGGCATCATTGCTTTAATTGTCAGCGGCCAGCGAGCATGCTAATTTCATGTGGCAGGCTAAATCCTAAAAGTGCTCTTTGTTGTCACAAACCGATTCAGGACACAAAAGCTAAGATAACACTGGACAAAAGTTATTGGACACCAATCAGGCGTCTTTGCTGCATTTGTTGTTAGTGGCTAGTTAGCGTGCTAAGCTAACATTGTCTATTACGTCCTCACTTTTTTGTCACAGACAGATTCAGCATGCAAAGTCATTGCTAACACAGGGAAAAAGTACTCAGACTGGAGGGTTTATTGCTTAACTTGTAGGGGGCTAGCTAGCGAAGCTAACTATGACGTCACTCAATCAGTGCAAACAGCTCGCACTAAAAACAGGAAGTAGCAAGCTACCAAAATAACAAGTGACAACAGCATGGTTTAACAGAGGCATATGGCTGATAACTAGTCAGTGAGTAACTAGATAGCTAAGTTAACGTAGCAGTGTAGGTTCTCACACAGGGCTCCTTGTTGTAACATATCAAATAGGTAACCTATTAACATAACCTGCTAAAATAAAAGCAACAGTATGGCTTAAGCAAAGCATAGGGCACGTATTCGGTCGGCAGCTAGCAAGCTAAGCTAAAGTATCGGTCTACGTCATCACTGCGTGCTCCCATCTGCCAGGTTCACCATGTCCGCAGGCTACTACGGCATCTCCTTCAACACGACGCAGTTCCACGCCAACGCGTACGTCAGCTGCTTCATCTCGGGGGCTGTGGAGCTTCCGGCGTACGTGTCCAGCTGGCTTGCTCTGCGCTATGTGTCGCGTCGAATGTCCATTATCGGCTCCCTGGTACTGGCTGCGGCGCCGCTCTACTTCATACAGCTGGTGCCCGAAGGTGGTTGGAATTTGTTGTGTTTACCCCCTTAGTCTAACACCTAAACCCTAACCGCAACTCCTAACTCTTAATCCGAACCTCTTAATATCGAACCCTAACTCCCTAATTTATATCACCTAACTCCCTAAAAACAACCCATAACCCCTTATTACCATAACCTTTAAACCCTAACCTAACCCTTAAACCCCAACGCATGAGTTGAACACCCAGACATAGTGTAAGAGCGCCCGTGTTTGGCCACAGTTTACGAAAACCCATCCAGGACGTCTGAATCCCACTGACTGTCTTTCCTGGTCCGACAGGTTACTCTGGTCTATCGCTCACTCTGGAGATGGTGGGAAAATACGCCATCACCACCGGCTACGGCCTGATGTTCCCTTACACCACCGAGCTGTACCCGACGGCGCTACGAAACACGGCGGCCGGGATCTGCAACACAGTGGCGCGGATGGGAAGCTGCATCACGCCATACCTGCTGGAACTCAGTGAGTTCTTTATTTGGGGTTTTTTTGGTACCTGTAGGGTAAAAACAATAAAACATTCAGTTTTCCGTTTTATAAATGACAAAGGCATAACTCAAAGTTTGGGAAAATTCAGCCCCCAAAGTCTGTTTCACTTAGCAACATGAAATTTGGTAGTCTTGTCTATCATGAGTAGACCACAAAAAGTCTTGCCCAAAAAGACACAGGATGTCGGCCGTTTTTGTTTGATGCTCTCATTTCCAGGCGTCTTTCAAAGACAAATTGTTCTATTGCTTTTGAATGTTTTAAGAAAATTATGCCTTGAAAGCCCGTTTTCCTTAGCAACATGAAATTTGCGAGGCATTGATTACACCCACAAAAAAAGTCTCAAAAAGCCATGCCAGACAAGACACAGGAAGTCATCCATTTAGTTTTGAAGCTGGCATTTTAATCATTTTTGCTATTTCCAGTGGTCCTACAGATTTTGTCTGATTGATACCAAATTTGAACCTTATGTAATAGAAATATGGATAAAGCTAAATTATGAAGAATTCATGTTTATATGAATGCGTGTGGGCTGAGCATGACTGCAAATATTGGTGATTTGCTATTAAACCACTTCTTTAAAAGAAATTCCGTCCCCAAAGCCAGTATCACTGAGCCACATGAAATTCGGGAGTCGTGTCGGTCATAAGTCGACCCACAAAAAAAGCCTCAAAAGACATGCGCAAAAAGGCACAGGAAGTCAGCCATTTTGGGTTGATGCCACCACTTTCTGGTCATTTTGGCCATTTAGAGGAGTCATTCAAAGATGAAATACGGTACTACTACTACAAACGACTACACATACACTTGGATGTTGTTTACGGATGTCATCTGATGTTGAAACAGGGTCCTACTCGCCATTCCTGCCTTACATCATACTGGGCAGTCTGGCCGTTTTGGCGGCCTTCGCAACCGTCCTCCTGCCAGAGAGTTTCGGGCGACCGCTCCCTGAATCCATCCAACAGATACGCAAGAGAGAGCGGTACGTTAAGTGATCACCACGCACAGCAAACAAGTACTGTAAATGTAATATCAGTAATCTAGATGCACATGTGAAACAGACCAGGCCAATTTTAAGATTTTTAAAAGGCCACTTTGATTTAATTTAATTCAATAAATATGGCCATTTACTTGACATTTTGTGATGTTGATTTTTTATATAGTCCCATCTTTGTTACGTTAAACACTGATTACATTACAGTGAATGCTCGAGATGATCGTCAAAGTTTGACACCATGGTCTGCCCACATTAGAAATCGTAGGCAAAGCAATTTAGCATCGCCTGTCAGTCTCCTGTTATACTTGCTTCTGAATGGGGCTCAATTTAGCCAAATTCCCTAGTCGGAGTGTGTCAAAGTACGAGCTGTGTAATTCACCGAAAAATGGCTGCTTAATAGCAAAATAGTCCATTTTCTGTTAAATTTCAGGCATGGGTCCTTGAGACTTTTACATGCGTCTTGTTACAATAGACAATTAATTCCGTGTCAATCTGAGAAACTGGTGTGTGGGGCTGATTTGTTTATTTGTTTTATTTATTCATTTTTTACTTAGACACTATTTGGTATGTTTCGTGTTGTGTTGTGTGAGTTTTAGAAAATCCAATGTATTTCAGGATCCTGCAAAAGATGAAAAAAATTTGTAATTTTCCTTCACTTTCCCAGCATCAAGTGTCCGTGCATCCCGAAGGCAGAGACCCCCGTTGCTGTGGTTCTTTTGGAAAATCCCAAATCTTAGTAAACTGCAGTGTGTGGATTAAAAATGCAGTTGTTTACAGGGCTATATATGCAACTATATATATATATAGAGAGAGAGAGTTGCATGTTATTTTCCATTTTCTGGGGATTTTATTTGGAAATAGGTCATATCAGGTTGCTTTTTCAAGTGTAATTTCTACTTTACAATGTCATTGAATATAAATGTGAATACTGTTGACAAATGCTGATACTTTATGTGAGGACTGGTCTCACTTTACTATGCGCACATGTATGTATGTTCGTGGCATAATATTTTTGTTACTATGTTATCGTCATTCCGTATGTACGGTAATGGTGAGTGTACGTTGTGTGATGTGTGCATGCTTCTGGGCATGTGTCGCTTTGTATGTGTTTTTTTCCCAATGCAAACCATTTTAAAAAAATCGAAACCAAAATGGAGTGGTTTCAGGTGCGGAGAGCCTTAAAAGGTAAATACAATCATCTTATTATATAAACTGTGCAATCAAGCAATACACACTCAGTGTACACAAGTATTGTATGTGATTCTGTTGCTTTTAAAGTGACAATAAAAAGAACTGTTCTGTTTACCTTGAAATGTGCTGGTGTTTTTTTCCCCTTTGTGCTTATTTTTGGTTCTTTTAAACATTTCTAGCTGTTATACAAGTGAGTGTGAAATGCTGTGAATGGGTCAGAGTCAGAGTGGGGAGATTGTGAAGGGAATGACAGCGATGGTAACAGTATGGAGGTTAGGTGTGAGAGTGGAGGAATGGGAAGGAAGAGGACCAATATGAGGTAGTTGGCACTAAAAAACAAAAGATTAGGACAAGCAAAATAAGTTTTGGAGAGGGAATTGAAAGCTATACTTTGGTTCGGTGATGATAAAAAGACTTTTTTCTATGAACGTAGTCAAACTTTCCCCAATTGTACAAAATCAAGTGGGGATAGATAGATAGATAGATAGATAGATAGATAGATAGATAGATATGTTTGTGTTTATAGTGCCCAAGAGATAGCGTGTGATTATACAATTTTTTTTTTTTTAATTATTATTTGGGTTTGCTCTTTGTTTTGCTCCCAGCGAGCATATACAATCAGTGGTGTCAAACTCACAGTCAGGGGGCTAATTAAGGTCCACGAGATGATATTTTGCGGCCCACTAGTTGACATTAAAGAAGAAGAAGAAGAAGATGGGACATCTTATATAACATCGTTATATATGGTTATGGTACGGTTGCGTACAACGCCATGTAATTACGATAAGGGAACTGGGAGTAACCCTTTACATGTAACAATATTTTCTTTACCCAAATATATTGATATCGCACGCTTTCGCGTTTACAAAAACGTAAACATCATAAAACCCGGTGGAGAAATGAGCAAGTTTCAACGTCCATACGTTGCCCTTGATGGGAATGTCGACCTTTCCAACATGGCCGACATATAGGAACGTCGGTTAGCCGGGCTGCTACAGCGCGCTGTCATCTTCATATCGATTTGAGCAGAAACACCGACACCTGTCGGCCAACAGGTGTAACTACAGCGTAGACTTCCCAGGATGCTTTGCCGCGCCCGCCGACCTCGCACGCATAGCTAACCTGCTCCGATGCTAGGCTAGCCGCCTTAGCTACGAACGGCGGACATGTTGTGGTAACCCTCGCTGGGATAAACGTCGCCGGCAGCAGGTGCGAACTGGGGGGGGGACGTCGCCGGTGGGGGCCGCTGGACCACCATGGACGCCGTCAACGCCTTCAACCAGGAGGTAAGGCCAGCTTCCCGGTTCACTTGGGAGGCGTTGCAGCCGCTCGGGGGTCCGGCGGAGGAGACGTGTTTGACCACGCCGAGAGGGCCTCGCTTGTGGCCGTCGAGCTCTCTGATAATTTAAACACGCCTTAGCGTTTGTTGCTGTAAACTGGTGTTTAAAATAAAACCAAAAACGTTTGTATCATTCTAAAATAGAAAGAATTGTGCTTGCTTTGCTAACACTTGGCCCGCTCGGTGACGTTGCCCCACAACGCGTTAAACTCGCATGACCTAACATTGAGCCACAAAGCTAGTATCTTGACTTTATGGTTATGATGGCGAGATATGAGTGCATGTCACGAATCGTATGTGATATTATAAGCAGGAGATATTGCTGTAGGAGACCTAATAACAACATTAGCACGAATATATGCATGTCGTCCACCACCTTTTGTTGTCACGTCCACCAGCTAGAAACTCGTACTGTAGAGAAGCGGGACTGGGGCGTCATTAGCCGCTTAAATGCTGGCCACTTCCACACTGCCTTCCAAGCAAGTACTGTCATAGTAAGGCCTGCATTTGTGCGCCGGTCACTTTTTTAATGCAGAACTGCTTGAAGTGGTGTGCGTTCCCTCACGCAACCGATGCAGCTTCACACATTTAGATGATGAAATGCGTGGCAATGCCAGCGTCTGGCACCGCATTCAACACAAAGGGGCAACGCCAGCGAGTCTCAAGTGTTAAACTTCACACTGTGATGGTGGCCCCTCACAAACTGGCAATCTGAACTACCTTTTTCCCTGCTTGCTGCTCTGTTGTTAAACTTCACACTGTGATGGTGGCCCCTCACAAACTGGCAATCGGAACTACCTTTTTCCCTGCTTGCTGCTCTGTGTGCGAGATACAAATGCGGGACGGAATTGAAGCTGATCCTTAATTTTACTCAGGACAGTGAGCAAAAAGAAGGATTAAATGGCCTGTGTGAAAGGCACTGCTCATGCCATTACACAGGCTGAACACCACTTTTGTGGAAAGGGGTGTGAGCATGGTGTGAAATTTTGCCAGTGACCCCTTCACATTGTCCATCAAAGCAGACTTTTTCCCGGCTTGCTGCCCTGTGTGTGTAAGGTACCAAGTGGGGAATTTGGCAGGCTTCTGGCGTAGTGTCAGAGGCGTAAGGTGATGGTGGGAAGCCGCGAAAGCTGTTGTCACTGTCCCGTCTTAAATTGCATGGAATTATATGAATGCGCATGGCAACGTCGCATCTCGGTAATTTCTTATTGAAATGAACAGACTGTACCACTATGCCTCTGAAGTGCCATTTTATGATTTTATTTGTCAATTAGTCAGACACACTTCTGCACAAGTGGCTTTTCATTAGTTAGTGCTGATGTTTACTGATTAAATGGTTTAAAAGGTGCATTATATTTTAATTTCCTGTAAAGTTATTCTCCTTGATGGACTCTAAGCCGCCAATATCTCGCGCCAAGATGATCTCCATCACCAAGTCGGCCATTAAGGCTATGAAAGTAAGGACGCCACGTCATAATATAACCAATATGTACAATATAATATACGTACGATATGTTATAACTTGACTTCTTTGGTCAGCTCTACAAGCACGTGGTCCAGATTGTGGAGAAGTTCATTAAAAAGGTGAGACCAAAAAAAATTAAAACATTGGACAAAATGCTTAATAATAATAATGAAACGTGATCTTTTTTTGTGTGCAGTGTAAGTCTGAGTACAAGGTGGCAGGCCTGTATGTGGTGGATTCCATCGTCCGCCAGTCGAGGCACCAGTTTGGCGCTGACAAGGATGTGTTTGGACCCCGCTTCACCAAAAACATTGTGGGCACCTTTGAGAACCTTTGCCTCTGCCCGCTGGAGGACAGAGTAAGAAGAACGATGTTTTTTCTCTCCCTGTAGGAAATATTCATTCATTCATTTGTTTTCTGTACCGCTTATCCTCACTATTGGAAATGGAAAATAATCCATTCCTACTGAGTTCGTCAAGAGGAGAAGCGGCAGTAAAACAGGCCAAAAAACAGATTTCTTAAAAAAAAAAGTCTGTGAACGCTTTGGATTTACCAGGATTTCTGCATAAATTAAGTTAAACTTACTTATCTTAGTATACTTGGTAACAGGATTTCCTGTGTTGTTTTGACAGAGTAAGCTGGTGCGCGTACTGAACCTGTGGCAAAAGAACGGCGTATTCAAGAGCAACGTCATTCAGCCCCTCCTGGACATGGCCGCCGGCACCAGCAGCGGCCCGGCGCCTCACGCCGGCAGCTGCCCTGCGGCTTATGCAGAAGATCCAGGTGATTGTCTGCCACATGCAACCGTCCTTGTGTTTCTAAGTAGCA
This sequence comes from Phyllopteryx taeniolatus, assembly GCF_024500385.1. NCBI lineage: Eukaryota > Metazoa > Chordata > Actinopteri > Syngnathiformes > Syngnathidae > Phyllopteryx > Phyllopteryx taeniolatus. The sequence goes on from NC_084518.1 coordinate 15,606,594, forward strand.
CTGAGCTAATAATGGTGATTATGATTATGTTTTTCACGGCAGCTTCCTCCCCGCCAACCCCAACCAAAGACCAGGCGGCCGCGGCACCCAGTGCGCCGCCGCAAAAGCAGGACCCCTTCACCACCGTGGCGCAGCTCTTCCAGTCCACGCAGGGTCAACAGGTGAGTGTACTTTTTTTTTCCGAGGGTGGGGGCATGCAATTGACAGCCTGCCAGTGATTTTACAAAGAGATTAGTTTGAAACAATGTTGGTGTGGTCTGAGATAGTTGTTATGAAATGCATTGCTTGTATATTTGGACATACAGTCCTCTCCAAAAGTATTGGAACGGCAAAGTCAATTCCTTTGTTTTTGTTGCATACTGAAAACATTTGGGTTTCAGATCAAAAGATTAATATGAGACAAAGGTTCGGAATTCCAGCTTTTATTTCATGATATTTACATCTTACAACAGAACAACATGGTATTTACATCTCAGGACAGAACACCTTTAGTTTGAAGCCATCCACTTTTCAAGTGAGCAAAAGTATTGGAACAGCCATTATTTAATTAACTCAAAGTTAATAACATTTAATATTTGGTTGCATATCCCTTCCTCGCAATAACTGCATCAAGCCTGCGATCCATTGACTTCAGCAGACTGTTGCAGTACTCATTTGAAATGCTTTTCCAGGCCTTTACTGCAGCCTCTTTCAGTTCTTAATTTCATAGTTTCTCCCGTCAGTGTCCTCTTCAGGAGGTAAAATGCATGCTCTATTGGGTTAAGGTCTGTGATTGACTTGGCCACTTTTTATCCCTGATTAAGTCCTTTGTTGTGTTGGCAGTGTGTTTTGGATCATTGTCTTGTTGCATGATGAAGCTTCTCCCGATTAGATTAGGATGCATTTTTCTGTAAATTGCCAGACAAAATGGTTTTATAGACTTCAGAATTCATTCTGTTGCTACCATCATGAGTTACAGCATCAATAAAGACTAGTGAGCCTGTTCCAGAAGCAGCCGTGCAAGCCCAAGCCATGACATTACATCCACCATGCTTCACAGATGAGCTTGTGTGTTTTGGATCATAAACAGATCCTTTCTTTCTCTATACTTTGGCCTTTCCATCACTTATAGGTTAATTTTGGTCTCATCACGTCCATAAAACTTTGTTCCAAAACTTTTGTGGCGCATCTCTTCTTTGGAAAATCCAATCTGGCCTTCTGATTCTTTTTGTTGAAGAGGGGTTTGCATCTTGTGGTATGGCCTGTATATGTCTTCTATCAAAGTCTTTGAACAGTGGATTGTAATACCTTCACCCCTGCCCTGTGGCGGTTGGCAGTGATGTCACTGACTATTGTCTTTGGGTGTTTCCTCACATCTCTCACAATGTTTCTGTCATCAAGTGCTGTTGATACACTTGGCCGACCTGTTTGATGTCTGTTGCTCAGTACACCAGTAGTTTATTTATTTTTTGGGACATTCAAAATTGTTGCATCGGCTATGCCCAATGTTTGTGCAATAGCTCTGATTGATTTTCCCTCTTCTCTCAGCTTCAAAATCGTTTGCTTTTCTCCCATAGACAGCTCTCTGGTATTCATATTTTCTTAACAGAAAATGCAGTTTCTACAGGTGAAACCTAAATCTAAAAACAAGCACTATCTAATGTATAAGCAATCAATCTTAAAGGCAACACCTGAGCAACTAGAAACACCCATCAGTCACATGTTCCAATACATTTGCTCACTTGAAAAGTGGGTTGGTTCAAACTAAAGGTGCTCTGTCCTGAGTTGTTTAACACATCTAGATGTAAATACCATGGAATAAAAGATGGAATTCTGAACTTTTGTCTCATATTCATTTTTTGATCTGAAGCCCAAACAAAAACAAAGGAACTGACCTTGCACTTCCAATACCTTTGGAGGGGGCTGTAGTTTTTTACCCATTCCCTACTAGATTATATGCTTTTAACTTCATTAGCTCCAGCAGATGCTTCAGAACTTCCAGCAGCAGCCTGTGCAAGCAGAACCCACCCCTCAGCCTCCACCCGCACCCCACTCCGACACCTCAAGCGTCTCTCCCGTTTTCAGCAATGTCCTCACACATCCTTCCCAGGCCGCCCAGCAGAAGACGGCATTTGACAAGGTGTCATGCTTCACAACTGTTAATATATCCTTCACAACAGTTGCTAACGTGTTAAAAATAAACTACCTTTCCCCTAGACATTATTGGATCGTTTTGACTACGACGACGAACCTGAAGGCGGAGACTACGCCAAGGACAATGTCTCACAGGCCTTGTAAGTCCTCGATTGATTATATTACATACTCAGAAGCATGTTTGTCTTGAAAGTTAAACAAAAAAGCGAAGCTAATAATGATGATGTCGTTTTTGTTGTCATAGTGACAGTATGCAGCCGCCTCAAGCCTTGCAGCCACCTGTGATGAGCATGACTCAGGACTTCTCACAGCAGGTGATCCTAAGATTTGCTTTCTACAGCTGCTTGTTAAGCCAGAAAACTAGTTCAACCTGAAATAATGGTGTCATAATACTTGCTGTCCAATGTCCATGCTTGCCGTGTTCTGATTTCTTAACTTTCCTACAGCAGCCCTTTAACAGGGATCCCAGACTTGAGAAACTCAGTGCCCTTAAAGTCCTGCCTCCGCCACAGGCAGGGCTTCCGCTTCTAGTAACCCCCCACCCCCCATTGACAAATAGTTTTCAATCGGAAGACCCCATCCCCAACCCTCCTGTTGACAAAATTCCTAGCCCCCCCACCAACAAATACTTTCCTGTTTTCTGCAGCAGCCCGTTAAGATGGCAAACTACCTTGAATTAATGGCACCCTCTGGCGTTTACTTTCAGATGTTGAAATAATTTCAAAATGGTCGTGCAAATGACTGCCCTCTCCTCCTGTATACTTTGTTTTGATTTCTACACCAGCCCGTTTAGGCAACAATGAATTGCAGTCAAAAAATGTCATTTGTCTTCCTTAGGGTCCTCTCCCTCCCAACGGCCAGCTCCCGTCTTATGGACTAATGCCAGGACAAGGCTTCACAGGAATGATACCTCAGATGGGGCACGTTCCACCGGGCCAACCCTTCCCTGGTTCTGTGGGACATCCTGGATTCCCAGGAGTTTATCCTCCTCCTCCTCCTCACTCGGCCCAGCAACAGCAGGTAATGTGGAGGATGAGCAGCAGCCCTCTGAGCTTATGAGTGTTTAAAAGTTAGCAACCAACTCAAACCATCACCTCTTGGTGACATTTTTAGGATTCAACAGTTGATGCAGACCGGTCCTCCATGAGGGATGGCAGACATGGTCAAACGTCACGATCAGGCTCCAGGTAAACCAGTGGAGGATCATGGGAGATGAGGTTTCAGACACTAATTAGATGTAAATTATAGATGTGATAAAGTGTGGGTAAACCAGTTACAGACAGTGGGAAATGAGTCCCAAACACTAGTTAAGATTCAATTTTGTGTATGCTGGTGGCGTATCATGGGAAATGGAGTCCCAAACACTAGTTTTACATTTAATTACAATGGGTACGCTAATGGAGGAATTCTGGAAAAAAGAGCCCCAAGCACAGCTTTAGATTCAGATGTGGGTTAGCCAGTGGATGATTTGGGTTATTGAATTTTATTGCTAGTTTTTTGTGGTGGAGGATCATGCGAAACTTTAGAACAGCCGCCACAGCTGTTACAAAGTATTGTACGTAAAACATAAATCACAATAAATGCAATAATATAAGCAAATATAAAATAAATGTTATTTTCTCATTAAAGTTTACAGGAAGAGCTCCCTTGGCATTGGCATACAGGAGGACCAGAGTTTTATTCCTTCTTGTTGCACTGCCTACATGTGTCAAGCTGTTAGTAGATGAGAGAGCGGAACATGATTAACATCCCCAACCCCTGACCAGTGTGAGGGTGTGCATGACGTCACTTGCGATGGCTGCGAGCTGAAGTTTGATTGTAAACATCCATCCATCAATTTTCTGAGCCGCTTCTCCTTACTAGGGTCGCGGGCGTGTTGGAGCCTACCCCAGCCATCATCGGGCAGGAGGCAGGGTACAACCTGAACTGGTGGCCAGCCAATTGCAAGACACATACAAACAAACAACCATTCACACTCACATTCACACCTACGGGCAATTTGAGTCCTCAATTAACCTATGATTGTAAACACACAATTGCTAATTTTCCAATAGCCGATGTTGGACCGTTGGCTAGATGCTAGATTGCATTGCATGTGGATAAGTTAGTGTAGGATCAAGAGAATGTATTGGTAAACCATTTTTATTTAATTTGACCATCCAGGTCCCCGAAAAGGAGGCGATCGCGGTCCAATTCCCGCACGCGTCGTTCCCGTCACCGGCGCTCACGCTCGCGGGACCGACGCCACCATTCCCCGCGCTCTCGCTCGCAGGAACGCCGGGACAGGGAACGTGAACGGGAGCGGCGACAAAAAGGTCTCCCGCCGCCCAAAAATGAGACGCTGAGCAGTGAGTACCAATCCTTTAGTGTGAATGCTTCCGTGTTTGTTGTAACTGGGCTTAATTGTGTGCTCTTCAGTCTGCAGTACAACTCTATGGGTGGGCCAGCTGGACAAGAGGACTCAGCAGCAGGATGTGGCGTGTTTGCTGGAGGAGTTTGGACAGATCGACTCCATCAACGTAAGCAGACAAAAAGGGATGTGAATGTGCTTTAAAGGTCCTGTGAGTGGTGGAAACCTCAACTTTGTGCGTTATCTGTAGATGATTCCTCCACGAGGCTGTGCCTACATCGTCATGATCCACCGACAGGACGCCTTCAGGGCCCTGCAGAAGCTCAGTCGAGGCTCCTCCAAAGTCAACCAAAAAGCCATCAAGGTATTAAACACTATTGCTAAAGCTTCATCCAAGCGTTGACAATGGGAAAAGTGACACTTGAATGGCCGCTTCAAACTAATACGCCATCCGGGCCATGAGGAAAAGCCACTAGTCTTTTAGTGCTTTTCAAGTGCAGGACCCCGGATCTAGGGACCAATTTAGTTAGAGGGTAATTTTTCAGAGCTCTGTTAGGGCTAGTACTTTCTAAAGATCCAGGAACCTTTTGGGTGGGGATACACTGATACTATGTTATCAGGGCCAATACTGTGCACTGTACTCCTACTCAGACCCGAACAAATGCTCCGATACTACGCCACCAATACCACTTTACATTTTCAACATAAACATACATTCATTTTAAGTGGAATAAACACTTTTTTCTGGGTACAGATAGCATGGGCTCTGAACAAAGGCATCAAGGCTGATTTGAAGCAGTTCTGGGACGTGGAGCTTGGTGTCACCTATGTGCCCTGGTCCAAAGTCAGGGAGGAGCAGCTGGAGGAGCTCAAGGAAGGAGGAATCCTGGATTTGGACACTTTATCGCCAGGTAGCACACACATGTTACACAACTCTGCTATGCTTTTAACATGTTAATTGGTCTTACTTGTATGTCACTTACAGAGTGGAGCACTGTAAAGAAAGCTCTGGAGAACCCAGAGGAGCTCACCCACAACGGTGGAGATGATTCGCAGCAGCCCGAGGATGCCCACGTGTTGGCTCCGCTTCCTCCTACACAGGTTCTCTAGCTATCTAATGAGTTCTATACAAATCTGTTGAACTGTTCTATAATCGTGGTCGTTTTCCCCAGGTTCCTCCGATGCAGCAGCCGATGCTCGGCATGGGCTCGGTGCCACCACCCGGTTTCCCCACTCCCATGGGCATGCCGCCACCTTCCTTCCCACCGGGCATGCCCCCACCACCATTCATTAGACCAGGCTTCAACCCGATGCAGATGCCTCCAGGTATCTAAAACACTCCCACGTTAACATAATATTCAATAATAATAATCATAATAATTAAAGCTGTGGGCAGCGATGAAAAGGTCCTTGGAGGATTCAGTGCTACTTTCAAGGATGGTAATTAATTCATTGTATGGCGAGTCATATGCTCCACTCACACGCAATTACAAAAACTAAAATGGTTTGTAATTAAAGCGTCGGCCAAACTCTAGCCTTGAGGAGTTACTAGTTTTGTGTTGTATGGCAAGTCATCAAACTTTGCTGCCATGCACTGGGCAGAGCACACAATGACAAAAACTAAAATTGTTCTCACTTTAGCGACATCCATTTGTCTAGTATATGTGGTTCAAATTTTGGAAGCAATCGGACAAAATATTTCATGACAAGTTAATCTCTGAAGGACAGCTGGAAATGCTACGTAGCAGCACATCCGTGTGTGACCACCTGTACTGACGCTCGCAGCCTTTTCACATAATCACTTGCGTGGTACTTCATGGAGAAACACACCAGGGACCTACTTTAAAATGGCTGCTTTAAACCAAAATGACAGGCTAATAACTCTTCCTCTCGCCCCCAGGTTTCCCCCCACCAGGGGCCATGCCTCTCTCCATGCCGCCGCCGCCCTCCAAAGGCGAAGACATGCCTCTGGTCAGCAGGAAACATGATGAGCTCCTGGACGCTCCAAACTTCTACAACAACCAGATGGGAGCCATGTGTTAGTTACTCTTTCTTCTCTTTTCATATTTTTTTTTATGTTAACCACTTTAAGGTTGCTTTTGTCGTTTGCGTTCCCTGGTCCTGGGTTTGAAAACATTGGTGGCATTTATATAGTAAAAATCCCAAGTGTACCCAAATGCGTCACAACAAACAACATGATGCCAATATTATTATTATTATTAGTCACAAGAATGTAAACAGGAAGGTTTGCTCGTGAAGTGGTAAGCGAGTAAAGTGCACAAATAAACACAAAATGAAGGAAAACACAGCAAATAGCCAAATATATTAAAATAACTACTCAGGCCCATGAGGCTTGTTCGTCTGTGGGTGCTAAACGCAAACATGCCAATGACATAAGTTAAATGTCTACATTCCATTTGGAGTTATTACATCATAATGACTGTCTAGAGTGGCAGCAGCTTATCAGTAGCACCTCGCTTCGTCCTGTTAGTCGCGGACAGTCAGAAACTATTGCAAACGTTGTTGCGTGACAGTATGCTAAGAGCAGCTGGCTGCAAAAAGCCATTTCAAGTAAAAATCAACACTCTCATTTCCAGGTTGTGCTATGTTCGCACCTGTCCAACTTAGGCTTAGCATTGGTAGCCATCCGGATGCTAACTTTGCATATGTTACATACAATGTAAATGTTTTCGTTGATAACTTCAATCATGTGGACAAGCTACCAGGCTAAAAGTTGCAACACACCAGAAAATATCCGAAGGCGATTAAAAAAGATGACGTGTCGGTGCCAATAGGCTAACTGCTAAAATGATAAGACTTGTCCAATAAATCTTTTATGGCTTGTAACTCGAAAAGGTTGGGGCACTTGTAAGTCAAGGTGCCACTGCAATTGCATGAAATCTGGTTGTTTTTAGGCAGGATTGGGACAACTAAAGCCGCAGCTATCGAATATTTTTAGAAGAGAGTGTTCTACCAATTAGTACCAGTTAATCGAGTAATTGGGGAAAACATTATTTTGCATTATTAAATATGGTAATGTGGATTTCAGGTGCAGTTTTTTTTGTCCCCTTAGGGTTGCCATCCTCATGTACTATTGTACAATCTGGGACTTAGTGTGTATGGCTTTAAAAGAATCAAATTATTTAAATTAACCTGGAAAATTCCTGAAATTTTGCAACCCTAGTAGCATATGCTTAAAATGTGTTTTTATGTTCTCTGCAGGTAACCAGGTGGGCATCCCCCCAGGTGGCAGCATCCAGCCCCCGACAGGTGGTCTGCTGGGAGCCCGGCCCGGTTTGATCCCGCTGCAGCGCCCCCCGGGCCCTCCTCTGCTGCATGCACAGCGTTTCCCACTGCCGCCCGTCCCGCCTCCGATGGTGCCCAGAGGGCCCCACCACCCGCCCCTGATGCGCCACGACGCCCCTCCGCCCAAAGGAACCTTTGCGATACCCCACACCATGAGACCGCCCTTCCCGCCCCACGGACCGCCCCCTCAAGGTCCCCCCTTGCCTCCTTTCCTCAGACCCGGTGCCCCGCGTGCGGTCGAGGACGAGGAGGTCCGCCCTTTCCGGGCTGAACGCCCGGGATTCAGGGAGCGGGACCGCGAACCGGAGAGAGAGCGAGGATTCAGCGGTGCGGCGAGGCGCCCGTTTGGCGGTGACCGCTCAGACGCGAGGGACAGGCTGGACGGGGGCGGATGGGACCGAGACAGACGGGACTGGCGGGACCGGGGAGAGTGGGAGAACGGCAGCAGGGAAGCCCGGGAGAAAGGGAAAGAAGGGGAGCGGCCCAAGCGGCGGGAGAGAACCACCCGGTGGGACCGCAACGACCGCTTGGCCGAGCTGGAGAACATGGACAAGCTTCGGACCCCTGACGCCATCGCCGAAGCACCCCAAAAAACTGACGAGTCGGCGCCTCCTGCTGCCGAGTCCCCGGGGGCGCCGCCACCCCCCGTCGAAGCCAAACAGGAAGCTGTGTCGTAGTGTGCCCAATGTCTCCATCTACACAAACTGACTTGTGCGCCAAGTGAACATGTTGCATAATTCCCCTTTCTGTACATTGTGTGAATGCAGCACTTTCATCTTTTACCTATTTAATCATGTTTGTAGATTTTTTTTATAACTTCATTGTTTGCAACCACTCCATCCCAAATGACATTTTTTTTTTTTTTCCCATCCAACTTCAGTCAGTCATCTGCTCCCCCCCTCCCCCCGAGTCCCGGCTCCGAATGTCCGTTGTCGAAGTGTACTTGGGCAAGACACTGAACCCTAAATTGCTCCCACTGGGCCTGGCAGCGCCTTGCATGGCAGCAGCTATCCATTGCTGTATGAATCTGTGCATGAATGGGAGAATGTGAGCGGCTGTAAAGCGCTTAAAGCACCGATGGTGTAGACAAAAGCGCCATATAACTTCACTCCATTTACAAATTGGCATACATTTGGAGTACCTAACATGTATGTTTACCTTTAACCCTCCTGCAATTGACCCTGTAGGAAAACAAAATTTAAATGTGAAAAAATAGCACAAGATATCTTCTGCTGGCCTTTTTTCTTATTTGATTATTTTTTAATTCAACACTGGGGGCTAAAGGGGAGCAGAAATATACACACCTTATTTCACACCACTGGACTTCATGGTTTGCATACTCAGCAATGTGTGTAGGCCTATATTTTATTTTATTTTAAAAATTTCAACTTCAGTCTTTTTTTTTTTTTTTTTTTTTATACACTTTTGAGTACAAATTGAATATGGTTGACTTTTACCCTGCTGTTGGAATTACCCATTTTAAAGTTTAGAAATCTAAAAAAAAAAAAATGTATTTTTAATTTTTATTTTTCCCTTTTCCCCTCGGGCAGTGACATGAGGCTACATGTACTAATTTCACCCCAGTTTAACAAACATTAACCTTCGATAAATGTTTCATCAGTTTGTACATTTTTCCTGCATGGTTTGCATACCCAGCAACATTTTGTATGTATATTAACTTTTAACTTTTTTTGTTTTTTTTTTGTTTTTGTTTTTTTTTTTTAAACAGTTTTCTTCACTTTTACCTTTTAAAATTGAAAAATCTAGATTTTTTTTAATGTAAAACAATGCTTAGGTTAAACTGTCTTTTGATGCTCTAAAAGTGGTGCTCAGGAGGGTTAAAATATCACGTGCAAAATGTAACTTTCAGAAATTATTCATACTTTGATTCGATTTGGATTTGAGAGTAAATTCTCGTGAATGGACAGAACTTTATGCAAGCTTTTCCTCTGAGTTGTCAGCTTTAATACTACATAATTAATTTGCCTAATTGGATATTTTAACGGCGGACGACTGGTTAGCACATCTGCCTCACAGTTCTGAGGACCGGCTTTCAAATCCCGGCCCCACCTGTGTGGAGTTTGCATGTCCTCCCCGTGCCTGCGTGGGTTTTCTCCGGGTACTCCGGTTTCCTCCCACATCCCAAAAACATGCGTGGTAGGTTGATTGAATACTCTAAATTGCCTGTAGGTGTGAATGTGAGTGCGAATGGTTGTTTGTTTATATGTGCCCTGTGATTGGCTGGCAACCAGTTCAGGGTGTACCCCGCCTCTCGCCCGAAGATAGCTGGGATAGGCTCCAGCACGCCCGCGACCCTACTGAGGATAAGCGGTACGGAATATGGATGGATGGATAGTCTAACAATGGCTAAGGCAATCCCAACTATCAATAATTTTCAATTTATTCTCAAGTAGATTGCTGTTGTTTTTCCTCGCACTTTTTGTTTTGCATTGACAAACTACTGTAACATCCGGAATCCCCCCGACTTGAATCATTCAAATCCCGAAGGAAAACCGAGTCAAGCGACTGCCAGGGCTCTCCACTGTAAATATGCTTTTCACTGTCACTAGCGCAGTTATCATGATGATGCTATTCGTTTGTCATCTGAGAGCACATCTTATGAAGGACCCAGAAGGAATCTCTACTTTTGCTTTAAGCTCTTCGGCTGTGTGAACGTTTTTGCTAACCCTACAAAAAGACATGGATGTAAAATGTTCAACATTTCAGCCACAAAAAATGTTTTTAATAAACTATTTTTCTACCAAATTGTGTGTTTTCATTTGATGGTTGTAATCTCTTAAAAACCTGTCATACAAAGTAATGCAAGACTACAGTGCAGAAGGTCTACAGGGACGACAGATACAAATAGAAATCAAGTTGTTTATAAATATATAAGCAAAATGTTACTAATTTCAAACCTAATTTAAAAAAAACTACATATTGTTTAGAGAATACATTTTCAAATGTCTACATAAAAATAATAGAGAATAATACATTTAAAAAAATATACAATTAAAAGTACACGTTTAAATTTAGTGCAATCCCTCATGTGAATTACAATTTATTGACTTTTTGTTTACATTTGAATTATTTAATAAAAAATAGTTTTAAACTACAACTGGAAGGAAAAATTGACATTATCTTGTTTAGAAAATGTGTTTGACTTTTTATTTAATGACACCTGATTGTATATATGTTTATTTAAAAAAAACAAAAAACGTTTTAAACTATTGAACGAATGTAAATCAATGTGGGCACAAAAACAACTCCGGAAAGACAAATAATAAAATTACAAAGATTGTAACGAAGAAACATAAAGCATAGCTCGGGCTCATATTTACCAATTAACTAATAAATAGTTTTGCTGCGCTGTTTTGCTGTATGAATTTAAACTATTTTGTAAAGTATGCTATTTGCTACACAAACATAATTTGTAACGTTGATTTTGATGATATTCTTTTATTGCAACATTTTTCACAAACAACAATCACACAAACCCACAAGAATATATAGTACATCACATTTGTATGTTGTCAGCCAGGGGGAACGAAACACTTGATTATTGACACTACGTCACCGGTTTCTGGTTGCGCCTACGTATGCACAAATCGCCCAATCAGACATCGAGGTTTTGGCGGTGGTCTCGCTCTGATTGACTGGCTAGAGCACCCGCCCAATGAGAGCCACCGGTAGAAAAGCTAGGTTGCCTCCTTCTCTCTCTGTTAGTCTCTCACCGACTTTCTATAGCTTTAATCCGAGGTGGCTACGCTTCAAACTACTGCGAACAAAATGGTGCTTAAAGCTGTTTGTGTGCTGAAAGGAGCCGGCGAAACCACCGGGACGGTGTACTTCGAACAGGAGGTAACAGGTGTTACAGTTATATGGCGTAAAAAGACCATTTTGTCATGTTTTAAGGCACATTAACGGTGTATTGGAGCTCGTGTGCAAGTTAGCTCGCTAAATTCTCAATGTTAACTTCACTTTGTTTCCCCGCCCCAACAATATTTTTGCTAGTTACTTGCATAGCGAACACTTTCGTCGTTGCATAGCGAACACTAGCCGCGTCGTTCTAGCTTCCTAAAAGGACGTCATTTCCTTACATGTACAGTGTCCTTCAGTCGAACGCGTTAAAGTCAATGGTTGGTTATCATTGCAATGTGTGTAGTTTGTTAGTAATTAATAGTTAAGAAACGAAAAAGTAAATTGCGTCATAACCTTTGTACGCCGAAGGATTGATGATTAACGGGCATCTCCACACCTGTTGCGTAATTCGGACATTTTAGTCGCGTTTACGCTTAAAAAATGCAATTTTCGCCTTATATAAATGACCACGTCTCTTGCTTTAAATATAGTTTTGAGGTGTGCCCCGCAGAGTGAAAGTGCTGAGTCACGGCCATATCTTATCAAACTGTCCTGTTGACAAGTTACATCAGTGAATGGCATCGGGTCCAGCCAACCGTCGATAAATCCGATACGATTCGGTATAATAAACTCTGAACTTTCGGTTTTGCTCCTGTTTGCAATGCTTCTGCTTTCATCAAGCACAGTGAACCCTAGCTATCTGCAGGGGATAGGGACAAAGTCCTGAAACGAGCAATGGACTCCTTCCTGCTAAAAAGTTTGTCATGTCTGCAATTAAATTAAAGCCAGGGATTTTTATAAAGGTGACAAGTCCATATCGTGGTGCTACAACCTACTTCATCCCCAAACAAGGGGGAAAAGGCACCAGGCCACTTCCTGTCCGGTCACTTGGCAACCAGTGACAAATATGAAAAGCTTGAACCGGGCTGTCATCCTCCCTGCGCCTTACGATGCGTTGAACCTCACGCAAAACAAGTGAGGTGTCTGCTTTGGCTCTCGATGGTTTGGCCAAACTGGGACTAAACAAGCTTTTCTGTGGTGTTTTAAAAAAAAAAAATTTAAAATACGCCTCACCAATTGGTGCCTACGTCTGCCGGTGGAAGTTGTCATCTGGCCTTGACAGGTCTTGTGTTGCTGCTGTTCTTGACCCCGTCAGAGCGACTCCAGCCCGGTGAAGCTGACTGGAGAAATCAAAGGCCTCACTCCAGGCGAGCATGGCTTCCACGTCCACGCCTTTGGAGACAACACTAACGGTTGGTTATAATAGACAATCGCATGTGCTGTCTAAATAGGAAATGTCACATGAGGGCATTACTTGTTTGTCTTGGCTAGGGTGTATCAGTGCAGGCCCTCACTTCAACCCGTTCAACAAATCTCACGCTGGTCCAAAGGATGCAGACAGGTATGTCTTGTTCATAGTGGTGGGAATGAAGTACAAATATGTTGTTACTGTACTTAAGTAGATTTTTCCAGGTATCTGTGTTGGAGTATTTTTAAAACTTTTTCTCCCTAATATTGAATACATATCTGTACTTTCTACTGTTTATTGGAAAAGTCAGGCTTTTTTTTTTTTTTTTTATTATTATTTTTTTTTATAAACCCCCCCCCCAAAATTATTGTAAAGGCATCAGACTGCTGTAGACTTAGTTGGATCTGGAATAACTGTGCCCTTTGCTGATGTGTTATCAATCATTTGCTTAGGGAATTGTCTTTGAAAAATAGCACTCCTCTAGATTACTGTCTGATTTCTGTTTTTATGGCTCTTTTATATTTGATGTCAGCCCATTTAGGCAGCTGACTACAGTGTAGTTAGATCTGGAAAAATTGTGCCCTCTTAATTATCTTTATTTTTTTAATGGTAGCACTTTTCCGCAGCCTACTCCAGTAGTTGTGTATGGAAGAATTGCGTCATCTGCCATTTGTCTTGCCATCATGCTTTAGTGAGTTTTGTCTTAAAATGCTTGGACAGGCATGTCGGCGACCTGGGCAACGTGACCGCAGGTGCTGATAACGTAGCCAAAATTAACATCATAGACAGTGCAATCTCCCTCACCGGCCAGTACGCTATCATTGGCAGAACCATGGTGGTAAGTAATCTTTCATCTTTGCTCTTCCACAGACTTGACTAGAATTAGTATTAAAAGTCCTGTGTTTCAGATCCACGAGAAGGCCGATGACCTGGGCAGAGGCGGTAACGAAGAGAGCTTAAAGACTGGCAACGCTGGCGGACGGCTGGCTTGTGGTGTCATAGGCATCACCCAGTAAAAACACCACTGTGGAAAAGATAGAACCTTAAACCACTTAAAAGACCATCTTGGCTACTCTGTGTTCTTTTTTTTTTTACCATTTAATGAGCCAGCATTTATGCTATTCTTAAAGCACTTGACTGTCTGCTGGGACACCAAAAAGACGTTGTTGCGCGCAAGTTGTAACTGACAGCAAACAAACATAATAAAGAGTTCATCCTTATGCTGAATGTTTGTATGTTTAAATTGTTGTGAGGCTACTTTTTTGTTGTACAGTCAGCATGAGCAATATATGTGACTTTAATTACTGTATGTTTCCAGATATAATAATTTTTTTCCATACTTTTTCTGCATGGTTATCCATTTTACAACAGTAGTACTTAATTAGCCAATTGACTCAGCTTTGATGCTAACATTAGCTACTCTCTGACTCACAACACAGACTACGCAACTGCTCATAATGTTAATAAATTACGTTGTATTGAAAACTATCAATAGAATGGTCTCCTTTTAGAGTGTAATTCCTCTCCCAGAAGAGGGGCAAAGAATCATAACTCAAGTTCTTGCTAGTTAGCTTGGGCTTGTTGTTAAACTGCAAATGCCCACTTCTGGTAAGAACGAAACACCTTATTAAACCGTTTGCAACCGTCTAACTGAAATTTTGAGAATGCATTACTTTTTATTTTTTTAACCCCACAAAAAGAACGCTCAATTGAAATGGAAATATTTAAAGTTGCTTGGTGGCTGACATTGATGCTAGCATCAGCTATGATGCAGCAACACTGCCCAAGGTTTGCATCCCACCTCTCGCATGGACGAAGCATTGTAACTGAAGTACTCGTTCGCTAGCTTCATAGCTAACAATATTGCTGATATCAGCGTTGACACAACAACAGTGATTTTCAAATTGGTGGCTCAAATCATTGTTAGGGTTTCAAAGTAGGATTTTTCGCCGAGCAACGTGCCATTCATAGTGTATGTGCTGGGGGCATTTGTTATTATGCTGTCAACCACCCTCAAAAAAACATCCAAAAAAAACCCTGGTTGAGAGCAGGTAGGGTGGCCAACCCCCACGTGATTATTTTCGGCCCGGACGAGTAAGCGACGTGAAAATGCCTTCGAGAGTTTCTGTGGTTCAGCCACAGCAGCCTCGGTTCGGCTTTTGAACAAGTTTTAGGGTTTCAAATTTGTGGTTGGAGCCA
The DNA here is from genome assembly GCF_024500385.1 of Phyllopteryx taeniolatus. NCBI lineage: Eukaryota > Metazoa > Chordata > Actinopteri > Syngnathiformes > Syngnathidae > Phyllopteryx > Phyllopteryx taeniolatus. The sequence continues at coordinate 15,621,692 of NC_084518.1, forward strand.
CAGCCTTCGAATTTGGGTTCTTGAGCCTCAGTTAGGGTTTTAGGATTTTTGGCTAACATTGATGTTGGGATTAGCTGTGGCGCAGCAAGACCGCCACAGGTAAGGAAGACATTTCATTTAGATAATTATATACAGCATAAATAATGACACACCTGGTAAACGAAATTTAAATACTGTGCATTGCTGTATACTGTATTATCGTTTGAGCAGACTTGGTTGCTTTTGTTTGGCCCGTTTCTGTTTTTATCACATTGCTTTTTATCTCTTAGTTGACATACTTATTGCAATGTTGTTGTTATAATAATAATAATAATAATTATTATTATTTATTTATTTATTCTCCAGAATTCAAACGTGTGTTGCACTACACTGTAACTTCCACTAGGTGGTAGTGGTGTCGACCCTCCCACCAGCCATCCCATGCTTCACCATCACATCATGGAGAACGTCTGCCTTTTTTCCCCCTCCTCATCCAAATGCATGAAGCCGTTTGCTTAGTAAGAGAGAGAGAAGCAGTGAGTACCAATGTGCGTACGCACGCACACACACAAACGTGCAGACAAAGATTGATGACAATTATTCACTGTAAAATATTGATGGCTGTTGCACACACATTGAAAACATTTCATGAACATAGAGCTGCTGAAATATGAATAAGATTTTATGATTGCAAGTTTTGGATGCTGGAATTGGCTCTTCTAGTGGTTATTACAGTGAACAGCTGTACCCTGCAGACTCACACAAGCACAGTCGAATCACTTACTGGCTTCACATTTCTATTATTGTTTTTGTTTTTCTGTCCTTTTTATGTTAATTGTCCAGACATGACTTTACTCTGTGTTTTGGAGAAATTTTAGATGCAGAACTTTGAGGGAAAAAGTCCAAAGTTTACGAGAATGAAGTCCTGTTATGACGAAAGTGTCATGATTTTAGAAGAAAAACCTTAAGTTGCGAGAGTGGGACATTTTTTTATATTGTTACACTAAAGTGGTAATAATGCAAGAATCAAATCTTAATGCTGAGAGGAAAATACATTGTAGTGTTAAAAGCATAAAAATTATAAAAATTTAATTTTGCAAGAAATAAGTCGTAATGTTGCAAGAATAAGGGTGTACCATTAAAGGTAAAGTGGTAATATCATGAAGAAAAAAAGAGACTCCCAATATTACGAGAATAAAGTTATAATGTTACGCATAAAAAGTGGTAATTTACGAGAACAAACGAGCAAAAATGGTAATGTTGCAAGCAATGGGAATGTTGTGATAAGGTGAGGAAAAAGTTCTTAATTCAAGTTTTTTTTCTTAATTAATCTAGATGGTGCAAGAAAAAAATATTACGAGAGAAAATAATGTTGCAAGGAGAACAAAGTAGTGTTTCGACAGTGAATTTGTTCTAAGAGTAACGCTACGAGAATTTTTTTTTATGTTTTGAGGAAAAAAGTAGTAATGTTACGAGAATAAAATCTGAATGTTGTGAGACAAAAATGGTAATGTGACGATGAGAACAAAATTGTCTTACGAAAAACAAGATGTAATGCTATGAGAAAGTTAAAAAACAAATTATGGCTTTTCTCTCTCTAAAATATACAACCCCATTACAATATTTTCTTATGGGTCCAATGCTCTTTTGTAATTTAATTATACCAATAATAACAATCGGGCTTGAATTTGTATTCCTTTGAGCTAGCACAATGTTAGCCCCTTTGGGCTCCTGCAGTGATGCTCATCAACTACAGTTGGAGATGAAGTGGCTTTACAGCCTGACTGAGAGACAGTAAAAGCTGTTATAAATAGCCTTACATGCTGAGGTGATGAAAAATGGAGGCTTAAGAGGAAGGCCTCTGGAGGTCTAAAAGTGTTTGGAATGTAAAGAAAGAATACAGTATTCCATTATTTGCCTTTGCGGAAGCATCCATCTGACCTCCACCATATTAGCGAGAAAGAGGTAAAAGTCACGCTCTCGCCCGATATTCATCACCCGCTTACACATGGAGGTGGTAATGGCAGTTACATAAGTCTGGAAAAGGAGCCTCTTGCTTCAGGAATGTGTGCCTCGGTGACAAGCTTTTATTGTGAAAGTCTCGACGAGAACCGGAGCGGTGGCATTCTGAGACTTGTCCCGGCGGGCCTGGCAGGCAGTCGAGTTAGGCTATTTAATTAAAATATGCCTCAGAAGTAAAAAAAAAAAGAAGAAAAAAATGTAAAACGTAGCTCTAATCATTGCGTCAGCAAATTCCGTGACACTTCGACTCAATTCTGGAAGTACCTACAAAACACCAGTAGTTGTAGTAGTACAGTAGTAGTAGTAGTTAAGTAGCACTTCCTGAAACAAAAATGTTATTGGGGTTTCCTGTTGGTGTTGTTTATTCCTGTAATCACCGTTGCTGCTGAAACGATACGAATGTCCCCATTGTGGTACTTATAAGGGTTCCAACCCCTGAGCAGGACCGTCTTTCGGTCCTGATAAATTACCCCAGAACTAAATTTTGAGCAGTTCCCGAATTCCGAACACACAAAGCTCCTCCAAATGTTCCTACCTCTGGTCAAGATGGATGCCAACACTGTAGATGTTTCTCATGTAGGAAACTACAAAGGGTCGAGATTACACCGTCTGCCTGATAATTGACCCCAGAACAAATTTGGAGGGTACTCTGCAGACTGAAGAGATTAAGGGTGAGAGGTCAAAATTGGTACTCAGCCGGCAGACTAATTACGAGAACCCTATGACCTGACCTCTGAACCATCAGCCGGGTCTCATGTGAAAGTGGAGCTCCAAGACTGGTCTTAAATGTGAACACGAATCATCTTATCACGTGACACTCTGCCCTCCATTTCGCTCCCAACCTGTTGTTGTTTCCATCTCCAGGATGCTTAGCGTGGCTATCGCCATGACAACAGGTGCAGACGGTGACTCAGTGCAGCATTCCGGGGATGATTTGGATGTCAGACTCTGGCGGGAATCGATCAAGTGAGGGAAATTTGTCAAGCATGCGTGACTTTTCACTGAATGCTCACCAAGAAATGGAGGGTGGGGGGGGGGGGGGGGGAAACAAACCCAAAGAAGTGACTTGCGGCTTTAATTCTTAGAAAGAAACAGACAACATACACATTTTTATTTATTTATTTATTTTTACAAGAAATGGTCAAATAAAGCCATATTGTGGCAAAACTAAGATGTTAAACAAAAATTGCGACGTTATGAGAATTTTTTTTACAAGATGACAGCAGTATAAGCAATTTCTGTACACTATAGTTTTTTCCTAGGAACAAAGCTTTCACAAATTAAACTGCTCAATATTACCTGCGGCCATTTTTCCACTTGCCCCACAAATGGACAATCGCCACTTGTCAACACAGCACCTGATATGAAAAAGTTATTTCAGCCATATACTGTACGTGCTTCATTAGCCAGCATCTTTTGTTCCTGTGAATCAGATGGATGGTTTTTTTTTCCCTGCAGGGAGTTCCATTATGTAAATGGTTCTCTCCCGCCCCCTTGCTCACTCGCATGTTTCCAAAGCAAATATGTAGCAGAAGAGGAAGTGGTGAGCATGAAAAATGAAGAGAGGAAGTCACTTTGTTGTGTTTGTGTATTATTTTTATCCCTTGGTGTATTTATTTTATTTTTTTCTCATCCGGGTGTGGGGGTGAGATTCTCCAGGCGGCCACTTTTTCCCATTGAAGTCTGTCGCGTGTGTGCGTGACATATGACGCTCCGGTGTCAAGTATTCTGCTGCTTCCCAGCACTCCTTACTCGCATATACTGTACATATACAGTAATTTTGATGATAAAATTATATTTTGGGGCGGTAATGTTCCGAGAAAAAAAATCGTAATGTTAAAATAATTATTTTGGAGAAAAAAGTTATAATCTGATTGCAATAGTCGTAATTCTAATGTAAACACAAGTCAAATATAAAAATATAACTATACAATACAAAAAGAGTCATAATGTTGCAAGACTAAAGCAGCAATATTACAAGAATAATGTAGTTTTATAGGGGAAAAGTCATAATATTGCGAGAGTAAGCAGTAATGTTACAAGTCGTAAAGTTGTGAGAAAAAAAAGGAAGGAAACTTTTGTAGAAGTCTTATGAGAAAAAATAGTAGTGGTTGGAGAAAATAGTTATAATGTTATTAAAAAAAGAAATTATTTTATGAAGGGAAAAAAGGTCACAATTTTGAAAGAAAAATATCGTAATGCTATGGAAAAAATTCATAAAGCTATAAGAAAAAAGTTTGAATGCTATGAGAAAAAAAGTTGTAATGCTACAAAAAGAATTTCATAATTTTATGAGAAAAAAAGCCATAACGCAATAAGAGAAAAGACAGTGTTACATGAAAAACGTTTGTACTGCTTTTAGCAAAGTGTCGTAAGCTTATGAGAGAAAATGTGGCCATGCTATGAGAAATGCTGTAATGCCGCAAAGCTAAAGCAGTTATGTTACGAGAAGAAAATAACTTTATGAGAAAAAAGTTGGATTGTTTTTCTGATTGTTTCTTTTTTCTTTTTTAATTTACAAACTATATTGACTGATGATCAAAAAAGTGCATGTCTGTGGACTGTAAGCCTCTGTCCCGCTGAAGCGTCCGCCTCCGTCATGCGAAATCTCCCAGGAGAATGCCACACCTTTTTCCCACAAGAACCCCCCCCCCCCCCCCCCCCCCCCCGGTCATCTACACCATCATCTTGCAGCGGAAATGGCCGAGACACTGAGTTAGCTTCATGTTCCTCAAGGCGAGCGATGTGATGAGACACAACTAGGCGACTTAACAAGATCCACTTGTGACTCTTGTGCTGTTTGACCCGGAAACTACTAACTAGGCCGGAATACTGACATTCCAGTCAGAAATAATCATATGAATTTATAATTATGACCAATAGTACAGTTGCTTTGTGGCTAAATTAGGATATATAGTGCTTAGTATAGTACTAAGTCTTCACGTTTAATTGGACTTTCTGTTCCTTAATATTGCGCTCTGAAATGCTTTTTGTGCATCCAGCTGTCTTGTTCCCCTTCAATCTGTGCTCAACCCAGACATAAATGACAAAATGTCTTAAATTAACAATGCCCTTTGAAATGCACGTTTTATTATTCATTTTGTGACATGATGAATTTGTTATGATTGATTTGCCATTCCTCATGTAATAAGGCATTCTGTGCATGCAGTTATCATGTTTCATCTCTATTTTCTGCTCAATGTGGACATATCGCTAACATGGTTAATTTGTGACATTACACATTTTTATGTAGTGTTCCTCTTCAGTGATCAGCACAGATAAATAAGTGGCATGATTCATTTGTGACATGTTGAATTTGGATGTATCCTGTAATTTGGCGATCCCTAATGTGCTCTAAAAGCCCCTTTGGGTATCTCATTCCTCCTCCCTTTGTGCTCAATGCAGCCATATACTGTAAGTGTCATGATTCATTTTGTGACCTTTTTAATTCAAATGTTTTAAATTTGACTTTACACATGTGCTCCATAATAATGTGCTTTGAAATGCACTTTTTAAATGCAAGTGTCATTATTACTTCTTAGTTTGTGCTCGAGGCAGACATACTGTAAGTGACATGATTAATTCTGGCGTTTCATGTGCTGTTCCTTAACAATGCCCTCTGAAATTCTCTTTTCACGTGCAATGAAGTGTATTTGTGTTTAATTATAGGACATACTTTTGAAATTGTTTTATTTTTTTGGTTTGACTTTTATAAATGTGGGTGGCGGCAGTTCCTTTGGCGTAAATCTTTAATTAGCACTCGCTAATACATGTTGGAATGGGTTGTTGCCGGACCGCTTGGTTTATATGTGGCGCACTGATGTGTGTTAGTGAGGCAGCGTGTTTGTGACGAGGTCAGGACGCTACAGTGTATGTGCGCATTAGCTCTCTTGCCATGCAGCTTTTATCTGTGTCACTCGTCTGAGCTCACACACTGCCCTTACACACGCACAATTTGCTGACACTCCTTGTAAATGTCTTTATAGAGCAAATGTGTCAGAAAGTGGAGCGATGAGAAGAACCGCGCGCTAATTGAGGTTGAAAGCGAACATTCCCGTTCAGCCCGTGTCTTGGTCTTTTCCACAGCTGGATCGTACCAGCAGTGTGCTTAGTTTTAATGCCATTTTTCGGAGCTGGGTGAAAAATCACTATTTGTGAGGATTTATGTAGAGGTTCCTTGAGATACGAGTTGAATTCGTTTCATGACCATGCTGGTAACTCAACACACTTATATATCTCCTCTGAAATTAATTGAAATGCCATTAATCTGTTCCAGTCCCCACACCCCCAAAAAAGTATAATGTGTTTTTTAATAAGAAAAATATCCGTTCATGTCATCCATCCATTTTCTGAACCGGTTATCCTCACTAGGGTCGCGGGCGTGCTGGAGCCTATCCCAGCTATCTTTGGGCGAGAGGCGGGGTACACCCTGAGCTGGTCGCCAGCCAATCGCAGGGCACATATAAACAAACAACGATTCACACTCAACTTTCACACCTATGGGCAATTTAGAGTTGTCAATCAACCTACCGTGCATTTTTTTGGGATGTGAGAAGAAACCAGAGTACCTGGAGAAAACCCACGCAGGCAAGGGCAGAACATGCAAACTCCACACAGGCGGCGCCGGGATTTGAACCCAGGTCCTCAGAACTGTGAGGCAGATGTGCAACCAGTCGTCAACCGTGCCGTCAATATAAAAATATAGAAGAAAAAGAGCACTCTATAATATTGTACTATAGCAATGTATTGTAATAACATAATTTCATAGAATGTAAAGAATTAAACAGTAAAGAATAATGTAATGTAAAGAATTAAACAGTTTGTGCATCATGATTAATTACTTGTGACTCCTTTTGGTGTGAGCGACTTGGCCACCGGGGGGCAGTATAATACAATCATGAAGACACAAATGACGAAGGCTTTCACAAGTAACTCAGTACTGTGGTAATATTAGTCATTTTTTGCAGCGCATAAAGAATCGAGTGTCGAGTGTTGTTACGTTGTCTGTCTACATGTGTTGCTCCACTGTTTGTGTTCAAATATCTGTTGCTTAAATCGATATAACACCACTATATAGATGCTATTCGTTCGTCTTTGTTTCATGTTTAGTTTGACAGTTAACTTCAACTATGAGTGGCATTGAAAATGTTGAAGCCTGTTTATTGAAGAATTGTTTTCTATCTGCCAAACTGCAGCTTGTTGTAAAGTGAGTTGAGTTCACCGCTACAATAAAAGGCTGGTATCTTAAATGTTTGCTTGCAAGCCAAAGCAAAAAATCAGCCAAACGACAGCTCGTATCTAAAGAAAAACTCGTACGTGGGATCACTTGTATCTCAAGGCACCACTGTCTAATGGTTCTACTAGGGCTGGGCGATATGTCCTTAAAATAAAATCTTGCAAGGCCAAACAATATGAAAATGATTTTGCTCAGGATGCCTGTTTCATTGAAAAAGTCGCTACTTTGGCAACACTGACTGTGCTTTTGTTAACTAGCTCAACATTGTTCCGCTAAAAAAAAGCTTTAAAAACATTTAGAACATCGATAAAATAGATTACTCGCCCAGACCTCGATCCTAAGATGAATGTTTAGATGGGACACGTAATTGAAATTTGTCTTTCAGTTGTTTGTCTGCGTGCTCACGTAGCTTGTCTGATTGCAGCATTCCTGGTTAGCGAAAGCCTTTTAATGAGCTAAGCGGCTCCCAATGAATATTCATGAGTAGCTGCAGGCTGCAGACGTGTGCGTTGTATGACCTTGCGCTAAAAAGCGTGTGTTGGTTGGTTAGCATAATGTTTGCAAAAAGAGCACCTGGTACGTCACATGTGGTGCTTTTATTTTTTTTTATTTCAAGTCACGGCCTCTAATACCACATTTCGACAGCAGGGACCCCAGGACTAGGAAGTTTGTTTGGACTGCTGGATAGAACTATTGTCTACAATTAGATCTGGGATCAATTATCAGGACCTATAGAAGACCATGCTAGGGGAGTAGTAACAGGAACCTTCGAAGTGGGGTCTGTAGCTCTGATTGGAACTTTTTTTTGTTTTTTTGTTTTTTTAAGTTCCAAGAAGAACTACAAAAACAAGAAAAGGTTTCTGGTATTTTTAGTTCAAATGTGGCTTTGAAAATTGTCCTGTTTTCCCCTACAGGTTGTCTTTGACTTACAATGGTTTTTACAAGTTTTCTGCCCCTAGCTTTACTCTTTTAATTTGTAACCTTTTTTACTTGCGCTATCGTATAGGAAGTACCAAGAACAAAAGGTTTCTGGTACTTCTGGTGAAAATGTGGCTTTAAAAGTTGTCCTTTTGGCGTACACATCGTTGATTTACGATAGTTTTTACGTGTTTTACTGTGATTCTTTATCCTTCTGTATGTTACTGGCACTATCATATGGTAGCGATATCGTCATCCTCAGGTGTCTCATTGTTATCTCTTCTGGTACAGTAACAATATGCCAACCTCAAACATCGATACTGCTATTTTTCGATGTCTCTGTATTCTTATTTAAATATTAAGACTTTTTATATTACAACTTTTACTGTAGTGCAGCGAGCCACAACACAGTCAAGAATGGAGCAGCTCCCTTTAGTTCTCCAATTTACCCCCTTTTCCTGTTACTTAGATATTGCAATCGTAGATGTTGTTTTTTGCATAATTGCTATATGATGATATCTCGTTTTGACTTAAGAGGAAAAAAGTGAGTTCAATTTGCCACTAGCTTTGGTTTTCCTGCTAGTACGGGGACTCACTGGCTAAGGAACAACTGCTACCGCTAAGAGTCGTTCAGATTTACGCCCCAAGATGATTTCATTTATTGGAAAACAACGTTGTTGTAAATCAACGACTTATAATATATGTGCCGTGATGGCGGGTGAAGTATTAAGAGCCTCCAGGTTTGTGGAACAGCTCCGTTGAGCTGCTAGCCCAAGTTAATGTTTCATCTTCTTTAATTGGCTCATTGACCATCGCTCCCTGGGGGTCATCTGCTGTAATGGCTCAGTGGCCTTGGATAACCTGGCATAATTTGTCTTAATATCGAGAAACGTTTCTGTGACACCGCTTTTAACTGAAAGCAATAAAAGGTTGTTGGTTTAGGCCCCGATGCAATGTTTGAAAACTTCAAAGCGCAAGTAAAATTTTTTTGGGGTACTGTTTCTGTGTAAATACTGAAATTGAACGACTGTGAAAATAAATGGAGAAAGTGTGTTACATATACAGTGTAGGCAGGCATGACTTACTCTGGTACTTCACCAAAAGAACAAGCCATAAGACAGCCCTGATACTAAACCTTTTCATCAAAGTGTAAAATAACACGACTGCGACTGTTGGCGTTATTTACATGCAGTATGTCAAATTGTAATCTCCCTGTTACGGCCCAAAAGAGTTGTAAAACTCACAAAAAAAAAAAAAAAGAAATGTCAATAAACATAGTGGGCTACATAGCCATCTTCACTTCTGTCTGTCTGTCCATCTTCATATTTGTCCATACTCTTGTCTGTCCATCTTCACATCTATCCATCTTTACGTCTGTCCATCTCGTTTGTCCATTTTCACATCTGTCGGTGCATCCATCTGGTCATCTTCAGGTCTGTCTGGCTTCACATCTGTCCATCTACAGTACATACTGTATCTGTCCATCTTCTCATCCATCCATCTTACATCTGTCTTCACATATGTCCATCTTTATGTCTGTCCTTCTTCTCTTATTTTCATCTTCTCATGTCTGTCTGTCTGTCTGTCTGTCCATCTTCACGTCTGTTCACGTCTCTGGGCGGTTTCCTTGCTCTTAAAAAATATTTTCCCTAGATTGTTGTCATGTAAACGTACCCTAAGATCCTCAATTTATGACATCCCAGGTCTCGTACAAGACTCTCTACCTGATGAACTCTCTTTCTTATCATACAACACCTGATGCCTGCATTCTCCGCTTTGACGTTGTGGCGGCAGCGTCGTGTGTCACTGAAAACGAACAATGTAGTGTCTGTAGTATTGCGTCCACATTAGAATGCACGGCGGTGTTCCACGCTAATGGAAAATATAAGTTGGCCAGACAGGGATTAGCTGACATGACACGGGGCGAAAGGCGAACTCGGCAAGCCGCCGTGTCGTACGAGAAGTCAAGCGCGCATGTGCATCCTGCTTGGCCCAGCAGTATATGAATACATATATTATGCATTCAGTCTACTCGCATGGCGGCTGATTAGAATTTTATCTGGCAAAGATGGTGAAAAAAACTGGGTGACGAGATAGTTCGCTGCCTTTGTTGATGCCTTTTACTTTGCCTATGACCCGGCACGATTGCTCATGCTCACATACAATGTAGAAATGTAGTTACTGCAGTGGCACCGTGCACATCACAGACAAACAGAATGACTAGAAATAATCCACAGAGTGAAAAAAGTCCAAAGTCACCTTGCGCATTACAAATAAGCAAAACAACTTGAAATAACAACTTGAAATAATCCACTGACTAAACCATAAGTCTATGGCGTGCTTGGTCACGCATGTGCGAACACAAAGTGCATGTCCTATAATTGAAGGGGGAGTTTGCAGTGTTGAAACTGCTTCCAAGATTTGAACATTGCCTCACTTCACTAATCCCTCCCTACCTCGAGTCTCTGACCAAAGCCGAGCCCCTCACTAACATGGACGTGGTTCTCAACCATGGGAATTCACAATTCCATGCGATTATGAAAGTGCGTAATCGGGATAAATAGTCACAGCGAAAACATATCCAGCTTCAACAAAACAGCAGCGCTAGCAATACTAAGCTAGTGGTAGCACTGGATACAAGCCGATGTTAGCCCGAGCGGCTACGGTGGTAGCATGACCTTATTTGTAATGGTGTGGGACTATAACATGAAATGTTATCGTTTGAAGTTATATTTTTTGGAATCTACAAGCAATTAAAAGTAAAAAAGAGGCGATGAAAGTACCTCTCGCGAAGAAATTTTGCTAATTCCTCATCACTTCTGAATCCTTTCAGGTGACTTAGATTCCTTCGCTCTGCTTCTGTTTGCGAGTCTTACAGTATGCCCAGTTGTTGGCAAACGAGGGATGGGCATTTTTATATTTTTTTTTCCGAAGGTAGATATTCCACCATCGTTTCAGCAAAGCTCCTAAAGCCCTTGGTAACAGGTCAGCGCAAGGCTGCTTGGGTTTGCCCGTGAGTGCATAGGCCATGCCTTCTGTCTCTGATTGGTTGTTTTTTTTCTTGGGTGCGGTGGTGTCTTAAAAATCAAATTGGAGGTACAAGATGGGGCCAGAGTGGGCTGATATTTTTCACAGATCATTTTTATTTAGATCATTTTTATTTCAAATTGAACTCATGCACAAAAGTTAGGAAAGTTGCAGTCATCCAGCATTATGTAATAAAGTGACGGCACGGCTAAAGGTAAGTGGTGCTGGCGGCTCGTCTCAGGTGTTGCGGGAAACCACAAACAAAGCGAACAGAAAACGTCTGCCTGGCATCTACTCTTATGTAACAATCCTCCACCTGTGCCACAGCTTGTCACGGCATGCCATCACGGCCTTTATTCCGCTAAATCGCTTCCACGCCACTCCTCGCTAATTCTATTACAAGCCAATAACGCCGTGTTTGGCTAGTGCTGTGGGAACCGGTCTTCTAAGCCCCGCTTCATCCCGCTCGATCGCCTACTTCCTGTTGAGCCTGGACCCCACGGAGGGTCGTGTTAGGGGAACGTACACGCGTACGTGCTGTGACGCTGTGGTATGCAACTGTCTTTCCCTGCACTTTGCAGCCGCCATGTTTTCCCTTCTAAATGTTCAATGCAGAAGTTTGGTGTCCGACTGCAGCTGACAGAGAGAATGAAGATCAGTATCCTGTTATGTAATTTGTCTCAGACACTTCTCGCAAGCAGCATCTCACTTTTTTACCCTAATAGTCCTCATTGAGTCTAGACCTCCAGGCAAAAAACAAACCAAATAAACTCAATCTTTCTAGTATACAAGCTTCAAATTTGGTAGCCATTGGACAACATCTCGAGAAAGCTTGTCTATTTTTGAATGACTCCAAACTGAGCCTAAAATTGTCGGTTCAAACCCAAATGACAGAATTCTCGTGTCTTTTCGGGCGTGGCTTTTTGACACGTTTTCGTGGGTCTAATCACGACAGCAACTCAAAATTTGGTAGGCGTGTCAATTTATCGATGTCTGTGTGTCAAAAACTGTTTCATATTTTACATTCTATTTAATTAAGTAATTACTGTATTTTTTTAAATAGTGTAACATTATAGGGTGCTATTTTCCATACAGGTATTACAAAAAGTATGTATTTTTTGTGGGGGCCGAAACGGATTTCCTTTCATTTCAATAAGGAATGATGATTTGAGATAGAGGTGTTTTGAGTTACGAGCGTGGTCATGGAACGAATTAGACTGTTATCTCAAGACACCACTGTACTTTTCGAAAAAACATTTTTGGGGTGAGCCATGAAATGTTTCTAATGTCAAATACCGTATGTGCCTTGGCTTAATAAGAGGCTGGGAAACACTGCCCTACATAACTTTTGACTTTGAAGCAAAAAAACAAACAAACCCCAAAACAATCATTTGTGTTGTGTGTGTGTGTGCACGTGCGTTCCTCTTGAGGCAAATGAGCAGCAATTAAAGGGAGGACAGATACACACACACACATGCTGGCAGTCCACTGCGAATTGAGGGAGGAGTGTAAGTGTGTGTGGGTAGGCGGGCTCTAGCACACACACAGACACACACTCACACACACACACTCCTCTCTTTCTCTCAACACACAGCTCTCAGTCTGGTCTGGGCGTGCAAGGAGGCAGGATGTGTGGGCTTTGATGTGTGCGGGACTACCGCCTGTATTCTCCCGTCTTGAGAAACCGCTGCACTGAGGTACCGCCGCATGCTTTTTATTTTCATTTTTACCAGATTTTGGAGGGATTTCGACCCATACGTGTGTGAGACATGAGCCCACGTGTGTGTGTGTGTGTGTGTGTGTGAGGGATAATCCCATCGTAAAGGCAAGAGCGCCACTACTCATTTATTTACGTGCATGCTCAGTGGGCCGAGCGTTTATCAATCATTCATGTTCAAAAGTGGCACACACACACATACATATGCAGACTACAATAACAACTGACTGACTGACAACCCTCCTGATGCACTTTGCATGTTTTAGCGCCAGTACAAAGCTCAGTTATGCTCAAGATAGTGAATTAAGATGCATTTTGAGTAAGAAAAAAAAGAAAGTAGGTTTGAGACACGCTTTTACCTCTTGTGCCCTCTCTTCTACCCTCATTCTGCACATATGGTCCAGAAAAAGTAGCAAAAATGCATCTTTGAACAGAATATATGTGTCGATAAATTCTAGTAGTTGACACTTTATATTACTAAGTAGTAGTAGCAGCAAGCTCATTTATGCTCAAGATGGTAAGTTAAGTCATGTTTTTGCATGGAAAAAAGGAAGTACAATGGTACCTTGATATGCGTTACCCGACCTTTTGTTTTGACTTGCTAGCAAAAACGATATACGAGCACTGTATGGTGGCACGTGACTAAACTCACTTCATAATGAGCAGCAGTTTGGCATATAACATTAGTAAATATTCTTCAAAAAAGAGACTTCAAGCTGTTTAGTGCCATTCCCAGTTGAAGTTTACTGTCAAACTAAACATCAAACAAAGAGAATTACAGGTGTATTTCAAACAACTACATATTCTCTGCTAGCTTATAACAGGAAACACAGTAAAACAGCACACGTAGACAGATAACATAACAGTACTCACAGGCATTTGCTTTATCCTCTGCGAAGAAGGACTAATATTAATGCGGCTTACTGAGGAAAGAGGAGTCTAGATGTATATTTGTATGTCTGTATTATACTGCCTCCAGCTGACCAAGGCGCACTTATGAGTAGGAGCAGCATAATGTCCATTGAATTGGAACAAAAAACGTGGCAAAAACTGTTGATTCTTTACATTTTATTTAATTCATTACTGTATGTTTGTATAAAGTAGATTTTTATAGTGCTGTTTCCCTGATCAAAAAACACTTCGACATTTTTTGTTTTGTTTTGTTGTTTTTTGGTTTTTGGGAGAGGCTGGACCTGACATCCTGGCCTGGCATTTCCATTTATTTCGATAGGGAAAGATGATTTGAGATAGTGTTTTGACTTATTAGCATGGTCACAAAGTGGATTTAACTCATATCTCAAGGCACAATAGTGTCAGATTTTAGACACATATTTACCTCTTGTGCCCTCTCCCCTACCTCCATTCCACACATATGCTCCAGAAAATGTTGCAAAACATCACTTTTGAACATTCTTGCCTCAATAAATCCTAGTATTTGCCGCATTTTACGCTATATTACCTGTTATGTAAAATATCTAATAGAGTAGATACTTGCTGTTTATTTTTCACACACTCTGGCTCCACTATCTGGTGTGTTTATATTGAAAATATGTCACTTCCTGGTCAGTTTGCAGTGGTGTCTTTCAAAAGAGGTGACCCGTGGAAGGATTTATAGCGGCGGATAAAACCGGCGCGTGTGTGTGTAAAAGTGCATGTGTCTAAAAGTGAGCGCAAATGTGTGTACTTTGTTTTTAGACTTAACTGAAGCCCGGGGCTGTGGAACGGAGGCAAAGAAGTCATTATCTCATTCACTCTGATTATCCCTGTCAATGTGTAGAAGTGTGCGTGTGTGTGTGAGCGCGCGTGTGTGTGCGCACGCGCAGTCGCACAACCATGTGCTGTGTGCGTACAGTAAAGCTAATATAGTGTGTGTGTATGCGTGCGTGTGCAAATGTGTGTGTGTAAAGGGGGATGGGACTTAGTGAGGCAAGCCTTGCGGCGTGTGTGTGTTTGCATGTGCATGCGCACTTGTGTGTGTGCGTGTGTGTGTAGTGAGTGACCCACTTTGATACTCTGCCCCTTGCTGCTAAGTCACCTATAGCGCTTATAAATACAGTAAGTGAGCTTGTTTAGGCTGACACGGAGGACAATGCCTTAAGGTACTTTTGCCTCTTCACAGATCAATAATGCATCAATAATCCCTCCGTTTGTTATATGTTACAATAGGCACTTGTTTGTACAGTGGGGATGCCCGTTAAATACACAGGTGTGCTATAAATACAAATCACCCAGTCAGCAGTGCATGAACGCATCATGTGCACGGTAGAGGGATGCCTTAAAATCAAAATATGAATATGGATGAATATGAATAGTAAATACTGTATATGTGTCATATTGAGGGAGGAACATGAGCTCGTCTTTCCATCCTTTCATGTTCATATTCCTCCTTTTTTTCTACTGCTAAGCAAATACGAGGCTTATGTACACCCCCCCCCTCGCCCACCGTGTGCACGTCTACACACATGCAATCAAGGAGTGTTTGTGGTGTGTGCGTGTGTGTGTGTGTGTGTGTGTGTGTCCTCGAGATAGTAGGCTTGACAGAAGTGACAGTCGATGGCAGTAATGCGCTGGAATGTTTCTACTCGATGTTCATTATAGCAAAGGTTTGAGTGCTTGTAGACAGATAGATATGGTAGACAGGATGGATGGACGATAGCTTGATAGATTTAGCTGTGGTATGACTGTTAGAAAGATAGATGGATGGACAGATGGATGGATTGATTGACAGATAGAATGACAGCTAGACAGAGAGATAGATAAAGATGGATGGAAGACAGACAGACAGACATACATAGATAGATAGATGGATAGAATGGGTTTGGTGGAGAAGAGAAAGCTGTAAAAGGCGGGAACAACTTAAAACTTTTGACCGTGTCGAGAGTGAGAGAAACATTGCGCAACACACGCCTCATGGACGTTGACGTGCACGCTCGTGCGTGTGTGTGCGCGCGTCGGTTTGCCATGCGACCCGTCCGGTTGCGCAGGTTGTCGTCTTGCTAGCGCGCACATGACTTGACGTGAGGAGTGACGAAGTGGGGAGGGGTGCGTTCCCTCGTTCATTTCCTCCCTTTTGTCTGCTCCTGATGACTGTGGACTTTTCCCTCCCTCTTTCCCTCATTCCTTCCTTCCTTCCTTCCTCCATTTTTGTCCATCCCTCCGTCAGCATGACAGTCCCGCCGTGTCCACTCATTATCTTCAATGAGTGTCGTCGCCTTACAGCACACATGTGTCCACATGCCAGCTGATGCGCTTGTTTGTGTCTACAATGCGTGTGGATGTGTGTGTTTGTGTGTGTGCGCGTGCATTCCTCTACCTTCATCTTCGAAGCTTAATTTGCATTTTTTTCAACGCTGATTATAATTATTACATGTAAAAACACCACAAACGTGTGTGTGTGTGTGTGTCTTTGTATGTGTTTCACTCTGCATGTCAAACTGGTGGGAGGGAGAGTTCGAAGTAGAGCTGCAAATTTTCCAGTTTGGCAGGTAATACCCAATACGCTACAGAGGTGGGATGATGGGCATGTGAAAGCCGGGATCAAGTGGTGAAGTTGGGCGAAAAAGATGAATCAAATAACTAAAATAAATAAGAATAAATTTGAAAAAGAGCGACGCTTCGCACTGAGCATTTTTCCACACAGACTAATTATACTGCAGACTCACGCACCACTCTGTGTATTAGTTGATCTTATGGCAACGAGCTGGGAGGAACAAGTGCATAAAAGACAGAGAATCTCTACAGTTTGCGATCATTTCTCACCTAAAAAAAAGAAGATAACAAAGAGTAATTTGTCTACTGCAAAGCAGAACTAACATATTACAACATCACGTCTACGATAGCCAACACAAGGTATCGATGTTAGCTACTTACTTTGATGAAGCCTGCCACCGCTAGTTAGAACATATTGTATTGCAATGGGAGAAATGATAGACACAGTCGCCGGTACACTTTCAATCGATTTCAAGCAGTAACAAAATAAACACGTAATAAGCATATGCATACATGAATAATTGATTGGGATAATCAATAGAATGATCGATTTTAAACATTTACGATAGTAATCGTATATGTCCATCTCTACTATTTTAATTGTCACACCAGATGCGACATTGTCCCATTTCGCTGGGTTCTGTGTGAAAAACACAATGGCTTTTTTACTGATGCCGCTGTTCTGTGTGAAAGGTTCTGCCCCGTGAAGTTCCCTGCTTCGGTAGTCCGAGCAGATGTGAGATGGCAGATGCATGTAAGGCAGTAATGGAACGCCGAGACCAGGAAGTTTAACACTCACTTGCCTTGTTACTTTGAAAGCATTTGTCGCTGAGTTTTTTTGTGCAAAACAGGTGAACTGATGCGCCAATTTTGCTGAAACCGTAAGGGGCTTTAGTCTCTCTCCTCTTCTGTGACGTCCACGGCGGACTAGTACGTGGGCACTTTCCGCTCCCGCTTGTTGACCTGGAAGTGATGCGAGGCACTGCTCTCCAAAGGCTGTGATGATGGCTCATTGTGGCGCATTGGCTTTCTATTCTTTACGGTGTTGTTTGATAGTGCCATGTAGTTTGCCTTTTAGGCACGTGTGTGTGTGTGTGTTTTGCTTATTTTTGTGTGTATATAGGGTCATATTGCCTTTGTCCTCCCCCCTACCCTAAGGCCCTGCACTCAGTGTCAGTGTCACATTGAGCTCATGCGGGTCACTAATGCACTGAGAGGCCAGGCTCCATTCAGCATAGTGACGAGGCCCAACAATAAGCAAGAGTGTGTGAGCGTGTGTGTGTGTGTGTGTGTGTGTGTGTGTGTGTGCGCGCGCTCATGCTCTCTATACCAGGAAATGGACCCACTGACGTGGATCCTATGCCATCCACTTTTGTTTTGGTCCCAAGACATCTTTAAAAAGCTGGCCTGCATGCTAACGGTGGTTGCTTTAAGTGAAGCGTTGAAGCAAAATTTTACTTTGTTGACTTGAGTGGGTAAAAAACAAGTTCCATTATAAACTTTTACCCCACGTAACCTCAAGTATTTTGTCTTGGATGGACACTTACGGATGGTACACGGAGTGAACTTTGGTGTGTCCAGTGGTTAGCACTCAGGCTCGCAAGAAGGTTCTAGGTTTGAATCTGTGGGAGGATTGCATCTCCTCCCAGAGTTAAAAGAAAATACATTGTTAGGTTCATTGAAGACTGTTTACAGAAACATGTTAAGTTTGTTCACTACTCCATGTAGTCTTCAATGTTGACGAAAATATACGTTAGGTTTGTTGACGGCAAAGCTGTCTTCAGTGTTCCCCAAAATAGTAAAACAAATATTTTGTGTTAGGTTTGTTGAAGAGTTGTTGTTTTTTTATTCAATCTTAACAAAAATAATTAAGTTGGATTGACTGTCCTTTTTACAAAGCACATGCTGACGACAAAGTTCTGTTCAGTGTTGACAAATATGTACGTACGTTAGGTTTGTTGCCGACTGACATTGACATTTGTTGACAAATCAAAATTGTCTTTGATGTTTACAAAAATACCTAAAAAAGGTTGATGACTTCAGTTTTTGTGACACATATGTTCCATTTGTTCATGACTCAATTGTCTTAAATATTCACAAAAGTACATACTTTAAGTTCCTTGACAACTCTTAAGTTGTCCTCCATTTTTTTATAAAAAGATTTGTTGATGGCTCTCTTTTTTTAAAACACGTGTTACATTACTTGATAACTCTAAATTGTCTATTTGATAGCAAAATGTTCTTTACTGTTAAAAAAAAAACACGTATGTTAAGTTTGTGTGCTCAGTTTTTTCAAAAGGTGTATGTTACATTCGTTGACAGCTAAATTTTCTTTAATGTTTATAAGAACATCTAGTGGAAGTAAGGTTAATTTACAACTGTATTTTTACAAAAACACGTACATTAGGATGGTTGAAGACTTTCAAGTGAACCTTAATTTTTACAAAACGCAAATGTCCTATGACTCTAAATTATTGTCAACATGTACACGAGGACTCCAAATTGACTCCAAATACTCAACACTAGGTCAATTGGTGGAAAATACGTACATCGACAATTTGATCTGTAAGTGTCATTGATCAGCTGGAATTGGCAGGAAAGGTCGTACAGAAAACCTGGATGAATTAGGAATAGGTACTATTTTCTTAGCTACAAAGTCAAAGTTAGAGAATGATCCGTTGTGTATTGTGTAAATGTCCTGTCACTCATACAAGTGCACAGTGACTTTGAGTGAAAGTGGGATCATGTTCAAATTACATCTGGAAGACAGGAACCCAACACTGAGTTTATTGTAAACGAGTGTTTACAGTATTTGGTAGAACCAGTATCATAATGATCTTGGGTGTAGGTGCACACTATTTGGCTGCACCTGACTACCACGCCCTGTGAACGCCTGTAAACGTACAAACAGAAAAAAACAAAAGCGGCAGATGTGCACTGAACAGGAAGGTGGGTGGCGTGCATGCGGGCATTCTCACATTCCCTTTTCTAAAATAAATCGTCAGCGTTGGCATCAGTGGGTTCAGAATAGCTCATTAAGTTTGTTAACAACGGCGCTGATTTGTGTTCAGGTCTTTCCAGTCGGAAGGCGTTTGTCTGCAACATTCTCGCTGAGAGTTCCTCGCCGTCGCGGTGTATTGTCCTCTGTCTCGGCTTCATTTTGTTTGAGAGCGCTGTGTTGACTCAGGTGCAGGGACGCGCGAAGATAACTTCCCCCTCTCCTCCCCCTTGTCCCCTAGACTTCTCTTTTACTGCCAAATACCACCTGCTTTGTTGCAGATAACAGCGGGCTTAAGCCCCTTTATCACAAAATTGGGGTATCAGAGATGTATACGCCTGTGCATTTTGCACAGAACCCAACGATACAGGTCACTGTCGTGTCTGTGGGATGGATAAAATAGTTGTTGGAAAGCCACAATTGCTTTCAGCACAACAAGGCAGGAGAAGTCTTAAACTTCACATTCAGGTCTGGCTTTTCCCCATTCCATTCCACACAACTGTCGTTCTCGCCTTTGTTTCGCCTGTGGTACTACTGATACAATATGTTTCACACAGAATAGCAACATAGGGAAGCTGGCCCATTTGCACAACGACTTCAACACCATGTTCCTTGGGAATAACTTTTATTCAGAACTGAGGCATAAGGGAGAAAAGCTAGCTATGACCGGTGGTGGGAAAGGGGCTTCTGGTATGCGTCCTGCACTACCGCAGAAAATTGTGGAGTGCGATTTCAACACTATGTTCCATATAAGTACCTTTCACACAGAACAACAATAGAGGGGAGGAAAAAGCAGGTTTTGACAGGCAGTGTGAAAGGGGCCTCTAATACTACCTCAGAAGTTGGCCAATTTGCACTTCTATTACAACCCCACTTTACATACCGGTACCAACATGGTCTTTTGTCTAGAAGTGACCATTCTCTGTCCAATAATCAACGCACTGCACTTCGCCGAGGTAGCCTGCCGTGCCTTTTATAATCCTCCTCATCCTCAGTAAAAGTAAAGCCAGGGCTTTTCGTTGTAAAGGTGACAAATATGTTGCCGAGCTGCAGCTTTTACTTCCAAACAGGGAAAAGGCACCAGACCACTTCCTGTTCGGTCACTTAGCAACCAGCGACAAATACGGCAAGCTTAAGTCCGGCCGCTGTTTTTGATGTGGTAAAGGTTTGGGGAACCTCCATCAACAGCTCTGCTATTAGCCGTTTGTCGTTGGTCTCTCCAGACTTGAGTTGGTCTTTCCCAGCCTGTGTCATCCAACCGTAGTTTTGTATGATGCACAATTGTGAAATTCACTACTTTCTTACACACCAGAAGTATCGTCAACATTGTTATTGTTGTTGTGACATCAGCTTTCTCTCAGCCCCTCCCTTCCTCCCTCCGTGTCTTTGCTGACCGTGCCAAAGCGTGGCATGCTCTCTCCAGTTGGAGAATTTTTTTCCTTTGCAAACCTCAGCAATATTTGCCTAATTCACTGAGCGCTAACAGTGTCGCCTTGTTGTATCGAGTTAACTCGCATTTCAACAAATGGCTCCCCTCTCCCCTTGGTTTAGGTTCTCAGCGTGTACAAATCCCACTTAATATTTCAGTTTTCTGTTCGGTTCCAGCAACATCGGATTCAGTTTCTTTAAAAGGGGACATAATAGCCAAAAGCTAAGCAGATCTGCAGAGATCTTGGATGCACAAATAAGCAGCACAATATAAAATTGTTGCTTTGTTTCATTTTCTCATTTTTTATTTGTGTTGTCTATGGTCTTCTTTATTTATGAATATTCTTTACATTGTTGTATGTAGGATCGCTTCGAAAACAAGATACCTTAAGTGTTTACTCTTCATAATAAAATAATTTACATACTGTATTATTATAACGTTACATGGAAGCAGTCACTAGTGGAACCACCACAGACAGGAAACCCCCCTGACCCTGTTACCTCATGGCTCACCTTCCCCCAAACATCATTCCTCAGTCTACCTGCGCACCTCCGTTCCATCCTCTCCCCTCTCTAACAGCCTCTCATCAGTCCATCAACACCATCTATCCCTCCACCCCGCATCCATCATGTCTACCTTTTTGCCTAAAACCCTCTTATCCCGGGCTTTCGCCCACTCAGCCTTCTTGTTATTTCGCCGACTCTTCAGAGGACGCCGAGTGGAACAGGAGGTATTACCCCACCATTTGCTGACATGCATACCTGTCTGGCTGGCAGCGGCGCGGTTAAACTGTTGTGGATTTGTGGAGATGGGCTCTCACGTGGGAAAATACGCTGGACTGTAATACAGCTTCCTTTTTCATAGCAATTACTCACCTTGGTCCTTCACGCAAAACCCAACAGAAATGGCAATTTTCTGTGTGCGCTTTCACATAGTCCAGACAGAATGCCGCATTCAGATAATTAGATGACAATAATTAATTCTGTCTTTCTGCTAATCCCACGCCTTTCCATGCCAATGTTTTTTGCCTTCGTATCTGGCAAATTGGCGGGTCTCCTATGTCCCCCACCATTCCGTGTCGGTATGTTTCCCTATTCTTTTCTTTTCTTTCCTCTGTTCCTTTTCACACAGCCACCGTTATACATCAGATACTGTCTTAAAAAACAGGAAATTGTTTTTGTTACTACCTCCGAAACCAGCAAATTGACAGGTCATCTTCGTCCTCCTATTCCCTCTCATTGTGTTCCGCTTTTCACTTTCACGGCGCCACCGTTACGTCTCAATAGCCGGGAAATTGATGGGTTGCATTCACCCCCCACTTTTGTATTGGTGTTTACGCTATTCCCTTTCACATAGCTACCATTGTACCTCCCATAAACATGTATCAGATTTTTTCATATCAGTGTGAACTCTACAATTCCCATTTTTTCATATCCGACCCGGGCTTTTTTCATATGTGGATATAAATTGGATAAGTATCTGACGCGAGTGCAGTATGGATGCTCACGCTGTGTACGTTATCAAAAGGCAACAAACGTCACAATTGTTCAACAAAACATACACACCACAAAACGGCACCGGTGGATGAAGCAGCAGAAAACAGTCAGTGGCGAAAAGAAGATGCTTTAGAATTGATAAATATAAGAAAATGTGGGCACTGGTTGCGCAAAATCCTTGAAATTGCCACAAATGCGTCATGACGAGACCTCTGCGAGGGGCTACATTTACTTCCGTAAACACGCAGTCTCACAGTTGTGTGCATGCATGTGATGTCACGGATGTGTTCCGTCCACAGTAGAAGCCGCATTTGTTTTTGTAATGTGAATGACTGCATAAAAAGATGAGATTTAACACAAATCAGAATTGGGCATCATGCCTTGCAGTGTAAACGTAGCCTAAACCGTTCCACCTTTGTTACTACCTCCAAAGCTGGAAAATTGGTGGTTCTCTCATCAGTGAAGGTTAAAATATTTGGTGTTTGGGATGTAGGATCTGTGCTTATGTAGCGAATTGTAAGACACACTCGTCCCCCCACACCACGTTCAACAGGGGTACTTTTGCCCGAGGGGATTTTATTTTAAATTATGGTAATCCCCGACTGTAACGTGGTACAGGCGGCAGTCGGTTGGACTGGGAAGCGTGCGGCATAATCTCCCGGCTCGACGGAGGAGCGTCTTTAATGAGGTTAGTGCCACTTGAGGAGCAGAGTGGAGGGAATTGGCAGTTAGCGGATCCCGCCATGCCGCTTATCATTGTACTTGATTCTCAGATACTTTGACCCTCAAGTGTTGTCATTTGGTTCCCCTTTCCAACTTGTTTGACTCTGTGGTTTGATCTCTAAAGACTACTAGCGTGCAGACCTCAGCCAAGGCCTAACATTCTCACATGCAGTCGGCGTGAGCTGTCCCGTTTGGCCACGAGCTCCCTGACAAGGGTTATGAGCGTCTTTAACACCACATGACACAGTGGTGGCAGCGGTGGCAGCGGTGGCATGTCATCACCGAAATGGCGTGCACAAACGATGCCACCGGGATTTAGGACAGGCTGTCACAATTCCCGTGAGATTGGCTTGGCTCGTTGACAGCAATTGGCAGCGATTGCGCGTCTCAAACTCTGTGACGGTAATCCCGACTCCCGCCTAGTGTTTTTGTACTTTTATGTGGAAATGGGAAGCTTTGTTGTGCCACTCATCACCGGACTGATGAAGCTTTAAATGCTGTTTGATTTAGGCAGCAGGGACGCTGTTTGTGCGTCGGGAGTCGAGCCTGCGAGGAAGGGAGGGTGGCTGATTTGCGCATGTGATGGTTCGTCAGATCCCGAAAGGATGAATAAGAACCTAATCTCCCTCTTTCAGGGAACCCAACCACTGATGTCTCAGATAGAGGGACTGTGGGTGTGGAGCCTGCTTGACTACATATCACTATGCTATGCTAAGCTAGAGCTAGTCTTCATGTATCTATTCCTGGGAAAGCCTGCATGCGTTTCTGATCTTGAATTTCTGTGTAACGCTGCAGGAGAAGCTGCTTCCCATATCCCAGTTTTGTTCATTCATTCATTCATTTTCCAAACCGCTTATCTTCACTAGGGTCGCGGGTGTGCCGGAGCCTATCCCAGCCGACTGTGAGCGAGAGGCGGGGTACACGCTGAATTGGTCGGCAGCCAATTGCAGGGCACATATTAACAAACACCCATTCACACCCACATTTGCACCTACAGGAAATTTAGTGTCTTGAGTTAACCTACCATGCATGTTTTTGGAATGTGGGTGGAAACCGGACTACATGGAGAAAACCCACGCAGGCACAGGGAGAACATGCAATCTCCACACAGGCGAGGCCGGATTTGAACCCGGGTCCTCAGAACTTTGAGGTGGATACGCTAACCAGTTGTTCACTGTGCCGCCCCAGTTTTGTTCCATTCAGGAATTCCTGCCCCCCCCCCCCACAGAGAGAGTGTTAACTTTAGTCACTTGCTGTAATGGACAGGGGTAGGTGGGGGAGTTAACTATGTGAGGAATGTCAAAGGTGCAGGAAAAGGCCCAAGGGCAGGGTAAACCCAGGGACGACGTCAGTGGCTTTTGGGTTTCGGAGGGGCAAAAGTGTCCCAAGGGTCCCAGGGGAAATCAGTCAAGCTGCCAAGGTCTCATATTACAACAGGTTCAGGACTGTTACTTGGAGTACTTTGCAGTTTCAGAACCGGTCTTTCTGTGCTCACCAGGTTCAGAACAAGATAATTGCACGATTGCCTCCCTGGTTCGGGATGCTATTGGATTTTGGGGCTTCGAGGGAGTAAACATAGCCCAAGGGTGCACGTGGAGGTCAGGGGAAATCAGTCAAGCTGCCAAGGTCTCATGTTACAAATGGTGCAGGACTGTTAGTAAGACTACTTTGCAGGTACCAGGTTTAGTAGTGGCTACTAGCGCTACAACTTACCAGCTGCTCTAGCTTCTGTAGTTTAGGACAGGCTACTGTCACTCCTACATTATTTACTTGGTCTACGAAACCAGGTAAATGACTACGAGTGCTACTTCTTACCAGTTTATACTGAATGCTATCACTGTGACTAAATAGCTTACTAGCACTTAGCAAATTTAGGAGCAGTCGCTTTCCAAACCACCCAGCAGGTTCAGAACTGGTTGCTAAGTTACTCCTTAAAACAACCATTTAGCAGAACATCCAGCCCATCAAAGCAATACATTTCTAATTCTTCACAGATGGTACAAGTTGTTGTTGTTGCTCCAGGAGGCGATGGCGCTTAGTCATGCGTACCTCTCTATGATGGATAATTTATGACTGTGGGTGGAGTGCAAAGTGTCGTTATACAAGAATGATTCACATTGGGACCACTTCTTCTTTTAAGAAAGCCAATGTTGTACACCAGGAAGCATCTCCACAAAAGACGTAACAATAATAATAATGATAAGTCTATGTGTTGGGGAAAAAAAAACCTTTCCTCACGGGAATGTTTGTTAGTGTTTTATCTGCCATCAGCCTTCTGACACACTGACAGTTTGACAGTCGACTGTGAGCAATTCATTAGCATCATTATTAAATGTCGCAATCTTTTTTTTCCCTCCAAAACAAAGGCCTTAATTATCCCTAATAATGACACATAATCTTAAATCAGGTGTTCAAAGGTCTTTAAAATGCCACATTGTCATCCAATCCCCTGTCAAGAATAATAAGGATAAAAGTCAATGTTTCCTTTTGTTGTAGTGGATGAGGTAGAGTTACCTTTACATGAATAAAAGCTGCTACCTGCAAAAATATTAATACAAAAAAATGCCACGTTGTTGTTGAACCAGCTGACAAGAATGATTACAATTAAAGCCAAGAGTTCTTGTTTTTTTTTTTAGTGTTGATAAGATAACTACGAATAAATGCTGCTACCTGATAAAAATGCCACATTCTCGTCCCTTTGTATTAAACCATCTGATAAGAAAAATTATTTTAAAAATGTCATGTTGTATAGATATAGGTTGAGGTAGTTTGCATTGATATTTAGTAAATCCTAGCTGACAAGAATAATAAGAATTAAAGCCGATATTTCATTTTCTTGTGTTAGATTTTGGTAGCTCTCACGATTAAACTGCGACCTGTTGGGGGTAAAAAAGAAAAACACATTGTCGGCCAGTTGTATTAAACCAACAGACAAGAATAATAAGAATTAAAGTCAATATTTCATTATGTAAGGTAGATATAGGTAGTTTGTTTGAAGAAATGCCGCAACCTCCTAAAAATGCCACATTGTCATCCAGTCATATCAAAGCAGCTCACAATAATAAGAATTAAAGCCAATATTTCATTATCCAGCCATCCATTTTCAACACCGCTTATCCCGGTTAGGGTCGTGGGGCGCTGGAGCCTTTCCCAGCTGACCTCGGGCGAAAGGCGGACTACCACCTGTACTGGTCGCCAGTCAGTCGCAGGGCACATATAAACATGGACAACCATTCGCACTCACATTCATACCGTCACTGAGTGGGAACTGAACCCACGCTGCACCAAAGTCAGGCGAGTGCACCACTACACCATCAGTGACCATATTTCATTATTTTGAGTTTAAATACTGTAGGTATAATTTGTTAGTTTGCATTTTTTTTAAATGCCTGTAATACTGCGAGTGAATACACTGCCAGGCTCAGGCAGAAACACTTTGATCCACTTAAAGCTCAGCAACAATAACCTCAACCACCCCCTCACCCAGTATCATCGTCTGCTTCTATCTCACACACCTTTCTATTCATAGCCACGCACGCACACACACACACACACACACACACACACACACGTACTTCGCTGTAGGGCAGATACAGAGAAAAGCCAATAAAAGAGAGTAAACACTGAGAGGAAAAGCAACACTTTTGTCAGTGCTGCTGTGTAGTCGGACAGCTTTACTACACAAAGCACACATGTTGGATAGATGCAGTATGTAAATAGCATGGAAATTGAAAGTCCTCACGGGGTCATGTTTTGCACAGGAAGTAGTTGTAGTTTGTTCAATACGTAACCTTCGCCAAAAGGTTTTGCCTTCTTGGTTTTGTTGGTGTGTTTCCGTTTCAGCCTCCCTACACAAAAAACAACAACAAAATCGTTTGTAATGTAATTTTTAATAAGAAAAATAGAACTGTATGATATTGTACTTTATAAAAACATAGTTTTGCCATTTCTTTCTTCAATTAAAAGAAGTCATTCTTCACAGAGGATAAAGAATAGATGCCTGCGAGTACTATTATATTATGTCTTCATGTGTTGCTCCACCATTTGTGTTCAAATATTCATTGATTAAAGTGTTATTATAACACCACTTCACCGATGCTATTCGTTAGCGGCGTGTTTGACATTGTTTGTTAGCTTGAAGCTAAATGCACTTTATTAAGCCAAAGCTATGTGTCTGTTTAAATGCACAATGTATTATTTTCTATGCGTTATGTTTAGTTTTTGCAAGTGACTTATGTAAGCTTTCCGCTCTTTTTTGAAGAATTGTTCACTATCTTTCAAACTGCTGCTTGTTGTGAGTTGAGTAAACTCCCACCATGCAGTGCTCATATCTCAAATTTCTCCTGTCAAAGCAAAAGAATTGGCCAAACAACGGCCACTCGTATCTCATGACATCACTGTAACTTCCTGTCTACTTTTTATTATACTGTACATACAGTAACAACTTATTTTTTTATTATTGTTTTGCCACATAACCTTCATTCAGTTTTTACTTTGATATACAACTACAGCTTGTTTGGTTGCTTCTTTTTGTTTTTGTTTTAAATAACCTACTTAGAGTAACTAATTATGTACTGTAACCCAAATATAATTTCTCCTTAATATCCCCCCCAAAAATTCTGTCATAGTTTATTCAGTTTGAATAAATAAAACAATTCAAAACAAATTGTTAACCTAATAGCATAATTGCCTAAGTCATTTTTAACTAATTGTCACAATATCAATAGAAATACCAATGTGCTTGCTAAAAATTGTGTATTTTCTTTATGTCAGTGTAGATCCTCAGTCATCCAGGTTATGGTATTCCGCAAAGGTTAAATCGAGGCAACTGGACTCTTCTTGTTTGTTGAATTAGTTGTTTTTTTCTTGTTTTCCGAAAACGTTCAAAAATGTCTTATGCAATTATGCTAGTAGGCTAATGGAATAAGAATCTTGTCAAAATAGGATTTCACATGTTAAAATGTGCAGCTGCTGGATGAAGTTTGCTTTGACGTTAACCTGAGCTGCATAAACAAAGCGGTATTATTTAACAAAATGTTCCTTTCAAATGTTTTTCTTTAATACGACACCACAAGGACTGTGCGTCTCAGTTACACAACTGATGTCGCACCCCGCCACTTGCATATGAATAATTAAGTTACCATTTGTCCACCGTGGTCTTTTAACTGTTACATATTACACGCATCACATAGCATCATACTCGCATATGCGCTTTCATCCTTTCATTCTGCTTGCCGTGCTTAGCTGTGCACGAGTGTTTGTATTTATTTTTTTCAAGATTGCAGGGCGGCCGGCGTTGGCGTGTGCACACATGCCCGAGCGGTTTGCGGTTGAAGCTGTGAGTTTCCAGGGTGTAGTTCAAAGAAATGTGGCTTGACGTTGGGACTTGATGTACTGCGTGCAAACGTCTCACTCTTGTCTTTACTTTTGACATGATTTTTTTCTCCCTGTGTTTCAGGTCATCCGAATAAGTCCAAGCAGGACTTGGAAATCCGCCGTAGGACACGCCCACGACTTCAACCTGAACATCCTGGAGGTGAGCACCTGAAGGATGTCTTTTAAGACATTATTAAGGCTCAGCTTCACTAAATGTGACCTCTAGAAGTATATGTGCTCAATTTCATATCACATTTTAGCAGGACATTTTTTTTATATTTAAGAGAAAAGTCTTTTATTTTCAGGAAGAAAAAAAAGACGCAATCTGCGTTGTGAAAAAAATTGACATTTTTTTTCTTTTTACAAAAGGTGCCACCATGCATTCATTCATTCATCTTCTGTTCCGCTTAACTCCACACAGGCGTGACCGGGATTTTAACCCCGGTCCTCAGAACTGTGAGGTAGACGTGCTAACCAGTTGTCCACCGTGCCGCCAGGTGTCACTATATACATCCATCCATCCATTTTCTGAGCCGCTTCTCCTCACTAGGGTCGCGGGCGTGCTGGAGCCTATCCCAGCTGTCATCGGGCAGGAGGCGGGGTACACCCTGAACTGGTTGCCAGCCAATCGCAGGGCACATAGGAACAAACAACCATTCGCACTCACAGTCATGCCTACGGGCAATTTAGAGTCTCCAATTCATGCATGTTTTTGGGATGTGGGAGGAAACCGGAGTACCCGGAGAAAACCCACGCAGGCACGGGGAGAACATGCAAACTCCACACAGGCGGGGCCGGGGATTGAACCCGGGTCCTCAGAACTGTGAGGCTGACGCTCTAACCAGTCGTCCACCTTCTCTAATACAATTTAATAAAAAAATAAAACTTAATTCTCATAAGATCATGACTTGTTTTTATATTTATATTTTTTTCCACAAAAATATAATACTCAATTGTTAAGAATAGACACAATTTATCCTAAATTTATACTATTTTAACCCAAAATTATATTTTTTTTACTAAAAAACTACTCAACTTTTTCTCTTTTTTTTGGCCGGCCGGGTATCGCTTTCTTAAAAACCGGAAATGTATTTTTTAGCGTGTGAAAGTTTAGATGCATTTTGATTGGCGGTAATCTGCTAGTTGCAACACCACACAACTGCGATTCAAATTTTGAATCGCTGCAAAGCCAGGAGCTGAGTAATCAGCTACTCGTGAAAATAGTTTACGAATCACGTACACTGCGTGGGAGTTCAGTCGGTCGGGTTTGGTCGCAACACTCAGTGTGCGGCAGGCTTTAGACTATTTTTGTTGATGCTTTTTAGGTCATCGTGATGTGTGCTTGGTCGTCTTAATATTCCCACCACAGCGCAACCTCGTGAGCGTGACGTGTGGAGAATCATGCGCTGGCAAGATGGTGAGGCCGAGATGCCGCTGAGGCCCAGACCTTGACAACAGGTAAACATTTTCCCCACAGGAAACAGTTGCCATAAAACCTTTAACCGTATAGGCAATGTTTTGAGTCGAATTTAAACATTCTTACAAGCGTAAAATTCTGTCAACCATTGTTAATTTTAAGAAAAAGAAACTGTAAAAGCCTGGATTAAGGGCACCAACATGAAGTACAATTTTTTTGCTTTTTGGTTAATAAGAAGATTAGAAAAAAAAGGGAAATTGAACTAATTCTGTTCCAGGGTCAAACTCTTGCCATAGTAATAAAGCCCAATCTTGTAAGTCACATACTGTTTTACAGGTGTAAAAATAAGTTAACCCAACATTTTAACCAGCACGTACTATAAACTGCAACAATTATAACACATACTAAGGTAAAAAAAATAATGTATTTCATTGTGTTTTTTTTAAGTCATATGTATTGCAAAGGTTATACATTTCAGAAAATTCATACGTAAAAAATCTATAAAAAAAGTTGTATATTTCCCCAAAAAGTCACATATTGCTGAAAAAAGTCTTACATTTCCAAAATGTACATTTATGACAAAATTAGTAAATTGTTGAAGAAAAAAGGCAAATATTTCCACAAAAAGTTATATATTTTCGAAATCAAAGTCACAAATTCCCGTAAAAAGTCGTATGTTTTCTCATTAAAAAAAGTTTTATCATTCTGAAACAAGTTATAATTTAATAATAATAATAATCTTTCTGGAAAAGTCATAGAAGAAGTCATGTATTTGTGAAAAAAGCCTTATATTTCCAAAAAGTCATGTATGCCCGTAAAAAAAGTTGTATATTTCCATAAATATATATTTCAGAAAACATTTTTACATTTCTGATTTAAAAAAATCTATTTTAAGTTATATATTCCTCAAAAAGTTGTATATTTCCCACAAACTACTATATACATTTCCAAAATAAGTAGCATATTTTTGAAAAACAATATATATACACAATATAAATATATTGTTCCGTAAACAAAAGTTGAATATTTTCAAAAGTTACATCTAAAAAAAGATCTATATTTCCAAAATGAAGTCGTATAGTTCTTAAAAAAAACCCACATTTCTTTTTTTTCTTCAGAAAATTTTTCACATTTACAGAAAGTTGAATACTGATACTGATAAACGTCATATATAATCTGCAGTTGCACGATGGGAAATGTGGAGAGCCAAAACGGCGAGAACGCCTTCCACGGCGTTTCGGCCGGCCACCTCTCCCGTAAGCACGCGTCATCACGCTCTCTCCGCCTGTCCTCCGCCGCCAAGCAGTCGGTGGCCCGCCGCCCTCGCCACTCCCTGTCGGCCAAGCAGCCGGAGCGGCACCGCAACTCGGAAGCGTCCACTCGCTCCTCCAGCACGCCCAGCATCCCGCGCTCGCTGGCCGAGAGCGGCCCGGAAGCCTTTGATGCCGAGGATGCGGGCGGCCTGACCGACTTAGGCGTCAACCCGCACTGGACGCAGCGCGTGGCCATGACCTTGAGGCCCGAGGAGCACGACGCCTCGGCCACGCCCACGCCCGACACGTCCGAGGCGGACACACTGGCTCACGATGACGAGCCCGCCGGTTTCAAGAAGATGCGCTCCAAGTCGGCCGACATGTGGAGGGAGGACAGCCTGGAGTTCTCGCTGTCGGATCTCAGCCAGGAACACATGACCAGCACGGAAGAGATGGTGGACGGAGGCGAGGAGGAAGAGGAGGCGGAGGAAGAGGAGCCGTTCAGCCGATCGCCCCGAGGACCCAAAGGTGCGACGCGCGACATTTATATAACTGTATTTACACAAGGCTGCACTGATTCATAATCTTTAGGTACTCAATTCGCATTTACTGAAGTAGAACCAATCAGATCATTGATCTTGTCTACCACCTCCTTGATGGGTGACTGACTGATTTCATTTATTTCATGCTGAGTTCAAGGATGCACTGTAATAAATTAATAAATAAATGAAAATGCCATTTAATAAATGTGAAAAAATACAAGATTAATTAAAACTGTAAATAAATAAAAACAGAATTTAAAATACACATCATTTAATTTCATTTTCATTAATATTAAAAATAAAAATTGCCATTAGAAATGCAAACCATCCGTCCATCCATTGTCTGAGTCGCTTTTCCTCACTAGGGTCGCAGGCGTGCTAGAGCCTATCCCAGCTATCATCGGGCAGGAGGGGGGGGGGGTACACCCTGAACTGGTTGCCCTCTAATCGCAGGGCACATATAAACAAACAACCATTCGCACTCACATTCACACCTACGGGCAATTTAGAGTTGTCAATTAACCTACCATACATGTTTTTGGGATGTGGGAGAAAACCCACGCAGGCATGGGGAGAACATGTAAACTCCACACAGGCGGTGCCGGGGATTGAACCCAGGTGCTGTGAGGCAGACGCTCTAACCAGTCGGTCACCATGCCGCCAGAAATGCAAACTTCATTCTTAAATATAAAAAACTGATGAAATGAAAGGTTTATAAAAATGTATGAAAATGCCATTAAATAAATCCAAATGAAATGAAATTTAAAACAATGTTTATTTCTACAAATTATATTAAATGCATAAATGTGGCATTAAATAATAATTAATTGAATACATTTGAAAGAATAAAAATGCGACGACTGGGGTCCCCCTCACAGTTCTGAGGACCTGGTTTCAAACCCGCCTGTTGGCGTTTGCATGTTCTCCCCGTGCCTGCGTGGGTTTTCTCTGGGCACTGCGGTTTCCTCCCACATTCCAAAAACACGCATGGCAGGTTGACTGAAGACTCTAAATTGCACGTAGGTGTGAATGTGAGTGCGAATGGTTGTTTGTTAAATGTGCCATGCGATTGGCTGGCGACCAGTTTATGGTGCACTCCGCCTCTCACCCGAAGATAGCTGGGATAGGCTCCAGCACACCCGCGACCCTTGTGAGGATAAGCGGTACAGAAGATGGATGGATAAATGAAAATGCCATCAAATGTAAAAAAAAAAATACATCAATAATTAAACATGTAAATAGATACCATTAAAAATACAAATTTCATTCATAGATATAAAAAAGTTATAAGTTCTAGAAAATTAATTCATCTGCTTGATTACTGCAAATTAAACATGGCATCAAGTAAATATAAAATATAATTTAATAATAACCATTTCAATAAATAAAAATGCCATTAAATAGATCATGTCATTAAATAAATACAAAAAATAAAGAAAACGTAACCAGATGTGTTTAAATAAATACAAATCAGATAAATTAATAGTCATCAATTGAATAAATTGTGAAATTATAGGAACTTCAATTAAATAGATAAACATCCCATTATATACAAATGTCATGTCATTTAATTTAAAATATCCACTGAATAATTACAGATTTCTATACAAATACCAATAAAAAAATAAATAAAAGAAAATATCAGCTAAATGAAAAAATTAGTTAAATGAAAATGATGCTGCCCGCGACCCTAGTGAAGATAAGCGGTATAGAAAATGGATGGATGGCTGGATTGATGGATGAAAATAATGCCATTAAATTAATGAAATTACCATTAAATAATTAAATACGTCATGAAATATGCATGTATCAGTCATAACAAATGATTATTAAGTTGAATGTAATTTTCGCCATTGAATTACTAAATGTACACCATATTTAATGTCTAGTCACCTCCAATATTCCATATTTTCGTCATATTTAATGTGACACTAATGAAGCATATTTACATCATTTATAATGCTTTATGGACTCCTCATGCGTGTGTGACAGGTGTAGCAGAGCGCGCCTCGTCTTTGGACCACCTGTGCAGCCACCAGAGTGCGGGCTTCCGGGATCAAAGGGTCCGCCGCAGAGACGTCGAGCAGGACGGCAGCGGCGGTCGCGATGTCAACCCTGAGACTGGGCCGATGTCCCCGAGTGAGGAGGACGGCGGCGGCGGCGGCGGCGCTTACGGAGCCTTCACGCTCCCCTGCCGACGCTCACACTGCCTCTCGGAGGGCCTGAGTGGGGTCGGCTTGGCGGCCCCACAGACGCGTCCTGTTTTTCAGGGACGCCGCGCGCAAACCACTCAGGTAAACACTGCCGAGCATTTTAACAAACGTCTAAAGAGTATGACCTCATCACTCATTTGCTGTTTAAATTCAAATGTATTTTTAGTTTTAGTATGCTTATTTTTATGTGAAGGAAAAGTCATTTTGCAGGCTTTAAAATAATTGTTTTAATTTAATTTAATTGATTATTAATTTTATTATAAAACATTATGAGGGAATAATGTATTTTTAATAATGCGTTGTTCCATCCATCCATCCATTTTCTGAGCCGCTTCTTGTCACTAGGGTCGCGGGCGTGCTGGAGCCTATCCCAGCTGTCATCGGGCAGGAGGCGGGTTACACACTGAACTGGTTGCCAGCCAATCGCAGGGCACATAGGAACAAACAACCATTCGCACTCAGTCATGCCTACGGGCAATTTAGAGTCTTCAATTCATGCATGTTTTTGGGATGTAGGAGGAAACCGGAGTGCCCGGAGAAAACCCACGCAGGCACGGGGAGAACATGCAAACTCCACACAGGCGGGGTCGGGGATTGAACCCGGGTCCTCAGAACTGTGAGGCTGACGCTCTAACCAGTCGTCCACCATGCCGCTCTAATGCGTTGTTATTTAATTAAATAACCTTTTAATTAAATGTGTTTATTTTCTAAAGCAAAATGTTTTATTTTAATAAATATTTGTATTAGATTTGTAATTATTGTACTCATTTCTAGATCGGGAGTCTATTTTTGGTGTCATGAAAAAGTATAACAATATTTTATTAATATAATTATTTAATTGTCTAAAATATATTTTAATATTATTATTATTTATATTATGATTCATAATATTTTTGCAGATGTTAAAGCTCCTAATTTATTTACACATTCGTTTTTATTAAATTCTTAAAATGTGGTCTTGTACAACATTTGTATTTTATTTATTTCTATGAGTAAAACATTTTTTATTACATCTACAATTAAGTTTTTTATATTCAGTTTTTAACGATGAAAAAGTAAATACACATGCATTTAGTATTTATCACAGTTGGTTGCGCTGGCCTTGTTTCCGTTCTCTCCAGACTTCTTGCACACACCAGACGAAGGCTGATGCACACTTGTGCTTTAAATATTAATTGAATTAGTCGTTTCAATTTAGCCAAAAGCTGATTGACTAAAAAGTCACCATGAGATTTGTTAAAACAAGAGTTTGTGTCTTAGTCACATTCAGTAGAAAAGTCCATAACAAGAGAAGTTTCCTTCCCAAGAACCACCAAGCTGCACTCAATAAGTGCACATCACAAATTCACCCGGCTGTGTTTGTGCGTGTGTTGGTGTGTCTGTGTGTGTCAGGGGGGTTGAGCAGCAGCTATAAATAGACGCACAAGGCGGCAAAACATGGAGGAAAATGAATAGAGTGTCTCAGTTTCTTAAAAGACGAACTCTGAGGAGGACACTGAACCTCTCGTGGAAAACTTTCCAGCGGAAACAGATGCCACACACGCACACACACACACACACACATACTAATGCTCTAGCACATACACACATTCTATATATAACGTAAATGACCACATTGTGTTTTGACCAACAAGCTCCGTCTATATGTTGGGTGACGTACCATCATCATTCCATTAGTGGGAAAGTTTCACCTTCAGTTGGCGCCCGACTCCCCCCCCCCCCCCCCCCTTTTTTTACTTTATATATCTTTTTATGTCCTTATACATTAGGCTATATGATTAATCGACTTCGACTTGATTTTCATCTTATTGTAATCAACAACAACAAAACATCTTTAATCATATTTATATTCCTTAACATATGTGTAGGTGTACTGTATATGCGAAGGTATAGCAATATGTGTATATGTATAGATATTCAAATCTCTTTGCTGTTAAAGATGTGTAGTTTTGGGTTTGTATTTATTTATTCATGTAGTTTTTGACGTCTTGAATGAATTAAAAAAAATAAAAATAAAAAATTTCTTTTTTTAAATCAACCCCTAGTTGGCGCACCATCTTGGGCAATGTAAATTTGTAATTGTTATTCCAGGTCACATATAAACAGATTAAAATGTTAGTCTTGCGTACCCCCTGGAGAAACCACACCCATTTTCAGTTCTTGTTTGAATTTTTCAACCAAAGGGTGCACTTTTATTGGGTTAGTCCAGGTGTCGGCAACCTTAAACATTCAAATAGCCATTTGTTTGTTTCTTGTTGGTACAATTTGAATTTTGAGGGTCTGTTTTATTGGGTTAGTCCAGCCTTTTCATAACATTGGCGTACCTCCTCCCACCAAACATCCCAATTTAAAAAAATGCTCCTTTTGAATAAAAATTTAAAAAAAATAAAAAATAAATAAATTATTTGTTGTACTATATCGCATATACTGATAACCAATGTAATTCTACGCACCCATTCGAGGACCCACACACATTTCTGCCCAAATTTTACTCAAAAATTTAGGTTAAATTCTGTACAATTTCAATTCCAAGGGCCCTCTTTATTGGATTATCCCTGCCTTTTCCCGAACAATTTCACCTCAATGTCCCGACTGAGTTGGCATTCCCACTCTGCCCAGCGCACACCCTTGAAAAATGTCCAGAAATTATTACTTTAAATATGAATTATGTCTTACATGTACCCTGTATAAGCTACACACAACATGGCGTCCTCCTCCCGACAGGACATTTCAGCCGCGTTGGGAGAGGGCAGTGAGTATGGCGACAGCGGCATTGATGGCGTGGCGGCCGAGCCAGATGTGCCGGCGGACGGTGAGCAGTTGTCGCGGCGCTGCAAGGCCATGTCGGCATCCTTTTCCGTGTACTCTGCTGTCGAGAACGCCCTCTTTCGCAACGGCAGCGACAGCGGTAGCAGCAGCGCGGCGGAGGCACGAGGAGGTGGCGGAGGTGTCTACGAGAACTTCCGCAAAGAGCTGGACAATCAAGTCTGGGTCAGTTACATCCATCCATCCAGCCATCCATCTTGTTTTACTGCTTATCCTCACTAGGGTCGGGGGCTGCTGGACTGCTGGAGCCTATCCCAGCTATCTCCGGGTGGGAGGCGGGGCACAGCCAATCGCAGGGCACATAGAAACAAACAACCGTTCGCACTCACATTCACACCTACGGGCAATTTAGAGTCTTCAATCAACCTACCATGCAGGTTTTTTGGATGTGGGAGGAAACCGGAGTGCCAGGAGAAAACCCACACAGGCACGGGGAGAACATGCAAACTCCACACAGGCGGGGCCGGGATTTGAACCCCCCGGTCCCCAGACCTGTGAGGCAGATCCAGAACTGTGAGGCAGATGTGCTAACCAGTCGTGCACCGTGCCGGCTGGGTCAGTTACAATTATACTTTATCACATTATAGCTAATTGTTCTGACTTAAAAACAATAGAGTATGTGGCGAAGCTTTGAATGGCTATGAAGTAATTTTTTCATTTATTCTTACTATTTTCTTTGACGTTGTCATCACTCAACCCCTTGTGATACGACATGTGCATAAGAGAAAAGCCCCAAAATAATAATTGCTATAATAGACAAAATAGACAAGGAGAATGATTCCTGTTCAAATTTTAGACCTAATTGTCCTTAAAATTTGAGGTTGAATTCCAAAATGTTGAACAATTTCAATTACAGGGGTTATGTTAGTTGTTCATTACTGAGTTGTCGCACCCACGCTCTCTCGCCCACACGCAAAACAAAATGTTTTTGACTTTGAATTTAAACAAACAATATTAAAAAAACAATGTAATTATACTTACTCAATTATTTGTATTGCATTTTATTAAATCGCATTTTTAATCTTGCTCACCCCTTGCAAGACTCTCATGCATTTTCAAGTCTTCCTTTGTGTTTTGGACAAAGTGTTGCATAAATATTTTGAAAAAACCTCCAAGAACAAAAAATTTAATTCCGAGGGTTCTCTTTATTGGAGCAGTCTTGTCTTTACCAAACTTTTTAAAGCGCCCACCCCCTTCAACATCCACATTGAGTTGGCACACCAACTCTCACCTGCAACACTCTCACGAAAACGTAAAAAAAAAGCTTATTTTTTGACTAAAGAGTTACATTTTTATTTTTTATTTTTTACATTTTAAAGAATGTAGTAAATACAGATTGCAAATTACACTTTAAAACATGTGCACCTCTGCAGGACCCTCACACCTTTATTTATTTATTTATTTATTTATTTAGGAAATGCCATTTTTTAACCTTTATAGACCTCATATAAACTTTGTTTTAGTGTGAAGATAAGAATGTTGACCTTGTCTCTATCTCTGGCATTGTACTTTTTTGTGAGACAAAATAAGATAGAAGAGAGAGAGAGAAATAGACAGAAACTTCTTAGAAAGCGGCCAGCAGGTTGTATTTAAAATGTTTATTAATCGTATCATTCTCCAATTGCTTGCCCTCTCTCTTATCAAATAAAGGATTCATATTTTGACAAAATAAATCAGTTTTTATCCCATCATTTCTCCCCCTTCAGGCGCACCGAGGCTGGGACCGCTCAGAGGAGGCGAGCTCGGCGGTCAGCGACGAGCAAAGCAGCGGCACACTCAGCAGCGCCTACCCGTCGGAGTCGGCGGTGGCGGCGAGCTGCGCTCACGGCACGGTGCGCAAGGCGGGAGCGCTGGCCGTCAAGAACTTCCTGGTGCATAAGAAGGGCAAGAAGGTGGAGCCGGCCGCCAGACGCAAGTGGAAACACTACTGGGTCTCGCTAAAAGGTCTGTGCACCCTCAAACTAAAGACAACACAGTCCCTGTGACCTTGAGCGGGGTTCTTTGCTGTGCCTCCTCCTCTGTGTTTTGCGTTTTCTGTCCTCTGCCTCGTTTAATTTCATGCCGGCATCCGTGTCTAATCCATCTCATCCCCGAGCGATACACAACAACCGCCTGCCTCAGGAAAATTGAGACTGCGGAGTATAACGCTGTACTTTCCGAGAGGAGACTTAGGGCCCAAAATGTCTTATCTACTGCAGAAAAGTCGAGACAGTGAATTATAATACAAAGGCACCCTAACAGGGTGCAAGCTAATGTATATGAGGGTAGACTGACGTTTCCTGCAGCAAAGTGGAGATTGCAGTGTATAATACTGTAGTGTCTGGAGCTAAGGCACAGCAACAAACGTATTCGAGGGGAGACTGCGGAGTAATATTAAGGAACAAGGGGAGGCTAAGTGCCACTGCAGTGAAGTGGAGACTATGGAGTATAACACTAAGACACAGCTACAATGTAAGACAAATTATCTGGGTTGAGACTGAGGCCCATAGCAGTAAAATAAAGATTCTGGAGTATTCACTTAAAGTAGAGATTTTCTTTCTTGATGTGATTTGTAAGGCATGAAATGAATGACCGGTGTTTGCGTGCGTTCCAGGCTGCACGCTGTTCCTGTACGAGTCGGACGGTCGCTCGGGCATCGATCACACCAGCGTTCCCAAACACGCGCTGTGGGCCGAGAACGCCATCGTGCAGGCGGTGCCCGAACACCCCAAGAAGGATTTTGTGTTTTGCCTCAGCAACTCGGCCGGAGACGCCTTCCTCTTCCAGGTCAGCGGAAGTGTAAATATGTATGATATGTACGGTACGTATGGTATGTTGATGTGTTTAAAGGGCGCGCTGTCACTGAGCATTGTGAGCTATGACAATTCGTCATTTGTATGCTGGCACCTGTCACGTTCGCAAAATGGAGGACAAAGATGCAATGAATACATTTTATTAGGGTGGCTGACTGCTTTGCTCTTATCACACGTCCTCATCCGTACCTCATTTACATACAACCTGACTTTTTAACAATAGATGTAGCTTAATGTTATTGGTTCACTTTTGTTATACTTTATATGTAAATTAATTTATATTCAATTAACTCTAGCAACAGTTCTTGATTGTTGCCATTATTATCAATGATATATTGTCAATAAATGTAAAACATTTTGTTTAGTTTTTGTCGGGGCTGACAATCTTAACTCTTGAACCCGTTAAATATTGAATATGAATTGTAACGTGAAACGTGAATGTAGCCAATCAAAGAAGCGACCTTGCTGACGAACAAGCCCACCGGCCACAACCGCTTGCCTCGTCAGTCACGAAAGGTCCGGCGGCAGAAGAACTCAATCAGCCCACCCCCCACTCGATGATATGTCCGGCAGCAGAAAAGGTCCATTAGCACGCAGTTATTATGTATTTGTATTATTGCTGTGTTGGCTCGTGTGGATTCATCCTCCTGTCCCAATGACAATGAAGATGAATGTATTCCGTCGGCACAGAACGGAGTCCTTAATGTGACTGTGCGCGTTCGTCCCTTCAGACGTCGGGTCAGACGGAGCTGGAGAACTGGATCACGGCGATCCACTCGGCGTGCGCCGCCACCCTGGCCCGCCAGCACCACCGCGACGACACTGTGCGCCTGCTGCGCGCCGAGATCCGCAAGCTGGAGCAGAAGATCGACATGGACGAGAAGATGAAGAAGATGGGCAACATGCAGCTGTCCACCGTCACCGACGCCAAGAAGAGGAAGACCATCCTAGAGCAGGTAGGCTAAAATGGTGTTTTGTCTATTGCCTTTGGCCTCCACATGTCGCACAAACTGCTTTTTCGGCCACAAAAATCTGACCTTTTGGAAAAAAACAAAACAAGATAGGGTAAAGCAGTTGGTGGGAATTTTTTTTCATTATTTTATTGAGGTTAGTAGTCAAGTGTGCTTTTCAGGAATAACTCTACGAGTAGTATGATTTTTCCATTCGCATTGTTGTTCATGTCTTTTCCCTAAATTAAATTATTCAGGCTGTACAGTTGGGGCTTATAGCGCCACCTGTTGGCTTTGGCATGCACCTGACAGCTTAGAAAATAAATTTTTTAAATTGTGAATTTTTCTATTCATCATACACAAATTGTCACAAACTGGCATTTAGGTCTTTAAAAATGAAACTTTTGGGAAATATTGTGACCATGAAAAAAAAAGAAAGAAAGAAACCCCACAATGGGCGATATATAAAATTAAAATATATATCTGTATTTTTTATTGTACCGTATTACGATTTTAATTTTATTAAGATTATTTCTATTTTGTTTTGCTATTATTTACATTTATTTTATTGAAATACATTACTATTTTTCTAAAAAAAAAATTATTTTACTTTATTTATTTTAATTAGTTTTTAGTCACTGATGGTGTGGTGGTGCACTCGCCTGACTTTGGTGCGGGCAGCGTGGGATCAGTTGCCACTCAGTGACGGTGTGAATGTGAGTGTGAATGGTTGTCCGTGTCTATGTGTGCCCTGTGACTGACTGGCGACCAGTTCAGGGTGTAGTCCGCCTTTCGCCCGAAGTCAGCTGGGATAGGCTCCAGCGCCCCACGACCCTAACCAGGATAAGCGGTGTTGACAATGACAATTAGTTTTTATGTTGTTTTTCTTTCATTTAATGTTTTTGTTATTTATTTTATTGTTTTGTTTTTTTATTTAAAATTGTATCTTTTTAGTTTACATTTTATTTATTTTAGTTTTAATTTCAATGAATGTTTTGCATTTAATATACTTAGCTTTAATTTTAAAATGTACATTTGCTTTTTTTTAGTTTTAATTATTTTATTACAATTGTATTTAATTATAATATTTTT
The DNA here is from genome assembly GCF_024500385.1 of Phyllopteryx taeniolatus. Lineage (NCBI taxonomy): Eukaryota > Metazoa > Chordata > Actinopteri > Syngnathiformes > Syngnathidae > Phyllopteryx > Phyllopteryx taeniolatus. Next base: position 15,663,187 of record NC_084518.1, read on the forward strand.
ATTATGTTTTATTTACATGTATTTTATTGCATTTTAATATCTTTTATTAATTTAATTTATTTTTAATTCATTATTAGTATTTTATTTATAATTACTGTTTTATTTTGTTTCATTTAATTCATTTTTGGGCTTAATTTAAATTTGTTGAATGGCATTTAATATATTTTGTTTTAATTTAAAAAATGTACATTTACTTTTAGTTTTAATGATAGTTTTTTTTGTTTGTTTATTTTGTTTTAGTATTATATAGTTTTTTTAATTATTGCATTCGATTTTGTTTGAATTTAAAAATCCTTAATACCATACAAATATTTCTCCCTTGACCCATTGTTGTTAATGTGTATTTTCCCGAAACAACTTTCTGCAGGCGTCTGATTGGCTAAAATAGCCTGACAGTTAGGTCTTATAGAGCACCGCCCATTGCTTGAAAATGTGGCTTTAGCCTTGTGAAATAACATCAATAAAAGACAACTACAGTACATTCTGTACTTTATTTATTTATTTATTATTGTTATTGTTATTATATGTGCTTCACCTCCCACGGCCCAGATTGTGATGCACCGCACAGTCGGGGGCTACGTCATCATCATCATCATCATCATCACTCCCACGTCTCACTTCTCGAGCAAGGCGGAATGTTCTTTTCTCGCCTCAAAACTGATCTGGCCTTTTGTCCATTCAGATCTTCTTATGGGAGCAGAATCTGGAGCGTTTCCACATGGACCTGTTCCGCTGCCGCTGCTACCTAGCCAGCCTGCAGGGAGGCGAGCCCCCCAACCCCAAGCGCCTCCTGGGCTTTGCCTCACGGCCCACCAAGCTGGCCATGGGACGCCTGGGGATCTTCTCCGTGTCCTCCTTTCACGCGCTGGTACCACTTCGAGACACAAAGAAATGACTCAATTGTACAGTATGTTTGTCATTGTGAGAGAATGGAAATTTACAATAACAGGCTGCTACACGTGATCAGATTATTACTTGGTGAAGCAGCATGTCGCTCATTACGCAAGGTTAGTCCCGTTTGTAGGCAATTGCACGTCTGTTATCACAAGGAAAATTAAATACAACCAAAAACGCTGCTACATTGGATCGCATAGTAATGACTTGGTGAAGCAGCATGTGGCTAAGTAGGCAAGGGTGTTCGCATACGCCATGTTCCAAGTTACTGTAAACAATTGTATGTTTGGAATCCCTAAAAAATAGAAATTTACCAGAGCAGCCTGCCACAAACGTCAGATAATAATAATCTTTAGAGTTGGTTTAAGCAGCATGTAGCATGTAGTTGGTTTAAGCAGCATGTAGCTCATTAAAGTTATTTTGAAGGGACCCTTTTCCCAAGTATCTGTAAACTATGTTTGTAATCACAAAGTCAGATTACAGACTATTTTTATGCCATAGTCAGAAGACTTTGTGCGTCGATGCAATTTCTCCTCTTTGCTAAAACCGCAGTTGTATGGTTGTAACCTCGCCAAGACGGCAAAGACGGAGTCAACAATTGACGTCAAAGCTGCGAGTTTTCCAGGAAGCGGAGAGTCCTGTCCAGGAAACAAAGAACTTGCACATACACAAACACACACACATATATACATCAGAGTTGATGGTGTTGATTGGCAGATCAATATGAACTGTCCCTGAGGCGCTTTCCCACAAAACAGGCTTAACTCTCTCCCCCTCTCTCTCTAACCTCCGTCTTTTCCTCCCTCCCGCCATCCTTTCCCCATGACTTCCTTTGTCTCCTTATCTTCTTCACACCCCCCTTTCGCCCCCTCTCTCCTCCCTGCTGTCTCACACTGTCAGACATCAACACACAATTGATTTTTTTCAACCATCCATTTTATTTGCAGACGTTATTATGAAGTCTTTAACAGTGCCAGTCCTCCATGTTAACATGGATATCTGAATTCAACAGCAGTCAATGGCAGTGAATGAGTTAAATCTTTATTGTCGCTTTACATATTAATGTTGACAATAGATTTTTATAATGCATTTTTTTTGGTGCAGTAATCTTTTAGTATACATATATCACCGTAGTTATTCAAAATATTCATCTCTGAGTGCAATACCATGTATAAATCTGTAAAAGAGCAATATTTCTAGCATTTGTACAGATACCATATATTTTTTATATTTGTATACAGAATTTTTAAAACTGTATATTTTTACAGACTATTTTTATTTCTCTCATAATATTTCAATTTTACATTTTTATACATATATATTTAAATCTTTTACACTATATTTTATTTTTATAGTTGAATACATATTTTATTGTAGTTTTTGTTTTTAGTATTACATAATATATATATTTTTTATATTATACATACTATTTTTTTACAATAGTTTTTTTATATGTTCTTGTAGAAATAATAATAACAATAATAATATTTTTTATACAAATTTTCCAGTTAAGTTTAATTTCCAATCAAAACATTTCTTTAGGAGTGTATATTTTTCCTTAATAACAATAACAGTGTGAGTAATGATAAAAATATTTTTTTATAGAAGATATTTATGTAAATGTATTTACATTCACAGTCCAAATATATCTTTGAAGTATATCCATCCATCTTCTGAGCCGCTTCTCCTCACTAGGGTCGCGGGTGTGCTGGAACCTATCCCAGCTGTCATCGGGCAGGAGGCGGGGTACACCCTGAACTGGTTGCCAGCCAATCGCAGGGCACATAGAAATAAACAACCATTCGCACTCACAGTCATGCCTACGGGCAATTTAGAGTCTCCAATTAATGCATGTTTTTGGGATGTGGGAGGAAACCGGAGTGCCCGGAGAAAACCCACGCAGGCACGGGGAGAACATGCAAACTCCACACAGGCGGGGCCGGGGATTGAATCCCGGTCCTCAGAACTGTGAGGCTGACGCTCTAACCAGTCGGCCACCGTGCCGCTTTGAAGTATATAGTTTTCTTTATAATAGTAACTATTTTTGTTCTTAGTGTTACGGGCACCATATACTAATTATAAAATAGTAGCTTTTTGGATGTTTATAAAGTTTCTTGGGGACTTTTTTTTCTAATTTTATTTTCTATTTTCTATAATTTTCTTCACGATAATAAACATAATGTGTTAACTTGTACACACCGATAATTGTGTCAAATTTGAATTTATGAAATGTACTTATGCGGTCTCACAGGTGTCTGCGCGCACGGAAATAGGCGTGAAGCGGCGTAGCCACGCCACGCCTTCTCGCACCTTCAGCAAACGCCGCAGTCGCTTCTCGTCTCTGTGGGGCCTCGACACCGCCTCCCGCAGGAAGTCCAAGGCGCAGCACCCAACCATCAGCCAAGTACACTGACAAACACGTACAAAACCTCCCTGCATCGTGCATCCTAGTTTTCAGTGCGCTCATCGTGAATCACGTATCTTAACAGGTGTTCGTTGACGGTGTCGAGCTGGCTAAAGCGCCCACGGAACCAACGTGTGAAGACTCGGCCAGCGACAAATCTGTGAGATTTTATTTGATTTTTTCTATACTTTGTCAAACGCAAATTCATCTCACTAATGTACAGTCATACAGAAGTTGAGTTTTTTTGTGAACAATGGACTGATTTGGATATTCTGTATCTGGTTTGGGGCTTTTATTGTGATAGGTTTGCTACTTCCTGTTTTTATTCCATTGATTTTGGTTTGATGGGACTTGCAACTGGGAGCTTTTTGTAAACAAAGGGCTTTGATTTGGATATTTTGTGGCTGTGGCTTACTGCTATTGAACGTTGCTATTTCCTTTCTTTGTTTAATTGCCGTTGACTTGATAGAACGATCAGCCAGCATATAGAGCAGCTTTTTGTTAACAAAAAGACTTTGATTTGGATATTGTGTGACTTGTTTAGTGCTAGTACGGCTTTTATTTTGGTAGGTTGCTACTTCTTGTTTTGTTACGTTGCCATTGGTTTGAGAGAACGCTGGTTTTTGTTCCCAAAAAAGACTTTTCTTTTTCCTCACTTAGCGTCTGATGAGTGTTTCTGTTTGTTTAATGGGTCACAAGCTTCTCCTCTGCCCCGAGGCCGTAAGCAGCAACATGCTGCAGTTTTCCACCTTCTTTCACTCAGATCCCTTTTGTGATTTCTTTTTTTTCTCTTTTTATTGTGTCATATTTTGGGAACCTTGGCTGAACCCTTCCACATCCATGAGCATTCCTCTGAGGTTCTGTCTTTCGCTTGACGCTATCTGCCGGATTAACTCTCTCGCTAACCACCCGGCGTCTGATCCACACGTAATGCAATTATTTCTATTCGCAGCCATCTTTTCAGCCTGTCAAACATCACATCCTCATCCCTCTTTGACACTTTCTCGTCTCTTCTTCTCCTTTGCTCGGGGCGAGCCAAAGTTGACGGGTTTCGGAGGCTGTCAACCGGACTTTGTCTGCCTGATAATCCCACTGAGGGACTATCTTCACTTTAATTTTAGGTTGAGTTAAGACCCCTGGGAATGGCCAAAATGAGCATTAAAGTGACAATGGTCACTTTAAAGCAAAATGTCTGAATTTCTGTGCGTTTGAGAACATAGTTTCCTGAGACTTTTTAGCGGGTATACTCACAAATTCCATGGTGCTAATTAAAACTGTTAAGGGGATGCATTTTCAAGACCTTGAGGAGCTAGCTTGTTAAGAGTTTCGTGTTTTATGGCGAGCCATCCAACTTTGAGTTCACCACCAAACTCTGCCAACACGCGAGGACAAAAACTGGCAGACTTGCTGTCTTTTCAGGCCGGTTAGGGCGTAGTACTGTAACACACCAATGCTACAGTAGTCCAAATGGTCACAGCTGACGGCTTTTTCACGTTTTTTTTGGCAAATCCTGCTGACGGCGGAAGCATCTTGCAATCTTGCCAGATGGTGCTGAGCTGCGTTAGGGGGAGTCAAGGACCAGGGGGGATTCCCCGATGCGGACCCCTTCGGCTGTTGAAAAACATGTATTAGCAAAGGGAAAAGGGAAGAGAAAATAAGGTGGTGGAAGCTGTCACGTAATATGATCAGAAAGATTTGCATGTGTGAGGTCCTGTTGATGCGGATAGGGCTGCCAGATCGGCTGCACTCACTCACACACACACACATGCAGGCTTAAAGCCACTTGGGGAGCTCAAGGGGATCACAAATGAGATTTTGTAATTAGACTTCCAGAAGCTTGAGACCACCAGCAGCTTCCATTGGCTCTTCGGTGAGATTATTATTATCTAGTATATCTTATAAATGACTGTATTACTATAGAGTGTCTAGAGGAAGTTGTCCTGTTAAACCACTGCTTGGTCTTCGCCACCATATTGCAGCTCAGTTTCAGGGTGTTGGCAGTCTTCTTATAACCTAGGCCATCTTCTACGTAGCGCAGTAACACAAACTTTTAACACACCTGCTCCCCATTCACACCTGAGAACGTGTAACACTAAAAGGTGACATGAGAGTGGAGGCAAAATAGCTAATTGGAGCTAGTCTTTTTTCACTCACTTTTGTTGCCAGCAATTTAGACATTAACTCATTCACTGAGCGATTTTTGACTAATCATTCATTACCCATAGAATATTGCTTTCGGTTACTATATACAGTCAGCACCAAAACTACCAGAAAAAATAGTTTGTTTCTAGCTTTTTCCATTCTTTGGTAGTCAGCAGTAGAACATGGGATGGTTCTAGCAAAAACACCAGTTTCTGACCAAAGTGGAGAAAACAAGCTTTTTGTGAAAAAAAAAGATTTTTTGCTTTTGTGAAACTCTAAAACAATGAAAGCAAGACTGAGAGAGGGCTTTTGATAGCAAAATAGTAATTTATTTGCAGCTATACAACTAAGAAATGCGCCGTGAACGACGCTGACTCACCGAATGGCTCGAGATTGGCTCGAGTGTGGCTTTTTTTACATGGTGTTTGCCAATCACTCCATGAAGTGTCTCATCGTTTCTCACGATCACGCCACACACTTTCTGCTACCTACTGCATCACATAACTCATTTTATACCATACATACACATACTCTGTTTGAGTATGAGATGCCTAAACTTGTCCAACTTCCGTGTCGGCATTTCTCTACCTCATAATCGTTGTTACAAGCCGAGATTCACCCTTTAATCTTTATCTTCGAGTATAAACAAATGTAAAAATCCATGGCAGTGAATGAGTTAATCAACAAAAATACATGTATATATTCATTGGCCTGTTTTCAGAAGGACCAGGAGAGCTCAGTAAAAAGTCTTCCCCAGTTGGCCCTGGACACTGACGTATGGCTCCCAGAGAGCCTGGCCCCCTCCTGGGTGTGCCTGCCCGGCGACCAGCCAGTCCTGGCCGTGGTGCAGCCCGGCGACACGTCACTGGAGGTTCTAAGCGCCGTCTGCAAGGTGATCATAAGAATCCAAAAGTTTTAGGATCCATGCATGTTACTTCAGAAGTTTTTCAATGTTGTTGTTCTCCTGCAGAAAAACAAACTGGATCCCTCCGGTCACTACCTGCGCTTGAAGGTGGCGGTGGCTGACCGCACACTCCTCTACGTGCCCAAACCTGACGAGGACGTGTACGATGTGGTGAGTTATTAAAATGGTACTCTATCACTGACTTAGTTATTTAAATATTTAAATAGAAACCCTTATGATGGTTAGGCATTCTTTCATAAATCTTTCCATTACATTATGGTGAAAATCCACACTTAGCATATAAAAATGATGACAAAAAAATTATACTCCACATCTGATTCAGATTTGGCATTTGTCATCAGTGTAACCAGTGATACTGTATATAGTCCTCTTTAAGACGCTTAGATGCTGATATCTTGGTTAAATGTCATCAGGTCATTTAAAGTGTGTTTTATTGATGCAATCTTGATTTTTACATCCCGTTACTTCATATTGGATTTTTTTTAAATATCCAAGTAGCCTGCTATTAGCTCTTTAACAATAATCATCTAGTTGAAAATGTGATGTTGTGTGATGGTGATCATTATTTTTAAAAACATTTATGGGCTATTTGCTGAATATTTAAACATTTTCAAAATACCACTGTCAAACATTATTTGATTTAGATAATGTGAAAGCAGGGCCAAAAGCCTGTAAATCCAAATTCAATCCATATCTGATCCAGATTTCTCATTTGTCATTAGTGTAAACATTAACATTCCAACGTCACATTTAACACCTTTAGACACTTATATCTTGGTTAAATGGATCTGAGACAGCTCCCTCATCAAAATTAATGCGTACTGTGTGTGATAAATTATGCAAACGAGCTTGTTGAGTTTGTTATCTGACAGCAGAACAACGTGAGCATCCATATTATTCAGTGCAGTTGTTGAAGCCCTATGACCACATAGCGACCTTCACCTGGAGTTCTCTTCATCCTCTATGATCAACATCCACGCTTATCACATTCTCATTTCACATCTTGACATACGGACGCACACACACACACCCTGACCTCGTGACCTTTGATGCACAGTTGCTTTGTTAAGGATGATGAATAAAACATAAATCTCAAGTGCGATGACCGTCACACCGTTGTTTTTTGTTGTTGTTTTCAGCTGTACCAGGAGATTGAGATCTGTACCAAGACCACCAGGCTGATCCAGTTCGACCGAGACGAGTCATGCACGCTGGGCTACGGTAGGCCGCCTTGACGCAAAAGACTTGTTTCAAAACTGCGACGACGGGGCGTGCTGAATTGGTTTTGTGACAGTGCTCATTAGTGAGCGCTGGTTGTATCAAGCGGATCTAATCGCTCCGTTTCGGCTGCCACGTGGAGCCTAATGGACTGCATGCCTCTGTGGTAGTTTCACACGCATTCTGAGCAAGGAAATGGATGAAAGAATGATTGGATGGTCAAAAGTTACATTACTGTTGCATTTTAAATGTGACAATAGAGGTTCAGTGTAAGGTTCTTAGCAATGATTATGGTTTTAAGGCTGTGTTATGGTTTCAAATGAGGGATCTAAGACTGTGTTAGGATTTTAAGTTGGGGATAGGGTATGAAGTTAGAATTTAGGGTTTCAAATTAGGGCTTCAAGTAAGGGTTCCATTTTCAAATTGGGGATTCAAGCCTTGGTCAGGGTTTTAAACAATGTTTAGGGTTTTAACGTCAGGTTTCGAGCCTGGAATAGGGTTTGAAAGTAGTGTTTTAAGCCTGGGTTAGGATGTAAAACAAAGGTTAGTCTCAAAAAAGGGTTTCAGTAGTTCAGTCATTTTTCAAGGCTGGTTTAGTTTAAATTAGTGCTTCAAGTCTGGGTAAAGGTAAGTAGGGTTCCAAGCCTAGTTTAGCGTTTCAAATAAAGGTTATGGGTTCAAATTACGGTTATAAATTATGTTTTCAAATCAGGTTTAGGGGTTTAAGCCAGGTTTAAGGTTTCAAGCCATGGCTTTTCAAGTTGGGATTTTGCGCCTGGTTTAAGGTTTCAAGCCGGGGTTAAGGTTTCAAATTAGGATTTGAAGCCAGCTTTGTTGTTTCCCATTTCCAGGTTTCTCTGTGTCTGTTATGGACGAGGACGGCACGCAGCGGCTTCACATCACTGACGTCAAAGCGGGAGGACTCGCCTCCGCTAAAGGTGCCAAGACCCTTCTCACTCCAGCTAGCCTAGCATGACGCTAACGTCGCATCCTGCTGTGTCACACGCACACACGCTCACAATGTTAGTGGGTCAGCCAGCATGTTCCATTGATCCACTGAGCAGAATGTGCGGAGACGGAACGAAATCACGTAAGAAAACCAGGCCAACACTGCAGGCGTTACCCCAACCCCGTCTCTCTTAATGTAGTCACACGCACAGAGCGGCCGCACAGTCGGGCCTGGGGGCTTTAGTTCTCTCAGTCCGATAAAGGCTCCACTATACAGCTGACATTTCACATTGCAGACAAGTAGGTCATAACTTTAGGCTAAATATGTCATTTGTGTACAAAAGTGTGTGTGTGAGCATAGGTGACCTGTCTGTCATGTCTTTCTTGGCTGCTAATTGGCTGTCAATTAGCAGTACAGGTGGCTGGAGGAGATGTTTGTGTTCCTGTGCTTTGTGCTTCCAAACGTCATGACCGACTGTTTTAAAAGTAGGATTTCGAGGCAAGGTTCGGGTTTCGATCAAGGGTAAGGGATTCAGTTTAGGCTTTCAAGCCAGGGTTAGGGTTCCAAGTTGGGGGATATGGTTTTACTTTGTTGAACGTATATGAACAGTCGGTTTCAAGCCTGGGTTAGTGTTTCAATTAGTTTCAAATTAGGGTTTGAAGACCAAGTTAGGGTTTAAAAGTAGGGTTTTAAGCAAGGATGAGGATTTTAAATAAGGTTTATAACCCTGACTTAGGGTTTTAAGTTGGTCGCCAAACGACATTTATGGTTTCAAGTCACAGTTAGGGTTTCAAACCAGGATTAAGATTTCAAGGCAAGGTTAGCGTATCAAAGAGCTTTGAGTGAGGGGTAGGATTTTAAACTACGTTAAACACGGTTTAAGGTTTCAAATTGAGGTTTCAAGTCAGGACAGGACAGGAGCCGTTTTAGCATCGACAGAAACAAAAGGTTCATTTTGAGGTAACGCCAACTGAGTCCTCTTCCCCAAACCCCCCCAAAAAAAGGCGTACGAGCTGGTGACGAGATCCTGCTGCTGAACGGCAAGCCGGCCGCCGCCCTGCAGATGGATGACATGCGGGTGGCGTTCGCCTGCCATGCCCTGACGCTGAGCGTGGGCGCCCTACCCCGCCTGGACCCCGCCGCCTTGTGCCCGCCCCCGGCGCCCCGACGGTCCGACGCCGAGCCCGGTGCTGCCACCACGGACATCTTCTCACAGAGCCAAGGTAAATATGTCTGTCAAAGGCATCTATTAGGAGCAAGCACCTTTATTGGTACAAACATTTTGAAATAATACTAAACAATATTACTGATAGGATAGATAAGGTTAGCTTTTCAAGTAGGATTTCAAGTTAGGTTCAGATCCAAACTGTGATATTTAGTGCTTTGATATTTCATATGCTTCTATACATGTACAAGTTACATGTTAAATTTTGTGACCTTATTAAAACCCCCTTCTAGATGGTCTCTTTAAAGTGGTATGTGAGCTAATACTAATTATTTACCTGTCCTCTTTATCCATGCACAAGGGCACCTCTTTTTATTTATTTAATAAATGACTTGCAGGACCCTCATTAATATTCATGAGGTACTGTCACATGTCAGGACAGATGGGAGTAAACTCTCCAGCTGGAGGTTATTTACTCATGACGAGGTAGACATATCCTGTGGGACCAAAAGTAGGGACTAACAGATGAAGGCCTTAATTATGGCTAAAAAAAAATAGCTTTAATAATGCCACAAACACAACATTTTTATATTTGTGTGTCCGCAGAGGACATCCTGGACGACGTGTCGGGTCTGACGGTGGATGAAAGTTTGGACGAGGGCACGTCACAGAGTCCCAGAGATCCTCCTGAAGAGAAGATCTACGTGCAGAAGGTACAATGTCAATTACCCCTGTTACACAAATGTTCTGGAAAATTATCTCATCAGACATGTAGAATTTATTCGCTTGTGTTTTTCGCACAGAACCCAGTGAGCAGGACATGGCCGTGTCTGTGCCAGTTCACACATGACCAAAGCTATAGAATTCGGAGATGTGACAGAAGAGACGTTAGTGATTTGCTTGTGTCTTTCAAGGAGAACCCAGCAAAAGTGGACATACAATTCTGTCTACAAGTTCAGTCACAATGTCTATATTGTCCCTTTCACTCAGAGTTTCTGTAGATTTGGCATATTACAAAAAGTAGAGCCAACATTTATTTACTTTGTGTTTCACACAGAACCCAATGAAGCAGGACATTGCCATGTCTGTGTCCGTTTGCATACATAATTTATAGCCCCTTTCACACAGTTTTTCACACAATTGTCACTTTATCGAGGCAACAGTAGAGTAGACATTTGTCTGCTGTCTTTAACACAGAACCCAGTGAAGCAGGACATTCTCATCCCTGTGCGTGTTTACATACAATATTTGAAGCCTCTTTCACACAGTTTTTTGAACATTTTAGCATCGAATACATAACCCATTTATTTGCTTGTCTTTCACACACACATCCAGCAGAGCAGGACCTTGCCTTTCCTGTGTATGCATTCACATACAAAATCTGTTGCCCCTTTCACACACAGTTTTTCCATAGAATTGTTTTAACAGGAAAAACCGGCAAATCTTCGCCACTGTTTTTTTTTACACAGAGACCCAGCGAAGCAGGATATTACTTTGTTTGTGTGCATGTTGACACACAATAGCTATATATTTCTACAGCCCCTTTCACACAGTTTCCAAAAGATAGCCATAATACATGTTACAGTAGACCCGGTGTGTGTGTGTGCGTGCATGTGAGTGTCAAATTTTGACAGACAGGTGAGAGATAGGTGTGAGACGAGCGTATGATTTAGTAATTAAGCGGCCGTCGCCTCTCATCAGCGTGTCTGCATTGTGATGGTTGCTGCTACCAGGATAGCAGCAGACCTCGTTGCCCCTTACCCCGGATACGCTTGTCACCTCTGTCACCATGGCAACAGCAGTTACCTTTGTGGAGGATTTTTTATTTTTACATTATGAGCCTGTTGGAAGGTTAGGCATGCGCAGAGGATGAATGACAAGACAAATTTTAGGTTGTAGTTTTGTTGGCTTGCTAAGGCTTATGCTGTATATAAAACAGAAGTGTGCTGTAATTGTGTTAGATGACTAAAGCTAACGCTGTGTATGAACGTGCCAGCTGGCTTAAGTTAAATATGTGATGTACTGTATGTCAAATAAAGGTGGGTCGTGGTCGTCTTACAAAGCTAAAGCTAACCCATGAATGAACATGTTCACTGACTAGCGCTTACGGTGTATGTAAAATAGGAGTGCACTTTGGTTATGTTAGATGGCTAAAGATAATGCTCTATAATGGTGTAAAACACATGTAAAAAAAATAAAATAAAATAGAGATGCTTTGTGGTCATGTTAGGTGGTTAATTCTAAAGCTAATGCTGTGTATGAATGTTAGCTGGCTAAAGCTATTGTTGTATTTAGATGAGATGCATTGTGGGTAGCTGGCTAAAACTAACACTGTAAATGTGTTAGCTGGCTAAAGTTAATGGTGTATGTAAATAGTGTGCATTGTGTCGTCTGTTTTGTTAAAAAGAAGTGTCATCTTGTTGTTAGATGGCTAGAGCTAAAGCCAACTAATGTTGTATGTAAGATGTGCGCTGTCATTGTGTTAACTGGCTTATGCTAACACTAACTGTATATGTATAAAAGAGGTTCCCTGTCGTTCTCTTTGACGGCTAAAGCAATTTTTATCTATGCAAGAAAATGTTAACTGGCTAAAGCGAATGTTGTATGTAAAATAGAGCAGTGGCTAAAGCTAACACAAGCTGTATGAAGGTGTAAGCTGGTTAAAGCTAAGAGTGTATTTCAAATGGAGCTGCGCTCTGATTGTGTTCACTAGCTAAAGCTAATGGTAGATGTAAAATAAATGTGTGTTGTATAAACTGGCGAAAGCTAATATTAATAGTTAATGTAAAATGGTTGTCTTGTCAGGTGGCTGAAGCTAACGTTAACGGTTTCTTTAAATTATAAATTTTAGCCCTTAAAATTCTACCTTCGCTGCTCATTAGGATACAGGATTTAGGAATTCGGATGCTGTCTGGGGACAAACTAAAAAAATCCTGGCAAATGTCTTTTTTTCTCCCCATTGTAATTTTCTATATCTTGTCCCTGCTTTGTCTCACCTCATCTCACCCGGTGGCGAAGGCGGCACCGTTTTTAATTATCCAGACATGGTCGTCACTTCATTGTCATTTAGCGCAGACAAATGAGTGTGTGGCGCGACGGCGAGCTTCATTATTTTAGACAAAAGCACCATCGCTGCCTACAAATGTGATAACCAGAGGGTGAGAAGAGGAGGGCTATGTAGTCGGGGAGGGGGGCTGATCACTTGGGATAACAGCAATCACGGAGATGATGATAGTGGTGATTGTCGTCATTCCCAGGGGAGAAAAAGTCGAACTGCTCATCATTTATATACTTCTTTTTTTTTTTTTTTTTTTTTTTTTTTTTTTATACCTGGAGGCTTTTGAAAAATGTGCTATTTAAGCTTTCAAGGGGTTAGGGTTTTCTTTGATTGACAGACATTGCTTGCTTCCTTTATTATTTTTAGCATCTTCTCAAATGTCACTTCTTTTTTTACATTTTTAATCTCATCATGTCTAATCATAACTGGTGATTGTACTGTCACAGTCTGTCCACTAGAGAGAGTCCTGTCCTCATGAATTAATTCAGCAGTAAATAACTAACAATTAATAGTTTTATTTTAATAATAATAACTTATATTTATATATAGGGCCTTTATTTCAAGATAAAAAACATAGAAGTTCCAAAATGATGGCCTTAATTATCCACTAGTGACACAGTATGCTCAAATCCTCCTTTCAAAATGTTTTAATAATGCCACACCCCACAATAAGAAAAATACTGCTCTAATTTTGATCAAAAATCCCCCCAAAATGTAATTCATTCAAAAATAATATTGCAGGATTTTCTTAAATTATTGTCCACCCAGAGTAGTCATATTTTAGGTGAATGAGAGGTCTTAAATGTAATCAGTAGCTTTAATAATGCCTTAAATTTCTTCAAAAAAAATAAATATACATTAGTGTTGCCACAGTTACCTTGACAAAGTAACTTGGTTACTTTACTGATTACTGTAGCTGAAAACTAATTTGGTTACTTTACTGATTACTTGATTTCAAAAGTAACTAAATTAGAAAGCAAGTAACTTTTTACTTACTTTCAGCAGCTGTCAAGTGGCAGGATTATCACTTGGCCACAGTACAAAAAAAAGCATTAGCATAACCGTACCCATTACTTGGTAATGTACGCCACACAAATTACAAAATGATGTCAGCAACATGGAAAAATAACTTAAATATGAGTGTAGTTGAAGCCACATTAAATGAGCAACTTAGTGCAGACTTGACATCCCAAATAGCCACCTAAATATAAACAAGCACACCATTCTCAGTAAACTTTTCGCGCGCATAGTATACAACGAACCTTAGTATTGTCCTCTTTGGAGAAACTCAAAGTAGTGACTGTATTTCCAGTTTAAGGATGCCAATCCCTCATCACCGTCCATTGTGTTTGCGTCGCTGGCTGCTTGGGTACACGTGAGTTGACTGTGTACGGAAAACGTGCAACACGTCACGTGACATCATTGACCCAGACGGCTCAGTCTATAAATATTTCGCCCTTTTTCTATATTGTAGTTAGTCGTTGTGTGCATTTTAGTTATGGATAGTTAAGAATACAGTATTTTTTTGTCTGTTTTATTCGTCATTACTAAAACAGAGGCTGAAAATTGGTTTACACTTACGACATGCTCCGTGACTGAATCAAGTGTCTTGGTTATTGACTTGCCTCATGTTCCCAAGCACTGTAGTTTGTTAATGATAAATATCTGTTGTCTAAGCAAAAATAGCACATTTTAATACCAAAAGCATATTAAGCGCTGCTTTTCATGAACAAAAAAGGTAACTATTGGCAGATAAATCAAAGTAACTGTAATCTGACTATAATATAAAAAGTAATGCGTTAGATTACGTATGATGTCACCAGTGGAGATTACGTATGATGTCACCGGACCACATGTTTTGCATCACTGTATAATTATAAAGAAAAATAATATCCATCCATTTTTTCTTCTGCTTATCCAAGGTTGGGTCGCAGGGGCAGTAGCGTTAGCAGGGAAGCCCAATACACCCACTTATTCACATTTTTTTAACCCAATACCCTCCTTTTTCGCGGTGTTTTGACCCAAGCCCCCACTTATATTCTTATTTTCTTAAATTGTTTTTTTTCATGCATGTTTTTTAGAATTATTTATTTCGCTATTTGCGGTCGGGCCCAGTCGCTATCCCTCGTGAACAGCGGGGGTCCAATATATCTAAAAAAGATATTTGTTAATAATAATAATAATGTCATCAATTTGCTATAGTTTGTAAAATGTTTAGAGTTCAAACACAAAAGCCGTGAAGAGCGATTTAGAGAAAAGTTCGTCCTTTTAGTGTAATTTTGTAAAATTTTGGACTTGTCTGTTTTTGAACAAAATTATTTGAGTTGTCTGATTTTTGCGATGAAATTACATGAAAGACAATAAAAAAATTACCCAAATTAACATCTTAATTTCTCATTGATTTAGAATACCCTGAGTAAAAATTAGCTTTAACCTAAAATCAGAAATGAAAGAACTCGTACTTAATTCACAAAAGATGAGATGTCTGCTTTTGCATTTAAACTCTTGATTTGTAAAATACAAATCATTTCATTATTTTAATCTAGGTGAGTCATTCTATAATTCAATGAAAAATATCAGTTCATCAACCAATTAAAATTTTATCCAAGTGGCTTTGTCATCATTGTCAAGTAGACACTTCTGAGCAAACATTCATATACACTGTATTTAATACATGTCAAGCCAAGAGCTATGATATGCTGTGCGTAACTAATCTCTTTTATCCCACTTTTCGCTGGCGGGCGCGGCGATCGTGACAGGTTGCCGCTTGCCTCCCAGCTCCTCCCTCCACACAACACTACTTCCACACTCACATATACACACATGCACTCGCTCCATAGCCAGAGGTGCAAGACCTGCTTTGGGGATAAGGTAATGCTTTTTTTTTTTAACTTTGAATTCATGTAATTTACCTGTTGTGCTTCACACATGGCTTTTTTTTTTTTTTTTTTTTAGGTTTTTGTAACATTTGTTTTCAAACGGGTGGTCCTCCAACTGCCTGTTATGCAAATGAGGTGTCATAAAGAGACACTCGGCACATGTGTGCATCAGTCAATTGGAATTAAGGCGTTAAGGTGTTGCATAACCGTGTATGTGTGAGAGAGGTGCAACGCCAGGTGCGGTCTGGTCTGTGCAGGTTTTGTAGACTTTGGAATGAAATTGTGCAGCCAGTGAGCGTAAAACCTCCACCAAGGAAGGTGTCATTGCAGTTAGTTTGTTTTGTAGTGAGCTTATGCAAAAATGACTGAGCAGACCTCTGCAAAAGTTTCTGGGGAAGCAGGTTGATGGGTCAAGGGGGGAAAATACATTTTTGGTGCAGGTCAGGAATGGAACTTTTTAGAGGACATTTCTCATAGAATTTTAATGAGACAATTCAGAAATATGCAGAAGGGGATGAATAAAAGGACTTGCTACCTGTTGGTTTGTCTGTTAGTGGATTAATATTACTGAACGGGCCTCTGGAAAACTTGCCAAAGTGGGGTGACAGGAAACAAACATGATTTTCTGATGCAGGTCTGGAATTGGGGCTATTTCTCATTTTGTAACACATGCATCCAAATGAAATAAATCAGATACATTATACCTCCACCAAGGAAGTTATCATGGCCGCTTGTTTGTCTGTCCGTAGGGCAAAAATTACAATACAGACCTCTGGAAAACATTGCCGACCAGTGGGGCGACGGATCAAAGGAAAATACATTTCTTTGATGCAGGTCTGGAATGGAACTTTTTAGATGATTGAATCATGCACGAATCATAATGACAGAATTTAGTGCTGATCTAATCAATCTTTCATCTTGTCTGTTGTTGCTGTCAGTTCTGCTTACATAACCAAGTGAGTGTATGCACTTCCTTCCTTTCCCTCCTCCTTTCCCTGCCTCCTCCTCTCCGGTTTCTCAACTCACAGAGGAGACGCTTCTTCTCGACTTGTTTGTTCCACCCCGGAGTGAGACGGGATTTCTTTTTGTCAGTCTGAAACTTGAAGGCTTATGAACTCATGTTCGGCGGTTTTGTTGAATACCCCTGGACGGAGGTTTTAGCTGTGATCCGACCGCCAGCATGTCTGTCTTCAGGAGGTCAAAGAGGAAGACGAGGATGAACTCCAAGTGGGCGTCCAAGTTGCTCTGTGATGTTTTACACCTGGTGAGCTGCCCTATGTTTGTGTTGAAGGCTCATGTTTATTGTTATGATGTGCAATGGATAGCATGCATTAGCACGTCATTAAAGGGGTAGCAGCAGCTCGCTTGTTAATGTGCTGGCGGTGAAGTGGCATCTCCATTTCGCAATGACATCTGTCTCTGCTCCACCATCCATCTGTCAGTCCACTGATGCTCATTCTTCTGAGTGACACCTCACTTAAGGGAGTCATACGCTCTGTTTAAGGACCTCACGGCAGTCGCACACTCTAGTTTCAACCTTGAGTATTTGAGGGTGTCATACACTTTTTTTTAAACTTCATTTCAGTGAGCCACATGGTCTTAGGGGTGCACGATACTGGGGAAAAAAATGACATTGCGATTTTTAGGTTTTTTTTGTTGTTGTTTTTTGTAACCATGCGTTATATATTGAAATCTAACAATAAAAATACAGGATAACATAACTGCAACGTGAAACCTAGCACACATTTCTCTTTTTCCCCTCTATCTGTTGTTTGGGCAGTTTATCATCCATTTTCTGTACCGCTTATCCTCACAAGGGTCACGGGCATGCCGGAGCCTATCCAAGTTATCTTCAGGCAAGAGGCGGGTTACACCGTGAAATGGTCACCAGCCAATCGCAGGGCACATATAGACAAACAGCCATTCACACTCACATTCACACCTACGGGCAATTTAGAATCTTCAATCAACCTACCACGCATGAGTTTGGGATATGGGAGGAAACTGGACTCCCCGGAGAAAACCCACGCAGGCACGGGGAGAACAGGCAAACTCCACACAGGCGAGGCCGGCATTTGAACTCCGGTTCTCAGAAACAAGTCGTCGTCTTTTTAAATGCACTGTAGTACAAAGCAGGTAAGAGTCCAGCCAGACATAAAGTTAAATTCATTTCTTTTCATGCACAGTTATTCTGTAGTCATTAGCACATTCCTAACACTATTCATGTTTACATAATAGGCATAATTATTTACATATTTCAGTGCATTATTTTAAACGACACGTTGTGTGCACCTTAAGTTTTTTTCCTTCAAATTTAGTCATAGCAATTTCACCCCCCCCACCCCCGGTGTAATCTGTTGTGTTCATTCGTTGCATTCTGAAGAGCTTTACTGCACATTAAATGCAGTCATGAAATTGTTTCCCATACAAGAAGATTGGTAAATAACACTCTGGGCTGTTCTGTGTGCAGTGCATGTTGGGTACCAGAGTTCTTTTGCCTCAGACATCGCCTGACCTTGCAATGTGACTATTGTGCATGGCACATTGCAACGACAATTCTCCAACAATACATCAGACTACCCGTCAGGTTTAGATCTTGCCTAAGGGAGTTATGCACTCTGCTTTGTGTCTTAGATTTGGTCTTTTCTATGAGGCTGGCTGTTTGTTGTGGTTTAGTTGAGAAGGAACAACAGTGGATGCATGGAAGATCACTATCTTTGTGTGTGTCCAGATGCGGTCGTGCTGCCAAACGGGTTTGAATGCCACTACGGAAAATGGGCTTTGTCATTAGCATAGCGTGAACGCAAGACGAGGCATGCAATCCGCTGAGACGGGTCTGTCTCCACCCCCGCTGCCCGTCTGTCATTCTTAATTGTATTCCACCTGGATACGTCTCGCATTTAAAACTCTACATTAGTAAGTGTGCGCAACGTGAGGCACAATTTGTACAAAGGTCAAGGTTGACACTCTGCTTTCGACCTTGTTTAACAGAGTCATACGCTCTTAAGTTTAGACCACATGTAAGGGGATCATGGATGTTGATGTATAATTTGTTTAAGGAAGTCACACAGACTGGTTTAGACCTCCCTTAAGGATATCCTACACTGATTTAGACCTTGTTTAAGGGTGTCATACACGGTAAACCATCCTTAAGGGAGTCATACAGTGGCTTAGACGTTGCTTAAGTGAGTTGTCCACTCTGGTTTAGATCGCACATAAAGGTCCTGTATTTTGCCAAACCAACTTTTTCTAGGATTTGCAATGTAATATTGTCTCGATGGTGCCTCATTAAACGTGAAATATGAATTCAAATCATCCACGCATTCCTGAGTTCCAGACATTTTTCTGCCAAGAGTCCTGAAATCGGGTCATTCGTATTTCTCAAGCTTATCTACGTCACTTGCAAAGATCTCCGACTTCCTTTTCCGCTCCCGGGCCAGTCCTATAAACATAACAAACGCATAGCCTCTCACAAGTGGGTCTTCTACACTGAGTCAACCAATCAGAGGACAGGGGGCAGTCTTAGCCAAATATGGACAATGTGATATAAAACTGTGTCAAATAGAAGTAGCTGTCAGAGGGGCCTTTTGTGGACACTCGTATGGTAAAACCAAGGTGTTTTTTTTTTAATGAAATTGCCCTTTTATGCAAAGTCAATGTTAGAGAGTCCCTTTATGGAGGTCTAAATAGCCAAATTATGGGACCTTTATGGGTGTCATACATTGGTTTAGACCTTGTTTAAGGGAGTCTTATGCTCTGGTTTAGACCTCCTTTTAAGGTTCATTTCATGCACCCTGGTTTCTACCTTGTGTAAGTGCTTTAGACTTTGTTTAAGGGTGCTATGCAATCTGGTCTAGACTTGGTTTAAGGGAGTCATTTGCATATTTTTTACTTTGCTAACTTTGGTTAAGACCTGCTTAAGGGAGTCATACACATTGGTATAGACCTCACTTAGGGTGTCATTCACTGGTTTAGACCTTGTTTAAGGGTGCTATACTGTCTGGTTTAGACCAAGAAAGTCATACACTTATTTTCAACGTGGTATAAAAATAAACTGGTTTAAACATATTTTAAGGGAGTCATACACTATGGTTTAGGACTTGTTTAAGGGTTCTATACAGTATGGTTTAGACCTCATTGGAGGGAAGCATAGCTTCGTATTCTTACTTTAGGCAGTCAGTCTTCTGGTTTAGACCTTAGGGGAGTCATACACTCTGGTGTTAACTTCGCCAATGGGAGTCAGTTCCCGTTAAGACCTCGCTTGAAGGAGTTTTATACCCTCGCTAAATTCCTTGCTTAAGGGTGTGTGTTTTTTTTTTTTTGTAATCACTACAATTCCGTTTGTCTTTGACATCTCTCAGCATGCCTGTATACTGAATGCATCCGCACCTCCCCTCAGAACACTGCACAGGTGTCCTCCTTCCACCACCGCAGCCTCCATGACGCTCCCGAGTGCCAGATGTTGTCTTCCTCATCCTCGTCTTCCTCCTCGACATCCCTGTCCCCCAGCCCGGTGTCGGCCCTGCCGCCGTCCTGCACTCAGCGTCAGCTCTCACACGCCGACAAGCTGCGCAAAGTAATCAGCGAGCTGGTGGACACGGAGAAGACTTACGTCAAAGTCGGTGGTGACTCATCCCCGTGTACCCTCCCTACTTGTTCCCCATTGGGGCGTCTGAGCTTGTTCCTCCTCATCTGTGCAGGACCTGCGTTGCCTCATCGAGTGCTACTTGACGCCGCTGCAGAAGGAGAGCTTCCTCACGCAGGACGAGGTAAGATCCGTCAACTGCTACCAGACCGTGATCATGTTTTTTTTATTTTTTTTTTATAACATCTGCAATCTTCTGTGGCAGCTGGACATTCTGTTCGGCAACCTGGGCGAGATGGTGGACTTCCAGGTGGAGTTTCTGAGGACTTTGGAGGACGGAATCAGACTGGTACCCAATCTGGACAGACTGGAGAGAGTGGAGCAGTTCAAGGTGGAGATAAAAAGAAGCTTAGACCTTGTTTAAGGGAGTTGTACACTAGTTTAGACCTGATAAGGGAGTCATGCGCTTGTTTACACCTAGTTAAAGGCTGTCATACACCGTTACGGCTCACTTAATGGAGTCATGCACTTTGGTTTAGACCTTTTTTAAGAGAGTCATACACTGATTTTGCTAGAACTAGAATCATGCCGCACACACTTGTCTAGACCACACTTAAGGGAGTCATACACTCTGGTCTAAAGCACGCCGATTGGAGTCATACACTTGCTTCCACAGAAAGTGCTCTTCTCCTTGGGCGGCTCGTTCCTTTACTATGCCGACCGCTTCAAGATCTACAGCGCCTTCTGCGCCAGCCACACTAAGGTGCCCAAGGTGCTCGCCAAAGGTAAACAAGCCTTTTTCCAGTCTGTAAGTGGTTTCTGGTTTTGAGCGTGAACATCAAAGGCATTTCTGTAACTCTTCTAGCAAAAACAGACCCGGACTTCAAGGCGTTCCTGTCCGAGCGGAACCCCAAGCAGCAGCACTCGTCCACTCTGGAGTCTTACCTGATCAAGCCCATCCAGAGGGTCCTCAAGTACCCTCTGCTGCTCAGGGAGCTCTTCTCTCTCACGGACCCTGACAGCGATGAACACTACCACCTGGACAGTGAGATTTGTCACACATTGCTTTATAGAACTTACTTAAAGGAGTCATGGATATTTAAGGGAGTCATACACTTTTCTTAGACCGCACTATACACTCTAGTTGGACCTTGCTTAACAGTCATACACTGCAGTTTACATTTGGTTTATATTTTGCTTAAGGGACCCATACTTTACTTTAGACCTTGTTTAAGGGAGTCATACACACTGGGTTAGACTTAATCTAAGGGAGTCATACACATTGTTATAAAGGATTTTAAGAGAATGATTCACTCTGTTTCAAACCTCATTTAAGGGAGTCATACACTTTGCTTTAGACCTTGCTGAAAGGAGTCGTACTCTGTGGTTTAGACCTCACTTAAGGGAGTCATACACTGCTTTAGACCCCGATCAAGGGAGTCATATATTGGGAACTTGCCTAAGGGTGACATACACATTTTTTTTTTTTTTTTTTTTTTTGTCCTGTTCGGCTGTTAGGTCAAGCAGAATTGAAAATCTGTATCACTTTTTTGCCGGAACAGTTTTACTGTGTCACAATGGAGTTTTTAAGCTTCCGCTGTGTTATTATAGTTGAGGTTTATTGAGAATCAGACTTGATCAGTCGAAAAGAACAAAGTTTCTAGAAGGGAGAGCGAAACAAAGACAAAAGACAAAGCACTAATTGTAAACAGGATGCGAAAAGTAAATCATTACATTATCTCCAACAATGCAACATTGAGTGTTGCATGGGGCTGTAGTGCTACACCCTGTGAGGGAAGGACAGGACAAGATAGAATAGGACAAGGAGAGGAGAAGAAGCATGAAGGACAAGGGTCGTGAACCCGACTGTACAACTGAAGTGTGGTGGCATTAATTATGTAAATTATAAAAGTCTAGAGGACGAGAGTATAAGTGAGGGGATACACAAGCGATTTGCATATTCATGAGTTATTTGTCGCAGTAAGTGCGTGACCCCACACCCAGTGAAAGAGTCCTCGGGGTGTGTGCCTGCGGATACATGCAAGTGAATTGATACCGTTTTACATGCACTAAGACTGACAGAAGTGTCCTGTAATTGCTGTGGCCGCACCGCGGCGGCTGAGGACCCCACCCAATCAATCGAGGGGCGGGATCAGGCCCAGGGGTCCACCCGAGAGCAGCCCAGCGGACGGCACACGTCCCACACCGAGGAACCCCGGGCCGGTCCGCCGGCCCCAAAGAGGCGCCCCGACAACCGGCCACCCAGTAGGGGCTGCGGGGACTCAATGCCAGCACCCCCAACCAACCACCCTACCCCACCTCATGTACCCTGCTTTAAACCTTGCTTAAGGGAGTCGTACACTTCAGATCCTGCTTCAGATCTTGCTTAAAGGAGTCAAACTCTGGTTTCGGCTCACTTAAGGGAGTCATACGCTGTTTCTAGTGTTGGCTCATTTAAAGGAGTCATACGCTGTTTAAGACATTGATGGAGGGAGTCATCCACGTTGGTTCAAACCTCACCTAAGCCAGTCAGAAAACTGGTTTTGACCCTACTTTAGGGAATCATACATTGCTTTAAACCTTGATTAAAGGAGGCATACACATTGGTTTAGAGCTCACTTAAGGCAGTCATAATACTCCTGGATTAGACCCTACTTGAGGGAGTCACATACTGCTTTAGACCTTGATTAAGGGAGTAATACACCCAGGTTTAGCTCTCACTTAAGGGAGTTCAGACACATTGGTTTAAACCTCACTTAAGGGAGTCGTACACTTAATTTAGACCTCACTTAAGGTTGTAAAGATTGAGGCCTACTGTCTGTTTTATACCTTGCTTAAGGGAATCATACACATTGTTTGGATCTCGATTAAGGGAGTCTACACACTGCTTTAGGGATTCACACATGACGTGTGTATGCATGTTTGTTCAGTGGCCATGAAGGCGATGAACAAGGTGGCGAGTCACATCAACGAGATGCAGAAGCTCCACGAGGAGTTTGGCGCCGTGTTCGATCAGCTCATCAGCGAGCAGAAGGAGGTGGGAGACCTCTCCATGGGCGATCTGCTCATGCACTCCAGCGTGGTCTGGGTCAACCCTCCGGCCTCTTTGGGAAAGGGCAAGAAAGACCCAGAATTGGCTGCCTTTGGTAATCTACACCTACAAAACTATAGAAACATGGTTCCATTTTCAATCAAGACGTCTGTGATGTACCCAAGTCCCCCTTCTAGGTTCACTATTCAAACTCTATTTTAAAGCTTATTTATAGAACATAATTACCCAAACTAAACTGGTATTTGGGTATGTTAAGTGCCCCATGCATTTTTTAATTATTTTTTTAACATTTAAAATTTTTACCATAATATATCAAAATATATTGTAGGGCTATATATTTAAAACAATATATTGTGTAAAATGTTTTTAAATTCTTTAAAAACTATATTTGACAATTATTATTTTAGTAATTTTGATAAAAAAAAGGTTAAAGCTATGTATTGGTTTTTATGTATATTATCTATTTTTATATTGGAGGGCGGGGGGCATAGTGGGTTAATGTTTTAAAAATAAATGTTTGCGTCTATATCTAACCCTGTATACATGAATAGTTACAGAAATACTTAAGTGTTTACAGTAGAAATGAGAACTTTGCACACAATATGATCTTTGCACTACAATTTTATCATGTCATAAAAGAGAGAGCCTCCCTGCGTTGCCCTCTTTTATTCTTTTGCACCCTGCTTGGCCTCCATACAGAGAATTAATATTTCGACTATTACATCATCGTCACGGCAAAAATGATTGTCCTGGCACGGCCCCGTGGAAGTGGATTTATTTCTACATGATGTCCTGACTCATATTTTTGGGAAATTATTTCTGTCCCTTAGTTTTCAAAACCGCTGTGGTGTTTGTGTACAAAGACTCGGCCAAGCATAGAAAGAAAGTGGTGAGGATCCATATTATTTTTTCTTAATATAAATATAATGTAAAAATGAAGTGTACTGCAGTGCCCCCTGTTGCCATGTTAATGTAGTACACTCCTCTTCCTCAGGGCGGCTCTCACCGATCATCCATGAACGATGACCGGGATCCATTCCGCTTCCGTCACATGATCGGCACCCACTCGCTGCAAGTCCGCGCCCTCACAAGTACGCTAACGCTGCAGCTGATAATAAGTTACATCATCACCATTAATTGTTTCGTCTGCTAATGGCCTAGCAGTTAGTGGGGAAAATAGATTAATGACTGCAATTGTTTTCCTTTGTGAAAGCAGGTTACATTTCATCTTTGTCTTTTATCTGTGTAGACTCTGAAGGCACAGCTGTGTGTGAAATAGTTCACACCAGGTCGGAATCCGAGGGGCGACCGGAGAGAACCTTCCAGTTGTGCTGCAGGTTTGAACTTTTATTAACCAATTAAAGACTCTTACTATGTTTAATCTAGTTGTTTTATTATTTAGTAATATATTTTTGTTGGTATTATTTCATCCCTTTTATCTTTTTTATTTTCTATGTATTTATTTTTCTTTACACGAAATCAAACAATTTTTACTTTTTAAATTGTATCTATATAATAAACTCATTTATCACTGATTCATTTTTGTTCTTTTGTTTTTTGTGATGCATCTTTTTTATTTTGGTCTTTTATTTTTTGTAATTTCTGTAGTTATTAGTTTAATTTCATTTGTTTTATTTTAAATACACTCATTTCATTTTATGGTTGTTTATTTATTTTTTGTTTGTTTTTAGGGAGAATTTATAACAAATGTAATTAGTAAAAAAAAAATTACATTTAAAAAATAATGAAATTAAATGGTACATTAATTCATACTTTGAAAAATGTGTTTATTTCATTATTTATTCATTCGTTCATTTATTTAGCTGCTATTATTTATTTTAAGTGTCCCAGAGTTCTTGACTCAATGTTTCGGCTTTAAGTCACCACTTGGATTTTATAAAAAAATTTTAAATCCATTTTTATCCATGTTTTGTTTTTCCTAGCCGTTTTGAATGCACCGATGCCCCGTTTTTTCTTTTTGTGATCAGTTCTGCGGAGAGCAAGAAGGATCTGCTGAAGGCGGTGCACTCCATCCTCAGGGAGAAGCAGCGGCGGCAGTTGCTCAAGACAGAGTCTCTTCCCCTCAGCCAGCAGTATGTGCCCTTTGGGGGCAAGCGACTCTGCGCCCTCAAGGGGGCACACAGGCCCGTCGTCAACCGAGCAGGTGACCTCAACACTTTTCAGGAAAATAAGCTGTTACGTTTGTATTTCGTTCAAATCAATACTTGATGTACATCCCTTGTCACTAAGTACAATACTAGCGCAAGATGCTAATGTAGCACTCTGTCAAGCCAGCAGCAATGGTACATCAAACCGAAGCAGCAACATACCAAAATAAAAGCATTAATACTGAAGCAATCACCATTTCCAATATATTATATATATATTCAGTCATTTATTTACAAAAAGCTACCTGAGAGTTGAGTTCAATCAACGGCAATGTTGATCACAAAAATATACTGAATACCAATAGGCTGACTGAGTGTCCTATTTAGTCAACAGCAATTGAACAAGGACAGGAAGTAGCAAACTTACCAAAATAAAAGCTAGTCACAGAATATCCTAATTTAAGTCAGTTGTTCAAAAAAAAGCTAAATGGTAAGAGTTCTAGCAAGCCAATGGCTATGGGAGGAGAAAACAGGAAGTAGCAAGCCTTCCAAAATAAAACGTGTCTAATCTTCCCATGTTTTGTGTACGCAGCTTCGGCTCCGTCCCGCTCTCTGGCTCGCAGGAAGTTGCTGCGAAACCGCTTCACTATCGACACAGACCTGGTCTTGGACACAGACCCAGTCTTCAACAACAACAACCACCACCGGGACCCGGACTCGGCCACCCTTGGCGCCCCCTCGCCGCCGTCCCAGCACGCACCTGTGCCTTCGGAGCTCTGGCTGGAGCAGCAGTTCGACCTGCGACCCTACGAGGACGCCGCCAAGGTGAAGGAGACGGACATTTTGAGCGACGACGACGAGTACTGCAAGTCGCGGCGCGAGGGGGCGACCGCCACGCAGGCCACCGAGCTAGACGCCAAGATGGACGCCATGGAGATCCGCGGCGTGCTGAAGGCCTGCGCGGCGCAACGGGGGCCCGAGCGCGACACCGTGTGGGTGCGCAGGGAGGACTACGGCTGCAACAGGGACGTGTTCTGACACCGCCTGTTGTTCGACCGCCAATGGCGCCTGACGGGGTGCACTGCTAGTTCATTAGGTACACCTGCGTCAATGCGGGTGTGCGTTTTATACACTTCTCCCCTCCATGAGGATCACCAAGTATCAGTCTAGCCCCTTTTTAACTTCACTGTAAGAATCCTCTTGATTTGTTTTTTTTAGTTTGCCACCTTGGTACTCAGAATATGCTCTGTTCGAGCCCTATTTATTTTGAAGGATAGACCCATCCTGTTGGTTTTTAACGATACATGATAGCCCAGGTGGCTGAGACCAATGTTGTTTGTCACCTCAAACTTACAGAATTTACTGTTACAGCAAGATCCCTATTGATTTTATGTCAGAACCTCACTGGCTTTTTTTTTTTTTTTTTTTCTTTTTCCGGGATATAAAATGCCAGTCCTCAAGGACTGTGATGTTGTTCGGCCCTTGCCCGATTGTAATTCTCAACACTATGTTGAAGCAAGAACCCTATTGCGTTTAAAGGATATGCCTAAATCCAGTTTACCAGCAAGAATCTTAGTGATATTTTTTTTTGTTGTTGTACAAAATTGCTAAGGTTGCTGAGATCAGAGGCATTTGTCGCCTCAAAACTTCCAGATTGCACTGTTAGAGCAAGAACTCTATTGATTTTGAAGGCTAGACCCAAATCTGCAGTTTACCAGCAAGAATCCTATTCATTTTAGCAATACAAGCTGGTCAAGATTGATGAAATCAAAGGCAGTTGTCACCTCTAACTTCTAGAATATACTGTTAGAATAAGAAGCCTATTTATTTTGAAGGATAGACTCAAATCCATAGGTTACCAGCAAGACTTCTGTTGGCTTTTAGCAATACAGGGTGGGCCAGGTAGCTGAGATCAAAAGCACCGTGATTCAAAACTTTAAAAATATAATCCTGTTGATTCTGAAGTGAAAACCCACATCCAGTTTACCAGCAAGAATCCTATTGGTATTTAGCACTACAAGATGACTTATTTTTAGGGCCCAAAAGTCTATTTTTCCATGCAAAACCTTTAAACTTCTCTATTTTTATGACTAGTTTTTTTTTTTTAGTTGGCACACAAAGGCTGCGAGTCGCTCACTTTTCCCCGCAGGAGGTTCTTGGCCACCGTTGATGGAGTTTGTAGTCAGGATGTTTGTATTTGTAAGTCCCAAAAACTCACTTTTGATGTAAAATTTTGTAAAAAGATAGTTAGGATTGACTTTATTCCCTTTCTGCTCTTGTTGTTTATCACACAGTCTGCTCTACAGTCTTAAACCACCCTAACATGCCAATCGGCATCCAAATCAAAGTAGTTTGTTCGCAAAAAGGCCCTTGATATGCAAGCAGAATCTAATTAAGCAAATGGCAATGGAACTAAAACAAGTGGCAAGGCTAACAAAATTGTTAGTACTAAGAGCTAAAACAAGGAATATCGAAATTTGTTTGCAAGAAGTTTGCAAAAATGTACTGATTTGAGGGTCGTGTCGAGCCAAAGGCAAAGGAACAACAAGAGAAAGTTGACAAATTCACAGCAATAACGGCACCTAACCTGTCACAAAATATCCAAATCAAACCTATTTGCTCACAAAAAGATGGTCATTAGCCAGTGGTAACGGACAAAAGCAGGAAGTTGATACCGGCTGAAAAAAGAACGCTAATTAACTAGTCATGGAAGATCTAAATCAAAGTCCTTTGTTCACAAATAAAGTTCTTATCCGCGGTTGAGTCCAATCAAGCTAACGGGAAGGAAATAGAAACAGGATGTTGCCACCCACCAAAATAAAAGTAATGCTAAACCAGTCAGTATCCAAATCAAAGCGCTGTATTCGTGAAAGGCCGGGTACCATGAACATAAACGAGGTAGCAAAACCTACCAAAATAAAAGCAATAGCGCTAAAGTTAGGGTAGCAACACTTGATGCTAGCTTACTATCCCCAATTGTGGGTGAGGCCTAATTTACAGTGAATGCCTCTTGCTAATGCCCGTCAACAAAATCGCGTCATCCCACAGGACATGCCCCCTTTGAAACCCTACTACCGTTCTACCACGATCCTAATTTACTTGAAGGTCATGCCTGCAGTTGCTCCTCTTGTCCACCTGGTGCCGCTGTTTCACTGCTTGTCGTTTGCACTTAAGAACAAAATGACAGTCACATGAAGACAGTGAGCTTTTGCTTGGATGGAGTTTCTTTCAATTTTTTTGTACAAATAATTGTGATGCAGTTTAGTTTTGGGACTGTGAGGCACAATCACGCGCGTGTCCCCCTTTGACTCGTCTTTGTACTTTTTGCTACACACGTGGAGTATTATCCTTTGTATGACACCAACAACAATAAACTTTCTACATTTACACTTTTTGTACGTGCAACTCCACTTTATTCTTTGGGCTCTATTGTATTTTTTTATTTTTACTATTCTTATTTGTATGGATTTCATATTTATTTAGAATGTTTTTTATTTTAACTTGAACACGTATTTCAATCGTGCGGCACGGTGGCCGACTGGTTAGAGCGTCAGCCTCACAGTTCTGAGGTTCAATCCCCGTCCCCGCCTGTGTGGAGTTTGCATGTTCTCCCCGTGCCTGCGTGGGTTTTCTCCGGGCACTCCGGTTTCCTCCCACATCCCAAAAACATGCATTAATTGGAGACTCTAATGTGAATGTGAGTGCGAATGGTTGGTTGTTTGTATGTGCCCTGCGATTGGCTGGCAACCAGTTCAGGGTGTACCCCGCCTCCTGCCTGATGACAGCTGGGATAGGCTCCAGCAAGCCCGCGACCCTAGTGAGGAGAAGCGGCTCAGAAAATGGATGGATGGATGGACGGACGTATTTCAATCTTAGTACACTGGACTTTGCGTTTATTTGTAAATATTTTTAATATGATATTGCATTTTAAAATCATTTTATAATTCTCAAATCTTATGAATTTATTCATTTTAAATTCTTTGACGATTAAAATTTTAACCCTACATTGGACACATTGTTAGTATACTCTGAAATATACATTTATAGATATACATTTTCAAATTATTTTAAAATACATTTTAAAATCAACTTTTGCATCAGCTGCATGTATCTGTTGTTTATAATTTAAAATACAATATTTTGTGCTTTTATTGCTACTATATATTTTATTTGTATAGCAAGTGTTTTATTTTTTAAATTGTGCCATATACTTAATATTCCATGTAAAAATATGACAGGCCACTTCTTATTATGTGAGACGTTCATGGGCCATTGGGGGGCGTTGTATAAATTTTGTGTGTGTTTTGCAGGAAGTGATCCAGTTGTGTTGCTCAGGAGATAATCTGACATCTGGCGTGTAACCTGAAGATTACTACAGCAGATCTGCTGCTTAAAGCTCAACACCAACAGGAGACAGAAAACACAAACGCATCACAGGATTTCACCTCACTATGCTACCTTCAATCGAAAAACAAATGGCTTATTTACTATATTTTTAATGCATTTGTCTCACAATATCATTTTGATGTAATTGATTATCATGACCCAAGGAAGAAGCCACTCAATTTTTCATTTTGTTTATCTCGTTAGTTAGCTAACTTGCTAAGTAGTTATTTAGCTAGCTGGCTGGTGAAGTGTTTAGCTAGTTAGCCTGCTAAGGTTTAGTTAGTTTGCCATGTAGTGTTTTCGTCAGTTGGCTAGATAGCTTGCTTGACTATGAGTTAGTAAATTAAAAATAAAGCACACACAATATAGACAGTTGTCAGTACAGTATTAGGGGTGAAACGAATGTTCGTACGATGACTTCCGGTTGTGTCTTATTTTGAAGAACTCTGCCGGATGTAGCTTGAACTCGCAGCGTTTGCTTTGTGCGATTTACTCAGCAGGAGTCAACTGTGTGTGTTGACACTTCGCCAATTTGTGGACTTTTAAAGACTTTATAAGGATTATGTTGGGCCGGGAATTGGGCTGACAGACATTTTGCACTTTATTCGTGCAGCTTCTCTGGTTGTTTTCAAGTTGTCATGATGGCTGTGGAGGAGATGGTGGAGGTGACCTGCATCATCATCATCATCATCATCGTCATCAGAGGAAAAGAAGAGGCTGGAGAGAGTTCCAAATGCTGACTGCACGGCATTATCACCATGGACATGATAGACCTCCTGGTTCTTGTGGTTCCGGTTCTGCTGGTCCACATGTGGCTCGCCGAGGCTCAGGTTCTGCGCATTGGTGAGCTCAACACACACACACAACCCACACGCACACACACAAGCGCGCGCGTGCGTTTCATTATTGCAATCTCACATTAGGACTTTATTTTTTAAATATAAGTATATGACTATTCGTATTGTATTGTATCTAAAATGTGTATTCCCACATATTTTCTTTTTAAGTCTACATTTAAAAAATTGTATTTACTTAATATTGATACTATTTTAATTGTATATAAATATTTTGATCAGTTCTTTTTTTATTTTCAAGTTTTCTGTTTTATTGTATTATTAACTATTTATAAGAATGATTGATGGCTGATGATTAAAAAAAATAATCAACAAGTCTCCTAAAGTTTTACTGTACAGTATTTCAATATTTAGAATTATTCATTGCTTAATTTTGTAAGTCTCTATTTTATTATTACATATTTCTGGTAGTTCTTCATGTTTTTTAAAAGTGCAACTCGATTGTTTTTTTTCATGAAAATAATGTGCAAGTCTCTTGTTTTTATTGTTAAATATGCATAATAGTTCAATATTATATTAATAATTAAGAATAAATATATTGTTAAATATGCATAATAGTTTTTATTTAAAGATCTACTTAGTCATATATTGCATTTATTAATTATTTACAATTGATCATATTTAAATTTTTGCAAGTCTGTTAATGATATTTCATTGTTTATTAATATTTTATAATTATTTAATTGCAAATCTGCTAATTGCATGATTTAATTATCAATTAATCAATCAATTATTTTGAACTATTAATATTAATTAACAAATGCAAGTCAACTTTTATTTACTTATTTTTCAATGAATCAACTGACAAAAAATATGCATCTAAAAATCGTTTTTAATAAATTTTTTCACAGGCAACCTTAAGAAATAGATTTAATTTGTTTTTGGACTTGTATGTTAGTGATGGTGCTATACTATATTCTGTGATACCAGGCGGGATCCTGGAGACGCGCGAGCGTGAGTTGGTGAGTTTGGACGAGTTGGCGTTCAAGTTCGCCGTTAACAACATCAACAGGAACAAGACGCTAATGCCCAACGTCACGCTCACCTACGACATCCAGCGCATCAACCCCAAAGACGGCTTTGAGGCCTCGCGCAGAGGTAACTACAAAAATATTTTCTTCTTATTGATTATTATATTTAATTTCACCACATCAGGGTACCTAACTAATTGGCAGACTAAGTGCTTAGATAGCTAAGTAATTGCAGAGTAACTATTTGCTTAGGATGCTAACTAGCTGACTACTTAGTTACTTAGCTAACGAGCTGAGTAGCTAACCAAGTGACAAGTATCTACTTAGCCTGCTAACTACATACCGAGCTAGCCTGCTAACTTACTACATAACAGACTAACTTACTAGTTAACCAACAAATGTAATACAAACAAACTCACCGAATAACTGGTTAATGTCTTCGAAAGTTAACTAACTAGCTAGCTGCCGACCTAATACACAATAAATGGAAGTCGTTATTATGAAGTGGACTATACCAATTGTGCAATACATTCTTACTTGGCCCATGATAGCCAGCTAACTAACTAACCAACCAACTAACTAATGAATTTGTCCCTTTGCTTTGTCCAGTGTGCGACCAGCTGTCCCTGGGCGTGGTGGCCGTGTTCGGTCCGTCTCACAGCTCTTCCGTGAGTGCGGTTCAGTCCATCTGCAACACTCTGGAGGTTCCGCATATCCAGACGCGCTGGAAACATCCGTCGGTGGACAACAGGGACACCTTCTTCATCAACCTCTACCCCGAGTACGGGGCGGTCGCCAGGGCCCTGCTGGATGTGGTCAACTTCTTCAAGTGGAAAAAGCTCACCGTCGTCTACCAGGACAGCACTGGTACATCGTGACATTTTACACGGGCAGCACAAACTTTATTAAGCAATGGATCAAACATTTGCAGTTCGCTATATATTTGGCAACTTATCTGTTTAACTAAGTATCATTACACAACGGCCTGGCGCTCCATTAGTGCTTGGTTGAAGTGAACAAAATCAACTGTTGTGTTTGTTGTTTAGGTCTGATGCGCATGCAGGAGTTGATCAAGGCTCCCGCCAAGCTGAACCTGAAGATGAAAATCCGCCAGTTGACGCCCGGCAACCAGGACGCCAGGCCGCTCCTCAAAGAGCTCAAGAAGGACAAAGAGTTCTTCATCCTCTTTGACTGCTCCTACAGCATGGCCTCGGAACTACTCAAACAGGTTTCTTTAGAAGACAATATTATTTATATACAGTCGTTAGTATTTGTTGTTAGCATGAGCTGTGAGGTCCTCAAGCAGGTCTCAGGTACAGTGTAACAAAATTGTTTACTGTATATGTATGTCTATATACTATATAAATATTTACTTTAATATTTTTGTTGCAATACGACAGCTTTCGTCCATGGGAATGATGACAGAATATTACCACTTTTTCTTCACCACTTTGGTGAGTAGCGACAAGGAATACCGATGTACAATTTACTGTAGCCTATGTATAGAAAATGTATGGAAGGAAGCCACTACTTCCTGCTTGGTGTAGGACTTGTTTGCGTTGGACCTGGAGCCGTACCGGTACAGCGGGGTGAACATGACGGGCTTCAGGCTGCTCAACATCGACGACCCCTGGGTAGCCTCCACCCTGGACAAGTGGGCCTTGGAGAGGTTGCAGGGGCCCAAGCAAGATGGCGGACTCATGGACGGCGTCATGACCGTAAGAAAATGCACTAGACTTTAACACGCTGTGCCCTACTAATTGCAAATGTTGGTAGGTAGGTAGGTAGGTAGGTAGGTAGGTTAGGGACAGGGGCAACAAAAGACTGGGAAAGTTGAGGAATGCTCAAAAAACACCTCTGGAAAATTCTACAGGTGAACAGGTTAATTGGAAACAGGTGAGTATGGAGATGGACTGACACAGAGTGGAAAAGTGTGCTGTGGTCTGACGAATGCACATTTCAAATTGTGATGATATGGAGTTTGCACATTAACCATCTTGTTTTCATAGTGCCTTCAATTGAATATAGGTCGGAAAGGATTTGCAAATCATTGTATTCTGTTTTTATTTACCTTTTACACAAGGTCCCAACTTCATTGGAATTGGGGTTTGTAATATTTGTAGCACTGTGGTCTCACCATGTGTCCGTGTTACAGACTGACGCAGCTCTGATGTACGACGCCGTGTTCCTGGTGTCTGTGGCGTCTCAGCGTGCTACTCAGATGACCGTCAGCTCTCTGCAGTGTCACAGGCACAAGCCCTGGCGATTTGGACCTCGATACATGAACCTCTTCAAGGAGGTACGGGACTCCAGAGACAACATGTTTACTCACTTTTGACACCGGACTGACTGTTAACTACCAGACAAGTAGAAACAACTACCACTAACTCCACTATCTAACGACATAGCTAGTTAACTAACTAACTAATCAATGCAAACTAACTGCTTCGGAATGCAGATAACTAGCCGACTGATTAACTAACTACCACTATTTAGCAGATTAACATCTTAAGCAGGCCAACTAACAAACTAAGTAACTAAGTACTACTACTGCACAACAAGTTAACTAATTACATGGTAACCCAGCTAGATAAATGACTTAGCTAGCTAACTAACTAATAACTATATAAATGACTAACTAAATAACTACTTACCGAGCTAGCTAGCTCACTAAGTTACTAATAAACCCACTATTTTAATCGTCATACAAGTGTAAAAGAAGTTAACCGCTGTCATAGGCACAGTGGGACGGCCTGACGGGCCACATCGTCCTCAACAAGAGCGACGGCCTGCGGCGGGAGTTTGACTTGGACATCATCAGCCTGAAAGAGGATGGCAGTGCCAGGGTGAGGGAGTCCACCTGCTCCCATGATGCATTGCACCATGTGAGCACAGTAATGCTAACCCATGTCTCCCCTTGTCCACTCAGGGTGTCGTGGAGGGCGTAAGTCGCCTCACCAAAAGGTGGATGAAGGTTTGTTTCCAAATATGGTCACCATCTTCCTCGTTTACAGGAAGTGAAAAGTGTAAGCAAGCCACTGATGGTGTAGTGGGACACTCGCCTGACTTTGGTGCAGGCAGCGTGGCCTCAGTTCCCACTCAGTGACGGTGTGAATGGTTGTCCGTGTCTATATGTGCCCTGCGACTCACTGGCGACCAGTTCAGGGTGTAATCTGCCTTTCACCCGAAGTCAGCTGGGATAGGCTCCAACGCCCCGCGACCCTAACCAGGATAAGTGGTGTTGAAAATGGATGGATGGATGGAAAAGCGAAATACCATAATCAATAACTAAACAATGAAGATTTACCAGAACATTCTGCTACATGTGACAGGTGCCGCCTCAGTTGTTTAGTACTAGTCAGACCGCTGCTGCCTCGCGTACTGCATTCTGTGTCTGCTTGGTACAATCTCACCTCTTTGGTTTGCATTGAATGATCTAGAAAGTCAAGTGTGACTTGATGACATGTCAAGTGTGCTTGTTTAACGTACGTAATATTTATCGCATCAGTGGCTTTGCTCTTTAGCAGCTGAGAGGGGGAGGGAGGGATTTGAGCGTCCAGCTGTCACATGCCTCGTCCACTCTGTGTATGTGTGTGCGTGCGCATATGTGTGTGCGTGTGTGTGTGTGTGCACGCACGTGTGCACGTGTGTGTGTGGATTACTGCTAGCATACGCTCATTCACAGTCTAGTGAACAGATGGCATGCGCACAATACAATACGCAAGGGCACAGGCACATGAATGTGCCCTATGATTAAAATGATGAATAATGTGACAACTGGCACCTTGTACTATCAAAATAAATAAAAAAAAAATGCTGTAAAAATAATCACTAGATTTAAAAAAGAATAAAGTCCATGGCACGTTCCGTCACCTGTACACCAGCGCCGAACGTTTCCGTCACGAGTTCCAGAGCTACCGGGAAAGCAGGGAGGATAGGTAACTTTTCAATGTAATCGCACGTATGATTGGCAGCTCCGTGGTCAGACTTGCTTGAAGTCGTTTTCATACTGAGGCAGATACAATGACATCATGTTATCGCGATCGGTCGATCGAGTGCGAATCTGTACCGTCGGCCAAATTTATAACGCCATCTATTTGTCTTATCAGCCACCTTGCATAATAGAAATAAATGAACACACTACAAATAATCTATAGAGTGATGAAAAAAAATCCACCTCTTCCCTCCAGATCGCCTCATGGAACTCGCTGAAAGGAATGAACCTAATCGAGAAGTCAACAACGAATAACAACAACGTGACCGACTCGCTGGCCAACAGGACGCTCATTGTCACCACCATCCTGGTGAGGAAGAAGACCAGGATGAAAGTGTAAGTAAGGAGAGAAAAACAGTAACGACTTTGTCTTTTTCATACACAGGAGAACCCGTACGTGATGTACAAGAAGTCCGACAAGGAACTAGCCGGGAATGACCGCTTCGAGGGCTACTGCCTGGACCTCCTCAAGGAGCTCTCCAACATCCTGGGGTTCACCTACGAGGTCCGTCTGGTGGCCGACGGCAAGTACGGGGCCCAGAACGACAAGGGCGAGTGGAACGGCATGGTGCGAGAACTCATAGACCACGTGAGTACAGGGCCAAATCCATTGGGTTTTTGCACTGACAATAAAATGCTAATAGTTACATGTTGGAACGTGAAGTGATATTTGACCTCAGCTACCGCCGTAGGTGGCCGACCTGGCGGTGGCGCCGCTGACCATCACGTACGTACGTGAGAAGGTGATCGACTTCTCCAAACCCTTCATGACGCTGGGCATCAGCATCCTGTACCGCAAGCCGAACGGCACCAACCCGGGCGTCTTCTCCTTCCTCAACCCGCTGTCGCCCGACATCTGGATGTACGTCCTGCTGGCCTGCACCGGCGTCAGCTGTGTGCTCTTTGTCATCGCCAGGTAACATCATTTATATTACATTACGTTACATTCCATTGTTCTGCTCTCTAGTTTTTGGTTTTATCCTTTTATGTCAGGTTTACCCCCTACGAGTGGTACAACCCACATCCGTGCAACCCTTCGTCCACGCTGATCCAGAACAATTTCACCTTGCTCAACAGCTTCTGGTTTGGTGTTGGGGCCCTCATGCGGCAAGGTCAACAAAAAACAACAAGCTAATGATCACGTTGGCGCTCTTGGTATTAGCTAGCTTGTTGGTTACTAGCTTTTGGATTAGGGTTAGTAGTTAACATTTAGGTTAGGGTTGGTAGAGTTCAGGTTAGGGTTAATAAGGGTTAGTCGTGTTTAGGTTACCATTTACTGTAGGTTATGGTTAGTTGAGTTTTGGTTATAGTTTGTAGGATTCAGGTTAGGATTGGTGTTTAGGTTAGGATTAGTAGCAGTTAGGTATTGATGAATGAAATGATTAAACAAATGAACTTTACATGTGTTTAGGTGTTGTTGTAGTAGTAGTAATAGTACTAGTAGTATCAACTTGTTGCAGGCTCTGAGCTGATGCCCAAGGCTCTATCCACCCGCATCGTAGGGGGCATCTGGTGGTTCTTCACCCTGATCATCATCTCGTCATACACGGCCAACCTGGCCGCCTTCCTCACCGTGGAGCGCATGGACGCGCCCATCGACTCGGCCGACGATCTGGCCAAGCAGACCAGGATCGAGTACGGGGCGGTGAGGGACGGCTCCACTATGACGTTCTTCAAGGTTTGTTTATTTTTACGAACAAACACTCTGACCTCTTGCAATTGGGATATGTCTTAGCTGCATCTGTATAGCTATGTAACTCTTATGTAACTTATAAGTAAGTACTCACCATTTAATTGGTGCTAGGGTTAATTAGGAATGTTACGTTGTGCGTTAGTTAGGATTAGTAGCGTTTAGATTAGGGTTAGCTTTTCTAGCAAAATAGTTAGGGTTATCGTTTAAGTTTGGGTTAGTCAGGTTTAAGGGGAGTACCGTTGAAGCTAGGGTAAGTTAGGGTTAAGGGTAAGAGCATTTCGGCTAGGTTTCGCTTGGGGTGGTAGTGTTTGAATTAGTGTTAAGGAAGAGTGTTAGTCGTGTTCGGGTTATGGATAGTTAGGGTTGACATAGTAGCGTTTCGGTTAGGGCTAGTGACGGTTAGGGTGATTAGAGTTTTGGTTAGGGTTAGTAGCGTTTAGTTTAATTGGGATAAGTGCTGTTAGTGTTTAGGTTACTGTTAAGTGTAGAAGCGTTGAGGTTAGGATTGTTCACAATTATTAATGTTTCGATTAGGGTTGGTTTAGGTTGGCAGGAATTAGGTTAGATTTAGTAGTGTTTAGGTTAGGGATAGTAGCATTTGCTGTAGGTTAGGCTTAGTTTGAGTTCTGCTTACTGTGGTTTATGTTAGTTATGGTTAAGGGGAGTTGCATTTAGGTTAGGTTAGAGGTCACTTTTAGGTTAATAGCATTTGTATTGTTGTTAGTGAGGGATGGGGTGGTAGAGCTTTGGTTAGGGTTATTATCATTGAATGTGTGGTTAGTTAGTTAGTTAGTTAGTTGGTTAATTAGTCTAGTTTAATTTAGGGTTCGTTTTAGTCAGTAATGGTTGTGTTAGGGTGGTTAATAATATGTCGTAAAATTTGTGGGTCCACTTCAACACCCCAATTCCTGATCGGTACCTCTCACACAGAACAGCGAAATGGGAAAAAACTGGGCTGGCATTGACTTCACCTGAGCAGTTTGGGGGTTCAGTATCTTGCTTAATGGTACATCAGCAGAGCTTCAGGAGCAAAATGTCTGTCCTACAATTAAAGAAATACTGACTGACGATACTGTATGATCTGGTGTCAGGTCTTTACCAGCGATAAATGTGGACTTGGTGTTCCAGCCTGCGTCTTCACATCCTTACTGACGCAGCACGAGCGAGTCCAGCTGGGTTTTATCCCAGCGGATTGCAGCCTGTGATTACCAGCAGTCGAATAAGACGCTGCTGCCCGTATTGACGGCTCTAACAAATTGAATCAGCCGGATGCGACTTAGAGCACAGCTGCCCCATTTTGTCTTAACAAACACACATACACACAGTTGTGCATATCTTTGTGCAGAAATCCAAGATCTCCACCTACGAGAAGATGTGGGCCTTCATGAGTAGCAGGAAGAACACGGCATTGGTCAAGAACAACCGGGAGGGCATCACACGTGTCCTCACCACCGACTACGCCATGCTGATGGAGTCCACCAGCATCGAATACATCAGCCAAAGGAACTGCAACCTCACGCAGATCGGAGGACTCATCGACTCCAAGGGATACGGAGTGGGAACGCCCATAGGTGAGGAAATACCAGGAATCCGGAAAACACGACTTCTCGCAAATTTTGATGACACGCCATAAAACATGTACATTTTTGGAAATCAAAAAGCCATCCCCGAAAAGACACAGGAAGTCGGCGTTATTTTAGAATAATTTCGATTATATCAGTGGATAGGTAAAAAAAAATTCCAAATAATGAACTTGCAAATCGCTGGAAACAGACCAAAACCTCCTATGTCCAAATTTGGTTAATTTTATATTTTATTCACGAATCAATTCTATTGATCATTCGCCACGTGTGTTGAAAATGGCTTAATGTCCTTTCTTTTGGTTTCATGGTAAGTGATGGTTTTGGCGATACCAGGCTTCTGCCCGTCGCCAACGAAACGCAAATCGCATTTGCACTACCTGCAAATGGGATTACTGTATTCTAGACAAATGGAGAACACTCAGTACATTGAGGAACTTTCTAGTCAATTAAAACTGCTGATTAACATCTTTCCAAAGGCTTCATTATTTTGTACAGAGCTTGCTTTATTGGTCCAGGCTCTCCGTACAGAGACAAAGTGACTATCGCCATCCTTCAGCTGCAAGAGGAGGGCAAGCTGCACATGATGAAGGAGAAGTGGTGGCGAGGAAACGGCTGCCCCGAGGAGGACAACAAGGAGGCCAACGCGTTGGGCGTAGAGAACATCGGCGGCATCTTCATCGTGCTCGCCGCCGGCCTGGTCCTGTCCGTCTTCGTGGCCATCGGCGAGTTCATCTACAAAGCTCGCCGCAATGCTGACATCGAGGAGGTGAGCGAGGCGGGACTTCCTGCCTATACAGGAAGTGTTCTATATAACAGCGTTGTTGTTTGTATGTCTTTGCATGACGGTCGCCCCGTCAGGCCTTCTGTTTCTTTTACGGGGTGCAATCCCGCCAGTTTCAGCGGCGCGGCTCCACCTCCTCCTCGGGCACGTCCTTGTCCACCGACCTGGAGAGCGGCAGGCTGCTTGGCGACGACACAGAGTAACCGTGGCAAAGCGGTGCAAATAAGAGGTTTGTAATACCTGAGAACAGGTGTTCTAATCTCTAATCGTTCGGACCTTGTTGACACCCTTGTCGTCCGCCACACAGCTTCCACTCTCCAAATGTTCCTTTTTTTGTTCATCATGCTACGCCCATATCCATATATGTGGTTGAAAATTGGACAAGCTCATTTTGGAAATGGCCGAAATGAGCCTAAAATGGCCGGTTCAATCCCAAGTGGCCGACTTCTTGTGTCTTTTTGGGCATGGCTTCTTGAGACTTTTTTGTGGATCTACTCATGATCGACTTGCCTACCAAATTTGGTGGTGCTAACTGAAACTGGTCTCGG
The DNA here is from genome assembly GCF_024500385.1 of Phyllopteryx taeniolatus. Taxonomy (NCBI): domain Eukaryota; kingdom Metazoa; phylum Chordata; class Actinopteri; order Syngnathiformes; family Syngnathidae; genus Phyllopteryx; species Phyllopteryx taeniolatus. Next base: position 15,703,376 of record NC_084518.1, read on the forward strand.
GGGCTGAATTTTCCAAAAACGTTTCTGATTCATGGCGAGTAATGCTGCCATGCTCCACCCACACCCAATGACGAAAAGTCAAATCCTTCACAATTTATTGTTTTCCGTTTTTCTAATATACAAGATTCAAATTTGGTAGTGATTGGACAAAATCGCAAGGATGTGTTTGATTTTAAAGGACACCTAGTTGTGTTGACTCAAGAATCTCATTTTATGTTTCAGTGTGTCTTTCTGGGCCTGGAAGGACAAAATGGCCGCCTCCCAGCAGCGTCGCCAAACGGAGGACTCTCACTCTTAAAGACTGCAAACAACAAACAATATTTTTTGTACAGTTTTGGATCAATTTTCCCCATCAATTGTGTTGTTTTTCTTTCCTATATTTCACATTTCCACCATTAATGCCAATGGTGATGATAGTAGCTACTTTTCCTTTGGATGTAGTTTAGTTGTACTTGTACAATTGAAAGTCACATGATTGATCAATACACTAAAACTTAAAAAAAAAAAATAATAATCGTGTGTGTGCAAGTATATGATGTGTGTGTGTTTGTATCTGTTTGTTTCTTTTTCATACCACAGGATCCCACAGCAAGTAAGTAATCTTGCATTTTTTTCCCCCCCGTTTGCATTTCAATTGCTAATTTCAATTCCCTCACACGCACACGTGAAACGTTCTTCTTACATAGATTACTGGAACGCTTTCACACACAGCTGAACTTGTTTCGCTAGTGAAACACTCTGACAAACACTCCTGAAATCCTATCACACATCAAACTGAAATGTGCTCATGTAATATTGTATGTAGGAGAGTGTTTTGCTTGTGTATGTAAGAATGTTTCACATTTGTATGAGAGCGGAAATAGAATTTTCTCGTGTATGTGACAGCATTTCAGTGGTGTGTATGAGAGCATTTCATTTTTGTCTAGAAGAGCATTTCACAAATATGTGTTTTCATAGCGTGCATGAGAGGGTTTCACTTGTATATGAGAGCACAAAAAAAAAATGCAGTAGTCAAAGTGAGACCGTTACATTTGTGAGCATGACAGCGTTTCCGTATTGTGTTTTAGTGTTACACTCGGGGGGGGGGGGGGGGGGGTCACCTGTTTATATGAGAGTGTTTCAGTAATGCGTATGAGAGTGTCACTAACGTAAGAGCATTTCAATTGCATATGAGAGCGAAAAATATTTTAGGTGTTTCTCTGACAGCGTTTCATTAGTGAGTGTGAGTGTTTCACTCTTATGCATAAGAGTGTTTTTGTTATGTATGAGAATGTTTTAAGCAATGTGTCCTGTGTATGAGAGGTAAACTCGAATTATGTACCCCACAGCCCTTATATACCAACATACAGGTTAGTTTTCATCCTGAGGGATTCTGGTTAATCTCTTTATGTAATGACTTTTTTTTTTTTTTTATGTATGCCATCCAGATTAATTCTGGGATTGAGTATAATAGCTAGGCCTGTAATCTCGGTGATTCTCGATCAGAACCCCAGGCGGCTGTATTTCTTTTTTTTTTTTTTTTTTTTTTTACCTCCCCTCGCCCCCTCTCGTCAGGGTGTAATCCGTTATGAATGAGGGCAAGGATTACGCCGCTGACCTTGGCATTCAGCACGTCTGAGCGCGGCGCGATGACCTCACCTGAATGACACGCCGTCTATCTTGGGCCCCCCGACGCGACGCGTTCAAAAGCTTTTTGTGGCGCTAAACAGGCGGCGCCGTCCAGATGAGGCTCTCGTGTTGTGAAAAGGTCTTAAAGATAAACACCCGCAGTAAGATGTTTATTACCGCCGCAAAGGAGCTTTTGTTTCTGTTTATTAGAGACACCAGGTGCTTAAATACAGCAGGAAAACTAATAAAATAGGACTAAAGTAAATTAGTACATCATTAATATTTGTGTTTAATGAGTCATGAGAATTTAACAACTTATTTAAAAATGTAAAAAAAAAAAGAAAAAAAATCAAGGAAATTACTGGGATTCTTTTCCTGGTCAAGTTTGTGCTTTCACCTGTTGCTAGGCAGAATTATTAGAACCATAATGATAATACTTTAATAGTTTTTATATTAAAAATTGTAGAGAAAATATCAAATACATGAAACAAAATTATAATAAAATTGTACCATAATGTAAGTAGTTGAATTATTAATTGTTCACAACTGAAATGATAAAGTAAAAAAACAAAATCAAATCAATAAAATTGCTCAGATTATTTTCCCAATTGCCACCTGTTGCCCCGTAGAATTCATAAAATTCAATCGTCATCATAAAAACATTATCATTTCATATATAAAAGTGGTGTAGCATAACATAGTTTATGTAACATTAAAAAATATAATTATTTTAAATGATGATTTCTTCAAAACTAAACAAATTTCACAAAATATTTCCAAAAGCGGTAAATGGTAAATGGACTGCACTTATATAGCACTTTATCGACACCGTCACAGAGCGCTTTGGTTGTTGACTAGTTACTAGTTGGTTGTTGACTAGTTACTAATTGCTAGGCAGAATTGATTGGGCTCAATCATCATATCATTATAATATAAAATCTTTATTTGTAAAAAAACAACAATAAAAATGCTTAGATTATTGTCGTCGTCCCTTGTTGCTAGGAAAAATTTATAGTATATCAATTATGGAACATCCATTCATCCATTTTCTGTACCGCTTATCCTCACTAGGGTCGTAACATATCAAATATATAACATAAAATTACAAAATGACTGGTGGTCATTTCCCCAATTTATGTAGACACATTTATTTAGCCAGATTGAGTCTGTTTTGTTGTTGTTGTTTTTTGGTACAGTCCGTTTACGTTGGGATGAAGCAGGGCAGTGATCCAGCAGACGCAGCAGATGGCGCTGTGTTGCCAACAAAAATCCGTTTCGGAATAGCATGTACCGCTATCTATAGGCTCGTAGTGGAAGTCACGAAAGCGCTATGATGCAATCCTCTGCTGTACTGGATGTCATTAGGGAGTGTCCCTAATGAAGTGGCCCGAAGTGACCCAATGATGTTCCACGTCTTGATGTAATTCCATCACTTTTTTCCCCTCTGTCTGTCATCTTATCTTAGCTATCTTAGGCGTGAGCAGAAATGGGGTGAGGTGTTCAAGTCATGTCATCCGAGACATTTTATTATGAAGGGGAGAGGGGAGAGGGGGGAGGGCGGTGGGCACATTGCTGATGCTTTCGTGTAGTTTGTGTGTAGACGGGAGCGCGTTTAGACGAGACCCCCGAAGCGAGCGAGCGGAGCGAGGAGGAGGAGGAGGAGGTGGTGGTGGAGGGGGGCATGAGAGGGGGGCCCAGCGGCAGAACCAACCCTAAAACTCTGTGGATCGGACCTGCCTGATTAGACTTTTTGTGTGTGTGTTTTTTTTTATGGGAGGGGGTGGGGGGCGGGGCTGCTTCAGGTAATCAGTTTTTGTTTTGTTTGTAATGCATGGAAATTATGTCACGTTTGATTGACAGGAGTCAAATGTTTACTTTAAAGACTAGTAAAGTAACCCATGCACCTTTACATGCACGATTGACTGATTTATTTAGTCATGCATTTTTTTTATTTTTATAAAATTTTATTTATTTATTTATTTATCTCTTTATTTTGCATGTACTGAACACTTTTGTTAAGTGCACCGTCCAAAGGAATCCAATAGAAGAGACGTACCAGAAATTCTGCTGTTTTGATTGACAGTGTCATTGCTGTTTTATCGCAGGGTTATGAAAAAAAAAAAAAAAGTTTATGTGCATTTTCCTTATACGATCATAATCTTAAAAGCGATATAGTTAATAAGTTGGTTAGGTCGTGAATGAGTCGGATTGTCAGTTAGTGATTTGGTCAGTCAGTTAGTGAGTCAAACAGTAAATTGGTTAGTCAATAAGTTAGTTACTTAATTAGGTAGTCAGTCAATCAACCAGGTAATTAGTCAATAAGTCTGCCATTCAGTTCATTCAGCAGTCATTTAGTCGGTAAGTTAGTCAGAAAGTCAATTACTAAGTCGATCAATTAGTTGGTTAGTCAGTTAGTCATGTGTTACTCTTGTTACTCACCAAGCCAGTTAATTTGTCAGTGAGTCAAACAACCAGTTAATTAGGAAGTATGTCAATCACTTTGCTAGTCGGTCGGTTTGTTAACCAGTCAGTCAGTGATTCAGTTCATACATCAGTCAATTAGTAATTCAGTCATTTAGTTGGTTAGTCAGTCAGTTACTTACCAAGACATTTATTTAATTAGTCAGTCAGTCACTCAATCCACCAGTTAATATTTAGTAAGTTTGCCAGTCACTTAGCTAGTTGATCATTCAGTCAGTTTATCAGTGAGTAAGTTAATTTGTAAGTTAGTCAACAAGTCAATTATTAAGTCAGTCAGTTATTTATTTATTTATTTAAATAGCCTGTTAGTTAGCCAGTTAGTCAGTTACTTATCAACTCAGTTAATTCGTCGGTCGGTCAGTCAACCAGTTAGTAAGTCTGCCAGTCTCTTTTGTAGTCTGTCAGTGCGCTAGTTAGTAAGTCAGTCAGTTGGTTAATCAGTAGGGAAATTAGTTAAACAGCCAGTTAGTCAGTCATTTATTTATTAGTAGTAGTAGTTATTTAGTTAGTCTGTATGTCAGTCAGTTAGTACTGTAGTTCACTCTGATAGTACGTTGATCACTCAGTCAGTCAGTTATTTATCTAGTCAGTCTGTTATCAGGTTAGTCAGTCAGTTAGTAAGCCACGTAGTAAGTTTGTGGATCAGTAAGTCAGTTTGTTAGTCATGTAATTAGTCCATCAGTCAGTTAGTTACTTGGTCAGCGAGTTAGTCAGTTAGTGTGTCAGGTAGTCCATCAGTTTGTGGGTCAGTCAGTCATTCATTCACTTAGTAAGTCAGTTTGTGGGTTAGTAAGTCAGTCAGTCCGTTGGCAAACACGAAGAGTCGTCTTTCAAGTTTATTCCTTGCACGATAGAGGAAAAATTGCATTGCCGCTGTGGTGACAAACACACAATTGTTTTAAGTCGCAACAGTGCGTGCGAGAACAACATTAGGGCGGTGAGCCATATGCTGCTTCATCAAGCATAAGGACAATGATGTTAATGAATGCCAATAATTGTGACGCAGGGTTAAATGATCACGTCAACCAGAAGAGTGTCTCCTGATGCACCTGAAGTCCGGATCTCCTTCAGCCTTGACCACACATCAGGTTCATGCACACACACACACACACACACACACACACACACACGCACGCACGCACACACTCGCAGCTGTGTTCCACTCCCTCAAAATGCTGATAACAACTTATTTTAAGTGCCGTTTGATCATTTAAGACGCTCTAAAGCCCGGCTATGTTTTCAGCATGTCTGGAAAACATGCAGCGCATTCTGACTAACAAAATGGAGCCCGCAGGCCCGGCCCACCCCCACACGCGCCCTGCATTCACTCTAGCGATCTGCAGTGAGACAGGTGTTAAACCCCCCACCTCCACCCCGGCACCCGCCACCCGAACCCCCAACCCGGGTTCATCCTGCGGGCCTGTCATGTTGTCACGTCCCGCATAGCAGCACAAATGTTCTTGTTGTTGTTCCGCACGGCCGCGTGGACGCTTTTAGAAGGTTGCGTCACGCCCGGATTGTCATCGTGTGTTTGGCATGACTTCACGCACTGACCGCCTGTTTGATTCCCTCCCCGCTACGACACGCCCACTGCGGCTCCTTTACACCCAGCGGACACTTCATTAGGTACACCAGCACCTGCTTCGGGCCGCCACAACCACCAGGGGCCCCTAAGAGTAATTAAAAGCCAACAAAGGCTAGAGTACTATAACACTGCTATACTTTCTATCTGCACTTTTATTCAGATTTATGTGTGCATTTAAATGAGCAAATAAAGTAAGTAAATTAGCAACGTGTGCTAACCGAACGTGTTTTTGTTTTTCCTTCGACAGACGCACGAGATGCCGACGATATCGCTCAAACGTTCCCGGATCTCGAACAACGACTTCAGGTATGCGAGGCGCACGGTGTGCAGGTCACGGAGACAATATGAATTGTGATGGTGCATTCAAGGAAACTTGGAAATGAGAATAACCTGGTTTAAGCAATGAACACAGATTAATATGCAGTCACTTGATCTCAATTTTGTGGCACTTGAAGTGTCCTTTTCTTGGTGGGAAATTTCAGCTTTGCCATTTTTCTGGCCTTCGGCCAACCGAGCATTTTACATGGTCAAGAGTCGTGTAATATTAATTGCATTAATATCGCCGTTTCCCCCCTCAAATTGGTTATCATTATTTTGTATTCATTTATGCCATTAAACTATTGGGTCATTGATTTATTGTAAATAATAAGATTTAAAAAATAATATCTACATTGTACTTGCAAATGTGTTTTAGTTAGACATTTAAAAAACATTTTACGAATATTTTTGTAAAAAAAAAAAAAACTTTTAGAATAATTGTATTTACGCCTAAAAGTTACATAATTACATGTTTTTAATTTTAACTTCTTTTTAACAAAAACTGTAGTAAAATATTTTTTGTAATGATAAAAAAATTTAAAATATATAGAAAAAAATTGAAAATAAAATCGGAAAATATTTATTTAAAAATAAAAACTTCATATTTTACAAACATTTGTTTTCAAGAAATAGTCAACCTTTTTACTCGTTATAAAATATTTAACAATTTCAATGTTTTTATTTTATTATTTATAGTAAATAAATCAAATAACTATCTAATTTAATAAATTAATTAAAACATATAAGGAGTGCATTTTAAATAATTAATTTTAGAATTTAATTGGTGAATTGATTATAGTTAAATTAATCATACATAATAAAATAAACTCCATTCCATCCACATTTTAGCAACTTTTTCAAAATTGTATAACTATAGCAATACGCTTGTTTTTGTGTATTTTTTTCTTTTTCTTTCTGGTTTAGCCGGTATCGCCGTGCGTGTCCCTGAAGGAGAGCGTGCACGTGTACAAGGAACACTGCAGGATGGCGAGGGAGTTCCACCAAGTCAAACACGACATCGCCGCCCTGGAGGAACGCAAGTGAGTTTCGCCTCAGCCAACTTTGTCAACATTCACAGTAGACAAAAGGTGCTGCCTGCTTCGAGAGGAAATACATGACTCGTCCTCCAGATGGCGCATGTTTTCATCCCAAAGAGGTACAAGAATGTGGTTCAAAATCAATAGCGATCTTGCCGACACAGATTATTTATGCCAGCAAAAATAGTGCAAAACTTTTCATATTTATATCATTGTATTTGTATCATTTCAAGATTTTTCATGTTTTAATATCATGTTTGGATATTTATTGTGGCGGCACGGTGGACGACTGGTTAGAGCGTCAGCCTCACGGTTCTGAGGACCCGGGTTCAATCCCTGGCCCCCCCTGTGTGGAGTTTGCATGTTCTCCCCGTGCCTGCGTGGGTTTTCTCCGGGCACTCCGGTTTCCTCCCACATCCCAAAAACATGCATTCATTGGAGAATCTAAATTGCCCGTGAGTGCGAATGGTAATTTGTTTCTAGGTGCCCTGCGATTGGCTGGCAACCAGTTCAGGGTGTACCCCGCCTCCTGCCCGATGATAGCTGGGATAGGCTCCAGCACGCCCGCGACCCTAGTGAGGAGAAGCGGCTCAGAAAATGGATGGATATTTATTGTTTTTATTATAATTGATGCTGCTGTAATAATTTACACCACTTTAATGTGCATTTATACTCCATCATTAATAGTGCATTTTTTAATTGCTCCTGGGTTCTTAGTGCATTGATTGATGCCATAAAAATACATTTTATATATTTATATATAAACATTATTTATTATATATTTTTTTTAATATTTAGAGCATATATTGATGTCATAAAATATATTCATGTGTATTATACAGTATTCATAATTATACTTATTATATAATATTTAGAGCAATTAGTGGTACTATAAACCGTATATTTCTTTTTATATTATATATACATAAATGGTGCTGTAAAAAGTACATTCCTTTATATATATATATATATCAGAATCAGAATCATCTTTATTTGCCAAGTATGTCCAAAACACACAAGGAATTTGTCTCCGGTAGTTGGAGCCGCTCTAGTACAACAGACAGTCAATTTACAGAACACTTTGGAGACATAAAGACATTGACAAAAAACAATTGTGCAAAAAGATGCAGAGTCCTCTAGCACTTAGAGCACTTCGAATGACTAATATTGCAATAGTCCGGTGCAATGACCATTGTGCAAAGGGCGCTGAGACTTCAAGGAGTGTATGCGATTTAAAGTGACGAGTAGTGCGATAATCTGGGACAATGTTGGTTGTGCAAATGTTACAGATCCTCCTCAATCAGTGTGCAAATGGAGCAGATGCTACTCTGGCATGAGTGGCCAGTATATGCAACTAGTGCAACATGGCGAGACAACTACAGTGAGTGCACGAGTAATACATAATTGGCCCCACAGAAATGTGACAACAAACTCAAGTCAAAAAATTGCCAGCTTGTTGTAATGGAATTATAGGTTAGGTGTTTAAGAAGTTGATCGCAAGAGGGAAGAAGCTGTTGGAATGTCTACTAGTTCTAGTTTGCATTGATCGGTAGCGCTTACCTGAGGGAAGGAGCTGGAAGAGCTCCTTGTATATATATTTATAAATGTTTTTATAGAGTATACAGTAATCAGTGCAATTATTGAGGCCATAAAAGTACATTCATTATGTTATGCATATTGCATACGTGTATTTTTTTCCTCACAAATCATTCATTATGTTATTTCATTATATATAGGATCATTTGATAAAAATTGCTTCTTCAGTTTTTAGTCCATGGATTTATGCCACAAAAATCGCTATTTATATTTGTTTTATTTTTTAAACGTGTTTTTTTTCCCAATATATTTTAAAAAAATATTATTTACATAAACGTTTGTGTACACCTTGGCGTGGATGTATTAATGCAACATTAGCACAACACTGTTGCTACGTAAAATGCTAAACGTCCAATGCACAAAATAGACGCTGCTGAAAGTAACAGCCATCAATCATCCAGACGTAAACAACAGATTAGCCAAACAATCCGCTCTCGTCTTTTAATAGACACTTTATTTACAGTCCGCCGCAACCCGACACAGGGCGCGCACCCGACACACACACACACACATACGCGCGCACACACTCGGACACAATTCAAAGTCACATACTGAGTCATAGCGATGCCGAGCTTGTGTGAGAAACAATGTACTTTTCTATATATACCAATGGGTGAGTCATACCCGTCGAGGCGGGCCTGCCTACTCGCCACCTGCGAGCGTGAATCACGGCTTTCGACGGGATTGTAGCTCGTCCAACTTGTCGGGTGTCTCCTCGCTCGCGTCAGAATTCCAAAGATGACGAAGAGTGACGCTGGCGTAGCGAAAGCCATCAGACCCGTTTGCTATATGTACCCAAGCCTCGCTTGTCCTGTTTGTTGACTTAATTTTAAACGTTCCTGTCATTCCCCTTTCACTTGGCTAATAAGTCCTGATTGGTCACATAGTTTTGCCTGTCACGGATCATATCAAAAGCCTATTGCTTTTCAAAAATTAAAGTCTGCGCTTTAGCAGACCTATCTGACCATCTAGTCACAATTGTTTATTTTCTTTAAGATTTTGGTTTTTTATAACGTAAGAATCGAGATGGCCGAAGGAGAAGAGATAAATGGCAGCTCAATTCCTTGGCTGCACTTTAGTTTTTGGTTGTTATAGTCCTAATGCAAAAACCATATCAATTTTTAATGGCATGTAAGATTCCCAGTACAGATGAGATCAAAGACAGACCAGTTCCTTGTCTAACAATTAATCAGACCCATCTAGTCATGATTCTAGATATTCTACAAACTTTCAGCTATTATAGTTTTATATCTCGGCAGATTTTCAATCACGTATATGTAACTCAAGAATTCCAGGGTGGCTGTGATGGAAGAACAGATTTGTTCCTTGTCTGGGCTTGTGTCAGACCCGACCGAGCATCCTGAAATTGTCATCTTCAAGCTTTGTAAGGATGATACATCGGCGCAAGCCGCTGTTGATTTTGAATAACTAGTCAAGGTGAAAAGTCTTGTTGACGCCTCCCCTCACGTCAACTACAACATTATAAATAACAGGGATTTTTGTTTGTTTGTTTGTTTTGTTTTTAAAGTTAAAGCAAAAAGTCCACTCTTAGGAGTAGGAATGAAATACTGTGACTCTCTGGAGGCTTTGTTTGTTGTTGTTTATTCACGTTTTGTTTAACAAGGATCAATTTCACGGTGTGTAACTCAAAATGGTCACGTTAGATGAGATCAATGGGAGGTCGCGTCCTTGTCCAGGCTTAATCAGACTTGTCTAAACATGCTGGCACATCAGAGCAAGAACCCTGTTGATTTGTAATAACAATTCAAGGTGAAAGGTCAGACGTTAAAGGTGAAATAAAGATGGGTTTTATTGACGCAACGCCTCTAGTCAGAATTTAGTTCACCTTCAAACTACTAGGGATCACTTTTCTAGTACTTAGGAGTGCGAATAACATGCTGAAGATGTCTGGAGGCTACTTTTACATCTGCTAACCTGCTAGCATGTCCACGCTAACATTTTAGCACATTGATGCTAACATGCTAGCACGATGTTGCCTTCATCCGTGCTACCTGTTGTCGTCTTCAGGTGTCAGCTTCTGGCCGAGCTGGTGGAGGACCAGAAGGTGGCGGCCGAGATCTCCCGCCCCGAGGACGACGAGTTCCGGCGTCTGTCGGAGGAAAACCGCACGCTAGTGACGGCGCACGGTGAGCGGTCGCGCCAACTGCAGCGGCTACGCAGGCCCGACTCGTCCTGACCACACGCTCACCTGGAAACTAGAAAATCATTTTTTTTGTAACGATCTTGGCACAAATGCGACATTGTTGTCGGTTTGGTGCTGGGATGTCGGCGGCCATCTTTGTGGAAGCAGAGATTAGCATTTAAGCGCGTGTTAACCGCTAGGTTGTTTTTTTTAATGGGAGCTGCGTAGAGGCAGCCCGAGGTGCTGTGATGTGGTCCAAACAGAGTTTAAGGCGGCATTTGTGCAGTTGAAAACGGGCCTCGATTATATGTGTGTGCAGTATGTGCACGGTGCGTTTGAGGAAACTGGGATTTCCGAAGGTGTACGCCGCTCGAAGTCAGACTTCCTACTTGCTCCCTTTTATGCGTCGTTGTGTAGTTTGTCAGGATTATTGTTAGATTGTGGGGGTGTAGGGTTGACTTTAGGAGATTTGGCTTTAGGTTCAGGGGGTTAAGGTTAGGATTAGGTTATTTTATCATGAAATGGTTGTTGTTCAGGTTTAGGTGATGAAGGTCATGGTTAGGGTTGTTTTTAGGTTGTTATGGTTAGGTTTAGTTACATCATGCATAGGGGGTTAAAATAGGGTAAGGGGAATATTAGGTGCCAAAGAGTAGCCAAAAATTGTACTCATGTACTGTTACTTTACAGTAATCTGACTCAAGTAAAAAGTGGTCCGCCAAATAATTACTCAAATAAGAGTAATGTATTTATTTTAAAAAGTACTCAAGTAACTGGTGTGTAGTTTTAAGATTTTTATTTTTTTGTTTGTTTGTTTTTTATCACAGCATGAAAATCAAATTAACAAAAATATGAACTGGGCAGTGTTGGGAAAGTTCATTTTCTACGCAAACTAGTTCAATGTTCAGTTCACCGTTCCAAAAATGAACTAGTTCAGTTCATAGTTCACAATTAAATTTTTTTGAAAGCAATTCACCGTTCAAAAAAATGAACTAGTTTATAGTTCTTTTTTTGTTGCTGACGGGCTATTTCCCTCAAAATATTGCCATTTCATTTCCTCATTGTTGCCACCCATTCAGCCCAGACTAGTAGCCAGTAGTCTTTTTTTTCAATGGGGAAATAAAACAAAAACAGGAATGTTGTCCTTAATGCGAATAACAATAATACGCAACACAGTGTGAAAGGAACGATGGTGAAAGGACAATGATAACTGCATATTACTGACTGTATTAACATATTACACACTATATTAACAAAATATTTTTTCTTACAATAAAAACAAAATTAGTTCCATATTATGTCAGTGTGATCGTACAGTGTTTTAACTAAAGCATTCTGATATAAAAAATAATTTTCCTAGTAATCAATTTTTACAATTATGTACCAAAGAACACATTCACTCCCATTTACAGTGTCTCTGAACGCACCTCGCGGACTCACGGTGTGCACATGAATGGCGGCCACACTGACCGGGTTGCCCAATACGGCGTTTTTACCCCGACATATGAAGCCTCGTATATAGCTGGGTTTTGTCCTGGAAGTCCCAAACAAAACAGCGCAAACGGCTCCCCAGGCACAGATTATATAGAAAATCGCGAACTTGGAAGTAGAGCTCTTGTAGGCTGAAATGCGGACATTTTTAGGCAGACACAGATGACAACTCACATAGCTGTTGATGTTTTTTCTAGTTTGTAAAGTGAACATATATTGAATGTGAGGCCAGCACTGCGATCGTTGTTTCTGCCAAGCTTCACACAAAAATCTGTCACATAGTAAACGTTGCTTGTGTCTGGGGCCGTGGGGACTTCGCACGCGGTCATGTGACTTCCTGGCTCCGTTTGATGAGTGAAATGAAGTCAAATGTCGCTAGTGATTACGTTGGATTGGCAAAACAGTCATGTGCGAGGCGCCAGAGGCAGAATTCTCTTTGATGACCCAAAACCAATAGATCGCACGATAACAATAAGAGATAAATACAAATAAAAATAGCTAGGGGAATGTAGCTCAATGTAACCGAGTAAAAGTAGTGTTTCTTCTTCATAAAAATAGTCAAGTACAAGTTAAAAGTATGTTGCATTACAACTACTCTCACAAATAAACTTTATTCAAAAAGTTACTTCAGTAAATGTAACAGAATGTATAGCGTTTTGGTTCGGGTTTGGGTTAGGTTATGGTTAGTTTTAAAGGGATAGGGTTATGTGTGTGCATGCATGAGTACATTGAAACACAGTCGGATATGCGGAACTCGAGAGTAGATGTAAATAGTCGAATGGTCCACCCAGTAAGTCATAATCGGCTGCCTGAGTCACCCAAGCCCCTCCATCTTATTTGCCAGTCCACTTCCTGTTACGGCGAGAAGGAAACGAGGCGAGCTTGCCATTGGTTGTCGGATGAAGTGGATGCAAGCACTGATGTGTCGAAGCTGAAACGCTCAACAACAATCTTTGAATAAAGCGAACTTTATTCCAACACGCGCATGCTTAAAGTCTTTCTTCCATGGAAACAGGAAGTTGATTTAAAGCAGTCACCCGATTGGTCGCCGGGACACTTGTTTCACAATCTGACCACACTTCTGCTTTTAGTGGCATCTAAAACACACACACACACGCTTTATTTTTCTTGTTTTCAGCTATATTTAAAACATAAAATAACAAATATTGTTCTTTCAATAAATGTAGATAAGGTTCAAAAACGGAATTTACTTCAGTAGTTCAATTAGAAAAGTAAAACTCTTTCATTGCACACAGAATGATGTATTGTATCGTGATCTGTCTCTTATGATTACAGTTTACAGCTAAGAAAGAAAGAAAAATCCACCCAAAGTAGAAAATTACATGAGAAATAATTGAAAAGATTTTTAATACAGAAATTAGGTAGGAATTGGGAGTTATTTTCCTGTTTTTAAACAATAACACAAATGTTTATTATACTGTATGTATTGACTGTATTGATTAGGTGTAGTTATATTTATGATTATTAATATTAATATCATGATTTTCTTTTCATTATATATTTTGTTTTACTTGTATTTTACATTGTTACATTTATTGTATTTTACATGAATTTATTTATTTATTTATTTCAGCCTTTATTAAAATTGATGGTCATATTCAGATACATTTGTACAAATTATCTAGACTTTTTAAAATAAATTAAAAATTTTGAAATACATTTTGAAAAATTACAATGAAACCATTAAAATTCAGTTAACAAATTGAAAGAAATAACCCACAAAAATTAAATGACATTTAAATAATAACAAAAAAACTGAGAAATAAAAATAATAAATAAAATAATTTTCAATTTAAATTAGAAATGCACTTGGAATAAAATATAAAAATTCTAATAAAAAACAAAAAGTACATTCCATTTCAATAATAACAAAGACAAAAACAAAATGTCAAAAAATGAATCTAAATTGAAGTAAAAACTGCATTGAGTTTAAACAATTCTATTTCATTTTCAAATGAAAACTAAATTTTCTGCACATTTGGTGCGTTTATTTTAATATAGTGGAGTTAAAAAAAAGTGATATGATGATTATGATACAGATTCATGAATGGCCCCTATAGGAGGACTTCATAGGGGGGGGGGGGGGGGGGGGGGGGAAATCTGTCTGTGAAAAATGTAAGGTTTTAAATGTATGTATTTATTTGTATTATGCCTTATAGTTTGTCTTTCCAGGAAGTGTGTTCGTAGAGCGGGAGGGCGGGGGGGAATGGTGTTGGACGGGAAAACATGCTTGCTCATCTTTTATCAGCATGAGTCAGCGCTGTTGCAACACTCACACACACGCGCGCGCGCGCGCGCGCACACTAGCTCACTCCCTCACACACACTTTGACAGATGAGTGTGTGAAGCTCGCTAAGCTTATCTCAAAGTCGTCATAACCTCTAAAGAACCTGGACGAGCCTACGAACAGGTAAGCCTGTCTTATTATTAGCATTATTATCATCATTTAGTTCATTTCTAATGCGTGATAAGTTGCTGTGACACTGTTGTGTGTGTCCATGCGTGTGCGCGCGCGCGCAGATGCCGTCGTACACGTACGCGTGCGCGGCACACCCGGCGCGCGTACTGCGGCGCCTGGACGAACTGCGGCTGCGCGACGCTCTCTGTGACGTCACCGTGCAGGTAGACGGCCGCCGTTTCCACGCCCACCGCGCCGTGCTGGCCTCGTGCAGCGACTACTTCGCCGCAAGGCTCCCACGCACGCAGGCGCCCGAGGACGATGACGTCACGCTGCCACCCGAGGTGAGAGCTGCCTGAGGGCGACGTCACGAGTGATTACCCCTGAAGGACGACACGTGCGCTCCCTGGTCCACTTGATTAGGTACACCTGGATGTTGAGGGTGTAACTAATTAAGTGGCCAATGTAGAACGATGTTTGTTTCTGAGAATGACGCCTCTTACCGGACACCTCATTAGGTACACCTAATTCTTTTGTATTGGGTGTCTTTAAGGATTTACCTAATTAATTGGCCAATGTATAACAATGGTTTTTTTTCTGAAAATGACGTCACTATGCTGAGCCTACACGTGTGCGTTGGCTCGCTGGACACTTGTTTAGGTACATCTCCCACCTAATAACCTCAATCATGCTTTGAAGTTTTTTTTCTTCAAGTTGGAAGCTGTACCTAATAAAGTAGTGATGTTTATAAAAATGCTTAAACCTATGCATGATGTCACTTAACTTTTTTGTTTACGCTACACGTTGCTCACTGGACACTTCCTTAGGTACACCTAAAAAAATAAACAAGTACTATGAAGATTTTTTTGTTTTTGTATTAAATCTTATTGGAAGGTGTACCTAATGAAGGGGACAATCCATAAAAATGTTTGTTCCTGAGGATGAAGTCACATTGTTTATCCATTGGACACATTAACTACGCCAATCCTTTGGTGTATTGGATTTCGTTGGGTGGTGGACCTAATGTAGCAGCCACATTTATTCGGCATGTTTCACATTCCAAAAAAAGTGGCAGCAGACAACCATGATGTATATTTTCCTGTCTCCATAGGTAACCGTGGGCGGATTTGAGCCACTGCTGACATTTGCCTACACGTCCGAGCTGCTCTTTGGTAAACACGACATCCTGGAAATCCGCCAGGCAGCGTCCGTGCTGGGCTTCCGAGACCTGGACTATGCCTGTTTCGACTTCCTGCTCCCCAAGTTCAGCTCGGACCCGCCTCCGCCGCCATCAAGGAGGAAGAGGTGCTGTATAAAGAAGCAGAAGAGCCAGGACGATCACCACAAAGCTGTCAAACCGCTGGCGAGGGAAGCTGTTCCACCTGGCTGCATGGAGGGGAATGACAGGAGGGCCATATTCTCATTTTTTCCAGATGGGGGCGCAGGAGGACCCAAGTATCGCAAGTTCCAGCTGGCTTGTGGGAAAGAGATACCTCAAAAACATTGCGGATTAAAGGAGGCCTTTGAAGAAGGAACCAGGTTCTGCAGTGGTGCCAATCTAATACCAGAAATTACTGGATGCCAGGACGCAACGAAGCCTTCGGGAAATGGCAGCAGCAAGGGAGACAAAGTGGACAAGAGTCCCAGATCCAATTCAGGCCCCTTTCATCAGGACACAATATCAGAAGATGTTGAACAAGGACCAGGAACAAGGTCCTCAGGTGGTCCCGAGCTAGTACGAGGTACCACGCAGAAAGCTGAACTTCCCAGAAGACTTACAGGGCGCAAGGATCACGACCATCTTCCAAGAAATTATGCCAATGTGAGTCCCAGGTCCGACGCAGTCCCCTATTATCAGGACCCCATCACAGAAGACAGAAAACAAGGACCGGGACCCCTATTCTCTGGTGGTCCCAAGATGGTTCCAGCTGCTACCCAGAAAGATGAAGATCCTGGAAGCCAAAAAGAGGGCAAGAATGAAGCAGAACCTTCAGGAAATGGTTCCAAAAAGGGTCCCAGGTTCGACTTGGTCCCCTCATGTCAGAAAAGCATCATAGAGGAACAAGGACCAGGAACAAGGTTTTTTGGTGGTCGTGTTCTGGTACCTCGTGAAACCCGACTAACTTCAAGACTAACAGGATGCAAGGAGCTGGATGGGTGTCTCGGGTCTAATTATAGCCCCTATCATCAGAAAACCTCTACAGAAGAGAGAGAACAAGGAACAAGAAGGAGATTTTCTGCTGGTCCTGATCAAGTTGAAGGTGCCATCCAGAAAGCTGAAGCTCCCAGACACCAATATGGACCAGAGTATCTCAGGTCCGACTCTGGCCCCTCTCATCAAAACACTATCACAGAAGATGACAAAAAAGGACCAGGAACAAGTTTTTTTCGTGATCCCAAGCTGGTTCCAGGTGCTACCCTGAAAGATGAAGTTCCCAGTAGACTAAAAGGTCTCATGGACCTAGCCGAGGATTCAGGATATGGCACCAGCTTGGAACCCAGGTCCAACTTTGTCCTCTCTCATCAAAGCACTATCACAAAAGTCGAAGAACAAGGACCAGGAACAAGGTTCTCCGGTGGTTTAGGTCTGGTAGCAATTTCCGCCCAGAAAGTTGAAGGTCCCAGAACACTAACGGGCTGCAAGGACGTTGACATGTGTCCTATGTCCGACGCAGGCCCTTTCCATCAGGACACCATCGCAAAAGATGGTAAACAAAGTCCAGGAATGAAATTTTCTGTTGCCACATGGAGAGTTGAATGTCTTGGAAGACTGTGCAAGGATGGAGCAGATCTTCCAAGAGATCCCAAAGGAGACAACCTGGACACAAATTCCGTGTCCGACTCTTCCCAATTCCATCAGAAAATCACAGAACAAGAACAAGAACCAGGAAGACGGTTCTCTAGTGATCCCAGTCTAGTCCCAGGTGTCACCCTGAAAAGTAAAGCTCTGGGAGACGAGGAGGGAGCAGAGTACCATGGGTCCGACCCGAGCCCCTCTCATCAGAGCTGGCTCCAGGTGGACCTCAAGTACCCCTTCCGAGCACAGAATCAGGACCCGGAGCGAGGTGGAACTCATTGGAAAGGAGGCATGCTGTCCGAGAGTGAGGGAGCCTCCCAGTCGGGCCTGTCGTCTCTCAACTCAGGTGAGGATGGAGACTCGGAGACTGATGGCGACGGAGAATGGTGCCCCAGAGAACGGGCCAGACAGGTGAGTACTGACCAGTACAGGCACTATCGACTAAGACCCAACTAGTATGTTGTCTAAACGGGCTGCTGGAGAAATACTGAAAAGACCTACAATTACTGTTAGTCATGGATTTCTTGGAAACTCGTTTGCAAATGTTTGCATGGGGTTGCTATGGTGACCAGTTAATTATTTACTCGTAAATGTGTGTGCATATGTGTGTGTGTGTGTGTGTGTGTGTGTGTGTGTGTTCGCGTGCGTGCACTCACAGCCCTTTGTTTGTTTATTGGCTGGCAGAGCTTGGTTTGATGATGTCATTGCCAAGTCAATCCCCAATTTAATGATTGACAGTTCAGTCACAAATGTAACTGAGCTCATGCTAAGCTACCGTGTGTGTATATGTACCATAAATTATGTTTTTAATCATGTCTTAAGTGCACAAGACTGATTGTTAGAGTGCTAACAAGACTGTTCAAGTGTTAACCGTTAGAGTGCTAATAGCATTGTTAGAGTGCTAACAGAACTGATTGTTAGGTTGCTAATGGTGCTAACAAGACTGATTGTTAGAGTGCTAGCTGTGCTAACAAGAATGTTTGTTATACTACGTTCACACTGGAAGCAAAGTGAACTTACGCCTTGCGTTACTTGCAAGACTTTGATTGTGAGAGTGATTTATACTCTCATTTGCCTCATTTTCCCTGACGTCGGTGCGCTGTGAGTGGCCACGGCCAGTGCTACGCACCCCCAGGCTGGTTCCTATGATTTTTTTTTTCCTTCCTAGCTTCCTAATTCACTTCCAGCCTACGACCCCATGACCTTTGCAGCCGGCGACGATGTGCTCTGAGTGGCCATGGGGGCCAGCGCAACACCCCAACCGCCAGACTGGCCCTTTGCTCACCATCCTCCAAGTTGATTGGCTCTCGTGATGCGATTTGTGGCTTGAATTTCACATTTTCCAACCTGAGTGAATGGGCGAAGAAGCAAATTTTCATGTGCTCACCCCACTAGCATTGCGCATCATACGTCGCCCAGCACAGTTTTGTGCCTATTTATGCGTTTGCATTGACTTTATATGTAAGCATGTTGCTTGAATGGTTCAATTTGCGTCTAGCATTTGAGAGCTAGTAAGACTTATGGCTTGCATGCCAATCATTAGAGTGCGTGCAAGATTAATTGTTAGAATGATAGTTGTTAGAGTGCTAACTACACTATTATGGTGCTAAGTGTGCTTACAAGACTGTTAGTGTGCTAATACAACTGATTGTTGGCATGCTAACCGTTAGCATGCTAACTAAACTGATTTTTAGCGTGATAACAGGACTGATTGTTAGGATGCTAACCCTTAGGAGGCTAACAAAACTGACTGTTAAGAGTGCAAACATGAGTGATCATTGACACGCTAACAAGAATGTTAGCGTGCTAATGCGACTGATTGCAAGTGTGCTCACAAGAGAGACTGTTAGCCTGAGGGCACGACTGATTGTTAGAGTGCTGACACAGATAGCACGTTTGTTGTGGTGTTTGTTTATCAGGTTAATCTTCCATTCTCTGTGGATTACGCTGTGCGTCTGAACCGCCTGGACCTGCAGAATCTGCTAAGTCAGCACGCATTGACACGCCAGCAGCTAGATTTGATCCATGATATCCGGCGGCGTAGCAAAAACAGACTGGCCGCACAACGCTGCCGCAAGAGGAAGCTGGAGTGCATCGCCAACCTGCAGGAGGAAATCAACAAGCTGGTAAGAGCCAAACAGACACGAATAATCGATACGTCGGTCTTCAAGCAATAGAGGGAACAGGAAATGAGACAATGTTGTACAATTTTATAAGACAGAGTCAGGTGATGAGTTAGTTAGTCAGTCATTTATTTAGTTAGCCAGTTGATTG
The DNA here is from genome assembly GCF_024500385.1 of Phyllopteryx taeniolatus. Classification (NCBI taxonomy): domain Eukaryota; kingdom Metazoa; phylum Chordata; class Actinopteri; order Syngnathiformes; family Syngnathidae; genus Phyllopteryx; species Phyllopteryx taeniolatus. Next base: position 15,723,122 of record NC_084518.1, read on the forward strand.
AGTTGAGTTAGTCAATTAATTTATTAGTTGGTAGATCTGACAGTTAATCAGTTAGTCAGTTTGTTATCTGGCTAAGTAGTAGTCAGTTGTTTGCTTGGTTGGTTGGTTGATCAGTGGGTTAGCTAATGAGTTAGTCATGAAGTCAGTGAGTTTGTCAGCGTGTTAGTTACTAGTTAGTTAATTAGCTAAGTAGCCAGTTGTTTGGTGGTTGGTCAATCAGTGAGTGAGCAAGTGAGTGTGTTATTCAGGCGGTGAGCGAGTTAGTAAGTCTGTCAGTCAGTTAGTCAGTCAATTAGTTAGTAACTCTGTGAGTGAGTGAGTGAGTGAGTTTGGTGGCTTGTTAAGTAGTAAAATGGTAAATGGAGTGCACTTATTTAGTGCACTATCAGAGCCTGTAGTAGTAGTAGTTGGTTGTTTGGTTGGTTTGGCAGTCTGTAGGTGAATGAGTGAGTGAGTGAGTTAGTTTTTTTAGTCAGCTGTTTAGTCAGTTGGCAGTTGCTTGAGTAAGTCAATCAAGTCAATCAAACTGCCCATTACACGAGTTCAGTACAATGCGTGTGTTTGTGTTTGTGCCTCAGAGGTGCGAGCGTGAGAAGCTCCTCGTGGAGAAGAACCAACTTCATCATCTGGAGACCACCACGCGCCTCAGCGTCACAGCACTCAGTGAGCGCGTCTGCGGCAAGGCCCGAGACCTCAGGCCAGAGCAGCTACGACTCCTTGACCCCCATAGCTCCCTCGTATCACACCTTGACGCCCTACTCTTGACGCCTCACTCATCTTCCGCAATGCCAGCCGAGACTCAAGAACATTTAGAGAACATGAGAATGGACATGAAGGATTCCTGATTTTTTTTTAAATCAGTTATTTCTTGTCTTATTTTTCTTTTTTTTTATGTCATAAATATGAACTTCCTTGACCATATTTGGAAGTGAACACCAGCATCTATATTTGTACGAGGCACAGTTTTGATCATTTAAAGCAGGGGTGGGAAAACGTTTGTGTTCAAGAGCCAAATTATATTTTAAAATACACAGGCGTCATTCGTAGAAAGTTAAACTGTTTATGTATGCTGTAATCATTTTGTTAAATAACAATTATTTGTCCTTTTTTAAATTGTATCATTCACCGAACAATTCAATTGTTTCAAAATATTAAATATTTATTGTTATTATATTATTTAAAATTAATTAATTAAACAAATATTTCATGAAATAAATGAATAAAACAAATTAACTAATTTTAGGAAAAGCGCAAATTACTGCAGCAAACATTACAAGATGTAAATGCTCCGGGCCGTACTTTGCCCACCCGTGCTTTAACGAGTACACTCACCCATTAATGTCCAGCCAAGAGTCAGGAATTGACAGATTCTAGTATATTTATATTCATTTCTTCAATGGTTTTTGTTTCTGTTATTTTTTTTTCTCCTGTAAATGTTTTACTACCAACTTTTCATCCTTGGCAACTTTTACATGTGCAAATATGTACGGATTTACTATCAAACACAGTATTTCCAGTTGGACCACTACAATGTGTGTAAAAGTAGCAACTCAAGTTGATTTGAAGAATTGTTGTGTTTTCTAACAACAGTGGTGCCAAAGACGTTTCTTCATTCTCTTTCCTCTCAAAACACACACAACACTTTAAATGTTCTAACTTATGACGTATATAGTCACCAGTGTTCAAGTAAAACAATTAAAATGTTCAGTTGGGCTCTTTTATTGGGGTAACAAAAAATCAACTCTTCGTTCTCATAGGGAGTCATTAAATGTCCGACTTTCCGTGTGGTCATTAAACGCGTCGCTCTGAAAAAGTTGTAAGGTGACCACAATGCCACCAGAGGGCGCCAGAGGTTTGCGAAAGGGGCGACAACGCGTTTAGTTGAAACGTTGTCATCTATGGGAAATGTTGCTGGTGCGTGAGAATGGGATTCTAATCCCTGTCAAAATGGTGGAGCAATTCAACAGGAAGAAGATCCCGAATGCGTTTCATGACTGTTTGCATGTTAGCATTGACTACAGGTGCAAGAGTATAAAATCCTTATTGAGCTGCCTTTGCACGTACTCAATCGTTGTCCGTTAATCTTGCTGTATGTTAGAATTTTAGTAATTCTCATTACAAATAGTAAACGACTACATGGTGAGAGATAAAAAAATCCTCATCAATCTGCGTTGGCATTTTCTATACTCAAACTCAGGTTGCCGTATGTTAGCAACTTTTAGCACGTTAGCAATTAACACTTGCAATAGTAGGCCTACTTGATTTTAGGGTTTGACGCAAACTCCTCAGAATCTGCCTTAGCGCTTTCCCTTCTCAGGTTGCTATCTACGTCTACATGTTAGAATTTGTGCAATTGACATCAGACATAATACACAAGTACATGGAAAGATGTCGAATCCTCGAGGACGCGTATTAGCACGTTTTGCATTTGCTGCACTCAAACTCAGGTTCCTAGCTTGTTGTTTTAGCATACCGACTGTTAACATGTAAACAAATGTCACGTGAAATACCCGTTCTACCGTTGTAAGATTGTAAACTTCTACTTGATCTGCCTTAGTGCTTTTATTTGTACTCGGATTTCTATCTTGCTATATATATGTTAGCAATTCTCACGACACACAGTACCTAAATACAGGTGTAATGGTGTAGTGACTTTCTGCAGTGAGGTGGCTATCTTGCTATATGTTTGCATAACAACTGTTAGCATTTGTAGCGATTCTCATCAGAAATAATGCCCGACTTCACAGTGAGATGTATAATTCTTATCAATCTCCCTTGGGAATTTCTGTAGCTATTTTTTTCTTTCTTTCTTTGTCCTGTTCAAATGTTCGGTCAAACAGAAAGGAGGATTTGTATTCTTTTTATGCCGGAAGAGTTTTGCTGTGCCACAGTGGACTTTTTAAACTGCCACTGTGCGTCTTTGTATTCTGATGGATTTTTTTTATTGCAATATTTCTGTCACGCAGAACAAAGTTTTAAAGGGGAGTGACAGAAAACAAAACAAAAGGGAGAGACATTCAAAAGATGACAAAATAATATTAGCATAGCAGTTTCTGTACTTAAACTCAGGTTGCTATCTTGCTATATCTTAGCATACCAACTGCAGGTTAGCATTTTAGCTATTCACATCAAATGTAGTACACAACTACACGGCAAGATGATTTTTTTTTCCCTGTCTGTCATCTTGCTATGTGTTAGCATACCAACTGTTAGCATTTTATAATTATTTTGCTCTATCCTTAGAGCTTTCTGTACTCAGATTGCTATCTTGCTATATGTTAGCAAACAAACTGTTAGCACGTTAGCATTTCCCATCATAAATTTTACCCGACTAAATGCACAAAATCTTTTCTCGCACTGCCTCTCATTTGAAATAGCAGCAGACTATAAGGAAAGAGGCGGCACGGTGGACGACTGGTTAGAGCGTCAGCCTCACAGTTCTGAGGTGCGGGGTTCAATCCCCGTCCCCGCCTGTGTGGAGTTTGCATGTTCTCCCCGTGCCTGCGTGGGTTTTCTCCGGGCACTCCGGTTTCTTCCCACATCCCAAAAACATGCATTAATTGGAGACTCTAAATTGCCCGTAGGCATGACTGTGAGTGCGAATGGTTGTTTGTTTCGATGTTCTCTGCAATTGGCTGGCAACCAGTTCAGGGTGTACCCCGCCTCCTGCCCGATGACAGCTGGGATAGGCTCCAGCACGCCCGCGACCCTAGTGAGGAGAAGCGGCTCAGAAAATGGATGGATGGATATAAGGAAAGATGTAAAATCCATATCCCAGTACATTCTCTACTCAGGTTGTCATCTTGCGGTTACCGTAGCAACTATTAGCACAATGTAATGTGGGGAGCTGCGCAACTGTACAATAAATAGAGATAACATTCTATATTATGTTTAAAAAAAATTTTTTTTTATTTAATGTAAAAAAAAAAACAACAAAATAAATAAATTGTATATTTGGAGAAATATGATGTGACTTAATGTATGTGTGGGACACGCATGACACACTGTTTTAGCCATTTAGTGTCCTAATGCTGCAAACAGTAAAACACACACACACACAGCAGCCATGACATTAGTACAACTGCAAAACAGTTTAAAGCCTCAGAAATTGTTTTATACTGTCTCAATTTTAAAAAATACATTTATATTAAGAAATGTAAATTATGCGGATTAAAATTATCACAGTTACAAAAACAATATTTAAGATAATTTATCTTGACATTTTCAGTTTTACAACAAATTCTAACCCATTAAAAAGTATCTTTTAACAATGACAAACTTTGAGTTAGTATAAACAAATTTTAAACTATCCCCAAAAATGTTTTATTTTATTATTTTTTAAACTTCACAATAAAGTATTATACTTCCTTTAAACAATCCTTATTTGCACATCTTCAAAGTGTTTCTTTTTATCTATTAAAAAATATCACTTCCTTTTCACAATATTGTTTTTTTTGTCTTGGAAATGTGTGACTTATTACTTGAAAAAAAAGTACTATATTCTTGTACTACTGCGACTTTTCTGCTGAAAAAAAGTGACTACATCATTGTTTTTAAAAAGTCCAAGAGAAATAATAGAACTAAAATGGGCATCATTGTTCAAACATTCATTTTTTTAAATGATTAAAATCTTCCCCTCTCTCTCTCTCTCTCACTCACTCACACACACACACACACACAGTTCCGTCAGCATTGTTTTTCGTTTTATGAAATTAGAATTTCCTATGAATTTTGATGTGACTAAAGTGACTGATGATTGAAAGACAATCGAAGAAATATTCTACAGTTCCGTCTGCGTCAGTTGTTAAAATAAGGCAAATAAGTAAAAAAAAAAAAAGAGGATTTGAAACTAAAAGGTGTGCAAAATGGAGTTTGTGAGAAACTTCTTCAGGTCACTTGAAGCATCCGGCGCATCCGTCTGACTGGCGGGGTTGTCGGTTGAGTCTCGGTGTGATTTCGGGCGCGGCGGCTCTCCTCAGGAAGGCGTGCTCGCTTGCCATGATGTGCTTCACCAGGAAGTTGGCCGCCTCGTCGATGTTCAGGTTGTCCTGTGACAAGAAGGAGGAGGAGGAGGATCACGTTACAGACTCATGTGACACTTCATTAGGTACACCCTCTAATGGCTGACACTTTTTCAGCTTTTTTTTAATTGAGAAAAAAGTACACGTTTACATTTTCAAACAAAAACTGATTAAAATACAAATTTACTTTTGTTTACAGACTTCAATTATTAATTATTTTTTTTTTGAAAATGTATATCGATTTTTTTCTAATTAAAAACACCTTGTAAAAGTGGCATTTTATCTAATTTTTGTTTAAATCTTAGTAATGACTGATTTTAGTTATTTTGACACAAATTACATTTTTTAACATTATCTACGGTCACTGATGGTGTAGTGGTACACTCGCCTGACTTTGGTGCAGGCAGCGTGGCCTCAGTTCCCACTCAGTGACGGTGTGAATGGTTGTCCGTGTCTATATGTGCCCTGCGACTGACTGGCGACCAGTTCAGGGTGTACTCCGCCTTTCGCCCGAAGTCAGCTGGGATAGGCTCCAGCGTCTCGCGACCCTAACCAGGATAAGCGGTGTTGAAAATGGATGGATTAACATTATCTACCAATTTTCTTTTTCACATTTTAACAGTGATGCAGATAAATATCTAAAAAAAACTTTTTTTTCTCTAAAGAATCAAGCAGATTTTATTTTTTTTTCCCACATTTTGATTTTTAATATTTAACAATTATTTTTTCAATTTATTTCCAAAATGTTTTGCAGTCTTTAAACAAAATAGCATTTAAACGTGTAATAATATGTAAAAAATGCTTTAAACATACCATTTATTTACATTATTTAAAAGCAACTTTCAAAGATCACACAAATTTCAGTTATTTTTGCATTTTGTCAACATAAAAAACATCTTAATCCATCCATTTTCTGAGCCGCTTCTCCTCACTAGGGTCGCGGGCGTGCTGGAGCCTATACCAGCTATCATCGGGCAGGAGGCGGGGTACACCTTGAACTGTCATCCATCCATCCATTCTCTACCGCTTATCCGGGTCGGGTCGCGGGGGCAGTAGCTTCAGCAGGGACGCCCAGACTTCCCTCTCCCCAGCCACTTCATCCAGCTCTTCCAGGGGGATCCCGAGGCATTCCCAGGCCAGCCGAAGGATGTAGTCTCTCCAGCGTGTCCTGGGTCGTCCCCGGGGTCTCCTCCCGGTGGGACATGCCCGGAACACCTCACCAGGGAGGCGTCCGGGAGGCATCCGAATCAGATGCCCCAGCCACCTCATCTGGCTCCTCTCAATGCAGAGGAGCAGCGGCTCTACTCTGAGATCCTCCCGGATGACCGAGCTTCTCACCCTATCTCTAAGGGAGAGCCCGGACACCCTGCGGAGGAAACTCATTTCGGCCGCTTGTATCCGGGATCTTGTTCTTTCGGTCACGACCCACAGCTCATGACCATAGGTGAGGGTAGGAACGAAGATCGACCGGTAAATTGAGAGCTTCGCCTTTCGGCTTAGCTCTTTCTTTACCACAACGGACCGATACAAAGGCCGCATCACTGCAGAAGCTGCACCGATCCGCCTGTCGATCTCCCGTTCCATTCTTCCCTCACTCGTGAACAAGACCCCAAGATACTTGAATTCCTCCACTTGGGGCAGGATCTCATCCCCGACCTGGAGATGGCATGCCACCCTTTCCCGACTGAGGACCATGGTCTCTCATAAAAGTTATGAACAGAATCGGCGACAAAGGGCAGCCTTGGCGGAGTCCAACCCTCACCGGGAACGAGTCCGACTTACTGCCGGATATGCGGACCAAACTCTGACTCCGGTCGTACAGGGACCGAACAGCCCGTATCAGGGGGTTCGGTACCCCATACTCCCGAAGCACTCTCCACAGGACTCCCCGAGGGACACGGTCGAACGCCTTCTCCAAGTCCACAAAACACATGTAGACTGGTTGGGCGAACTCCCATGCACCCTCGAGGACCCTGCCGAGGGTGTAGAGCTGGTCCACTGTTCCACGGCCAGGACGAAAACCACACTGCTCTTCCTGAATCTGAGATTCGACTTCCCGACGGACCCTCCTCTCCAGCACCCCTGAATAGACCTTACCAGGGAGGCTGAGCAGTGTGATCCCCCTGTAGTTGGAACACACCCTCCGGTCCCCCTTCTTAAAAAGGGGGACCACCACCCCAGTCTGCCAATCCAGAGGCACCATCCCCGATGTCCACGCGATGTTGCAGAGGCGTGTCAACCAGGACAGCCCCACAACATCCAGAGCCTTTAGGAACTCCGGGCGAATCTCATCCACCCCCGGGGCCCTGCCACCGAGGAGCTTTTTAACTACCTCGGTGACCTCAAACCCAGAGATAGGAGAGCCCGCCTCAGAGAACCCACACTCTGCTTCCCCATGGGAAGGCGTGTCGGTGGAATTGAGGAGGTCTTCGAAGTATTCTCCCCACCGACTCACAACGTCCCGAGTCGAGGTCAGCAGCGCCCCATCCCCACTATACACAGTGTTGGTGGTGCACTGCTTTCCTCTCCTGAGACGTCGGATGGTGGACCAGAATTTCCTCGAAGCCGTCCGGAAGTCTTTCTCCATGGCCTCACCGAACTCCTCCCATGCCCGGGTTTTTGCTTCAGCGACCACCAGAGCTGCATTCCGCTTGGCCAGCCGGTACCCATCAGCTGCCTCAGGAGTCCCACAGGCCAAAAAGGCCCGATAGGACTCCTTCTTCAGCTTGACGGCATCCCTCACCGTTGGTGTCCACCAACGGGTTCGGGGATTGCCGCCACGACAGGCACCGACCACCTTACGGCCACAGCTCCGGTCGGCCGCCTCAGCAATGGAGGCGCGGAACATGGTCCACTCGGACTCGATGTCCCCCGCCTCCCCCGGAACATGAGCAAAGTTCTGTCGGAGGTGGGAGTTGAAACTCCTTCTGACAGGGGATTCTGCCAGACGTTCCCAGCAGACCCTCACAATACGTTTGGGCCTGCCACGTCGGACCGGCATCTTCCCCCACCATCGGAGCCAACTCACCACCAGGTGGTGATCAGTTGACAGCTCCGCCCCTCTCTTCACCCGAGTGTCCAAGACATGCGGCCGCAAGTCCGATGACACGACCACAAAGTCGATCATCGAACTGCGACCTAGGGTGTCCTGGTGCCAAGTGCACGTGTGGACACCCTTATGCTTTAACATGGTGTTCGTTATGGACAATCCGTGACGAGCACAGAAGTCCAATAACAGAACACCGCTCAGGTTCTGATCGGGGGGGGCCGTTCCTCCCAATCGCGCCCTTCCAGGTCTCACTGTCATTGCCCACGTGAGCATTGAAGTCCCCCAACAGAACAATGGAGTCCCCAGCGGGAGCGCTCTCCAGCACCCCCTCCAAGGACTCCAAAAAGGGTGGGTACTCTGAACTGCTGTTTGGTGCATAGGCACAAACAACAGTCAGGACCCGTCCCCCCACCCGAAGGCGGAGGGAGGCTACCCTCTCGTCCACCGGGGTGAACCCCAACGTACAGGCGCCGAGCCGGGGGGCAATAAGTATACCCACACCTGCTCGGCGCCTCTCACCATGGGCAACTCCAGAGTGGAAGAGATTCCAACCCCTCTCGAGAGGACTGGTACCAGAGCCCCAGGTGTGTGTGGAGGCGAGTCCGACTATATCGAGTCGGAACTTCTCGACCTCACACACCAGCTCGGGCTCCTTCCCTGCCAGAGAGGTGACATTCCACGTCCCTAGAGCCAGCTTCTGTAGCCGGGGATCGGATCGCCAAGGTCCCCGCCTTCGGCCACCGCCCAGCTCACACTGCACCCGACCCCTATGGCCCCTCCCACAGGTGGTGAGCCCATGGGAAGGGGGACCCACGTTACCCTTCCGGGCTGTGCCCGGCCGGACCCCATGGGTGCAGGCTCGGCCACCAGGGGCTCGCCTTCAAGCCCCACCACCAGGCCTGGCTCCAGCGGGGGGCCCCGTGGCCCGCGTCCGGGCAAGGGAAAACGAAGTCCATTGTTTGTCGTCATCATTAGGGGTCTTTGAGCCGTGCTTTGTCTGGTCCCTCACCTAGGACCTGTTTGTCATGGGTGACCCTGCCAGGGGCATAAAGCCCCAGACAACTTAGCTCCTAGGATCACTGGGACACACAAACCCCTCCACCAAGACAAGGTGACGGCTCAAGGAGGGGCACCTTGAACTGGTTGCCAGCCAATCGCAGGGCACACATAAACAAACAACACATTCACACCTACGGGCAATTTAGAGTCTTCAATTAACCTACCATGCATGTTTTTGGGGCGTGGGAAGAAACCAGAGTGCCCGGAGAAAACCCACGCAGGCACGGAGAGAACATGCAAACTCCACACAGGCGGGGCCGGGGATTGAACCCCGGTCCTCAAAACTGTGAGGCTGACGCTCGAACCAGTCGTCCACCGTGCCGCCTAAAAAACATTTTAATGACGCATATTTCAATTGGTATTTGAAATTTTAAAAAAAGGCTTACATTAAAAATGTGTTAAACAATTACATAGACTTTAAAAAAGAAAACAAAATTACCCAATTTTTCAATATATAATATATAATGACACCGTTTTAAAAAGAAATTTTGTCCAATGCAGCATCAATAAACGAGCTCTCAGCGGACAACGGCTTGTGCTGGAAGATGTGCCTACAAAAAAATGTCAGGAAAAGCCTACTAGAACAGCGGAATTTTATTTGGGCTTAATCAGAGGCACTCTAAATGGTGGCAGGTGTGTGCTGATTCCCTTCTAACTTGAGTTTGAATGAGCACACAGCGACGTCCCCATTTATAAGAGGGTGTGCACACTTGTGCAATTACAGTATCCCAGTTATTTAGTTTTACTTCTCTCCCCCCAAAAAGTCATTTGTCAACTGGTTAGAGGTCACGCTAATTTTGGAAAAAGTTTTTAAATAGATTTATCTTCATCTTTTATTTTTAGATCACCGAAATCTAACATTTGAACAGGGGTGTGTAGACTTTTTCCATCCACTGTATGTCATCTACACGCATGGAAAAATATGAAAGGCGACCTTGGCGGAGGTCTCGAAGCAGCCGGCGAATCCGTGCTCCCTGCAGAACTGCTCCATCTTGACTCCGTTGGCGGGGAGCGCGTGGCCCTGCTCGCACTTGTTGGCCAGCAGCACGGTGGCGACGCCGCGGCCGTCGGCCAACGTCAGCTTGGAGTCCAGGTCCTCCTTCCACTTGAGCACCGCCTCGAACGTGCTGGGACGCGTCATGTCGAACACGATGAACGCCCCCGTCGCCTCGCGGTAATACACCCGCGTCATGTTGCCGAAGCGCTCCTGGCCTGCAAAACATTACGCCATAACACGCACATTTATTAACATGTTCGATCTGGGTGGGGTGGAAAAAAAAGTAATTTTAATCATTAGTTTTTACTTTGGAAATTTGAATTTTATCGACTTTGTATCTGAAAAATAATGCAATCATAAAAAGGGCACGCATTAAAAAAATAGACTTAATTCTATATAATATTACCACATTTTCTACAAAAATAAATCTAGTTTTTATCCCAAAAAAATACTACTTGATTCACTTCATATGATGATTCTTTTGGGGGGTAAAATATATTTAAAAAGATTTATTAAAAAATTATTATTTTTTGTAATCTGACATCTTGGAAACATGCTCACTTATTTAAAAAAAAATACTCATTGTCACTTTTTTAAAATGTTTTTTTCTAGATAAAAATAAAAAAAAATACTTTACTCTCGAAATATTACAACTTTTTTCTTGAAAAAACATTTCTTTTAAACTTTTATTTATATATTTTTTTATTTTTGTTGGAAAAGATAACATTTTATTGCATACCATAATTGTGTAATATAGGGTTTTGTAATATTTCTAGTGTTTTGTGTTGAAAAAAGTGAGTTTTTATCAAAAAAAATTTAATAGTTTAAAAAAAATCTAAATATTAACAACTACTTAATATGACTATTATAATATTTTGAGTTTTTCTTTAAAGTATTGATATTTTATCTTGAAAAAAATACAACTTCATTTTTAAATTATGACATTTTTATTGAAAAAAACCCCCAACGACTTAATAGTAGAACTAAAAAATAAAATAAAAAAATACAACTTAATTCTCGGATTATTAAGGTTTTTTTGGTTTATTTTTTGTTTGGTTTTTTTAACTTTCCTGGAGAAAAAAATATAAATTCTTGTCTAAAATTAAGATTTTATTATGCTAATAATTTGACTTTTTTGTCTTTTAAAGAATATATTTTATCTCATAAATATACAAATGTATTTTTATTATGAATGTAAGCTCATTAAAAAATATATATAAAAGTTTATTTCCTTATTTAAATTTAAAACATTTTTTTTAATTCAAATTAAATTGATATGACTTTTTTCTTGGAAAAAGAGAAAGCTTTATTTAAAAAAAAAAAACTTATTCTAGCCAAATTACAAGCTTCAAAAAAAAGAAAAATACGGCTTTTCATCTTGTAAAAGTACACATTATTTGACAAAATCTGACTTCATTCTCATGATTTAAAACTTTTCCCCCCCAAAGGTACAATTTGATTTTGGGAATATTCCGACTTTATACTTGGAAAAATACAATTTCATTTTGGTAACATTCTGTTTTCGTATAACAATGAAGGCGCCCATTGCAGTTGTCATCCGTCACGTTACCAAATCGCTCTTGATTACACACACACACTAATGGACATTGTTGTCGTGTTGATGGTTTAGTTTAAGACGTGGCAGCACATTCCTGCAGTGCACACAGGCCACGCTTGTTGATGCCAACAATGACTATTTACACAAGACCTGCTCGTGTGTGTGTAAGAGCAGGTTTTAGCTGGCGTCGTCATGACATTTTCCATCTGCGAAACAAATAACCGAGCAGCTGAATGACTGGCAGCCATGTGACAGGATGTGCACCCTGCACTTCCTCCTTTGCGGACAAAAAATAAACAGCTACCGTACAGACTTTTTGCCACTGTTAGCTGATTAGTGGTAGTGGTAACAAAAAATAATAAAATAACTACATAAATATATATATCTTTTTTTTTTTTTTCTCATCATATTATGACATTTTATCATTATAAAACTACAACTTTATTCACAGAATATTCCAACTTTTAATTTAAATTAAAAAGAACTTTAAATCCAGACTATTACTCTTTTTCTTCTTAAAAATCATGACTTTTCGTCTTGACAAAAAAAAAAAAAAAAAAGACTTCATTCTCGTAACACTGACTTTTTTTCCAGTCAAAAAAATATGAAGCTAGTCATGTAGAATAGTTTTTCTTGAAAAGAAACATTACTTTTAAACTTCAAAAATAAGAACGTATTCTCATAAAAAGAAAAAGAGAAAAAAAGAGATTTAATAATTTAAAAAAAAATGTTCTGGTAACACTGCAACATTAAATAAAAAATATATATTTTTAAAAATAACATTTTATTCTTATTTTACAACTTTACCTGAAAGAAGTTTTATGTAAAATATTTTTTCTTGAGGAAATACAACCTTTTAACTCGAAAACCCCTCAACTTTATCTTCGTAATACTCGGCTATACTTGGAGTGTGCCTCATTGTGTTAAATGGCGCTGGTCACATGACGGGCACGCAGCCAATGAGGATGTTACGCTCCGTGCAAGCGGGACAAAGAGCGCATTGGTAACCTGCTGTGTATGTGTGTTACATCAATTGTTTCGCAGTGTCCACGTGAAGGACTTTTCTTGACGCTGACAAGCCTCACATGAGCGAAGGAGGCCGACGTTCGTTTAGGAATTAATTACACTACAATTTGAGTCTTGTACTATTGCCACTTCTTGCAAAAGTATCACTTCATTCTGGTTACATTGTAACTGTCTTTAAACAAACAAGCAAACAAAAACAGCTTTTTATCTAAATAAAATCTCTATTTGTTTTCTACTACTACTTTTTACGTGAACATGACTTTTTATTTTAAAATTTTAAAATTCCAACTTTTTATCTTAAAAGAATGAGTTTTGCCATGAATGAAAACACATTTTTATTCTTGTGATATGACTTTTTAATTCATTTTTTTCTTACAAAAAAGGACTGATTCCAAAAAATACAACTATTCTCTTACTTTTAAAATATGATTTTATTTTGACACAAAAATATTTGTTTTTACTAAAAACTATGCTTATTTTGAAAAATAAGCACTTTATACTCATAGTGTTTCTTTTTTTGGGTGTGAAATATGACTAAATAATAATAAAAAAATATAAAATCAATTATTGTAAATGCTAAACTTTTTTTAACACAAAATACGACTTTATTCTTTTAATATTCTAGTCATATATACTGCAGTAATATCTTATCTTACTTTCTGTAGAAAAATGACTTTCTATCTTGAAAATTATGAATATTCACAAATTTAGATTTTTTTAATAGAAAAAAATTAACATTTTATCTTGGAAAATATGATTTTATTCTTGTAATGCTATGACTTTTTAAAATTTTCTTTCTTTACAAACATTTTTTAAAATCTCATATCGTAAAAAATAGGTATTCATTCTTAGCACTGACTTTTTTTTTTTTTTTAAACAGTGCGGCGTAAGGGTGATGCAGCATCTTTTTTTGCATGCTTGTCTCACACTTATTTCCCAAAGAGCCAGAATTTAAAAAAGAGACATTTCTGAGGAAGTCAAGTGAACAAACACGTTACTTGTGTTTGACGGGGATTAAACTAACCCGCAACGCCATTTAATATGTCCATGAAACTCACTGGTGATGTTCCACAGCTCCAGTCTTATACTACTACTACTACTACTACTATTGCTACTTTTCATCTTGAAAAAAGATTTGGTAATATTACAACTTGAAAAAAATAATAATAATAAATCAAAGCTATGACGTTTAGAAAAAAAAAACAATTTCGCTTTGAATCTAAAAATGAAATTTATGTATCTTAAAAAAACTATTTTGTCATATAATTATTAAATAGAATGAAATTGTATTTTTTGAAATAAAAATCTAGTTTTCATTTCAGTGCATTATTTATTTATTTAAAAAAAATACAGATTCATGAAAAAAATACTACATTTATTCTGACAATATTATGACACTTTACATATGATCCTTTATCAAAGAAAATATCACTTTTTATCTTACAAAATATATGTAAACTATTTCTTGTTGACTTAATTTTTTGAATCTTCAAAATGACTATTCTTGTAAAATTATATATTTTTTTCAATAAAAAGGTATCAGGGTCTTTTATCCCCCAAAATCTGACTTTTTATCTTTAAAACAAATATGTATTAGGTATTTATTTTAAAAATAACCTTTTTTTCTATTTGTTTGTCTCAAATAATTACTAAATAATAAATATATATATATTTTTTTTTTTTTGAAAAAAACGAAGTTATGCTTGTAATAATGCGCCCCCCCCCCTAATTGTTTGTCCAAAAAAAAACTATTTCGACTTTTAATATTCAAAAAATAATAATTGACTTTGTATCCCTAAAATCTCCCTAAAAAAAGTCAACATTTGAGGAAGTGAAGTGAGCACACACAATTTCCACGTGTTCGACAGGAAATCATCTAATCATCTAGTCACAAAACTTTTGGTTGATGTAAAAAGTGTGTGTGTGGCGTGGGGGGGGGGGGGGTTGGTCTACTCACCGGCTATGTCCCACAGCTGTAAGCGCACCGTCTCATCGGCGTCCCACTGCAGCACCTTGAGCGCGAAGTCCACGCCGATGGTGGCCCGGTAGTTGTTGGAGTAGGTGTGGTGCACGTAGCGGCGGATGATGGAGGTCTTGCCCACGCCCAGGTCGCCGATCACCAGCACCTTGTACAGGTGCTCCTTGCCGGGGCTCGCCATGCTCCACCTCGCACGAACGCAACTCGCTCTCTCTGTAACGCGCGTGCGTGTGACACGCTCCCGTGGGCTGTCGTGAGCGCGCAGGGACAGCCTCCACCGAGCGCGCAAACTCGTGCTTCCTGCTGGCGAGCTCATTATGGTCATATGAATAATATGGGAATAAGCATGCTGAATAAACATCAGTGCGCTCGAACTCATGTCCTTACAACTTGCATCTTAAATGTCAACTTATCGAAACCCTAAACTTGTGAGCAACTGCAACCCACCCAGGCTTCAAACCCTAATTTGAAACATGAACCCTGTCTTGAAACGCAACATTAAAAACCTAGCCCAAGTCTTGAAACTCTACTTTGAAGCCCCAAACCTTTGTTTGAAACTCTAAACCAGACTTGAACCATTATGCGAAACCTTAACCTATCTTGAAACCCTAATTGGACAACTTAAATCCTAGTTTGAAACCCTCACCTTTGTTTGAAACCTAACACCTGACCCTGTCTTGAAACCAGGGGCTGTGCACAAATGCGCGGTGACACAAATGTATCTACGGCAGCGAAGTCCAACGGCGCAAAAGCAAATTTTGGCCACGGTACGGCGAGGGATCCCGGTTAAAGTAAGCCATTTTAAACTAAAAAGAAAAAAAAGCTTTCGGAGGGGGAAGAGGCAGTCAAAATGCACCAGCGTACTACTCTTTCCTGGTCAAGACATAGTTTTCAAATAATACAATTGGATTTTTCATTTGTTGGACTATTATTTTGGAATGGTACAAGGAGTAACGATTCAATTCTGATTTGGAAGTCATTCGTTACCTTCAACGTGAATAGCGAATCGGCATTTAGGGGACAAATCCAAGCACTACTTGAAACCATAATTTAAAACCCTAACAATTATTAAAGTTCTAACATGTATTTGAAACTTAAAACTAAAAATGAAACCCTAACATTTGTTTGAACCCATGGCTGAGACTTGAAACCCGAATTTGAAACCCCAATATGTAACTCTAATCATAACTTGAAACACTATTTTGAAACTCTGATGCTGGCTGGAAACCCGAATTTGAAACCTTAACCCAGCCTCGAAATCCTAACCCTTGTTTCAAACCTTAAAACAGACCTCAACCTAATCCTAACCTGGACTCGAGACCTTACCCTGACAACCAAAAGGTGATAATTGATCATAACTAAATATACTTCAAAATAAATTGTAAAATGTGTCCATTTGCACAGGAAACAACTCATTTCAATTCACTTAACTTTATTTACACAATGACTAATCACTCAGTGTAAACTAGTATGCTTGAAATAAACAAGTTAATAAACGATTAAAGGTAAACTGCTTTTGAGCTGAGCTAACTCATCAGTGTATAAATAAGATTATAAAGAGTGTCTTTTGGCACAAAGCTACATGCTAACATGGCAACACTGCAGTCAAATTGCACCAACGTGTGCGTGTAAACATGCAGCAAACACACACACTGTAAATCTTAAAAATCACCTCATCAGAAAAAGAAAAACATTTCACTTACGATCAATAACATAAATCATTCCCACCCATCTGGTGTTTTGGGGCTGAATAAAAAAAAAAAAAAAAAAAACATTTTAGTCTGGCGCTGCTTTTACGCCTCATTTGTAAAATGAGCCCATAGTGTACGTACAGGCGGGTCACGTTGCACAAAAAGGTAAAAGTTAACATTTTCAGGTAAAAGACAAAATCTTAAAAAACAACTTCTCATTAATTATTAACATAATTTCAGCACTCTGCTACACTATCGGTCCTGAGGTGGTTTTCGGTCCACTTTAAACCACGCTGACATTCACGCTAATATTTTTTTTTCTTTTCTTTCTTAAACTGCAGCTAAACAAATGTTTGCCTGTGAGCTTGTATAAACTTTTACAAAGTACTAGTCCATAAGAAAAACATACACAAAGATGCAAACAGCACAGCATATTAATATTATTAGCTAAAGTGGAACGTGGGATAAATCCGCTTTTAAAGTTGCACGTAACAAACGGTCAGGAGTCCCCGTGTGACCTCAAATTAGTGAGCATCAAGGCATTAACTCGAAAAAGACACGCAGGAAGTTACGCAAAGTAAACAGATGCCGTCACTTGTTGCTAAGGTCAACGTAGACTGTTTTGTTATTTTTACATTTGACAGGGCTTAACGTTCACATATGCATTGTTTCCAATGGGATTAATAACAAATCTGAATATATCAGATCAGCATTTCAGATTTCAACCTTGGAAATTTTGCTGTAAACACTTCCTGGTCCTCCGAAAAAGTCCCCCTAAATAAACAATAGTTAACAAAAACAATTCTGAATATTAAACTGTACAAAAAAAAAAAAAAAAAAAAGTCTCAGTTAGTTTCATATTTCTTTGGAATGTGAAGCTTCAAAGTGGGGGAAAAAAACATGAATGCGTATGGCATCTTTGCTCAGCTTTCTTTTAACATTAGCATCTCATCTTGACGTTTTCGCCGCCTGTTGCAGTGAATTCATGTCGGATTCGGAACAGGACGTGGAAAGTTCCTGGAAAAGCCGGCATCTCTTTAATTCCCGCTTCAGCTTCCATTTAGTATTAACAAGTCTTCAATGGATGGTTTTTTACATGAATACATGTAGAATCAGGAGCAGGATGAGGGTATTTCCTGGACATCTCTGAAGTGATACATTCACAGTACAAAGTGATGAGGATGAAAGGAAAACCTGCTCTCGCTCAATAGCTTCCTGTTAGCATTAACATGTCGTTTTGAATTGATTTAAAAAAATATCTATTTTACTCCTTGATGCAGTGAACCCATTTTGAATTAGGAGCAGAACATGGAAAGTTCCTGGAAAAATCTATTTGCGCAGCGATAGATTCACGTTCACTCTTTCGCTTCCTTTTAGGATTAGCATTAGAATGGCAGCTTTCAAGTTTTCCTCAGCTTCATATATTCCGCCCCGCGTTATTAGGAGTCCCACGTGGTTTCCAGGCAGGACACGCCCCCCCCTGCAACATAATTGGTTCCTGCGTCGCGGGAAGGGGAGGCTACGCAGATGTAACGCGATAACCATCCCAAACATGCATCACATTTGTACGAAATAAAAAGAACTTTGTAATGGTTACGTTTAGGACTAGGATTTTGGCTAAGGTGGTTTAAAATGGGTTAAGGGTAGGATTAGTTTCCAGGCAGGACACGCCCCCTCCTGCAACATGATTGGTTCCTTTTTTTCCCGTCTGGAAGGAGGTGGTCATGTTCTACCGGGATCCATCAGCCAATCACAGTGCAGGAGCGCGTGTCCTGCAATATTAGTAATGTTGGAGCAGGGTGCGTCCTGCCTGGAAACTATGTGGGAATCCTAATAACGCTTCCGCCCCACTGCATTTCACAATGTCCTTTGAGCAGCAGGACATGGCTAGTTCCTGGAAAAGCTGCCATGTTCTAAAATTCTAAGATATGAGGCACAAGGAAAACACAAGCCTCTCTTTAAATAGTTTCCTTTTAGGTTTAGCATTAGCTTGTCATCTTCCCCGGATGTGTTTCTCAGCCTGATGTAGGATAAGGAGGAGGATGTGGATAGTTCTTGGAAAAGCTGCCAACTTCTAAATTCCAAGGAAGGAAAGCTTGTTCCCGCTTTAGCTCCCTTTTCATGTTACATTAACATGTCATATTCACTTGTTGATTTATTATTATTATTATTATTATTTTTTTTTACACACCTGATTGCGGTGTACCCATGTCAGATTAGGAGCGGGACATGGGTTGTTCCTGAAAATAAATGGCAATTCCGCAGCGATAAATTCACATTCACACTTTCACTTCCATCAGCATGTCCTCCTCACTTGTCCCTTAAAAGTACTTTTCCATGTAAAACTTTTCCCCTGTTTTGAAGGCACCACAAGTTTGGTCCACGGGAGGGGGTTTACAGAGAGGATGCGCTCTGGCTGTAGTGTCTCGGCAGCAGTTGCCCGTATTCCGCTTCGGAGGCGCCGGATAGCGAGCGAGAGGAGCTAGCGTCGCAGCTAGCCTCGGAGCTCAGCGAGGCATCCCGGAATGGCGACGGCGGCGTGAGCACGGCCAGCTCCTCCGTGTCTCGGACACGGCGTGCCAGGCGCTCGTACAGCTTTCCGGCGGGGCTGTCGGCGTGGGCGGCGGCCGGAAGCACCGCGACATCCAGCTGATTGAAACTGTTGACCACGCAGTTGATTTGTTCCATGACGGTGGCGCCCTCTACGGGGCCGCCCATCATGCCGAGCTCGCCCACGGCGACGACGCTGATGTCACTAACAGGGGGCTCAGAAGGCAAAACTTGTGCGTCGTCTCCGTCTTGGAACCATCGAGTCTCGCCACCTGTCGTCACCTCACCCCCGCCGCCTGTGGAGAAAGGCTTGATGATGGCGGTCTGGTTGGCTTCTACGGTGTCCTTCTTCTTGACGTGGAAGGTCATCCTCTTCCAAAGGTTGGGCCTGTAGCTTCGCTCGTTCTGCTCCCAGGCAGCGGACTTCCCGTTGGACCTGAGAACAAAACTCTGGTCACAATCGCAAACTTCAATGCTCCACTTCCTGGCATTACTCCCACCATCCCCCCTTCCCTCTCTCCTTCCACATAATTGTACATTCCCGTCCGTTATCCCTCATCTTTCCTCGAAAGAAAAATCCTGATGAAATTCCCACAGGACCAACCAAAATGAGGCCGTTTCTCAGCTCAGGGACCCCCCCCCCCCCCTGTATGTACTTTGCCTGTCGCTGCAATGTCAGATTAGGATCAGTCCGTGAGTAGTTCCTGGCAATGCTGATATTTCTGTGGCGATAAATTAATTGTACTGTTTTTTTTTTTTTACGTTGGCTCGGACTTATTTTTGTCTTAAATGGTGTGTGCGGGGAAAAGGGGTGTGGTATCTGTCATGATGTTGAAGTGGTTTTAAACAGACTATTAACATTTTTAGAGCGTGTGTGTGGGCGAGACATGGTGTGTGAAATCTGTCAGTTTGTTGAAGCGGGTTTAAACGTGTTTTGGCAATTTGTTTCAGGGTGTTCTTGGTAGTAGGCCAAGTGTGTCAGGATTTAGAAGGGGGTGCAGTGTTTTTAATCTTTTTTAGACTATGCGCTGGAGAGGGGGTGTGCCAACTGAGTCAGGATGTTGAAGGGTGGTTTTTTTAGGGTGCGTGTGGGACACAAGAGTAAGCGCACCTAACTCTTGGTATGTTAAATGGGGGGCATGGCTTTAACCGGACTTTGCTTTGATATTTTTTTAGGATGTGTGCAGGGGAGTGGGGGTGCGGCGACAGGCGCCGTCCACGTGGAACACCCACCTGACATTGTCCTGCGCGGACGAGCGGCGCCTGAACAGGTTGGCCATGCTGCTCGACGGCTTGGCTGCCTTGGCGGCCTTCTTGGCGTCGCCCACGTGCATGCGCACCACCGTGGACGTGGTGAAGGCGCTGCGCACGTTCTTCTCCGGCTTGGCCAGCATGATGTACACCTGATGGCGCGGAATGCAAGCTCAAAACGGCGGGGGATAGTTTAGTGAGGAGCGGCTGCGGTGGTTACCTTAGGCAAGAACATGCAGCAGAGCGCCACGGTGGCACTGAGGCTGACACTGAAGCACATGGTGATGATCTTGTAGTTGGAGCCAAAGTAGATGGGCACAAAGGCCAGCCAGATGATGCAGGTGGTGTACATGGTGAAGGCGATGTACTTGGCCTCGTTAAAGTTGGCCGGAACGTTACGAGTCTGCGCCGAGAAAAGAAGAAACCCTGCAGAGATCGTATCGACTAGACGTAGTTCATGTGCATTCGTACCTTGAAGGCGTAGAAGGTGCAGCTGAGGATGAGCAGGCCGTTGTAGCCCAATGGCGCCACCACCCCGAGAGTGGTCAGGTTGCAGATCAAGTGCACTTCACGTATGCTGGGGTAGTCATGAATCACCTGAGGAGCGCATTTAATGTTTTACATCAAACTTTTTAATACAAACGCCCGCTTCAACATTTGGTGCACCCCCTCTTCCTCTCAAAAAGCCCGGGAAAAAAATGGCAGAGCAAAGACCGTTTAAAGCCACGCACCACCTTCACCATCATGACAAAGTCGCCGCACAGCCTCTCTTCATCCCCGGTGAAATTGTTGAAAGAAATCCACACACCTCCCTTTGACATCCTGCACACCCACCTCTGGGGGCTCGATGACAAGCAGCGCCACAATGATGGCGAGCTGCAGCAGAATGAGCAGGAAGGCGATGACCAGCTGAGCGCAGGCGGACATGAAGCGAGGCTTCTTGGTGCAGATCTTCTTCTTGCTGCCTGCCAGGATGCGAGCGATGCGATTGGTCTGCGTTCCAAAATAGATCAAGTGCTTATTGAGCGGTTGAGCACAAAGATATAAATGCATATATATAATCCCCCTTCCTCACTCCCACTACAACATGTACCCCAGCCAACATAGAACAAATATAATGCAGTCCATGTCGCTTTCATCCTCACATGGCCTCCTACAGTTTATTCTTCACTTTTAGACAGAACTGGAAATAACATGCATCTAAAGGATTAACACCACAATGCTTTTTCATTAGCTTCAGTGTGCTGCTACAGCAGCGCAGATGGTTACCAGCGTTGGCAAAAAGAGGGAAAAATGTGATGATCCAAATAGAAGCAGAAATGCAGATGCTGACGTAAAAAACCCGAATTATCTACTACACGACAGTTGTGTCGATAATGCATCTTGAATGGGTGAGTGGTTTTACTTTGTTATATTAAACTACTTGTTTACGCTTTTTATTTGATGAGGAAATATTTGAATACAAGATCATTTTAAAACTACATATTTTTATCCATCCATCCATTTTCCGTACTGCTTATCCTCACTAGGTCCTGGGCGTGCTGGAGCCTATCCCAGCTTTCTTCGGCCGAGAGGCGGGGTACACCCTGAACTGGTCGCCGGCCAATCGCAGGGCACATAGAAACAAACAACCATTCACACTCACATTCACACCTACGGGCAATTTAGAGTCCTCAATTAACCTACCATGCATGTTTTTTGGGGCGTGGGAGGAAACCGGAGTACCCGGAGAAAACCCCCGCAGGCACGGGAGAACACGCAAACTCCACACAGGCGGGGGCGGGATTTGAACCCGCGTCCTCAGAACTGTGAGGGAGATGTGCTAACCAGTTGCCCACCGTGTCACATATTTTCATATAGTATCTCATTAAAAAAAAAAAAAGAAATATAGTTTTACTCTAGTTTAGTTGCATCTATTATTCTTATATATTTAAAACAAACATTAAAAAATGTAAAATATTTAAATACAAAATCGAAAAATTCCAGCATATAGTTTTTTACATTATTTTGGTTATTTTTAAAATGTATTTGTTATGCAGGTTAGATTGTTCAAATGTTGTTTAAAAACTTAATACAAGTTTTATGTTGCCGATGTTTTGACCCTGGAAGGGATTATTTGTCAGGCTTTTTTTTTTTTTTTTTTTTTTAAAGACTGAGTGGTTTTATTTCATTTCAGTTTTATTATACAGGACTTCACCTATTTCAACGTTAAGAATGTTTAAAAGTTGATTAAATCACATGCACGGTACCACTTTATGATGGTGACAGATTAACGTTTCATTTAGTTCTATTTATTCTAATTACGCAGTGGTTTAACATTGTTTCCTGTGGGAAATTAGAACAACTTGCAATATTTTGTTCAGCTTTGGAGGTGATGGCGGATAGGTAAACAGGAAGTGACACTTTGCACCTTGGTGACCAGGGCGGAGTAGCTCATGGCGGGCGACAGGCCGATGCCGAGCCTCTGCAGGTAGCAGTAGACGAGGTGCGGCTTGGCGATCAGGCTGAACGTGCATGCGTAGCCCAGACAAATGCCCGCCAGGATGATGTAGCACAGCTCGCGGCTGGACGACTTCACCACCGGCGTGTCCCAGAACCTGTCGGCCAAGCGGATGACGGCGAGAGTCACGTGACTGCTCTGGAGTTGCTGGTACCGTATGGACAATGTTGTGTTGGTCATTCATGTGGCCAGGCTTGTTAGCAACCCAGCAGTTTAAGAGAGGAGCAAGACTTACAAAACAAACGGGCCCTTTTGACTTACTTGATGAAGACGGCAGTGACAAAGAACGTGGCCAGTAGGCCCAGACAGGCGAACACGACGGCGGCGATGGGTTCTGGATCTCCCCAGCGCACGTACTGCACCGGGATTGGCTCGCAACCTGTGCGCAGAAAAAACCCGGAAAATTCCATCATTGGGTTTTTGTGCATGTGATTTAAAAACATTTTTTTGGGTAGTATTTTAAATTTTTTTTACCACGCAAGTCGTCAGTGGGCCACGAGCCCAGCATGCAGGCGCGACACGTGTACTCGTCGAAAACAAACTCGTTGTCCTTGCAGGGCGTGCATGTCCAGCAGCAGCTCACCTCACCTTTGCGGATCACCTGCCAACATCGTTCAAAATCGGCTACACAAACACTTTAAATTCTGATTTTGAAAATTGGAAACAAAAAAAAGTCACTGAGGCTTTCAAGATGAATTGTGACGACGAGCGCAGCTACTGCGGTCACTTAAAATCAACAGTTTGCTTGTTTTTATCTGACATAAAGCAGTTAATTACAAATCAACAGTGTTATTGTTTTGATATAAGACACAAATGCAGTGTTGCCTTGAGATATGAGTGTAACTGATTCTGTAACCATGCTTGGAGCTCAAAACACCATGGAAATTCCATTAATCAGTTCCAGCCTCCCCTGCAAAAAATAAATACAATTGTGATGCTACTTTATATTTTGGACTACTGTACTTTACAAAAACACTTAGTAATACCGCAGAAATTTAGAAGAGTTTCACAACTACTTTAAGTTACTTAGCAAGCTGCAGTAATATTAGTCATTATTTGTAGAACATTAAGAATAAGTATTGTTATATTGTCCGTTCCCTTGTTTCTGCTCTGTTTGTGTTCAAATATCCGTGGTTTACAAAGTTACACCACCGCCACATAGATGCCATTTGATAATCCGTCTATGGCGTTTTGCATTGTTTCTTAGCATTAAGGTAAGCAGACTTTCCTAAGGCAACATGGTTGGTTCTTATGACGTTTAAGTGACAAGGAACCTGTTCACATTTCACCATTTTGTGGCAGAAGTGGTTGAAAACCTCGAGTATTCTTGCGGCGGTCTCACCTTGATCTGGGCCTTCTGGCAGGGCTCGGAGCAGACGGAGCGTATGAGGTCGCTGTCGTTGCTCCAGATCTCCTGGTCATTCATGCGCAGGCCGCCCTGGTCCCAGCTGCCCACGTGCACGTAGGCGTACTCGTCCTCGGACATTTGCTTGAAGTTCATGATCTCGTACCTGGGACGAACGCGGCGTCAGTGCGCCGCCGCGTGTGTGGAAAGCGTCTTCCTCGTTCTCACCTGCCAGGTGAGTCTCCGTTCTGGTCAAAGTGGATGACTTCTCCCGACACGCCCGTGAAGTTGGTTTGCATCAAGAAGTCGAGAAGCTGGCGGCCGTCGATGGGCCGCATGGCCTCACACAGACCCTGCACACAGGAAAACCTGAACATTCCTTAAATATACTCGTATTAAAACCCTACTTTGAAATTGAAAAAAAAAACTAAAAAACTATGGCCTGAAATCCAAATCCAGGCTTGAAACACTATCTCTTGTTTGAAACCCTAACCAGAGATTGACAGCCAATTTTAAAACCCTAGCACCCTAAATTTGAAACCCTAAACCTATCTTGAAACGCTAACGTCAAACCTTAATCCATGCTTGGAACCCTACTTTCAAACCTTAACTCAGGCTTGAAACGCTAATTTCAAAACTTGATATATTCTATTCAGTAATTTGAAAACCATAACCCTTATTTGAAACCCTACTTTAAAACTCCAACCACTGTTGAAACCCTCACCCTGACTTGAAACCTTAACCTGAGATTGACAGCCAACTTTAAAACCCAAGCACTTGCTTGAATCCTAAATTTGAAACCCTAAACCTAGCTTGAAACCCTAACGTCAAACCCTAACCCCTGGTTGAAACCCTACTTTCAAACCTTAACCCAGGCTTGAAACGCAAATTTGAAAACTTTATATATTATTCTATTCAGTCATTTCAAAACCATAACCCTGATTAAAAACCCTACTTTAAAACTCCAACCACTGTTTGAAACCCCAAACACAATTTGAAACCCTAACCCAGGCTGGACAACCTCCTTTCAAACCCTACTTTGAAACATCACCAATGGCTTGGCACCCTACTTTGAAACGCTTAACCCTTGTTTCAAATTGTAACTCAAAGACTTAAAATCGTATTTTTGAACCCCAACCATAGTTTGAAAGTATAACATAGCCTTGAAAACCCAATTTCAAACCCTACAGTACATTAAAACCGCACCACTGACTTGAAACCCTAACCCTTGTTTCAAATACTAACTCAGGCTTTAAACCCAACTTTAAAACCCTAATCCAGGCTTAACATCTTCACTTTAAAGCCTATTTTGAAACCCGACTCTTGGCTTGACACCCTAAATCCTGTTTGCGATGCTAATCCAGACTTGAAATTCTGAAATGAAACCCTAGCACTGGCTTGACACCTAACCATTGTTTCAACTGCTAACCCCGGCTTGAAACCCTTCTTTTTAAAGCCCAACCCTAATGTAAAACCGAAATCCAGGCTTCCATTCAAATTCTACTTTGACACCCCACCCCGGGCTTGAAACCTTATCCCTTGTTTGAAACCCTAACACAGACTTGAAATCCTACATTGAAACGATAACCCTAGCTACAAACACTACTTCAAAAGCCCAACCCATCCATCCATCCATCCATCCATTTTCTACCGCTTATCCGAGGTCGGGTCGCGGGGGCAGTAGCTTTAGCAAACCGAGCTTCAAACCTTAATTTGAAACCATAATGTTGCTTTGAAACCCAAAACAAAGCAGGTAAAGAATCTGCATTAGTGTTGGAAATGGCAGAGGGGAATACGAAAAGCCAATTGACGTTTTATGATGGCCACAGTTTAACACATTATTCCTTTCTGTATCATTTCCTATGGGACGTCCATAATCCAATTGTGTTCTAGAGATAGACCGACGTGTTTACTTTCAGGGCCGTTTTCGCTCGGTCGATCCCGATTGTGTTCGTCGTCAGAGGTTCAGCTCTCGTGACGTTCTCTCTATTGTCACGTAAACGTTCTGATCTGGTTGCAGTCCCTCCAAGGATCTACCTTATAGCCCGGGCAGAGGTCCTGCTGCATGGCGTGCAGCCCGTACGCCATGGAGTAGAGGGCGTTAATGACGAAGCCCATCTTGGTGTCCTGGGCGTACTGGTGGCGCAGGGACTCCCTCCCTGCACAGAACAAACGCTCTTACCGTACTGTCACCTGCTGGCACGGGCGGGAAGAAGACGTCTCACAGCTGCACGTGCGGTTGTAGGCGGTGCTCTCCTGCGGGACTCCCCTCAGCTTGCACTGGAAGCGGTGCTGCCAGAATTCGGGGAACCAGGGGTTCCTCGGGTTGGCGTCGGGCTTGAGCTTCAGGTAGTAGTCGTCGAACCACGTCACGTAGGCCGACTTGAGCTTGATGGTGATGCCGCCCGCCGCCTCGCGCTCCAGCCCGTCCGTCACGTCGTAGCGGTCCGCCCAGCCGTCGCTAAGCACGAAAAGGAACGCAATTAGAAACATTTAGTCACTTTTTAAAAAATTATTATTCATTGAACTACACTTACTGAAGTTTACTTATTTAGTTTGGACACACTTTTGAATCTTTTTAACTGTCATACAAGTGTAAAATAAAGATAACCAAAGCAAATAAATAAGAAAAACCTTCTTAACCTTATTAAGGAAGGTTGTTAAATATATTTTAGAAGTTATCATTTATTTGCTTAGCTTGCATTAGTATTATGGACGATTTTAGAAAGTTGGGTGCGATAAATCCAACAAAGGTGTATTGTGAAAATAAGGGTTTCAAGCCAAGGTTAGGGTTTGAAGGCTGGGTTGTGGTTTCAAGCTAATGTAAGGGTTTCAATACTGGGTTGGAGTTTTAAAATGAGAGTTTCAAGCCAGGGTTATGGATTCAAATTGAAATTTGAAGCCAGGTATTAACAATCAGTATAGTATATCAAGCCAAGGGTAGGGTTTTAAATTAAGGTTTGCATGCAGGATGTGGACAATTCCTATCGAGTGTGCTCCTCAATTGAAACAAGCGGTTTCCTATTTCGGTTCATTTCAACAGCATGAGATGATGTTTGTTCTTCTGTAGTAAAAGTGGCTACTCGGAAAAAGATTCGCTTCAAAGTTCAGTGTTGAGCTGAGTATGTGTGCGGATGTGTGTGTGTGTGTGTGTGTGTGCGTGTGTGTGTGTGTGTGTGCGTGCGTGTGCATTCGTGTAGGTGGTGTAGGAACAGGCGGTGGCGTGGTTGCTGCTGCCCCGAGCGCTCGTGTGCGTGGGTTCTGGTTCAGAAGTGATTCAAGCTATCAGAGTCAGATCCCCGCGTGCTTTCTAGCACGAGCGTGTAGCCTCTCTGAGGACGTGTTACAAAATGGACGCCCACGTCGGGCTTGTGTAACTCCAGGACACCGTCGTCAACTTTTTTTTTTTTTTTCAAATTTCTTTGAACAAGTGTGCACGTGTGGAGATGTAATCAAGCGGCGTCCGGCGGGACCTATGAGAATAGACGTGATCTTATTTGGCTGCAGTCCCAGGATGGTCCTCCCTTAACGTGTCAGCTCATGTGCTTTTCAGTCGGCTCGCGCTGGACGTTTCATTAGGGACAACTCCAACACAATAGCAAGATACAAGCGCTCTATCAAACATGCTAATAATACTCAGAAAACGTATTTAACAACTTGAAACCCAAATTTGAAACCTTAACCTGGGATTTCAACCCTAATCTTGGCTTGAAACACTAATTTAAAACCCTAACCCTAGTCTGAAAGCCTAACCCAGATGTGAAACCTTTATTCGAAATCCTCACCCTAATTTAAACCCTAATCGTGATAGCTGAACCCAGGCTTGAAAACCTTATTTGAAACCTTACCTTGAAAGCACAACTCCGGCTCGAAACCCTAATTTGAAACCATAACCCTGATTTGAAACCCTTATTTGAAACCTTAACCTTAGCTTGAAACCTGAACCCTTTCTTGAAACGCATTCTTCAAACCATAAGTTAACGCCCTAACCCAAACTTGAAACTAGAGGCGCAGCAAAAAATCGATTAATCGGATCGTTTAGTGACCTTGTTTAACATCAAATCGCCCGGATCCTTGGAATTTCAGGCTCTCAACAGTAAATATTCTCTGATTTCTGTGGTCCTCCATGAAAGCAGACTGATTAGCTTAGTGTTTAATCAAAATATATATATGTATTTTTTTGTGTGAACTTTGGAAAGCAATGATTAACATTTTTGCCTATTTTCTGACATGTTAGCGACCAAACCAGCAACTGAATCATAATCAATTTATGTTTAAATTTGAAATAATGTGAATAAAGGGATGGAAATTTAAACTTTAAAAAAAAATCCAATTCAACACTCGGTGTGTGCGTTACCATACGGCGAGTGTCGTGTTTTGCGATATGTAGTTCAAGGTTACTTTACATGTTTCTTCTCCTCCCACTGCAGCCCACATGTGCGTCTCCTAATGAGAAGAAGCATTTATAGAACACCGGGCAACCTTAAAATAAAACACCTTCTTGGGAGACGCGGCCAGTCGTGCGGCTCCGTCAACCCCCTCGCTTGCCGCTTATTCCTCCGCCCAACGGCAGCTGCAACCCCCCCCATCATCATCATCATGATCCTTCCCTTCCACTCCTGTGCATGCTTTCCTTCCATCCAACTCTTGAACACATTTAGAAAAAGGGCAACGGAGCGAGCACAAAGAATGGAAAAAGATGTACCTTTGGTTTCCATGGCGACGATGAAGGATGGATGATGGGATGTAAATGATGAGAACGAGCTCTCGTCCCAGTCTCACCTCCCCACCAGCAGGAAGTCGCCTACCAGGCGCTGGCGGCGCATGGCGGCGAGGATGCCACGCACCGTCATGCCCTCGCAGAAGCAGGCCACCACGCGGGCTTTGGGCAGGTGGGCCCGCAGCTTGTGCAGCAGCCGATCGAAGGCGCGCTCGCCGGCGTTGCTGTAGATCTTGTCCGAGTGCGCGATGCAGATGCCCTCCTTGGCCGCCATGTCCTTGAAGGCCTCCATGCCGCTCTCGCCGTAGTTTCCTGTGGGAGGAAAAGTTTGAAGTACAGGAAGTTGACAGTTGAAAAGGTTCAAAAATGCCTCAGGAAGCTTGAAACCTTAACCCAAACATCAAACCTTAATTTGATACCGTAACCTTCATTTGAAACTCCAACAGAGGTTTGAAACAATTCTTTGAAACCCTAACCCTAACTTGAAACACCAAATTGAAACCCAGGCTTTAAACCCTCATTTGAAACCCTAACTCAGGCATTAAAACCCTAATTAATCTTAATCTTTTGAATTCTCCCTGCAAAGACAATAGGGGGCGCTACCGAGCCACGGTCTTACCCTCTGTGTGTATGGCAGAAACGTAGCTCCAGTTGTACCTCTTGACAATGTCCACCATGGCTCTGGCCTGCTGCATGTCCGACGGCACCACCCTCATGAAGTACTTAAACAGGCTCTGGAGCAAGGACAGTCATTAAGATGGACGTGCATTTGGTCTTCAATTAGTGCAGTAATACAACCCCAATTGCGATGAAGTTGGGACGATGTGTTAAACATAAATAAAAACAGAATACAATGATTTGCAAATCATCCATCCATTCATTTTCTTCTCCTCACTAGGGTCGCGGGCGTGCTGGAGCCTATCCCAGCTATCATCGGGCAGGAGGCGGGGTACACCCTGAACTGGTTGCCAGCCAATCGCAGGGCACATACAAACAAACAACCATCCGCACTCACATTCACACCTACGGGCAATTTAGAGTTGTCAATTAACCTACCATGCATGTTTTTGGGAGGAAACCGGAGTGCCCGGAGAAAACCCACGCAGGCACGGGGAGAACATGCAAACTCCACACAGGCGGGGCCGGGGATTGAACCCCGCTTCTCAGAACTGTGAGGCAGACGCTCTAACCAGTTGTCTACCATGCCGCCTAGTTGCAAATCATGTTCAACCTATATTTAATTGAATACACTACAAAGACAAGATATTTAATGTTCAAACTGATCAACTTTATTGTTTATAGAAAATAATCAAATATAGCAAATAGCAAATAATTTTATGGCTGCAACACATTCCAAAAAATGTGGCAAAAAAGACGGAGAAAGTTGAGGAATGCTCATCAAACACCTGTTTGGAACATCCCACAGGTGAACAGGCTAATTGGGAACAGGTGGGTGCCATGATTGGGTACAAAAGGAGCTTCCCTGAATTGCTCAGTCATTCACAAGCAAAGATGGGGCGAGGTTCACCTCTTTGGGAACAAGTGCGTGAGAAAATAGTCGAACAGTTTAAGGACAATGTTCCTCAATGTACAATTGCAAGGAATTTGGGGATTTCATCATCTACGGTCCATAATATCATCAAAAGGTTCAGAGAATCTGGAGAAATCACTGCATGTAAGCGGCAAGGCCGAAAACCAACATTGAATGCCCGTGACCTTCGATCCCTCAGGCGGCACTGCATCAAAAACTAACATCAATGTGTCAAGGATATCACCACATGGGCTCAGGAACACTTCAGAAAACCAATGTTAGTAAATACAGTTCGGCGTAAGCCAGCATCTGTGATGGTATGGGGCTGTGTTAGTGCCAATGGCATGGGTAACTTACACATTTGTGAAGGCACCATTAATGCTGAAAGGTACATACCGGTTTTGGGGAAACATATGCTGCCATCCAAGCAACGTCTTTTTCATGGACGCCTCTGCTTATTTCAGCAAGACAATGCCAAACCACATTCTGCACGTGTTACAACAACGTGGCTTCGTAGTAAAAGAGTGCGGGTACTAGACTGGTCTGCCAGAAGTCCAGACCTGTCTCCCATTGAAAATGTGTGCCGCATTATGAAGCGTAAAATACCCCAACGGACACCCCGGACTGTTGAACAGCTGAAGCTGTACATCAATCCAGAATGAGAAAGAATTCCACCTACAAAGCTTCAACAATTAGTGTCCTCAGTTCCCAAACGTTTATTGAATGTTGTTAAACATGACCCTGTCCCAGCTTTTTTGGAACGTGTTGCAGCCATAAGATTCTAAGTTAATGATTATTTGCTAAAAACAATCAAGTTTATCAGTTTGAACATTAAATATCTCGTCTTTGTAGTGTATTCAATTAAATATAGGTTGAACATGATTTGCAAATCATTGTATTCTGTTTTTATTTATGTTTAACACGTCCCAACTACATTAGAATTGGGGTTGTCGTTCACCTTTAGCTACAACACGACCCCCCCCCCCTCCTCGTAAAGCAGACTGGCCAATCGCAGCGCAGATAAATGTACAGAAAATAATTTTGTTCAGGTTTTTGACACATCTTTGCTCTTTTAAAGGGTATTTCTTGAAAAAAAAATGGAGCGACGACCTTCCGGGTAAGCCCAGGGGCGGGGCTAATTCCACGCCCTGATAATTAAACCTTTATAAACTGGCATCCGGGTGTTTCGGGGACTTTTTCGTTGTCCTGGCTTTGTAAGCAGCTGCTATGACACTAAGGCTTGTTCAATAAATCGAATTAGCCCAAAAGCCAAGTGTCTCGAAGTCTTCATTCATTCCTGCCCAACGGAAGCCGGAGTTCTCCCGGGGGACCATCGACTCAGAACCACAGGGGAAAAAAATCCACCTCACTTGCAAAGCTAAAAAGGCAAGCCATGCACGCTCTTGGTTGCAACATACAGTACAGTATGTATCCTTGTAAAAAATGCATTTAATTGTTAGCTTGTTAAACAAAATGGTAATGCTAGACTACCGTGTTTAGCAAAAGGTGACTTAATCATTTAAGCCAAAATCTTTCCCTAACTTGGCCGACAGGTTAGAGCGTCAGCCTCACAGTTCTGAGGACCCGGGTTCAATCCCCGTCCCTGCCTGTCTGGAGTTTGCATGATCTCCCCGTGCCTGCGTGGGTTTTCTCCCGTAGGTGTGACTGTGAGTGTGAATAGTTGTTTGTTTGTATGTGCCCTGCGATTGGCTGGCCTCCTGCCCGATGACAATTGGGATAGGCTCCAGCACGCCCGCGACCCTAGAGAGGAGAAGCGGCTCAGTAAATGGATGGATGGATGTTTCCCTAACTTTGTCACTGAGAGTCATGCTGGTGGCTGAGTAGGCGATCTGCGGGATGTTGAAGAGCTGCAGCAGGTTCTGCACTTGGATGGCCACTGAGCTGGACCCTGGGCCGATGAGGCCCACGATGGGCTTCTTGCTCTGCGGCAACGGCGCAACGCCATCAGGTGCGGTGCACCTGGCATGGCTCTCCTCCTCCTCGGTGGACACCAACGTGTCCCGGATGAACTCGATGCTCTGCTCCAGGGCCACTGCTGAGTGCCAGCACGAGTCCCTGTGTGGGCATACAGAGGTGTGCCTCAGGGGTCTGTCCTAGCACCACTCCCATTCACTCTTTGTATCAATAGAAAAGACAGTTTCTTTCTAGTGACGATTCAAGTAAAAAGCCAAATTGGATCTTTAAGTGGACTACTTTATACTGTTTGTTGTTGTTGTGCCTTTTCCGGAAATGACTTCCTTTAGATTTCTGATTGGCTAACATTGACTTAGCCTGAATTTTGTTGTTGTTGTGTTCATTTAAAAATAATAATAATATAATAATTGATTTAAAAAATATGTATTATTTGTGTGGGAGGAGATTCCTTTAAAAAATTATATCATTGGTATGGATAAGGCTTTTTAAATATCGCTGGTGTAGATATATATATTTTTAAATAATATCTTTGGTGTGAGGTGGCACGTGGATGACTGGTTAGAGCGTCTGCCTCACAGTTTTGAGGACCGGGGTTCAATCCCCAGCCCCACCTGTGTGTAGTTTGCATGTTCTCCCTGTGCCTGCGTGTGTTTTCTCCGGGCACTCCGGTTTCCTCCCACATCCCGAAACCATGCATGGTAGTTTGATTGAAGACTCTAAATTGCCCGTAGGTGTGAATGTGAGTGCGGGGATAGGCTCCAGCGCTCCCGTGACCCTTGGGGATAAGCGGCTCAGATAATGGATGGATGGATAGAATAAATAAAGTTAGAAAGATGCCTGCTGGAGTAACTATTTGCCATTATACTCCTTTCCACCAAAGCTGTTCAGTCCATTTCTACTGTATTGTAGGTTGATTGAAGACTCTAAATTACCCGTAGGTGTGAATGTGAGTGCGAATGGTTGTTTGTTTATATGTGCCCTGCGAT
The DNA here is from genome assembly GCF_024500385.1 of Phyllopteryx taeniolatus. Taxonomy (NCBI): domain Eukaryota; kingdom Metazoa; phylum Chordata; class Actinopteri; order Syngnathiformes; family Syngnathidae; genus Phyllopteryx; species Phyllopteryx taeniolatus. The sequence continues at coordinate 15,756,319 of NC_084518.1, forward strand.
TGGCTGGCAACCAGTTCAGGGTGTACCCCGCCTCCTGCCCGATGATAGCTGGGATAGGCTCCAGCGCTCCCGCGACCCTTGTGAGGATAAGCGGCTCAGATAATGGATGGATGGATGGATGGATGGATCTTTGGTGTGGATAGATTTTATTTTTATTTCATTGGTGTGGATGAGGATTTTCTTTTGATTATTGTTTATGTGGATAGATTTTCTTTTCTTAAACATCCTTAGTGTGGAATAGGATTTTTTTAAATGTAATTGGTATGAAAGGGGGCTTTTTAAAAAAAATGATTTGGTATATGGACAGCGACTTTTTAAAAATGTTGTTGTGTGGATGTTGCATTTTTAATATTGGTGTGGAAGGATAACTTCTCAAATATCATTGGTGTCCAGATTTTTAGGGTATCATTGGAGTGTATGGAGATTGTTTTTTTAAAGAAATAACACTGGTGGAGATGGAGATTTCATTAGTGCGTAATAGTGATTTTGAAATATACTGTATATGTATATATCATTGGCGTAGATGGAGATTTTTTTTAAAAACTGTAATAGTGTGGATTGATTATTTATTTGAAATATTGTTGGTGTTGAATGTACTTTTATTTTCCTTTTACCTGATCTCACAGCCCAGAGTGATATTGGGTAGGATGTTGGGGTCAGCATTGATCCGATCCAGCGTGTGCATCATGGCCTCCACCCTCTGGATCCCATACTGCTCGCGCACCGCCCCGCACTTCCTTTCGTGCACCTGAGAAAGGTCACCGTGCAAACGTCACGTCATACTTAATGCAGACAATCAACAGCACCCACCTTGTCTGCGGGCGGCTGGTGATGGATGGAGAACAGGGCTCCGATGATGATGTCGCCCGGGATGCGAGCTAGCACCCGTCTCTCGTTGTTCTGGGCGCCGACCCCGATCTGATCCCTCCGACCCAGTCGGTTCAACTCGGCTCCCAGTAGCACGCTCGTCGCCAGCAGCCGTGCGTAAACCCCCAATCTCCACACCATCCCGGCGTTCCTCCTCATGCCTCCCGCCATCTTCTCAGAGCTGAGGTCCACATGAGCGCCGCTCGCTGGTATCGGTTAGAGTTCCTGAGGAGAAAGAGAGCAGAATTTTTACATTTGTATAACAGTTTAATATAAACGTTGCACAAATGCAGCAACACACTGCTGTCCATGGTGCTGAAGGCAAACAAAATGAAGCTGGAGTGTGGCCAAAGGGGGCTTGTGGGTGGCAAACGCACACAATGCTCCCTTTTTATTGCCTCCCCCCAAGGAGGTTTTGTTTTCCTCTCCTTTGTTCTCTCCCCCCAAAATTAACTGACTAGCAATTTCCATGGCATTTTACAAGTATATTCTTAATTGCGACAAACCTGTATTTTATCGCAATATATTTTATACACATATTATGCCTTCATTTTCCAAGATTTTCTTCTTGTCCTATTACATCTTTATTCCTGTAAAGATAAGACTAAATGATAGACTTTTGTTTACGTTCCTGTAGACATCCTTCATTCTTGTACATTCTGACTTTTTTTCCGAGCAAAAATATTTTCCTGTGATATTGCAACTAAATTACTGTCATAAAATTACTTAATTCTTGTAAAATGACCATTTTTTCCCTCATAATATTACAACTTTAGTCTTCTGAAAGTAATACTTGTTTTTTAATGGAATGATATTATCTCATCACGTGAAGACTTTATTCTCATTAAATACGACTTCATTTTATTTATTTATTTTCATTTAAAAAACAACAAAAAATTGTGCAAAATATGACTTACTTTGGCATGATATTACAAAACAAATAATAATAATTAGCTGGCGACTTCCATGCAGTTTGGCGCATATGAAGATAAAAGGTGCACATCGAGGAATTTATTTGCCACGTTTAGTTGTTACAGTCTGCTTGCATTGGGGCCCAGTGGTGCAACCAGATCTATTTATCTATTTATTTCGTAATTTGATTTATAAAGGTCCTGATTTTTATTTTTTTACCTTCATACACAATGCAAAATAGGAGTTGTCCCCCTTCCAAATGAAAGAATGCATTCATTTCCATTCTAGTGTGTATTGTATTTATAATCACATTCTAGTGTGTATTGTATTTCTAATCAGCTTTTCGACATATTTATTTATATTTCTTGTCATCTAAAAGCCTATCTGGATTTATCGACGAATTACTTGAGATGAACAATGAGGATACATACTGCATGTTAGAAGCCTGCTGGCAGACGTCCAACTTTTGTGTGTGTGTGTGTGTGTGTTTTTAGACAAGCTTGTTTATGATTTTGTGGAAAGTAGCTGAATATTCAACAATTTGGTCTTTTGTTATTTTAATAGTGCAGGTGCTAGGGGTCGACTACATCTAAATGCAAATCACAAGTGAAGCACAGAAACACGTTGAGCCTTCTGAAATAGCACGCTATATGCTCTAGGGGGTCGATTTATAGATAAAAACATATTACACAGAAAAGAGCTGCTCTGAATTCAGGAATTAGCCACACTCAAAACTTCCTTTCAGCCTACCTGCTGTCCTCCAGCATCCAGGAAGAAGTCCACGGGGATGTGAGGATCTTCATCACAGAGAAATCTTCTACATTCTTAACGCTGATATTTCATCCCGTTTTGTTGGACCATGTTTAGTAAGAACATCTCTACTACCAGCACCTGCAGCACCAGCAAATACCCGTCGCAGCAGACTCTCGGTCTGTCTCTGAATTCACCGCCCCCGTCCCCTCCCACTCACGGACGGCTCCATGAGCACAGCATCACTGAGGAAGGAAGGGTTCGCTCTTGAGCACGGTGAAGGGTGGGTGCCGCACACATTTCAAAGCAAATCAGTAACAAATGCAAAATATTTACACCCAATCACAAAGTTAGCTTATAGTATTATTCATATAGGAATATGCTAATGAAACATTAAAGAAAATCGTATGAGTGATTTGGTTCATCATTTTGTTTAACTGAAGTCAATGGTGCCAACGCACAATAAAATGTAGCTGAAGGCACAACTTGTTGTATGGAACATTATAATGTTGTGATAGGAATTCCGGCTCTTTTTAAGAGAACCGCTTCTTTCGGATCGGCTCACTAAAAAGCTCTTTCGGCTCCCGAAATATGTAAACATCTGCATTCAGATAACTTATCCATAGTCAAGACTGCCGCCGAGAAAGCGAGCGTCTCAACTTTTGAGGAGCTGATCTGCTTTCTTCTGTCGGAAATGATTTAGCAAAATAGGAGACGACAAAGGGACTCTCAGAAGGGACTGTGCAGCCAGCCCGATGAGTGAGATTTTTTTCCCCCCCTCCAGACTTTACACTGCCTTTGTATTGTCAATAATGTTGAAATGTGTCCAGATTTTACTCCTTTTCCTGCTATCGCTCATTTCCTTACCAACACGTTTGTGCTTTCTCTTATGACCACTTGCTGTTTCTCACTCGTCTTCCTTCCTCGTCTGTGTGCTGCTGAGTGCATCCCACACTTCCTCACCTCTGCTCCGCGCAGTCAGAGAGACAAGAGAGCGATGACATTTGACCAATCACGTGCGGGCTGGGCTCTCTCTTAAGTGAACGATGAAAGCGGTTCCCAAACATGAACCGGCTCTCATCGTTCGCTTCATATTCACCTCCTTTATTCGCTGAAAAACTACCCCAAAGCCCTGTTTAATAAAAAAGTATTGCTTTGGCGTCATCTTGTGGTATCTTAGTATAAATGAACTAAGTTTAAGTGAGTAGAGGAGCTTAATTTAGTGCTTTACTTCCACGTTGTGGCATCTAGTTGCCAAAGAACTATGTGGACATGAGCCGAGGAGCTTCGTCGAGTGCTTTGCTGCAATCTTCAACCTTTTGGGCGGGCGTCATTTACAGATTTTTGCCCTATCAGCTGTAGGGCTTGGACCCTACACTGGTTATTCGATAGTGTTTTGGCTTGATTGCAGTGCTTATATTAGAGGTCAGATTGACAGCAATTATCATTTTGTAATAACGGGTGTCCCATCTCCAATGACTGTGTCCAAAAAGACAACATTGGCATTAAATGTCAAATGTAAAATACCATTGTCCCATCTGCCATCTTCCCTTGCTTGAGGTCATTCTGTCCCATCTATTGTATAGTTATTCAATAAAAAGCTTATCGTTTTTGCCTTCCCATTTGTCATGAGACCAAATGAAAATACCTAAAAAAAAATCATCCAAATTATTTAGGCCAACGAAAGCAGCTGGCTCACCCTTGCCCCTTTCTTTTAGAAATGTTAAGATTCTCAGATAAGTTTCTGTGAACAGACACAATGGACACACAATTCGCTCTCACGGTATTGCCTGGATTAATAACTCCTAAGTTAGGATACAATGTGAACTCCTTTGTTCATTATGCCCTTAAGAACATTTTGTCTGTGTGGCATCACTGTTTTTTTGTTTGTTTTACCACAAAAGCTTCCAGTTCAATGGCTTCTACTGTGACTTCTTCTTAAATTCCTGGTGTGGTCATGGGTTACAGTTGTTTACTCAACTCAATTCAACTGTATTTACAGAGCATTTAAAAAAAACAACAACAATACTACAGCAAACATCATTTAAAAAAAAATATATATATATATATATATACTTTAAAAACAAATACAGTCAGTTACAGGCCTACAGCACCTCCGCTGTGTCTTTCGACTGAGTCACTTGCTGTTTTGCCAGCAGCCCATCGGTGGTATCAAAGTGTATAGGAATGAAGTACATGTAGATTCCCCAGAGAAGGAAGGGAAGAAGTGCTCCCTTCACATTGGCATCTAGCGTACAGGAGCTCACAACTTAATTCTGGGAGAAACCTCATAAATTCTCATCAAATGAAAAGAAAACTTGTTTTTTCTAGTGATAGTACAGCTTCAATCTTCCAAAATGACAATGTTTTCTCCGTGACATGAGTTAATTCTTGTATAAATGTGACTTTTGCTCTTGCCGAGTTTAGGCTTTTTTCCATATATTATTACAACGTTTTCTGGCAAAAATGAGAATTTAAAATTGTGACGCAAACAAGTTTTGTTTCGAGATTTTGAGTTACTTGGAAATGGACCAAGTTTCATTTTTTTTGCTGTATTGATTATCATAACAGTCACTGATGGTGTAGTGGTACACTCGCCTGACTTTGGTGCAGGCAGCGTGGGTTCAGTTCCCGCTCAGTGACGGTGTGAGTGTGAATGGTTGTCCGTGTCCATATGTGCCCTGCGAATGACTGGCGACCAGTTCAGGGTGGAGTCCGCCTTTTGCCCGAAGTCAGCTGGGAGAGGCTCCAGCGTCCCGTGACCCTAAGCAGGATAAGCGGTGTTGAAAATGGATGGATGAATGGATGATTATTATAACAATGAGTGGCTTTGTTGCTCATCATTTCTGTCTGAGTGGTTGTAAACTCTCTATTGGCTTCAGTGAAAACCCTACCCTGAGGTAATAAGGCGATAAATTAACTTTCTATATTGATATCATACACACTTTATAATTGTAAAAAAAAAAGCTGTTTTTTCATTTTTCTTGAATTACTTTTTGTTTCTTGGAAATCAGAATTTTAGATAGCATTCAATTCATAAGATTAGCTTTATTCTTTCACAATTCTTATTTTCCCTTTTATTATATATTATTAGGATATCGAATTTAATATAAAACTTAATTCTTATAAAAAATCTTTTTCCTCATGATGTTACGTTATAATCCTAAAAATATTAATTGTATCTGAGAAAAACAATGTTTTCTCATCCCTTTGCTCAAGGAAAGACTCTCTCTCCCTGTAATGTTAGAATGATCATAAAAACCCGACTTTTTCTTGCAACTTTTTTTTGTGATATAAAACCTATGTTCATGTAGAAATGTAGTTTTATGAATGCAAAATTACAACTTTCCCCCTGTGATATTATGTTCTAATTAGGGCTGTAACGATACAGTATCGAAAGAGCCAATCACAATACTCTTAAGATGCGAACCTGTGTCGCGTTTGAAATGGCAGAACCACAACATGCCTCTTCCAAATCCCCCAGTGTGTGCCTCTCATTGAAGTTAGTTTAAAAAATAAAAATAAAAATAAAAAAACCATAAGCCTGGAATGAGGATATATTTCTTCAGCAAGCATACTCCAACTGCGTGTCATGTGAACACATTTTCTCATCATCTGCAAAACTCTGGCTACCGCAAATGGTCGTTTTGTTCAACTATACATGAGGAGAGCTGATCGAGTGGGGGAGCGGAAGTAACATGGCAATTACAACGAGCAGACAGAAATTGCGGACCCTCCAGGCTCACATGACAGCAGTATGGGGGCAATATGGCTAGAGAGGCAATATGCCTCTTTAGAGCAGAAACGGTAATTGTGTAGTTGAATATTTGCCGTAAGTGCATTAAAACATTTCTCAAAGTCACATGCAACATGTCGAACATGTTAATGCATCTTCAAAGACACTATCCCAAAATGTATTTAAGCGGGACACGGACGAAACCACAGGCATTCATTATAAATGATATTTTTAGTGGTGCTTTGAGATACGATATACATTTTTTGCTTTGCCTTGCGTGCAAAGATTTGAGATACAAGCGCTGTATGGTGGCAGTGAACTCATTTCACAACAAGAAGAAATCTTTAAAAAAAAAAAAAAGCCTTTAAGCTGTTTATTGCCACCACCAGTTGAAGTTTACTGTCAAACTAAACACAGATAATTACACTTTGTGTATGTAAAACAATCACATAACATTGGCTAACAAACAATGCAAAATGCCATAAACGGGCTAACGAATCGCCTTGGTGTCACGGTGTTATCTAACCCTTTTAAGTAACGGATATTGGAACACAATTGGTGGAATATTACATGAAGACAGATTGATATCAAAATACTTACAGGCATATCTTCTTTATCCTCTGCAAAGAATAACTAATATTACTCTGCAACTTGCAAAATTTAGACATTTTTTTGTAACATCGCAACTTTGTGTTCGTAGAAGTAGGATTTTTATTCTTCCAAAATGAGGACTTTTTGCGATGATTTTGCTTTAGTTTCTGTGTTTGGGTGGGTCTATAAGTCATTGTTTCAATTTTGATTTAATATGTTTTTTAAGGCGCTCAGTCCTGTTTTTTAAGGTGCTCCTTTTGAAGTTAGAGCAGCTTTTGTCTTTTTTGCTGCATTGATTATTTTCAAAATGTTCAACTTCATTGCAAATCATTTCCATCTGAGCGGTTGTGAGCTCCCTAATGGCATCAGTGAAAGCCTCATCTTGAGGTTAAGCGGCATGTGACCGTGCTCAGCGAGGAAGGAGGGGTCTATGCAGGAAGGGCTTTTAAGGCCTGAAAGTGTGGAGGTTATTCCAGGAATTATTTTCACGCCTGGTGTGATGTGGCGTGTCGTTGCCGTGGGTTTCACGCTCTTTTGGGCGCCGGCCTTTCAGCAGTTCCCGCGCCCGTGTGCCACCAGAGAGGCCCTCCTGGCCAAGGAGTGCTGCCCTCCTTGGGAAGGGGACGGCTCGCCGTGCGGGGCCAGCTCCGGTCGGGGCTTCTGCTGGGATGTGGTGGTACCCGACACCCCTGACGGGACACAGTACCCCTTCAGAGGGCTGGACGACCGGGAGAGGTGGCCCTTGGTGTTCTACAACAGAACCTGCCAGTGCACAGGGAACTTCATGGGGTTCAACTGTGCCGACTGCAAGTTCGGCTACTTCGGGGAGACCTGCCAAGAAAGGAGGGAGTCCCTCAGGAGGAACGTTTTCCACCTGACCCAAGCCGAGAGGATCCAACTGGTGTCCTACCTGAACCTGGCCAAGCAGACGCCAAGCAGTGACTATGTGGTTGCCACGGGAACCTACCTGGAGATGGAGAACGGCTCCAACCCCACTTTTGCCAATGTGTCTGTGTACGACATCTTTGTGTGGATGCACTACTACGTGTCCCGTGACGCGCTGCTCGGCGGGCCGGGAAACGTGTGGGCCGACGTGGACTTTGCCCACTGGGCACCCGGGTTCCTGCCGTGGCACCGCGTCTACCTGTTGCACTGGGAGCGTGAGATCAGGAAGGTAACCGGGGACGACAGCTTCGCCATCCCCTACTGGGACTGGAGGGATGCCCAGGAATGCGACGTCTGCACTGACCAGCTCATGGGGGGCCGGAACCCCCGGGACCCCAGTCTGCTTAGTCCCGGCTCTGTCTTCTCCTCTTGGAGGGTTAACATTTTATTTTTTTAATTACCTCCAGCAAGGAGCTTGCTTTTCTTTTAATTACTGTTATTTTAAAAAAAAATTACTTTCAACACATGCCAGTTTCGTTGATGAAAAAAAAAGTCTGTTTATAAAGTGAACTTTACGTGAGGTTTGTTGAAGACTTTAAATTTTCTTTGTTATCAAAACATTAAATGTGCTTTAAGTGCATCTAAAAACATGTACACAAGAATTGTTGAAGTCAAAATTGTAAAAACGTAGATCTTTGAAAGCTCATGAAAAATGGGAGCAAAAACATCCATCCATCCATCCATTTTCTGAGCCATCCATTTCTCCTCATTAGGGTCACGGGCATGCTGGAGCCTATCCCAGCTATCATCGGGCAGGAGGCGGGGTACACCCTGAACTGGTTGCCAGCCAGTCGCAGGGCACATACGAACAACCAACCATTCGCACTCTCAGTCACACCTACAGGCAATTTAGAGTCTCCAATTCATGCATGCACCGGAGTGCCCGGAGAAAACCCACACATGCAAACTCCACACAGGCAGGGCCGGGGATTGAACGCGGGTCCTCAGAACTTTGAGGCTGACGCTCTAACCAGTCGATCACCGTGCCGCCGGAGCAGAAACAAAAGCGCTGAATTGTTTTTGCTAATGAAAGCACGTTCAATTAGCTGTACCTTAAGACTATTCTAAATTATCTTTCATGTCGACTCCTACTTGTATGTTAGGTTCGTTGAACACTTTAAATTGTTTGATGTTTACAAAGTCTTTAATTTTTGTTTTAGCCGATTTAAAATGGATGTATTGACATTGTCTGCCTCCGTCCTCAGTCCCTCTGCTCCCAAGTGCAAGACTACAACGCTCGCGGCGTCCTGTGCAACGCCCTGGCGGAGGGCCCTCTTCGCCGTAACCCCGGCAACCACGACCGCAACCGGGTGGAGCGTCTGCCCACCTCCACCGAGGTGGCCTTCACCCTCAGCTTGGCCAACTACGACACAGGCACCATGGACCGCACCGCCAACATGAGCTTCCGGAACACCATGGAAGGTTGGAAAAGCGCACGAAAAAAAAAAAAATAATTTTGTGTAAACAATGTTCTAATAGATCATGTTTGTCACTTTCCAGGATTTGGGGATCCCCAGACAGGCTTGGGGGGCAGCCCCCGTATGGGCATGCATGCTGCTCTGCATGTCTTCATGAATGGATCCATGTCGTCAGTGCAAGGCTCGGCCAATGACCCGATTTTCCTTCTCCACCACTCCTTTGTGGACAGGTGAGACACACACACACTCCTAAATGCAATCACACATCTTTAATTAATCCATCCAACCATCCATTTTCTGAGCCGCTTCTCCTCACGCGGGCGTGCTGGAGCCTATCCCAGCTATCATCGGGCAGGAGGCGGGAACACCCTGAACTGGTTGCCAGCCAATCGCAGGGCACATCGAAACAAACAACCATTCGCACTCAGAGTCACACCTACGGGCAATTTAGAGTCTCCAATACATGCATGCTTTTGGGATGTGGGAGGAAACCGGAGTGGGCCGAGAAAACCCACGCAGGCACGGGGAGAACATGCAAACTCCACACAGGCGGGGCCGGGGATTGAACCCTGGTCCTCAGAACTGTGAGGCTGACGCGCTAGCCAGTCGTCCACCGTGCAGCCATCTTTAATGAAATTATGGGAATTAAAGTTTTATCATGTTATCTTATTAAGGGCTGCAACTTGCGAATATTTTTAGAATCGATTATTCTATTGATTATCTCATCGAGTAATCAGATATATATATAAAAAAAAAAAGGTTTTGCATTGTAAAGTGTCCAAATCTGCATGTGAGGTGCAGGTATTATTGTTGTCCACTTGGGGTCGCCATCCTCATGTTCCACACTAGCTGTGACTTTGCGTGTGTGCGGCTTTAAAAGGTGCGGCCTGGCCTGAGGGACGTGGGAATTAGAGAATGAGAGTTTAGAGTTGGCTGTTGTGAGCTCAGGTTAGCGGCTGGCTGTAATTTAACAAAATGTGGAAAAAGTGAAGCACTGTCGATACTTTCTGGATGCACTGCACACTAACACACATTTTCCCATGTCAGTCTCTATGAAGAGTGGCTCAGGAGGCACAGACCTGACCCGTCCCAGTACCCAACTTCCAACGCTCCCATTGGACACAACGGCGAGTACCACATGGTTCCCTTCCTGCCCCTGCACACCAACAGAGAATACTTCCTAACCAGCAAAGAGCTGGGATACGAGTACTCACGTCTGCTGGGCGCCAGTAAGTTGTTGCCTTTCCTCATGTCCAACAGTCTATATTGTCTTTGATGTTTACAAATACATGCACGTTACATTCTTTGAAGACTTGAAATGTCTTGGCTTACAAAACAAAAAAATCCCCCCCCCCCCCCTAAAAAAAAAAAAAAAGACTGGACTGAACAGTTAATTAAACACTAGAAATTGTTTAGCATGTGTTTGTTTGAAGACTAATCCTTGATGTTTACAAAAGCACCATTTGAGAAATTAACTTTTTGTTTGTGAAAAAAACAATTCTACAAAATCTTCTGTATGATTACTGTCAAAGACTAAAAATTGTCTTTGATATTAACTAAGCACCTATTGAGAACTAAAATGGTCTTTGATGTATACGAAAGCGCATACGTTAGTTTCCTCGAGGACTAAATTGTCTGATGTTTACGAAAACGCTTATTGAGACCGAGAAAGACTTTTTACGAAAACCCGTAAGTCAGTTCAGCATTAACATGAGAATCTGTTCACGGTTGCCTTACCTGGATAAATGGTTATATAAAATCATTTGTTTAAAAAAAAAAAAAAAAAACTCTCCGGAAGGTCAAATTCTCATTGTTTACCTGCAAATTTGTTTTGACGACAATAAATTGTCTTTGGTATTCACAGAAACAGATTGAGAACTCCATCCAAATTGTCTTTAAACACACGCTAGTTTCGTTGACTACTCTCAATCGCCTTTTGACGTTTATGAAAAATGTACTAAGCGAGGTTTGTTAATGACCACATTGCCTTTTAACATTTATTGAAAACCTATATGTTCATTTTCCTGGGAAACGAAATTGTCTTCCATGTTTGCTCCTTTGAATTATTAAACCTCCTTACTTGAATGCCGCCGACCTGTGCGGCCACACATATTGCTCACACCACAAAGCGCCACCGATGTGAAGGAAAACGCCAGTTGAGAAGACGAAATTGGGTCTTGTTTAGGAATCCATGCACACAAGCTTCTTTTAAAAGCTGTCTTTGATGTTAGCAAAACATTTTATTTTCTCAAAATCTTTGTTGTTGTTGAAGACTCTTCAGTTGTGTTTGACGTGAACAAAACACCAATTGAGAACTAAATTGTCATTCCGTTTCCTCCTCGCCTATCCAGACCAGCGTCTGTCCGAGTCCTTGCGTCCTTACCTGGAGGGCGTCGACGCCGTGTGGCCGCTGCTGCTGCTCGCCAGCCTCTGCGGCGCCGGGCTGGCGCTGGGCGTGGCCGCGGCCGCCGTCAACTTCAAGCGGCGAATCCCGGCGTGGCCTCCGCGCCAGAGAGGTTTCTCGTCGCTCCTCGCCGCCCCGGAACAGCAGCCTCTTATCGGGAGGGAGGACGAAAACAAACCCCGCGTGTACACAGCGACCATGTGACGACGTGTCAATGTTACAATAAAGACTTTCCTTTCTTTCCTCAAATGTCCCCTACCCCGATATAAACAATATTGTTCGCGCGCACACTGACTCGTTAATGGTGCAGTACCTGTACTTCAGAATCCTCGAGGTTTCCTTTGGCTGTTGTTAAAAACTGCATTTTCTTGTCTTCACTGCCACGAGGAGGACAGAAACACAATCACACGAGTAAAAACAAACAATCCTGATTTCAGATGCAGAAAATAACTTATTCAGTTCCTTCAACACATTATGCAGGTAATTTTTTTTGGGGGGGGATCATTTTTCAAAAAGTTATTTTAATATTTCAGCATCCTCACAAGAACATTGCAGTACGTCATTGTAAATACCTACATTTTCTTGTCTTTACTTCCACCCAGAGGACAAGAGAGACAATTACATAACAGCAACAAAAAATTCAAACAAAAAACTCACAGGAATCCAACGTATTAATTCAAGTGCAAAACCTAATTTTCAGTTCTTGAACATTTTGAACCATGATTGACTGCTGCTTAATCGGCACTGAAATCTGAACTGGAATGAGAGGTAAAAAACAAAGTGGGCTAAAAGTCAAGTGGAAATGTGGTCATCCAGCATTATGAAGTCACACCTGGCATTTTGTGGCTATACAAGTTCAGAAATAGTGGAATATTCCTGCAGAAGTTCCAAGGTGTCTCCCTTCGTATCATTCGTTCTCCTCCTCGTCACTATCGCTCTTCTCCTCTCCTTTATTCTCGTGGTCCCGCGTGGTTGGAGCCACAGGCGGCGGAAGATCCAGGCGAGCCCACGACATAGCCCCCGACTTCCTCATGGCCACCTCGATCTTGGCCGCCATCATGTTGACGGCGCTATGGCTGACGTCGATCACCTGGAAAGACGGCGATAAAGGCGTCAACGGTGAGGTTCGTAGCGACCTTTTCCTCCATTTGTGGACTTACTCCCCACAGGCTGATCTTCTGCTCAAACTCCTTATCGCCCTCGAAGACCACATGGATGTGCAGCGTGGTGCTGTTGGCGTCCACGAAGCTCAACTCGGGCAAAGCGTTCTTGGCGTAGATGGAGATGATGACCTGCGAGCCCGTCTGGTGCCAGTCGAATCGACAGGGCACTACCTTCTTGCCCTGAGTCAAGCAAAATTTGGACTTGGAATATAATCATCCCGTCACTAGAAAGCTGAAGCGAACTTCAGAACATCCAGCCACTACCAGTTTACAAAAACTTTAGTGCTTGCATTTTCATTTTTTTTACAAAATGATAAAACTGCGGACCTCGGTCAGAGAAAAGATGGCGCGTGGCAAAAAAGGTGAAGATCAAGTGCATTGAAAGTGAAGTGAAAACAAGTTTATTCACATTCCATTTTTGTATGTTATTACTAAATGATTTAATACTTAACAATACAGCCCAGTGCTATTTTTCTTAAAAACAACACAAAACGTTACGTAAAATGTTGAGTCTTCTGGGGGGCTGGAACAGATGAATGGCATTTCCATTCATTTAAATGTGGAAAGTTGATTTGAGTTGCGTGATCTGAGTTACAAGCATGGTCACGTAACGAATTAAAATCCTAAATGAAGGTACCACTGTATTTTGGGGGGTGATTTCACAACACACCACACGGTGACGCCAAAGCACTGTTTCTAACTACCTACCTCGTCCTTTTTCCTCCACAGGTGCTGGCCCTTGGTACAGCCCACCTGGGAGAGGAAGGAGTTGAAGTCAGAGGTTTTCTTCTTGCAGCAGCTCCAGTACTTCATCCTGGACACGGAATTAACAACATGTACTTACTTCTTTTCACAATAGACAGATAGATGTACAAAGTGCAACCCGACCGACCCTTCGTGGAAGACGGGAAAGCCACAGTGGAAGAAGCACGCGTCAGAGTCACTGGAGGGGCCAGCATAGCTCTTAAAAAAAGAAGAAAAAAATAACACTCATCTGTAGTTTTTCGCGAAAAAAAGTCATTTCTTTTTAGATAAACGCTCGTAAAAAAACATTTTGGGGGAAAGAAATTGTAATCATGGGTCTAACGCAATTCTCATTATATTAGTCTTATTTAAAATTTTGGATAAAATATTTTTTTTTCTTAAAAGACCAAAAAAAAAAAAAAAAGAAAACCTAACTAATATTCCAGTTGTATAGTCCCCCCCCCCCACCTTCCCGTATCATAGCCCAACACACTTTGGTACTCAATTAATAGGAAAATGCAGATAATTCCGATTACTTTAGTGCATCCTCTGTTTTTGCAGGACATTCCGATTTTGACCTCATCGCTGTCGTCCTCTGCGGGGATGGAAAAAAAAAAAACACACACACACACACACAGTTAGTGCTGTGAGAGACAGTTATGATCCATCAACGTCAGCTTTGACTGCGCTACAATGACATAAATGGAGGGCAAATTCCCAGTGGTGGTCTTTTAACTTTCCAGCTGCGGTTTACTTCCTGTTCTTGGTGAACTGAGTGACGCCTCAAAACAAAAGAGTTGCGCTCTCACCTTGTTTGAGTGCATGTGAGTTGTCTGTCAGCTTGAGCTTGTCCAGAGCTTGCTTGAGAGAGGACGACACGTTGTGCTGTAACCTCACCACAGGCTCGTCGGCGCTGACGCGGCACAAGGGAACACACCTTGTTAGCCACGTGGAATTTTCAGAATTTTATGGCTGCAACACTTTCCAAAAAAGCTGGGACCGGTGGCAAAAAAGACTGAGAAAGTTGAAGAATGCTCATCAAACACCTGTTTAGAACATCCCACAGGTGACCAGGCTAATGGGGAACAGGTGGGTGCCATGATTGGGTATGAAAGGAGCTTCCCTGAATTGCTCAGTCATTCACAAGCAAAGATGGGGCGAGGTGCACCTCTTTGTGAACAAGTGCGTGAGAAAATAGTCGAACAGTTTAAGGACAATGTTCCTCAACGTACAATTGCAAGGAATTTAGGGATTTCATCATCTACGGTCCATAATATCATCAAAAGGTTCAGAGAGTCTGGAGAAATCACTGCATGTAAGCGGCAAGGCCGAAAACCAACATTGAATGATTGTGGCCTTCGATCCCTCAGGCGGCACTGCATCAAAAACCGACATCAATGTGTAATGAACCCCGGACTGTTGAACAGCTGAAGCTGTAAATCAAGCAAGAATGGGAAAGAATCCACCTAATGTAACACAGTGGTAAACATGACCCTGTCCCAGCTTATTTGGAACGTGTTGCAGCCATAAAATTCTAAGTTAATGATTATTTGCTAAAAACAATCACGTTCAAGAGTTTGAACATATCTTGTCTTTGTAGTGTATTCAATTAAATATAGATCGAACATGATTTGCAAATCGTATTCTGTTTTTATTTATGTTTAACACAACATCCCAACTTCATTGGTATTGGGGTTGTACTACTGTGAACTACAAGCACAGTAATACCTACACAGTGGCAGCCGAGTGTGTCAATCAAAAAGGCATCGCTTTTCTATTCTTTTTAAGTTCCTCTCGAATCAATAGAGAGTGCCTCGGACGTGAACGCTATTGATTCGAAGCGAAGGTGTTGGACAACCTGGGTCTGCAAATGGCCTCCTGGGGCTTCGGCGCCGAGATGATGTACTCGCTAAATTTGGGCTTCTGTTCGTCGCCGTCTTTCTTCTGTCCCGATGAGGTCATGTCAGGCTTCACCGGCTCGGGGGGTTTCTCTTTGTTGTGGGGACCTTTCGTGCAGCCCTGCGAGCACGAGAAAGAGCGGCGTTAAAGCGACACACGCATGCGTGCACGGATGCCCTGAGCAGGAACAAAAGCTTACCGCAATACCGAGGAAGTCGGAGAAGTCGGTGGTTCGTCTCTTGCAGCAGGACCATCCCTGTGGGAGGGAGAGAAGCGTGTTAGGGCGGGGGCGGGACACGGGGAAGATTTTGAAAGGGCTTTTACCTTTAATGCATCATGAAACACAGGAACGCCGGGGTGGTACGTGCAGCCTCCTGAAGCCACAAAGAAAGAAAAAAAGAATAATAAAGTGTTCCAAATAAAAAGTCAGTGTGTGAGAATAATCTTACTTTGCCCAAATAAAAATATTTATTTTTTTAGATTAAAAAGTTAGAATTGTACAAAAATAATTCAGAATATGTAATATTTTACAATCTTATTTTCAGAGTCATGATACTATGAAAATCAAGTCCCAATATCCTTCCCACTCTTCCCCTTGTGAAATTACAAATTTATTGTCTTATTATTCCTTCTTTCTTTAAAAACAAAAACAAAAAACATGGCGGCGGTGTGGGACAGACAACACATAATGCCTGGATCAGACGACAAGACTTTTGCTCTTTCACGATTGCACTATCTCAGACTACTGCAATAAAATCTTGTATTCCGATAGCACCGCATCCCGTTTTTTACGATCATTGGGCTTTATCTTGTCAACTCAAATGCGACCGGATACACTCATTACCGTGGCGACGACAACAGGAGTGGAGCACGGCAACTTTGTACTACAAGGACAAAATGGGGAAAAACGTGTGTTGGTGTCACCGGTGCTCAGGACAGGAGAGGACGTTCGTTTAAGGCTTGCTTGAGGTATGTTCACGTACTTTTAATACGATACGGCTCGCAAGCAGGCAACAAAAACGTTATGTAGCCTCGCAAGCTAGCGCTAATGGTTCTACGTAAGCATGCCGCCGTTCTGTCGAATCATGCTCTAAAGTTTCGGTGTGGGTAAAGTAATTCAATTACAATAAAGTAATTCAATTACAGTAAGTTAGCACCCATTATTTCTGTCATGTTGTAATGTTGGTTTGACATGACTGATTAGAATACACGATCTGACTAGAGCAGTGATTTCCAACCTTTATGGAGCCAAGGAACATATTTTACAATTAAAAAATCTCACGGCACACCAACAAACAAAAATGTCACAAAAAGTGGATATTAATTACTGTATGTACTTCCTGCCATCTAATAGAAGACCATTAATTTGTTCTGTCTGTCACTATGCCTCACTGGCATAAATAGATGAACAAAGATACATTATTTATTGTAAATATAAGTTTTTGAGCAATTAAGTACACAAGTATATACAGTAAATGAACAGATCATTTAAATAGACACTTTGCTCCATCTTGTGATCGGATCGGTAATCGGTTCTCGGTTTTTTAAACTCGCTGTGTTTTTTAAAGATTGTATTTAGAAATAAAATATTTTTGGGGAATAAAATCTTATTTTTCTGAAACGTAAAAATCGTATTCTTGGGAAAAAGTTGTTTTTTTAAGAGTCAGATTTTTTTTGCAAAGTCATAATCTTATAAGAAGAAAGCATTTTTTGAGGGAAGTGCTAATATGAGAAGTCTTTTTGTTACGAGATGCGCCATTTTTTTAAAGAGAAAAAGTATGTTTAAGAAAAAAATTCAGAATATGTAATATTTTACAATCTTATTTTCAGAGTCATGATACTATGAAAATCAAGTCCCAATATCCTTCCCACTCTTCCCCTTGTGAAATTACAACTTTATTGTCTTATTATTCCTTTTTTCTTTTAAAATGTTGACTGTTTATCTCGAAAGAAATACCACTTTGATTTTCCCTTTGAAACTTTTTGATTTTATTGTGGTAACAATACTTGGTGCTACATGCAGCCGACTGCAGAAACCAAAAAACAAAACACACCTTTAACTAAAAGTGACAAAGAGTAACAAATTTCCTGGGTAACCTTAGAAAGCAACAATTTCCTCTCAGCCCAGTCCTCCATCAAGCCTTAAGGTAATGGCACTGCAATGTACCGCGCTGTGATGAAAAGTGACATGCAATTAAAATGGAAATTAGACTAGTCCTGCCCGGAATTGCTGCAGATGAAGACGCAGGACGACGTGCGCAATGTTTAATCACACAAAACTAGGCAGACACTCGATTGAATTTCAACTACAACAATAAGCCGTCAAGGAATTGCATTCAGATGCATGCAAAACAGTCACTCTTAACTGCCAAGTCTTAGTATTACACTCATTTCCCTTCTTAACATCATCCTCACTGAGTTTGTTTTTGGGCCACACTGAAAAGAAATAAATTATACTATGATGATAGTCTAAGATTTTTTTGCAAAAAAAAAAAAATACAGTTTAAAGAAAAAAGTTGTTTTCGTTAAATGGTAATCTTACATAATAATTTCAGTCTTGGAACAAAAAGTCATGTTGGCGAGGGTGGGGGGGCATATTACCAGAATATTTTTGTTCGAAAAAAATTGCAATCATAACACAGATTGACATACATGAATAAAGGTTGCGTGCTCTTTTTTTTTTTTTTTTTTTTAAACACTGACATTTATGGATGGCAGCGTTGCATCGCTTTGGATTGTAAAATCAGCACAGCTTGAGTAGTATACAAAGCCTAGGTGGTGAATCTGTGTTTATCACAGATTACGAGGGAGAGAAATGCCAACACGTTGGAAGTTGGACAAGTTTAGGCACCTGACACGCGAATAGAGTATTTATATGTATGCTATAAACAGAGTATGTGTCGTGGTAGGTAGTAGAATGTATGTGTCGCGATGGTGGGAAAAGATGATGCAGTTCATGGGGTGAACAGCAAACGTCACGTACAAAAGCCACCGAGCTTCAACTCGGGTCATGTGGTGAGTCTGCATCGCTCGCGGCGCATTTCTTAACTTTCTATTTATAAATAAATTAGTGTTTTGGCATAAAAAGGACTTTCTCTGTCTTGTTTTTGTTGTTTTATAGTTTGAGGCGTCACAAAAGCCTAAAATATTAGCATCCAAATCCCTGTTCTGCTTGACATGTTTCTTCTCGCAAAAAAATGTTTTTCTTTGCTTCTTGGTCAAAAAACAAAACAAAACAAAAAAAAAAAAAAAACAATTTTGAGTGAAACCAACCCATGTTCTACTGCTGATTACTAAAAACATAAGTCAGAGACTTGTGTTTTTTTTTTTTTTTTTTATTTGCTGGTGAAATAAGTGAGTGAACTTTTTTTTTTTTTTTTTGATTGGTTCGGTTCATATATTGTCACGGTCCCCAATAATCTTTGGGTCTTGAAAGATCAGTCAAAATGCTCTAAAATGACTGGCAATATGGGGAAACTCTTTGCTGAAAACTTGCCAGCAATGAATGAGTTAATGTTGACAGAGGTAACATTCTATCGATCAAGGAAATGCTAACAAAGAACACTTTATTGATCCTGGAGGAAAATTGATTGACACTGTCAGATGAATATTCACGCACATATTTATAAGATTTTCACCCCTCGTGTGGCTAAACTGGCTGAAAATTAGCAACAACTCTCAAACTACAACCAAAATCATCAACCTATTCTTAAATGACAAGACAAACTGAGCCTTATTATTATCTCTGTAAAGGCATTTTTTTTGCACTGGATATCATTAAATTATTTTAAAAGTATATTTAAGGTTTTTAGCAACATAGCGTTTTAAATGTCATTTATGGAAGCGTTCACCCTTTCCCAATTCTTTTATGTGCACATGTATGTGAGGCAGACCATAAATGACGAATTCGAACTATAAACGTAAAAATGTCCAGAAATGGTCTTTTCTGGAACTTTAAGCAGAGGCCAACCACCACCCACACCACGACAGTCCGGCAACCACATGCTAACATCGGTTTCCAAAGTTAATAACCAAGCCTAAGCTTAATTAACCTGTGTCGTCAGCTAAAATAACTTTTACAGTGATTTAGAGTGTGACATTTTGGGGTGAGCTTGCTTGAAATCGTGTCAGTTAGCAAGGCTCATTTGATTTTGCCTCATAGAATTTTCCAGATGATCTGCTAGCCTCGCTAGTCACATTAGCTACTCACCATCCGGGTTGTTTTCCGGATCGAACCGCTGCCCGCAGGCCTTGTTGTAGCACAAAGTAGACATGGCGACGAGGAACTGTACTTTAAATGTGGAAATGAACCCGTAAAAGGCAGCACATAGAAAACGAGAGACCAGTGCGGGGAGACACAGCAGATGCCGCACACGAAGCTGCCCTCGCTCACTTCCGGGTTTGCTCGGCTTTTCAAATTAAGTTGGATTCTCACGCGAAATTAATATTCTGAATAAGAATTCGCCATATTACGATAATGTTTATTTATGTATTTATTATTATTTTTTTTTTAGAAAGTCGTATTTTTTATATATAAAAACAATTTTCAATACAAGAATAGTTTACTTTTTCCTGAAAAACGTCAGAAAGAAAAAAAATCGGAATATTATGAGTAAATAGTTTTATTTGATTTGATAAAACTGTCGTAATGTTACGAGAATATTCATTTTTTTAAAAGAAATGTCACTCGGACAATATTAAAAAGTATTTTTCTGTCAGTATTATTGAAAAAAGTTTTCGATAGTTAAACTTTCAGACATTTTTTAGTTTTTTTAGAGAAAAAAAGTAGAATCTTTTAATGAATTTCTTCGGAGAAAAAAAATCAGAATATGCTCTTAACTCAAGTAAAGTTTTATTTCTAGAACACTTACAAACACGGCTGTAAAATATTACTGTACATAATAAAGCTTTAACATCAATGATAAAACCCCAATAAGTAAAGAAATATTATTTTTCTAATTAAAATATACTTATTTAACTTACTTGTGTTGGCCTGCTGCAGTTCCGCCAGCGACCTCTTGGTGGTCTCAAGGTGTATCAAATTGTGGTCAGATGCCCCTAAGGGGCAGAGAATTGCTTCCTTAACATCTTGCAAGAGTTCGAGAGATTA
The DNA here is from genome assembly GCF_024500385.1 of Phyllopteryx taeniolatus. Classification (NCBI taxonomy): domain Eukaryota; kingdom Metazoa; phylum Chordata; class Actinopteri; order Syngnathiformes; family Syngnathidae; genus Phyllopteryx; species Phyllopteryx taeniolatus. The sequence goes on from NC_084518.1 coordinate 15,776,858, forward strand.
TTCCTTATCGTTTCACAGTCTAACTATGAATTTTCTACAATAAACACTCGTATGCTACAAGATGATTTTTTTTATTTTAGATAGTCATCATAATATTTCTTTTTTATAATTTTTTTTAAAAATTTTGTAACGTAAGACCATCCCTCCACCCCCCGAAAAAAAGTCTTAATAGCCGAAAATGCCCTCGTTCACTTCCGTGTTTGTTCGGTTCCTTTCGGCAAACATCGGCGCTCCCTCTCTCGCTCGCTCGCCCACTGACACCCACCCTCAACCCATTCGCGGTCCCAAAGCGGCGGCAACTGATGCTGCTGGCCGGTCTCTCTCGAAAAAAACTTACACAAAGCCTTTTTCTTCCCCCTTTTTCCCTCCCTGTCGTCTTTTAATTATTTTTTTTAAATCTCCAGTTAATGCAAATGAGGACTCGGGTTCTTTTAACGTCCATTTTGTGTCGCGCTCGGCAGGACGCAGGTGCGTGAAAACTGGGACAATTGGCGTGTTCTTTGACGGCGGATTGCTGCGGCTCGAGACGAGTGCCTCCTGGCGGGATGTAACGTGCTCGTCTGAGTGATTTTGAAGACTTTTTCCCTCCTGGGAGGATGAGAGAGGATGCACTTTTGAGTGATTCCGCAAAAGAAAGGTAGGACAACCTGAAATTTGTGAGTGACAGTCTATCCAGGGTTTTGTTTAATTAGGCTGCAGACTATTCTCAACCATGTAACCGTCATATTGCAATTAAAAAATATTGCACGCCCTGGCCATGATCAGTCTGACCAGTATTATGAATTATGCATTTTAACTCCCCCCCCCCCCCTCCACTCTACTCGAAAAAAAATTGGCTTATTGTTAAAAGAGACAGATTATGCATTTTTTTTCCATTTAAAAAATAACAGTTCCCAGTTTTCTTAAAGGGAACATATTATGGAAAATGTACTATTTAATGGCTTGTATGCAAATAGTTGGCTCATTGGAGCCCAACTGTTCAGTGTCAAATTAAACAACCCATTTTTTTGTTGCCTATTTCTGAAAATGTGTCTGTGACGGAGTTCCCACCACAATTTAGCTGAACAATAACCTACCCCACACCGAGTTCCTCCGGTCATGACCTGCACAGCAAGGCTGGGCAAAGATCCAGAGCAACTTTCAAGCCACTACATTGTCTGAAACACTGTGATGTGGAACTGCCTTGGGTTTTGTTGGACGAACAGAATTGGCTTGTGATAAGCAGCAGATACTTGATTGCTCTGTGAAGTTGTCGACAAGGTGGTGGTCGGGGCGTATTTGTGTACACTGCATGTACCACGTCCACAGATCCGCACAATAAGTGTAGTGTATGAAGTGCTGGCACCACTATTAAAAATGTTTTGTTTTCTTTACAGGCGCTTGCTCCCCCCCACCCCCATGCAAATGCAAAGTATGGCTTTTCGTTGCCATGACGACCAAGGGTGGAGCTAGGGTGTTGCGTGGAAGCGAGGGATACTACTAGCTCGGGGTTTAAAGAAAAAAGCGCGCGTCCAAAATTCGTTTTATAGTTACGCTTACGAATTACACTTTACATTTTAAGTGAAACTTCATTAGCGTTAAAGATCTGTGCGTGTGGCACATGCAGCGAACATGTCGGCAAAAGCAAATACATCCTTGTCCCAATATTAACAACTTAGCCGAATGTTAGCGTATGTGCCACTTATCAGAATTTAATGCTAAGCACTGCAGCTTGACTTATCTTTTTGTTTTGACACGATAGTGCTTCCATGTCCATCACTTAAAAATGGCAGATCTTCACTCAGCCTAGCTTTCAAGTTGTAAGCATAAACACTAAGTGTGGATGTGGGAATGGTGAATTCATAAAGGCTCTCTCAGAGATGCATTCTGGGAAATAAGCAGCAAGCAAAAGATTGACTTGGTTGTTTAATTTCACACTAGATGGGAGTGCATGCCCTCCAGAGAACCAACTATTTGTACACAAGCAATTAAAAAGTCAATTTCCGTTTCAATTTTATCAGTCTTTGCGTTAGAAATACCGGTTAGAGGAAGAGAGACTGCTGAATGTTCTGATATAGTTTGCTCTTTCTTTGCTTTTGGGCTGCGTTTGGATGGAAACACGTCATAGAGTAAACTTCAATATGCAGTCACATCCCTGTAATATTAGGGAGGACCCCTGAAATGTCTTTGTTACCGCAGTTCTCTATGAAAGTTGTAAGAAGCAGTGAGAATTCCAGCCCATGAAAGAGTTGCTTTCTTCTTGCAGGATGACTTGGTGATGTAACAGCCATGAAGCCTAATCTGTGGGGAATTATGATGCGCTTCCCTTTTCTTTTCCGTCGTATTTGCTTTCTGCTCACCTTCCCCTTCCTGACGCTACATGGCCAGTTGATGCCGGAGGCGAGGGCCGGCCAAGGCCTGCTGCTCTTCACCCAGCCTGCCTACAACGCCTCCATCTTTGAGAATTCCGCCGCCGGGACCTATGCCAAAAGCCAGGTCAAAATGGGCATTGTCCTGGTCCCATCGTTTGAGATCAAGTTCTCCATTGAGCCCGGCGACAGCGAGGGAATCTTTCAGGCGGAGGACTTTACGATGGGGGATTTCTGCTTCCTCCGTATACGAAGCAACAGCGGCGCCATGCTGAACCGGGAAGTGCAAGACAATTACACTCTGACGGTCAAAGCCTCCGCCCAAGGAGGCCTGGAGGCACTGGCCACCGTGTACATAAACGTCCTGGACACTAATGACCTCCGTCCTCTCTTTTCCCCGACCTCCTATTCCTTTGTGGTGTCAGAGCGTGCCCCTTTGGGTGCCAGCATTGGCCGGGTGACGGCCACCGACGCCGACGTCGGCGCCAACGGTGAGTTCTACTACTTCTTCAAGAGCAAAGTGGACCTCTTTGCCGTGCACCCCACCAGCGGCGTGGTCACGCTGACCGGCCAGCCCAGGACGGACAAGCAGGACCGCTTCGAGCTGGAGGTGCAGGTGGTGGACCGAGGGATGAAACTCTATGGAAACAATGACATCAGCAGCACGGCCCGGCTGGTGGTGAGCGTGATGCAGATAAATGAGTTTGCACCCGTCCTGAGGGCGGTCGCTGTGGTCCCATCGTGGACTGACGAAAATCCGGTCTTTGCCAAAGTGACAGTGGAGGATAAAGACGAAGGGGTAAGCGGGTACATAGAGTGGGTGTCCATTATTGATGGTGACCTACTTGAACAGTTTGTGATTGATCTATCGCCTCTTGTTGCGAATGAGTATTGGGTCAGAGCATCACAGCAGGTTGACTGGGACAAATACTCCTATGGCTGCAACTTAACCCTCCAGGCTAAAGACAGAGGCGTCCCTCCTAAATTGTCTAACACTCAATTGCTTCAGTTGTTGGTCACGAAGCCCAAACCGACACTGAGGAGTTTCGAGAAAGACGTTTATGAAGTGGTGCTGAGTGAAATTGCTCCCCCGGGCACTGTTGTTGAGGTGCTGAGAATCTCCCCAGCTCCCACGAGTGTGAATTACAGCTTCTGCAGCCTCTCAGAACTAATGTACTTTGATATCAATCCGTCGACCGGCGTTATTATGACCTCAAGGAGGCTGACAACGATATCACAGATTTTCATGGAGATGGAAGTGTTAGAGGCTGTCAGCCGGCTGAGAGCAAAGGTCCGGATCACTGTGGAAGATGCTAATGACAACTCTCCAGTCTTCAGCAGGCCGTTTTATGAAGTTTCCATCAATGAACGCTTGTCTGTTGGCAGCGTTGTTCTCATCGTGTCAGCCGTGGATGAAGACAAAGGAGAGAACAGCTACATCACGCACACAATTAATGGCGATCCGTCACTTCCTTTCACTGTGGACCAAGACACGGGGGAGCTGAGGATCACGCGAGACCTGGACTTTGAGTCGTCAGAAGAAATCTACATATTTGCCGTGCGAGCCTCAGACTGGGGCTCGCCCTACAGAAGGGAGAGCGAGGTGAACGTAACGGTCCGTTTGATAAATATAAACGACAACGCACCTGTCTTTGAGAGGGTGTCCTGCAGAGGGATGATAGGGCGGGATTTCCCCATCCGCCAGACCATCATCACCCTGTCCGCCGTAGACATGGATGAGCTTGGAATGGTGAAGTATGACGTGGTTTCCGGCAACGAGATGAACTACTTTAACTTGAACGCAGAGTCCGGCGCCTTGTCGCTGAAGAGATCATTAGTGGGGGCAAACTTAAAGAATGGGATGTTCAACTTGAAAGTCGTCGCCACTGATGGAGAGATTTTCTCTGAGCCTATGTTTGTGAATATATCAGTCGTGAGGGGTTCGATACCGCCCCGTGGGCTCAGCTGCAAGGACACACAGGTGGTCCAGTTGATGGCAGAGAAAATGCTCTCAAAGGCCATGGCGATGGCTCGAGTGAGGCAAGATGACAGAAGTCCAGATGTCTTCTCTGTGAACAAACAAGCGCCGCAGTTCGAGGCCTTGCCTACGAGTATCCTGGTTCGGGAGGACCTCCCAACCGGAGCCAGCGTCTTCCAGGTGAGGGCGCGGGACGGTGACACCGGCTTCAGTGGCCGACTTCTCTTTTCCATATCTGATGTCAGCAAAGAGAACTGTTTGACCGTGGACATGGAGAGCGGCTTGCTGACCATTCTGCGGCCACTGGACCGCGAGCGAACCGACCGCTACTTCCTCAACATCACTGTCTATGACCAGGGTGTCCCCCAGATGTCCAACTGGAGGCTTCTGACCGTCATCGTGGAGGACGCCAACGACAATGACCCGCAGTTTGCCCAGGATTCGTTCACTAAGCTGGTCGCCGAAAACGCCCCCTTGGGTACTCAGGTGGTCACCATCACTGCCTTTGACAAAGACGCCGGTCAGAACGCGCAGCTGTCCTACCTTTTGCTGAACGGCGTCCCTCAGTTCGGCATTGACAGCGAGACCGGCGGTGTCTTCGTGGCTAGCCACCTGGACCGCGAGAGCTTCCCGACGTTCACGCTGACGATCGAAGCCAGAGACAAGGCGGAAAGAGGCAACCGGCGATCGGCTGTGACCACGTTGAACATAATCGTGGAGGATGTCAATGACTCCGCCCCATCCTTCATCCCAAGCATTTACACCACTCGAGTGCTGGAGGATCTCCCTCCTGGAGCTGTCATTACTTGGGTGCAGGCCAAGGACCCGGATATCGGACCAAGCGGACAAGTCCGGTACTCCCTCTTCAGTGACTTCAACGGCACTTTTGAGGTCTGTAATGCTTTATTTTATTCTTTGATTATCTGACATAGATTTGTAAAAATTGTTTTAGTATGATAAACCCCTTGAACTGTATCATCTCCTATTTGATTGGGTACTACCATACGTTATAAACATCACAGTAACTGCAGAACAAAACAAGGCTGCAAAAAGGCAGACCGAAACAAGCCAAAACAAGACAAGAGCGAAACAAAGTACATAAATAAAATACAGCACAACAAAACACAATCAAGAGACTAAGAAATCCTTCTAGCCACAGGTAGGCCTGAATGGAGTAAATTGGATTATTAAATACAATAGATATTAGCACAGCACAATTAAACACAGATAGAATTATTTGGGAATAGCGAGTACTTGACGCCTCCCCAACATGTTTGTAATTGCCTATTTTAATAGTTTAAATCATATATATACACTACAAACTATGAGTCCCAAACTCATCTTACGTTACCTCTAAAAATAAATAGCTTTGCCTACAGGTGATTTGATTTAGAAAAAAATCTAACAAGCTACTACTTTCCTATTTAGAGACTTCTTTAGGCAGAATATTGTGGCATCTTTAGGCGTTTCCGGGAAAAGGTTTTTCAGCGAATAGTAAGGGATTTGTTCAGCAGGAAAAAAAAAAAACATTTGTGAATAGTAAACCACGAATATGCTGGGAATTATTGCACAGCGTACAGTATCATCAAATCTTACAACCACAGGTAGACCAGAATGGCAAACAGAAAGTACATCACAGCGTGAACTGGGTCAGCAAGTACATTTTAGCACAACATACACAGATACTACATGACCATCAAGTATATTGAAAGCAAAGGCAATGACAACAGATTGGTTTAAAGAAAAGTAATTGGATTAAGTCACCGATGGCATGGTAGTGGTACATTTGCCTGACTTGGGTGCAGGCGGCGTGGGTTCACGTCCCACTCAGTGATGGTGTGAGTGTGAGAGTGATTGGTTGTCTGTCTGTGCTCTGTGACTGACTGGCCACCAGTCTGGAGTCAGCTGGGATAGGCTCCAGCTCCCTGTGACCCTGAACAGGATAAGTGGTACAGAAAATGGATTATCCGTCCTACATATGGCCTACATATTTAAATGCTGCTTTTACTGACTCTTGTACATGTGTGTGTGGGCGTGTGTGTGTGCTGGGCAGATGGACGCTGTGAGCGGCGTGTTGAGGATCAGGAAGGAGCTGGACTTTGAGAAGCAGCCGTTTTATAACCTGACCTTGCTCGCCGAGGACCGGGGGATGCCCACCCTCAGCAGCCTGACGTATGTGGAGGTGGAGGTGCGCAACGCCCATGAACATGAGATATGAGTTATGTTAAGGTGGCAAAAGTACTCACACTCTGTACCTAAGTAGAAATACGGATACGTATGTAAAAAAATCCTCTGGTAAATGTAGAAGTACTGATTCAACTCCTTTACTTAAGTACAGACTCTTAAATGTACTCAAGTATGAATGTTAAAAATAAAAACAAAAAATGCCCATTTTGATAACTTGGCACAAGGCAAAAAAAAACAACAACCTTGTTTTCGGACAAAATAGTTTCCTTCTTTTATTAACTTATATATTATTGCTCACACCGAGAAGAAGACAAAAAAAAAAAAAAAAAACTCCCAGGACACAGTTTTGTTGCAAGTTAAGAAAATGGAGTTTAAAAAAAACTAACAAGCCTATTTTGACAAAGTAAGGAGTAGAAGGTAAAGATGTCTGTTTTCAAATGTTGAGAGTAAAAGTAAAAACGTAAAAAATAAATACCCAAGTAAAGTACAGATACCTAGAAACTCTACTTAGGTACAGTAACAAAGTGTGCGTATCATGTTAATTGAGTCAATATCACCATATGGTGCATTTGGGACTTCCCCATTCTACCCAAAGAAAGTTAAGATTTTCCAATCAACTTCATATTCATTGGAGATACTATGTTGTTAGAAATACATATCAGTCAAGCTCCCACATTAACAAAATAAAATAAAAAAGAACAGCAAGTAGACAATATACATACAAACAGTAAAATATATGCGCATGCTGACAGTATGGATAATGACAGGGTGGACATTTTTGGCCAATGTTAGCATTTTATGAGTTTCATTTTATGGACTTTCACTTAGCAACACGAATCAGTTAGCAGGTGGACTGTGTACTCTTTAACAGCTATATTTTGAATTTCTCAGTTTTTTTAATTTTTTTTTTACATTAATTGTTATTTCATACACAGGGTGGATATATTAAGCTTGATAACATCCAAAAACACATAATACGATGAAAATTACTAAACATTTGTGTAAATGTTCATTTTGCAATGTGTCAGCCTCCACTGAAGAAAGACAATATGCTTGTAGTTATGTAGTAAATGGGTTTCTAAAGTCCATAATGACAGGGCAAACAGCAATTTTAGGGATGTGTGCAAAATGTTCAATAGGATTATGAAAAAAGAAGATACAGTACATCATAAAAATGACTCCTATCAAATAACGTTGTGGACACAAAACCATGTGAAAAAAAAATGTTGATTTAGTTTCATTTAAACAATTATCACGCACACTATTTGTGCGGAAATCACGTACATCCAATGAAAAAAAAGGCATTGAATGAAAACAACTGATTTTAAGAGAAATTTTACAGAGAGTTTCATTACTCTGCTACATTTTCATGATGACACCAAAGGCACTTTATCGTGATATTGACCCAGTCGTTCTATTGGTTTCCAGGTGGTGGATGTCAACGAGAATTTGTACGCACCATACTTTCCCGACTTCGCCGTGAGAGGCTCGGTGAAGGAGAACTCCCGGGCTGGCACCAGCGTGCTGGCGGTGGCTGCCAAGGACGATGACAAGGGAAAAGATGGCACCTTGAAGTATTCCATCCAGGGCGGCAGCGGGTTGGGCGCCTTCATCATCGACGAAGACACAGGTTTGATGCACCAAACCCAATTAACATCCAATACAAGTCATGTGCTTCGCGCCGGATGTTTCCATTTATTCGTAATTGGTCTTCTATTAAACTCCTGTTGTGTTTTGGAATTCAGCAGCTGTGAGATACAAGGAATCAAACGATGCATTATTACTTGGGTTATATGAGTGGGACAAAAGTATCCGGACGGGCATTTGTACAACATTTGGGAGTATAGTCACTGATATTATTCAGTGGCGTTGTTCTTCAACACCAAAAATCCAAGCATGGTTTTATGGATCTATCTGTGTGCACTGGAACACAGAAAAGGGCCTTCCCCAAGCTCTTCCCACAAAGTCGGATACGCACAATTATTTCACAGATCATTAAAGGCTCAAGTCAAACTAACTACCTACCTCTTTGGTACATCAAAAATGTTAATGAGTCAATGTGACCCGCTCCATGTTTAATATGAAATAAAATGATCTAGTCAGTCATTATTGGAAAGGGTCAGAAATGGAAGCAATACATTTTATGTGACAGTTGATAGTTTTATACGGTATTAATTTGTTTTTATATTTTAGATTGAAAAAATTCAAATTGGGGATGAAACACATATCTGTGCTTTTTGTTTGTTTACTAAAGTGGAGTGAAATAAGGTGTGTGTGCATGTGTGGAAGATTAATATAGAAAATAATTTAAATTTGAATCAGGTCAATTTGACCAGCAGCGTAACAGCAGAGTCGGTAATGTTCGCTTCTCAGCAACAACATTAATATTCCTGGGTCAATTTGACCCGAGCAATTTTAGTTATCCAAAAATGACATCCATTTATCCATCCATTTTCTGTACCGCTTCTCCTCACTAGGGTCACGGGCGTGCTGGAGCCTATCCCAGCTATCTTCAGGCAAGAGGCGGGGTACACCCCGAACTGGTTCCCAGCCAATCACAGGGCACATATAAACAAATAACCATTTGTACACACACCTATGGGCAATTTAGAGTTTTCAATTAACCTATCATGTATTTTTTTGGGACGTGGGAGGAAACCGGAGTAAAGCCACGCAGACACAGGAAGAACATGCAAACTCAACACAGGTGGGGCTTTGAACGCCAGTCCTCAGAACTGTGAGGCAGATGTGCTAACCAGTCATGCGCCGTGCCGCCCCAAAAATGTCAGATATAAAAATAAGTGTATATCTCAACTTCATTTCCTGTATGTGGAATTTTCATTGTAGATACAAAAGAAGTGGGTCAATTTGACCCACAACATAATGTTTGTTTCGTAGCAACAGCAAAAATCTTCCTGGGTCAATTTCACCCAGGGACATTATCCAGAATTGTCAGAAATGAAAAAACAAAAAAAAACATAAGACTGTGCCAATACCCAAAAGTTAAGATTCGATTCATACTGTATTTACATTTCTGAACCACGGTTCGATACACAATTAGATTTTTTATAAATCTATCCATCCATTTTCTGAGCCGCTTCTCCTCACTAGGGTTGCGGGCGTGCTGGAGCCTATCCCAGCTATCATCGGGCAGGAGGCGGGGTACACCCTGAACTTGTTGCCAGCCAATCGCAGGGCACATACAAACAAACAACTATTCGCACTCACAGTCACACCTACGGGCAATTTAGTGTCTCCAATTCATGCATGCACCGGAGTGCCCGGAGAAAACCCACGCAGGCACGGGGAGAACATGCAAACTCCACACAGGCGGGACCGGGGATTGAACCCTGGTCCTCAGAACTGTGAGGCAGACGCTCTAACCAGTCGTCCACCGTGCCGCCATAAATAATGCATTGTTTTTATAAATACATTAATATAATAAATATAATATAGTAATATTTCTATATTTATTATATTAATTGATTTATAAAAATATGTTTGTTATATTATGTTATATTATACTGTATCAGCAATTATATTCACGCTCGGCTTACGTAATTAAAAATTATAAGAATAATACTATTAATTATATTGAGTTTGTCACTGTGAGTTCATATGGCTGTATTTGGATTGAAGTTTTATATTTTATTATCCATTTCAAATACAGTTTGTGAAATGTAAATATTAATGCACTTATTAAGCCAAGCACAAGTTCCATACAGAAAAAAATTGGGTCTACATGATGTTTAAAAGGTGTCTCTCAATACTTTCTTGTCCTTATAATGAAGCCAGGTGATGAGGGTGACGTCAGAGGCGTCGAGTTGCTTGTTCGCGGCGTGTCGGGAGATCATTATTTTAATGAAGGCAACATGGCAGCAGTACTGGCAGGGCCTGGGAGTGTGCCCTGCAACTGATCGCCAACTCGGATCAAGCCTTTCCTGTATCCGTGTAACTCTGTGTCGTCGAACAAAACAAAAACAAAAAATGCCAAAAGGTGTTTGCGCAGTGCGATGGTGTCACTCTCCGCATACAGTGTTGACATTTGCTATACACGACCTCAGTCGGCACATGTGGATTAGATGAAATCCCAGGCTTTCCCACTGACTGACCGCTGAAAATGCCACGCATGTCTGCACATTCCATATTTGCATGAAAGTTGAGTGTGCAGTAACGTACACTTTGCTATCAGAGTTCATTTTATTTTCTGTCAGCTCTCGCTGCAATAAATTACATTTCCTTGTCTGTCTTTGTGATGTGCAAATATTCAAATATCAAACATTTTACCTTCACCTTTTCACTGTATGACATGATTCTACTGTGGTGGCGTTGTCTCAGCCTTGATCCACAACGCTACACAATATATAGTAACAACATGAAAGACGGTACAATACACAAAATATAAACACAAGATACAATCCATGAGAAACAGAATATGGTGCACCTGATGATCTATGATATGATACGATAAGTTTCAGTATGATACAATGCGGTAACATTCTACTTATATGATACGACATGCGATACAATACAATAGGATAGGATTCAATAAATCACAATGACTAGAGCATTACAATGCGATATTATATGATGCGAAACGATACACTATACACTACATATTCAACATAATATGAAATGATGTGATATGACACATCACAATATGACGTTTCTGTACGATACAAGACTAACTTTCTATATTATTTGATACGATGCGATATATACTATATGTACTGGATGTTGTGATATGATACAATGGAATAGCATTCGATATGTCACGACATGTTGCAATGCATTACAATAAGATATGGTTTGGTAAAATATATAATCCGATACATTGTGCTTCAGTATTATACATAAGATTCAATATGATATGACATAATGTAATATAATACAATCTGATGATTCGACATAATACGATATGATGAGCTATGACGTGTCAGGATATGATCTGGTACAAAATGAAAAGATTCAATACAGCACGATACGATATGCTGTACAAGATATGATACACACGAAACGATATCGTGCGATACAATATGATCTGCTACTATATTACACCATATGATATGATATGTGACAGGATAGGATGCAATCTACAATGCGATACAATATACAATACAATATGATACAGGCTACAATACACATTATATAAAAGATTATTTATGATGTGGTACGATACATTACGATATTGTATGTTCAATAAGCAAAAATTTGATACAATCCAATATAATAAGATTTGATGTGATAGGAATATGATGCAATATGATTGAACATTATACAATGCAATACAGTATAATACAATACATTTTATGACGTATACGATATACGATATGACACACAATATGATGATATACAAAATACATACGATAAAAAAAGAGACAACATGAATACGAGAAACATACAACGTGACATGATTCGATACAATATTACACCATATGGTAATGTATTGATAAGGTATGATGCAATGTGATACACGATACAATACCGTCCGATACAGTACTGTACAGTACTACAACATTACAACATATGATATCAGATATGATAGGATGTGATATGACACAATATGACAAAAAATAGCTACTTAATAAAATGTACAATTTGATCAAATATACAATGATTCAAGATATGATACATGCTATGTAAAAATCTAATATGATTAAATACAGTATGATACAATACAATATTACAATTTGATGTGATATGGCACGATCTGCTATAATCTACCGTGATCTACAAAGCACAATATAAAATGACACACACTACGATACACAATGTACAATTAATGATAAACAATTAACTGCAGTAGGATACGATACACTTTATCACATTATATGATGACATACGATACAAAATTATCTGCACTAATGAAAGGCCTTCACAGGTCCAGTAATACACACATATCTACAGTTATATATATACTTGTGTAATATACACTTAGCGCCGCTCTCATTTTGACACTTGCCCAAGGGCAAGGAGAACTTTATTATCCCCGCGGGGGGAATTTTGTTGTAGCAGCCGCACAGCACAGAGCCATCAAACAACCTCACACAACAACAAATAAAATAAAAGAATACATAGCTAGCTCGGTGCTATTTATTGGTTTGCCACCTCACGTAAAACTAGCAGCCGTAAGCGAGCTTCGTGTCGGTGAAATGATAACAATCATCGTTAATAAAATCAAGCCTGGCAGGGATGGTAAGCAGCTTCTCTCATCTTGTGCGCTCTTCAGTGTCCACTGAAGGCCCATATTGACCTTTAACTAGGCTAATTAGTATTGATTGGCCAGTCAGAGGAGAACGATCAATTGACAGTCACATACAAGGCCTGTTGGCTCTAGTCCGCATTCCCTTTATGCCCACCCTCGTTGTACTGTATGCACATTGTACACTCGAATGATGCAACGTTAGATACAGTTGAGGAGCCTTATCAGGTCCAATACAAAAATGAGGAATGCTCAGTTTTGAGAGGTGCAAAACAGCAACACCGAAGCACGTGAAGTCTTTAAGTGCATGTTTTGCCTTATTTTACATGGATATTTATTACCTTGAAGCAGACCGCATAGCTTTATTCTGAGCCTGCATTTGTCTTTTCTTAAATGCAAAAACATTTGTATAAATTCTCATATTGAGCCTCATTATATGCCGCAGTCAGCCGAAATATAAAGTTGCTTTTGAAGTTAAAGATGTTTCCACCGATGCAATGCCCTGCAGTAATGTGTAACGATAGACAGCTCCATTAGGTACCTTAACATTACAAAGTCAGCGAAGCGCAAAGCTAGCTGGAGGTGAGGCCAAGATTATTCCGGGGTAGGTCCAAGTGAGCGCCCGTCGGAGCAGAAAGTGAAAGAAGATTGCAGGGGAGTGCGGGAAAAAAAGACACCTTATTACATTTTTTTTTTTACGACTGTTTCACATATTTCATAGCCATCGTCCAACTTTATCTCGAAAGGACACGGTCGGCAGTAGTTAATGTCAACACTCCCAGGAGAGATACTGTATTGTCTAGTTGTTTATTTATTTCAGACAGGCTTTTGAAGTTTGCCTTTTAAGTTAACATTCAGTATATCAACGTGACACATGGAAATCATGCAGAACAAAACAAATCAGGATGCTAAGCTAATGTAGCGTTGAGATCGCACAGCCCACTACAATGGTAAGCAGTAAAGCCCTTAGCGCTCTATTTACTATTATAAACATTCAAAGGCAAAAAAGCATTAAGGCTCATTCAAATGGTGAAAGCTGGAGCACCTAGTTAGCATCGTTAGCTAAGTTGGTTTAGGGCCGGTACACACGTAAAGACAATGGACCTGATTCTTCTCGATTTTAGGGTCCGAAACAGGTCGGGGCCGACAGTCTCAAAGGGGACATATTTGGCCAAACCAACTTTTTCTAGCATTTGGGATGTAATATTGTCTGTATGGTGCCTCAGTAAAAATATGACTTAAAATCGTCCACGCATTTCCCAGTTCCAAACGTTTTTCTGCCAAGAGGCCTGAAATCAGGTCAGTTGAATGTCTCGACCTTGGCTATGTAGCTAGCAAAGATCTCCGCCGTCTCCTTCCGCTCTCGAGCCAGCGATGTGAACTTAACAAACACGTGTGCTCTCACAGGTGGGTGTTCTACAGGGAAGCAACCAATCAGAGAAAAGGTGCCAGTCTTAGCCAAATATGGACAAAGTGGATACGAAACTCGGTCAAACAGAAGTAGCTGTCAGAGGGGCCTTTTCTGGACACTCGTACGACATAACAAAAAGTGTTTTTTTTAAATGAAATTGACTTCGTCCATGTTAGAGAGTCACTCTATGGAGGTCTAAATAGCCAAAGTATGGGACCTTTAAATAATGAACGTGTTCAATATTTACGACAAAACCCCCGTTAGTGCCGCCACCCAGCTGGATGCCGCCCTGGGCAGCTCCACCCATGGCCCGTATCAGAAACCGCCGCTGGTTGCAAGGTTTTCAGTTTTATTTCAAATAAGTTAACAAGTTTGACGTACAGCTGATAGCCAGAGGCTGAGCTGCACTATGTTTGTTTACAGATTAGTTAGCATGTCTGCACTGAGTTCATCCATTGATGCTTGTTGAACTGAGCTTTTTTTTTTTAAACTTGTACATTCCCAGAACGATTTGTTCAAATTTGGACTTTTTTACGATGTAGACTTGAATGCTTATGTGGTTAAAAAAAAAAAAAAAAACTCCTTTTCATTCTGCTGTTACGTTGCGGACGTATCGATTGAAAGCAAATAGCACATCCCTCTCTTCCTCCTCGGCGTCTGCTCACGTCGAGGCAATTTCCCAGAGTATTTGCACCTTTTTCCCCCTTGTGGAAAGGCCGGCCTTATCGTTCCCCTTTGGAGATGACTCACTCCTCCCATGTGTGTGCAATGCAAAGATCTTCCTCTCGTCTATCAGTAATAAGCCACGTCCTTGCCGCTCTTAAACCACTGGGCAACGAGAAAATTGATATTCACATCATCTGGTGTCTCTCGCTCCTCCGCATTAGTGAGCTGTTTTAATGTGCTCCGAGATTGGTCACGGAACATGTTCTTGGGAAATATGATGCGTGACGGATGGACACCTTTTGAGATGTAGGGAGAGGGGAATGCATGTGGCGACACCTCGGTTTGGTGTGGAGTGTGTTGTTTATGGTGAAAATGAAGGTTGTCAAGTCACATTTGTAGGAAATTGGCACTGTGCTCCTTTACCAGTTCAAAGAGCTTTTTGAAAAAAGCCGTGTGTGTGTGTTTCTTTCCCCCACACCATCTCGCCTTTCTCTCGACAGAGACGGACGGATGCACTCTGAAAGGGACAAAGTCAAGGACGAGCTAACAAGAGTGCGTCGCCGCCGCAGACAAGAACACTCTTTAAACATAGCAAGAATCTGCAAATAATTGACATCCCCCTCAAAGGGGTTTTGTAATTGCGCTTAAATGCCAAAGAAATGGCAGCAAAACACTCCAAACGGAGAGTATTATAAAGCATCAACACCATGCATCTACCATGTACCAAACCGTGAACCCATGGTACATAAATAAATGTATTCAGCAGTTTAATTATTCAACATAAGTAAATACCTTCATTTGAGGCCCATCGATAGTAGAGTGGTGCCTTGAGATGCGAGTTTAATTTGTCCCATGACCACACTCGGAACTCAAAACATCACAAATCATCTTTCCCCATTGAAATTAATGGAAATGCCATTAATCCAAAAAACATTTTTTGTAATGTTCTTTTAATAAGACAAATATCACTCTATAATACTGTACTTTATAAAAACATACTGAAATGACATAATTAAATAGAATGTAAAGAACTAAAGAGTTTTTGCCACATTTTGTGCTTCAATTAAATGCACTTTGTGATGCTCCTTCTTGTCCTACTTGTCCAATTAGGGGCAGTATAATCCTGACCTAGCGATACATGCAAATTAGTTTTTCACAACTGACTCAGTAAGCTACAATAGCATTAGTCATTTTTGGCAAAGGATAAAAACAAACTTTCACCTTCAGTTTCACTTTACTGTGCATGAGGTGCTTTCAAGGACCGCTCACAAAGCAGGACATCTCAAAGGCAAACTAAAAAACACTATAATTCGATTACATTTTTTCATCGAATATTTTATTGTTCATTATTTTTGAACGTGAAAAGATGTAGAGAAGTTTACTAAAAAGTCTTCCTTCTTCTATGGCATAAACTTTGTGTCACTAATAGCTATTGAAAACACTAAAATGCATTTAGTGTGTTGAAGAATGGGGCCCATTTTAAAGGTCCAGTATTGTGGCTATTTAGACTTCCAAAGAGTGACTCTCGAACATGGACTGAGTATAAAAGTATCAATTTCATTTAAAAAAAACACCTCGGTTTTGTCCAGAAAAGGCCCCTTTTGCAGCTACTTCTGTTAGACCCAGTTTTGTAACCGCTTTGTCCATATTTGGCTAAGAACGCCCCCTTTCCTCTGATTGGTTTCTTCAGCCTAGAAGACCCACTTTTGAGAGCATATATGTTTGTTATGTTGACAGCGCTGGCTCGGGAGCGGAAAGGGAAGGCGGAGCTCTTCCCTAATGACGTAGATAAGCTTGAGAAATTCAAATGACCTAATTTCAGGCCGCTTGGCAGAAAAATGTCCGGAACTCAAGAATGCATGGATGATTTTAATTCATATTTCACATGTTCACTGAGCCATAGAGACAATATTACATCCCAAATACTAGAAAAAGTTGGTTTGGCAAATTATGTCCCCTTTAAATGGCGAATAAAATCAATTGTAATTTATGCAAAAGATATTAGTTATTAAGTAAGTCTACTCATAATTTGTCATCAACTGCTTGCACAAAATTGTATTTTGTGCTGAATTCATTGCATTTGAGTGTTTGAAATACATTTTCATCCAATTAAAATGCTCCCAGAACATAGTTAATAGATTCAAATACCTAATAATGGCACACAGGAAGACATTTTGGACTTTTCGATGATGAATAATTCAGATTGCGGGGGAATTAAGGGCTCCGTGCAACTTTTGAGTCATCGATTAATTAACTGGAATCAGACTCAGACCTCAACAATCCTCAATTGGATCCGCATCGGAGACACAAACCTTCTTGCATATGAATGTATTTCAATGCTAAAAGTCATGAATTATTCGTAGAGAAATTAAGGAAAATGCGATGTTAATGGATTTTACAGAAGTGCACTGACACTTCCCTTTCAGCCCTGCCTAAAATTCTCTGTAAAGTTTTTTGGGACTCATCCAAGTTGTTTTTGGGTAAGCCTGCTACTAAAAAACTAGACAGCTATTGTAATGGATGCTTACATTCCTTGGGGGAGTCCATCAGGAGGCGCGTCTAAATACTTTTGTCTACACTAGCCTATGCAAAGGCTGTCAGTCAGTGGACTTGAATTCAATGCAGTCTGGCATGGAGAACAGAGCAGACAGTCCATTAAGGGGTCAAACCAAAGCTGTCAGCTCCTCATCTTACTTGGGGCCACTGACACATCGTGTGTGTGTGTGCGTGTGCTTGTGCGTGTGTGCGTGTGTGTATGTGTTTGTGACTTTATTGGTGTTGGCACAAAAGTGGCAGCAAGCAAGGGGCGAGCCATGATTGGCTAAAGAGCTGAAGGTGACCACGGAGGCGCCGCTAATGGCCGTGAATATCACTGCAGCCGCCACTGTCAAGGGATTTTCATGGGCATATAAATGTAAAGGCAAATAAAATGCATCATTAAAGTGAAATAATTCATTTGAATGAGAAATGCAAAATATTGAAACTGTCTATTCATTAACTGAAATGTAAAAAAAGAAGAATGTGTGAAAATTAAATAATACATGTACTGAATTACTAATATAATGAGGGTTGTCAAAATCGCTGCCATCACTGAGTATTTTACATCATGCCCTGTATTTATGTTGTATTTCTTATGGGAATTGCTCAAGTGATTACATGCTAATCACATGCTTGAATTTCAAAAGCAAGTGTCCTGAATGAGCTGAAAGATTTGATGTTGGAGTGGTTTGAATCGGGCGCAAAACATGGAAGGAGGAGGTGAATATGTCAAATGGAAATTTTTGTGTGAAAATGTGAAATAAAAAATTTTTTAAAAGTGGGAGTTTGGGTAAAATGCGTCCCGAGATGTCCTAAATCGGTAGAACATTTTGAAGTTGGAATGGTTTGAATCGGTTGAGAAATGTGGAAGGATTAGGTTAAAATTGTAACATTTCTGCATTATTTTGGGGAATTTTGTCTTGGAAGATGTGGAGTGGGCAGCACGGTGGCCGACTGGTTAGAGCGTCAGCCTCACTGTTCTGAGGTGCGGGGTTCAATCCCTGTGTGGAGTTTGCATGTTCTCCCCGTGCCTGCGTGGGTTTTCTCCGGGCACTCCGGTTTCCTCCCACATCCCAAAAACATGCATTAATTGGAGACTCTAAATTGCCCATAGGTGTGACTGTGAGTGAGAATGGTTGTTAGTTTCTATGTGCCCTGCGATTGGCTGGCAACCAGTTCAGGGTGTACCCCGCCTCCTGCCCGATGACAGCTGGGATAGGCTCCAGCACGCCCGCGACCCTAGTGAGGAGAAGCGGCTCAGAAAATGGATGGATGGAAGATGTGGAGTGCGGGAAAAAGTGAGAATTTGGGGAATGTGAAAAAAAAGTTCCATAGATATCCGGAATGAGCTAATTTAATTAGGAATAGATCTAATCAGTTGAGAAATGTGGACGAATTAGATATATTCGTAAAATGTCTCCATTCATTTGAGATTTTAAATGTGAAAATGTTCAATTCTAAGAAAGTGAAAATGTGAGAAATTCCAATATGTCACAAATGAGCCGAACATTTTGAAATCGGAATCGTTTGAATAATGGGTGAATAAGTAAAGAAATACGGAACGATGAGCTCAATTTGGAAAATGTCTCCATGAAAGTTTTGCTCTTCAGCAATCACACATTTATATATTTTGTGAATTATTTAATGAAATTTTCATTTTATTGATCTAACACAAATGCAAAACAGTGTCAAATTTACATTATACAAACATATTGCCAGTTAAATAGATAACTGAAATGTGACATAATTTAAATTAGAAATAATTAAATAGTCCTTTAATAATTTGCAATTGTGAATTATAATATTAATTCAAATACTTTATTTCAGGAGCAATTTCATATATCTCACATTTTTTTCAACCAACAAAAAGTGGCAGCGAGTCGTGATTGGCCGGTAGCGCTAAAAGTGACTACAGCGGCGCCCCTAATGGCCGTGAATGTCACTGCACGTAAAGGTCATATATAGAAATTTACTGTTTCTGATCGGTGAGGATGGGGGCTACCAGTTTGCGTCTTTTGGGAAATGACACTCATATTGTTTCCCACACACACTCAGACACATACACCTGATTGTTATATGTTCCCGCTGCTATTAATATGTCCTCCTTCTCACAGGGGTGATTTACACCGCAGGCATCCTGGACTGCGAGAGCAAGGATTCCTATTGGCTCACGGTGTACGCCACAGACAGAGAGGTCACGCCGCTGTCGGCCTCCGTGGAGGTCTTCATCCAGGTAGGATGCACACGCTCTGCATGACAATGGGAGCCTTCGCATTCAGGCTGCACTCTTTATGTATGGATATACTGCACACTCACTGGCCACAACATTACAGTACAACAGCAAGACATTCATCTAAAAATTCATTCATTCACCTCGACATGGCGAAGTACATAGCAACAAGGTGCCTCACCAGGTACTTTATATGTACAGCGGTGCCTTGAGATACAAGTTTAATTTGTTCTGTGACCACGCTCGGATCTCAAACCACCTAATTCATATTGAAATGAATGGAAATGCTATTAATGCGTTGCAGCATTCCGGAAGAACAACAAAAATTGTTGTAATGTGTATTTTAATCAGGAAACATAGCGCTCTATATTATTGTACTCTCTCTCTATATATATACAAAAAGTAATAGCACATTGAGACAGAATGTAGAGAATTATACAGTTTGTGCATCATGATTTGACACTGCAATCCAATTAATTGTGCTGATCCTTCTGGTGTGCCTGCCTTGGCCACCGGGAGGCAGAATAATATTACAATCATAAAGACACAAACAAAGAAGAATAGTACCGTATTTTCACGTATTTTCTCCAAAATGGACGAGGTGCCTCACAATGCGGCGCGCCTTATGTGTGCACCGAGTTCCAAAATCTGTAAATGTTGTTGTGTGACTTTAATGAGCGCTCCGCTTGACTGACTGGGAGCATTTCCTGCTGACATGCTGCTTATATAGAGGAAGGCAGATAATGACTGAGGACGCTAAAGACACGCCCCCCAGTAGGTATATCGTTCTGGTATGTGCTTCGGTTTAGCTAAGGACCCCCAAAAATGGCACCTACGAAGAGACACGCTTACAAAGCACAGTTTAAACTGCAAGTATTAGTTACGCCGAGGAACATGGGAATCGAGCAGCCGCGAGAGAATTCAAGATCAACGAATCCATGGCTCGCAAGGGGAGGAGGCAGGAAAACGAGCTTCGCCAAGTCAAGAAGACGAAGCTGAGTTTCCGCGGAAACAAGGCGAGGTGGCTCGAGTTGGAAGAGCAACTCGAGCAATGGATTAATGAGCAAAGAACAGCCGGGAGAAGTGTCTCTACCGTCACCTTTCGACTGAGGGCAATAACGCTTGCAGAAGAAATGAAAATCGAACATTTTCAAGGAGGTCCGTCTTGGTGCTTTCGTTTTATGAAACGACGCCATCTATCCATCCGGGCAAGGACTACCGTGGCGCAGCAACGTCCGGCGGATTACAAGGAAAAGCTGGCCATCTTCCGCTCCTACTGCAGTAAAAAGATTGCCGACAAACACATCCAGCCCAACCACATCACCAACATGGACGAGGTGCCGCTCACTTTCGCTCACTTTCGCTCACTTTCGACATCCCGGTGAACCACACTGTAGAGAAGAAGGGGACCACCACGGTAGCGATACGCACAACGGGGCACGAGAAGTCGGCTTTTACTGTTGTGCTTGGTTGCCATGGTAATGGACAGAAACTGCCACCTATGGTGATTTTTAAGAGGAAGACGCTCCCTAAAGAAATGTTTCCAGCCGAAGTCATCGTTAAGGCCAATCAAAAGGGCTGGATGGACGAGTACAAAATGAGAGAGTGGCTGAGTGAGGTGTACGTAAAGAGACCGGATGTTTTTTTCCACGCGTCACCGTCCCTGTTGATCTGTGACTCCATGCGCGCCCATCTCACAGCCGCTGTGAGAAACCAAGTGCAACTAAGACTGGGAGGCAACGGCGGGCGAGTTACGCCACCATATGTGAATGGATTGTGGATGCTTGGGCTAAGGTATCTGCTTTGACTGTTGTCCGAGCTTTCGCGAAAACCGGCATCATTGATGAACAGCCCCCCGACAACAAGACTGACTCTGACAATGACGAGAGGGAACCCGGCGTGTTTGCTGGAGAACTTGCCCAGCTGTTCATTTCGGATACAGAAGATGAGGACTTTGATGGATTAGTGGATGAGGATTGATAAAAAAATAACGTGAGTACATTGTTAAATACTTCAATAAAGTACAACCGAACTCCGTTTTGCTCCCGCTGCCTTTTTAAAAACATTGTTTTAGCGTGCATGCATGTTACCGTATGTTTTAAGCTAGCGTATGTTTTACCATGCCTGCGCCCAATAATACGGTGCGCCTTATGTATGTGTTAAATACAGAAATAGACCCCGTAACTGAGACTGCGCCTTTTAATACGGTGCGCCTTATGGTCGTGAAAATACGGTACTTCCTCTACTACTACTGTAAGTGTGTGTGTGTCTGTATGTTTGTGTATATATGAGTATCTGTGTATATGTGCATATGTTTGTATGTATACATGTACATGTGTAACAGTATGTGTATGTACAGTATAAGGGTTTATATGTTGAGCTCAACCATAAGAGCATCTGCATATGTATATAGAGGGTTGTGTTTTGTTTTGTTTTCCTTTCTTTTGGGACACACTATATGAATAACCTACTATTGTATTAACATGATTTAAGTAAAAAATTTGAAAAAAAACTATGCACAATATTCTTTTTCCATTCATGGAGATAAAAATTCACTAATACAAGAGCTGTATTAAAATCTGGCCTTTGAAAATATAAACATCAGTGTCAAAATAAAATAAAAAAATAAAATATGAAAACAAAAAATAATACATTGTGTAATAATAACAAAAAATCTGCTCATAGAGGTACAAAAATAGATCTAAACCAGCTGCTGTATTAAAAAAAATTTCTTTGACAATATTATAATTGGTAATAAATATTAAGCAACTACTATTTAATATTATTCAGAATAATACAAAAAAAGAAAAAAATTGTATAAATAAATAAATAGTAAATAGTAAATAGTGAAACACATTCTTTTAAAAAAAATTTTGCTCATGTAGGTAGTAAAAAAGTCATCAAAATACACCACAGTATGGTGTGCTGAATGAGTGTCCATCAAAACTAATCTATTTTTTCAAGTAATAATAAAAAATGTTTTGCTTATTTTTTTTTTATTCATTTGAAAAATGGAATCATTTTCCCAATTTAGTAATTCTTCATAGAGTATCGGATGTAAAGTGAAATCCAACAAGAATAAAAATCACAGAAAACTTCGTTTTATATCAATTTTATGATAAATAATTTCTTTCCATTTTTTGTATTCTATTAATTTTAAAATATAATATTTTAACAAATGTTTATTATAAGTAGTATTAGTATTAGATATCATTAGAGTGGGCAGGTGTATCTAACAGAACGGTAATAAAAAAAAACACTATCAATACTTGTCCATTTCATCAGGTGGAGGACGTGAACGACAATGCGCCGCTCACCTCGGACCCCATCTACCACCCGTCGGTGATGGAGAACTCGCCCAAGGACGTGTCGGTCATCCGCATCCAGGCGCAGGACCCCGACCTCACCGCGACGCCCAGCCGCCTCAGCTACCGCATCACCGCAGGAAACCCGCAGAACTTCTTCTACGTCAACCCAAAGACAGGTCAAATACATTTATATTACAATATTACATTATAGATCGATCGATAGATAGATACGTGATAGATAGACAGAGTGAATATAAAAAGTCTACACACCCCTATTCAAAGGCCAAGTTTTTGTGATATACATAAAAAAATGAGACCAAGATGAATCATTTTCCTGATGTTTTTTATTATTATTGCTTAACATATAATAATATGAGATGATTGAAAGTTAAACTGAAATGTGAAATAATTCCTCAAATTAAATCCTTAAATTGTGAAACATAATAATAGTAATTATTGAATAATTATGAACCTTTTCAATCATCATTTATTTCATGAGTGACTTATAGATCTCATGCCTATTTTAAAGTCATAGAATGGTGTTTTTATGTATTGCATTTTTATTTATTTAATTCAATTTTTATTTTTTTAAGATCTCAGTCGTTTAATGAAAATATGATATTATTAATTAAATTGCACATTATGTCATTAAATAGTAAAACAGACTTATTTACGGATGCTTTTATTATTTATATATTTAATAGATGTGTTATTTACTTGATGTTTAAAATTTAATTACATTTGTTATTAATTCATCAAAATATTTATTTGACAATTTTTTTTTAATTCAACAAGATTTCAATGTATTTAATTACTTATTTAGGCGGCACGGTGGACGACTGGTTAGCATCTGCCTCACAGTTCTGAGGGCCAGGGTTCAAATCCCGGCCCCGCCTGTATGGAGTTTGCATGTTCTCCCCGTGCCTGCATGGTTTTTCTCCGGACACTCCGGTTTCCTCCCACATCCCAAAAACATGCAGGGTCGGTTGATTGAAGGCTCTAAATTGCCCTGGGGTGTGAATGTGTGCACGAATGGTTGTTTGTTTATATTGGCTGGCGACCAGTTCAGGGTGTACCCCGCCTCCCACCCTCAGATAGCTGGGATAAGGCTCCAGCACGCCCGCGACCCGAGTGAGGAGAAGCGGAACAGAAGATGAATGAATGAATGAATAAATAATTACTTATTTAATGGTGTTGACACCATTAATCTGTAATCTGTCAAAGTCCCTCCATCACGGAGGTGGTGGGTGGGATCAGCAATCTGATTGGTCAGCAGGGAGCAAACACAAGCACACAAATAGTCTGATCCAGGGTCAAACTGTCACCGCCATGAAAACCTTAACTGAACAGGGAAGGTTTTAAATAATTTTTTAACACTTTTGATAAACATACAGAAGTTAATATTAGTCTGCATGTGGTGTGGTGTGGTTTGTCACAGGGGTTGGACTCCCCCCCCCCCCCCCCCCCCCCCCCGTCTGAGCACCGTCTGTGTTGTTGCTGCTGTTATATCTTGCTCATTCCCGTCCGTCCGTATCGACGACCCTGTCTCCTGATAAATGGACTTTTACTGCATCCAGCGCCGCCTCCCGAGCAGGATCATATTAAAGCGGCGGATTGATATGATAGGCGTGTTATCATTGCGCGATGGGACTGTGTGTCAGGAGTCCTGGAACTTTCCGTGTGTCCTGGGCGGAACTGATTGATGTGCGCCGTTCGACCCCCACATTTTGATTTGTTGTGTGTGTGTGTGTGTGTGTGTGTAGCCAAGCACAACATAAGATTGAAGCGCTGCTCTTTGCTTTAGGAGCACTGACAATCCCCCCACCCTCCACTACCACCCCAAAACCACTTATAACCCCCGCCACCTCCACTCCCACTCCCACTCATCCTCCTCCTCCTCGTTTTTTTCCTCGGCGGGGGAGCAAACACAAGAGATGAGTGTTGACACAAGGTCGAAGACAAGGGGAAAAGCTGCCATGTTTGTCCTCCCCATATGCGTGAGATTTTTTTTTTTTTTTAAATGGACCGTCCAACTACTTTGTATACAGAGATTCATGTCACAAAATGTTGTGGTACAAAAAGGAATTATTGTAATGATAGTGTGTTTGTGGAGTGATTGTTCAATGTGTGTGTGTCACCTTTGTAGTATTCGTTGTGTGTGAGATGGCGTGAGAACAGGCGTGTGACTGTTGCAAGAGTTGTGTATGCATGTGTGTGCGTGTGTGTGTGTGTGTGTGTGTGTGTGTGTGTGACTGAAACATGCACATTTCCACCTCATAACACCCAAAAACACAGGCGCGCGCACAGAATGCTACTAATCCTTGTGCCTTAATTCCGCTGCCATTAAGTAAATGAATCGACTTTCATTATAGTGTGACGTTATTTAGCCTGCATGTATTAATTATTGACACGTTTTTATGCATATTCATGAAAACAAAGACACTACTAAATACGTCTAAAAGTGAAGGAAGGGTCAATGTAGTGTAAACTGACTTGATTACATTTTTGAGGAGGATTAGGAAGTACATTTTATACTTAGTATACGTGTACGCCATTAGAATCCTAACGTGTTCTCACACTGCTGCAACATTGCTGCAGTTAAGTCTAACATGTATAATTTTTGTTATGCATTACAGAACGACCAGATCCATAAGAGGTGCTTTTTCTCACTAGTATTTCTTTTATATTCAAAATGTGAATATTATAATATGCAAATGTGAAATTATTGCATTTGAAAAAAACTTGCCATATTATACTCATTTTCCTTAGTGTTTGACGTCCTGTTCCTGTCAGTTGGGGGTGTGGCTGCCATATGCTAATTTCTTCCGTAGGGCAGTAGTCGCGCTCTACGAACTGCCTTGCAACAAGCAAGAGTGTGTGTTTGTGTGTGTGTGTGTGTGTGTGACGGTTTAAGAGCAGGCATGTGTATCTTTGTATAGGGTTTGTTGTGGGTGCAGCTATGTGTGAAGGCAAGTGTGTGTAGTGCATGTTATCAGCTTTGTGTACGTACGTGTGTTTGTGTGTGTGTGTTTTAGTGCTGCATAGGTGTTTGATGAGTCTATGATGATATACTGTAGGTGTGTATAGATCTTTGTGTCGAATTTGTTGTGTGTGCAGGTTTTTTGTCTTACTGTATAACAAGTGTGTGTTGTGATAATGTAAGTGTATGTGTATACTTTGTGTTTTTGCATGTGTGATTGTGACTGTAATACTATTAATAAACATATTTATATTTATATTAAAGGGCTCCGTGGGTCAGTTATGACTGCGTCCACATGAACTCTGTCAAGCAACAAGTGACGTGACATTTTTTGACTTGAGTTCGTTGTCACATTTCTGTGGGGCCAATTATGTATTACTCGTGCACTCACTGTAGTTGTCTCGCCATGCTGCACTATTTGCATATACTGGCCACTCATGCCAGAGTAGCATCTGCTCCATTTGCACACTGATTGAGGAGGATCTGTAACATTTGCACAACCAACATTGTCCCAGATTATCGCACTACTCGTCACCTTAAACCGCATACACTCCTTGAAGTCTCAGCGCCCTTTGCACAATGGTCATTGCACCGGACTATTGCAATATTAGTCATTCGAAGTGCTCTAAGTGCTAGAGGACTCTGCATCTTTTTGCACAATTGTTTTTTGTCAATGTCTTTATGTCTCCAAAGTGTTCTGTAAATTGACTGTCTGTTGTACTAGAGCGGCTCCAACTACCGGAGACAAATTCCTTGTGTGTTTTGGACATACTTGGCAAATAAAGCTGATTCTGATTCTGATTCTAAAGATGATTCTGATGTGACCTGACCAAGCAATTCTGTTAAAAAAACATTTTAATTTCACTCAAGAACTACAGTGAGCCCCTGTTTATCGCAGGTTATACATTTCAAACCCACCCACAATCGGTGAAATCGATATATGGAGACCATCCATCCATCCATTTTCTGAGCCGCTTCTCCTCACTAGGGTCACGGCGGGATGGAGCCCATCCCAGCTATCATCGGGCAGGTGGCAGGGTACAACCTGAACTGGTTGCCAGCCAATCGCAGGGCACATAGAAACAAACAACCATTCGCACTCACATTCACACCTACGGGCAATTTAGAGTTGTCCATTAACCTAGCATGCATGTTTTTGGGATGTGGGAGGAAACTGGAGTGCCCGGAGAAAACCCACGCAGGCACGGGGAGAACATGGAAACTCCACACAGGCGGGGCCGAGGATTGAACCCCGGTCCTCAGAACTGTGAGGCAGACGCTCTAACCAGTCTTCCACCATGCCGCATATGGAGACCATATAATTATTTTTTTTCATAGTTTTACATCTCCGCACGCTATTAACACTATCAAACGTATTAAAACATACTTAAACTTATTAAAACATACATTTTAAAATATTCTTTAGTGCCTGTGCTCACTTTGTCGCTGTCAAGGAAAGGGAAAAAAAGACTCCAAATAAAAGGCAAAGCATGCTTACTTCAAATTGTTTATTTGTCACCTCCAGTTGAAGTTTACTGTAAAACTGACACTTAAAACAAGATAATAAAATATTGAATATTTAAACATAAAATGTCCAAACAATGTATTAAGCCCCTTAGCTTAATACTGACATATACTCTGGATCCACGATGCTAGCCGATCCTATTTGTTTCACGTCAAAGAGGGAAACCGCAAATAGTAAAAATCTGTGAAAAATTGATGCCGCCCCTAAAAGGCTTTGTCATTGCCTATTGATGTCACTAGATGGCAACAAAGCAATACTGTTATGGGTGAGTTTTTCAGCGATTAACAAAGGATAGGTTCCCCCAAAAAAGATGTGAATAGGTGAATTCGCTAATGCTAAACTGCTATGGAAAACGCCATAGACAGGATAACGGAAATTAGCATCTGTGATTATAAAACTTCAAACAACAGCTACTTTAAAACACACGGAGCAGCAACACATACAAACAGCAGACAAATATACTGTGGAGTATATTTTCTCTGCGCAGTGGGAACAATGACTTCTCCTGGAGTACCTCAGTGCTGCCCGGCATGTTAGAGCACAACACGGTTTTACACTAAAGGCTCTCAACTCTAAATTCGGACTTACCTGTATCCTGTGAAAACCCATAAAATTGATTGCTTAACATTCTGCGAAAGTTGACAGCGTATTATACTTTCTCTCTTCTGTCTTATGGCTGCCAGGCTTGATCACCACGACGGCGCGGAAGCTGGACCGAGAGCACCAGTCGGAACACTTCCTGGAGGTAACGTATGACCGGCGCGGGGGCTCAGGGGTCCACTGGTTTGTTTATCTTTGGGAGCCACCTGCCACGCCGCTAACAGAGCAGACTGGCTAGAGGACAAGCCAGACACCAAGCCCCTCAAGGCCCTTCTGAGACGCTGATGAATGCCTGCGGGTTGGGGCCCGGGCGTGGGGATTTCTTCAATGTAATCGTTCATCATTGGTTATCTCCTTGGCTCGGGCTGGCCAGGACTTTGTGTGTGAGTGAGTAAGTGTTAGATAAGTGCAGACACTTGGCGTCCGGATAGCGCCACGATTAGCATTAACTCAACTCGCGCTCCATGCAGATGAAGCGGATAATCGCAGCGTCTCCACTTCACAGGGAAAACGTCATCCCTGTCGAGACTTTGCACGCAACTTATTAACCGCAGCATTGAAAAGAAATAACACCCCTGAGTGACCCCCTCCGAGATGTTTATCTGTCACCTAACGATGTCACAGCGTCTGGACACGTTGAGAGGACACAGGGGAAGACAATAAAATCATGTACACTCACTTCATTAGGTAGGCAATTTAATGAGATCCAATACAAGAGCTGGAGCAATCATTCTGCCTCGCAAAGATAACTTTAGATCATTTTGTACAGCCAGGAATGATTTAAAAATCCAGCCCCAGGAGCCCATTTCACTTAGCAACTTGAAATTTGGTAGATATGTCCATCATAATTTTAACCATAAAAAAAAGTCTCAATTAGCTATGCCCAAAAGACTCGAAAAGTCTGGGGAACATGGCGGTGCAGAGCATGGTGCTGAAGTTTGATGACTCACCATCACCATCAAACCCAAACATTTTATTTTTTTTGGGGGGGGGGGGGGGGAAATTCAGCACATGAATCCAGTTTAACTTAGGAACATGAAATTTGGTAGGCATGTCAATCATGAGTTGACACATAAAAAAAGTCTTAAAAACCATGCCTGAAAAGACTGAGAAAGACAGATATTTTTTCATCATTGCATTTAGGAAGAAAAAGCATGGCAGCGAAGTTAAATGACTTGCCATAAAACACGAACATGCAAAAGAAAATTCAGCCCCGGAAGCTACTTTCCCTTAGGAACACAAAATGGGGTTATTTTGTCTGTCACTGGTAGACCCTCAAAAAAGTCTGAAGAAACCATGCGCCCCAGAATCTCAGGAACTCAGCAGAGCATGGTGATAACGTTTGGGCGTGTCGGCCATTTCTCGGGGTCCTTCAAAATTGAACCTGTTCGATAGATATTGTCCAATTGCTACCAAATTTGATCCACACATACGAAACAGATTAGTGATGTCAAATTGTGCAACATTTGAGTGTTTGTCTTTATGGCCAGAGCATGGCAGCAAAGTTTGAGGACTCACTGTTGAAATATAACTAGTTTTTGAAAATAAAGCCCTCAGTGCCAGTTTTGTAATTTGACAGAAATTTCTATCATGAGTTGAGCCACAAAAAAAGTTTCAAGTAGCTCTACTTGGAAATGCACTGGAAGTCTTTCATTTTGAATTGAAGTGGCCATTTTACGCACATTTTTCAGGGGTCCTTCAAAAGTAAACTTATCATAGAGGTTTGGTCTGATTACCATGCAATTTTTAACCTCACATACTAAACAAATTTGTAACACTAAACGGTGAAACATTTGAGTTTCCGTCATTGCGTGTTGGCAGAGCATGGCTGTGAAGTTTGATGACTCGCCATAAAATACGAACAGGGAGGCAGGCATTTCTGTTTGAAATGGCACCAAAGTTTAATGACTCACCATCGAACTTGTATTATTAATTCAGCCCCTGAAGCTACTTTCACTGAGCAACATGAAATTGAGTAGGCTTGTCGATTATGAGTAGACCCCAAAAAATGTCTCAGGGAACTCATGCTTAAAAAGACACAGGAAGTCAGCCATTCTGGTTTGAAAAGCCAGTAAAGTTTGATAACTTGACAGTCAGTGTTTTGTTTTTGAAATTCAGCCCCCAAAGCTAATTTCCCTTAGGCGCATAAAATTTGGGAGCCATGTCAATCATGTCTATCCAAAAACTTTACGGAAATCATGCTCGAAAGGATACAGGAAATCTGCCAGTTTGATTTGAAGCGGACACATAAAGTTTCATTTTGGTCAAAAGACAAACTTGCCCTCGAGATGCTCTGACTTCCTTCAAACTCTGCATGCTCACTTGAAAGTGGGTGTAAATAGACAGTCGGAAATGGGCTCTCCATTTAAGACCTGCTGTGTGAGTACTGGTGTGTGCGACTTTGCCCGGCACAGAGTGTAATTAAGAGTCCAGTCAGCAGTCAGGCAGCTCGCACTAGTGATGGGATCCAATCGATGAGACCTTTGCCTCCACCGCAGGCCTCGCTATTACAAAGAGATTTCCCATGAGCTCGACTCCTCACCGCTGCCAATGCGTGTCCGCTAAAAGCGCACAAAAATATTTCACATCCACGCAGCCGTGTCGGTTTCCTAGGTGACGGTCATCGATGGGCCGGTGACCACCCGCCAGTCCACCGTGTGGGTCATGGTCCACGTGGAGGACCAGAACGACAACCCGCCTGTCTTCCCGGAGGTCACCTACCGCATCCGGCTGCCCGAGCGCGACCGCAACCGTCGCGGCGATTCCGTCTACCGTGTCTTTGCACACGACCGCGACCTGGGCGCCAACGCCAACGTCAGCTACAGCATCGTGGACGGCAACCAGGACGAGACGTTCAGCCTGGACCCACGCACCGCCATGGTGGTGTCCAGGAAGGCGGTGGCGGCCGGCAGCTACCACATCCTCACGGTAGGTTGGACTTGCTTTTTGGGCCATTTTTCATCAGGCATAAATCCATATTTTATCATCCCAATGCATTTTTATGAGTTGGCAAAGATAAATTTGATAACCCGCCGATGGAATTGCTTTTATATTTCAGTTTGCTTGCTCTCAATCACGTCAACACAAAGCCTTCATATAAAAAACAAATGTCATCGTAATAAATGACTCGCTTTTCTTCTTTTCAGACCACTTTACTGCAGACATTAGCTTTACATTTTCTTTGATTGGTCAATGCCATGTTGAGCCTGAATCAGAAACGAGTTTAGTCAGTGGAGCGCAGACCTCCGCCAAGGCAC
This sequence comes from Phyllopteryx taeniolatus, assembly GCF_024500385.1. NCBI lineage: Eukaryota > Metazoa > Chordata > Actinopteri > Syngnathiformes > Syngnathidae > Phyllopteryx > Phyllopteryx taeniolatus. The sequence goes on from NC_084518.1 coordinate 15,808,088, forward strand.
ATCTATGCATTTTGCATCAATTTTGGTCTAAGGAGTTTTGAGAAGTTATTCAAAGATGAAATTTTGGTATGAAGCATCCATTTTAGCCTCATTAAATGCAATAAATCAGTACATCCTGGTAGAATCCACTCATGTGACATCATTTCCTGTGTCAGATCAAGGCAGAGGACGGCGGCGATCCCCCGCTGTGGTCCACAGTCAAACTTCACGTGGAATGGATCAGCAGGCCCACACCCTCGGCGCTGCCCCTGCTGTTCACCCAGCGCTGCTACAATTTCTCCGTGCCCGAGACGGCCACTGTGGCTCAGCCCGTGGGAGTGGTCGCCGTGGGCCAGTCCAACACTCCCGTTTGGTTCAACATTGTCGGTAAAAGCACTTTGAAGAGTTAATGCTGGAAAATACCGTGACCATTTTTATAAAAGCACAATGGTGTTCCAGCCCGTCAACATCAATAATGCTTTCTATTTTTACATACGTAAGCACTGTGTTCAATTGTATTTATTTATTTTGTACAGTGACATCATGTAATTGATTTCGATGACCTTTCACTGCGCTGGTTGTTATCTACTGCTGCTGTTGTTGTTCAAAATAATCAACACTACGCCGACACATTAATTAAAAATAAGTTGATTAGCTGGTGCAGGGGAAACATTGCAATCGTTGCTTGCATCTTTCATGCTTCAGTGGCCACAGTCTTGTTATTAGAACTTATCAGACTCAACTAGTGTCTAATCACATCATTATAGATCTTACAAAGTTGCTTTAAGTACACTGTTTGGACTTAAGTATTAGGACACTTTGTACAATTGGATGCGGCCAACTTTTGTGGGAACTGTTTTAGGAAGACATTTTTTTTCCCGCTGCCAGGGTACAAAGCAAGGCTTAGATTAGATTCAATTTTATTCTCATTACACATGCAGAGAGTAAGAGTAAGTACTCAGTGAGGAAACTACTCAAGTACTGTGTGACTGGTGAGTTACTTCTGCTTTATTATTTTGTTCAGAGCATCATGACAGTCAAATCAACAAAAACATAGAAATGTGTAACTTCAAATGTTACCCAACAATATCACTTCAACTGAAAAAATAATATAGACATTTTAGGAGACACATACAGTATGACAGTGCATGACATAGCTGCTGTAAAAAGTATGTTGCATTAAAACCACTCTGACAAGTAGAATTTACCAAAAATGTACTCAAGTATATGTAAAGTAAATGTAATGCATTACTATCCACCACTGTAAAGCTCACAAGTACAAGGCAACAAAATGCAGATTGCATGTAAGAAATTCCTAAGCAGTCAGTCCCCAAGTTTCTTTTGACCTCGCAAATATTAGAAAAGTCCTCCAAACATCTTGTAGAAACTCTCAATTTTCCTCACATTTCTCTTCCCTTGGGTGTCCCAATACCTTTGCCAAAACATCACACTTTTTAATTCATGCCATTCTCTGCGTGCAGGAGGACGCGTGGCCAGAGAAATGTTCTACATTCCGCAGAACGCGTGTGGGAGGAACTGCTCTCTCGACACAGGTAAGACGAAAAGCAAATTAGCCACGTGAAAAAAACGAGCAAAACAAAACAAAATGGTAAATTCAGCACAGCAGCTTGTGTATAGCCAAAGGGAATACGGATTGATCTCAATTGGAAGAAGCATCCACACACTCTGACAGTGTGTGGAGATGGATTAGGCCTGCAAATGGGAGAGTGGTTGATGCAACATCAATACGCTCCATTCCAAATCAAAACATGAATAAAAATGCATCACAATGCGTTTTTCCTTGACAAAAAGTAAACAACAATCAAGAGTGGGCTCTCCAAATATTGCAAAGATTCCCTCAAACTCAAATATTCAAATATTCATAACTGAAAAATTCTTGAAGATTTTTTTTTTCTTTCCTGTGAAACACTGGATAAATACAGTATTTTACTGTTTCTGTGAACTGCTTCACATCTGTGTTACATGAACCAACGTTTTGCACAGCTGAGCTGCAGCTCACAGCCCAGTCCATTGGACTGTATATGGTCATTATAGCCTTAAGATCACTGAACTAATATAAAGTTGTATAAACACAGTTTCTGAGAACTGCTTCACATCTGTGTTGCATGAAGTCACAGCAACTTCTGGCAAGGACCATACTCTATATACAGTCGGGGGTATCCTAAATATAATTGAATTGAATTAATATTTCCTTATAAAAAAAAAACACTGTTTTGTGAACAATTTCACATCTGTGTTGTATTGAATCCATCATAAATTATTTGTTCCCCAAGCACTGTTCATGTTAACTGTTTCACGTTTGTGTGGCATTGAGTCCACTGATATTTAGTTGGCATTGAGTCCACTGATATTTAAAGCACTTTGTCTGAGAACAGGGTCCCATATGGGTTGCATGGAAGGCACCAATGAATCTTTAGATGGATAAACACTTTTTTTCTGCTTCATATCTCTGGTGCATGTTTGGTGTCCTCCAATTAATATACTAGTTGCATCAAGATTATTTTTCTGTGAAATGCATCACATCGATGTGTCCTGGAGTCTACCAACTGATATTTAGTCGTATAAGTACCATTTCTGAGAACTGCTTCACATCTTTGTTGCTTGGAGACATCCCAACTAATATTTAGTTACATAAGTAGGCTACTGTTTTTGAAAATTGCTTCACACCAGTGTTGTATGGAGTCCACAAAGTAGTATTTAGTTTCACTGTTTCGAGGAACTGCTTCCCATCTGTGTTGCATGGATTCCAAGTACTGTTTAGTTTTATAAGTACCGCTTCCGGTGGCCGACTGGTTAGAGCGTCAGCCTCACAGTTCTGAGGACCCGGGTTCAATCCCCGGCCCCGCCTGTGTGGAGTTTGCATGTTCTCCCCGTGCCTGCGTGGGTTTTCTCCGGGCACTCCGGTTTCCTTCCACATCCCAAAAACATGCATGAATTGGAGACTCTAAATTGCACGTAGGTGTGTGAATGTGAGTGTGAATGGTTGTTTGTTTGTATGTGCATATGTGCACTGCGATTGACTGGCAACCAGTCCGGGGTGTACCCCGCCTCCTGCCCGATGACAGCTGGGATAGGCTCCAGCACGCCCGCGACCCTAGTGAGGAGAAGCGGTTAAGAAAATGGATGGATGGAAGTGCCGCTTCTGTGAACTGATTCTTGGAGTCTGCCAAAAGAATTTAGTCCTATGAGCACTGCTTCACATCTGTGTTACAAGGAGTCCACCAACTAACATACACTAATATGCATTGCATATTCACTGTCTTTAACTGCTTCATACCAGTGTTGCATGGAGCCAACCTGGTAATATTTCGTTGCAGTCACTGTCTCGTAAATCTTTCACACCTGAATAACAAAAGTCACCAATTAATATTTTAGTTTCTGAGAACTGCTTCACATCTGTGTTGCATTGAGTCACACCAGCTTCTGGCACTTATGAGCTGCTATTCACAGCCCAGGGCAGTTGGACTGTTGGACTTTCAGACTGCTTCACATCTGTGTTGCATGGAGTCACACCAGTTTCTGCTACTTACGAGCTGCAAGTCACAGCCCAACTGTGTATAGTCATTCGAGCATTGATTCTGACAGTTGCCTCACTTTTATGTTGCATGGAGTTAAAAGCTGCTTCTTTGAAGCCTTTAGAATTTTGATATCTCTTTTCGGTAATACTGCGAGACAGCTCACCCCTGAGTGTAATATTGACCATCTTCTCCTCAGGGGGAAACAGCAACAACAAGAACCCCCCCCCCCCCCAAAAAAAGGGAAAAGTAAGCCAATTCCTGCAGTGAGCATCAGTATTCATGTGCTTGCGTATGAAGCGAGAGCCCTCAGATATGTGCAGGGATGAGAGCGAGGATGGCGTTGAATAGCTAAGGCATATCAATTCTCTTGCTCTGTGTGCCTCTAATCAAAGATTAAGCCTATAAACTGTACACTGCCCTGGGCCGTGAGGTGGCTGGTGTTTGGCGAGCGATAAGGCAGATGTTGGCAAGGATGCTAACGGCTCCCGGGCTGACCGGCGGTGCATTGACGCGTTTCACTTCACTTTACTGTGCTCAGTCGCCGGACCCAGATGGAAACAATAATTACACGGTGAGGTCTAGACGTAAATGCTAACTTGCTCGTGTGCGTGTGTGTGTGTGTGTGTGTGTGTGTGTGCAGGTAGCTTCGATATGCAGTTTGACCTCCAAGTGGGCGTGGGCACCTTGGTGGTGGCCAGGGCGCTGGACGCCGAGGTGCAGGCCGTATACAATATGACGGTGCAGGTGACGGATGGGACCAATGTCGCCACCACACAGGTACACACACACAGACATAACACACGCACACACACACACACACACAAACGCTCACACTACACACAAACTACATAAACTTATCACAATGTTTAGTGAGCTGTGAAGAACATCTGATGAAGGACCAAAGAACAAGTTCTTTATGGCTATGGCAGACTTCTTGTGTGTTTTTAGGTCTAATCATGATAGATATTTCCACCAAATTTCATGTTTCTCAGGGAAACTGGATTTGGGGGCTGAATTTTCAAGACGTTTAATGTTTTATGGCGAGTCATCAGAATTTGCTTCCATCGTCTGCCCAATGCAATTATGTAAACGAAAATATTTCACAGTTTTTGTCTGGTGTTCAAGCGCTCACATCTTAAGGATAACTTAAACCAAAATGGATGAATCTTTTGTCGGTCTTCTCATAATAGACATACAGTACCTACCAAATTTTGTGTTGCTAAGGGAACATAGTTTCAGGGCCTGAATTTTCAAAAATGTATTTATTCTCGAATATGTTGCTCTGCCATGTCAGGTGTTTATCCGGGTCCAGGACAGCAACGACAACCCTCCGGTGTTCTCGCAGCCGGCTTACGACGTCAGTGTGTCGGAGGATGTCGCGGTGGACACAGAGCTGCTGCGTTTGCGTGCATCAGACATGGATGAACGGAGCCGCCTCAGCTTCTCCATCTACGGCAGCGTGGACCCGGCCAGCATGCGGCTATTCCGGCTCAACCCGGGCACCGGGGCGGTGTACACAGCCGACCGGCTGGACTACGAGGCCCGGACGCAGCACATCCTCACCGTCATGGTGAGCTCTTGACAGCATTGTTAGCATAAGTGATTTGATCTTGACTACCTTACCTCATGGCTTTCGTCCTTCAGGTCAAGGACCAGGAGTTTCCATTTAACAGGGACCTGGCTCGGATCCTGGTGGCGGTGGAGGACGCCAACGACAACGTCCCCTACTTCACCAGCACTGTTTACGATGCAGTCACCTACGAATCTTCCCCCGTCGGCACCTCGGTCCTGCAAGTCACAGCACTAGACAAGGACAACGGGATTAACGGACAACTCACCTACACCATACAAGCAGGTTGTGATTATGTGTAGTATCTGTTTCTGGGTTTCGTCCATCTGTCTGTGGTGTCCTTGAGCAAGACACTGATACCCTGAAATGCTCCCCGGGCGCTCCAGCTGCCCCCTGCTCCAGTGTGTTCCACTAACATGTGTATCTGTATGTGTTCACTGTGATGGGTTAAATGCAGAGAACACATTTCGTGTGCATGCATGCATGTTCATGACAATAAAAGGTGATTCTTCTTCTTCTTCTTCTTCTGTTTTGCATACGAGGTTCAAATTCGATAGCAGTCGGATGGGTGCTTTAAATCAAAATGACAGACTTCTTATGTATTTCTGGGCATGGCTTCTTTCTATTTTTTGTGGGTCTATTCATGATATACATGTCTACCAAATTTCATGTTCCTAAGTGAAACTGGCTTCGGGACCTGAGTTAAGAATAAAGATAGTTTACTGTCGAGTCATCCAACTTTACTGCCGCTGCAAACCAACATGGCAAAATATCTGTACATTTTCGGTTATGGCTTTTTCAGACTTTTTTGTGTCTACTCATTATAGAACTGTCTACCAAATTTCCTACTGCTAAATAAAACTGGCTCCGGGGACTGAATAAAAATAAAAAGTTTTATGGTAAGTCATCAAACATTCAAACCAAAATGGCGGACGTTCTTTGCATTTTCAGGCATGGTTTCTTGAAGCTTTTTTGTGGGTCTATTCATGATCAATAAGTTTACCAAATTTCATGTTGCTTGATGAAACTGGCTTTGGGGGCTGAATTAAAAAAAAAATTATAGCTTACTGTTGAGTCATTAAACTTTGCTGCAGTTTCAAACCAACACGGCAGACATCCCGTTCATTTTCGGACATGGCTTCCTGAGACTTTATTATGGGTCTACTCATGATCGAAATGTCTACCAAATTTCATGTTGCTAAAGAAAACTGGCTTCAGTGGCTGAAGTTTGAAAAATGTTTTTGTATTTCATACAAGTAATCAAACTTTGCTGCCATGTTCCACCCACATGCAATGACAAAAATTAAAAACTTTCCCCTTATAATGTCACCCAGGTTCAAGCATACGTGGTTAAAATCTCATAGGAATTGGACAAAATCTGTCTTTCATTTCATTCAAGTGTTTTTGTGTGCATTTGTCATTTCTCAGGCAACACAGGTGGCATGTTCAGCATAAACAACAACACGGGCCTCATCTTCATTGCCAAGGACCTGGATGTCACTTCTGTGGGCTTTTACACACTCACTGTGCAAGTCACAGATGGCGGTTTTCCACCGCTAATGGCCACTGCTTCCGCCCGTGTATCCTTGACGCTCTCCAACTTATCCAGGCCTAAATTCTCCCAGAAGGAGTACCAGGCTGAGGTAAAGCAAGTGCCGATCTGAAAGACCCGGAAAACAATAACTTATTGATGTATTGTTTTTGTTTGTTTTTTCGTTTTTTTGCAGATCATGGAAAACAGCACAGCCGGCGCTCACGTGACCACAGTGAGCGCCTTGAGCCGCTCGGCGCTCATTTATGACATCACCAGGGGCAACGAGGAAAAGTACTTCTTCATTAATCGCCACACGGGCGTCATCACCACACGCAAACGCTTCGACTTTGAGGTCAGTTAATACTTTGTGGACCTGTTTAATGTAGATCATATGGTATCATGTGGGTTAACTAACTCAAAATACAGTATAACACTCCAATGAAATATAGAGGAAAAATAGATTTTTTTGTTGGTATGTTGTGATCTGGTTAAGACACCAATCACTTTGCTACCAATCATCCAGATTTTTAAGAAAAGACATGATTAGCAGATTTATTTTTTTCTTAAATTCAGGCCCCAAAGCCAGTTTTCTTGAGCAACCCAAAATTTGGTGGGCGTGTTTATCATGATGACGCCCACAAAAGAAAAAGTCTGCAGAAACCATGTACAAAAAGACACAGGAAGCCGGCTATTTCTGTTTGAAGTGGCCATTTTAGGCTAATTTGGATTTTTAAAAGTCAAAAGACATGATTGGTAGGTTCTTGATTTGAAAATGTAGCCCCAAAAGCCAGTTTCCCTTTTAGAATTTGGTAGCCATGTCTATCATTAGTAGCCCTACAGAAAGTCTCAAGAAGCCATGCCTGAAAGGACACATCAAGTTAGTCATATTGGTTTGAAACGGCAGCGAAGTTTGATCACTTGACATTAAATGTTTTGGTTTCGAAAATTCTGTTGAAAATACCGGTAGTTGACTTTAATCTTTCTCAGGGCATTAAATCAATCGCAGTTGCCCGAAAATTAAATTAAATGGATGGATGACAATACTCAGAGGCTTGCCTTTAATCGTTTTTTAAAAAGAAAGGCAGCTAATCTCTGGTGTCTGTCCCATTTCTTTGCTTTGGTTAGAAAACGTCATCCTACTTCCTGATGGTCCGCGCCTCCAGCATGGCAGGTGCAGAGGCCAGCGCCCCAGTCGTGGTTCAGGTGGGCGACGTCAACGACAACGCGCCCGTCTTCCAGCAATTAAGGTATCAAAACCCTTTGGCCACTGTTTAGACCGTAAGTCTTGACCCTGCTGTCGGAACGCTTGCGGCAGGTACTCAGGGGCCATCAGCGAAGCGGCCCCAGTCAACAGCGTGGTCCTCGGGGACGACGGCGATCCCCTGGTCATCCGGGCGACGGATGCCGACCGCAATCACAACGCCCTGCTGGTGTTCCTGATTGTGGACGAGACCGCTCGGATGTTCTTCAGTGTGGACCCTGGAACCGGATCCATCCGGTAGGTGCCAGGTTTTTTAAAATTCAGCCCCCGAAGGCAGTTAAACTACACACATTTTGGTCGGCATGTTTATCATGAGTTGGCCCACCAAAATTTCTCATAGGGTTAGATTGTCATTTTGGTTTCATGTAGCCATTGAAGGCTTGTTTTGGCCATTTCCAAGTCTTCCTTTAAGATAAACTTGGTCCGAAAGATTTAAATTTTTAACAATATACTGTATATTACACAGACGAGTAACGGTAAAATACAAAGCATTTGAGTTTTCGTCATTATACGTGGGCAAAGCATTGTGGTGAAATTTAATGACTTGCCATTGACCTTCTGTTGAAAATTCAGCCCCCTAACATGAGAAAACCCCACAAAAAAGTCTCAAGAAGCCATAGCCAAAATGACACAGGAGGTCTGCCATTTTGGATAGAAGCAACCATTTTAGGTTCATTTTTCAGGCATCCTTCACAGACGAACTTATTTCTAGCAGTTTTGTCCGAATGCTGCCAAATTTGAACCACAGAGAAATTAACACATCATGGAACAGGAAAGACAGCTTTACAAGGTTGGAGCTTGACCAAACGGTCCAGTCCTTGAGCTTCATCGTCATCTTCTTGTATTTTAGGACGATTGCCAGTGTGGATTACGAGACCTTCCCAGAGTTTGTCTTCAGGGTTCATGTCCGAGACAGTGGACAGCCACCTAAAAGTGCTGACAGTCCTGCTGAGGTGTTTATCAAGGTGAGTGGTCCCTTGTTTGTCTTCTTCTCACAAGCCAATCTACTCACCCTGGTTTGTGAATCTCAGGTGATCAACATCAACGACTCGCCACCAAGATTCTCCCAGGACATATACGAAAGCATCCTGCTGCTGCCTACCTATGCTGGAGTGAAGGTCCTCCACCTGGACGCCTTCGATCCTGACGTGACCCTGGACCCTGAAAACGAGGCTCCCCAACTGGTGTATTCGCTGGTGGACCGCAACCTGGAGCACTTCTCTGTGGAGCGCAGCAGCGGCGTGGTGACGGTCATCAATCAGAACCTCAGCAAGGACCGCTATCGATTCAACGTGAAGGTCAGCGCATCGACACAAAGACAAACCCAGACACTTCATTAGACACAAGCTAATGGCCACAAAATGGCCGTAAACACGCTCTGCACGTTCGTGTTTTCGCGTTGCAGGTTTGGGACGGCCGTTTCTCGAGTGTGGCTTTGGTCACGGTGCTCGTCCGCCAAGCCATCAGCAGTGATCTCTCTTTCGTTGCCCCGTTTTACATGGCCACCGTCCGGGAGAACACCCGCAACGAGAGCGTCCTAGCAGTGGTCCACGCTGCCGGCCAGCGCCTGAACGAGCCCCTGATGTTCACACTGCTCAACCCCGGTGGGTTCTTCGCTGTGAGGCCCACCTGTGGGGCGTTGCTCACCGTCGGCGTCCCGTTTGACCGTGAGGAACGGGACAGCTATGAGCTTGTGGTAGAGGTCCGCAAGGAGGAGGAAGTACTGAAGGTAGCCAGAGTTACCGTCAGAGTGCAGGTGAGAATGAATCTTAGCCTTTCCCACAAAAAGGTCTCAAGAAGCCATTTTCCCAAGTTTGATGACTCGCCATACAACCCGAAATTTTTTTGAAAATTCAGCCCCCGAAACCAGTTTCCTTTAAAAACATTAAATTTAGTATGCATATGTATCTTGAGTAGACACAAAAACTCTGAAGAAGCCATGCCTGAAAAGACAGAGGAATCAGAATCAGAATCATCTGTTTTTACCGTGTATGTCAAAAACACACAAGAAATGTGTCTAGCAGTAATTGGAGCCGCTCTAGTACGACAACAGACAGCCACTGCGACAAAATATACTTTTAGGACATAAAAACACACTATGGAGAGTCACTGAGGAATAAAAGGTTACCAGTAATGTGGTAATCCTGATACAATAACAGTTGTGCAAATGAATCAGTTCTCAAGCAATTTAGAGCAGTTTGAAGTGACTAGTAGTGTGTTTTCCGAATATACACAGGAAGTCAACCATTTTGCTCTGAAGCAGCCATTTTAGCGTAATTTCTACAAACTTGTCCTAGAGTTGTGAATGCGATGCTAGCACTTGGTCCCACTACCTTCGTCTCCTTCCAGGTGGAGGACGACAATGACAACGCCCCCGAGTTTGTGAACCTCCCGTACTACGCCACAGTGCAGGTGGAAGCAGAACCCGGCTCATCCATTTTCACGGTGACGGCCACCGACCGGGACTTGGGTGTCAACGCTCAGGTGACGTACCGTCTCAAGGAACCGCACAGGAACTTTCAGGTAGGAGTCACTCCTGATTTTCAGTGGCATCCTCTTAAAGCTACAGTACATTTGTCCGACCAAGCCCTGTCACGAGTAGTGAATCGAAATCTTTTCCTCTAGACAAAAAAAAAACAAATCTGGCTTTATTCTTATAAATTAAATTTTTTTGTATAAAAAAATGGGATTTAACAGATTAATGGCTTTGAAATTCATTGTGGAAAATTGATTTAATATACCTTACGAGCTTGGTCATGAAATGAAACTGTACTTTCTTGCCACCGATTCGCATTTAGCCAGGTTTTTGGCGGTTTTGGGCATTTCAGAAAAAGCAAAAAATAACATTGAAAGGTCATTTCGTAAATAATTAACTGCAAATACTCTCCATATTCGTGGTTCGGTATTTGCAAATTAGCATATTTTCAGATTTTATTTAATTTTTTACCATCCTGTATTTTTCGCTGATAATATCATCTATTGTCTATTTTTTGTGCTCATCCCAGAGTAACAAAAGTTTTCCTTTGGTGCCATCTGATGGAATCTTGCTGTTTCTGTGAGGTTTAATTCAGCGATAGTGTTTCGTCTTCTGCGTGTGAGATGTTTCTGCTTCTCTCCCGATGCAGCTACTACTGATAGCCTGAGTATTCCACTTTTCCATTACAATTCCTAATATATATTATCTTGTGTAAATGCGAAAAAGTGAGTTTAATGACTCAGTACCATTTGTCTGAAGTGCTAATACGCATTTTTGTTTGCCCACGTGTAATGTCACGTCAGTTTCTGCTGGTGTGTTATTTTTATGCTAGTATACTCGCTAACACTATTGAGTAGCCTCACGTGACGGTGGTTTGTTTGTGTCAATTAATTTAGCTACTGAATAGTCATTTATGTAACGTGTTCATGATTGTGTACATGCTAGATGCATGGTGTTGGTGCTTTATGATCCCCTCCATTTTAAGTGCTTTGCTGCCATGTTTTGGCACCTCTACGCAATTACAAATGTCTTTTGGAGCTGCGTCAATTATTGGCAGATATTCGCTACTCGTAGCAGGACTTGGTCCCCATCCCCAGCGAAAAGCGTGGATCACTGTATGTAACCTTTACTCGTGAACCCTCTTACTGTGTAGGTGAACCCTGTGACAGGCGAGCTGACGCTAAAGCGAGCCTTTGAGGCTGACTTGTCCAGCGGCGAGTTCAAGGTGGTGGTCGTGGCTTCCGACGGCGGCACCCCCTGTCTGTCCAGCGAGGTGGAGCTTCCAGTCAGCGTGCTGAACAAAGCGATGCCGCTGTTCGACAAGCCCTTCTACGGTGTCACCGTGCCCGAAGACGTGGCTGTGTCCACCTCGCTGCTGAGCCTGAACGCCAGCAGCCCGACAGGCCAGCCCATCATTTTCACGCTGGCCGGCGGTGACCCGTCACTGCAGTTCGACATCGGCTTCGACACGGGCACGATCAGCGTGCTCTACCCACTAGACTACGAGACGGCGCCGTACTACCGCCTCACTGCCAGGGCCACTGACACGCTGACGGGCGCCAGGTCTGAGGTGGACGTGGACGTCGTGGTTCTCGACGTCAACGACAACCCGCCTGCCTTCCAGAAGTCAGCGTACTGGGCCGTGCTTCCCGAGAACGCCATGATTGGAACCAGTGTCCTACAGGTTCCCAATTTCTTTTTTCAATGTAAATCTAAGAGTAGAGAATAAAGTCGTAATTTCATGTGAATAAAGTCATATCTTTTCTTTTAACTCTTAGAAATGTAACTTTTTTCTTAAAACATAGACTTATTAACTTCCCCAAAAACTACAACTTTTGAGAAATACCATCTTTACCAAGAAATAAATGAAAAGTTTTACTTTTTTCTTGAAAAATACCACATTTTGTCAGAACAAATCTTTTCCTCTAGAAAAAAAGCCTTTGAATTTTGTAAAAAAAAATGAAAATAAATTAAATTTTGAATGTATATGTATACACATTTTTTCCACAAAAAAAAATCTTTTCATCCTGAAAAAAAACGGACTTTCCTCTCAATCCATCCATCCATCCATCCATTTTCTGAGCCACTTCTCCTCACTCGGGTCGCGGGGGCGCTGGAGCCTATCCCAGCTATCATCGGGCAGGAGGCGGGGTACAACCTGAACTGGTTGCCAGCCAATCGCAGGGCACATACAAACGAACAAACAACCGCACTCACATTCACACCTGCGGGCAATTTAGAGTCATCAATTGCATGTTTTTGGGATGTGGGAGGAAACCCGAGTGCCCGGAGAAAACCCACGCAGGCACGGGGAGAACATGCAAACTCCACACAGGCGGGGCCGGGGATTGAATCCCGGTCCTCAGAACTGTGAGGCAGACGCTCTAACCAGTCGTCCGCTGTGCCGCTCCTCTCATAATATTATATAATATGAAGACTGTTTCTCAAAACTAAGACCATGGGTTAATTCTTGTCATATAATATGACTGAGATGAAAATATGACTTTTAATCTGAAACAAAAAAAGTGACTACTGCTGTAGGTTATTTTTCTAAAAAAAAAAAAAAATCTTGAAAGAAATCTGACTTTTAATTGTGAATAAATTCAACTCTTAAACTCAAATAAATCTTACTTTTTATCTTGAAAAATAATGAATTTTCTTAATATTATGATGTTTTCTAAAAATAATATACCTTTATCTTTGAAAAAATACAAATACTGTATATTGTTGTTACCAAATGTTATGACTTTTAGAATTTATTCTTGAAAAAATAAAATTTAAATCTCATTATTACTTATCTAAAAAAACTGCTTTTTTTGTCATGAATTTTTTTCACTTAATTCTATTTATTCTAAAAAAAATATGAATTTTTATCTTAATACAGACAATATTTTGATCTCAAAAGAATACACCTTTTTCGTATGGAAAACGTGACATATCTAAAAAGATCAAACTTTTTATTTAAAACAATTGACTTAATTCTTGTTATATTAAGACATTTTAAAAATGTATATGATTTAATCTTGAAAAATAAGAATTAATTCTTGTAAAATTCTGAAATTTAACAATATCTAGAGTTTGAGTTTGGCTAATCAGTCACCACGTTATTCCGAAGCAGAGCTGTGCTCGTTCCCTCGGGAAGCTCCCTGAGAAAGAGTCTGACCTTCTCTGAATAATAGAGCGGCGCTGTGGAAACATTTGCTCAAGACGATGTGTAATTAAACTGTCTGGACTCACAGAGACAATGTAATTATATTGGATCACGTCATAAATCATTAAAGCTCATTATTATTGTTGTTGTAATGGAGAACATTTGACATCTGCCACTAAGAATTTATTTAATCTTTCCTGAGCTTTCCAAGCTTGTGTCCCAATGCCAAAACAAGAACTGTGTTGATTTCTTATTTTTTTTAGGGAAATGAGTGCATCAGGAGCAGAATTATTTCAGCTATAAATTTATGCCAGAAGTAGGTGCCTGTTAATCTCTTCAGGGCAGGACCTTCATCACACGCATGTTTGATCAAGACCTGACCTTGTGAAGTTGACTTATTACAGTTTGGTGATTTAGCATCGCCCATCTGTCTAGTGTATGTGGTTGAAATTTGAAAACAATCAAACAAAATCTCAAGGAGGAGTTTGTCTTTGAAGGACCCGTCGAAATGGACCAAATGAGCCTCAAATGGTTGCTTCAAACCAAAGTGGCAGACCTCCTGTGTCTTTTTTGTCACAGCTTTTTGAGACTTGAGAACTCGAGATCGGCATGCATGCCAAATTTCATGTCGCTAAGTGACACTGGCTTCAGGGACTGGATTTTCAATATGTTGGATTCAGCTCTAAAATCAGTTTTGTGTTTTATAGAGAGTCATGGAACATGCTCCATCCATACACAATGACAAAAACTCAAATCCTATGTAATACAGCGTTGTCCTTCTGTCTATTATTTGAGTTTCAAATTTGGTTGCTATCGGACAAAATCTAATTTGTCTTTGAAGGACTCCTATAAGAATGGAAAAATTAGCCTAAAATCGCCACTTCAAGCGAAAATGGCCGACTTGCTGTGTCTTTTGGGTAATGACTTCTTCAGACTTTTTGTGGGTCTTCTCATGATAGACATCCCTCCCCAAATTCATGTTTAAATAAAACTGCCGACTGTGATCTCATTTCCAGGTGTTTGCTCAGGATCAAGACTCGGACAAGAACTCCAGGGTGAGCTACGAGATCGTGTCCGACGTGTACAACAGCAGCGATTACTTCCACGTGGAGCGCGACAGCGGTCTGCTGTTGACGGCGCGGCTGCTGGACTACGAGCTCGTCCAGCGCTTCAATTTCGTCGTGCGGGCGACGGACGGCGGAGAGTCGCCGCTTAGTAGCGACGTCAGCGTCACGTTGGCCGTCGCCGACACCAACGACAACCCGCCCGACTTCAGCCAGACGCTGTACGAGGCCTTCGTCAGCCAGCTGGCGCCCCGAGGGCACTTTGTCACCTGCGTTCAGGCCTCGGACGCCGACATGGGCGATGCCCAGAGGCTCCGGTCAGTTTGAAGTTACAGTGCGTATAAAAAGTCAACACACCCCTGTTCAAATGCCAGGTTGCATGATAAACTATGACTCTACTTGTAATAGCAGCTCCCCCCCCCCCCCCCCCAAAAAAAAATACGACTTAATTATTTTCATATATTAAGACATTTTTTCTTGTAAAATTCAGAATTCTTATCTCTGAAACATGCCACTGTTAATCTAGAAAATTATGGGTTAATATGAAAGAAAATGACTTTTTTCTCATATTGAGCCTTTCCCCCCCCCTTGAACATATTAACTGATGCATACTTAAAAATAATACTACACCATATGATTTAATTCTCAGACTATTAAGAGATTTAAATAAATATTTTCAATCTTGAAAAAATATGAATCAGAGAGTAATTCTGGTAATTTTAAGACTTTTTTCTCTAAATATGCAAATCTTGAAACTGTATGACCTAATGTAACATTTTTATCTGGAAAAATAAAATTTAAATCTCATAATAAGACTTTATTCTTGTAATGTATATTTTCTATATATAATATATATATTTTTTAATTTCTAATTTCTTAATTCCCATACAATTAAGACTTTTATTCCAAGAAAAATCTGACTTTTTTTTCGCTCAACAAAATACAAAAAAATACAACTCAATCCTTCTAATATTCTGACTTTCATCTTGGAAAAACAGACATCAATTTCCAAATTGTTTTCTCCAATATTAATTTGTATCTGAAAAAATAAAAGATTTTACCTTGGAAAAATACAACTTTGTTTATTTTATTTCCTTGAAAAAAATACACATTTCTTCTTTTAAATTGAAAAATCTAACTTTTTATCCTCCAAAAATCCGATTTATTTTGCAAATTTTTTCCTTTTCTTTTCAGTGTGGCCCTAATATGCCATATGTTTCAGTGATCTTTGAGGTGCAATTATCATGAGAGTTGTTGACTCCCCATCCTTTCCCCAGGTACAGCATCCTGTCTGGTAACGAGCGCATGACGTTCTCCATGGAAGCGGAGAGCGGCGTTCTGCGTCTGTCTAACAATAGGCGACAGGGCATGAAGCTGTCGTATCAGCTCAACGTGTCTGTGTCTGACGGCGTCTTCACAAATACGGCTCAGGTGACGCCGCCGTCCCGACCCACGCGCTCGCTCAATTAGCGGACGCCCGACGTTTGGGGAGCGTTTTGACCCGGGTGCGCCGAGGTTAATGCGTGTTCGTGTCACGTCGGATTTACTGACGGGAGCGGCTGCCAAGTGGAACGCTCCGTCTCGTAGTTTTTGCTGTGTCGGCTGTTTTGGAATTGCTTACGTTAAGTGTGAACGCTTCTCGAATGGTAATAAGAGGAACAACTGAGCTTTATTGCAGCAATAGGCCAAAAAGAAAGGCAAAACATCCCAGGTGGATGTTGGCCTTTGATGACAAGGCCAACAGTGTAGATTTATCATGTTAGCAGTTAGCTAGCATCCACATCAACATACTGTACATGCTCAGTATTATCCCAAAACTGGTGGTGATCTTGATGCTGATTTCCAGGTGGTGGTTAACATGTTGGGAGCCAACCTGTACAGTCCGGTGTTCAGCCAGAGGTTCTACCTGGCAGAAGTCCCAGAGAATGCGCCGCACGGTTCAAAGGTCATCCAGGTATCCGTTCATGTTCATGGTCATCTTCCGTAATGTGACCTGCACAAAGTGTTTAAAATCTATGCGTGTCGCGTGCATCGCAGGTCCGCGCCTCCGACGAGGACTCGGGTCTGTTCGGCCAGATCACTTACTCCTTCATCAACGACTTTGGGAAGAGTCGCTTCGCCGTGGACGCTGACGGAATCATTTCTACCACACAGAGACTGGACCGAGAGGACCCTCTCAACAAAGACATCTTGCTCACTGTCATGGCCCTGGACGGAGGAGGTACCATCATCAGGTTCATGCGCATCATCATCATGTACAAAACCTTCTGCCAAGTAGTCCAGTTGGGTTCAGCATACGTTCATTCCTAGGCCGGGCGTCGTTCTGCACGGTGCGAGTGGTGCTGGCGGACGAGAACGACAACGCACCGCGCTTCCGTGCGGTGGAGTACCGCATGAGCATCAAGGCCAACGTGGGCAAAGGCTCCCTGGTCACGCAGATCCAGGCCAGCGACCCCGACGCCGGCTCCAACGGCAGGATCGTCTACTCGCTCTACAGCGAGGCGCGCTTGTCCCTGGTCGACGTCCTCGAGGTCAGTCTGAATTATCAACTGTACACAATTATTAATATCCATGATGTGACAATCCTCTCATAAACTCTGTAGATTAACTTCCATCTACATTTATGTTTGTTTGTTTGTTAGGATTTTCTCTTTATTCTGCACTCATTCTTGTAAAAAACAAAAGCATAAAACCCCCAGACTCAAAACCAACATCTAAACTAAAGCCTTTGGCAAGGCAATTGAACAAGAACAGGAAGCGACAAACATATCAAAATAAAAGCGGTAACAGCGCTAAACCAATCTGAGAACAGTCAAATCAATGTTATTTGTTCGGAAGAAGCCATTGGTTGAGAGTCCTTTTCAGCCAATGGCAATAAAACAAAAACAAGCAGTGTTAAGCCTACCAAAATAATAGTAACACAACCAAAACAGTCACAGGAGCGACAAATCAGTCATTTGTTAACAAAAAGTTCCCATGGGCAAAAGTCATACTAATCCAATGGCAATGGAACAAAAATTTGAAGTTGCAGACCTACAAAAATAAAAGCAGTTACACCACTAAATCAGTCAAAGGAGAGACAAATCAGTTATTTGTTCACAAAAAGCCACTGGCTGACAACCCGATCAACCCAATGGCAATGGAAAAAACTTGAAGTAATGACCTGTTGCCAAAATAAAAGCAGTAACACTGCTAAACTAGTGGTAATATCCAAATCAAAGTCATTTGTTCACAAAAAAAAAAGCTACAGCCTGAGAGTCATACCAACGTACTGGCAATTGATGAAAACCCTGAACTGACGAGCTGCCAAAATAAAAACTGCAACACTACTAAATCAGCGACAAAGTGCTACTGGTTGAAAGTCCTATCAAGCCAAAAGCAATGGAATAAAAAACGAGAAGTGGCACACATACCAAAACAAAAGTGGTAACCCTGCTAAACTAGTCACAGATTCCAATCAAAGTCCTTTGTTTACAAAAAGCTCTTAAATGAAAGTACTATCATGCCAACGGCAGCAGAACAAAAACAGGGAGTGCCAAGCCTACCTAAAAAAAAAAAAAAAAGAAGCAACACTACTTAACCTCTGATTGGGTATCCAAATAAACGTCATTTGTTCACAAAAAGCTACTGGCTGAGAGTTCTATCAAGCTAATAGCAATGAAAAAAAGTGCCAAACCACCAAAATAAAAGCAGAAACATTCCTAAACCAGCGATAGGAGAGACAACTCAGTCCTTTGTTAACAAAAAGCCGTCTGCCGTGTGTCACGTTGCGCAGGTGGAGTCCGACAGCGGCTGGATGATGACCAAGAGCTCGGTGTCCCACCTCCAGGGTACGGTGCTGTCCTTCTTCGTCAAGGCCACCGACTGCGGCTCCCCGGCCAAACACTCGCTGGTGTCGGCCTTCATCCACGTGGTGCCTCCCGACGCCTTCATCCCGTCCTTCAGCCAGCCCCAGTACTCCTTCACCGTCCCCGAGGACACGCCGGCGGGCACGGCGCTGGGGTCCGTCTACATGGGCCCGGGCAAGAGCGCCGCCTTCTCCGCTGTGGCCGGAGAGACGGCCGACAGCAACCAGGGTGGGACCTTCCTGGTGGAGGCCGACACGGGGCTCGTCCGTCTGGTCAAGTCCCTGGACTACGAGCGCATCCCCGTATACCGCTTCAAGGTGGCCGCCGCCGCCCGCAGGGACCTCATAGAGGCCATCACCAGCGTGGACGTGGAAGTCAAGGTTGGCGGAAAGATCGGCGTTGAGTTTTAATCTGTTATGGCAATAACACTATCCATTTTTAACACATTATAGCAAGAAAACGATTGATTTTTCATTATGTAGCAAGATCACTGTTGCTTTTGAATGCACTATAGAAAAAAACTATTGATTTTAATGCTTTGTAGCAAGAACGCTATTGATTTTAAATATGGTTAAACAAGAACCCTATTGATTTTTAGTGTGTCATAGCAAGAACCCCATCAATTTTTAATGTTACAGCAAGAACACTTTTAATTTTAAACACTATAGATGAGCCACACAATGAAGTTATGGGAAAGAGTAGTGGAGGCTAGACTCAGGACAGAAGTGAGTATTTGCGAGCAACAGTATGGTTTCATGCCTAGAAAGAGGACCACAGATGCATTATTTGCCTTGACGATGTTGATGGAAAAGTACAGAGAAGGTCAGAAGGAGCTACATTGTGTCTTTGTAGATCTAGAGAAAGCCTATGACAGAGTACCCAGAGAGGAACTGTGGTACTGCATGCGGAAGTCTGGAGTGGCAGAGAAGTATGTTAGAATAATACAGGACATGTACGAGGGCAGCAGAACAGCGGTGAGGTGTGCTGTCGGTGTGACAGAAGAATTTAAGGTGGACGTGGGACTGCATCAGGGATCAGCCCTGAGCCCCTTCCTTTTTGCAGTGGTGATGGATAGGCTGACAGATGAGGTTAGACTGGAATCCCCGTGGACCATGATGTTTGCAGATGACATTGTGATCTGCAGTGAAAGCAGGGAGCAGGTGGAGGAACAGTTAGAAAGATGGAGGCATGCACTGGAAAGAAGAGGAATGAAGATTAGCCGAAGTAAAACAGAATATATGTGCATGAATGAGAGGGGTGGTGGGGGAAGAATGAGGCTACAGGGAGAAGAGATGGCAAGGGTAGAGGACTTTAAACACTTGGGGTCAACTGTCCAGAGCAATGGTGAGTGTGGTCAGGAAGTGAAGAAACGGGTCCAAGCAGGTTGGAACGGGTGGAGGAAGGTGTCAGGTGTGTTATGTGACAGAAGAGTCTCTGCTAGGATGAAGGGCAAAGTTTATAAAACAGTGGTGAGGCCAGCCATGATGTACGGATTAGAGACAGTGGCACTGAAGAGACAACAGGAAGGAGAGCTGGAGGTGGCGGAAATGAAGATGTTGAGGTTCGCTCTCGGAGTGACCAGGTTGGATAAAATTAGAAATGAGCTCATCAGAGGGACAGCCAAGAGTGAGTATATTGGTAGAAGGATGATGAGGATGGAGCTGCCAGGCAAGAGAGCTAGAGGAAGACCAAAGAGAACGTTGATGGATGTCGTGAGGGAAGACATGATGGCAGTTGGTGTTCGAGAGGAGGATGCAGGAGATAGGCTATCATGGAAAAGGATGACACGCTGTGGCGACCCCTAACGGGACAAGCCGAAAGGAAAAGAAGAAGAAGATAGCAAGAACACTATTAATTTTGAGTGTTATTACAAGACCATTGTTTTTGAATGCGATAGCGAAAACCTTATTTATTTCTAATGCAGCAAGAAGGCAAATTTTATGCTTGGTGTCTTGAGGTACCGTTGGTTAAAAGCCGTAGCAGGGCAGTTTCCTTGTCATTTTTCAGACAACATCAAAGTAAATGTTTGAGGTGAAGCAGCATGTGGCTCACTCCCCAAGCCCTTGTATTTACCGCATTCTGTGTTTTTCTGCTCCACGCAACATCTCCCCTTCCTTGCAACGAATAAAAAAGAAAACTCCTCTGTGCGGCAGGTCCTGGACGTGAACGACAACGAGCCGGCGTTCGAGACAGACATGTACGTGGCCACGGTGATGGAGGGCATGCCGGTCGGCACCCGGGTGGTCCAAGTGCGGGCGCTGGACCCCGACCGGGGCTCCAACGGTCAGGTGGGACGTGCTGTAACAGATACTACCAAGTAAAAGGATAGAAAATGCATTGATCAATACAAATTCATTGGCAATATCTTGAATAAAGGGTTATAACACTGCAACTATTGATGCTACTTGTTAGCCCGTCTATGACATTTTGCATTGTTTGTTAGCATTAAGTTAATGAAAAGCAAAGTTGTGTGGTTGTTTTAAAAGCACAGTGTGTAATTCTCGTTTTATGTTGAGTTCACTGCAACCATACTGTGCTTGTATCTCAAATTTTTTATCCCAAGTCATCCATTCATCCATTTTCTGTGCCGTGCCGGCCCCAAGTCAAAGCAAACAAAAATAATTCGAACGACTGCTCATATCGACTCATAAATCGGGGAAACTCGACTCTCAAAGCAGCACTCTATCAAAATATGCACCTTGTCTTTCCCCGCAGGTGACTTACAGTCTAGAAGAGCCGACGTCCGCCGCCACTTCTGTGTTCTCCATTGACAGCAAGACGGGCTGGATCACCGCCGCCGCCGGTGTGGACCACGAGGAGCGCTCCAGCTACAGCTTCCGCGTACTGGCGTCCGACCAGGGCGAGTTGCGCTCGCTGCGGGCCGCCGCCGCCGTCACGGTGGCCGTGTCTGACGTCAACGACAACCCGCCGCGCTTCCGGCGGGAGCTGTACCGCGGCGCCGTCAAGGAGAGCGACCCCCCCGGCGAGGTGGTGGCCGTCCTCAAGACCAAGGACGACGACGGGACCGACCAGAACCGCATGGTCAGCTTCTACATCACCGGTGAGGGAGTCTTCTGATGCTGCAAACCTTTTACACTGAGGAACAATTGGATGTGTTTCACCTTTGTGTTTATTAAACACATTGAAACCAATCCAATATAGGGTAATGTGTTAAGATGCTGTATGTGAAGAGACAAAACAGCCTACAGATAACAAGGAAAAAAGGAAAAAACTAAAAAAAATTTAATATTTAACTACTACTGTTCTATGCATATAATATAACATAGATAACCCTAACCCTAACCCTAACCTAACCCTATATTTAAAATTAAATCTAACAAATACTTTTAATTTTAAAAATGCATTAAAAACATACAGCATCGACAAAATTTTTTAGTGCAGATCCTGATGAAAAAATATTAAATTATATATTTTAAATATAGCCAGCACAGTGGAGACTGGTTAGCACATCCGCCTCACAGTTCTGGGTACCAGGGTTGAAATCCTGGCTCCGCCTGTGTGGAGTTTGCATGTTCTCCCCGTGCCTGGGTGGATTTTCTCCAGGCACTTCGGTTTCCTCCCACATCCCAAAAACATGCGTGGTAGGTTGATTGGACACTCTAAATTGCCCGTAGGTTTGATTGTGAGTGTGAATAGTTGTTGGTTTCGTGTGCCCTGCAATTGACTGGTGACCGGTTCAGGGTGTATCCTGCCTCCGGCCCGAAGATAGCTGGGATAGGCTCCAGCACGCCCGCGACCCTAGTGAGGATAAGCGGTAAAGGAAATGGATTTGAAATACATAGTTTAAAAGCTTTAATTTGTTCTTAATGGCAACAATATAAAAGAATATATTCAGCATAGTGAAAAGCTGATCTAGTTGAGATAAAAACACATTTTGGGGAATTTGAACTTTTAAAAAAAAAAACTTCTTGCGGACAAAGGTGCAGATCCAAGAATGAGTTTGCTTTCCTGCTTTAGTGCCTTAACTTATATTCTCTTCAATCAATTCCTATCTGCTTTGAAACTACATCATATGAAAGACTTTCAAGTCCTTCCATTATTCTCATTTATCCTCATTTGTAACTGCAATGTGATTTCTGATTTGCTCATTAGTCTCAGCCTCCCTTTCTCGTGTACTTGATTGTTATTCGGCAGTCAGGCGGACTCTTTAGGAATAGGAGAAGTGAGTTTTAAACTGTTCCTGGGATTGTTGTTGTTATTCTTGGCGGGACGTGTTCCGTATTCCGGATGAAGGATGGCATCATGCCGCCTTGTTTTTCTGCCATTTAGTACACTCATTGGCCTAATGGACGCATTGTAATCAAAGGTCACACGCCCAAATGGCGCGTATGCGTCGTTTCCACAGTGACGTGACTGACGCTTATCAACCGCCGACAGCTCTCCTCTGACATCTTGTTTACGACAAAAGTTCCACTCCAAATTTTAATACAAGTTTACCAAAGCACTTACGTAAAATTTTTTGATGTCTTTATTAACACACGTATCTTTGCTGATGTTTATGACAACATTTAAGTTGTGTTGATGAAAGACACTAAATAGTTTATTTTGAACAAAATTTACATTGGATTCAAAATGGACTCTATGGCCGCAACACTTCCGTGTTTGGCGTACGGCGGCGTGCTTACATCTGGTCGCATAGTGACAACTTGGGAAACGTTTTGAAACAACCAAGTTGACGTTTATGAAAGTGTTTACTTTAGCTTCTTTAAAAAGCATTTTGGAACTATGTGTTAGCTTTGCTGAGGATTTTAAATGGGTCTTTGATGCTTATAAATGTTGGTTGGATCAAAGACACACAACTTTTAATGTTTGCAAAATCATGTTAGCTTTCTAAAAGATTCTAAATTGTTCTTGATGTTAGTGACCATATTTAAGTAAATGAAAGAGTCCAAATTGTCAATGATGTTTTCGAACAGCTGTACATTTGCTTCTTTGAAGACTTAAAGAAATTTACAAAAACATTAGCGTTGTTTCTAAATTCTCTTTTTTGTGTACAGAACAATTTAGTTTTAAACGTGTACAGGTATGATACCTTTTTTAAATATTATTTAAGGACTCTAATTTATCTTCTATATTTATAACACATTTTATTTAGGTTAATCAAAAATTAAATTTTCTTTCATTTTTATGAAAATGTTAGTTTCTTTGAAATGATTAACAAACACGGGTGTTTAAATAAAATTTAAAAAAATAGGATAGGCTTATTAAAGAGTAACGTGTTAGCTTTGCTGAAGATTCTAAATCATCTCAAAGAATAAATTGTCTTTACAAAAAGATGTTCGTTCGTTGTTGTTTGTGAAAACACGTGCGTTAGCTTTGGTGTCAATTCTAAAAGGTCTTTTATTTTTAACGTTTATGACGAAATTTAAGTTGGGATAGTACGAGACTCGATTTTTTAGCGGTACCGACTCATTTGCTTGTAATGTTTGTAACAAAATGTAAGATTTGTATAAAATGGTTGTTTTTGTTGTTGTTTGTCAGGGGGTAACGTGGGCGGTGTGTTCGGTCTGGCGCTGGTGCAGGGCGAGTGGAAGGTATACGTGAGCGGGCCGCTGGACCGCGAGCGTCAGGATCGTTACCTGCTCAACGTCACGGCCAGCGATGGCCTCTACGTGGCCCGCGCAGCTGTGGAGGTCACCGTCATAGATGCCAACGACAACAGCCCCGTCTGCAACCAGGTGGGCGAGGTGGCATTAAAACATTGTTATGTCCACCGTGGTTAGAGTTGCACTGTCCAAATTTAATCAAAAACCGCATTGATTATAAATATTTTTTCAATATGATAAATAATAATGATCTTTTTTTTCATAATTAAACAACACCTGGGCAGCATTGTAAAAAAAACTAAATAATAAACCTGTTTATTTTGAATACTAATTACTAATTTATTAATATAAATTTATTAACATATATATATATAACTAATAAATGACAGTAATATATTTTCTATATTATTTCTATTTAAATAATACAATGTATATATACACCTTAGTTTAAAAAAAATGTCCAGTAATTACTAATTGTATCTAAATCATAAAAAATATGAATATTTTATAAACATAGTCCAAAAAAAAACCTCCCTTAGCATTACAAATTAAAATAATAACGATTAGAGATTTTTTTTAAATTTGGATACAATATTATTTGTATTTATATATTTTTAAAAAATGGATATGTACAGATGAGTGAAAAGAGGTATGAAATATTAATATTAAATAATGGCTCACTCCCCAAGCCCTTGTATTTACCGCATTCTGTGTTTTTCTGCTCCACGCAACATCTCCCCTTCCTTGCAACGAATAAAAAAGAATATTAAAAATATTAAATAAATTGTGTTAAATTGTATTTATTGTTGGTGCAGATTAGAATGAGATGACAAATTAGATATATCATATTTTTTTGTAGCAGATATTATTTGTATTTAAATAACACAAATGTAAACAAAGATAATGAAAAGAACATTTTTTCACAGATAAAAATGAATAATACAACAATAATAATAATAATAATAATGAAATATTTTTGGTGCAGTTCTGAATAGAGTCTCACTAGGGTCGCGTGCATGCCAGAGTCTATCCCAGCTAACTTTGGGCGAGAAGCGGGCTACACCCTGGACTGGTCGCCAGCCAATCGCAGGGCACATATAAACAAACAGCCACTCGCACTCACATTCACACCTACCAGATCTGAATAATAGTACATAATTAATTTAGATGCATAAGTTTAAATTAATAAATTATGAGGCTGAATTTTTGTCCCCCTTACACTGCATGATTGATTTTGTGTTTATCCAAACTAGGATAGATAGACCATGGCGTAGATTTACGCTCCACTGACCCCCATTCTAGCTTCCCATTCATTTGTTATCTAATCAGTTCTCACCTTCATGCATTTTTTTCCCCACATAATACAAAGTAAGCGGTACAGAAAATGGATGGATGGATAATGCAAAGCTTCCGTTGGGGCGGTTTACGTTTCAAAGACATTTATTTGTGTAAATGTGCTTCATTACCAACAGAGGATGTTTTGTTGCGCTCACATTTGATGTTTCTACTCCTCACTAACAATGTGTAGCCCTTTAATTTTCTTTCAAAATGTCTGCAACCTAAAGCACAGAATATCTTTACAATGCGTAAAAGCCCCGAGATATGTTTGTGTCACATCGCAGCGGCCTTTTTGGGATGCGGTCGATGGAGACCACTTAAATCTTGTTTTCTTAGCTTTTGTCAGCTGGGATGATGGATGCACGTGTCTCTGTGCGTGTGTGTGTGCCAGGCGGTGTACAGCGCCTCATTCCCAGAGGACGTGGCGGCCAACAAGGGCGTGCTTACGGTGGGCGCGTCCGACAGTGACTCGGGTTCCAGCGCCGAGATCCAGTACTCGCTCTTTGGCATCGGCGTGGAAGACTTCTACATGGATGCCAACACTGGTACTTCACAGCAGCAAGGATGCGTTGGATGACAGACATGTTGGCTTTGTCTTGATGTTTATGACAAAAGTCAGGTTAGATTCAGCAAAGGCAGAATTGAGCTTCAATGTTCGTAATAACAATTAATTTTGATGGACTCTTTTAATTTGTGTATAAAACAAATTAATTGAACTGTAAATTGACTTTGATGTTTCAGAAAAACGTATACATTAGTTTCTTTGGAAATTATTTATGAAAACGTAGGTAAAATTGAATTGACTGATGTTTCGAAAATACGTATGTTAGATTTGTTCAGGCTTCCTTGTTGTCTTTGGTTGCAAAATTCAAGTTAACTGAAGATTCGTTCATTGATGTTTAGTCTTTGATGCTTCTAAAAAAAAACATTTTTAAAAGCCCTGCCCCAAGACCAAATTTCCTTTGAGGTTGAAGAAAAAATGTCAGGATTTGAAGATTTTCCTAAATTGTCTTTGTTTATAAAATAATTGACATTAGATTCAAGACTGCATTGTCTTTGATGTTTTTAATGTAAGTTCGAGACCAAATTATCTTTGATGGTTTAATTTTGGTTTCAATATAAGTCCAAGACTAAATGGTCTCTTTTTTATGAAAATTAAAAGTAGTTACACAATCGAACTGTCTTTGATAAAAAAAATAATTGAAATCAGGTTCAAGACTAAATTGGCTTTGATATTTAGTAAAACTGTAGCATTTTTGAAGATTCTAAATTGTTTTTGATGTTAAAAAAAGATCGTTAGTTTTAAGTTTTTTTTTTTTTAATGTTTTTTTTCTAAGTTCAAGACTGAATTGTCTTTCAAGGTTTAATTTTATTTCAGGTTCAAGACCAAATGGTCTTTGTTGTTTATAAAAAATAAAAGCTTAGTTTCAAGACTGATCTGTGTGCATAGAAATTGATAGCTTGAAGAGTGAATTGTCGCTGATGTTTGTCGCTGATGTAAGTTAAGACTAAATTGTCTTTGATGCTATTTGTTTTCAAGTTAAGTTCAAGACTAAACTGTCTTTGATGTTCATAACAATCGGAAGGAAGTAGGTTCAATTTTTCTGGTAAATTGTTGTGTCTTTGATGGATGTAAAAATCGAAAGACAGGTTCAAGTTTGAATTGTCTTTATTTCAGACAACACGTTAGCTTTTTTGAAGATTCTAAATTATCTTTGGTATTTCTGGAAAAACATTAAGTCAGGTTTAAGACTGAATTGTCTTTGATGTTTATTTTGTGTGTTTTTGTTCTAAAGGCGAGCTTCGCACAGTGGCGCCCTTGGACCGCGAGAGCCGTCCCTCCTACAAGCTCATCGCCCAGGCTACGGACGGCGGGGGCCTCTTCTGCCGCTGCGACGTGTCGCTGAAGCTCCTGGACGTCAACGACAACGCGCCGTCCTTCGCGTCCTCACGCTACGTGGCCAGCGTATACGAGAACGCTGCGCCCAACGCGCTACTCACGCGCCTGCAGGCCACCGACCCAGACCAAGGCCTCAACCGCACCATCATCTACTCCCTGGTAGACTCGGCCA
Source organism: Phyllopteryx taeniolatus (assembly GCF_024500385.1). Taxonomy (NCBI): domain Eukaryota; kingdom Metazoa; phylum Chordata; class Actinopteri; order Syngnathiformes; family Syngnathidae; genus Phyllopteryx; species Phyllopteryx taeniolatus. The sequence goes on from NC_084518.1 coordinate 15,835,487, forward strand.
ACGGGGTTTTCTCCATCGATCCCGTGTCCGGAGTGGTGGTCCTGGAGAGACCCCTGGACCGAGAGAATCAAGACTCATACCGGCTCCGCGTTCGGGCCACAGACCAAGCCGGGCTGCAGGGGGCGCTCTTCTCACAGGTTGGTGGCCACAAACTTTAAGGAGGAAAATAACACATCTAGACACAAATAAATTACATTAAAGGGGACATATAGCTGAAAATTGACTTTTTAAATGGCTTTTAACTCATTCACTGCCATGAACATTTATATTCGTTATTTGGAATCCAAGCGTTTTCTGCCACCAACCGATACATTTGTCAGTTACGTTTTTCATCGGGTAGGTATGGAAGAGGGTCAGCTTTTGAAATTTTGGTTTGTAAACCACTGTAATGACTGACAGATCCCCGGCAAGATGACGAGAGACAGCCCACGGACACTGTCTAGTCGTAACAAAAGCCAGACTCGTCATTGGTCCAGGACTATGTAGGCCTTGGACAAGAGCTGGCTCGCTTTCATGAGACCGCCCCTTCAAAACAGGCTGTTTTCAGCAAGAGAAGAACCGAAATTAAGCCTGTTTTTAATTATTGATCCTTAGGGATCAATTTTGACACCTGGGAACTGTTTTAAACTATGAATAAATATGAATATTGTGTCTCATTGAAGGCTCAGACCAGCACGAGCCTTGTAGATATACAGTATTTCGGGATTAACGGAAGAAATAGATGGTCTGTCTTCTTTGCCTGTACGCGCCTCCCATCGAAAGGAGGCCACCCCAAGGAGTGGCGATAACAAGCCATGTAGATTTTAATTAAGATCAATGCTTATCACATGAGCACGGAGATGGTAAAATGACGAGAGTTGACACCTGAGGGACGAGCGAATCTCTGGCGCCCACTGGTGTAAATGCTGTGGAAAATCTATATTAATATTTGCAAAGAAAATACACAAATTATGTCGAGAAGCAAGGCTGCATATCAGAAAAGAAACTTCTTTTTGAACAGTGTACGTTCAATATGGTGAAGATGTAAAATTGTCTTTTATGTTTACTAAAACTTGGGTTGGGTTCATTGAAGACGATTGACAGAAACACCGATCTGAGCCCTGTTTAATTTCTTGATGTTTTTGTTCCTTGCTCTTTGCTTTGTTGTCTTTGAAAAGACAAAATTGCTTTCCATGTTTACAAAAACATGTACATTATCTTCATTGAGGACTCGACTTTACGAAAACATGATTGTTCGTTAGCGTAATTTCTGAAAACACATACCTTTGCTTTGTCATTCACATTTGCATTCTTTCATTTTTTTGTGTTGTCTTCTCAGACAAATTTGTTTTATGTTTACTAAAAATATACATTAGCTATGTTGAAGCTTCAAAATGGTCTTTGATGTTAAAATAAACTTGTATGATAGCTACATTGGAGGTTTTAAATCGTCTTTGATGTTTATCAGAATACGTATATTAGCTTCCAATTTCTCCAGGACATTTACAAAAACGAGTTGATTAACAAAAATACATATTGTAGCTTTATGTTCTTTGCGCTTTTTACAAATATTTTACATTTTTCATACTTAAAACATTTTTCAAATTCTTTGATAATTTTGTGTTCCCTGAAACAACATTTGTTATCGTCACTGAAGATTTAAAATTGTCTTTTGATGTTTACTAAAAACACAAAAATTGTCTTAAATATTTACAAAATATTACAAAAACACTTTAGGTACACTGGAGAATCCAGATAGTGTATTAGTTGTGTTAACTTCGCCGAGCACTCTGAATCTGAATTGTTGTGGCTTGTGTCCACCAGGTGGACCTGACCGTGCTGGTCCTGGATGTGAACGACAACGCGCCGGTGTTCCAGCGGCGGGACTACACTGTCACCGTGCCCGAAGACGTTGCGGTGGGCACTGAAGTGCTGCGGGTGCTGGCCACCAGCGCTGATATTGGGCCCAATGCCGAGATCTCCTACAGAATCCGCTCAGGCAACGAGATGGCCAAGTTCTCCATTGACAGGAACCTGGGTGAGCTGTCCAAACCGATATCTGGAGGTCTAGATGTGGTTCTAGAGAGTTGTGGAAGGCTCTGCTCTTACCACCTGGCACTGGGGCCTTTGCATGTTATCCCCATGCCTGGATGGATTTTCTCCAGATTCCACTTCGACTTCCACTTTCCTTTGACCAAGGCAGATTTTAGGTTTAATTATAGTGCATTCCACAATTCGGAATCTATCACCTTTAGTTTTTAATAAAAACAAACAAACAAACAAACAAAAACAACGCATTACTTTCTCCTGCCTCTGCCTCATAGGTTCCCTCTTCGTGGCTGATGATCTGGACTTTGAAGTATGCAAGGACTACTACCTGACGGTGGAGGCCTGGGACGGAGGCAGCCCGCCCCTCAGCGCTGCCACCATGGTGACTATCCAGCTGATGGATATCAACGACAACGCCCCTGTCTTCAGCCAAGATGTCTACAATGTCCTGGTCAGCGAGGACGCCCCGGTCGGCCAGTCCATAACTAGGGTAGTGTGATTGCGTCGCGAGAGGTAACCTGTCGGAATCTCGATGACTGAACGGGCATGTGTTTGTCTAAGGTGCTGGCAGAAGACCTGGACAGTCAAGTTAATGGACGCATCACATACTCCATCCTGAAAGGCGACAGGAGCAACCACTTCTGGATCGACCCGGTGGCGGGGCTGCTCAAAGTCAATAAGCGTCTGGACCGGGAGCTGGTAAAGTGGCCTACACACATACTAATTTTTAACATTTAAACTGATTTTTAAAATGTGAGAGACCCCACACGTGATGGGGGGGGGGGGGGGGAAATGGTCATGTATGTGAGGAAATATCACTCTTAACACATGAAACACACAGCAGCATTATCTTTCAGAGACATATGACCGATAATCGTGCCTTTGCTGACTTTGATCGAAACAGAGGACAAATCTTTTTCAACACACACCACTGGATAATCACTTTGAATCATCTTTTAGTGACATCCGATAATCGTGCCTTTGGTGACTTTAATCAGAAGAGTGGAAAGGTCACTCTTAACACACCCCACACCACTGGATAATCACTCACGATCATCTCTAAAATCACTCTTAACAAACTCCAAACGTGATAATCGCTCAGGATCACTTCTTAGAGTCATCCGATAGTTAGGTCTTTCCTGACTTTGATCGCAAGGGAGGGAAAAATCAATCTTAACACACACACCTTTGGATAATCGCTCAGGATCATCTTTTACAGACACCAATAATTTGACCTTCCCTGACTTTGATCGGAAGGGAGAAGAAAAAAAACAACACACTACACGATAATTGCTCAGGATCATCTCAGGGACATCCGATAATCGGACATTTGCTGACTTTGGTTGCAAGAGAGGAAAACTCACATCCCTCACCGCAGGATAATCGCTCAAAGATCATCTTTTAGAGACATATGATAACTAGACCTTCCCTGAATTTGATCGGGAAAGACAATAAAAATTACTCTATACACACGCCACACTACAGTATGATTGCTCAGGATCAGGATTGCTTCAGGGACATCCGATAATCGGGCCTTTGCTGGCTTCAAATGCTCAAATGTGGCTGGATTGCCGGTACGTGCAGACCCATCTTAAGGACACACCTTCAAGTGCAAAATAACTCATAAGGAAATCGATAGTCATTTTCTGAGTCAGCGCAAGGTCAGCGTGCACTCGCATTATGCGGCCGTAACGAAGCTTGTCGGCAGCTTCGCCTCATGCATAAAGATGCGCTCACTCCCGCCCCGCACAGGTGTCCCGCTACACTCTGTCAGTGCAGGCCTTCGACAGTGGCTCGCCCGCCATGTCTTCGGCTGTCGCCGTCAACGTAGACGTCGCCGACGTCAACGACAATCCGCCCGTCTTCACTCCGCCCAACGCCACTGCCGTGGTCCAGGTAGAAGATCCTATCACTCACTTTTTCGGGTCACCTATTTGTTTTACTGCTCCTGCAAAAGGAATAAAAATATTGCTTTGCTTTGCTGCCATCTTGTGGCAACTTGGTGCCAATGAACTATGTTGAAGTGATATGAGGAGCTTAATGTAGACAAAAGTCGTGCTTTGCCAGCATCGATAGGCAAAATAATATATATATATAATATATATATATATATTATATAAAAAAAATAATTAGGGTAGGAGCATCAACTACTTGCATATTTTCGCTATTCAAGGGCAGTGTTTGGGCCCTAACCTACTGCATGTGATTTTCCAGATTAAACATAATTTTTGAACACCAGATGGTTGAATATCAGCCGTGGAGTTTGAAAAAAAGTAACCATTTTGACAAAGGAGTAGAATGTACAGTTATCTGTTTTCATATGTAGAGAGTAAAAGTAAAACATCATCAGAAAAATAAATATGCACATAAAGTACAGATACCTGAAAATGCAGTGTGAACTGTGAAGTATTTGTACTGCGTTACTTCCCACCACTGTTCTTCATTTTTCAAATTTACAGCTGAACCAAGCGTCCGGCAGCGTCCTGCTCCGTCTGTCTGTCAGTGACAAGGACGCCCCTAGGAATGGCCCGCCCTTTGGGTTCAGCTTAGTTTCCGGGAACGAGGGTGGTTTCTTTACGCTGGACCAGACGGGAACGCTAAGGTCTGACCGCGTGTTTAGCCCGGAGTCTCCCAGGGAGTTCACCCTCGAGGTCCAGGTCAGAAACAATTTAAAAAAAAATGTTTTATGCCCTGTCTAGCCCTGTGAAAACTCAACCATTCAATAATTGACAGAAAATGCAAACTATTTGAAACTGGAGCCTTTATTGCAGGGATTCTCAAACCTTTTGAGTTTAGGGACCACTTAACGGGGAGAATGTTTTTGCAAGGATCCCCTCATCATCACAGTGCCAAATACATTACGACCATGGATACCCCTAAACGCTATGCTAATTAAAGTTATACCTTCACTAATGAGTGCGTATGCATATGTAGGCAAATTATTTTCCAGACCCCCAAGTTATGCCGCACGGACCCCTAGTTTGAAACCACTGGCTTCAGAATTGTCCTTTCGTTCGGCAGGCGAGCGACTCTGGCCGGCCCCCTTTGGTCTCGTCTTCGTGGGTTTTTCTGCGGGTCATCGGGAACAGTCAGTACAAGCCGGCCGTCTCGCCCCTGGAAATCTTTGTGGTGACGGCAACCGACACATTCCAGGGCGGCCCAATCGGTCGCATCCACGCGACAGACCGCGACCCAAACGACGCGCTGTCCTTCACCCACACGCCGCAGGACAAGAGCATGTTTAACATCAACAGGCAGGACGGCAGTGTTATGGTTCTACCGGGATTAGAGCCGGGAAGGTAAATATACTTATCCTTGCTTCGTTCTTTGATCTTTTTGAGTATTCTTTGATCCTTCTCACATTATTTTATCTTTTTTTATGTTCTCAGGTATCAGATGAACGCTACTGTCAGCGACGGTCGTTTTGCTGTGATCGCTGACGTCTCAGTCCGAGTGGAACAGGTGACAGATGTGCTGCTGCGTAGCGCTATTGCCCTGAGGTTCCGCTCCCTGTCACCCGAGGACCTACTGGGCCGCTACCTAAGCCAGATCCGGCTGACGTTGCGGGCCCTCGCTGGCTGGAAATGGTCGGCGGGACAACAGGACCCGCTCCACATCCTCGGCGTGCAGCCGGTGGAGGGGACGTCCGACGTGGACCTCCTCGTGGCAGTCGAGAGGCCAGAGATGTCAGCTGGTGGTGGTAGTGGGCGAATGGGGGGCTTTTACACGCCCCAAGAGGTGGCCGCCAAGCTACGGGAGGCAAGGGGGCAGCTCCGCGGGGTCCTGGCTGGAGCGACTGCAGTGGGTGGCGTCTGCTCCGGGGAGCTGGCATGCGGCGACAAGGTGTGCGAGCAGACGCTGGCCATGGAGGCTGGCTCGCTACTGACGTACAGCACAGAGAGGGTCAGCTTGGTGTCACTGCCGTTCAGACGCATTGAGACCTGCACCTGCCCTCGTGAGTTTTTGAGTAGATTGCAGTAACCCCTTGTTCATCGATCTCTCTTGGGGTACCTAATGTTCTATCCATCATTGTGATTTGCCAATGCTCCAAGCAGGTGGGGCTTGCTCTGCTCCTGTGGAGCTGTGTGAAGGTCAGTCGTGTCCAGCAGACATGCAGTGTGTACGCTCCGGCCCAACCGCACCATCTGTCTGCCAGTGTCTACCTGAGCGTCTGGACGAGTGTGCTGGTAGGATCTTTTTAAGACTTTCTTTAACTTCCTGAACCTATAAGAACCATGTTACAAAAGTCACAAGGTCTGACATCCGTAACCTGGTTCTACATTTGGTACTTGACTTGGTTCATGACTTGGTTATTGTCTAACCCTTTCACACTGATCTGGTGCCTTTGGAAATTGGCTACTGGGGTTACTACCAGTTGGAACCATGTCAAGAACCATGTTAGCAGCTAGACAGAAAACAAGTCAGGAACAAGTCAAAAACTACATAGCCATGTCAAGAAACAGTTGAAAACCAAATCAAGAACTATTTGAGGACCACATCAAAAAACACATTAGGATCCCATCAAAAACCAGTGAAGAAACATTCAAGAACGACGTAGAGAACGATGTCAAGAACTAATTTAAGAACAAACTTAAGGACCAGCAAAAAATTAAATGAGTCAAGAACCAGAAGCAACTTAAGAACTAGTCAAGAGCCAGTCAAAAACAAAGTCAAGAACCATTTCAAGAACCACCAAAGAACCAATTCCACCCCTCTCACACTGAGCTGGTTCTTGAATCGTTTTTCAACTGGTACTTGCTATGTGGATTTTAACTTGGTTTTTGCCTGGTTCTTGATGTGGTTCTTGACTGGTTTTAACTTGTTTCTTGACTGGTTCTTGACTTGCTTTTTTTTTACATAGTTCTTCACTTGATTCGTAATGAGATTCTTCACTTGCTTCTTGACTGACTCGTTCAAGATTGATGATATGGTCCTTCACTCAGACTGCTTTTGACGTGCTTAACTGGTTCTGGACTTGATTTTTGACAGATTGTTTCATGGCTGATGTGGTTCCTGACTTTTGACTTCTGACTGGCTTTAGCTGTTTCTTGACTGGTTCTGGGCTTGATTTTGACTGGTTGATTGAAGACTGAGATGGTTCCTTGGTTCATTTACTACAACCCCAATTCCAATGAAGTTGGGACGTTGTGTGAAACATAAATAAAAACAGAATACATTGATTTACATTTACATGTTTGACCTATATTTAATTGAATACACTACAAAGACAAGACATTTAATGTTCAAACTGATAAACTTGATTGTTTTTAGCAAATAATCATTAACTTGGAATTTTATGGCTGCAACTCATTCCAAAAAAGCTGGGACAGGGTCATGTTTACATCACCTTTTCTTTTAACAACATTCAATAAACGTTTGGGAACTGAGGACACTAATTGTTGAAGCTTTGTAGGTGGAATTCTTTCCCATTCTTGCTTGATGTACAGCTTCAGCTGTTCAACAGTCCGGGGTCTCCATTGTCGTATTTTACGCTTCATAATGCGCCACACATTTTCAATGGGTCCAGACAGGTCTGGACTGCAGGCAGGCCAGTATAGTACCCGCACTCTTTTACTACAAAGCCACGCTGTTGTAACACGTGCAGAATATGGTTTGGGATTGTCTTGCTGAAATAAGCAGGGGCGTCCATGAAAAAGACGTTGCTTGGATGGCAGCATATGTTTCTCCAAAACCTGTATGTACCTTTCAGCATTATTGGTGCCTTCACAGATGTGTAAGTTACCATGCCATTGGCACTAACACAGCCCCATATAATCAAAGATGCTGGCTTTTGAACTTTGCGTCCATAACAGTACTGATGGTTCTTTTTCTCTCTGGCCCGGAGGACACGACGTCCACAATTTCCAAAAACAATTGGAAATGTGGACTCGTCGGACCACAGAACACTTTTCCACTTTTCATCAGTCCATCTTAGATGAGCTCGGGCCCAGAGAAGCCGGTGGCATTTCTGGGTGTGTTGATAAATGGCTTTTGCTTTGCATAGTAGAGTTTCAAGTTGCACGTATGGATGTAGCGTCAAACTGTATTTACTGACATTGGTTTTCTGAAGAGTTCCTGAGCCCATGTGGTGATATCCGATATCCTTTACACATTTATGTCGGTTTTTGATGCAGTGCCGCCTGAGGTGTCGAAGGTCACGGGCATTCAATGTTGGTTTTCGGCCTTGCCGCTTACATGCAGTGATCTCTCCAGATTCTCTAAACCTTTTGATGATATTATGGACCGTAGATGATGAAATCTCAAAATTCCTTGCAATTGTACATTGAGGAACATTGCCCTTAAACTGTTTGACTATTTTCTCACGCAGTTGTTCCCAAAGAGGTGGACCTCGCCCCATCTTTGCTTGTGAATGACTGAGCAATTCAGGGAAACTCCTTTTATACCCAATCCTGGCACCCACCCGTTCCCAATTAGCCTGTTCACCTGTGGGATGTTCCAAACAGGTGTTTGATGAGCATTCCTCAACTTTCTCAGTCTTTTTTGCCACCTGTTCCAGCTTTTTTGGAACGTGTTGCAGCCATAAAATTCCAAGTTAATGATTATTTGCTAAAAACAATCAAGTTGATCAGTTTGAACATTAAATATCTTGTGTTTACAGTGTATTCAATTAATAGGTTGAACATGATTTGCAAATCATTGTATTCTGTTTTTATTTATGTTTAACACAATGTCCCAACTTCATTGGAATTGGGGTTGGACTTGACTTGACTCATGTACACTCAATCCTGTCACACTTTTTGTGTCTTTTGTCTCCACACAGGTCAAAGCTCGCTGAGGTTTTCTGGTAACGGCTACATCAAGTACAAATTGACAGAGAGCGGTCAGAGCGGCGAGATGAAGCTGGGCCTAAGAGTCCGCACGCTGCAGACAAGGGGAGTCATCATGTTCACCAGAGTCAACCCCTGCACCATGCTCAAGGTAAACATTAGCTCTTTAGACTGAAGTTTTGTCCTGGGTGCATGCCATGGCAAAGGATGCTGCTATGTTCTAGATTCAGCCAGGAGCCAACTCTACAACCATGTGAAGAATCAGTCTTAATCAAAGTCAAGAACAACATCAAAAAATAAATCTACTCCTTTCGCACTGAGCTGGTTCTTGATGTTATTATTGATATTGATGTTAACGTCATGTGGCTCTTTACATGGTTCTTGACTTGATTGTTGACTGGTTCTTGACTTTGTTTACGACACAGTTTTTTTCCCCGCTTGATTCTGTTCTTGCACTTGTTTTTGATATGGTTGTCAATGTAGTTCTTAACTTGATTCTTGACTTGGTTCTTGATCTGTTTTTTTTAGCCTGGTTCTTGAATAGTTCCTGACTTCATTTTTGATTCTTGACTGATCATTTGCTTTTTGACGTGTTCTTAACATGGTTCTTGACTCACTTTTTGACTTGGTTCTTGTCTTGGTTTTTGTCTCTGTACACACTTAATCCTCCTGTTCCAGATCGAAGGTGGCCGCCTGTGGTTCCAGTTGGACTGCGACAACACGTTGGGCATAATGGGTATCTCCGGGCGACAGATCAACGACGGGCTGTGGCACGCCGTGGCCTTGGAGCTGACCAGCAACTACACCCTCCTGTCATTGGACGACAGCTACGTGGAGCGACGACGGGCCGCCAGAGCCCCCGTCCGCCTTTGGCCAGTCGCCCCGGAATCCTCTTTCTTCTTCGGGGCGCAGGTGAGGCCCATGACGGTGGCCGGCCAAGGGGCGAGGGCCCAAGATGGCTTCCAAGGCTGCCTGGGCCAGCTGACGCTCAACGGCAGAGAGCTGCCACTGCAGAATAAACGCAGTCGCTACGCTGAGCTCGCCGGGCTGAGTGAGGTAGAGATGGGCTGCGTCCTTTATCCGGACCCCTGCGTCAGTGCCCCCTGCCTTAACGGAGCCATGTGCACCAGCCTGCCCTCTGGAGGTCGGGTCCACTAATTTCACCAGTTAAATACATTTTAAAAAGTCATATTCGATCGACAAGTCATTTCATGTTGAATTTTTGTAACAAACATCTTACACAGAACACGGCAAAGGTGGTAGATTGCTGTATGCGTATAATAGCCTTTTTCAAACAGAGATCCTGCAAATAGCCAATATAGTCGGAACAGAAAATCTGGCATTTATCAGCCTTTTCACACAGAGTCCAGGAAAGACGGTACTGCCATATGTCTACAGCCTCTAGCCTCTTTTATGTAGAAACGCCCCAAAATGTGCCATAACAGCTAGTGAAAAGGCGTTTTCTGCCATTGTCTTTTTACACGAAACCCCAAAAGGCAGGATATTTTCACCTCTATAGCTTTTTTCACACATATAGATCCTGAAAAAAATGTGTCACATCAGAGTATCACAGAAAACCAAGCTGTTATCTGCCTTTGACTTTACACAGAAGCCACCAAAAGCATCATCTTGCCCTATGGTCATCGGCTCTTTCACACTGAGATCCCACAAAATTGGTCTATTAGAGCTATAATGGAACATCCAGCATTTATCCACCTGTGCCTTTTAAACACAGCAAAGGCAGAATATTGTTGATGTTGACAGCGTCTTCCATGCAGAGATTCTGCAAAATTGCTTATTAGAGCTGTAACAAGCCTACCACTTATTTACCTTGGCCTTTTCATGCAGAACACTGTAAATGTTATATATTGCTTTATGTTAATAGCCTCTTTCACAAAAAGATCCTGTGAAATTAGTATATCAGAGTCGTAACAGATCACTTATTCACCCTTTTTACACAGAACACAGCAAAGCAGTCTTTAGCCTCTTTCAAACAGTGACCCTGTAAAATTGGGGCATCAATCATCACACAAAAAAAGCTGGAATTTAGCTGTTTAGTTGCCTTTTCACACAACTAACAGCATAACTATGGCTGTAACGCTTATGTTGTCTCTTTGACAGGCTTTGGGTGCACTTGCATCTCTGGTTTCACCGGAGGACGCTGTGAAAGCCCAGTGATGCCCTGCACACCAAACCCCTGCCAGGCTGGCGGCGAGTGCCAGGCCGTGGGCAGCGGCGGCTTCGTCTGCGGATGCCCACCGGGACTGGGGGGGCTTATGTAAGATCAAAAAACTTTGGACCTTAATGGAGCACTGGCGTGGCTTGTTTACAACTTGATGTGTGATTATTACCGAGAGTTGCCACTCGAGGGCAGCAGCACTCCTTTTACACACTTGTTTTGTCTGCTAAATAATTTAGAGAGTAAGGACCCGATGTTTGTCCGAAAAATGACCCCCACGAAGACCAATTAGCAAGAAAAAAAAAACATATGCAATACATTTTTAGAAAAATGATGACTATGTTGACCTTCACAAGAAGGACATGATTTGTCCCATAGTCGCACAGTGGGAGACTGGTTCGCACAGCAACCTCGGAGTTCTGACGACCTGGGTTCATATCCGGCCTCGCCTGTGTGCATTTTGCATGTTCTCCTTCTGCCCTGCGATTGGCTGGCGACCAGTTTAGAGCGTACAGCGCCTCTCACCCAGAGTCAGCTGGGATAGGCTCAAGCACACCTGCAACCCTAGTGAGGATAAGCAGGACAGAAAATGGATGGATGGATATTATTGTATAAAAATGACAATCCCCCATTAACCACATGGTTTGTCCCACCCAATCCCAAACCATTTATCCATCCATCCATTTTCTGAGCCGCTTATCCTCACAAGGGTCGCGGGAGTGCTGGAGCCTATCCCAGCTGTCATCAGGCAGGAGGCGGGGTACACCCTGAACTGGTTGCCAGCCAATCGTAGGGCACATAGAAACAAACAACCATTTGCACTCACATTCACACCTACAGGCAATTTAGAGTTCTCACTTAACCTAGCATGCATGTTTGTGGGATGTGGGAGGAAACTGGAGTGCCCGGAGAAAACCCACGCAGGCACGAGGAGAACATGCAAACTCCACACAGGCGGGCCCGGGGATCCCAAACCATTAAATAAAATAATTCATACATAGTTTTAATATAAAATATGGATAATAAAATAATATGAAGAATAATCAATGCTTTTTGAAGTATTGACCCCAGTGAACCACACAAATTGTTTCAGACCATTTGTAAATAATAATAATAATAATAATAATTAATTTAAAAAATAAAACAAAATAATACTATAATGCAATTTTATTTTATAATTTTTAATAGACTTTTCCAATTTTAAAAACATATATTGACCCCGATGAATCATGTACCAGCTATTTCACAAATATAAAAATGTAATAAGTAGCACACAATTCTAAAATTATATTTTGTAATTTTATTTTATTCTTATTATTCAATTTTAAAAAATCTATTGGCCCCCATGAACTGTTGTATAAATAAGCAATCACACAATTTGAATAAAAACAATTTAAATTACATTTAAAATAATCCTTAGAATAAAAGAAATTCAATTTAAGAAATGTATATTGTCCCAGCCCATCAGCAAAAGCAGTAAAAGAAAAAACAATATACTGTACAAAAATATTTTCTTACATTTCCTTTTCATTTCAAAACAAGTTACATGAAAGACAAAAATGTAAAGGAATATGATTGCTTTTTTAAAAATTATTTTTTCAGTTAAAACATATATAAACCACAGGATTGATGAGACAATACATTCCATTATAATAAACAACATTTATATATAGAGATACAGTGGGTACGGAAAGTTTTCAGAGTTTTCTCCTTCAATTTTTCACTCTTTGCTATATTACAGCCATCTGTTAAAGTCATTTAAGTTCATTTTTTTCCTCATTAATGTACACACAGCACCCCATATTGACAGGGAGGAAAAAACGTAATTGTTGAAATTTGTGCTGATTTATTAAAAAAGAAAAACCGAAATATCACACAGCCATTAGTATTCAGACCCTTTGCTGTCTATACTGTCTTGTCACCTGTCTATATAAGACCTTACAGCTCACAGTGCAAGTCAGAGCAAATGAGAATCATGAGGTCAAAGGAACTGCCTGAAGAGCTCAGAGACAGAATTGTGGCAAGGCACAGATCTGGCCAAGGCTACAAAAAAAGTGGCCTCCATAATCCTGAAATGGAAGACGTTCGGAATGATCAGAACCCTTCCTAGAGCTGACCGTCCGGGCAAAGTGAGCAATTGGGGGAGAAGAGCCTTGGTGAGAGAGGTAAAGAAGAACCCGAAGATCACTGTGGCTGAGCCTCAGAAATACAGTCGGGAGATGGGAGAAAGTTCTAGAAAGTCAACCATCACTGCAGCCCTCCACCAGTCGGGGCTTTATGGCAGAGTGGCCCGACGGAAGCCATTCCTCAGTGCAAGACAAATGAAAGCCTGCATGGAGCTTGCTAAAAAACACCTGAAGTACTCCAAGATGGTGAGAAATAAGATTCTCTGGTCTGATGAGACCAAGATAGATATTGTTAGCCTTAATTCTAAGTGGCATGTGTGGAGAAAACCAGGCACTGCTCATCACCTGTCCAATACAGTCCCAATAGTGAAGCATGGTGGTGGCAGCATCATGCTGTTGGGGTGTTTTTCAGCTGCAGGGATAGGGAGACTCATTGCAATCGAAGAAAAGATGAATGCGGCCAAGTACAGGGATATCCTGGACAAAAACTTTCTCCAGAGTGCTCAGAACCTCAGACTGGGCCGAAGGTTCACCTTCAAAAAAGACAATGACCCTAAGCACACAGCTAAAATACCGAAGAAGTGGCTTCAGAACAACTCCGTGACTGTTTTTGAATGGCCCAACCAGAGCCCTCACTTAAACCCAATTGAGCATCTTTGGAAAGACCTGAAAATGGCTGCTCACCAATGTTCACCATCCAACCTGTCAGAACTGGAGAGGATCTGAAAGGAGGAATGGCAGAGGATCCCCAAATCCAGGTGTGAAAAACTTGTTGCATCATTCCCAAAAAGACTCATGGCGTTATTAGCTCAAAAGAGTGCTTCTACTAAATACTGAGCAAAGGGTCTGAATACTTATGGCTGTGTGATATTTCAGTTTTTCTTTTTTAATAAATCATCAAAAATATCAACAATTCCGTTTTTTTTCTGTCAATATGGGGTGCTTTGTGTACATTAATGTGGAAAAAAATAACTTAAAGGATTTTTGCAAAGGGCTGCAATATAACAAAAGAGTGAAAAATTCAAGGGGTCTGAAAACTTTCCGTACCCACTGTAGATACAAAAATATAAAGCGGAAGTGTTAATAATTGTATTCCAGTGAATCTGAGGGGTTAAATGTGTATTCAGCATTTTTGCAAAATGAGTTGTTGTGTAATTGTTCTGAGGCTGCAGCTTGTTATCAGTGCATAATAATCAGGCGTAAACGCTCACTCAGCAGATATTATTCAGCGTGATGACATTTCCAAGAGTTGCTGCACACGTGTCGTGTAGCACAACCCAATATCAAACAAATATCATAATCAGAAAAGAGGACGAGGAAGCAGCACGCGAATGCTAATGAGGATGAAGACACCGGCGAGCGCGCGTGATGGAAGTCATCACAAATGAGTGTCATGCGTGTTGGCGGCTGGTCGAGCACCGAGCACGCCCCCACTAAAAGTGTCTAAAAACTTGAATTCATCTACAAAGCACATGCTGTTTTGGTTCATTAAAACTCATTCACTGCCAGCCTTCACTGTTGACATGGATATTTGACTTCTAAAACCGTCAATGGCAGTGAATGTGTTAAATACCCCCTTGATAGTGTTGGAATCTCCTCAGCTCGCGATATTGCCATGTCTATAGCATCTTTTCACACTGAGATCCAGCAAAATTGCCACATCAGAGCCGGAACGTGGGAAAGCCGAGCCACAGTTATAACCCCGAAAAATATTTTCGATAAAAATGATCGTCGATTTTCCAGATGCGATGAAGACGTGGACGAGTGCGAGCGGGCCCAGTGCGGAGATAGCGGCGAGTGCGTCAACACGCCAGGATCCTTCTTCTGTAACTGCACGCCGGGATATGAGGGCGGGGCCTGCGACGGTGGCAGTGAGGCGGGTGATGACACGCAGGTGCGACCCTACAAATTGTTATTTTTAAAAAGCATTTTTATTACAATTTATTATCTTACATTATTTGAGGTCAGAATTTACAGCTGTAGTAATAATGTTTTATGTGTAAAAGATTCGCAATGCCGTCGGTATGATTCAGTGTCAAATACAAGCACCGGACATCTTAAACTTTGTGGCAGGTGTTGATCATCTGTGTCAAGTGTCACTCACGTATGCGGATGTCTCCCAGGCGGAGCCGCTGTCGTACGTCGGTCCCGGCGAGATCATTGGCATTGGCGTTCTGGTCTTCGTCGTCATCCTGCTCCTCATCCTCTTCGGAATCTTCCGGAAGAAGATCCAGTTCCGGAAGGACTCGGCGGGGGCGGCGCCCGCGGGGAGCGTCGCAGTCGTGTCGGCTATCACGGAGACCAGCTACATGCTGCGCAAGACAGGCATGGGCGCGGAGGGCATCGAGTTCGAGGCGGTGCGTGTGCCGGGCTCGCCGGGGAAGGTGAGCGCCATTGGTGGAGGGGATGGCGGCGGCCTGACGGCAGCGCCTCAGGTGGTGGTGAGACCTGACGCGCACTCACCTCTGATGGGGGGGAGATGCAGCAGGGACGCGGATGGAGGCAGGGTAAGTCAGGCATACATACGGTACATCCATTCATCACCCGTCCATCCAACCACATCCACCCATCTCTATCCATTTCTATCCATCCTTCCACCCAACCCTCATCCATCTCCATCCTTCCAACCACCTTCATCCATCCAGCATCCATCACTATGAGTCATACTACCCTCATCCATCCATACAACCCTCATCCGTCTTCACGAATCCATCTCTATCCATCCATCCAACTCTCATTCATCTCCATCCATCCATCCACTCATCTCATGTACCCATCCAACCCTCATCCATTTCATCATCTCTATCCATCCAACCATTTCCATCTGTCTAACTACCTCCATCCATCCAAATACATTCATCCACCTCCATTCATCCATCATCACGATCCAATCATCCATCATCCATCCACCTCCATCTATCAATCCATCCAACCACATCGATCCCTATACACCATAATCCATCTAGTTTTCTCCATCCAACCAAGCACCATCCATTTCCATCCATCTGTTCATATCCATCCATTCATCATCATCCATTTTCATCCATTTGACCATCTCAAATGATCCATCATCCAGCTACATCCACCCATCGGCCATCTCCATCATCCATCCAACCATCCAGCTGCATTCATCCAATAATCGCCCACATCTACATCCATCCAACAAGTATTCATCTCATCCATTCCCAACTATCTAGCATCTCAATCATCCAATCACCTCATCAATCTCCATCCTTCTGTCATCTCTCCACCCGTCCATCCAACCATCATCCAGCTCCATCCATCCATTCGTCCACACAGTTTTCCCTGTGAAAGGTACCAAAATCAACATGGGATGGGTGTAAGGGGATAGCGAAAAGCCATGCAAACTTCAGAGAGAAAGGCCTAGCCCAGATCCAAACCCAGAACCTTTTGATGCAAGGCAAAAATGCTATCCATACCGTGATGAGAGGGATCTGAGTTGGCGGGACATCAGCAGCTGTTTAACATTTGCTCACTTTGTTTTTTCTTTTCTTTTCTCCCATCTTTTCCGTCACAGCTGAGCAGCTTCCTGTCCAACATGTCAAACATGCGCGGCAACTGTCGGGGCGTGGCCGTGTGCAGCGTGGCACCCACCAATCTGACTCCGCCGTCGCCCTGCCGCCGCCTCCACCAGCACAGCCCCGCTCACAAGGTGTCCTGGGAGGGTGGGGACGCCAACACGGCGGCGGAAGCCAGCCGGCAAGAAGAACGCGAGGACCAGTGGAGTCAGAGAGCCTTTGAGATGGAAAGGACAGACGGCAGCGACGGTCAGACTGAACGCGCACACACAGACAAAGTAGGGTTTAAAGCCAAGGTTAGGTTTCAAATTAAGGTTTTATGTCTGGGTAAGGGTTTCAAACGAGAGTCAGGCTTTCACATTTGTGTTTTTAAACCAAGGTTCAGGGTTCAAAGTCAGTTTGAAAGCCTGGGTTTGGGGATCAAAAAAGTGTTACACTTTCAAAGTAAGGTTTCAAACGCGGGTCAGGGTTTCAAACACACAGGCGCGCTGAGGCCACTTTTTGTCTGGCATGGTTGCCATGGAGACGGATTGCTTCCGACTGACCTCAATACACTCGAAACGTTTTCATTGACAATTCTAATGAACACATACGATGAATAAATATGAATAATGAATATGATGAAGAATGTTTGCGTTTCGACTTTGTCCTACTTTGGAGCAAAAGTGCTCCAGTTGGAAACAAGTACCAAAATACAGTAAGTGATCCGTACCAGTTATTGATACTCTGCTGTTGGTGTACGGTTGGCGGTAGGGCAACGGAAGGGCGGGGCCAGACAGCAGTGCCGCGTGTTGATTGGTGGACAGAGTGATCGCTTCCACAATGGCAATGGCTAACAAGTAGCTGAAGACCCTAATTTGAAACTATAACCCAGGCTTGAAACCCTACTTTGAAAGGATAATAATTATTTAAAACCCTTTTCCTTGTTTGAAAACATTAATTTGCAACCACAGACCTGATCTAGTTTGAAACACTAACCCATGTTTAGAAGCCTGTCTTGAAACATAATCACTGGCTTGAAACCCTACTTGGGAACAAAAACCCAGGCTTGTAACCCTAATTTGAAATCATTTGCCTGTCTTGAACTCAAACTTATGTTTAAAACCCTAACTTGAATTACCCCTGGTTTGAAACCCTACTTTGAAGCCTAACCCTGGCTTGTAAACCAAACCCGGTTTGGAAACCCTAATGTGAAAACGTAACTCAGGCTTGAAAACCTAATTTCAAATCTTAACACTGCATTGAAACCCTAACCCTATCTTAAAACCCAACTTTGAAACCCTAATCTTGGCTTGAAACCTTAACGAGATTTTAGATCCTACTTTAAACTCCTAACCCAGTTTTAGAAACCATGCTTTGAGAATCAAACCCAGGCTTAAAACCTTTGCCTAAAATCCTAATGAGACTTAAAACCCTACTTTGAAACCATAATCCAGGGATGAAACCCTAACCCTATTTTATAAGACAAAACTCAAACTAGGAAACCATTACCCTGGCTTGAAACTCTAATTTCAAACACCTTACAACTGTCTTGAGCCACTAACCCAGGCTTGAAGCCCTACTTTAAAACCCTAACCTTTGTTTGAGACCCCGTCCCAAGCTTGAAACCCTCCTCTGAAACCTGCTGGTTTGAAAGAATGACTACGGTTTCAAATTGTGCTTTTGTTGTGCTTGTAGTGCATCTTGCCAGTGTTATTTGAAGCTACCGCAATCCCACATGGTTTCTTTCCAGTCCAAGGAGCCAATCAGAAGCGTTTGTGTTTGTTGTGCTCAACTTGCTGCTCACCATCATTGATTTCCTCCGTAGGGATCAGGATGCGCTCCCCCGCCGAGCAGGGAACGCACGCTGCGGCGGGGATCCGCTCCCGCTTAATTAGCGCGTGATTGAGATGCTTGAACACCCTCGTTAGCGACCGCACTTTGTTTATTAGCGCCGAGCTAAGCGGCAGCTAGCGAATGTGGCGTCACGTGCTGGGAGTTGACGGAGGTGAACGGAGCCAGCTGATTGGCCAGTGGTGCAGCCTGCCAAAACTTTCAATCATTAGCATACAATGAATCATTTAGTAGCAGCAACACTGAAAAGTCACATTAATTCCCCTAAAGACTGTCTCAAAACCCTAACCCAACCAGAAACCATAACTTGAAACTCTCATTTAAACACTGACCCTGACTTGAAACCCTACTTTAAAATCGTAACACAGGCTTGAAACCCTACTTTGAAACCCTAACCCTGGCTTAATACCATAATTTGAAACCCTAACCCTGGCTTGAAACCTTTGTTGGAAATCTTTACCCAGGCTTGAAACCCCTTAACTATTGTTAGAAACCTTAACACAGGCTTGGAATCCTATTTTGAAACTATAACCCCTGATTGAAACCTTGATCCAGATACAAATTTGAAACCCTACCTTAGACTTGATATTCTAGCCCATGCTTTAAACACTAGATCTCGTCTGTATTTGTGCGTGTGTGTGTGTATGTTTGTGTGTTATTGAAGCGTCTGGGGTGTATACACAAGGCGCCCAGTGGCTGCTTGCCTTACTTTGATTGACAACCGGCCTGGGTCCCACGTGGCGGGGTGGGGGGCAGGGGGTGGTCTCTCTCTGTCTCACACACACACACACACACACACACACACACGTTGTTCAAGGGCCTCAGAGCATGACGGATTGTTGAGGATAACAACGGCTCCAGTTGAGGAGCTTCATGTCAACCTGAGTCAAACTTACATGCTAACCACACTGCTAACAAGGCTAATTGTGCAATGTTTTTGTGTGCGTTCGTCTGTCCAGGTGAGCGGTCGCCTACGCAGAGCGACGCGATCGGTCTTTCGTCAAACTCCACGTTAGAGGATCTCAGCTCGTACACGTCAGAGTCCTTCGACGACAACGGTACGTCAACACCGCATTTTTACCCGGATATGCATTTTTCATTACTCTAGATTACAGCGCACCTTGGATTGCGTTAACGTTTCAAAGTAGGGTTTCAAAGGAGGGCATCAAGCCACAGTCAGGGATTCAAGTTAGGGTTTCAAGCCCTGGTTAGTGTTGCAAATGAAGGGTTAGGGTTTCAAAGTAAGGTTTCAAGAGAGGGTTGAGGTTTCACATTAGGGTTACAAGCCTATAGTTAGGGTTTCACAAAAGGGGTATGATTTAAAAATTGGGTTCCAAGCTAGGGTTTGAGTTTAAAAATAGGGTTTGAAGTCAGGGTTTTGGTTTCAAATGGGGGTTTCAAGCCTGTACGAGTTTGAAACAAGGGTTAGGGTTCCAAGTCTGGTTAAGAGTTTCAGGCCTGGGTACAGGTTTCAAATGATGGTTTAAACTGCACCAACATTTGGAATTAGTGGAGTTGTGCTTGTGTCGTTTTACAGAAATTAAAGTATTTTATGAGTAATCTCAGTTAAAAAAAAAAAAAGAAGAAAAGCAAAAAAAAACTCCCTGGTGGAGATAGCAATAATACCACTGATGAGTGAGCCTCACACCAGATTGATAACAGCGACACTTAATTAAGCAAAATGAAGTCATTAAGGAGCCGATTAGAATTGAGAGGTGCAAGAAGAAGGAGATGAAGAAGAAGAACTTTTTTTTCCCCACAAAGAACTCAATAGCATTGATCCTCCCTCTGCTACCAGGAAGGCTAACACGCCAATAGCATGTGTGTGCGTGGCGTGTGTCCTCTCTAATTACTGTAGCAGAGCTGACAACCTATATAGTACACACGCATGCCATACACACACGTGTACAAACGTGATCCTGCGCTCTTAGCACATGCACGCACACATGATATGTTAACCTATTCAAGTTAGTGGTTGTGACATTGTGTGTGTTTGTATTTGTGTGTGTGCGTAGCCTCCATCGTGACAGTCATCCGTCTGGTCAACGACACGGTGGACCACATTGAGAGTGAAGGTAGGAAAACACAGTTTTATACACAGTTTGATATTCAAAATTATACTGTTTACATAATGTATACATAAATCTGTAATCATTATTTTTGTAGTGTCCAACATGGACAATGAGCAGTGGCAGGACAGTCCTGGTAAGTGTCACATTATACATACTGTACAAACTGTATTTAAACAGCTGTGTTCACATTGACCGCTACTGTGCACGTTTAGGGAACACATGTTCGTGTGAAAGTTGAAAGGTCAGCGTTTGGATCAGTAGGTAGTAAGGTCGGGCCGGTGGGTGGTTGGATGAGGAGGAAGGTATGTAGGTGGCTAGTTGGTTTGGTAAGTAGAGAAAGGTAAATGGGTAAGTACAATAGGTAGGTGGATGGGAAGGTAGGTACATGATGTGTAGGGAGGTAGGCATCGGAAGGTTGGTAGATGATAGGTAGGTGGGTGGGTCAGAAGGTTGGTAGGTCAGCAGGTGGGTGTGATGGGTAGAAAGATTGATAGGTAGGTTGTAGGTAGGATGATAGGCGGGTAGTTGGATAGGTAGGAAGGTGGATAGAAAGATGCAAAAGTAGGCACATGATAGGTAGGTAGATACCTTAAGGGGGTAGGTTGACAGGTAGAGGCTGTAATGCCAAACCAAATTTGATCCTGATCTGATCCAGATTACAGTATAAATTCAATTTTAGTCAATTGAACATGTTCAGACAGATCCTAGCAGGTAGACACATTTCTTTGTAAAGGTTTGGTGGAGCTTTTGTAGTTCTGTGCGTGTTCTTGTTTTACAATAGCTTCAATGTCTTGATCGTGTGCATCTCCACACGCGTGTGCATTAAAGAGCGACCAATGATGAAGTGTATCTGCTCGCCTCCTCTCAGTAGCTCAGCAATATCACATAGACTCTACTTCACCTCATCAGTACCATAACTTCTGTATACATCTTACACTCTCTCACACCTCATTAACACCAACCCTCAATTATTCACAAGTAGACCATGTAGCATTGTTGTTAGCGGGAGTCGCTCGCACGAGCAAGGACCTTCCCCAAGCTAGTTAAACTGGATCCGCAGCAAATTGTACAAATTCATAAAATCGGACATTGGCTAATAATTATATGCTAATTCTACAACCAAATGCTAATAATATGTAACTGCATCTGTTGTGTTGCCTTTAACTCAACAGGGCAGAAGAAGTGTTAAACTTCATAACATTTGCAGAATACTCTTAACACGCAGATGGTCTCCTGCTAATGTTACGGCTCTGATACTACCTGAGATATGGACCGGAAATATGCTTACAGTTCTGTGCCAATTCTATGATCAAATGTGAACAATGCTAATTATATGTTAAAGATGCGTGACTACGTGTGTGATGTCACTTTCAACACAACATTGCGGGAGAAGGGTCAAACGTCACACCACTGTGGAAAACTCATACACAGATGATGTTTCACCGATGTTGCGCAACATGCCAATAATGCTATGCTAATGGGTGATGGCAACTGTTATGTTGCTTTTAACACAAGAGGGCGGGAGAAGTTTTAAAGTTCACATCACGGTCTTGGTATCGTGGAATACCCTGAACACACAGATGGTGTTCCGGCTCCTCTGAAACTGAATATATATGCTAGTGATGCAATGCTAATGCTGTAATCAAATGCTAACAATGCAAATAATGCCAATATGAACTTTTAAAAGATTTCTTGACGACATCTGTTGCGGGCAGGAGATGTGTTCAACTTCAAATCGACGTCCAGACATCAAGGAATACCCTTAACACACAAATATTGTCCTGTTGATGTTATGACTCTGATGCTACACTGTACCTCCAAAACCGGACATATGCTAATGCTAATAATTTGCTAACGATGCGTGAGCAGAATACCATTTAAACAAAGATGGTTATGGGTCTGATACTACCTCTAAAATTGCCCCCGCTTTCTGAACCCTCCGAGTCTTCGGCTGTTGACACAGAACAGTGAGAATAACTTGAATTTACAGATGGGGGCTTTAAATTTCATCAGTGGATTGGTCCATCCCGCAGAACCCCAAAACTGGTACCGACCGTCTGTTAGCAAATTAGACAACAAGTCTTACCGCCAGTAATATGAAGTCAACTGCTAAAATTCTCCCATCAGGTTCAGGAAGGTGTGATGGCCCTAGTCGAGACATCGGTTATTGACTTTTATGTCTTGTTCCCTAGCAACCGATGCCACTTCTCCTCATGGCGCATCTTGCGGAGCTCTGTGCCCCCCGCGCTGGTGCAAACAAAAGAAAGAAAAAGAGACTTGAGGGTGTTAAACTTCAAAGATATCAGAGAAACAAGTCTTGACTTCTTTTGTCACAAGGCATCTCTTATAATAATCATCAGTTGCATGATTCCAAGCCATAATCATTAACAATAACAAATGTAATCATCATCATACTCATTCATTACGAGGGAGACTTTAGGTAGAGGGCGAATGTGATAAAACGGTAGATTCTTTCACACTGAGATCTTGCAGAATAACCGAGGATCCAGCATGTACTCCCCCTTTTACTGTGACCGTGACAATTGCTTTTGACACAGGAGCAGCAAAACCTCACACTCTTACACTACCTCCAAAGCAGAAAAATTGTCAGGTTTAGTTTGTCCCCCATTTCGTATCAGTATCGCCCAGAACACGCCGAGACTGAAGTGTCTTTCTTAACGGCAGCTCTGTAGTCCTCAGGAATCAAACTATTTTTTTTTTTGGTATTTGGTACCAGTAAAGCCAACCGTAAAGGTTCCTGGATCTCTACCCCCTAAGCAGGGTCCCTCCCAAAGTTCCTTCATCCTGCATTGAAAGGTTTTTACCTGTCCCTGCAGTCTACCACTGGGAATCCGCCAGGCAGAAATCCATAATTGCTTTCAATGCAAAATGGCTGGAGTAACATGAGTCGGGTGTTAAAATTCACACCAACGCCAAATACCTTTACACACCGGCAATGTCCTTCATAGTTTATAATCCTGATAGTACCGCCACATCTGGTAAATTGTCAGGTCGACGCCCTCCCCCCCCCCCACACTTCATGTTGGTGCCATTTGTACAGCGACACTGGAAAAGGGGTCTGAAAGGGGCTCGTCTCCCAGCCCAGGGGGGTCTAGCTTGGTAGTCCTCACATTCTCTGCTGCTGACCACACCCCAAATGTTGCTAGATCTCTTGAAACTATTACCTCCCAACTAGGGTCCAAATGTGAATCATTCTGGGTAAAGTTCCACAGAGTCTAAAAGTTTCATCCTGTCCCTGCAGCTTACCACTGGGACTCGTCCAGGCATAACTCCAGCTGGTTCTCGCCAACACGCCTGCGTCTGCCCGAGATGGCATCCCACTATGACCTGAGCAACTCCCACCAGAACATCCGCCGGGGAGGCAGCACCCGCTCCCTACAGCTGGACTATCCGATCCAGGTCCCAAGCACCAACAGAGGCCAAGAGTCGGTGCCAGAGGCCGGGCGGAGGGCCTTCCAGTGGGAAAAGAACCAGTCGGGCGAGTGGCAGAGGAAGAGGTGGCTGGATGGGGAAGGGCGGCAAAGGAGCAGCGAGGAGTCGCCCGTCTACGAGGAATACCGGGAGCCCCGGCAAGACTCGGTACACAGCGAAGACTCTGAGGGTCTCTACGACACCCTTCCCCCAACCCGAGAAGCCTACGACGGGTACCCATCCAGCCCACCGGGCCTCAGCTTACACCCGGCCCAGCTGTTGCCTCCCTTGCGGGCTTGGGCCTCTGGGTCTCGGGAGGACAGCGGCGGACCTCTAGGCTCTGGTGCTATGACCGCTTCTGCGGATGAGCTGGAAAGACTGTTGAACCTGGTGTCACTGCGAGCCAGGAGGGCTACGAGGGCCAACAGAACCTCCACTGGGTCAGAACCCGCAGCAGGTTGGCACGGATTCAAATGACCGTCATGACTCTTGACACAAAATACACCACAAGAAAAAAGTGACGCCTCTCTCATCTCGTTAGCGGGGCCTGTTTTTCCAAGGAAAGGACTCCTTAGCCACATGCGGCACGCCGCTTCAGAGATGTTATTAAGATTAACGGCATCTTTGTTTAATCATTTCATTACTCATCAATTATTTATTTCATAAGAAGGTCGTTTGGCGGCCGAGCAGCACGAGCTTCAAAGTGAAAGATAATTAAAAGTGAGACATTTTAAGACCACACACACACACACACACACAGACACAGAGACACACACCCTGCCTCCGATTTATCGCTGTGTTTTCTCACTGTGAATAAATTGTGTACACTAAGTGAAACTCGTTCTTGTCATTTGTGGCTGCACTTCACCTCGCACTAGACCTCCGCCAAGCCTTAATAATTCGAAGCACTTCCTACAAGCCAAGAAAGCAAATGGCAGCTGAGTTCTTCCGTCTGTCTCTCAATCTGATAAATGGATTCTCCATCCCTTCACACTTCACTGGTGTCTCTCTGGCCCGTCAATGTTCCGTGTTGATTTCATGTCAAAGCAAGAAATGAATTGATTTTGTTGACATGGACCAGCATTTTAATTGAAGGCGTTTCTAATAGCTGACATCAAAGTTAAGATTGTCTGCTCTCTTCTCACGCATCTTCATTGTCAGACATTTCTGTGCCACCGCAGGAATGAATGTAATCATATATACGTACTGTATACACACAGTACATACACGTGCATATACAATAATTATTTATGCACGTATACATATATATATACGTCTATGTGTCTGTATATGTATATATTCATATATTGATATACATATATATTTAATGTCACATTGGGCTTATCGCAGTCATCCTCAAACCTCTTTGTCATGCACCATTACAGTATGACATATGACCCTGCACCTGATTTAAGATGTTTCTAATTTTTCTCATCTCCTCATTTGGACAAAATAGGTCTAAATAGACATTTTTTCTATATTAGGAACAGCTCTGACTCTGGTGATGATGCAGGACAACATGCTAAACCAATTAATTACATTACTGCATTTGTATCATCAAATAGGTACCATAGCGCTGTACTGTAAGTCAATCAACATTGAGTGCACCGTATTAAAAAAAATGGGATAAATCACAATATTGCATGGACTGTAACAAACATTGATATGGTACGTTGCAATTTTGGTACTCAATGCTGGTGTATCGATACTGTACCGTGACGTACAACGATAGCATGTCATATCGATATTCGAAAATGTATCGATACTGTGTTGTAAAAGACAAAGATAGTAATCAAAATATCGATTTTTAATGTTGGTTTGTTGATACTGTAATCAAAAGGACAATGAATGATCAAATTATCAAATGTTTTTTTATACAATATATCAGACGGTGCTGATGTATCGATATTGTATCGCAACAGACGGTACCTCACATCAAAATATAAACATTTAATAGTGGTGTATCAATATTGGAGCATAACAGATATTGTTAGAGTACATCACAATGTTGATCTACATTGTTGGTGTATTCATACTGTATCATAACATCAGTGATAAGGTATGTCACAATATCATTATTTGATGCTGGTGTGTCAGTACTGTATTGCAATAGACAATGAAAAGAAACTTCACAATATTGATATTATGTGCTGATGTTTCGATGCTGCATTATAATAGATAACATTACGTTACATCACAATGTGGATAGAAAGTGTTGGTGTACTAATACTGCATCATAATAGGCTGTGATATGGTATATCGCAATATCAATATTCAATGCTGGTGCATGGATTCTCTCTAGTAAAAGATTACATTTCAATACACCACCAAATTGATATTCCATGCTAGTGTATTGATACTGCATCATAATAAATAAAGATCTGATGCAGCAGAATATCAATATGCCGGTTTTTCGATCCTGAATTAATTGTAAGAGATGATAGGATGTGCCAAAATATCGATGTTCAACTCTGGTGTATCGATACTGTATCGTAATACGCAGTGATACGCTTGCGTATTGGTACTGTATCGCAACAGACAACGATAGGGTATGGCGTGGAATCGATCTTGGATTCCAGTGTACTCTATTGTAACAGACAGCAATACATCATATCAACACCATATTCGAAGTATTGAAACTGTATCGTAAACAATAATATACATTGCAATATCATTATCCTGGTGTAGCGGTACTGAATTGTAACAGACAATAGAATACATCAGAATGCTGATACCGAACAATATATAATATTGACATTTGATGCTGGTGTATCGATAAATTATTGTAACAGACAATGACAGGTATGAAATGTCGATTTTAGATACGGCATATAACAATGATATTCAATGCCGGTGTATCAACACGGTATCATAATAGACAACGATACGGCACCTCACAGTATTGATTTTCGATACTGTATTTATTTGTTTTTTTTAAACGATGATAGGATACGTCACAATATCGCCACTCAACACTGGCCTATCTATAACGCGCCGTAACAGACAGCCATACGTTAATCTACTTAAGTACTGTGGGGAAGTCTTTTTGACTTAATTGCATCGCACCATTGGTCCACGGCGATGTTGGTTTGAGTTCGCAGAGAGCAGGACGCATGCTGAGAAATCACATGAAGCAAAGGGGGGGAGGAAGAGGAGGGTTTGCTCTCACTAACACCGGGATTACACACACAGGGCGCAACCTAATCCGTGTGGCCGACATCTGCCTGGCACACACGCTCACATGCGCACACACAGGCACACACGCACAGCTGGAACGGACACAAACAGCATCTCACGCAACCGCTGCTCATGTATTATTCACCAATGCTTTAATTTCAACAGCGTAATCAGCTGCAGCGAGGCATGCCAGAGTTTGTGTGTGCGTGTGTGTGCGTGTGTGTGTGCGTGTGTGTGTGTGTGTGTGTGTCAGATGATTAGCGGGACAATCCTCCGACATATGCCAGGAGCACTGCCGCTGCTGCATGTTTGTTTAATGCGCACTTGTGTGTACTGACTCCCAACCACGGTCAGCAAATTCCATCATGCACTAGTGTTATGTTAGCATGTTAGCATTTTGTTTTCACCAGAAATCACCAATATGCAGTAAAGAGACAATTTAGTCAGAGCCTCCAAAATTCATAGGATTCTTGCTCTGACACGCAACAACGATGCTTGACATTTGGAAGAAGAACACGTTTATTCTTGTAATTCATTTTGTAATATTGACAAGGATATTTTTGTGTGCGTGTGTGTGTGGGGAGGGGGAGTTAAACAAATTGTAATCAGGATTGCAGTTTATTTGATATACTTTTTAATATGACTTTATTACATAACTGCAACTTAAAAAAAGACAAGACTACCAATTATGAGGTAAAAAATATACCTTCATTATTCTTATGTTATGATTTTCTTTTAAACAAAACATTTTTCTTTTATGACTTTAAAATTACAGCTATTCTCGTTACGAGTTACGAGTGACTTTTTTTGCTAATATAGTATGATTTTTAAAAAATTCAACTTCATCATTAACTTTTAATATTAAGCTTATTAAAAGACACATTTATTCTTGTATTTTTTTTACTTTGAAATTTGAGGATCATTCCCGTTGCTTTATTTTTTTTCATAATTTTACTATCAACAATCAATTAATTGTTATGTTTTAAATACAATTGTATTTGCATAACTGAGACTTTAAATAACGTCAAATAAATGTAAAACTAAGAACAAAATACATCTTTAAAATACTTACACAAAAAAAAAAACAATTAAAAAATTTTTTTTGTGTGAAAAAAGACATCTTATATGGTGATATTTTTTCAAATTAACCTTAATCATTGACTAACTTTCCTTTTTAATAATAAACTTTTTTTAAAAAGAAAGATGTAACTCAACATCTTTTTTGGCTAATGACATTTTTTTTCTTTTGATAATATCCAAGCAGTTTTATGATTTTTTTTTCATATTTTACTATGGCTAATCAATTCAATTTGTCATATAGTGCCCTGCAGTTCCATTATAGTAGCCTGGAGGGCTCTTTATTTTTGTAGGCTAATGGCTAAAAATTGGTTTTATTTTTGTTCTGACTGTAATTAGACTGACTAAAAACAAAACTTTATTTTTCCCTTGTTTCAGACTTTTTGTATTGTTTTTTTTATAATACAGAAATTATTTTAATATTATGGCTACACAAAAAAGATTGTTTTTTTCTTTGTGTCGCAAACTATTTGAGTGAATCAACAGTGCCTCTACTCAACCAAGTAGTGCCCTCCATTTTGCCACCCCAGTGATTTCAAGACATGATTAATCAATCAAAGAATTATTCAAACGAAGTTCATTTGCCATGTAATGATCTTATTGGACGTGTTTGACGGGTATGTTAAATTAACGACAAGACAGACGCCCCTAAAACACTCATCTTCATTTTTTTTTTTTTTTACGGGTTTTTTTTTCCCCCTCCAGCAAGCGTCACAAAAGGTTAATGGCTTCCTCTGGTTTTGTAATTATAAGCAGCTGTTTCATCCTAGCCAAACACTCAGCGGCTTGGATGTAAAAATGATGCATCAGTCACTGGTGGAGCGCTAAGTGGCCCAGCGCTTCGTTAGA
Organism: Phyllopteryx taeniolatus; assembly: GCF_024500385.1. Lineage (NCBI taxonomy): Eukaryota > Metazoa > Chordata > Actinopteri > Syngnathiformes > Syngnathidae > Phyllopteryx > Phyllopteryx taeniolatus. The sequence goes on from NC_084518.1 coordinate 15,864,587, forward strand.
GCAAACAAAAGCAAACACATTAGCCGTATAAACACAGCGAGGATGTCAGCACTCCAAATGATCAGCAGTGTGCATAAGGAGCATATTGTTTTACTGCATTACACTTGCACTATGATGCTAAATTTTCAACTAAGCTCAACTTTATTCATAGAGCACTTGAACAACCAACCAAAGCTAAAACAGAGTCGTACATACATAAAAAAACAGACATAAAGCTAAAACAATTAATTGCAAGACAAAAACAAGAACAAAGTTAAAAATAATAAAAACAAATAATTCACTAAAACAAGGGCAGCGTCGCATGCTGTGCTACAAGCTAAAGAATAAATGCTCCCTCTTACGTGTTCCAGGCAAACAGCAAACATTTCGGACCAACTGGAGACATAGGAAACGCAAGAGAGGATTGTGAAAGGATTGTGAACATTTGCCAGCTGACAACAATAAAGTTTATCCCTCCATCCATCCATTTTCTGTACCGCTTCACCTCAGTAGGGTCGCGGGCATGCTGGATCTTTTGGCAATACCATGTCGTCATTGTACATCATCTTGACTTCTTCTGATGGTGTTCCTTTCAACGACAAAAAGAAAAATACATTTATGTTAAAACAAAAAATATCCCCAAAAACCCTAAATATTGTCCCCTCCAAAAATGCTGAATTTTGTTATTTGATTTTTTTTTTTTTAATAAAAAGGACCAAAAGAAATATATATAAAACTCCAAATGATTTCTCTAACTTTTTTGTAAAACAAAATACAACTTTCTCACTGGAAAAAAAAATAATATCACTTTTCTGTTGGAAAAATCTTTTTGTTGAAAAATCTTTTTGTGCCCCCACCCCTGTTGTTTAAATTGTTTAAATATTAATAATAATAATACAGGTGATTTCTACAAATGCAACTTTTTGTAAAAAAAAAAAAAAACAACAACAGTGTAACATTCTTGTTGACCTTTGTGTCTAAATACAGTACTTTTTTGTTGTACAAATTCAACAACTTAACATCATATTAACAGCTTTTTTAGGGGAAAAAAAACATGTTTTGATGAAACAAAATCCACATATTTCCCCCCGAAAAATAAAATAAAACAACTTATTTTGCCGAGAAAAAGGTAGCTTTCTTTTTGAAAGTAACACTTCTTCATGATAAAAATATTCCTTTTTTTGTTTGTTTGTTTTTTGTTCAATCTTTTTTGTCTGAAGATTTGTCAACTTTTAAATTTGTATTGCCAAAAGCGACTTTTCTTTTGAAAAATTGCAGTTGTATTGTAAAAATAAAAATAAAATAATTTTCGAGTCGAAATACCACGTTTATCAAAATAAGCCTTAAGAATACAACATTCAACAATGAATAACAATGAACTATTTATACTGTGTATACATGCACAAACTAGTATTAGAAAAAAAGCTTTGTGCAGTGGTGGTCTAAATCAAAACATCCGTCAACTCAATCACTATCTCATGAAAGATGATCAATAACATTCCCATATACTAACATAAAAAAGAAAGAAATGAATTACAAAAACATCTAGTGCAATAGTGGTCTAAGTCCAAACATCCAGCAAATCTATCAATATCTCATGAAAGATGATAAATAATTTTCCCGTATACTAGCATACAAAAGAAACAAACGGATTAGAGAAAAAAATTGTGCAGTAGCGGATCATGAAAGTCATGATTGATGATAAATAACATTCCCATATACAAACATGCATTTCTGCACTTAACTTAAAAATGACAAAAAAGGTGTTAACCCACTTTAGTTCTCAGCGGCTCAATTGACTAAAATTATTACATCCGGCACTTTATTCCTATCTGGCATTGATTACCGCCGTCACTTCTGCTGGATATCCCCCCCACCCCGCTCTCATGTCATCCACATTTCGAGCGATGACACATTGAGGCCGGCGACACCCGGCCGTTGGCGGATGAAAGCGTCCTGACACACATGAGGACGCGAGGCGCAACCAAAAAACCAACACAAAAAAAATGCTTGCAAATTGTGCGTGCGTCATAAAGGTCCAGGGATCAATGACAGCCGTGATGATGCAATTTGTCCGCCCTGACTGAGAGCTCCGTAATGACGCCCGAGAGTGAGTCGGCACGCTTTAGACAAATTGGACACGGGTTTTTTGTCCTCAAATGCTTGTGAAACACAATCTATTGCGGGCTACCCTCAAAGGAACCAATATGACCTCAAAACAGCATTTTGCCTCAAATCAAAAGGATCGTTACGTTTCCACCACAGAAAGTACTCTTTGCAACGCTTTTTGTGTTTTTTATAGTCTGAGAATTGCTTTGCGTTACAACAGAGTCGACAAGCAAGAACGTGCAGTTCAAAACGATTGCGGATCGCGACGTGAGAGTCGATTACGCACGGAGAAGTGCAGCAAAACTCTGAGCTACAATAATTGGCCAGCTAAACTTTTTGTCAAAAAAATATTCCTTTTTTTTCCCAAAACTTTGTCATGTGTTTGTTGAAAAAAAAAAATTTGTCAAAAATTAAAGAGAGTCAGGAAAAAAATTAATTACAGTCATTTCTCCCCTTTTTTGTTGAAAAAAAAACTGGTTTTCTGTCCCCCCAAAAAGCGTCTTTTTGGAGTAAAAAAAATGTTTATTTCGAATAAAAGAAAATACAAAAACAAAATTTTTTTGTTAGGGAAAACTACTTTTTTTTGTCAAACAATATTTTTTGTTGAACAAGATACTACAATAATAACAACAAACGTTTTTGATAACAAAACAACCTTTTCCCCAATATTTTGTTTGTCAAAAAACAATTTTCTTTGTCAGTAAAAAAAAAAAACTTATGAAAAAATATTCCCATTTTTGCTTAAGATGTTTTTATTAGTAGAATAAAAGTAAAATAAAACATATTGTCAAAAAACATTAATTCAAATTTATTTATTTATTTTCTATAACTAATTATATTATATTGTAAAAACGTTATTTTTTTCTATTGTAAAATTTTTTTTTTAATTTTACTTATTTCCTGAAAAAAGAATTCTGAAGAAAATGTTTTTTTTTCTTGTTAAAACGTTTTTCCTGTCACAATATTTTGGACAGCACTCTTTTTTGGAAATAAATACATATTTTAAATTTATTTATTTATTTTATTTAGGTAAAAAAATATTTTATTTTTTTCCAAAGTGTTCCCATTGTGTTTGAAAATAAAAGCTGATGACACATTGCTGAACACATTCACTGCCATTGACGGCTTTAGAAGTAAAATATCCATGTTAACTGGCTGGCAAAAATTTTAAAAGGCTGGCAGTGAATGAGTTTTAAACAAGTATATATAAATGAATGTAAAAAAATATATATTACACAACACAGAAACATCATCTTCCTGTCAGCACGCAGGCAGTTAACATCAAGTAGTTTGAGTGGGAAAAGGTGAATGAATGGCGTCAGTGTGCTGACATGCGTTGCAGATGTTTGCACGCATCACTCGGCATGCTGAGATGGAGAGAGCGAGCGAGTGAGTGAAAAAGAGAGAGTGAAAAAGAACATTAGAGAGCACAAACAAGATGCCTGGGAGGAGGGGATGTGTTAGTGTTACTTGCTCCGTGCACGCCGCCACTTTGTCGTCGTCGCATTCATGACAAAAATGACAAACAAAAACAATAAAATTTAAAAAATCTAAACTACAACTTTACACTTCTCTTTGAATGAAACTTTCTCTTTCAAAAATATACATTTTTGTCAGTATTTTTTTATTTTTTTTTTAATAAGATGGGTCAAAAAATGTTTTGGATGGAAAAATATTACTTTAGTTGTTTTTGTTGTTGTATTTTCTTTATTTTTGTCAAAAAAGACCTTTTCCCCATGAAAAATACTAAATTGAAAATGTATGTGTCAAAACAAAACTTATTTGTGAAAAAACAGTTTTTGTCAGACAAAAAAATTGTAAAAACTAATTTACAAACTTTTTCGTCCCAAAAAAAAAACGTTTTCCCCCGAAAAAATACAAAATTGAAAATGTATTTATTTGATGATTTTTTTTTTTTTTGTGGAAAAACAAACTTTTGTGAGAGAAAAAAATTGTAAAAACAAATTTACAAATTGGCTGCACGGTGAATGACTAGTTAGCACATCCAACTCACAGTTCTCAGGACCGGGGTTCAAATCTGGCCTCGCCTGTGTGGAGTTTGCATGTTCTCCCCGTGCCTGGGTGGGTTTTCTCCGGGTACTCCGGTTTCCTCCCACATCTCAAAAACATGCATGGTAGGTGAATTGAAGACTCTAAATTGCCCATAGGTGTGACTTGAAGTGCGAATGGTTGTTTGTTTGTATGTGCCCTGCGATTGGCTGTCGACCAGTGTAACCCGCCTCCCGCCCGAAGCTAGCTGGGCTACGCTCCAGCACGCCAGCGACCCACGTGAGGATAAGTGGTACGGAAAATGGATGGATGGAAATTTACAAACTTTTTTTGTCAGAAAAAAAAGTCAAAAATACAACTTGTTTTGGGGGGAAAATACTACTTTTTGTTGAAAGAAAGGTATTTGTGGAATAAATACTACTTTTTTAAAGAATTTTTAAAAAAATGGAAAATTACAATTTTTTTTGAATTGTTTTTTTTTCTCTTCCCTGTCTCTTACTCAGGGAAAAGATATTTGCATACGCATGCGCGGCAAAAAAACAACAACAAAAAAAACAATGTCATAAAGGTTTTCTTTTAAATGCGTTTTCTGGGGGAAATGAAATTGTTTTTGTTCAAAAATACAAATTATTTTTCTTGTCCATTAAAAAAATCTATATGTAATAATAATCTCTAAAAAAAAATACGCTTTTTTTTTTTTTTTCTCAATTTATCCCATCAAAATATTTGGGACAGAGACAAATGAAAATCTAATCAAAATATGTTGATAGGTTCAAAAGGTAGGAAACGGCGCCAATGTGCTGCGCTGCGTTTCTGATGTTTACTGAGCATCCCTCAGCATGCCGAGAGAGAGAGAGAGAGAGAGAGAGAGAGAGAGTGAGAGTATAGACCTATAAAGGCGCGTGGGAGGAGGTGATGTGTTAGTGTTACTCGCGGGGTGTCTCCATGCGCGCCTCACCAGGGGGAGTGTGCGTGCGCGTGAGGTGGGCTGAGGGTGGCTGTGTGATGGGGGGGTGCAGTATGAAGGCATCATCGGGTTGGGCGGGCGTTCCTCCGGGATGTTGAGCACATCGCTGCCGCTCTGCTTTGCGTGCAGAGGCGTCACAACGGCTTAGAGCAGACGTCCCCGGTTTGCTCCCCCCCCGCCCCCCCCCCCCTACCCCCCTCCCCGTAATAAACCAAAGAGAGGAGCGGAAGAGAGGGCGCCTCAAAAAAAATGAATGACTTTTTGTGAACAAAAGACGGGTGTAACTTTATGTAGGTCACACGTGAGCGCCTCCCTCTGCCGATCAAGTGTCTTAGCAAGAACAACAACAAAAAGCAGCAGCAGCGCAAGAAGAAGAAGAAGAAGAAGAAGAAGAAGAAGGCTCAGCAGAGGCGCGGCGATGCTCCGCGGGACTTGATGCCCGACACGCTGGCGCTGCTCCGCAACCGCTCGGAGGAGCCGCGAGCCCTGACCGGTGCCGGCGGCGGCGGCGGCGGCGGCGAGGAGGGCGGCCGGCCCGCGTGGGTCATCGGCATCCTGGCCAGCGTGCTCATCTTCACCACCGTGGTGGACGTGCTGGGCAACCTGCTGGTCATCATCAGCGTCTTCCGCAACCGCAAGCTGAGGAACTCCGGTAAGACACGTTCCCGTTGGCATGTTCTCCTTGATTGACTTGGATTTGTCTGCTTCAGAGGTTCCAAAACTTTTTACGCCAAGTACCACCTAAAAAGGTTCTTCAAGTGCCAATCAACGTGGCCAACATTACTATAAAAAAAATATATATATATATATATATATATATATATATATGTACCTAAAGAACTGTTTCTTAAGAGGAAACAATTCTTAAAGATGGAATGCAAATGTATTGAACTTAAAAGTTAAATACAACTGAAGTGAACCGTACTTGGGCAGTGATTTTTTTCTTTTTCTTTTTGCATACCACGAGGAGGAGTTTGCATACTACTACCACTTCGAGAATTGCTGATCTAGGTAGCAAGTTGGTCAGATAAAGGAGGGCGGATGATGCCTTGCTCAAGGGCGCAATTACACTATAATGGAAATTTTGAAGAAGTAATGTCACGTAGTGTTTTTCAAGAAAAAGTCGTAACAAAATAAACCCGCGTGCAAAAAAAAAGTATTTCAAAAAGAGTTTGTTAAGCGAAAATCCGGTTTTTTTTAACCAAAAGTAAAAATGTTCAAAGATTTTGGGGAGAAAAAGACATTCACATTTTACAAGAGAAAAAAGTCATTTTTTTATCGGAAATAAATAACTTTTTAAATTGATTTAAGTGAAGAAAAAAATAATTTGATGAAGTTTTTTGGGGGGACAACAATTACAGTCTCATTTTTAGGGGAAAAAACACTTCTTGGAGAGAAAAGAGTTGTTTTTTAATCCCCCAAAATATTTTTTGCCCCCGCTAGAAATCGGTGTTATTTATTTTTTGAAAGCAATTTTTTGGGCACGGGGGGAATTGTATTTCTTACACAAAAGTTAGTTTTTGGGGGAGGAAAAAAAGTCTATTTTTGCAGCGGGGGGGAGGTTTTGTTCTTTGGAATGCATTTCGCAAAGAAAAAAGTCATATTTTTCCAGGCAATTATTTTGTAAATTAAATCATATTCTTAGATTAAAAAAAAATGTTGGAGGATATTCTTTTCATGAAGAAATTCTTCTTTTTTTTTTTACATAAAAGTAAAGTTATTTCACAACTTTTTTTGGAGAAAATATGATCATTCTTTTTCTGGAATAAATTGGCCTTCTTCAAAAATGATGCTATTCTAATAATATGTTGGTTTTATCTAATAAAAAGAAAAAGTCTTCCCTCTTCTTGAAAAATAATGCTTTTCCCCAAAAACACAAATTATTCTCATATTTCAGTGTTTACCGAAATAAAATGACTTTTTTCACCATTTTTTTAAAAAACAGAAAGTCTTTTTTTTCCTGAAAAAAAAATACTATTTGTCTCAATTAATAAAAAAAAAAAAATGAAAATTATTTCATTGTTGTAACATTACAAATTAGTTCCAAATTAGACGAGGTGAGGGTCCAAAATGTAATTTTCTTTATTTTATTAAAATTTTTTGAGGACCGGTGTGTGTGTTTGGAGCATGTGGGAACTTACTTGCGGCTATTTCTTTGGACCGACCTGGGAACCTTCGGGTCTCATGTTCCACATCGTACTCCCACGCTCCGTCTATTTCTGCCTGTAACGTGTGCATTGCATTGTTACATAAGAAAAAGTGCTTGTAAATATGCAACAACATGAGTGTTGTTTTTTTTTTTATTATTTGTGTGCGTGTATCGAGTCTGTCAGCCTGCAATCAGGGTAAATCGTACTGTCGATTTCAGCGGTACGCATGCACGCACGTTCACTAACACACACACACACACACAGGGTTTGCACCTGTTATATCCGAGGACTGGCCGCAGGCTAATTAAGCCTTGAGCCGCTATTATGATGGCGTATTGACAGCATTGATTGATGTCCGCCTGCACTCCCAACAGCTCCGTTTCTTTTTTTTCCCCCAGCAGCCACTCGCTCACTCACTTAGTGGAGAGAGCATAAAATGATTGCCAGGTAAAATTAGCCAGGAAGCTTAATGACATCCTGGACTGAGTTTTTACGGAATTATCACGGCAGCTTGAAAATGAATAAAACGCCTTTCCTGACTCTTTTAGCATAATGTATATATATGAGAAAAAATACCACAATATAAAAGTCTACTTTGTGAAAATATACAGCAATGGCATTTTCGCAACATTTTTTCGCTTCAATTCATTGGGCATTGTGCTGTTCCTTCTGGTGGTGTGCGCCTTGGCCACCTGAGGGCAGTATAATACACACGCTGCAGTAACATCAGTCTATTTTTTTTACAGATGATAAAGAATATACTGTATGCCTGTGTGTATGGTTATACTGTCTGTCTACATTTGTTGTTCCATCATTTGTGTTCAAATATCCGTTGCTTAAAGGGTTTCAGCACTGCGGCAAAGATGCTATACGTTAGCCTGTCTATGGCATTTTGGATTGGTTGTTTTAAATACACAAAGTAGAAATTTGTTGTTGTTGTAAAGTGAGTTCAGTTCACTGCCACCATACAGCACTCGTGTCTCAAATTTCTGCTCGCAAGTCAAAGCAACAAATTGTCCGAATGACAGCCCGTATCTAAAAAAAAAAACACCCGTATCTCAGGGTAAATTATTCTTTGTATTTTAGCATGTTGACTGCTTTTGTACCCTGGACTAAGTTGACTTTTAAAATTTGGGTCTCATTCTCCCAGGGGCCCGTGCGGCAGGTTTAAAGTGAAAAGGGTTCTGGTGTAATAATGATGATGACCTTCATAGGTAAAATGGGCTGCAAATTGGTGAACGCATAGTTGGAAGCAGGGACAATGGGGAGAGAGTGTCAAATATGGGAGGTGTGAATTTTCAAGGGTAAAAAAAAAGAGCTCGTATTAAAAAATATATATTGAGAGTGAATGGCTTACAACGATTACCTGCGTCACCGCCCCCCAGCCCTACTTTAACTTGCAGCCCCCCACTCCATCTACAAGGTGAGGAAAAAAATAATTATTTTATTTTTATTATTATTATTTTTTTGTTCCTCTCGCCATCGCCTCAGGTGATCGAACGCACGCACGGAAACAGTGGAGGCTCCATTTGTGCATCAAAAGAAAAGAAAAAAAAAAAAAAACACGTCAGTGTGTTTTTTGAATGGAGGGAAGAAAACGTGTTTGCCTTCACTACTGTCATTCAACTTGAATAGAGACTTTCAAAAATTGTGGAAACTTTAATGAAAGACCGCGTGTGCACACACACACACACACACAAATTCACATTCATCCAAGACTTTTTGCTGATTTTGGTTGCTGATTTGGTTCACAACATTGTTCAAACAGCCTCATCAAGAGGTTAACTCCTGTGATCCTGTGCAACTTTGTTTCATGAAGTCCTCAGCGTCTGCCAGCTGTGAGCTGTGACTCCCAGCCCACGTCCATTTGGAATATATATGGTCATTATAGCAATAATATCACTCAATTAATATTTAGTTGCATAATCACTGTTTCTTGGAAGTGCTTCACATCTGTATAGCATGGAGTCCACCAACTAATATTTGGCTCTACAAGCACCGTTTCTGTGAACTATTTCACATCAGAGTTCCATGGACTCCACCACCTATTTATTTGTACAAGCATCGTTTGTGTGATAAACTTCACATCTGTGTTGCATGGAGTCCAGCAACTAAAATCTATATGTATACATATTATTCCTTTCAACTGCTACACCTGTGTTCCATGAAGTTTAAAAGTAATATTTAGTTGACTAAGCACCATTTCTGTGAACTGCTTCACATCTGTGTTGGATGCATGGAGTCGGACAACTACTATTTAGTTATACAAGCACCATTTCTGAGAACTAATTCACATTTTGTGTTGCTTAGAGTCCACCATCTGAAAACAAGCTATATACGAATTATTCCCTTCAACTGCTTCACATCTGTGTTGCATGGAGTCCACGAACTAATATTTAGTTACATCAGCACATTTTCTGAGAACTGCTTCACATTTATGTTGCATGGAGTTCAAATGTGCGTACCGTATTTTCACGACCATAAGGCGCACCGTATTAAAAGGCGCAGTCTCAGTTACGGGGTCTATTTCTGTATTTTACACATACATAAGGCGCACCGTATTATTGGGCGCAGGCATGGTAAAACATAAGCTATCTTAAAACATACTGTAGCATGCATGCACGTTAAAACAATGTTTTTAAAAAGGCAGCAGTAGCAAAACTGAGTTTGGTTGTATTTTATTGAAGTATTTAACAATGCACTCACGTTATTTTTTGATCAATCCTCATCCACAAATCCATGAATGTCCTCATGTTCTGTATCCGAAATGAACAGCTGGGCAAGTTCTCCATCAAACACGGCAGGTTCCCTCTTGTCATTGTCGGAGTCAGTCTCGTTGCCGTGCGGCTCCTCAGAAATGATGCCGGCTTTTACGAAAGCTCGAACAACTGCAAGCAGACACGTTAGCCTTTCGCGTCCTCCTTCACGCGCACTCTTTCCCCTTTAATGGCCGCACGCTGTCCTCAGCCACATCCGCCTTTCCTCTGTATAAGCAGAGTGTCGGCAGGAAATGCTCATCACACAACAACATTTTGGAGCTCGGTGCACACATAAGGCGCGCCGCATTATAAGGCGCACCGTCCATTTTGGAGAAAATTCAAGACTTTTAAGTGTGCCTTATGGTTGTGAAAATACGATATTTATATACGCATTGTTCTTTTCAAGAGTTCAGATCGGCATAGCATGGAGTCCACCAATATTTTGCCATACAAGCACATTTTCCGATGAGTACTTCACATCTGTGTTGCATGGAGCCACACCAACTTCTGGAAAAGTCCAGCACCATATATGGTCATTACAGAATTAAAATAAATTGTACCCGCAATCTGGAAAGAACTGTTTCACATCTTTGTTGCATGGAGTCCACGCCAACTTCTGCCACCCATAAACTGCTATTCACAACTCAGGACTATTACACTTTATTCCACAGCCCACATTGTATTTTTTTTAAGAGGTATTACAGTGGGCGGAGGAGCGCTTTTAGCCACACGCACTCTTCGTTACGTCGCGGCCCACTCATCCGCGAGGGTGAAGCCCTCCGCCCTCCGCGCGCTTCAGGTGGGAAAACACCTGTTTGAAGGCCACTCGCTGTTTACGTGGGCAAACGGCATTTGGTGATGACTAAATATGGGCTTCGCTCTCACCTACATACAGTAGGCTCCACATTGTCATCATAAGAATAGCTGAAGGGAGAAAGTTAAGTAATACACAGCAGGCCACTTTGACTGGAGGTCTACTGTCAATGAGCCAATTGATTTTGAATGATAGCTAGCTTGAACTGTTGTTCTATGTCGGAGAAGGCATCCAATCGGTTGTGAATCAAATAGTCAAACTGCAAACTGTTCTATACTGTGTCAAGCAAGCAATCCATTACTTTTGACTGATATCTGATTGAAGGGCACGTCTTACTCTTAAATGACCTTTTCAGGAACGACTGTTGTCGTTGTTTGTTTGGGCAACCTGCCGATTTTGAACGACATTACGATTGGCAGTTCTCAAAAGGTCTTGAAACTTCCCCCAAAAATATTGCATCTAGCATCCTATTGTTTTTTAATCACACGCTAACTAGACATTAGCATTTAAGAACAAGCCTTGGAAACTATATTGTACTAAGTCAGAGGGAGAAATCTCTAACCTTTGAGCAATTTCTGATACAAGACGCACTTGTTTCATCGGAATTATCAGGGGATTGCTGTTCTCCGCGAAGCCTATTGATTTTGAATGCTATCCAGAACAAGATAGCTCCAGTGGTCATGTCCTCTGTCAGCCACTTTACAGCAAGAAAACTATTGACTTTAAAGGATTAGACCAGAAATTGGCTGCTGCTGCAAACTTGAAATCGTTAACATCAAAGGAAAAATCAACTTTAGAGGGAATACAATTGTCGGTCACGACAAGAACCCTATAGATTGGAAAAATGCGACATCATAATACACTATTGTGGGCATACCAGCTTGGGTGCACCAAAGTGTGTGCATGTACAAGCACCCCGCATGGGTCAGAAGTTTTTTTTGCAGCACTGCCTTTGAAGGGGATTAGCGTCAAAGCGATCAGACGTAAGTCGCTTCAAAGAGACTATTTATTTCAAATCTACAACTCCCCCTCCTCCTCGCTGCCCACCACAGCTACTTTTCCCCAAAGCTCTTATGCGTCTGAACATAATGCTTGAAAAAAACAACTTGAAATGAGGCGCACAAAAATAAACACATTGTAAAGACCGATTGGGGAACAGCGTCTGTTTTTGACCGGGGTATATCATCAAAATCGCCTTTGTTGTCAGTTATTTGCTCAAAACCTTGCATTCATAGTCCACGCTTTTCAAAACTCGGGTCATTAAGACAAAGTGTGTCGTATATCCCTTCACTGGAGATGTTATTGTTATTGGAATCAAACAGCGGAATGCGCTAAAAACGCCATAAAAACTTTACTTAAGTTGAGACCAGTGAGAGGACTTCATCAGGTCAAAACCCCAAAGAAACTAATAAATTGAGGATTATAAGGCTTGCTAATACATCATCACTGCATATTACAGAAATCCTCAGATCCACACAGCTTTTCTGTCGGATATCCTTATGAATCCAGATAGTTTCTGCTTGGATATTGGACCAAAATTACAGAGGAGGAGTAGGGTATATTGCATACTGTTAATTGTCAGTCTGAACAAACATTTGTAATTTCAGAACTTGGTTCATTAAAACAAAGTGGCAGCAATTAGCTGTCCTTCGAGCTTTTGTCAGATATTATTATGAATCCAGATAGTTGCTTCTTGGATATATGACCAAAATCACAGAAAATCAGTACAAATCTAAACTGCATACCTTTTATTGTCAAACTGGTCAAAGATTCGTAATCCAGAATTTTGTTCCCTAAAACAAAGTGCAAGTGATTGGCTTTGCTTCATGAATCCAGATACCGTAGCTTGAGCTTGGATATTGGACGAAAATGACAGAGGATCAGAAAACAACGATATACTGTTTATTGTCTTTTTGTATGTATTTTATTTATTTTTTTGTCCTGTTCTGCGGTTAGGTCAAGCAGAATGGAAAATCTGTATCCCTTTTATGCAGAAACAGTTTTACTGTGTCACAGTGGAGTTTTTAAGCTTCCGCTGTGGTATTATAATTGAGGTTTATTGAGAATCAGACTTGATCAGTCGAACAGAACAAAGTTTCCAGAAGGGAGAAAGAAACAAAGACAAAAGACAAAGCACAAATTGTAAACAGGATGAGAGAAGTAAATCATTACATTATCTCCAACAATGAAACGTTCAATATGAGTGTTGCGTGGGGCTGTAGTGCTACACCCAGTGAGGGAAAGACAGGACAAGATAGAACAAGGCAAGGACAGGAGAAGACGCATGCAGGACAAGGGTCGTGAACCCGGCTGTACAACTGAAGTGTGGTGGCATTAATTATGTAAATTATAAAAGTGTACAGAACGAGAGTATAAGTGAGGGGATACACAAGCGATTTGGATATTCATGAGTTATTTGTCGCAGTAAGTGCAAAGAGTCCTAGGGGTGTGTGCCTGCGGACACGTGCAAGTGAATTGATACCGTTTTCCATGCACAAAGACTGACAGAAGTGTCCTGTAAGTGCTATGGCCGCGCCGCGGTGGCTCAGGACCCCACCCAATCAATCGAGGGGCGGGATCAGGCTCAGGGGTACACCCGAGAGCAGCCCGGCACCGAGGGACCCAGGGCGGTCCGCCGGCCCCACCGAGGTGCCCCGACAACCGGCCACCCAGTGGGGCCCGCAGGCACCCAATGCCGTCTCCCTAGCCAACCACCCCACCCCACCCACTGCCCACACTTAAGACCTTGATTAAGGCAATAATACACCCATGTTTAGCTCTCACTTAAGGGAGTTCAGACACATTGCTTTAGACCTTTATTAAGGGATTCATACATGACGTGTGTATACATGTTTGTTCAGTGGCCATGAAGGCGATGAACAAGGTGGCGAGTCACATCAACGAGATGCAGAAGCTCCACGAGGAGTTTGGCGCCGTGTTCGATCAGCTCATCAGCGAGCAGAAGGAGGTGGGAGACCTCTCCATGGGCGATCTGCTCATGCACTCCAGCGTGGTCTGGGTCAACGCTCCGGCCTCTTTGGGCTATATTGTTGGGCTATATATTTAAAACAATATATTGTGTAATTGTGTAAAATGTTTTTAAATTCTTTAAAAAATATATTTGCCAATGATAATTATTTTAGTAATTTTTATTTAAAAATGTTAAACTATGTAATGGTTTTATATATATATGTATATATATATATATATATTTATATATATATATATTCATTTATCTATTTGTTTATTGTCAGTCTGTTCAGACCATTGTTATCAGAAGTAGGTTCACTAAAACAAAGTAGCTGTGATTATACTTTTCTTCTGTCTTCGATGAATCCAAACGGTCCATGCTTGGATATAGGCCCAAAATTACCAAGGACCAATCAAGAAGCAAATACCTTTTATTGTCAATTTGTTCCAAAATTCGTAATCCAGAACTATCCATCCATCCATCCATCCATCCGTTTTCTGAGCCGCTTCTCCTCACTAGGGTCGCGGGCGTGCTGGAGCCTATCCCAGCTGTCATCGGGCAGGAGGCGGGGTACACCCTGAACTGGTTGCCAGCCAATCGCAGGGCACATACAAACAAACAACCATTCGCACTCACATTCACACCTACGGGCAATTTTAGAGTCTCCAATTCATGCATGTTTTTGGGATGTGGGAGGAAACCGGAGTGCCCGGAGAAAACCCACGCAGGCACGGGGAGAACATGCAAACTCCACACAGGCGGGGCCGGGGATTGAACCCGGGTCCTCAGAACTGTGAGGCTGACGCTCTAACCAGTCGGTCACCGTGCCGACTAAAACAAATAGGCAGCGATTAGCTTTCCTTTTATCTTTTATGTCGGACATCATTATGTATCCAGATTGTACCCGCTTGGATATCGGACCAAAATTACTAAGGTTCAGTAAAACTATGTGCTGTTTGTCACTCATCTGCCAAAATCTTCATGATCCAGAAATTGCTTCAATAAAAGAAAGTGGGGGCGATTGGCTATCCTTTGCTTCTTTGTCAGATACTATCTATTTTAAATCCAGATAGTTCCTGCATAGTCGAAATTTCCTGAGCATTTAAGGAGGATCAATGGAGAAGTACAAATGACAACAAGAATGAAAAATCCCGCCTGGTTTCTTCACAAATAGGTTTTTCCTCCAATCCCCCCGCCCGATCAGAAATTTCCCGCCAGACATTTTTGTGCTGCCGAGACGCTCTGCTTGACGCCGTGTTTCCAAATGGCTGCGTGCAGCGCTGATGTCTGACGCACCGCGGGAAGCTTTCGCCCCAGTCGACATCGATGCATTCCTCAAATTCACATAAAAAAATGAGAGTGAGAGAATTACTTTTGTAACGCAACGCAACTTCTCGGTTAATTTGACACCGGAGCAGCTTAATCCTCTGTGTTTCTCCGGTCCAATGAGTACGCAGGGACGGAGGGTAGGCAGTTAGGATGTTGGCATCTCGTTCAAAGAAATGTTTGCAAGGAATCCTCCTGAGCTCCCGCACGTCCATACCAATTATATATGTCATTTGTCATCCCGCTACGTGATGCGCTCGATGGTTTATAAACGAGCGTGCTAAGACAGGAGGGAGCTCGAGTTTGCTATCAGGCCATGGAGCGCAAACAACAAACGAGAGGCAGGCGGTGTTTCAAATAATCAAAAAGGAAATGAAAAAAAATGTGACACGCATCTGACAAAAAAAAAAAAAGACAAAATCAATTTATTTCAACATGAACGCGAGACATGCTTCTCTTGAAGGTGTGTTTTATCTCGAATGGGATTGTCTTAGCGTAGCAGTGCACAAGACACAATTTGGGGTGTTTTTATTGCACAATATCTGTGAGTTTAATGAAGCCAAACGTAAGAGTTTGTGATGAGACCGTCGTGTACAGGGAATCGCTAACCTACGCTGCAGTACAGTGAACCCCCGTTTATCGCAGGGATACATTCCAGACCCATCAGCCATTGGTGAAAGTCTGCTAGAGAGAGATTATATAAAAGTGTTTTTAGTTTTATCCCTCCCAAATGCTTTAAATACATTCAAACTTGTTAAACACACTTTAAATAATTCCTTAGCGCCTGTTCTCACTCTACCGAGGTCAAGACTTGTAATGCCTAGATCAGACTACAGGATTTTAGCCCCGATATTGCCCCGATTAGCTATCGCAGCCGATTTCCCAGATCGGGCCCGACATATTTTGTCGGGAACAACAAAAATTCTTGTAGTGTGACAGAATCCATGACCAACGATTTGGCCCTACGATAGCCCTACGACGCCAAAATGAAAAGTCAAGCAAGTTTGATTTTGGGGATTTTTCACGTAGTGTGACATATCAACAGCAACTCTCCGACAGCGCACCTTGACATCGACCAATAGGATTGCGCATTGTGACCGACGCATCATTTATTCACATGCACAAACCAATGTTTACTGACGTTTTAGAACATGATTCGACAGAATGCCGGCATGTTTACGTACAACCGTATGTGCTAGAACTAGCTTACTAGGCTACATAATGTTTTGTTGCCATTAATGAACCTTCTCTCCCAATCACCAGTGACGAAAACCACATGTTTTTCCTTATTTTGTCCCCCCACACGCACACACACAGAAACAATACATGGGCGCGGTGCATTGTTGTTGTCGTCACCATGGTAACGAGTGTATCCGGCCGCGTTGACCGGTGACACGTTTTCTGCTTCCACCTCGCCGACAGTGTTTGATTTGACAAGATAAAGCCCAGTGATCGTAAAAGACGGGATACAGGGCTATCCGAATAAATGTCGTGGAGTGTTCCCACTGTCTGCCCGAGAAACGGCAAGATTTGATGGCAGCAGTCTGACATAGTGCAATCGGGAAAGACCAAATTTGTCTTGTAGTCTGATTCAGACCTAATCGTGCTTGCTGCAAGCTGTTTATTTGACACCCCAGTTGAAGTTTACTGTGAAACTGGCACATAAAAGAGAATGAAACATTGTATACTGTATTTGAACACTAAAATCTTCAACCAAAATTTCCTCTAACGAAAGTGCGCAAGCTTAACGCTAACATATTAACTGAAATGCCATAGGCGTTCGAACAACTGCGACTTTAACACACATGGAGCAGCTAACACATTCAACCTGCACGAAAATAGGGAAATAAGAGCTCAAATCAGAACAATTTCCTGTACTTTCACTTTCACGACTGATGGTCACCGGGTGTTGTGAAATTTATAAAAAAAAAAAAAAAACAGCAAATGAGGCACAAAAAGCAAATCAGCTTCGTCGGGATGGCCCATGCGTATACTGTAAAAGTTTGTGATAGAAAGGTTTTGTCGCGTCCTCAGGGGGACAAAAGTCGGTTGCTACGTTTGCAGGCCGTCGCGGGGCAGGTGCCGGAAGGCCAAATGTTTTCCAAATGCACTCTGGGAACTGAAATGTCACCAGGAGGTGGGCCTGCTAAGTGCACTAGCTATAAAAGAGACATCCCACGACCCCGCTTCCCAGCCTCACTTCTCCACTCTTTGCTTTTAGTGCTTTTTAATATTCCCCTCATCAGTTTTTAAAAACGTACTTATGCCCTTCGTTGCATTACTTTTTTTTTTCTCCCCGTCGCGACCCGGCGGGCACCGCAGAGGGGGGAGAGCACCTCCTTCCCCGGCTAATGTATTTTCCCGACCTAGGGGTTTTTCGCCGCCCCGAGGAGGGAGGGGTGGTTGATTTGAATCCATCGGAATC
This sequence comes from Phyllopteryx taeniolatus, assembly GCF_024500385.1. NCBI lineage: Eukaryota > Metazoa > Chordata > Actinopteri > Syngnathiformes > Syngnathidae > Phyllopteryx > Phyllopteryx taeniolatus. The sequence continues at coordinate 15,882,097 of NC_084518.1, forward strand.
TTGAAAAACGCAAATCAGCCAAGCGGGCAAGTTGTCAGATCAATGGGATCCCGTTTAATCCAGGGGAGATTTGGCCGAGTGTGAAAAAGGCTTCTCCTGACATCCGAAGGCAGGGACACGATTGGAAGCTCTTTTGAAATGAGATGAGGAAGAGTGGAAAAGGAATGGAAAAGGGGGATTTTAAGAAGGGTGGGGTGGCAGATTTGCCGCAGGGCCTGATGAGTATTAATTCATTTGAGTTGAGATTGAATGATTTGGAGCTACACGTGGAAATTGCATGAGGCACCCCCATTATATGTCCCATTGTGACAAATATCCGCCGCTCGCCTTCCTTTTTATCCCGTCCCATTCATACGAACTGCGACTGATCTATAATGCATGCTGCAGAGGGTCCGCCAGGCTTTGGAGGGGATTCTCTCCATCATACAATTCTTTCATCTGGTCTTTGCAGTATTTAGCCACACTGGTATGGCTGACTGACTGACTGAGTGGGACGGTTCCAGTGGCTTTAAGTGCTCAGGGAGGCGCCCACTTGGGCAAACAGGAAGTGCCGAGGACAATGATTCCCAAGCACTTTGTTCATCTTTGTCAGCAACGTATAGTGACAGGCAGATTTGTTAAATACTTTTCCACTAGATGGCACGAGATGCAATTAACCTGTGTATCTACCTGTTGAAATTCATGCAACAGAATAATAGCTTTGTGTTCAAATAAAACAGGCCAAGATTTTACACTGAATAGCGAAGAAACATGAGTAATTGATGCCCCCTTAAATGTTTAGAATTGCCTTTATTAATAGTTTAAACTGTAAACAAACCACAAACTATTACCTTAAAGCACTTTCCTATCATTTCAACCTCATGTTACATTCAAAGTGTACATTTCAATATTGAACTGCCATTAATGCATTCCAGTCTAAGGCATTTAGGAGTGTCTTTGAAAATTCAGCTGGCAGCCTGGATGAATATACGGACACTGTCACATCCTATATCAGGATCACACAGATCTTCAAAAGATCACCGGAACTGTGAGAAGTACCATCCCGTTTCAAACGCTCAACCATCATCCCAGTCCCCAAGAAACCTGCAATCTCGGGTCTGAATGACTACAGGCCTGTCGCCTTGACATCTGTGGTCATGAAGTCCTTTGAACGCCTCGTGCTGGACCACCTCAAGAGCGTCACAGCTCCAGCTCAGCGTCTCGCCTGCCATCTGCCAGCGGATTTATAGCTTTCTGACGGGCAGGACACAGCATGTGAGGCTGGGGGAGGCCACCTCATCCCCACGCATCATCAGCACCGGGGCACCCCAAGGTTGTGTCCTCTCTCCGCTGCTCTTCTCTCTCCACACAAACGACTGCACCTCAACGCACCCGGCTGTCAAACTCCTGAAGTTTGCAGATGACACCACAGTCATCGGCCTCATCAAAGACGGAGACGAGTCTGCATATCGACAGGAAGTGGAGCGGATGGAGCTGTGGTGCGGCCGACACAACCTGGAGCTGAACACGCTCAAGACTGTAGAGATGTTTGTGGACTTCAGGAGGCATCCTTCACAACACCTGCACCTCACGCTATCCAGCTGCCTTCCTGGGAATTACAGTCTCTCAGGACCTGAAGTGGGCAATAAACATCAACTCCGTCCTCAAAAAGGCCCAGCAGAGGATGTACTTCCTGCGGCTTCTGAGGAAGCACGGCCTGCCACAGGAGCTGTTGAGGTAGTTCTACACAGCGGTCGTCGAATCAGTTCTGTGTTCTTCCATCACAGTCTGGTTTGGTGCTGCTACAAAAAAGGACAAACTCCGACTGCAACGGACAATCAAAACTGCTGAAAAGATTATCGGTACCCCCCTACTGACCCTTGAGGACTTGCACGCTGCCAGAACTAAGACAAGAGTGTGCAAAATCCTCTCGGACCCTCCACATCCTGGTCACCAGCTCTTCCAGCTCCTTCCCTCAGGTAGGCGCTACCGATCAATGCAAACTAGAACTAGCAGACATTCAAACAGCTTCTTCCCTCTTGCCGTCAACTTCTTAAACAGCTAAGCTACAATTCCATTGCAACATGCTGCCAATTCTTTTGTCTTGAGTTTATTCTCACATTTCTGTCAGGCTAATTATACATTACTCGTGCACTCACTGTAGTAGTCTCGCCACGCTGCACTATTTGCATGTGTTGTTGACCAATACTGGCCACTCATGCCAGAGTAGCATCTGCACCACTTGCACACTGACTGAGGAGTATCTGCAACATTTGCACAATCAACATTGTCCCAGATTATCGCGCCACTAGTCACTTCAAACTTGCATACACTCCTTGAAGTCTCGGTGCCCTTTGCACAATGGACATTGCACCGGACTATTGCTATACAGGTCATTCAAACAGCTCTAAGTGCTAGAGGACGTGCTAGCATCTTTTTGCACAATTGTCCAAAAAGAAAAAGAAAATTGTACCGGCATTACCCAATTACTAGCAACCTTTTATTGCTCAGTTTTTCTCAATGTCTTTATGTCTCAAAAGCGTTCTCTGTCAATTGACTGTCTGTTGCCGTACTAGAGTGGCTCCAACTACCGGAGACGAATTCCTTGTGTGTTTGTTGGACATACTTGGCAAAATAAAGATGATTCTGATTCTGATCGTGTGTTAGCATTAAAATAGGATTTTTCCAATGTTAAATACTGTCATGCCTCGGCTCAATAAAGATTGGAAAACATTGGCCTAAGAAGCCAGGCGCAAGGCCGACATAACTGTACCACGACGTAAGGGCCGCCTCTACCGATGCTGTCATGTGTCATCACAATCACGCGCCGCTCGTGTGCACTTTGCCGCCGACTCGGGGGGGAAGTCGGGGTGATTCAGTCTTTCCCCTCGCCGAGTGCACCCCCTCGAATGTCCACAAGCGCGGACGGCTGACCCCGTATCCCTCGTCGTCATCCTCCTTACCGAAATCGGTCAAACGCGTTGCGTGCGAGCCCGTATCCATAATAGATGAGCGGCGGTAATTTGAAGCGAGTTACGTAACGGCTCCTGCCAACCTCCAGGCGGCCGTGGGTGAGGAGGTGGGAAGACGAGGGAGGGAGAGGGAAAAAATGAGAATGGAGGAGGAAGAGGAAGGGAGGATAACGATGATGCGATGCCGCCGCGTGCGAAACAAATCCGTAAACAAGGTGAACACAATGTTTGCTCGGCGATGGAATGTAGATGACTGAAAGCATACCTGGAATGTGACTGTGGGAATCCGGAGAAAGCCAAGCATTCATTCACATTGGTGTTGCCATGCATTAAATGACACATGCTGTATTATGCTTTTTTTTTTCTTTTCTTTTTTTTTCTTCTTCACCATTTCAATCCATTCACAGATGTATGACGAAAAGCTCTCTGACATTGGATAAAGAAAAATATCAGTATGATATTGAATTCCATTAAAATCATACGGTAATGACATTAAATAGAATGGAAAGAAAATACTTTTTGCATCAATTCAATGTACAGTGGAACCCCGTATTTTTGCAGTTCAGTATTCGCGGATTCAGCTAACCGCAGATTTTTTGGGGAGAACATATCTGTCGTTATTCGCGGAACCACCTGCTTATTCGCTGTATTTTTTTTTTTTTTTACTGATCCCCCACATATTTGTGCTTTTTACATAGGGAAAAAAACTGATTATTTTTTCATAAAGATTATAATAAGCATCAATCATTCGTTGAGTTGCGCTATTCACGGTCAGCCTGGTCCCTTTTCCCCGCGAATCGCAGGAGTCCAATGTACAATGTGCTGCGTGTTCGCCCTGGCCACCTGGGGGCAGTATAATTCAGACAAACAGATACGTGGAGACGTTGGCAACTGAGCTCAATAAGCCGCAGTAATATTTGGCATTTTTCGCAAAGGATAAATAACATATGAACTTTGAATATTGTTATATTGTCTCTCTACATATGTTGCGCCATTATTTGTGTTCACATATCCGATCATCCAATTTTTCCGTGCAAGTCAAAGCAAAAAATAAATTAATTAAAAATCGACCGAAGACGACTCTGTACTTTCTACTCCTTATTTTGCCAAAAGACAAAAGTTTGGGGAAGGCCCCCTTCTCTTTCCGGTGCATGCTTGGAGGAGTTTGGAGTAGAAGAGCAAGAATGCAAAGCCCATAAAAAGCATAAAAGCTGTACTTCCTGCCAAATTTGCAACACGTCCCACTACTTTTGTCCATTCTTTTTTTTTTCCGTGTCTGATGATCAGCTTAGAAGGGACACAATCCACATTCTTCAGCAGCGGGAAAACAGGGAAGGAATTCCTAATCCTTTTTATTGCATCTGTGAGAATCCAGCAATTCAGAGCTCCCTGCGGAGGAATCAAGCCATTGTTGTTTTCCTGACAGCTGCCATCTTTGTTTGTAAACACACGTCAGCTGTTTTCAAGTTTGCGCGCATCTGTCGGATTTCCTTGTGGTGCATTGTCAGTCTTAGCGGCTTTGTAATAAGGCGACACGTCATTGGGTACGCAAATCACAGCCATTCATTTAACAACATAGCTGAAGTCCAAAAGTTAAACATTTTGGAGTTCAAAGCACATCCTTATGCAAACTATACCTCAAAAGCTCTCAAAAGGGGAAAATGTGATCAAAAGTCACTTCGTTATAACACTCCAGGATCGTAGAAAAAAAAATCTAATCGGATGCCAACACCAGTTTCACCAGTCAATACAAAATTGGATGGACGTCTATCATGGCAGAGCGCACGAAAAAGATCCACGTTTTAAATAGAACAGGAAGTCATACGTCATAAGTTCGTACTTTGAAATAATTCGTACTACTAAATAATTCGGTTGAATGAGCCCCAATTGGAAGCAAGGCATCTTAGACAGATGGAAGACACTAAATTGCAAAACTTTAAGCTAACGTCGTCTAATGTGAGCAGTGCATGGCGTTAAAGGGGAACTAAACTCAAATTTTAAACCCAAACTTTGCTATAATTTTGTTCAAACCATCATGTCATCCACCCTTAGTGGGTACTGGTGATCACAGCATAATTTATTTGACTATTTGCCCAAATGGGCGCTAATCGGAAGCAGCTATCTTAACCAACTTTCACCACTGCCACAATAATGTCAAATAAAATTTGCACAAAACTGAGCCGTATTATGGAAGCAAAATATATGTAACAGAAACCCCGAAGCGATCCAAACATCTTTCACGCAAAAGCAATGCGATTGATTGCACACTGAATATTTCATCAGCTGGCATTCACGCCAAGCGATGCTCACCCAATCTCTCGTCAGCAACGTAAAATGGAAAATGGCGTCTTTCATTTAAATGAAAGATTTGGCCGCTAAGCTGTTTTGGGAAAAATATGAGCACCGGCGTTTTGGCGGGAGTCGGAGCGAGACGGTGCATCGGTGTCGCTGACAATCACGCTCGGGCTGAAGTGCAATCATCAGCTCATGCGAGTAAACAAACTGATTTAAAGCAAAGTCACTTTTGCCCCCCCGAGGGCCTTCGAGTCCTCTGCTGTCTGTTCTCGCCTATCACCAGCTCTGATGGCTTGGCACGGCGGACAGGAAGTCGATTATTTAAAATATTGTCCAAGCTCCACATGATATTAAAGCTTTTTATCACCTGTAAACACAAAAAAAGTCAGAAAATGATCATGAAGTCTGGTAATTTGTTTTAAAAAGGCTATTTTGGGCTCATTTTTGCAGGGGTCCTCACAGACAAACTTGCCCTAGAGAATTTTGTCTGATTGTTACCAAAATTGAACCATGTATACTACACAGATGCAAAACATTGAATTGCTAAGATTTTAAATTTTCATTATAGTGTATGGGTGGAAATTGAAGGAGAACTTTGATGACTTGTTATGAAACAATTTCCATTCATACATATTCTACCCTCACTTGGGTTGCAAGAGGCACTTTGCAAATTCAGTCTTTTTCCCTTAGACACATTTGGTAGGCATGTCTATCATGAGTAGACCCAAATTTCAACTTCATATACTAGACAGATGGGCAACACTAAATAACTATTATTTTTTTTTAAGTTTTCATCATTTTGTGTGTGTGTGTTGGGGGGAGGGATTTGCATAAAACTGGGGAAAATAATAATAATCAGCCACTGAGGCTCGTTCCCTTTCTGTCACAAGAAATCTGGAAGGCATGTCTATCGTGAGTAGACCCAACCAAAAAAAATATCTCATGAACCCATGACCTAAAAGATACAGGACGATGGCCATCTTGGTTTAAAAGTGGCCATTTTAGGGCCAGGCCAGGGATCCTTTAAAGACAAAAGTGTACCAGAGATTTTGTCAGATTGCTACCATGTCCAGTCACCAGACGGGGGCAAAGCTAAAATGAGACAGAATTGAGCTTTTATCATTGCGTGTGGCCCGGGGATGTCAGCAAAATGTGATGACTCGCCATAAAACATGAATCTCTACTAACTCGTCTCCTCAAGGTAAAGGTCGAACCCAAAGCCTTTTTGAGATTCATAGTCTCCACCCCCCCCTTCACTGGCATGAATGCATTTGAACAATTTGAAACCGGTTCCCCATTTGTTCTTTTGTTTGTTGGCATTTCAGCCGGGCATCTCTCCGCGTTTGCACGCCAGAAACTGACATTTCTGGTCGAGTGCAACTCGTCACATGGGGCCTCGAGGGCCCCTCATCAGCGTACGCCTTTAATCCAGATTGTTATCTCCGACGCTATAGCGACGAGCCACGACAGCCTTCCGACTCGATCATCTGCTTGGTTCTCAAAGTTCAGAGGGCGTCTGGCCTGCTCGCGTCAGCATTAAAGTCAGTCCAGCGCAGATGGACGTTAAAAAAAAACGATGTGCGCATACATTCTCCATACTGTAGATTGCAGTGTGGAGACAATCCCAACGATGGTGACACCAGCTGGTGTCTTAAAGCTCCCAGAAACCTTAAAGCTCCCAGAGACCCAGCGCTGGCCTCCTGCTCGGCTTTGGCATTCTTTTGAACAATTCAAGAGGTCCCAGCGTCATAATTGTGCATCTTAAATGCTCAGCATGACAGAACGCAAGAAAAGGTCTCAAGGACTTACCCCTGTGTCTTTTCATTTTCTTGTTGTTATCCGCACTAGACAATCACAATGGGTTTTTTTTCTTTTCTATTCAAAAATGTAATTGCAATTCAGACAAAAAAAATCTGCTCCTACACCAGTTTGACCAATGGATTCCCATCTTTATAATAAAAGTCTCAAGATCCAACCTGAAAGTGATGAGCATGGTGTCAAAGTTTGATGATTAAATAAAGGATTGGCCGTGAAAAAGGGGAGGTGTCTAATGTGGATGACGCATGGTGTTAAAGTCTGTTCACAATTTTGTGCATTTAAAAAGTTTAAAAAATATCATTTAAAGGAGCTCTTTATCTAAGCTCGCCACCTGCTCGACTTTGGCAGCGTTTTGCACAATTCAAGATGTTGTTCTTGTGCGTCTAAAATGCTCGCCAGGTACACGGGAACCGGGCCGGCACTCCCCGGGGCAAAGAGCATGCGGAATGAGCGCGGCCCTGACCCGAGATCCTCTTTGCCCTCGGTGCCAAAGACCATCATTTATTTAACCGTGGAAAGCACACAATTAGCAGTTGGAATGATGCGCCGTAACACATTCGGAAAGATTCCATCTGGCTCGAGGGGGGCACGCAGTTGGCACAAAATGCCCGCATGCTTCACTTGCTTTAGCACAAAGGCAAAGACTCCAAGTGGAGCCTCCAGAGGCAAGTAAGAGCAAGCTTAACAGACTCCCGGCAGCCACGTCTGTCGCCCTCTTTAAAACGCCCTCTTTAAAACGTTTCCACTTGACAGTTCATTTGCGTTAAATCACGACTTGAGGCAAAAACGCGACAAATTGACCAATCCTGCATGCCAGCAGGTAGCAGTAGGCTACATTTACGATTCTAAAACGAAACATAAAAAACAGCAAGTCTACCTACAGTGCAACAATTTAAATTGTGTATGTGTTTTAAATGAAAAATAATCTTGCGTATATTTAATCAGATAAATGTGGAACGTCTCCATCACATTTCAAGTCTATCAACAATATTACAAAAAAAAAAAAAAAAAAAACTGGAGCTACATGGGAGACTTTTCAAACATATTTTCATCCCCAATGTTTTTTAAATATCTACTTTTAATGTTAAAAATGTGTATTTTAAAAATAATCATAATATAATAAAAATAATAGTAAAATATTATATATATATATATATATATATATATATATACACGATAATTTTTGCATTATTTTTTAATCAAATGTGTTTCTTTTTTTAATGCTGACAATTGAAAATGTATAAATTTTGAAGTAATTTTTTTAATTTAATTTAGAAAATATTACACTATTATATTTTTTAAAATAGCAGCTGCCAACTATTCCCTCTGGATTTTCTTTTTTTTTTTAATAAAAGAGGAGCAGTGCGAGGGCTGCGTTTTTTTATTTAGAAAATAATATATAGAAAACACAAAAATGTATTGTAAAAATTCATAAATATATATATTTTTTCATTTAAACAGAATGTTTCAAAATGTAATCTCTGTTATGGTTTCCCTCTAAAATTGGGATAACATATTTTTATTTAAATGTAATGAAAAAAATACACATTATACACGTATCCTTCCAGTATTTGCATATATCAGACTGCTGTTTTTTTGGTTTCTTTTATTACTAAATAAATAAAAATATTTTGAATTTATTTTTATTAATTAATTTATTTATTTTTAAATATGTGGGAAATACAAAAAAGACAATATATAAAATACATAAAATATATTAGAAGTATAACATTTAAATATATAATAATTACACAATAATACAAATACTACAACTGTAAAATTCTGATCAATTGTTCCGATTTCAACTGGTTGATAACAGGAGTCCACGTATTGGCCTGAACTCACACACAAAAAAAGTAGTGCATTCCTACTTTAGTTTTATATTTGTTTGTCAATTTTAAAGCCTGCCCATGACAACATTTTGTGTTCTGGAGCAATCAAGATGAATATTGACTCTTGCAGTTGTCTTGTTTGGTCCATAAAATATTAAGAGCACTTATGACTGCAGGGCTGTGCGATTATTCTGCATGAGTTCTATTTAAGCGTAGCAAATAAACTGGCGAGTGAATGCACACATTTGTTTGCCAGTGACCCCACGAGCACATCCAAATATCCTCAACCTAACCCGACAGCCGCTCACGTGGATTCCTTATCCGTCGGGAGGCAACGAGAAGCCCGTGTCGGCACCCGTGCATGTCGGGCCGACAGGAAATGCAATCACGCCTGATAAAAAAAATAAATAAAAAATAACAAATTGGTTTCGTCTGAGATTCGCTGACGGACGAGGCTTCTTTAGATGTAAGCCTAGAGATGTCAGATGGGAATAAAGCCGCGCGGCCTTTAGCGTGTTGCGCGCTAGAGGCACGAGTAGTCACTTAGAATGAAGCCGATTGAAGTTTTAAACATGCGAGAGAAAGACAAGGAACAAAGGTAACCATTCCTAAAACTAGGAAAGATAACAAGTCCAGTGTTCCCCCACTACATCGCATTCACCTTACAAACATTTCGGACATACAAATTTGTCTTAAATACCTCCCAAAGTCCAAATTTAGAGTTGCGTGCCTACAGTGTAGCTGAGCTCAGCTGGATGTAAATGCAGCGTAATTAAGACCAAGAAGAAGAGGCACAAAAGGTCCCCTACCGAGCCACAGTAATAGTAGTTCATCTCACTTTTTTAATTAACGCAACATCGATGCTAATTTCCATGAGCCCATCTACGGAGTTTGGCATTGGACATTAGCATTAAGCTAGCAAACATCCATCCATCGATCAATTTTCTGAGCCGCTTATCCTCACTAGGGGTGAGGGGCGGGCGTGCTGGAGCCTATCCCAGCTATATTCGGGCGGGAGGCGGGGTATACCCTGAACTGGTCGCCAGCCAATCGCAGGGCACATAGAAACAAACAACCATTCGCACTCACAGTCACACCTACGGGCAGTTTAGAGTCTCCAATCAACCTACCACGCATGTTTTTGGGGATGTGGGAGGAAACCGGAGTACCCGGAGAAAACCCACCCAGGCACTGGGAGAACATGCAAACTCCACACAGGCAGGGTCGGGATTTGAACCCCGGTCCCCAGAACTGTGAGGCGGATGGGCTAACCAGTCGTTCGCCGTGCCGGCCTAGCAAACTCCCGCTAGATGAAATGATAAGTTTGAGTTGAACATTTTGGTATTTGAATATACAGCGGACCCCCATATACTCACGGTTCGGCACCTGCGGATTCACTTGCTTGCAGATTAAAATGTTTTACAATTTTGTTTTTCTTTTCTGTTTTTTTCTTTGTTGGGGGGGAACCAACACTGAAAACGCTTATTGGTGGACCACTTATTGCAGAATTTTTGGGGTTTAAAAAAAAAAAAAAAAAAAAAAAAAAAAGGCAAAGTTTTCTTTTCAATTATAATAGGCACCAATTTTCACCATTCCAAGTGTTAACAACACTCTTCTCTGTGGTGTGTCAAATTTGCAAGACATTTATTATCTCTTTAAAGGGACATACAATGAAATCAGATTTATTTCTCCCAGCACACCTGATGACGTCTCACGGCACAGTGGTATTAAGGACATTTCTAAGTGACCGCCAAACGTTTGAACAGGTGTATTTTCAATTTTCATATTTTCAACAGTATTGACGCTAAGAAAACAGATAAACATTCTCCCGCTTGTGACCATAAACCCGTCAAGGGGCTTTCTTAGGAAGATATTTGGATGAACGGCGCTGGGTACGCTATGACGCAGTTATTGTATCACCAGCTGACCCGATGAGCCCCGAAGATCCGCTTTAATCTCCGACTCTTTGATTACATCTCAGAACCGCCCACCCGCCCCGCACGCCCGCCGCAGTCCATTTCGGAGAGGTCGTAGCGGGAAAGAGGGCTGTACTTACCGGAGATGTCCTTGAAACTTTCCAAGAGTCTTAAATGACGACCCTGAATGAAGGCTGATTTTGCAAACGGCTTTGACATTCCCTTATGGGTTTTTTAGAGATGATGTGGCCCAGCAGAAACGTGTTAATATACAGCACACAGCATATCAACCAATTTACAAGTCGTCAAATGTAGTTTTATGGTGTCATTTTCGTCCTCATATTCCATTTAGTTTACAGTGGACCCCCGCTATTTGTGGGGGGATAGGGACCGGGCCAGACCCCAAATAGTAAAAATCTGTGGATAATTGACGCCCACTATAATTGCATTGAACATTTATTTTTTTTAAACACGAAACATTTTTGAATAAGTGGGGATAAACCACCAATAAGCACTGTTGATTGATTAAGTGAAATTGTATCATTTCGCATGGTTGGGAATCCCTAATTTATTATGTACCAAATGTTCCGGACTGAAAAATCTAAATACATGTCCGTTACACCCCTCATGGATAGTGTGAATTCACAGTTTTGACGTCCCTACTAAAGCTACTGCCCCCGCGACCCGACCTCGGATAAGCGGTAGAAAATGGATGGATGGATGGATGGACAAATAGCAACAGTGTGACTGTTTATGTATGCTCACAGTGGCATCCTTGGATCCTCCATCCCGAATGATTAGCATATATAGTAATATTTATGTGACACCTGGATGGATTTATTTTGCATTAAAACTGCCGCTCCAGTTCCTGCGTATCCTTGGCTGCGAACGACACTAATGTCGAACACTGGCACGGCCGCCGCTTGGACCCGCTCCAGTGGCGTTATGCAAGATGCTGCTCTCTTACCCGCCGTCTTCTTATCCAGCCAATTTCTCATTGTCTTTCTCAAGTCATAAGGAAGCATTTGGCAGTAGCGATAGAGAGAGAGAGAGAGATGTTCTCTCGGGTTTGGCTCAGGAAAAGACAAAAAAAAAAAAAACACAGCAACAGATCAGAGAGAAAGAGAGTACATTTCAGATAGTGAGGTGACATTTCAGCCTTGAATTCTCTCAGGATGAGTGGGGGGGGGGGGGCTCTTACAGCCCGATAACAAATTACAACCACGATAAGGCTTTTAATTACCTTGAGATGTGACGGGGAGGAATTCAAATTTTCCAGGAGAGGATCGAATGACACTCAGTGGAAGTATTTACTGTGGTGCTTGCTCATGTTCGGGGGCTGCTTCGCTGAATCCGGCCCACGGTGTCTTGAATCTGTGCAATGTACAATAAAATGTGTTTTTAAGTAGTTTGGTAGCACACGTTCGATATTAAAGACTCCCAGTTGAAGTTTATTGTCAAACTAAACATAAAACAAAGAGAATGATATGTTACATATTTAAAACGACATAACTTTGCCTTAATGATGGCTACCTTAAAGCTAGAGTGTGTAACTGTTTTTTTGTTCAACTACTCGAGAAAATTGCACTATCCTGAGTTTGTAGGTAAATATAATCATAAAATAATTACTGTGTAAACAAAAAATAATAATTCCCGGAAACTTTGTCTCGTTGCCTGTTTTTTTTCTTTTGTAAGTTGAATATGTTCAATAAATATTAAAAAATGGGTCTTTCCGAGGACCCCTTAGCTGCCTGCGCAATGCATGCGCAAAATGCAGCAATCATAAGGAATGACTCATTCTGTGCGATATCTTCATGCTTCAATGATAAAGGAAAACAATAACAGTCGTCTGCCGCCAACGAAATCCACACATCTTCTCGGGGACCCTTGAGCTGCCCAACAAGGTGCCTGACGTAAAATGAATGAAGCTCAGCACCGTCCGAGCGACGCATGAAACGCAGCAATAATAGGGAACTTCCAACAATTGCCTCTTCCGAAGAATCCACCTTCTGTCCTTCAAAACAGAATACAAATCTTGAAGAATGTTGTAGAATCATCACATAGTGACGTCAAAGCGACGCAACGGTTCTGTTGTTGCAATACTGAATTGCAGCCTAGAGGGCGACAGAATTTAGACATTATAGCTTTAGACGCTAAAACATAATGGGAAATGGCATAGACGAGCCAACAAATAGCGGCTGCTTTATTACATCTGGCACAGGGCGCCTTGACTCAATCTTGTTTATCTTATATACTTAAATACTTTTATCTTTCCCAAGGTTAGGAGCTTCATTTGCATATGTACGCTGTTTATCATACACACTAGATTACACTGATGCTCGCAAAGATGAGCGACTGTGAATAGCTTGCGCGACGCAACCTTGCATCTGTGTTGACTTTTCAGTTGAATATGTAAATGACACATGCCACATGTTTGCATAAAAGATCTATCGAACTGTATTTTGTTGTGGCATTCACCCAGGTGGGCTTCAGCAAACACAGGCGGGGTAAAAACTCCATGTCCGCACATAATGGGGTTTCGAAATCATCTGTGTCCACATAAAAACACATTTGTTGAGAATAGGTTACAAAAGGTAGTGTTTCAAGCCTCAATTTGGGGTTTCAAAGCCTGGTTTAGGGTTTAATCTCGGATTAGGTTTCGAATTTGGGTCAGAGTTACAAGATAGGGATCGGCTTTCGAAGTAGGGTTTCAAGCCTGAGTTAGTGTTTCAAATGAGTGTTTCAAAAAAGGGTTTTAAACAAGAGGTAGGATTTATAATCAGGGATGGGGTTTCATGTTAAATTTTCAAATTATTGCTTTAAGCCTCTTCAACATTTTACACTCATGTATTGTTGACATACTGGATGTTGTACATACATATTCGAGCAATTCAAGCAAGTACGGTGATAATGTGATTAGACATTTTATTATGAAATATAGTTTTGTTCCACGAGATAATGTTGCTCAAAGAACACGAGCCAGAAAGGTTTGAAGCGTCGACACCCGTGTTTGCAAAAGCTTTGTTTTTAACAACAAAAACAAGCTGGCCTTAGTTCCACATTTATATAATACAAAAAACAAAAAAAATGTTTTTAATCCAAAACACATGAATTGTGTCACCTCTGTGGTTTATTCAGCTGGCATTTGTGCTGGTCAAAAGAAAAAAAGAAAAAAACTCCCAGCAGCCCTTTAATTGGCTCCAGAGTTTTGTGGTGAACACAACACGACTGCAATGGATTCTAATAGGAAGGTGATATGCTCGATACGCTTTCTGGACACAATGTGAGCTACATGCTGTTCTTATGAGCTTTTGTTTGGGAGCGCAGATTGACACAAAGTAAAAAAAGAAATAAATAAAATACAAATCCACCAGATCCTGAGAGACCAAACACGATCCACGCCAGGAGGCTTTTTGATCTTCTATTTGATTTGTTTTCTCACCCATAAGAAATCATGGAAATAGAATTTTTTTTGTTCCAGCAGTTGGACTTTCCGGTTCCAAAAAAAAAAAAAAAAAAAAAACTCCCATGAGGTCGTACAATCTGAAATATAACACACATGAGAAAATAATAGGGGGAAGGGGTCCTATGGGTGAGCGGATTGTAGTAGAGTTTCACATGAGTGTTTCAAGTTTGGGTTAGGGTTTCAATTAAGGCTTTCAAATTATGGTTTCCCATAGGGGTGTAAAACAGGGTTAGGCTTTTGATGTAGGGTTTTTAAGCCTAATTTAGGGTTTCAAAAAAGCGTTTTAAACCTGAGTAAAGGTTTTAAATAAAGGATTTCAAAGTAAGGTTTCAAGCTTGGATCAGGCTTTCAAAGTAGGGTCTCAAACCTAGGTTAGTGTGTCAAGACAGGGTTAAGCTTTCAAAATAGGGTTTTCAAGCTGGGGTTGGGTGTTCAAGCCTGGGTTGGGGTTTCAAACTGGGTTTCAAGTCGGGGTCAGTGTTTCAAATGAGCATTAGGGTTTCAAAGTAAGATTTTAAGGCCAGGGTTTACGTTTTAAGTTCGGGTTTCAAATTAGTTAGTTTTTAGTGTTTCAACCCCAGGTCAGGGTTTCAAATTATGGTTCCAGGCCTGGGTTAGGGTTTTAAGGTAGGTATCCAAGTTTGAGCTAGGCTTTCAAAGTAGGGTTTCAAGCTTGGATTAGGCTTTCAAAGTAGGGTTTCAAAACTGAGTTTGGGTTTTAAACCTGGGGTTGGGTTTCAAATTTGGGCCTGAAGCCTGGGTTAGGGTTTCGAACAAGGGCTACCGTAGTGTTGATTTTACACTTGTATAACATTACATGTTAAAAACATTGTCGTCATTGTAATTTTCCCACAAACCCACTTTTGGAAAGTTAACGCACCATCTCGCCACATATTTACTTTTGAGCAGATTTCTCTTGGAATTGTAAACGGTCGGACCGTGCGAACGATTCCGATTTCCGATAATTTGGGCTCAGCTTGTGAAAAGTGATGAGCAAGAAGCGTGGACGACCGCGACACCAGCAAGAAAATCTCATTAGTTTTTTTTTTTTCCCACAGTATTGCAAAATGTCAAGCTCTCCTCCGTTGCTCTCGTCTAATCCCCTTTTCTCCACCGTCTTGAGATTCATCTTTCTTCAAGTCAGCACTTCCTAGATCAACACTTTTTCTAATTAAAACCTAAATTTGTTGCCAGCTATTAACTGGAGCACACGAGGAGGCGGGCGGGGAGGTCGATGTCATTGTCCAACAGAGCAGTTCCAAATTATTTCCCGTCCAACTTTGGATCCTTTTCTCTCTATCTGCAAAGTAAATGCGGCTTTTGTGATTATATTTCTGTCTGCGAGTAAATATTTTTACACACCGCAGGCGATGTTGGTCCTCGCCACACACGCCGGCTTAAGAGTTTAAACCTTAACACCGAGGCTCTGGATTGGCCTCAGGTGGAAAAATATGATTTTGCATACAGTATTCTCCAAGTCCTCACGATGTGATCGTCAAATGTAATCGGAATTTTAAACACTGAAAATCGGACGGTGCGAGTTGGAATTAAAAACTCACACTGTAAAATTGCTACAGTACAATTTCAAAGACATGACTAACAAATGTAAAAATCACGCAGAGCTGGTATGAACACGAGACAAAAAAATACAATTTTAAACTCAAATTGTATATAACACATTTGAAAATGGCAAGTTGGAATAAAGAAAATAATAATAATAATCGGATCATTCGAGTTTGACTAAGACAATTAAAAAAAAAAAAAATTGTACCATGTGAGTTGAAATTCAAAACACTTTTAAAAACCATCTCATGTGGACTGGAATTCAAAACTAACTTCTTGCCTTGCACGAAAATCGGCATCCGCCGGCATTTGCGCCCCGCCACAGATGCGCTGTTGATGAAAATAGAACCCTAATTCATTGTAAAAGTCGTACAGTGCGAGTTTAGAATTTAAAACACTTCATCATACAGTGCACATTTAAATATCACTGTAAGAATCTCATAGTGCAAGTTGGAATTCCAAATTTCGAACAGTGCGAGTTTGAAATTTAAAACAATTGAAAAAAAATGGCACATTGCGAGTTGTAACTTATAAATAGCACGCAACATAACTCTGAGGTTCTTTCCTTCGATGAACGTTTGCTTTCGAGTTCAGAATTTAGAAGATACGTGGAAAAATACAAGACTATCAATCAACCTACCATGCATGTTTTTGGGATGTGGGTGGAAACCGAAGTGCCCGGAGAAAACCCACGCAGGCACGGGGAGAACATGCAAACTCCACACAGGCGGGGCCGGGGATTTGAACCCCGGTCCTCAGAACTGTGAGGCAGATGTGCTAACAAGTGTACAAATCGGACAGTGAGAGTTGTAATTTTCATTTATTTTTTTGAAATCACGCAACATACTGTAAGTCTGGGCTTCTTTGAATGAAGTTTACAATACTTACTTCAATTTAGTCATGAACTGACTTTTTAAATTCAGCCCCCCCCCCCCCCCCCCACATGATGTCTTTGGCTTTCACGAGGAATCATCACGCAAGAAGAAGCAGACCATAATGAATTATTTCGTGAGAGTTTTTAATGGCTCGGGGGCACGTTTGTTTGGACTGAGGTGTTGACATGAAAGCATTTCTCTTTGTTTTTGGTTGCTTTGAATAGAATATAAATGAGGAGATATTTGGTTGGCAGTAAAAGCACCGCTGGAGTGAGGGAACGGCAAGAGGGCAGAGGAAGGCAGACTTTGCCAAGGATTAGTGTTGTCGAAAGGAGGGAAATAATTAAAAAGCACCTTATTTCCTGAGTTTGAGGGTACACTTGCAGGGGAGGGGCACGTTTGGGCAGTGATGTATAGCAACCATGATAACATCATTTATTGCTTTGGCTGCTCAAGCAATGTTTTCATTTTTGTTCCTTGGGCTTCGTGGCAGGCTTAGGGCTTCAAGCAAGGGTTAGGCTCTTAAATTGGGGTTTCCCTCTTGGGTTAGGGTTGCAAATTAGTGTTTCAAGGCAGGGTTTGCCTTTTGAAGCAGCTTTCAATCTAGGGATTTTCCAACTTGGTTAGGGTTTCAAGCATGGTTAGGGTTTCGAGCATGTGTTAGGGTTTCAAATTAGGGTTTTAAGACAGTTAGGCTTTCAAAATAAAGTTTCAAGGCTGTGATCAAGTTTTAAACTGGGGTTAGGGTTTGTAAAATGGGGTTTCAAGCCAATGTTAGGCATTCAATGTAGAATTTCAGGCTTACTTAGGATAGGTTTTCAAATAGGGTTTTCAAGCCTCGATAAATTTAGGCCTTGGACACGCTTTCAAACTTTTTTTTTCAAATTAGAAATTCCAACTAGGGTTTTATGCCTGTGTTAAGGTTTCAAACCCAGATTAAAGCTCTAAATTAGGATTTTTAAACCGTGGTTAGGGTTTCCTTAACCTTTAAACCTGTTTCAATGTAGGTTTGAAAGACATGATTAGTGTTTCAAATTGTAGGGTTCGGCCTTCAAAGTTGGTTTTCAAGCCTAGGTGTGTGGTTTCAAACTCAGGTTAGGGTGTCAATTTATGTTTTTAAACTTGGGTTAGGGTTTCAAACCAGGTCAAATTAGTAAAAGTAGGCTTTCATGAGAGGGTTAGGTTTTCAAATTATGGTTTCAAGACAAGCGGCACGGTGTCCGACTGGTTAGAGCGTCAGCCTCACAGTTCTGAGGTGCGGGGTTCAATCCCCGTCCCCGCCTGTGTGGAGTTTGCATGTTCTCCCCGTGCCTGCGTGGGTTTTCTCCGGGCACTCCGGTTTCCTCCCACATCCCAAAAACATGCATAAATTGGAGACTCTAGATTGCCCATAGGTGTGATTGTGAGTGAGAATGGTTGTTTGTTTGTATGTGCCCTGCGATTGGCTGGCAACCAGTTCAGGGCGTACCCCGCCTCCTGCCCGATGACAGCTGGGATAGGCTCCAGCACGCCCGCGACCCTAGTGAGGAGAAGCGGCTCAGAAAATGGATGGATGGATGGATGGGTTTCAAGACAAGATCAGGGATTCAAGGTATTGTTTAAAGATGGGATTGTTTTTTCCAATGTAGGTTAGGGTTTGATTTAAAGTAGGGTTTGGAGCCTGTGTTGGGAATTTTAGTGTTGGGTATGACTGCGTCTGTTTTCCCCCCTCCTGGATTTCCTCCATCGTTGTCTTTCCATCTCTCTCTCTCTCTCCATCTCTTTCTCTCTTCCCACAATTCCCTGACTAAAAACACATTTAAATGCAAACAAGGCTCATCCTCCCACGGGAAAAAGGCATTCAGTAAAAGAGGGGGGGAAGAAACCAAAATCCTCGCAATCTCTTTCCGGTTGTGCGGCGATAAAGAGACCAATCGAATCGCTTGTGACAGGAAGGATGCCCCAAGTCTGTCCGTCCGGCCGGCTGTCTGGAAATCCAAGTCAGTGTCCATCGAGGCGTGTAAAGTAGGATTGTAAAAATTGCTGTTTACTGCTCATTTCCTGCTCCCAGTGCTGAAGCTGAAGTAAAAAATTAAAAAATTAAAATTAAAGTCAACACTTCAAAAGGACCACTTAATCCCCGAAGTTAGGAAGAAAAAAAAAAAAAAAAAAAAAACATCCCAACAATTCAACGTTTACATTGGAGCAGATTTCCAAATAGGGTTTTGGGCCAGGGTTGGGAGTTTGAAGAGTGAGGTTCGAGCCAATGTTCGTGGTTTAAACAAGGGTCATGAGCCATGTTTGAAGCCAGAACAACAGTTTCAGGGTAGGGTTTCAAGGGAGCATTAGGGTTTCAAATAAGGGTTAGAGCTTCATATGGGGGTTTCAAGCCTGGGTTACGGTTTCAAGCTTGGGTCAGGCTTTCAAATTAGCATTTCAAGACACGGTTTGGGGACTCAAGTTAAGGTTTCAAACTAAGAATTCAAGCCAGAACCTAAAAGGTTTTGAGCAGGGTTACGGTCCAATTTAGAGTTACAATCCAGGGTTAGGTTTTTAAATTAGGGTTTCAAACCTGAGTGAGGTTCTCAAGCCAGGGTTACTCTTTCAAATTTTAAGGTAGGGTTAGGATTTCAAATTGGAGTTTCAAGTCATAGCTAGGGTTTTAAACCTGAGTTTAAGTCAATGTTAGGCTTTCAAATTAGGGTTTCAAGCCACCATTAAGGTTTCAAGTTAGGGTTTCAAACTTGAGTTATGTTTCCAAGCCAGGGTTAGTGTTTTAAATTAGGGGTTGAAGCCAGGGTTCGGGTTTCCAGTTAGGCTTCAAGCCTAGTTTGCGTTTCAAATTAGGGTCTCAAGCCTGGGTTAGAGGTCCAAGCCAGACTTAGGCTTTTAGAATAGGGTTTCAAAATGGGGTTAGGCTTTCAAACCAGCATTAGGGTTTCAAATGACAGTTTTAAAGTCTAGGTTAGAGTTTTAAACTAGGGTCTGGATTTCACATTAGAGTTTCAAGCCGTGGTTAGGTTCTCAAAGTGGTGTTTCGACAAAGATTACTGTTTAAAATTAGGGTTTCAAGCCTGCATTAGTGAGTCTTTCAAAGTAGGGTTTCTTGTCAGTGCCAAATAAGTGCTAACTCCCACTTTTTTCAACACAGTTCCATCTGCTGGACGTGGAGGGTCTCCGCCCCACTAACACAAAAAAAGAAAAAAAAAAAAAAAACTAACCAACAAGTGATTAAAAAGTAGCCTACTGCTCTCTTTTCTGTGCTGATATTTTGTAAAGATTGCCGTTAGCGCCTCTCTCTCATTGTCGTGCCTCAGATGTCAAAATGAAACTAATAGAACATTCCGGCTCACTACGTCCCAAAAGCAAAAAGCGTTTCACACGCGTAACTGCCGTGGCGTCTAGACCCGCTTGAGTTAAATGAATGACACAAGAGTCACAGAGGAGCTTACGTAACGCTCGCCGTCCCTCGTGCCCGACGGGACGCCGCAGCCCACTGGGTCATTTTCTAGGTCAGTGTTGGCATTAAAAAAAAAAAAAAAAAAGCACAGGGAGCTGTCGGGACATGACATGTCCGCTGTGAGGAACGTGTCACTTGAATTCCTTCGTTTTGCTGACTCATTTTCAGGTCATTTAGACTTCAAATGTCATTTCTACCAAGCTACAGTTTTTGATAGTTGGTGTTAGGGTTTCAAATTGGGGTTTCAAGCCTGGGTTTAGGTTTCAAACAAGGGTTAGAGTTCCAAAGTATGGTTTCAAGTCAAGGATGGGGTTCCTAAGAAGGGCTCTAAGTCAGGGTTAGTGTTTCAAATTAGGGTTTTAAGACAGGGTTAAAATTTTTAAAGTTGGGTTGGGTTTTCAAAAGACGGTTAGGGTTTTGAGGTAGGAATTCAAATGTTCAGCTTTAAGGACAGAATGAGGGTTTCAAAGTATGGTTTGCTAGGATTAGTGTTTCAAAATAGGGTTTCAAGACAGGGTTACAATTTCAAGTTAAGGTTTCAAGCCAGGGATCGGGTTTTATAGCAAGGTTTCAAGCAGGGATAGGGTTTCAAAGTAGGGTTTCAAGACCGGGTTGGTGTTTCAAAATAGGTCTTAAAACATGGTTAAGTCTTCAAAACAGGATTTGATGCTGGAATCTGGTTTTCGCGACTGGGCTTGGGTCTCAAACAAGGGTTAGGGTTTCAAGTAAGGGTTTCAAGCCAGGGTCTGGCTTTCAAAGTAGGCTTTTACAAGTTTGGCTTTCAAACAAGAGTTACAGTTTCAGATTCGGGTTTTAAGTCAGGATCAGAGTTGGGGTTTCAAGTTAAGGTTTCAACACAGGGATAGTGTTTAAAAGTATCTTTCAATACAGGGTTAAGGTTTGAAATGAGGGTTTCGGGGCAGGAATAGTGGTTGAGGTTACAAGTCTAGGCTAGGGTTTGAAGCCAGGGTTCAAATCAGTGAGTTTGTGGGCTTTAAAGGACTATTGTAGAGATGTCAATTAAAAACACATCCTAAATAAAACACGATTTCATTGGTTGTTTAGCTAGCACAGAATGGCACAATAAATGTCACTTTTATAGCCGAGAATCAGTTTGTTAACATACTTAGAAAGGTAGTTTGAAGCCTTTACTTAAATTTTTTTTTTTTTTTTTTTTTTTTAAACACGTCTTCTCGAGCCAGAGAAGCACAATTACTCCCATGAACTTTAACCCCAGAGGCCATGGAAGGTTTACTTCAAGTGATTTTCACCGCTAATCGCCAGGGAAAATCTCCTGTCGGTGCGTGACCATGGTAGCCCGGAAGGGAAATTATTCTCTCTGCGCACAAAAGCAAACTTAATGAACAGGAAGCCAATATAATTGTGCCTTTTAGCCAAGCGGCAATAATTAAAAAGAGAGCCTTTTTTTTTTTTTAAGATACAGAATAAAATGTCCCTTTTCATTGTCCCCCGTTGGTCTAACTGCCCATTCCGCACTTATACTGTGTTCAAAAGGACGTACTCTACATTTAGTCTTTTTTTTTTTTTTTTTTTCAATGAAGACATCTTGCTAGAGTAGAGCTGTGCACATCAATCAAGTAACAAAAAGTAAGTTTATAAAAAAAAAAAAAAAAAAAAAAAAAAAAAAAACTTCCTTGTCAATGTCTATTCAAAATGGTGCGACGGCTGCAAAGATTTATTTCTTCATTTTGGTGTGAAGAAAGTTCAACAAAGAAGTCATGACGAGTTCAGAGGAAAGTTGGGAGACTTGACAAATTTGGTTCTCAAGCCAGAATTACGGTTTAAAATTAAGGTTTCAAGCCAGGGTTAGAATTCCAAGTTCAGGTTTCGAGCATGGGTTTGGGTTTCAAACTAGGGTTAGGGTCTCAAGCCAGGTTTCAGAGTTCAAACAAGGGTTAGGGTGTCAAGCCTGGGTTAGCGTTTTAAACTAGGGTTAATGTTTCAAATTATTTTTTCAAGTCAGTGTCAGTGTTTCAAGTTCAGGTTTCAAGCCAAAGTTAGGGTTTTAAAATGGGGATTCAAACAATCATTTATGGTAAGTTAGGGTTTCAAGCCAATGTTAAGGTCTCAAACCAAGGTTAGGCTTTCAAAGTAGGATTTCAAGCCATTCCAACTTCAGGTTTTAAACTTGGATTAGGGCTTCAAATGAGGTTTTCCGCTTTTAAAATGGGTGACAAGCCTGGGTTAGGGTTTTAACTTTGGTTTTCAAGCCAATGTTAGAGTCTAAAACCAGGATTATGGGTTTAAATTAAGGTTTCAAAGAAGGGTGAGTGTTTCAAAGTAGGGTTTCAAGCAATGGTTAGGGTTTTAAATTAGGGTTTTAAGCCATGGTTTAGGTTTTAAGTTAGACAATCAAACCTGAGTTAGGGTTCAAAGTCATGGTTAGATTTTCAAACAAGGGTAAATGTTTGAAAAGCCTCCACTTCCTTGGGCAGCTTGGTGTCCCTCAAGGTAGCCTCCCGAGGCCTCTCCTGTTTTCACCTTATCTTCTACCTTCAGCAGTGTGGATGATTTCAAAGGTGATATGTGAAAGCTATCTCTGCTTATTGATCCGCTCAATGCCGTTGGGGACTGGATGGCTGCAGACCCCCCCCTGAAAATAATTCATCAAAGATTAGCTCCTTTCACCCCTGAGAAAGTTGGAGGTCCTTGCTTTAACCAAAATTAAAGTTTAGTATTTCAACATTAGAAATGCTCATCCATGCATTTCTCTTCTCTTATATTGACTGAGCTGTTTTTTTGCCTGACTCAGCAAATTTTCCCTCGATGGATGCTGCTGCTGCTGCTGCTCTGCCACTTAAAAACTTATTTTATGGTTTTATCTTTTATTACCTTACACCTACCACCCACTGCAAGCACTGTAAAACTTTCAAAACATATTTCACATACACATTGGAATGCATTAGTCAAATATCACCGGTGATCGAAATCACAGGGGGGAAAAAAACAATTAGTCTACTCAATGCAACACGAGCATTGAAGCAGGAGCTCAAAATGTTGAAAAAGAAATTCTAGCATCACATTAACTCTTTTTTTTTTTTTTTTTAAATACGAATCAATTCATTATTATTTTTTTCCAGAGTGGATCAAGCTAATTTTGTCAAATTGTTCATCCCTTAAGCAAAACATCAGGTTAGGGTTTGTCTTTGAGCTAGTTAGATTACTTTGGGGAAAAAGGACTCTTCTTACAAGATTACTCTTTTTTCCTTGAAAAAGGAAAGGTTATCTCTAAAAATAATTTTTTTTTACTTTTTCTCATAAATTTACAGCTTATTCGCATAGTAAAAACTAAATGAAGCTCCTCCCCTCACTTCAACATTGACACCATGATAGCGCCAAAGCACCCCAAAAATTACAAAAAGTTATGTTTTCTTAAAAAGCTGTATTCATATGACAAAAACGTTGAGAACATGTGGAATCTTAAAACATTCATTTTTTAAAAGTTGGTATTTTTCGTAATCTTACTAGCTTTTTAAGAAAAAAATCTTATGATGACAAAAGGTCACGTTTATATTAGACAGCACTTTGGCTTGAGCACAAAGTTCTGATAGTTCTGATAGTTCTGAAAAAAATGCAAGTATGCGGGATAACACAATATCACATTTTATTCTTCGAAAAAAATATGCCTGGTAAGACATTTTTCTCAGAAAAAATGTTTTGTTTCTCATGATACTAATACTTTTTTCTTGAAAGAAATAAAAATGTAGGCTCCTAATTACATTGGTCTGACTCACAGCCTGCATAGAACCCAGCACATTCTGAATGTCTGACAAAGGTTAAAATATGATTTTAAAAAAGCCCTGGATGCCGAGTAGACACACACGGCGCTGTGCCCAACCATCATCGTGTCCTTCCACACTCACACAGCAAATGTGCCATTTCCCGATAAAAGTGTCGCGTGTGTCGCAGGGGCCAGGAACCTTTTTTTCAGCCTCCCCTGCCAACGCGTTCACTCAAACTGGATGCGTTCCCGGCACACGTCGAGAGCGGCGGTGGTGTCCCGTAGAATGAGAACGGCTGAAGGTGCGATAATGCAAAGTAAGCAGCACCTCGGTGCAAAAATACACCACCGCGGACGGATGTGCCAAAATCAACAGCAGGCGAGGGACGAGGGGACAGGGGTCAGTCATTTAAAAATACTTTTTTTTTTTAAAAAAAGGAACTTCAAGGCCAAAGAGGATTTTTCTTGTGATGGCAGGTAACGTGTTTGTGGTGAGTTTGGCCTTCGCCGACCTGGTGGTGGCGTTCTACCCGTATCCTCTGGTCCTCTACGCTCTCTTCCATGATGGATGGGCACTAGGCAACACTCAGTGCATGGTAAGACCTTTAACAAATGTACACTATTCTTGTATGATGACTTTTTTCAATTTAAAAAAAGTGTCTTGTTTTTTGTTTTTTTTTACCAAAAACATTTATTTTAAAAAATGTGAGCAACTCTATTCTCATTGGATAGCAACCTTTATCTTGAAAACTAAGACTTCCTAAAAAACAATAATTAAATAAATTAATTAACAAATAAATAATTATAATAATAATTGTCAACAAAAAAACAGTTTATTCTTGTAAGAGTTTGACTTTTTCTCAAGAAAATCTTTTATTCAATATTATTTTAATAATTTACACTTTTTTCCTCAACAAAATTACTTAATTCTCATATAATTAATACTTTTGGTCCTGAAAAAATGTAACTTTTTATCTTGGAAAAAAATTATTTTTATTCTTTTCAGATTATAATCTTTGTCTCAAAAAAAAATACAATTATATAATTATAATTGTTGTTAAAAATATAGATATTAAATTCTTAAAAATAAGACTTAAGTCTTGAAAAATCAGAAATAAACGTTTTTACTAAAAATAATTTTGGATTTTTTATCTTGAAAATATGTGACTTTGTTTTCACAAGATGATTTTATTTCCTTACAAATACGACTTTTTTTGCAAAAACAAGTACTGTGTTAAAAAACAAAAATTCTGACTATTCTAATATTTCAACTTCTAAAAATAATTTTGACCTTTTAATAGTAGCATTTTTTTAATGCTACTTTATTCTCGCAAGATTTTTTCCCACAGAAATGACTTTTTTTTTTAAGTGACATAATTCTTGCAAGATAACCACTTTTAATATAAAAATATAATAAAAAAGAAAAAGATCAGAGTCCTCCGCCTTCTAAAAATTATTTTGACTTTTTAATATTGAAAAAAAATTATTATTCTCAGAAGCTTCTCCCCCTCCCCCAACAGAAAAAGACTTGAAAAAATGTGACTTCATTCTTGCAAGATTCCTTTTTTTTCCCCACCAAAAATGAAACCAATGAACCAAAAAAACAATGAAAAAAAATCTCACTCATCTCCTAACATTCTGACGTTTGGTTTTCAGTGTATTGCTAACACTTCCCGGTCCTGTGTCCATTTTGTGGTCAGGTGAGCGGCTTCCTGATGGGCCTGAGCGTGATCGGTTCCATCTTCAACATCACGGGCATCGCGGTCAACCGTTACTGCTACATTTGCCACTCCTTCTCCTACAGCCGTCTGTACAGCTACCGCAACACGCTGCTGTTCGTGGCCTTAATATGGCTGCTGACGGTAGTGGCCATCGTGCCCAACTTCTTCGTGGGCTCGCTGCGCTACGACCCGCGCGTCTACTCGTGCACCTTCGCCCAGAACGTCAGCACCTCCTACACGGTGGCTGTGGTGGTGGTGCACTTCCTGGTGCCCATCGCCGTGGTTACCTTCTGCTACCTGCGCATCTGGATACTTGTCATTCAGGTCAGTTTGTTGTTGTTTTGGTGACCTCACAGGCAGCAAATGACTAGAAACGTAACAGAAGCATCCAGAAAAAAAAAGTAATCCTGTGAGGATCAAGTTGTATTTTTTTTGACCAAAGTCACAATCTTATTTTGCAAAATAGGGGCATTTTCTTCAAGAAAGAGAAAGTCGTCTTTAAGAAAATGTCTAATTTCAAGAAGAAAATCACAATCAATATATTTTTAGAAAGAAAAGGCATAATCTTATGATCCAAATAAATTGGATTTTTTTTCATAAGCCGGCGAGAAAGTTGCAGCCTTTCAAGAAAGAAAGGTTTTGTAATCGTACGGGGGAAAAAAATGTAATCATACTGTTCTTACCACAAAAAGTAATTTGAAATTGAATGAATGAAAGTCACAATCCTTTGAACAAAAAAAGTATTTTTTTTGTATTTAAGGAGAAAAGGCGTAAGTCTTTTTTTATTTACAAAAAATATATTTTTTTTATTAATCTTACAAGTTGTAGCTTTTCAAGAAAAAAATCTCATGATACAAAGTCATGTTTTCATACAACAAAAACCTGACTTTTTTATTATAATGTTCTTACTTTTAAAAAAAAGTCATTTTAAAAGTCACAAACCTACGACGAAAAAGTCTTTGCTTTGGAAAAAAGTTCAAAAGAGGTTTTTTTGTTTCAAGAGAAAAGTATTTTTTTATAGAAAACAGTTGTCTTTTTTTCATAATATTACGAGAAAGTTGTTGATTTTCAAGAGAAAAATAATTCATTCAAAATTTAGGTTTTTGTTGTTGTATGATTGTAACAATCATAGAGCAATAACTTTCTGTGGGGATTTGTAACATTCTTAACACAAAAAGTAATTTTAAAATTCATAATTCTATGACAAAAAGTCTCTGTTTGACAAAAGAAAAGCCCTAAGAACTTTTTATTGCAAGAGAAAAGGTGTAATCTTTCGACAGTCTTTATTAGGAATAACCGTTGGAATTTTTCGTAATATTCTAAGAAAGTTGTAGCTTTCCAAGAAACAAATCTCATGAAAAAAATTGGGGTTTTTTTTATTTGAAAATATATATATTTTTTTTTTTTCTATTATTTTTAGTACCACATAAATTACTTTTAAAAGTCCTTGAAAAATAGGTTGTGATGAAAAAGTCCTAATCTTAAAAGAATAAAGTTGTATTATCTCATATGACAAAAAGTCGTATGTTGTTGTTTTTTAATGTAACCTTATGATAAAAAAGTTATAAACACATGGCAAAAGTCAAATTTGAATGTTTTAATTGTTTAATTTTTTATTTTATATTTATGTTCAATATAGATTTTTAGGGAGGACAAAAGTCCCTATCTTGTAAGAAACATTTTTTATTATTTATTACAGTTTTTGTTTTTATTTTAAAAAGCCTGGAATTCTAAGAGGAAAAAAAAAAAAAAATATTCATTTTATCACAAAAAGTCCTACTATTTCGAAACAAAAGTCATGATGTTAAGACAATAAGGCATTTTTGAGCGGGAGAAATGATTCTGAAAATGCTAGCATCTGTAAATAATGCTCACCTCAGTGGACCAAATCATAACAGATCCAAACTGCTGTTTTTTTGTCAGAATGTGGAAATAACGACCTTTAAATTTGTGACCCAACCGCCGCACGAGTCAGGATAATTCTTTAAATGCCACAACATGCCGTTTAAATCCTTCCTGACATATTAACATTTCAGCGTGACCACGTTGATCTTTAACAAGCCAAAATTCAACGCTTTCCTATACCTGTGTTTCTGGGCACGTGCGCCAATGCCAGCGTACGTGTGCACAAGAAAAGGACATTTTCTTCAATTACACTATTGGCGTAGTCAAAATATGATCAGAGATACAATACAGTAACACCAAGATCGATATCGTACTAATAAAATCATACATGACTGCACTTAGCTTATAGTGACATGTACACAAGCTTGTGATAACCTGGCATGAACTGGTCAAAACACCCACAAACAATCCTAAAATGCTCACTGAACTAAAATCTCTGGACATTTGCTAATGGTTCGAAAACAAAGTCGAGAGCAATTTTGAAAAGGAAGTGAAACGTGTTTTGTTTTTTGTGGGTTTTTTTTGTTTTTTACAAAAACAGTAACAATGTTACTATGAAAAAAGTTTTATTTTGGGAGAAAAAAAACATTTACCTCAACAAATCTTGAACAGAAAAACTTACTTTTTGGGGGCGGGGTTGATAAAACTTGCAATCGTAAGGAAAAAAGTCATACTTTTTGAACAAATGTTGTAACCATACCACCTGAAAAAAAAATTATTGTCGAAACATTGCACTTTTTTGAGAGGATTGGATCTTTCTTGACAAATAAACAACTTTTTATTGTATGATTACAAGTTTTTTTCTAAAAAACTTTTTGAAGGTTTTCTAAAATCCATCTCTATCATAAGAGTATGACTTTTTAAGTAAAAATAAAATTATTTTCTAAATATAAAGTATGACTTTTTGTCGTAAGATTTTTTTACAGAAAAAATTTGGGGGAAAATATATATTTAAAAATATATATTTTTAGAGAAAAAGTCTGAGGATAAAATAAATATTTTGTGAGAAAATAAAATATGTACAGTAACTACTCTCGTAACATTACAACATTTTACCCGAACAAAATACTTTTGTACTTGTAAAAGATTATGACTTTTTTCTTGAAAATATGACATTATTCTCATCAGATTCAATTTTTTTTCCTCAACAAATATGACTGTTTTCCCTGAAAGAATAAAACATATTTTACGAGCAAAATTCAGACTTTTCTGGTTGAAAGAAATACAACTATTGCCCTAAGATTCCATTTTATTTTTCAAAAAATTCAACCCTTTTTTCCACACAAAAAAAATGATTTTTATTGAGATAAAATAAATGATTGAAAAAAAAGTAAAAAATTTGTAAATAAAGTTGTAATTGTATGACAATAAAGTCCTAATCTTCTGAGAGTTAAGTAGATTTTTAGAAAATTATTTTTTAGAGAAACAAACAAATGGTTACGAGAAAAAAGTCAGCATATTTTCCCAACAATTTTGTAATTGTGAAGTTTACGTTTTTTTCCTCTGGTCCATGCTTGCAGGTGCGTCGCAAAGTGAAGACGGAGGAGAGCCCTCGCCTGCGCCCGAGCGACTTGCGCAACTTCATCACCATGTTCGTGGTGTTCGTGCTGTTTGCCATCTGCTGGGCGCCCCTCAACCTTATCGGGCTGGCGGTGGCAGTGGACCCGTCGCGCGTGGTGCCACTAATCCCAGAGTGGCTCTTCGTGGTCAGCTACTTCATGGCCTACTTCAACAGCTGTCTCAACGCCGTTATCTACGGCCTGCTCAACCGGAACTTCCGCAACGAGTACAAGCGCATCGTCACCTCCGTGTGGGTGACGCGCCTCTTTGTCACAGAGACGTCGCGGGCTGCTACAGACGGCCGCAGTCTGCGCAGCAAGCAGTCACTGCCGCCGCCGCTCAACAACAACGAGTCGCTGAGGGACCGCGCCAACAACAAAGACTGAGCGTGTTAACGTGACGACGCACAGATTGGTCGCACGTGAACTGCCTGATGAACTTCCAAAGCCTCAAAAACGTCCGACTTGCATCTCTTGAGTGCCACTTTAATAAAAACCAGAGATGATAATCAGGGTATGTCAGAATTTAGTAGGAAACGCAACGTTAAAAAAAAAAAAGAAGAAATAATAGAAATTGCTACAAATATAAAATCCAGGAACTTTTCATTCTTGGTACTTCCTTTGCCAACATTTGTGACAGACTACAGTATCGCTCTGTCAAACTATATTTTTTAAATGAAACAATAAACAGCTAGGATGCTAAAAGTAGTTAAGATAGCATATATCAAGATAGCACACTGACTACACTGACTTAAAAAAATGCACTAAGACGGAGTGATAAAGATTTACATCATGCCCTGTGGTCGGGTACTATTTCAAATGAGTGCTAAATATTTCTAATTATGCCCTGTGGTTGGGTACTATTTATTTTTAAGTGAGAATTGACAAGAGGCTAACAGCTGGCATGCTAACAGCTAAGAGTCATTAAGATAACATACCGTATATGGCAAGATAGCAACCGGAGTACTAAAAGCACTGAGGCAGATTGATATTTTACATTGTGGGCTGTGGTCGGGTACTATTTCGAATGAGAATTAATAAAATACCAACATGCTAATAGTTAGCATGCTAACTACTGCTTTGGACCCCTAATGTTCATTTGGGAACATCCCGTGCCTCAACGGATTACATGCTAGTGTGCAAAAGCAGACTGAAATTGGGAGTTGACTGCTTACATGTTACCAGTTTGTATGCTACAATATAGCATGCTAGCAACCAGCGTTGGAACCATAATGTTCACTTATCAAATGCTCCTATTCTCTTCACTTGAATGCCACTTAAGTCAAACCAGAGATGATAATCAGGAAGTTGCTGTGTGCTCA
The DNA here is from genome assembly GCF_024500385.1 of Phyllopteryx taeniolatus. Lineage (NCBI taxonomy): Eukaryota > Metazoa > Chordata > Actinopteri > Syngnathiformes > Syngnathidae > Phyllopteryx > Phyllopteryx taeniolatus. The sequence goes on from NC_084518.1 coordinate 15,912,501, forward strand.
CACCAGAATTTAGTCGGAAATGCTACAAAAATTTCCAGGAACGTATTATTAATTAATTATTATTGTTTATTTATTTATTGTTAATATTTATTCATACTGTATGGTGCCACTAGCTGTCGCTAGCCTGTAAGCTGACAATTGTGACCGACTATAGGCTTGCTTGCCCAGTTTAACTTTTTTTTAAAATAACAATTCTAACAAAACTAACAGCTAGCACAATGGATTATAGGTGCTAATGAAGCCGCAAAACCATCAAAAGCCTACTGAAATATATATGAATGCTAACATGCCAACATTTGTTATGCTAGCATGTAGCAAGGTACCATTTTGAGTACAAAATATGCAGACAGGTTGATAATGTGATGTACCTCTGATTGCACAGGAAAGTATTTCAACTGAGAATTGAGAAGATGCTAACATGCTAACAATTAGCTTTCTAACAACCTTCATTGGACCCCTAATGTTCATCTGGGAACATCCCCTACCTCAATAGACTACCGCCAATGTGCAAAAGTACAGCTCAAATGCCAACATGCTAACATGCTATATGTTACCATATAGCAGGAAAGAAGACCTGAGTACAAAAAGTGGTAAGGCAGATTGATAAGGATTTTTTTCATCTACTGTGGTTGGGTACCATTTCAAATGAGAATTGATAAGATGCCAAGAGCAGGCATGCTAACAACCTTCTTTGCGCCCTTACTGTTCATTTGGGAACATCCCGTGCCTCAGTGGACTCTGTGCTAATGTGCAAAAGCCTACTGTGAATTGATAAAATGCTAACATGCTCACAGTTGGTGTGCTAACATATAGCATGACACCATCCTGGGTGAGCCAACTAGTTTTTGGCACTTGTACTTCGTAGAACTCAAATTTTTATATTTTATTTATTTTATTTGACTTATTCCTGGAACTATAATATTTATGTGGAATTATGTGGGAATGTTAGGGTTTTTTTTGTTGTTGTTTTTAATAATCACCGTGCACTTTTTGTACAAAATTTCTCACAAGAATGGGAAATGAGTTTTCAACATGGCCTGTTCTGATGTATACAGATGTATACTGAGCCGAAATGTAGTCAAACTTAGTAAATAATTCCCAATCAGGAAGTTGTTCTCCACTCACAACGTGTTAGCAAACATGGCTGCTCGCTCGCTGCGTGTGATGTAGCACCTTGAGGATGCCTCACCATTGGACAATCTGTTTCATTTAATTGTTATATGTAGATTACATTGTTCCTGCTTTGAGCGGCTGAAGCATTTTATTTCAAATGTGGAAAATGTAACAATGAAGCAAAAAAAGCTACAAACGAATCAAATTTAAAAATATATTTTGTTTTTGTTTATTACATTAACATACATTACTATTTTGTGTATTTTACTGGTTTTCTGGTTCTATGTAATTTATTTATTTCAATGAATTAAGGACTAAAATTAAAACAATTAAGTAATCCACAAAATATTTTTTTAATGTAAAAATGTACTTTTTATATATATTAATTTAATGTAATTAATGTCATTATTTTTAATAAATCAACAACTCAATGAAATTCAGCAAGACAACAATTACATTAAAAAAATTCTCATTAAAAATAAAATAATTAATTTATATTTCTTATGAATAGAGAAGGAAATTTGTACTAAATTACTGAAATAAATTAACAAAGATAATTATTTTACATGTATTGCTTAATAATGAATGTACAATTTATACATTTTAAAATAATAATAAAAAATATTAATTAAATAAATTTTAATAAATGATTTAGGTAAATTATTCGATTTGATTAAAAAGGCTTACATTTTAAATTAAATCAATCCTACCGCTTCACTTTTTTATTTATTGTATTTTATTTATTATTAAGTAAATTAAGAACTAATTTAAATACTAATTTAAATTACATGACTTTTTTCTTAAAAAATATCAACTTGCATTTTTTTTAGCCACGTTTATTGTAATTCATTAGATTTTTTAAAATAAATTAAGAACTCCATTAAACCAAATGAATTTAAATTCATATTAATAAGGTGTTTTTAAACAAAAATACAATTTGGACATGCTTTTCATTGGGCATAGCCGCTGTGCAATTTACTGTAATAAAGTTCATAGTGTTACGGTATATGTAAGAAAAATTTTAAAGAACAGCTGCTCTACCTTCCACATCACACACAGTCGCCTCATATCTACAGTATATTTTTTGTGGTTAATTTATTTTCATATCAACAAAATATTCAGTGTAATTTATAGTGTCTCTTGTTCTTGTTGTTATTCAATGACATTCATTGCCGCTTCTCTCGCCATCTCAGGGCGCCTTTTCTTGTTTTTTCCAAAATCTTACGAAAATATTTTGTAAATTAGTGTCAGTGTGGACTTTTAATTGTCGTCATTGGACGTGTTTTTTGAAAATGTTGTTTTTAAAACTCTCACGCCGGTGGGAGTTCATGTCACGCAATTAAAAGTTTGCTCTTGGTTTCTGTTTGACCTGTGCTGCCCGAAAGCCGCCCCAACTGCAGGCCTTCACCGCCGCCTGAGCGCTCTGTGCTTTAATTGACCGCTGTGCGTGTCGCCTTCGCGGCGCATTTAACAAATCGTCACGTCAAAGCGTTTGGCGTTCGCGCGTGAAATGGACAAGGCCACATTAAAATCGGGGTGAAAATGTAAAAAAGTCGGATGTCCTCGAAATGCTCAGTGGGCGAGAGAGGAATGCTGGGAAAGGGAAGCTAACATGTCTAGACTGAATAATGAAAAATAGTCCTGCAGCTAATACGCTAACATTTGCTATTCTAGCATATACCAAGATAGCAACCTGAGTACAAAAAAATTAATAATCTGCGGATGACAATTGGTCAAATGCTAACATGTTATCAGTTCGTATGCTAACATACAGCAAGATACCAACCCAGGTAAAAAAGTGATAGGTAGATTGATAGGGATTCTACACCATGCCTTTTACTCACGTACTTTTTCATATGTAAACGGGTAACACGCTAACAGGCTATCAGCTGCTATACTAACATATAGCAAGATGGTAACCTGAGTACAAAAAGCATGCATCGTTCTCTTTAGTCAGGTGCTTTTTAAACAACAATTGATTAAATACTCACATGTTATCAGTTGGTATGATAACATACAGCAATATACCAACCTTGGTACAAAAAAGCATTAAGGCAGAGATCAACATGGATTTTACTGTACATCATACCATGTGGTCAGGGCCTACTTCAAATAAGAATCGATAAAAAGCTAGCATGCTATTAGTTGGTCATCATACCTTTTAGTTGGGTAATATTTCACATTATAATTGATTAAATGCCAACAAGCTTTCTGTCGGTATGCTAACATACATCAAGCTAGCTACCTGCAAAAAAAAAAAAAAAAAAACATTAAGATCCTCCATCATTCAGATACTAGACTCAAATGACAGTTGATGAAATTCTAACATGCTATCAGTACTATTTCAAATTCGAAGTAATAAACTGCTAAAATGCCATCAGTTGCTATGCTAACATAGCAAGATAGCAACCCAAGTACAAAAAGAGCTATGGCAGATTGCTAATCACTTCACATGGTGACATTCATACTATTTTATCAGGACAACTGATAAAACGCTAACGTGTGACCAGCTGGCATGCTAAAATATAGCAAGCTAACACCCGGAGTATAAAAAGTGCTAGGCAGATCAATAAGCACTTTACATGGTTATATTTACACCATTTCAGATGACAATTGATCAAACACTAGAATGCTAACAGCTAGCATGCTAAATATGATGTGACGATCAAAGAAACATTGATATTTTAGTCCCTTTACAAGAATTTGAAGTTCCTTTGAGGTGTGTTTTGCTTTTAGAAGCCAAAGTAGAGACTTTTGGCTAAAGGGATTAGCATTTCATGGAGTAAACTTTGCAAACACCTGAGGTCTTTTTTTTTTTCTTTTTTTGTGGCAAGGTGATAGCTGACACTCAACACAACACTGTCACATTTCAACGCCTTCCCTTTCACTGCATGTGTACAAGTAGACGTGTTGCGGACATTTACACAGTAGCAGTATGAACAAACGTGGAGTAATCATGAGCTATCACTCTCTTTCTCTTTCTCTGGTCTGTTGCTGTTAATGCAGCTCGCCCGCGGCCAAAGTGATGTAACAATGCTCATTGACGCCGCTGCAAACAAATAGGCCACAATGGATGCCTTCAATCTGCATGCCGTGAGTCAAATGTTGCTTATGACGAGCAGCACAAGACGCCTACTGTATAATTAATGATTAATTATTAAAAGCCACACGGTGGAGTTTATGAAGTGGTTATAGAAAATTACTTATTATTGATTGTCCTCAGGCTATAGAGCAACAATATTTAGTTCAAGTCTATGCATTTCGGCCACATGGAAACAGAATAGGTTAGTGAAAAATGATTTGATCCAAGGGGGAAAATGATGACATTTTTATTTATTTTATTGTGTTAAGTTTTCTATTTTACTGTTATATATTAGGCGGAGTGGTGGCCGACTGGTTAGAGCATCAGCCTCACAGTTCTGAGGAGTGGGGTTCAATCCCCAGCCCCGCCTGTGTGGAGTTTGCATGTTCTCCCCGTGCCTGCGTGGGTTTTCTCCGGGCACTCCGGTTTCCTCCCACATCCCAAAAACATGCACGTTAATTGAAAACTCTAACTTGCCCGTAGGTGTGAATGTGAGTGCGAATGGTGGTTTGTTTGTATGTGCCCTGCGATTGGCTGGCAACCAGTTCAGGGTGTACCCCGCCTCCTGCCCGATGATAGCTGGGATAGGCTCCAGGACACCCGCAACCCTAGTGAGGAGAAGCGGCTCAGAAAATGGATGGATGGATGGATATTACATATTATATTTATTTTACCTTATTTGTTTTATATTATTTTTGTCTTATTTTATTTTATTACGTATGGTTTTGGTTTGTTTGGGTCATACATAACAGAACCGCTATTAAACATATAACATGAATACACTTCCATTTTTTTACATCTAAATCCACCAATTTAATTAAAATGTTGCTTTTCTCGCTGTGCCTTTTCCTAAAAAGGACTTTCTTCCACCTTCTAGTTGGCTAATTTGGTAGAGAAGTTAGGGCGGTTACAGCGCCACCTGCTGTAAATTTCTGCCAACGCCTCATCAGCATTCTAGACCTCTCCTTGTTATTCAGTTTTTTGGGGGGATAAATGTTTGCTGCTGTGGAGGAAGTATGTGGGGGGAGGGGTGCTTGCGTCACGCTCGACTGCCGCCGCTCACGGCTGATGTTCACTGACACGAATTCTCCGACAGGTGCGGCACCCGGATGCCCGCAGGACGCTCTGAGTGAAAACATGGACCAGAAGAGGGACGTGTGGAACGTGATCCGTCCAGACATGTGACGGGTGCAAAGGCTCGCCTGTTATTGCGAAGCTAGTCAGAGCCTGGAAAAAGATGTGTGATAATAAAATCAATCAAAGCCTTGCCTGCGGTTCATATGGAATATTTCACCCACTTTTGCAGCTCATGATTCATCTTGAGACTTTGACAAAGCTAATAAAACAATTAAAGACACACAACTCCATCCATCCATCCATCCATTTTCTGAGCCGCTTCTCCTCAGTAGGCTCGCGGGCGTGCTGGAGCCTATCCCAGCTATCATCGGGCAGGAGGCGGGGTACACCCTGAACTTGTTGCCAGCCAATCGCAGGGCACATACAAACAAACAACCATTCGCACTCACATTCACACCTACGGCAATTTAGAGTTGTCAATTAACCTACCATGCCAGTCCCAAGCCCAGATAGGAAAGGGGAGAAGGAGACTTGGTGGTGGAACCTCAAAGTACAGGAAATCACACAGGGAAAGAGGTTAGCTTAGAAGAAGTGGGACACTGAGAGGACTGAGGAGAGGAGAAAGGAATACATGGAGATGCAACATAGGGTGAAGGTAGAGGTGGCAAAGGCCAAACAAGAGGCATATGATGACATGTATGACAGGTTGGGCACTAAAGAAGAAGAGAAGGATCTACACAGGTTGGCCAGACAGAGGGATAGCGATGGGAAGGATGTGCAGCAGGTTAGGGTGATTAAGGATAGATATGGAAATGTATTGACTGGTGCCAGTCGTCTGCTGGATAGATGGAAAGAATACTTTGAGGAGCTGATGAATGAGGAAAATGAGAGAGAAGGAAAAGTAGAAGAGGCAAATGTGGTGAACCAGGAAGTAGCAATGATTAGTAAGGGGGAAGTTAGAAAGGCACTAAAGAGCATGAAAATGGAAAGGCAGTTGGTCCTGATGACATACTGTACTTCCTCTAGAAGAGGTGACTGGAGTTTTTGACCAGCTTGTTCAACAGAATTCTAGCGGGTGAGAAGATGTCTGAGGAATGGAGGAAAAGTGAGAACAAGGGTGATCTGCAGAGCTGTGGGAACTATAGAGGGATAAAGTTGATGAGCCACACAATTAAGTTATGGGAAAGAGTAGTGGAGGCTAGACTCAGTACAGAAGTGAGTATTTGCGAGCAACAGGATGGTTTCATGCCTAGAAAGAGTACCACAGATGCCTGGGGTGTTGATGGAGAAGTACAGAGAAGGTCAGAAGGAGCTACATTGTGTCAGTGTAGAGCTAGAGAAAGCCAATGACAGAGTACCCAAAGAGGAACCGTGGTACTGTATGTCTGCAGTGGCAGAGAGGTATGTTAAAATAATATAGGACATGTGTGAGGGAAGCAGAACAGTGGTGAGGTGTGCTGTTGGTGTGACAGAGAAGTCTAAGGTGGAGATGGGACTGCATCAGGGATCAGCGCTAAGCCCCTTCCTGTTTGCAGTAGTGATGGAGGAGGATGCAGAAGACAGGCTTACGTGGAAAAAAGGATGACACGCTGTGGCACCCCCGAGCCGAAAGGGAAAGAAGAAGATACATTATTTTATAGTAAAGTAGCATTTAGTTTAGTTTAGTTTATATATATATATATATATATATATATATATATATATAGTACTTTAAAATGGATGGATGGACTTTATTATACATAAGAATATATTATCATAATATTGTCCCATTGTTTTATTAATATTAATAGTCTCTTTAGTAATTGGCTGGGAGTAAGAACAGACGTGTACCGCTTAACAGCGTTGCATTTGTGTTCCGTCGGGAACTCTGAGAGAGGAAAAAGAGAACGGTTAGGAGCGAGACAGAGGATGAATAATTCATATCTCTTACTTTAATTGCATCTAACGCGCAGATTAACGACTTATTCGACGTATTATACGGACACGTTTTAACCCGAGTGTTCATTTAGTCCCCAAACAATATGACAGCTATTCATTTGATGGAAAGGACACACATTTATTAAAGTGACCTGGCCTGCTTTATATAACTGCGAATATGATGAGGTAAATGCCAGGCAGATTAACATTGATGTTGGATTTACTTGTAATTACTGGATTCATTGGACACTTCATTAGGTACACCCAAACACCTTTTTTTAAACTCTTCAAGTAACCCTGTATAACCACAAAAAAACATTTTTGGGGATAGAGTTGCACAATTCCAACTCAAATGTCCCTTTGACGTCTCCTCTCTTTAACATTCTGGTCTTGTTCGCACTGGCTGCAACCAGAGTGAACGGCGTGGAATAGGCTATGACTTTATCATGAATCGGTGCAATGTTGAAAGAACGTGTAAAGTTCACCCGGGTTTGAGGGACGCTGAATGTAATGGAGAGGGATTGGCCTTCGCAAAGTTGTGGCAGAAAATAATTGGACGTCAATACCCGATACGGTATTGCTGTGATGATACCAATAGCGATTTTGCTATAATTGTTTGCCTACTAGCATATTTGCCTAAGTCATTTTTGAACATATTTCAGAAAATACGAAAAGAGGCAAGAGTCCAGTTGCCTCGATTCACTGATTCTGGATGACTGAGCATATATACAAACGTAATGAAAAATCTAAATTTCTAGCAGGGCACGTCGAAATTTTTTATTGATATTTTGACAATAATGCGATTAGGCTAATGATGTGCAAGCTGCACTACCATATTTGTGTAACTGAGTAAATGTAAAAGGAAATGAAATTATTGGCTCACAAATTTTACCACGAAAATAAAGCTGGTTATGTTTTTAATGTATTTTATTTTAGAAATATTCGATCGAGTTGTATCAATAGCGTATCTTGAGAGATAACGATACAAGTGCACTTTCATAAAAAGTAGATGACCGGAGCTTGTTTTTGAAGTTTGGCTTTTTATTTTGGGCTTAAATTAGCAAAGCTTAGCCGACTGTGTGTTTTGCTCACAGTGGTTGAATCGAAGCATGGGCCCCCTTTAATGTTCTTAAGAAAATTAATTAGCAATGTGGACTGAATTAATACGCCTGTCTTTTGTCCCGTGCATCCTTTTCACGTGAAATATGGATGAACCTATGAAAAGCGGCCACTCTGAAGGGCCCTTCACGTTGGCACCACCACGCTCCTCCGACGTGGACCCGATGATGTCCCTTTTCAGTACATAATCATTTTCTGGGGGGGGGGGGTTCATTGTGTGGAAATGTCAATAAATAGCCATCTCACCTCCTTTTTGTGTCGCTTCAAATTCATTTTTTTTTCTTATACTCATACAAGTCTTGTTTTTTTCAGTGTGTGTGTTATGAGCTGTTTCTGACTGAGCAGCAAAACAAGATTCCTATTCATTTTGAATATATGCAAAGCAAGATGGTAGCAATTTTTAGCAAACCTTCAACCTTGAATGAATTATTGTCCAATGTCAAGGCGAGAATCCTATTGAATTTTGACTACATGTGACAAGATAGACATAGCAGCAGATCAATAGTGCAAATTGTTTCTAATGTGGAGCAATACGTTGCAACTGATCTTCGTCTAACTTTCTGGAGTTGTAGTGACATTTTAAAGCAAGCGTCCTATCAATTTCGAACAATAACGACAAAAACTTCAATGATTCACTCCAAGTGAGCTTCATCTATACGTCTAGTGAGGTTCAAATTTGGTAGCAATCAGACAACATTTTGTAGGACAAGTTTATCTTGGAAATTAGACTAAATTACTTTAAATGGCAACTTCAAAGCAAAATGGCATACCTGCTGTGTCTTTTCAGGCATGACTTCTTGAGACTTTTTTGTGGATCTACTCATGATAGACGTGTCGACCAAATTTCATGCTGCGAAGTAACACTGAATTTCTTTATTTATTTGTATTTTTTTTTAATTGTGGAGTCATCAAACTTCACCACATTTGTCATTGAAGGACCCCTGGAAATTCAACCAAATGATTCTAAAATGGCCACCTCAAACCAAAATGGCGCGCTTCCCGTGTCATTTGGAGCATGGCTTTTGGAGACGTGTTTTGTGTGTTTACTCATTCGAAAACTACCTCCCCAAAAATCCTGTTCCTAAGCTAAACTGAAACTAACCACAATAATAAATTGTACATGTATTGTTACATGAATTAAAATGGCTGAGTGTAATTTCAATTTGCTTGCAGGTGAAGTTCTGCGGGCCGTCTGGGCGTTGAAAAGAAAATTAAAAGTGAAAACATTGATTTACGTCAAAGGAGGATTGTGTGACTGCAGGTGGTGCGCAGCACATCAAATATGAGCCATAAAAGCCGCGAAGATGACAAATTGTGTATGGAGACGATCAAAAAAGGTAATAATTGATGTCGGTGCCCCTCAAAATGTTTCATTTCTGACGCGTCCCTATCACAAAAGGGGGACGCTTTAATTATTTTTTTTCCTGACCAGCATTAAATTTAAATGTGAGACTTACCCCAAGTGAATATCAAAAAGTTTTCATATGAGAGTGAATAAAACTGGAAAGTGTTATTGTGTAGACAGAAGTCATTTGGAAATTGACACATTTCATTGTGATATGGCGACTGTGGTTTGGAATCCCAATGAATAGTTCTTTTGAAAAATGAACTCAATAAATTTGACTATAAAAACAATGGGGAGAAAAAAATTATTATCATTACATGCAAAATTTTAATCATGTCTTATATATTGTGTGTGTGTGTGTGACAATAGAATAATAATAGAGCTTGGTTTGATTAAACAGGCCTTGACTTATTGTTTGTAGACCTTCATAGAATGGCATACATGCAAAGCTTGTCTGCCATTGATTTTGCATACGTCACATCTTACATATTCTAAATCGTATTTGTACAGCTGTGTTTGTACGCTTGTCAAGGTGACAAGTTTTTATATGAAGAGCTCAAAAGAGTCAATTTTCAACCCCATTTGGTTGCAGTCGGTCGAAAATCTTTTGGACACTGGCTATGGAGGCTATGGAAAGAAGACCCTGAAACAATTTTCTTCCGTTGATAGCAGACTGTGCTTGTCTTTTGAATGGAATCATGTCGGCATTCATCTCAAGTCACCACTGGAAAAAACACAAACATGGTCCAAATGTGCTTGCTATTACTATCATTATTATTGGTATTATTTGTTGTTGTTCATCCTGATGTGTCTTGCCTGTCATCATAAAGTGCATTTTCCACATAAATAGAGTAAATTGTACACGTTTGACAGATCGCAGTAAAATGTGGCACAAAATGTCATTCTTTTGCTTCTGTTGTACTCAAAGGCTCTTATTCACATCTTATACTGTAGATGAATCAGAATTTCTTAAAAATACTGAATGAAAAGACTACTCGACATAAAAATATGGATGTCCTTTTAATGTTTTCCTCATGGCCTTTATTGTTTGTGAATGATCTGTGTTTTAGTTGAAGGTTGGCCGCATTATGGAGATGTATGTGGGGTCGCTTTATTCACCGGCTTCTGAATCTTTTCCACAAGTTACTGCTGTGTGGAAACAGGAAAAAAAAAAAAAAAAAAAAAAAAAACAGAATGAGTGAGTGTATTTTAATATCCCACCCGCCCCCGAGGGACTTTTTTTTACGTTGTGTTTTTGGGACTTTTAATTCTACTTGTGGTCCTTAAGGACAAACAAAAGCGAGTTGTCCTTAAGAGCTTTCGGCGCAGTGTTTGCAAATTGATTGAGCTGTAAAAGCTGTCGGGAATATAGCCTATTATTGGCTGTAATAATACTGTACTTAATAATTATAATGGATGCATGGAGAGGGAATAGTTGTTAGTAGTAGCAAATATACGAGCATAAATAATGCATGGATTCCTGTGACAAAATGAGGACGAAAACACCTTGTATTCATGTTAAATAGTGTAGATTATGTGCGGCTCGAGTTACACAAAGACATTTCAAACCAGCACATGATCCTTTCCCAGAAAAAGAGAATGATGCTTTACGGGTTCTGAGAGCGTGTCGGCACATAAGATCTTCCGCTCGTCCAGGAGGGTTGCCTGACTACTGACCTATGACTGATTCTGATTCTGATTATGACCTATGAAGTTGTTGAAAATCACACTTTTTCATTAGGTGCGCCTAATGCAAAAATAACAATTTCTCAAGCCGTTAATAGAAATAATTGTTTTGCTCAGAGAGCTTCGGGACACCTTCGGCAAAGACATCGAAATTCCTGGTAAGACCCAAAAATATGAAAGAATTGCACTTTCGAAGGGGGGCCATTTTCACAAGTTACGAAAAGTGCGGCTCACGCGAAAACTAACATTTTTCAAGTTGTTAAGAAAAACACTTTTTTGGTCAGGGAGCTTCGAGAAACCTTCTACAAACACATTTGGATTCCCAGTCAGACCAAAATAAGAATTAAAAAAAAAAATGTAAATCACTTTCGGAGGGTGTCTGATGACTACCTGATGACGTTGGTGAACACACAAAGTGAACACATCATCGAACGACAACATCCATTCTCTTTAGCGCTTAATTTTTCTGCAAGGAAGAATCTCAATTAAGTTCTTCTCATGTCCTGTAGATGTGAAAGTTGCTCCTCCAGGAACACGGCATCTAATTAGGAACAACATTTCGGTACCGTCTGCCGGATGCACGATCGATAACGAGAATGGTCAATGCGGACGCAGCCTTTGAACAAATTAAAAAGGCGACGCTCCTTTAAGACAATATCAAAAGATCCAAGAGTCTGCCTGCATTGACTTTTCCCCCCCAAATTTGGCTTCGACCTCACGTCCACCACAAGGAGACTTTTATCCCCTTTTTTCTCTCTCTCCCACACGGGAGAGTTGCAAAGAAGAGAGAATATTTTCCGCTCGGGGGGGTCGGACCACGACGTGTTTGGAAAGTGTGATTGTGTGCTTGAACATGTTGTTGTGTTCTCACGCCTTCTGTTTTTTACAAAAACATAAAGTGTACCATGCTGTAATGGTCCTCAGCATCAGTATGTGGCAACCGATGGAAAATAAATATTTTCCATTGTTTTTCAAATATTCTTATTCAGAATTTTCTCAAATTTTGTTTGTTTTTATTTTATTCATTCATATTAAATTACTGTATATTAAACAGTTATATTATTCATATTTTAACATTTCACAGAAAATACCATCATGTTTTGGATTTTAAAAATATGAATTCATTTTTTTTTTCATTTTATTGATTTATTGATTTTTATAGTATCTTATTGTATTTGTATTATTCCAGTCCATGAGAAATATCAATATTTTCCAAATACAGTATTCTATGTAAACTATGAACATATATAAGATTTCTAAATTTTATACACTTTATTACAGTTTCTCATTTTTCAACTGTTGTTGTTGTTCTAATGTACATGTGTATGTAATGTATAATTAACATTTTATATTATATTACATTACAAATATTAACATCTCAATTGTTTTGTTTTTTGAATGTATTCATTTTATTTTTACTGATTAACATTTTATATCACATTATTTACATGATTTTATTACATGGAAAAAAAATCTATCTAGATTTTATTCAATAAATTTGTATTCTTTGTTTTTTCTTTTTTTTTAATCTAGCTTTTTATGTTATGATTATTACCGTTGATGATGATTATTATAATTGATGAAGATTATTATGATTGATGATGATGATGAAACGAGGTCTTTTCCGAGTTACAAAAATTTCAAATGTAAAATTAATACAGTCTTATGAATTCATCTGCTCATAAGATTCCAACTTGTTTCTACCTAAATTAATACGTTATGCACGTAAAATCACTTTTTTTTTTTCTATTCCTCAGAAGATCGCAACTTCTCTCAAAAATTCTCGAAAAAAAATGGATTTTAATTGTGTGAGGCACCCAATGATGATGCTATAATTTATGCATCCTGTAGGAATGCATATTCAGTCCTGTACAGTACATACATGGCATGACGGATGTTGCTCTATTTGGGTTACGTAACGCTAGCCGCGATGTGGGCAGAAGAATCATCTGCGACATGTGTAATCGCCTTTGACGTCGCTGTCTGGATGCTGCGTGTGTGTGTGTGTGCGTGTGTGTGCACGCGCCCAGTTATATAAGTACAAAACATTAACAACTTCCTTTGTGGTTGTCGCTGGCCGCAAACGCAACAAACGACAAAAGAAGAAGAGAAGGAATGTTGGGGAGGAGGAAGTTAGACTCAAGGATTTTTTTTTTTAATGAAAGCCATTTGATTCAATCCTACGTATGGACAAGGTTCACAGTCTCAATGCATGAAGTCTGACTTTGGAAAGATGATCCTCACTTTTGGTTGACACCGTCACGGACAATTTCATTTGGGTTTTATTAATTTTGGGTTGGTTTTTTACAGTGTAAATTTACTCTTGTCAGATTTCCTCCTAATTTTTTTTTTTTTTTTTTTTTTAAATGATTACTTTTTCTGAAAGAGCGAAAAATCACAATTTCTAAAAAATAATCCAACTTAATCCTTCTCACATTGCGCCTTTTTTTAATGAAATATGAACATTTCCTCATACGAATGACTTGACTGTTTGTTTAAAAAAAATTCAAACATTTTGTCATAAAATTGTGATTTTTTTTTAATTAAAATGATTTTAGAACTTCTGAAAGAAAGTCCTTTTAGTCTCATAAGATTACTTTTTCTCAACAAAATGTTTTGTCGTAAAATGACAATCATTTTCAATTCAATTTAAAAGGATTTCTCAGAAGATTTCAACTTTTTTTCTGAAAAAAAGATGATCGTTGTAATGGGACGTCTTTTTCTCGTAAGATTTTTTTTTTTAATCTTGACAAAATACACTTTTCTATCATGACATTATGATTTCTTTTTTAAATGTTTCTGTAAATTTTACTTTCTTCTAAAACAAATTAAGACTTTCTGTCATACTTTTTTTTTCTCTGAAAATCTCAGCTTTTGCTCAGAAAGACAAAACCTTTTCTTTTGTCAGAACTTTGTGAATTGTTTTTTTAAAGTGAATGTTCTCCAAAAACAATGCTTTCCTTAATTAAATATGGCTTCAATCTTGTTAGATTAAGATTTTTTCCCTTGGTAACAAGCCCACTTTATTTTTGTAGTAGACAGAAACAGAAATTCCGTCTGACTAGCGTCTTTTGCGTAAAAACATGAAGATTTGTTGCCGTAAAACCAGCCATCCTCGCCACATGCTCCACATGCTAGTGCTAACACGGCTACATGGCAAACACAAAGTAGGACACATCAGCAGCTAATCAGCCCAAAGCTATCGCCAAGCCAGAGCCGATGTGGCGGAACAAAACGCGCCTCTATTAGGTCTGACGGGTTGAAAAACATATGTTGAAAAACTACACAGAAGTAGGTTAAGCTTCTCGCGCTAACCTTTAGCACGCAAGCCAGTCCCGTGCTAATTGTCAGACATTAGAGGGGATAGTGAATCAAGCCTTAGCACTCCGGAGCGATATTAGTTGCCCCACGGAGCTTTTTCCTTTTTTCTCATAAAATTACTCCTCTTTTACCCAAGAAAAAAAAATACCACTTTATTCTAATTAGCTTTTTACGTTAAAAAAAAAGGATGACTTTAGTTTAGTAAGATTACAATTTTTTTTCTCTAAAATATACATTCAAAATTAATCACATACAAATTCTCTAAAAATATGACGTTATTGTTGTAAGACTACAACTTTTTTTTTTTTAAACGCAAAATAATACTTTTTCCACTGAACATTATATTTTTCTTGAAAAATATTCTTACATGACTACACATTTTTTTCAAAAATTCCTAATTCATTCTCATGTACTGTAGTTATGACTTTTTGTTTAAAAAACAAAATTGCTTTTTTTCCCCACGAAAGATTACTTTCCATACAACAAAACTTTTTCAAGTAAGACTTTTTTTGTAAATATTGCTCTCTTAAGGCTATGATTTTTGTATTTCAAAGAATGGAAAATTGTGTTGTAAAAGGGATTTTGACTTTTTCCTCCAAAAATATGACTTCATTCATATGAAATGTTTACATTTTCAAGATAACACAATTTTCTTTTTTCATCACATTAGTCTCATAAGATTACAACTTTTTCTAAAAGAAACATCTTTTTTTATAGAAATATATTATTTTTGTAAGATTGCATAATTTTTTTAATGAAACAATACAACTTTATTCTCATAGTTTATTTTTTGTTGTTTTTTTTCTTGTAAGATTATGACTTTTTCTTGTAGGACTATGACTTTTGTATCAAACAAAGCAACTTTATTCCAGACTGTGCATTTCTTCTTTACAATATATATTACCGTAAAACTTCACATTTTTCGTTAAAAAAAAGACATAATTCTTTCTTCTACAAAAAAATACGACTACTGTACATTCTCGTAATATTCTTGACTTTTTTTAAATTGAAAAATACTACTTTTTTCATAAAATTACTTCTTTTTTTTTTAATCTAAACTATACGACTTCATTCTCATTAGATTAGGACTTTTTCCCAAAGAGTAAAACTTATTTTCTGAAAAAACAAATCTGACTTTACGCTCATAAGATTATGACTTTATCGAAAAAAAACTTCTTTTTTTTTTAATAAGATTACATTTTTGTAAGAGTGAGACTTTGTTACTTTTATTGTGGCTCTCAAATTCAAATCTGAAAATCTTCCATGAAACCATTTGTGTAATATATTTTTTTTAATTGTTTTTATTTGTAATGAGACTAGACAAAGTTATTTCGGTACAAACTGATAATGACATGTACAGTATTCTTTTTGTTTAATAAGTTACAGTTGATGGCGCATGTTGGGTAATTGTATTAATCCGCACGGCAGCTCATTTTGCCATAGCCGCTTTCCATTTCCTTCCAGGCTTATTAATAAAAGCAGCAGAGCTTAAGAGGTCCTTTGGTACAAATGTCCCTCTTGATGGAATAATCCACCTTCATAAACTTATTCCACTTTATTAAACTCCTCCTGAGGGAACACAGTCCAAACAATCAAAATATAAAAATCAGGGCTTCAGGGTAATTTGGCACGCGATCCGAGCGTCTCGGCGGAGGAGGACGGCCGTTGGCAGAAAAGGTGGCATGGAGGATTGAAGAGTCGTAGCCCGAGGTTGTCAGCTGTTCATTGGCTTCTTCTTCAATGAACTCGAGACTCTCGGGAGACTCGAGAAGAAACAAAAGCGTCCAGACTTCACCTTTTCATCTCAGGGAAATAAAATAAAAAGCTACTCGTTCTAATTAAAGATGCATTTTTACAATTGCAGACAAAGTGCGCGATTCCAATTCAGCGCCTGTATTTGATTTGGAGCTTTTTTTAATTCAAAAAAATAATTCTTGTTCTTGTAAAACTGATTCTTTTACTCAATAAAAAATGACATTTACACTTGTGAGATTACAATTTCTTTTCATAAAATAATGTTGTTTTTTTAGGAACAAATTAGGATTTTGTTCGCATAAGATTACAATGTTTCTTCCCGAAAAAATAAAACTTTTATTCAAGTATGCTAGCTTTTTCCCGGGGTGTGTTTTTTTTTTGTTGCAAGATTACAACTTTATCCCATATGATTTTAATGTCTTTCTTTTGTTGTTAAAAACTATTTTCCTGGTAAAATAAACTTTTTTTGATTCCCCAAAAACATGACATTAATCTTTTAAACTCAAAATTATCTTCAAATATATGTTTTTGGAGGGGTCTTTAAACATTTCCACTATTTATCTATTATATTTTGGGTGAATAATATTACTTTATTCTTAAGGTTATGACTTTTTTCTATAAAACTAGACAATGAATACAAATTTATTCTAGTAAATTCCAATTTTTTCTAAAAAAATATATATATATATATATATATATATATATATATAACTTCATCATCATAAAATTTGGATTTTTTTTTTATTATAATTTATTGTCGTATGACCATTTTATAAAATTTTAACTTTTTTCAAATGTGTTTTTTTTTCTCATGCACATATGACATATCTGGAAAAAAAATGTATACATAAATAAGATCCAAAATTATTCCTGTAACATGGCGGGGGGTTCACAAAAAAAAAATAAAAAAAAATAAATATTAAGGATGAAAAAAAGAAAAAAAAACTTTTTTGTAACATTAAGAATGTTTTCCTCATAACTATACAGCCATTATCTTCATAACATTTTATAACTATTCTTGTAAGGTTATTATTCTTTTTCTTCATGAATACAAATTTATTCTTAGAAAATCAGATTTTTTTTTCTCGGAAAATATTTTGTTTTAAGAAAACGTGACTTTGTCTCACAAAACTACTTTTTTTTCTTAAAAACTACAAATATTTTCTCAAACGATTTTTGGGAATGATGGTGATAAATGTACAGATGGATGCATGGTGGACAGACCACCGGACGGACAGATAGACGGTTTTACGTTTTCTCCCTTAAAGAAAAAGGGGGGGAAATAAAGATGGTCATGATCTCTCTACCCCATTCAACTCAATTATTAATTCATTTTCCGTACCGCTTATCCCAATGAATTAAAAAAGATCAATCGTGTTCTTGCTTTGTCTACTTTTTCTGTGATTTTGCCTGCACCAGGACATGAAAGTCAGTAAATAATTGAATAAATATATTTGATATATTATGCAACGTTGCTGTCGATTGCATCACAGCCACTTCACATCCTGCACGTCATTCGCACAAGACGGCGCAGGGAAGGGGGAAAAAATAAGAAAAATATCACAGACAGACAGCTTTATTAGTTTATAACAATATGAATCGTAATATATGAACTATTTCATAAATAACACGTTTCAACTCATTTACGCTGCGGATCACTAAAGTGTAGGTTGTCTGCCCCCTGGTGGTAGTATGGCACTAATGTCATTCATTAATGATAAAATGCATAATAAGCATAAACACACATACGCGTGATGTTTCAGCGAAAGAATTCATTTAAGTTACGATAAACTAAAAATTTTGACTATTGACCACCTTATTAGGCACTTCAAAGTAGGGTCTGTTGCAGCTTTAATAAATGGGTTAGGGTTTCAAATTAGGGTTTCAAGCAAGGATTAGGGTTTCTTAGCAGGGTTTCAAGTTCGATTTTCAAACGAGGGTTAGGGTTTCAAAGTAGGCATTTAAGTCAAGGGTGTCAAGTTGGCGGGTTAAATGCGGGTTTCAAGCCAGGGTAAGGCTTTCAAACAAGGGTTAAGGTTTCAAAGATGGGTTTCAAACCATGGTTAGAGTTTCAAAGTAGGGTTTTAAGACAGGGTTAGGGACTCAAATTGGTGTTTCAAGTCATGGTAAGGGTTTCAAATATGGCTTTTAAACTGGGGTTACAATTTGAAAGTTGGGTTTCAAGCCAAGGATGGTGTTTCAAAGTAGGCTTTTCTAGGCAGACCTAGGGTGTCAAAGTAGGGCTTCAAGTCACAGTTTGGGTTTCAGTTTAGGTTTTCAATCCTGGTTTAAGGTTCCAAAGTAGGGTGCTAAACCAGAGTTTCAGGCCGGAGGTTGGGATTTCAAAGTAAAGTTGCAAGACTGGGTTAGGATTTCAAGCAAAAGAAAGGGCTTCAAATTAGGGTTTCGAGCAAGGGTTAGGGTTTGAAAGGGTTTTTCATAATACCAATTCAACTGCAAGGACAATACTAAAGTTGAACTGTGCTGTTCAATGAACACCGCTGAAAACACACTTTTGTGTGTGTGTGTGTGTGTGTCTTACAGCAAACTTTTTCCCTCTACGGAATAAATGCACTGTCCTTTATATCTAAAAATAAATAATGAAGTATAGTGGCTCTAAAGCATAAAATAATCATCAATATTTGTTCACACCGAGAAGCCACCAGGCCAAAGAAGTGATCAATACATCCTGTATCATAGCAACGCACTACACACCTTTCATCTTTGTTATGGATCGTGCTGCTCTCGCTTTTGTTGCTTTGTTGTGCTGCCAATGAGACAATAATCACAGAACAGGAAATTGCATTTTTATGTTGTTTTTTGATTTTATTTATTTATTTATGTATTTATTTTTGTAATTGTATAAATTGGATCAGTGGAAAGTTTTTTTTGGGGTTTTTTTCTCAAATCGGCTGTGTGAGGCGGTTGCCCAAGTGCACGTTTGTGCTGCGACGTCCTGCCGGGTTTGAACCACATCCCGTGTATGTGCGCGTGTGTAGGTGTGTGTTTGTGTGCGTGCGTGTGTGTGGCCAAATGCAGACAATGTGCCGCACAACAACACAACAACGACCGAGAGCCATCATGAACAGCAGAGAAGGTAAGAGAAAAACAGTATACACACCATCAGCATACAGTATTATGCTGAATTGTATTGTATTCTGTTTATGTTATGCATCCATACTTATATATGTACAGCGTTGTTGCTCCTTAAAACGCTGCCGACTATTATTGCTGCTGTTCACATTCAAATCTGCATATTGTGTTTCTACAGTATTACTATGTATAGCTGTGACTCCACTGCTTCTTTTTTTTTTTTTTTTACATAACGTTCATATAATTTTGATTTAATATATACTTCTTATGTATATACAATTGATTGATACACGTTTAGTTGTTTAGCTGCCTTCATGTAGTTAGTTATTACAGTTGTTGTCAAAGTTGTTAATATCGTTTTTGTTACAGTTGTCGTTGTGACTGTTGTTGTTGTTACAGATGTCATTAGTTGTTGTTCAAGTTGGAAACACACTTGTCATTGTTACAGTTGTTGATATTACATTTGTTGTTTTTTAAAGTTGTCATTGCAGGTGTTACAGTTGTTACAGTTGTTCATACTGTTGTTGTTGTTGCTGCTGTTGTTGACATTCTTATCATAGTTGTGAAAGTTACTGTTGTTGTTGCAGTTGCTGTTAAAACTGTTGTTATTGTTTTTGTTGTTATTAAAGTTAGCATTACTGTTGTTGTTGTTCAAGTTGTAATTACAGGTGTTTTTACAGTTGTTATTCCAGTTGCTCTTTCAGTTGATGTTATATTTGTTGTTGTTGATACATTTGTTGTTGTAACAGCTTTTTATACCGCATTGGTTGTGAGAGTTGTCATTACAGTTGTCAACTGTGTTATTACGGTTGTTGTCATTACAGCTGTTATTACAGTTGTTGCTGTTAATGACTAGTTGTTTGTAGTTGTTGTTATGGTCGTTATTAGCGTGTTTATTATTTCAAATGTTGCTGTGGTGGGTTAAGATAAGATTAAGTTTTTGTTGTTGTAACAGATGTTTGCACAGTAGCTTTTGCATTTGTTGTTTATTTGCTAGGCAGCTCACATCGTTATTGTGTGACACACAAAAGAAGTATTCTTTGTCTCTCTTGGAATAAAGGTATGACCATGGAAAAAAAAGTTTTCATTCTACAGTATGTCTTGTTTCCTTCTTTCTCAAGATTGCTCGGATACACTAGCTGCACTGCTGCTGCTGTCAGTGGCCTTGTTCGTGTCGTTGTGCGTCAACGCCACATGTTGCGTCACACGGCGGGCGTCTTTGTGTGCAGGTATGGTATGAAATATGTAGCGCTTAATGAGAGTAGCCCAACATCCCAAAACTAACTCTTTCTTCTATCAAACCAGACCGCTGCTGTTGCGCATACATTCACGCAGCAGACAGGTAATACATTTTAGTTCCTACTTCAACAGCAACAAAAAGAAGAGCTGACAATCATTCCTTTTTTCTTTTTTTTTTGTCAAAAGGCCTTCACAGGAGGGGAGGTGGCATTTTGTTAACGCCAATCGACCCGAGGAGCAAGACAAGGCTGACCACAACCACCAAAATCCCATCTACGGAAACATCAAAGGTTAGCGGTGCCTGCAATTACTTTTTTTTTTTTTTTTTTTTTTAACTCGTCTTTGTGTGACTTAATGAACACAAAGGTGTTTTTTGTGTTCAGGTTCTGGGGATTTTGACACATTACGAGTACCACATGTGAACCCATACTTCAATGCAACACTGCAAGCACAAAAAAAGGTGTTCTTCTGGTCATTTATTTGTGTCCCTTTGAGTTGTTACTATAAAGTTTTTCCATTTTTATATATTTTATGTTTATTAAATGTTTCAATACAGATATTTTACAGACTCTGGTTCACGTCTGGAAAGGAAAAATATTGATATCAGTCCTCAGTGAGAATGTTGGTGTTAAATTAAATTAAAACCCAACCAAAAATAATTTATCACATGACATTGAAATACATTCAATAATAACAATAATAATAATAAAAATACAATAATTTCAACATGAGTATTATTTAATTAGATTAAAGTGACTGAATTCTTTTTTGATAAATAATTAAACATATCATTAAACAGTATTTAATTGAATCTAAAAAATAAGTTTTATTAAGTGATGAAAAAATTCAGAAAAGTGTTTAATTCATTAAACTAAGTTAGAAAAATATTAACTACATACAGTCATTTAAAACAGTAGTAGTAGTAGCTGTGTAAATAATTGAATACATAATTGAAAAACGTTTTAAAAAGAATTACATTTCATTAGATGATCAAAAACATATTCCCAAAATAATTTAATTTCATTCAATTAAGTTACAAACTAATGACTACATGCTGAAATTTTAAAAATCTATTGAATTAAAATAAATGTATTGTATACATTAATATCTGTTTAATGGCAAAGCAATAAATAAAATTAAGTAAAATTTCAAAAATATTTTTCATTTTATATTTGTCATGTTAAATTACACTCAAATAAATTGAATGATTAAAAATATATATTAAAAAATAAATACTATAAGAAATTATCATTTTAAACCAACGAAATTAAAAGTCTAGTGTCATCTACATTCCCACTAAAATTTCTATCAGGCTCGTTCATGCCTGGGCCAAGGAATAAAAGTGCAGATGGAAGAATGTATTTTCACTTCCATGAACCAGAAAGTAGTCTGCTTACTAACAAACATTTATTTTTAACCTGAATTAGCACTTCAGGCTTGCTGGAGGTCTGTGATCTACAGGCTTATTTATTTTTAAGTGTTTTCTAGGGCACTTACACAGGTCATATAGCTTGAATATAATGTAGGGTTGAAAGCAGGTTGATGGAGCAGATTTCATGAAGCAGAAGATTTGATTTCATAGCGGAAAGTGGGTTGACACATTTGTGGTCAAACCTCAGGCAGTTATGAAAAATGAAGTTTAAAAAAAATAAAGTGTTCCAAAAAAAAGAAAAAAAACATGCGGAAATGCGTCAAAAAGCCTCGACAACCACAAGCTGTTCATGTGGCACAATCGTACGTCAGTGATGCTTTTCTGATAAAAGCACATGCATTGATCCATGCCATGTCTTCTAACACACGAAAATGTATCCATGCCATGTCTTCTAAAATGCTAGCATACAGTGCGGTCGTTTAAAATGCAAGCACGGGTTGAACCATGTATGAACTGCAATACAGTATTTTAAATGCTAACATTAATCCAGGTGATGTGTTCTAAAAAGCTAACATACCATAATCCAAGCAAAGCCTTTTATAATGCAAACAGCATGTGATATCTTTTAAAATGCTAAGATAGATCAAATTATGCAATCTTCACCCAAATGCAAACACATGCATTGTATCATGTCACGTCTTCTAAAAATACTAACTTCAGCTGCGTCATGTGATGTTGTCCAAAATGCTGACATGCAGTGATGCCTGCCTTGTCTGGAAATGTCCTGGAAAAAAATGCACCCAATCTTGCAATGTCATCTCAAATGCTAACAAGCATTGAATCGTGTGATGTGATTTGCAATGCTAAAATGCACTGACTCGCCTGAGGTCATCTAAAAAGGAACAATGATCATGCGATAACTTCTGAAATGCAAATGTCAGGTGATGTCTTCTAAAATGTTAACATGCATAGAATCATGCAATATTTTATCAAATGCAAACATGCTCTGAATCATGTGACTTCATCTAAAATGCTAGCATGCACTGATCCAAGCATTCCCTTCTAAAATGCAAACACCATGTGCTGTGTTCTAAAAGGCTAACATGCATTAAATTGTGTGATATAATCTAAAATACAAACATGCATTGAATCATGTCACGTCATCTACAATGCTCACATTCATTGAATCGTGACGTCTTCAAAAAGGCTAACATGCAACAATCCTTGCAGCAGATGTGGGACCAAGTCATTGCTTTGCAAGTCACAAGCCAGTCTCAAGTCTTTGCCTTCAAGTCCCAAGTCAAGTCCCAAGTTGAGACACGCAAGTCCTAGACTTTGAAACTCAAAGTCTAGGACTTGCAAATTGACTTTTGCGTTTCAAAGTCTAGGACTTGTGACGTGAGTTTGAGTTTCGGGACTTGCCTGTCTCGACTTGGGACTTGACTCGGGACTTGAGGGCAAAGACATGAGACTGACTTGTGACTTGCAAAGCAATGACTTGGTCCCACCTCTGCCTTGCAGTATGCTACCATGCAAAGATTCATGTGACATCTTTTTCAGCCCTCAGAGGACACCCTGATGAACTACGCCTCTCTGGATCTCAATGTGGCAAAACAACGACAGCAGAAGCTCCAAGGCAACCGGTCAAAGCAGCTGTCAGTCCATGTGACGGACACCAGCCATGGCCCCCACTTCGGATCAGTGGATTCTCAGAGCAGCGTCTATCTGAACAGCGAGTATATCGCCCAGGAGACGGACACCATCGAGAAACGCGGGATGTGTTCCTATTCAGAAGCTGTAAAGCTCGACCGAGTTTAATCCAGATCTGATCCAGATTCCACACATGCATACAAGTATTCCTAGTCTACTGTGGGAGAAAACCCGGTGTAAAATCTTATCCAATTTAAAATAAAATCTGCTATTTTGTGCATATTCAGAAGCTGTTATTTTTGACCGAGTTTAATAAAAATCTTATATAGATGGCAAAAATGTAAATTCAGCAGGGAAGATCCTATTTAACATCTTTACATGCTTTTGTGTATTTCTATATATTTATACATTCTTCCACAGTTGTTTTCCTTGTGCTCAGATTCCAAATCTGATTTACATTGTACCCTTGGCAACAATGTTCTCATCAGGGAAAATCCTATAATATTTATGTTCTTCCAATGTATTTCTCCCAACATGTACTTCAAATCTAGATCTGGTCCAGACTGCACATTAAGCAACATCCATCCATCCATCCATTTTCTGAGCCGCTTCTCCTCACTAGGGTCGCGGGCGTGCTGGAGCCTATCCCAGCTGTCATCGGGCAGGAGGCGGGGTACACCCTGAACTGGTTGCCAGCCAATCGCAGGGCACATAGAAACTAACAACCATTCGCACTCACAGTCATGCCTACGGGCAATTTAGAGTCTCCAATTAATGCATGATTTTGGGATGTGGGAGGAAACCGGAGTGCCCGGAGAAAACCCACGCAGGCACGGGGAGAACATGCAAACTCCACACAGGCGGGGACGGGGATTGAACCCCGCACCTCAGAACTGTGAGGCTGACGCTCTAACCAGTCGGCCACCGTGCCGCCCATTAAGCAACAATGTACATAAAATGATTAAAATCCTATTAAACAATGTCTTTTACATTGTTCCCCCCACCACCACCACCACCACCACCACCACACACACACACACACACACACACACACACACACACACACACACACACACACACATCACATGCTCTGAATCCAAATCCAATCCAGATTGCACATTTGCCCAGTGTAAACTCTACATGGAAGGTTGCTGATATGGCCATTCTAGTCGATATATATCGATTAATTCTATTCGATATATATCGATTATTCCAAGGTATTTTCCCCACATGTGCGCTGAATCCGAATCCAATCCAGATTTGTCATGTAGCAGCAAAGTAAAATCAACAGGTAATCATTTTTAACATCTTCAAATGCTTATGTGTCTATCATATTAGATGTATATATTATTCCAAGGTATTTTCCTAGTGTGTTCTGAATTCGGATCCAATCCAGATTGCTCAAATAGCAACAATGGAACTTCAAGAGTGTGAATTGCTTATGTCAACTATATTATATATGAATATTCTTTCAATATATTTTTCCCAATTGTGCTCCAAATCCAGATCCAATCCAGATTGCACAATTGGCACCAATCTAAACTCAAGATCAAATGTCTGACAGATCAGGTTGCAATTGTGCTCATGTAGAATCTTAATAGATAAAAGGAATAACATGGAAAAGTTTTGTGTCGCTATGATGTTAATTCTAAGCCATGGGGGAGATCTGCTTTTTTGTTTGTTTTTGTTGTTTTAAACCTCATCTAAACAACAAAACAAATAGAAAGGGCTGCAACAGAGTTGTGAGCACATCCAGTCAGCGTGGGCCGACAGCTCATCAATAGCTAACGTTGGCCTCTGTATGGATCCTCTGCTGGATTTCGGCCAACTGGTGCCAACATTCAGAGACGCTACACACATAAGTGAACTTTTTAAGTGGACAAACAAAAACAAGGACGTAAGCAGAGCTACCACTGATTAGCAATGCTACAAGTTGCAAATTGTACAGCCAATATAGTACACAAGGTCTTCTGATTAGCTGCCGTCAAACTCATACTAAACATGGAGCCGCCTCGTAGTCATCACAAACATACAATTGTTTACTCGGAAAAAGTTCCACATGGTCCTTAACGAAGTCTAAAAACATTATGTAGGAGCCCACTCTGGTATATTACCACTGCCTCGTGAATCACAAATATACACTTGTTGACAATGACTTATTTACCCCCACGTGTCATAATGATCATCGCCAAACATCACAGCCCTGTCATCCCTTATGAGACAGGAAAGTAGTCATCGACAAAGGCAGGAAAGTCTGGAATTCGCCGGAATGAGAGGAGAGAAAAAACACAACTCGTCAGGAAGCAATGCGGTGACCCGATCGCGTCAAAGAAGAAGAAGAAGTCTCGTTACGACGGGCAGCAGCGTGACGCAGAGTCACGCCAAATGGAGAGTAAAATTAAGCTGCAAATACGCTCCTGCCTGTCGAGCCTGCAACCGCGACGTTTCCGGGAGATTTACCGGGTGGGAGAACGCCGACATCACGCGATTTGCATCCGTGACGGCTGGCTGGAGTTCTACCTGACATGTGTGGAGGAGGCACAGCGTAGAATATTTCCCATTAATTCCAATAATTCATTGAGAGACTCAAAAGCCCCAGGAATGTCTGGAAAGGACACAAACTGTTTGCTAAAAGGAGGTAAGAGGGAGGTGAAAGAGAGAAGAGCAGAAGAGAGACATTTAGAAGTGATTGGCATAGGAGGAAATTATGATGAGAAGGAGAATGAAATCGACCTTGAAAAGAACAAGGTGAGTGGTCATGAAGAGGAGGAGAAAAATCACCAAGAGGGGAAAAAAAGTCACAATGTGGAAAAGGAGAAAATGAATCACCAAGAAGGAGGGATTGGCAGGGTGAAGGAGAAGAAATGGGAAAGAAATGGTGACCAGGAGAGTAATGACGAGGAGAAGAACAACAAACAAGAGAAAGAGGAGGAGAAAAACAGTGGTCCTAATGAGGAGAAACAGGGTGACCAGAAAGAGGAGGAAATAAAGGGTTACAATAAGGAGAAAGAGTGGAAGGAGGACATTAACTGGATGAAGGAAGAGAAAGTGGATGATCATGTTGAGGAGGAGAAAAAAGGAAACCAGAATGAGGAGAAAGAGAAACATCACGAAGAGGAGGAGAGAAGGAGCAACCACAAGGTAGATGAGAAAAGGAATGACCAAGAGGAGATTGACTGGATGAAAGAGGAGAAAGGGAGTGATCAAAATGAGGAGGAAAGGGGTGACCAGGAAGAGGAGCAAAAGGACAAAGAGGGTTATCATGAAGAAGAGGAGAATGAAGGAGATGATGTGGATGTGATGAAGGAGAAAGGGGGTGATTTTGTTGAGAAGGAGCAGAGGGAAAGTAGTCATGATGATGAAGAGAAGAATAACCAGGAGGAAATAAGGAGTTACAATGAGGAAAAAACAGGTGACAAGGAGCAGCAGGAGGAGAAAGCGAGTAATCATGAAGATGCGAAGATTAACGACCAGCAAGAGAAGAAGGAGGAGGAGATTGACTGGGTGAAGGAGGAGAAAATGTGTAACCAGGAGGAGCAAGAGGAGATAGAGGGTAATCATGAAGAGGAAGAGGAAGACAGAAACCAAGAGGAGGACAAAAGGAATGACCAAGAGGAGGAGTTTGACTGGATGAGCCATCATATTGAGAAGGAAAAGAAGGATGACCAGGAGGAGGAGCAGGAGGAAAAGGAGAGCTGTGGTGAAGATGAACAGAAGAAGAACCAACAGGAAGAGTTTGACTGGATGAAGGAGGAGAAAGGGAGTGATCAAGAAGAGGGTGCCAAAAAGAGCAAACAGAAGGAAGACGAGCAAGCGGAGAAGATTGACTCGGGGAAAGAGGTAAACCGAGGTCATTACAAAGAGGAGGAGAAAAGGGATAACCAAGAAGAAGAGCAGGAGAAGGAAGAGAGTGATCACAATGAGGAGGAGAAAAAGAGCAACCATGAAGTGGAGGAGAAAAGGAATGAACAAGATTGGTTGAAGAAAGAGAAAGGGAGTAATCATGTCGACCAAGAGGAGGAACACGATGAGAAAAAGGGTGATCGTGAAGGGGAGGCAAAAAAGAGCAACCAGGAGGAGAAAAGGAATGACCAAGAGGAGGAGTTTGACATGGTCAATGATGAGAAAGGGAGTGATAATAATGAGGAGGAGATGAAGAGTGACCAGGAGAAGGATGAGGAGGAGGAGAATAGTCATGAAGACAAGGACAAGAATGACCAGGAGGAGGAAGAAATAAAGAGTTACAATGACGAGCAAGGGGGTGACCAGGAGATGCAGGAGGAGAAAGAGATTAATCATGAAGAGGAGATGAACGAACAGCAGCAGCAGGAGGAGGGGGAGAAGGGTGATCATGAAGAGGAGAAAAAGGCTGACAAGGAGGAGGAGAAAGTGGATGATCATGATGAGGAGGAGAAAAGGTGCAACCAGGAGGAGGAGGAGGGCAGGAGTTACGAGAAGGGGGAGGAGAAAAAGAATGACCAAGAGGAGGAGATGGACTGGGTCAAGGAGGAGAAGGAGAGTGATCATGAAAATGAGGAAAAAATGAATGACCAGAAGGAGGAGGGAGAGGAGAAAGAGAATGGGCAAGAGGAGGAGACTGAGTGGGTGAAGGGGGAGAAAGTGAGTGATCATGTTGAAGAGGAGAAAATGGCTGACCAGGAAGAGGAGCAGGAGGGTGACTCTGCAGACCAGGACAAAAGGAGTAAACAGGAGGAGGCGAAAGGGAGCGTTCAAAATGAGGAGAAAAAGGATGACAAGGAGGAAGAGAAAATGAGTTGCAATGAGGAGGAGGTGAAACACAATAACCAAGAGGTGGAGATTGACAGGGTGAAGGAGGAGGAAGGAAGTGATGTTGTTGAGGAGGAGAAAATGGGTAACCGGAAAGTAGAGGAGGAGAAAGTGAGAGATTATGAAGGAAATGAGAAAAACAGCAACCAAGATGAAGGGGAGAAAAGAGGTGATCGAGAGGAAGAAGAGAAGAAAGAGAGTGTTCATCAAGAGGAGAAGATGAATGAGCAGGAGGAGGAGAACAAAGGGAGTTACAATGAGAAGGAGAAACAGAATGACCAAGAGCAGGAGATTGACTGCATGAGAGAGGAGAAAGAGAGTGATCATGGTGATGAGGAAAAAATGGGTGATGGGGAAGAGGAGAAGAAAGAATATAATCGTGAAGAGGAGAAAGAGAGCAACCAGGTGGAGGAGAAGAAAGGGAGTGAGCATGAAAATGAGGAGATGAACAACCAGGAGGAGGAGAAAAAAGATGAACTGGAGGAGGAGAAAATTAGTTGCAATGTGGAGGAGGAGAAAGAGGAGAACAGGAAAAATGACCAAGAAGAGGAGGAAAAAGCTGACTTAGATGAGGAGAAAATGAGTTACAATGAGGAGAGAAAGAATGACAAAGAAGAGGAGGATGTAAACAGTTGTTTTGTGAAGGAGCTTGAGAAGGAGGAGGCAGAGAAAGATGAGGAGGAAAAAGAGTGTGACGAGGAGGAAGAAAGGACAAACCAGGAGGAGAAAGCGAGTGACCATGATGAGCAGGAGGAAATGAGCTACCAGGAAGAAAAGGAGAACATAAATTACTATGAGGAGGAGGAGGACGAGGAGAAGGAGAAAAAGAGTGACCCTGAGGAGAATGGCCCGGAGGAGAAGAAGGACAAGGAGAAAGAGATTGACCCCAAGAAGGAGGAGAGCAACGAGGCGGGGGAGGCAGAGGAAGGGAGTGACAAAGAGGAGGCAAGCGACCAGGAGGAGGAGGAAGGGAGCGACGATGACGAGGAGGAGAAAGAAAGTGACAACGAGAAGGAGAGTGACCAGGATGACGAAGAGGAGGAGGACAGCGATGACGATGACGAGGAGGACGAGGAGGAGGAAGACACTGACAACGAGGAGGAGCACACTGACCAGGGGGAGGACGACGACGACAACGAGAGTGACAGTGAGGATGAAAGTGACAGCGGTCAGGACAGTGGCAGTGAGGAGGACAGTAACCACGAGGAGAAGACAGATGGCGGCCAGGAGAAAGAGAAGGAGGAGGACACGGACAACAAGGAAAATGAGAGGGCCAATGAGGCGCAAGAGGAGGAGGAGGCGATGGATGTGGACGAAAGTTACGTGCAGGAGGAGGTGGGACGACAGAGCGACGCCAAGGCGATGGGCGACCACGACAAGGAGAATGACCTCGAGGAGGAGGTGCCGGAGGGTCGGTGGAACGAAGCAGTGAGGAGGCTCTGGGTGGAAAGATGGATACGGGCAAGGAGAGAGAACGGGAGGCGCTGGGTGGTCATGAGGGGGAGGAGGTACAGAGCAATGAGGAGGCGCTGGATGACCACCAGGAGGAGGAAGAAGGCGAAGAGGAGTTTGGTCGCAATGAGGAGGCGGGCCAATAGAGTGATGGAGAGCCCACGGATCAGTGAGGCAGGAGGAGGAGAGTGGCCAGGAGGAGAACCAGGGAATTAAACGTGAGCGGTGTGACGAGGAGGAAGAGGAGGAGGTGAGAAAGAGGGCACCTAAGAGCGACCACAAGGAGCTGCTGGAACAACGGGAAGGTGAACAGTGAGGAGCAGAAGGAGCAGGAAGAGGAGGCGGCCTTACCATGAGGCACAACCATTACAACATTGCCTCAGAGTGGAGTAAAATATGTGTAAATATTAAGAGTGTATGATAAACTACTGTACTTGTCATGTGTATATGAACTTGTTAGCAAATATGAATAATTTATCGTGTATCGTCAAAACATAAACAATAAATCCATTTGACCAAATATGAACGATCACAAAGAAAAGCTCACTCATTGTAATTCCATATAAGGAGACTTGCATTATGCTGGCTCGGTATGTGTGAGGTAATCGAACAGTGACGTCGGCGGTATGCAGGCACCAGGGGGCGTCCGAGGTCCATGATTCCGGACCGTGCCCATCCGCCGGCAACAGCCTGGATAATGACCGCCGGGCGGGGCGAACTCGCGCCCGCTGCGCTTCCTCACTTATGGGGAAGAACTTTTTAAAGACTGGGTGGGAAAACTGAAACGGAGCTGTAACGGTAAGCTCCTTTAATTTAATGTTTTGTGCCTCTTGTTTAGTTTTTACCAAAGTTTAGGTACATTTCAGGTTGCGGTGGGTTTTTTTTTTCGTTTTTTTTCCTAACTACATTTCAGGCTGCACATCCCACAGTCCAAACGAAATTTAAAGGAGTACCCAACTGTAAACATGGATGACATCTTCACACTGTGTCGAGAGGGCAACTCCGTGGCGGTTCGACTGTGGTTGGACAACACGGAAAATGACCTCAATTTAGGGTAAGTGGAAAAAAATACACCGGGGGGGAAAAAAAAGCCTGATGTATGTGTGCGCGCACTTCAAATAGTTTCCATACTGATCATGCTGGGTTGTGCCGTTTTAATGATGTCATCGCCAAAAAATTGAGAGCTCAATATAATAGCAGCATACCCAGAAAGGAAGCTCATTCCAAGGGTCTGGCCGGCCCATATATGTATGTTGACAGCCCTCACTTCCCGTGTGGGCGGGGCTACACCAACACTAGGGGGTCTGGTCACTATGCCATGTTTTCCTTCACTGCAACTGGAATGCAATCACGATGAGCTGCTTGGGAATATTTCAGACCCTCAGCCGCTCCTGGATTCTTTTTATAGCTCAGGAATCCACAGACGGTGACGTCACTTTACGGCAGGGATTCCCAAAGTGGTGGTGCGAGGGGTGCGGCGGATTCTAAGTGTAATGGCAAAATAATCTACAGACAACAAAAAGTCCACAGTGCTTGAAATCCACGTTCATACAATTAATGCGATACAGGTACTCATAGCCCGCAGCATGCACAATAGAAATAAACAAAACTAGAAATAATCCACAAAAAAATAAAAAAATAAAATAAAAAAGGATGTGACAGGATTGGTCACAAATGATTATTGTGAACCTTGCCCAAGAGAAATAAACCCAGTGACTAAAAATAAACCACAGTTAAAAAAAAACAAGAAAAAACAATGGGTCCTGTAAATAAACTACAATTCAAATTGATACAGTATTAAAAAAAATCCACATTCTGTCACATGCGTGCATGTAATGTACATGATCACTATAATGCAATATCCACTGCCACTTTGCACAATAGAAATAAACACAATGACTAGGAATAATAGATTACCGTAGATAGAACGCTTAGTCACGTCATGTGAAATGTACTACAATATAGTGTGATCACTCCTCTCATCAGTTATTCATGATAACAGCCACCTTGCACATTAAAAACAAACACAACCACTAGAAATAATACACGTCAAAAAAATTCACAGCCCAACGTGCAATGTATGTCGTATAATCAATGTGACCACTCTTCTCGCCAATAATTCATAACAGCTACCTTGCACAATAGAAATGAACACAACAAGAAATAATCCACAGAATAGAAAAAAGACCATGTCACGTGCACATGGGAAATGTACTATAATACAATTCGTGTGCTCGTTTCCTCTCGCCAGTTATCCATGAAAACAGCCACCTTGCACAACAGAAATAAAGACAACTGGAAATAATCTACAGTGGGAAAAAAAGCATATACATATGAAATGTACTATGATATAATTAGTGCAATCGCTCCTCTCACCAATTACTCATGACAACCGCCACATGCAGAAGAGAAATAATCCACAATAATCCGCCTAATAGTCTAGTGTGAGTGCGCCATTAAGAGTAAGATCGTCTTCTTTTAGCGTTGAATCCTGGCAGCTGTCCAGCTGGCGTAAAATGATTGACAGTCATTCCCCTTTTTCACAGGCGTGTTTATCAGCGCGCCAGGCGTCCGGTGGGCTTCAGACCACCCACAGCGCAAGGAAGCGTGCACTGGAGTCTAAATAAAGATTAGGGAACGAGAGTCAGAGAAAGTCAGGAAGAGCATCAGCTGACCAAAAGAAAACAAGCACCCATATGTATCTGCCTTTGCCTTTCACACAGAACCCAACAAACAGGGGCTATTGCCACAAATCTGTGCGCTTTCAGACAGAGAAGTCTGCAAGTGAGAATATGGCAGAGACTGCACGAATTTCCGGCATTTACCATTGAGCCCCTTTCACACAGATACAAAAAAATTGCCGCATTGAGCTCTTTTCATACAAATTCCGCACAGATCTTAACAGATCTGGGAGGTATCCGCCTTTGCCTTTCACGCAGAACACAACAAAGACGGAATAATGCTGCGTCTTTACGCACTTTCACACAACGACACGGCACCCTATGTGAAAGGGGTGATGTTTCACATAGATCACAGTGTCTGTTGTGATGTATAAAATAGTTGTATGACAGCGACAATTGCTTTTAACACAAGGCAAGAGAAGTGAGTGTCGGGTGTTAAACTTGACAGAACCCGTTCCCGACTTTTTGCTATTCGTTTTCACACAACTGCCATCGTGTCTCTGACACCATCTGGGTTTGCTAACAAATTTGCCGATACTCTGGCCCTTTCACACAGAGCAGCAATATAATAAAAGCTGGTAGCGTGAAAGGAGGCTTAAGTTTGGACGTATAAAACAATTGTTGGATGGCAACAACGGCTTTAAACACAACTGAGTGGGATAAATGAGTGTCAGGTGTTAAAGTCAATACACCCCTGTCCCAGCTTTCTGCTATACCCTTTCACACAGACTGACATTCCACCTCTGATACATAAAAAGCCAGAAATTTAGCTTTTTGTATCTATCTTTCACACAAAAGGATGACATGGGAAAAAAGCTGGGAAGAAGCCGGCTTTAAGAGGCAGCGTGAAAGGGGCTTAACATTGGATTGTCTCAGCTTCCCGCTACATTCTTTCACACAGACTGCCATCACACCTCTGATACGTCAAAAACTGGGAAATATTCATTTCATATCTGTACCTTTCACACAGCATGACACTGGATACGGCTGTCTGTGTTAAAGGGGCTTAATGAGGAAGTGTAAAATAGTTGTCGGGAAGCAACTATTGGTTTTAACACAACAGGGTGGGAGGAATGACGGTCGACTGAGTGTTAGTGTATTAAACACACCCCGGTCCCAGTTTTCC
Source organism: Phyllopteryx taeniolatus (assembly GCF_024500385.1). Taxonomy (NCBI): domain Eukaryota; kingdom Metazoa; phylum Chordata; class Actinopteri; order Syngnathiformes; family Syngnathidae; genus Phyllopteryx; species Phyllopteryx taeniolatus. The sequence goes on from NC_084518.1 coordinate 15,946,317, forward strand.
CCTATACCCTTTCACAAAACCACCATCCTGCCTCTGATACTCCCACGGTAGCCGAGAAATTTGCAGATCTACTCCGACCCCCACATTGTGTGTCGGTACCTTTCACACAGAACAGCGACACACGGGAAAAGTTGAGAAAAGGCCAGCTTTAAAAGCCTGTTTGAAAGGGAGTTAACCACACACGAGGAGTTGAAAATGTCTGACATGTGACACGGGCTTTGCTCTACCCAGGGACGACCATGGCTTCAGCCCGCTGCACTGGGCGTGTCGGGAGGGTCGCGGTGGAGTAGTGGACATGCTCATCATGAGGGGCGCCCGCATCAACGTTGTGAACCGCGGGGACGACACCCCCTTGCATCTGGCATCCAGTCACGGCCACGCGGACATTGTGGCTAAGGTATGCTATTGTCACATGCTCATTTTGATGATGTCATAAGTGTGGAGTGACATCATCATCATCATGTTGTGCGCAGCTGATTCAATGTAAGGCGGACCCCAACACGGTCAACGAGCACGGGAACACGCCGCTGCACTACGCATGCTTCTGGGGACAAGAGACAGTAGCACAGGTACAATATATAATACATTTACAGTAGAGTGCACATGCTGTGCATGCCCCTGCTGAAGAAAAATGGATACAACACATTTGTTTTGTAACAATAAAAGCACTTAGAGTCAAATTATTGATAAATATCACTTGATCCTTATAGTAAATGTATTTATTTATTTTTACTATAGCATGTTATTGGTATATTATACTTTTATTTTTATATTACAGTACATATTTATCATTATATATTATTATTATTATTATTATTGTGATATATTTTCATATCGCTTGATCCTTATAGTGCATACAAACTGTTTATTATATATTTGTTACATTTATGTTGTGTATTTTTACAATTGTAAATTTTTTATTATATTATATTCTTCTTACTATACAGTTTCATATCATATTATAATGTTGGTTGATCCTTACAGTGTATCCATAAATATTATTTATTATATACAGCATTTTTATTTTGTATGTTTATAATTTTTAAAAAACATTTTTAATTACAATTTATTATTTTATACTATTAAGTTTTTCTATTTACATTATTTCAATCCCTGAATTGAAATTCAAATTCCACACAAGGTTGATGCTATAAAAATTATCCCAAATAAAAAGTATAAAATAAATTTAAAAAGACTAAATCCTAATTATGGATATTTACAAATTTTTATATAACTATTTTGCCAAATAATTGATATGTCATGAAAAAAAATGTGTGAGAAGCTGTAAATCATTTTGCAAACATTTTTTCCAAACCCATATTCCGTGGACATAAGATAGTCTACACACCCCTGTTCAAATGCCGGTTTAATGTGATGTAAAAAATTAGACCAAGATAAATCCTTTCAAAAGTTTTTCCACCATTAACTAAATGTGTGTTTAGGACCTGGTGGTGAGCGGGGCTCAGGTGTGTGTGTGCAACAGGTACGGACAGACGCCTCTGGACAAGGCTAAGCCTCACCTTAAGCAACTGCTTCAAGGTCAGCAGTGCAATCATGATCAAATATTATTATTATTATCACTGTTATTATTATGAAGCACTGACATATGTTACATATTTGTGGGTGTTTGTATGTTTGATTGATTCAGAGAAAGCAGAAAAACTGGGCCAGAGTTTGACCAAAGTTCCTTACAAGGAAACCTTCTGGAAGGGCACCATGAGGACCAGGCCTCGTCAGTCAGCATACAATTAACAAGCACACATTTTTGTCTTGATAACGAAACGAATATTGTTTTTAAAATGTTGCTTTCAGGTAACGGCACCCTCAACAAGCAGGCCGGTATTGATTATAAACAACTTTCACTGCTGGCAAAAATCAATGAAAACCACTCAGGAGAGGTTTGTGTCCCCCAAACCGCTCAAACCGCTCTCGCGTGTGCGTGTGTGTGTGGGTTCTTAGTTGTGTGATATTTTAAGGTGTCTATATGTGCGTGTTGTAGAGTTGGCAGGGTCGCTGGCAGGGTGACGACGTGGTGGTGAAGGTGTTGCAGGTGAGGGAGTGGAGCACCAGGAAGAGCAGAGACTTTAGCGAGGAGCATCCCAAACTACGGTAACTGACGCAACATCAGTAACCTCCCAAACTACAGCGCTAGACTTAATAATGACATCAATTCACGCGTTTTCAATAAGAAACACGAAAATGTATGCTGGTGGTAGACAACTGCAACGTATCCCACATCTTCAAACTTCACACTAAACATACAACAAAGAGAATTACAGTACCTGTTGTGTATTGAACCAAACCACATTAACTCTGTCTTACAAAGTCCACTTAGTTTAATGCTAACAAACAATGAAAAACGCCATAGATGGGCTAACGAATGGCATCTATGTGACAGTAATATAATGCTTTAAGCAACAGATAATTGAACAAAAACAGCGCATTACAAACTAATTGTTGGGTTTCTGGGGAGGCTGGAACTGATTAATAATTGCATTTCCATTCATTTCAATGGGGAAAGATGATTTGAGAGTGTTTTGAGTTACGCGCCTAGTCACGAACGAATTAAACTCTTAAGGCAGCACTGTACTTTAAAATGAAAGCATAATTAAATAAACATGAAAATTTGGAGTTCCTTTCAATTCAATATATTACAGTTCAACCAAATAAATCAAAATTGTAAGGAAAAATCTAAATTCAAACAGTAATGATTACAATAATCATAATAATATGTTTTAATAATTGAAAAATAAATAAAATTGACCTACGCAATAATGGTCATTATTTTTTTAACAAATTAAAGTAAAAATTTAACAAAAGGGGCCAAACATGAACATGATGTTTGCATTCTAAAAGCTGCGATGAGTTGTCATGGATAACAGGGAGTAGAGTTTATAATATCATGTCATGCTGACTACGATTCGATATTATTTTTGGGTTCAGGATCTTCTCTCACCCCAACATTCTCCCTGTTCTGGGAGCGTGTCAGTCACCCCCGGCCCCGCACCCCATCATCATCACCCCTTACATGCCGTATGGATCTCTGTTCAACCTTCTCCACCAGGGCACCAGTGAGTCTTCTTCCTCTCGTGTGTTATAAATAAAACAATGCAACAAAGAGTAGCCGTGCATCTTTCTCGTGTGGTCTTCAGCTCTGGTGGTGGACCAAAGCCAAGCGGTCAAGTTCGCCTTGGACATCGCCAGTGCCATGACCTTCCTTCACACGCTGGAGCCCATGGTGGCACGTCTGTACCTCAACAGCAAACACGTCATGGTGAGCCGGCCGAGCGCACGGGAGCTCGGAAGTCTTGATTATATGTCAGCTCTCTATAATTCGAGCGTATAGAGCTGTCTTACAAGGGGCCCAAGGATAATTATAATGCATATTGAATTAAATACTATATATTACAAAAGTATAATTATAAATATAGAAAATGTATATTTATGCTTTGTCATTTGTACGTTATCTTGGAAAACACTATTAAACTACTACTATATTTAATTTAAATGTAACATTTTTTAGTTCTATCAAGTAAATTAAAATTAATTCATCAATTGAAAATAAATAAAAACAAAAGCATATAAATGCAAGTGCATATACATAATTTTTATTGAAATATACATTTTGAATTAAAAATTTAAGTTCAAATATTTAATTCAATTCAACATATTTTCAATTTCACAGAGTCAAGTCAATTATCAATTAAAATGTTTACATTTTAAATTCAATTATAATTTGACAATTAATTAAATTTAAATTCAACATATTTCAACTAAACTAATTATTTTTTGAATTACAATGAACACATTTACAAAACAATATTTGTGTTCAACTAACTAAATTACGTTACATTAAACAGTTTAATTACACTAAAATTAAACAATACATTTTTATTCTGCTAACATTAACATATTTATGTTTAGGTAGTAAAAATGCAATTTTATGGAACCACCTGATAATAAAAATATGAATTTATCTTTCAATGTATGTATATTTAGGTAGTTTTTCAATCACTGTAAAAATAATCCATGCTGATGTGATTATAAACTACAGATTGACGAGGACATGACAGCCAGGATAAGCATGGCGGACGCAAAGTTCTCCTTCCAGTGCGCCGGGCGCATGTACTCTCCGGCTTGGATGGCCCCGGAAGGTATATTACTACCTTTCACTACCCACATATAAATACATTATCTAAGAAAAGACATTTAAACACCTATCTTGTGACATTTCAGCCCTCCAGAAGCGCTCCGATGACATCAACAGGAGATCAGCAGACATGTGGAGCTTCGCTGTGCTCCTGTGGGAGCTGGTCACCAGGGAGGTGCCTTTTGCCAACCTCTCGCCCATGGAGATAGGCATGAAGGCAAGCACGTTCACAAGAAAAATTCACCCCTGTTTTCTATATGGCTTGTAACGGTGTGGCCTATTCGCAGGTGGCTCTGGAGGGCTTGCGACCGACCATCCCGCCGGGGATCTCGCCTCACATCTGCAAGTTGATGAGGCTTTGCATGAATGAGGACCCCGCCAAGAGGCCCAAGTTTGACATGATCGTGCCTATCTTGGAAAAAATGCAAGACAAGTGAACCGCGCTGCGATTGGCTGGCAACCAGTTCAGGGTGTACCCCGCCTCCTGCCCAAAGATAGCTGGGATAGGCTCCAGCACTTGTGAGGATAAGCGGCTCAGAAAACAGATGGATGGATGGAAGTGAACCGCGCTCACCTATCTGCACAGTCGCTGTACATGAGGTCTCTTAAACCACACATTTTTCAGTAAAAATATGGCCGTCACTTTTCGTTTGAGTCTCGGATGCAAGCTTGTGCTTTTTTTTTTATTATTTTTATTTTTTTTAATTGCTAGTGGTCACTGTAATATCTGCTTTTAAATGCATAGTAGACTACTCAGTGACCTATTAGCCCCAAAAAAAACAAAGAAATGTGTACAAAGATAACGCTGTAACTCCGCCAATGCAATAAAAAATATATATTTATGACAAAACGTTTACTTTGGTATTGTGTATTTCCTTAATGTCACTGCAATGGTCAATGTGGGTTCTATTTTCACATTTCTTTATTCAAACATGACAAATGAGCCTCATCGTAGCCATACACCGAGGCTGACGGAGCAGCCAATGGGAGCCAAGCATTTACATGACCGTCAGATGAGTTCCCAAAATACTTCCGATAAGAAACAACTTCAACAACCTAAGTTCCTAGATATGGTCAAAATTTGCCCTAATTAAACATAATTTACTTCATACAACTCACACAACTTATAGAAAAGATTATGAAGATTTAAAGCCATTACCTTAACCAAATGTTACATCGTCGTCTAGCCAAGGGAGAAAAAGCGCCGGCATGCCCGATCTGTCCTCTGTGTTCGCTGTTCCGCCTCAGGCGGCAGATCGGTGCTAACTTATTATGTTAGTTAACTCTCAGTGACCCATTCTGTGTGTGGGGAGGGGGATATCTATTTTTAAGTTATTCAGAGCGTAGACTACCACTAAAGTGTGACTATTTCTCGCCAAAATATCGGATTTGTTAGCTTGTCAGTGCGACGTTTTGCAAGCGGCTACTTCCGGGAACACCCGGAATCCTTATACGGTAGGACTCATAACAGTCTGTAACGCTGTTTGGCGACAGACGTAGATTTTATTTTATTTTTTTATTTTTTTATATTGCTATGATGATGAAATTAACTAGAGTTTTACTTTAAGCAAAAATAAATACAATTCATATTTTTTGTTAATAAATAATAATGACATACAGTATGCAGAAATTTACCAGCCATGGAAGCAGCTCATTCACACTAGTGTGATGACGCAGCATCATGACCAAAATAGTCTGGTCTGTGTTGTGGAAATTTTACAATTGACTGTGATTTGTTATTAATAGCGTCGTAGCTTACAAGGTTAAAAATAGAGCAGCGCTGGTAAAACAACACAGATGACGACTACTCTTTCCCACCTTCATCGGGGATCCATCCTCATCTCTCTCTCTCTCGCTCTCTCTCCCTCTCCCTCTCTCTCTTTCTCTCTCTCTTTCCCCCCATCCTCCCCCAACCCCCCACCCCATTCAGTGTTTTGCTCTGCAGTGCTGAGACTTGCTTCATCATCCTGCACCGAAGCACAGGTAAGTCTCCTGCAAAATGTTAGATTTGACTATTCTAAGAGAAAATAAGGGATATCAGGGATGATAAACAAACATTGAATGATTCCTGACTGTGGATAAGATGTGGTGATGATAACACAATCCTACGTCATCTTTTCATCTGATTTATTTTAAAAACTTGCTTTGTATTAAAATTGATGGTGTATGTTTTAAAATACCTCAAAAGTAAAGTTAGAAAAAAATTGCAGCTGACACCAGTTTCACTGATTGACATGAAAATAGGTGGACATGCAAGTCATAATAATGCCATAAAAAATATAATAATAAAACAGGATACATCAAAAAGTCTTAAGGACCGTGGGCTATGCCTGAGATCGAACAGGAAGTCATACATTTTGATTTGACTTCCATGGCTCATGCTTTGACAAACATCTCTGCCCAAATGAGCCTCATTTGGTAGCATGTATCCGAGACAGATTGGCGACTCTAAATTGTGAAGCTTGTTTTGCCTAAACTGGCTAATGTGGGCAGAATGTGGCAGCAAGTTTTTGTTTGATGTTTGATTCAACCATGAAAACGCAGTGGCCTGTTCTTGCAAATATCAGCCCCCGACACCAGTTTCCCCGATTGACATGAAATTGGGTGGACATGTCTATCATAACAGGATGCACGAAAAAGTCTCAGGGACCTGTGCCTGAAATCGGTCAGAAAGTTAGCCTTTTTTGGTTTTTTGAGGATTTGTCATGAAAATGTTTTTTGGTTTTTTTTTCCCAGTTGGATGGAAGCTTTCCATCATGCTCCAGTGTCTGTTTGTGTTCGTCATACTAGGAGGTGAGGAAAATATTTCCACAGGTGTGTTTACATAGTTTAAATGCATCTTTTTTGTGTGTGTCAGTGTTGCTGACGCCGGTACAGTGCGACCTCATCACAGTGTGCAAGGAAGACGATGGCGATCTGCGGGTGGACTGCCTGGTTAAGGCCAAGCCTGACAAGACCAGCAGCTATGAGTTCTCCTGGTCGTCGGGCTCCAAGCAGTCACTCATCAATGTCAACGTGTCCGGACTGGCAGCGGAGGCGCAGTTCAGAAAAGTGAGCCACGTGACGGAGGTGGAGCCGCACGGCTACAGGCTGACGCTGAGCGGCTACCAGGACAAGCTGCCGCACAACACCACCTACATGTGCAAGATAACCGGGGAGGGAGCCAGCATTAATGTGGAGAGAGGTGAGTGGAGGCAGGGAGGAAGTTTTGGGTGAAACTTCTTCATCTTTGTCTTCTTTTGCAGATCAACTTGTCCAGTGCAGCGCTGTCAGCATGTTTCTGCAGAGGTCCTGGACTATTGCTGTCCTGCTTTTCTACCATTACATGTAAAAACCTAAAGTAATGATTCTCAAAGTGATTCTCCCTCTCGTGATATGCAAAAGAGTCACTGAATTAAATGTTACATAATGTTACAGTGGTTTAACTTTTTTTTTTTTTTTTTTTTTTTTTTAAATCCAGTGCAGGACATTTGTTAAGTACAGTTTAGTTGTATTTCACTGTGAAGCCACACACATAAAGCATAGTCTCACAACCACAAAGCTCATCACTAGCACTCATCAATAAAGTCATAAAAATCAAAAATAAAATGTTGACCTGTTTTCATAATCTAGTTTTCATGCCAACTGTAATATATATATATATATATATATATATATATATATATATATATATATATATATATATATATATATATATATATATATATAGCTAGCTAGCACATCCGCCTCACAGTTCTGATGACCCAGGATCAAATCCGGTCTCGCCTGAGTGAAGTTTGTATGTTCTCCCTGTGCCTACGTGGGTTTTCTCCGGGTACTCCGGTTTCCTCCCACACCCCAAAAACATGCATGGTAGGTTAATTGAAGACTCTAAATTGTCCGTACGTGTGACTGTGAGTGCAAATGGTTGTTTGTTTATATGTGCCCTGCGATTGGCTGGCGACCAGTTCCGGGTGTACCCCGCATCTCGCCCGAAGATAGCTGGGATAGGCTCCAGTACGCCCGCAACCTGAGTGAGGATAAGCAGTTCGAAAAATGTAATTAATTTGATACATTGTACATTAATTTAATTTCAACGTCAAATTTACACTGAAGGTTTTATATATTTCATGATAAATGTTTTTATATTATGGCAGACAAAATGATTCAGTTTTTAAATAATTTATTGGATTTACATCATATTTAATTCAAGTTCAACTTCATTAAATTCAAAACTAGCCCTAACTCGATTAAGGTCTAGTAGTAGTAGTAGTAAATACACAACAAATGTTGCGGTTTCTCCACATTCCTTTAACGTTCTCGAAATGGGGAGCGCATGACACTCCGCAATTTACGTAGTTGCCCCACAGCAAGATGGTTGCCTCCGCTGGCCAATAATATTAAAGAAATGCTTATTTCACAAGCTGAATCTTAGCATGCTAAACAAAGATACGTTTATGTTTAAGCAAAATGTATTATTTTATAGTATAAAGTAGCCAAAGATACGCACCAAATGTGAAGATTCTCCGCGGTCATTCGGTATGATTTCCGAACTGATGGGTCGGTGTTAGGACACTCCGCGCTTCCGTAGTTGCCCCAAGTCAAGATGGCTGCCTCCGGTGCTTGCATTAAAGGAGCAGAATTATCCAAAGCGGAGTACCTAAAACGCTATTTGTCCAACGATGATGACGCCAAAAAATCTAAGGGGAAACTTAAAAAGAAGCATCGTAAAGTTCCAGGAAAAGGGTGAGTTCTAGTCCTTTTACGTTGAGCTGTTTCTCTCCGCTTATGTGTGTGCGTGGTTAGCAGCTAGTTGCTAACCTACGGTACCTTTTTCTCTATGAATGGCATATGGTGGCTTCTAACTCCCTTTTCGTCTCTCTTATGCAAGACTTAAAATAGTCGATGATGATATAGATTGGAGACAGATGGTGGCAGAAGAAAATGAGGTTGAAGAGGACGACGAGGAAGCGCCCGTGGTAAGAAATGATGGCCAGGTTGATTTGGCACGCTCGCACAGTTGCTGTTTATATACAAAAATAAACATTTTTTTCGACGTCATTCATCTATAGACTAGGGGAAATGACAACATATATGTTGGTTCCAGGTGTCCCTGGGTTGATTGATACATTAATTTAAAACCCTTACCCTGACGGAAACGCTTTACCACGGTTTGACACGCTAACACCGTCTTGAAACCATAATTTGAAATCCAAATACTGTCTTGAAACACTAACTTGAAACCCCAATTTCAGGAGCTAACCCTGTCTTGAAACCTTAATTTCAAACCATAAAGCTAGTTTGAAACTGTAACCCAAATCTGATACCCAAACCCTGTCTTGAAACTTGAACTGCAACCAAATTAAATAAAATGTACCACTTAATTGCACTTATTTTCTTGGCTTTGAAAAAAAACAAAACATTTAAAAATATATGTATTTTTTTCTAAAATACACAAAATAGTGTAAATAACATTGGTGCCGATGTTTTGGACATTGGAATTGACCCACCGACCGCTTGTTATCATCCAATCAGATCGCTGAAGTGATTGACGAGCGCCCCGATGATGTGAGAATGCTGGAAGCCTTCAGAAGCAGCTCCAGGTGGAAAGTCATTGGAGGTCAGCTATTTTGATTTTGGGGGAACAGACACATAATATGTGAAAGTATACATTCTGTGTTGTCTTACATTATAGAAGACGAAAATGAAGAGGAGGACATCCAGTCAGAAGATTTAGCCAAGCAATCGTCGGGCAGAAAAACCCGACACGACTCACCAGACGCTTCCCCTCCAAGGAGAGCTCGCCACGATTCTTCCGATATTTCACCACCCAGGAAGAAACGCCACAATTCACCTGACATTTCACCTCCCAGGAGGAAACGCCACGATTCTCCCGACATGTCGCCTCCCAGGCAGCGTTCAAGGAAGTCGGGAAAAGTGCAAAGCACACCTGCCATCAGACAAGGTTCAGATTCCGACCAGTCTCCACCGAGGAAGAAACAGCAGAAGGGACGGCGAGATTCCGACTCAGACCAGTCGCCGCCCAGACGGGGGCAGCGCAGTGGGAAAATGTCAGATGACAATCTGTCGCCCCCTCGCAGGATGGGACAGACAGAGGTGAAACACTTTGTCAGTTTGTCATTTGGACTTGAAACCAGTAACCTTTGATTGAAACTCTAATTTCAAACCTCAATTATATCTTGAAACCATAATTTGAAAACCTATTCCTTTAAAACCCTACCCCAGGCTTAAAACATAACTTAAAACCCTACATTTGCCTTGAAACCTGAATTAGAAACCTTAACTCTTGATTGAAACCCTAAACCTGTCATGAAGTCCTAATTTGAAAACCTAACCCTTGTTTGAAAGTCTAACCCAGGCTTGAAACCCTACCTTGCAACGCTAAACCTGTCTTGAATCTCTTCTTTGAAACCCGAACCCAGACTTGAAACCCTATTTTGAAAACATGACCTGGGCTTGACACCCTACTTAGAAAATAGAATGTGCACTTGAAACATCAGCCAAGGCTTGAATCCCTGAATTGAAACCCCAACCTATGCTTGACACCTTACCCACTAGGCTTGATCCACTCCAGACTTGAATCTGTAATTTAAAACCTTTAATCCAGGCTTCAAACCGTGATTTAAAAGACAAAGACGTATGTACTGCGTTCTTCCGTCACAATAAATTCTACTTCCTGTCTGAGATGAAGTCTCGTGAGATATGTGGAGTTCTTATGTGGCACGGCCATTCTGAAATATTGTTGTTTCCAGGGCAGCAGTATGCTCTCGGGCGGAAAGGCGGGTCTGATATCCTCAGATGTTCTTCGCAAGGAGAAGGAAGAGGCACGACGCAGGGACGGAAACAACCGGGAGCTTGAGAGTGAGCATCATGTTGCTCATATTTATTACATATTAGTTATCTGTACAGCATGCTGATGACATGATATCTACACGTGTGTTCCCAGATGCATCCCGCCACGCTCAGACAGTGTTTCGAGACAAGAGCGGCAAAAAACGAGATTTGGAGTCAGAGCGGGAGGAACAGAAAAGGAAAGCTGGAGAAAAGGCTGTAAAGGATGAGAAATACGCTCAGTGGGGAAAAGGGTGAGTGAGGGGCCTTGAAACCCTAACCCAGACTTGACGCCCTAATTCAAAACATGTTTGAAAGCTTGAACCCAGGCCTCAAACACTAACCCAACCTTTAAACCCTGACACTGGCTAGAAACCCCACTTTGAAATCCCAACCTTTGTTTAAAATCGTAAACTATGCTTGAAACTATCATTTGAAACCCTAATTTTGGCTTGAAACCATTAGTTTAAAAGCTAAACCCAAATTTAACACCCTAACCCTGTCTTGAAACCATAATTTGAAAATCTTAACCTTTTCCTAAAACCTTAACATAATCTTCAGACTCTTAACGCTGCCTTGAAACCCTAATCCAATCATGAAATCCTAACCTTGCTTTGAAACCTAATTCTGAAACCACAAATGAAATCTCATTGACATGAATGAAACATTTCGTAGGCTGGCTCAGGGTCAGATGCAGCAGCAGCGTCTGGAGGACGCCGTGCACGAGGCCCAGAAGCCGCTAGCGCGGAACTACAACGACGAGGACCTGGACCGCATGCTGAGGGAGCAGGAGAGGGAGGGAGATCCCATGGCGGCCATGTTACGGCGCAAGAAGGAGCGCAAGACGCACGGGGTTAAAGGTAACGGCAGAGATTTTTAACAGTGTTTTTCCATACATAATTTTGAAAACATTTTTGATTGTTTTTTTTTGTCAGAAAAACCTCAATACAGAGGCCCTCTGCCACCTCCCAACAGGTTCAACATTTTACCAGGTTATCGCTGGGATGGCGTTAACAGGTACAATGTGTGAAAAATAAGGCCAGCAGAAGTGTTAGCCGAATTTCAAAAAGAACATTTAAATGTCCATCATATTGTTGTCATTGGTTAACACTTTAAACTGTTACTGAATGCATGTGTGTCTGTCCCTGTCCTGGACAGGTCCAACGGTTTCGAGCAGAAGCGCTACACAAGGATTGCGGACAAAAAAGCACTTCAGGAGGAAGCTTATAAGTGGAGTGTGGAGGACATGTAGACAGAAGACTGTTAGGTTTAACAAAAGAAACAACCTGTACATAGTTGTCAAGTGAGCATCATTCACTGATGTTGTAAATAGTTATTACACAATGTGGAGCGCAGATATTTTTCAATGTTTTTATTGATGATTAAATAATTTGATTTTTGTAAAGAAGTGTCTTCCAGATTGACACCAAGCAAAATCTTTATTTAAAATGTATCTTTTGCAACTAATAAATTAAAAACACTGAATGAAAACATATACATAAACATACATACATATATACACACACAAAACTTCATTTTTTAAAATTGGAATCTTCAATCAAAGCAAAAATCAAAACAATGAGCTTTTTGCTTAACATGCTAAATAAGGTAACTAAAACACTAACTACAACCACAATTATACAAATATTGAAGTAAAACACTCGGCAGCCTTATTTGTTTAAAGGCAGCTCCTTTTAGGGATTACAATCACAAACAAACTAATGCTTCGGGTAAATTTAGGAGGAGGAAACTTCCGGCGAATTATTTGTTTCCCATCGAATTGTTTTTGTAGGTGCACGCTACAGCAGAATCTGAAAGCTACACGGTTGTTTGACTAGTTGGATTCCGTTTTTAAAGTAAGGTGCCGGGGGAAAAAAAGATACGAAATGGCGGACTGGAGCCCCATCGCCAAGGTGTACGATCCGCTCAAAGCCGGGAGCATCGACGGGACCGACGTGGAGCCTCACGACCGGGCCGTGTGGAGAGCAATGTGCGCCCGCTACAAGCCCAACAAAGCCGTCGAGGGAGACCCGCTGCTCACCCTCTTCGTGGCCCGACTCAACCCGCTGACCACCGAGGAGAAGCTCCACCAGGTCTTCTCCAAATTCGGCGACATTAAGCTGCTCAGGCTGGTTCGCGACGTGGTCACGGGCTTTTCCAAGCGCTACGCCTTCATCGAGTACAAGGAGGAGCGGGCCGTGGTGCGAGCCCGCCGGGACGCCAACAAGCTGGTGGTGGACCAGCAGGAGTTGTTCGTCGACTTCGAGCTAGAGCGAACCCTCAAAGGCTGGATTCCCAGGCGGCTCGGCGGCGGGCTGGGAGGCAAGAAGGAGTCCGGGCAGCTGCGCTTCGGGGGCAGAGATAGACCCTTCCGGAAGCCCATCAACCTCGCGGCCGGGCCCTCGCAGCAGGAGTGGTCGGGTGTCGGTCGCAGAGAGTGGGAGAGGCCCGGAGGGAGAGACCGGGACAACCGGGTTAACCGGGACCGTGGCAGGGACGAGAGGGGGAGCAGGGGGAGGGAGGACACCCGCTACCAAGACAGGAGCAGACACCGAGACAGGAGATGAAACATGGCCTTTTTGTTGCTTTTTTTTTAAATAAATTTAATGCTGTGTGGCTGAGCCAGATGCCTTTATTTTTCATGGACCTAGCCTTTTTGGTTTTCCCCTTTTACTTTTATGTAAAAAAACAAAAAAAAACTATTTGTAACACTAGGTGTGTTTACAGACATTAAAAATATTTATAAAATTTGGTGGCAATCATCATTGCTAATATTTGATGCCAATATGACCCCTTGTGGCTGTGGGCAGCATAAGAATGACAGAGCAATCTGATTGGCCAATGAGTGACTGCTTTGCACTTTTGTCTATGCCATGACGCCGTCTTGCATAAAAATACTCTTCCCAGGTTTTGTAATCTTAGTTTCTTAGTACATTATTACCTTGAATTACTGTCCCAATTTACAAGCTCTTGTGTTGTCCTTTTTGTTGGGGGTTCAAGCAAAATGATTAATGCATTTCAAAATTATTTGGGGAGGCTGGAATGTATTAGTGGGAAAAAAATATTTGACAAGTAAATTGAGTTACGAGGTTGGTCACAAACTTGTAAGTCTAGGTACCACTGTAGTATAATATTCCAATATTTTTGTACCTAATTAAGTGTCATATTGGTGTTACTGGACGGACATTTGGCGATGGTGGACGGGGCCCCTCCCATATCAGGGTTGGGCCAATTGGGATACGTCGCCCCGTGGACAGTCCAAAACTCGATCCTGCACCAATCAAAAAGTTTGGAGACAGTTTCTCATTCGCTAGCATGGTCAGGTGTTTCCAGGCATTTGACAGTGGTCCTCACCTGAAAGCCGGGTTGATCTTGATGTTGTCCGGCTGCGGCAGCGCGGGGGTTCTCCTGCGCCAGGAGGATAGAGGAGGGAAGTCCTTCTGGTACTGAGACAGCATCTCTGGATCTTGGTTTGGATCACAGACATTTGGTTGCTCATCTTCCTCTAAATGCCTACTCTTGCCACTTCCTGTCTGTCTCGAGGATGCTGGATGGAAATGGCGGGTCTCCTGCCGTGAGGTTTGGGCACCTGGAATGGAAATGTGACCTTTTCCGCCGTCTCGTGGCAGGACTCTCCTGAAGCAGCAGGCCTCCCGTGATGGAGTCTCGATCTTGGCAGGGGTTTCGGGGTAGAGGAAAAACCCTACAGGTGTGGAAGGTGTTAAAGTAATTACGTTTGTTCACTTTGCCCAGTCTTGGGTCAGGAACTTAAATTTTCAGGGCAATGTTTGGTTTGAGACGTTCTACCGATCACAATTCTCTACCAATTTCATCTTTAAACTTTTAGAAACTGTTGTTCACCTTGTCTGCTTTGATGGGCATCAAGGTAGCTGCAGTATGCTCGTCTGTCTCCAAGTACTCAACCCGTCACCTTCAATCTTGATGACATCAGACGGGTACTTTACCACATCCAACCCTCCTTGGGTCTCGATTTATGTGATTATTCCACAGTAGCACAAGAGTAGTATTGATTTTGAATGACATCACGCTGGTAGAGATATGATCGACCAACTTTCAATACTCAATCATATCCGCGTGCACAAGATTGTTGAGATGTCCTTCACCAGTTTGAGCCCATATCCAATCTTCTGGGCACTATTATTCCACAGCAGAACAATAACTTTACTGGTTTTGAATGACTCAATATGCTCAAACAATCAGTTTCCACTAACTCAATCGTCTTCAAACTTAATGTTATCCCAAAACCACAAGATTGCTGGGGTACCCTGTACCAGTTCCTAAAAAGCTGATATCCTGTTTCAGATCATTGTTAAATCTACTTTACTGGATCCCGTTCTCAGACAATCCTTTTCTAAGTTTCCCTGACTAATAAAGAACAAGAATGTTACTGGTTTTGAATGGCATCCAGGTATGCTTAACTGACCAGCTTCCAATACTCATCCAGTCGTAATCAAACCTAACTTGGCGATATCCACCTGATTGTTAAAGTCTGCTTTGCTGGTTCCAGTTCCTAGAGAATCATTTTCTGTCCTTTTCCTTCATTATTGTTCCACAGCAGAACAAGAAAATTACTAGTTTAAATTACATCAAACACAATATGGTTCAGGTATGCTCGATCGACCAGCTTCCAATTCTCAGTCATCTTCCAAGGCAGGTTGACGATATCGATACTGATTGTTAAGGTCTGCTTTACCAGTTCTACTTCTCAGACAATCCGTGATCACAGTTCCTTGGTAGAACAAGAACATTATTGGTTTTTAATGAGATTTGACAAAAGATGGCTCAGGTACACTGGACCAGTCGGTTCTGAGCACAAATCCACTCAGATGTTATTGTTCCGTGGTCGAACAGGAATTTTTTTAGATGAAAATCCAGCACAAGACCTGCTATTCTCACCTGCTATTGTGCGACGCTCCCCCCTTTATGGTCGAGCCCGGAGAAAAAAGTTGCAACGGTGCTTGGCGGTTTTTCAATGAAAATGTTGTCTGATGGTTCCATATCGTATCGACTGAACCCTTTGTAAATTAATACACTACTGACATGAGTTACCATCTCAGTGGCCCACATATGGGTGTTAGTAGATCTCTATAAAACCTGTTTACTGCAGTCGTCATGGCGTGATACAGTAAGACAATCAAACAGCTTTGTCATTGCTATGACAGCTGTAGGGTAGTGTAGGACAGTATAGTGTAGTTGCGAGTCAGGAAAACATTTAGCAGTTTCCTCAGAGGCTTTGGCCGTCAGTCAGTAATTTCTTTCTTTGCCTCTGAGGAGATGGCATGGATCCAGGCTCAGTTTATTTATTTACCACAAGACCTGTTCCTGCCTGTCGTATTTCTCTAGCCTATCAGTTTAAAAAAAAAAAAAAAATTCTTGAGTTTGCATGGAAAATGGCTGGTTTTGGACTAACAACAGTTCGTGTGTTGTACTTGACATCTACAATTACAGGGTACATGTTTGTGTTATGTGTGAGGTGGACTTTGACCAATATTGCAGTGAGTACACTGACATGTGACATTTTATTGAAAGATAATACGATATCAGAGCAAACACATGTCATGTTACTGTTTTTACACTCATAACATTTCACGATGATGATGATGATACATTTAGTCGGAATTAGATAGACAGCATTATATTACAACTATGGGAATCTAACAGGACTTAGCAGTACTTGGGCTACTAGTTCCCAAAGCTACATGGACAACTACTATTACTGTGAAGTGATCTACTACTGCAATACTATTTCTGCTACAACTTTTACCACCACACCTAATATTACTCTGAGTAAAATGAATACTTTTACTATCACCACAACTACAACATTCAGCCCTACAACTAACATTACTACAACTTGTAATTTTAGTACTACAACTAATACTAGTATTGTACTTCCCAGTACTCAAAATGACTAATAATTGTATTACTAGTAGTAGTAGTAGCTAGTATTTTTCATATAATAGTGAGTAGTGGAGCAAGAGGGAATTGTAGTAGTCGTTTCCATATAATAGTTAGGCGTGAGTAGTGGCAGTTGTAGTAGTTTCCGTAACATAGCGAAAAGTGGTAGTGGTGTGTATTTTGCTCAAATTTCACCGGGCGCCAGCAGGAGTCTCTCGTCCCCATAGTAACCAGCCGCCCTCCACCAGAGGCTCCTTTAGCTAGCAGCGTCACATTCTTTGCCAAGCGATTCTTCTTTGAATGATTTTTCACCAAAGTTGCAACCTGCGCCTCCCTCACACTTCCAGCATCTGCTAAGTTGTGAGCGAGGAAGCCTGTTAGAGCTTCCGCCACCGGAGTTTGTCGTTCATTTCCATTTTTTTTGTTTTTTTTTGTTTTGTTTTCAGGGTCTGTCAACGCCGCTCGAGTGTCCGGAAGTGGCGAGCGGAGCGAGGAGGGAGAGGAAAGAAGAAAAGAAAAAAAAGCGGAGAAAGGCATGAAAAAAAGGGTCAAGCGCAGCACAATTCTTACCCGAGCACTCACAGCTATCCTCGGCGCAGTCTCGACCGGCGTCCTTTTCGGCGTAGTTTGTTTCGCGTCGCCGTCCGTTTAGCCAGGATGGGTCTGCCGACGCTGGAGTTCAGCGACTCGTTCGTGGACAGTCCCGAGTTCCGAGAGAGGCTCCAGTGCCATGAGATCGAGCTGGAGAGAACCAACAGGTTTATCAAAGACCTCATCAAGGATGGAAGCATGCTCATATCGGCCCTCAGAAGTAAGATTTAGCCACAATAAACTGCATCGTATACGATTTGGATTTCTTCAAAGCCTATTAACAGCCGTGCCGACGTTTACCGTCTCTTCTCTTTTACATTGTCATTACATTGTCTTTTTTATTATAATTATTATCATAATGCTGTTTAATTGAAACGATGTTTTTCAGTATGTGGAAGGGGGGCCACTGGTGGTACCAGCGAAACCGTCGTGGTCCGTGAATGGATTTTTACAACACTGCCTCAAATTGTAATACTCAAATAATACTTCAACTTTCTCCAGTTAATTTTACGATAACTACTTTTGCTTTTAAGTGCTTCGTCAAATTCTACTTTTACTGCAGTTAAAACTGGCACATTTAGTACTGCAACTAATAGTACTACTTTTGCTATAGCTACTACTTATACTTTTAGTACTGCTACAAGAACTTCTACTTTTACTTATAAGATATCGTAGTGCTGACATAACAACTGATTTTACTACTTTTACTATCGACCCAAGTAGTACTTTTAGTAGTATTGTACTTTTTTTTATTACTAGAATATATATACGACTCTTTTACTACAACTACAGCGTTTATATATTTAGAACTACAACTAATACTACTTTTACTTTTGGTACAACAGTCAATATTACAACTTTTAAAATAGCCACACCACAACTGCTATGTTTAATATTAAAATGTTCTTTCTGCTTTCACCGTAGCTATTACTTTGATTTCAAATACTACAACCAATGCTACTACTTTTACTGTAGCCACAACTACAGCTTTTAGTACAAGAACTAATACTGATTGCTGGCACAACTACAACTAACACCTCTACTTTTAGTGCTACAAGTGATTGTTGTTCAACTGCCGCATACTGTAAGTTATTTTACCCGCAAAAGAAGAAAGAAGACAATTCCAGGGGCCCTCCATTCAGTAGTTGAAGTTTTCCTATCGGAGGTGATGAGAGATGTTGCTAATATGGTGGCGGCCCTGTTTGTTGTGCTGCTGTCAGGCCTTTCTCAGGCGGTGCAGCGTTTCTCTCAGTCGCTGCAGGAGTTCCAGTTCGAGTGCATCGGAGACGCGGAGACCGACGACGAGATCAATATCGGTGGGTCTGACTCCATCGCGTGTGTTCATTTCGTCAGCTTTACAGATGCCACATCTACTCCGCAGGCAGTGTGTCTACCTCGATATATGTGTCGGATGTCATATTGAAAATAATTTGCCAGGCTTGAAACCTTAATGTGAAAACCAAACCTGACACTCTAACCCTGACTTTAAACTCTAATTTAAAAGTGTAACCCCTTCTTTAAACCCTAATTTGAAACCTTACTCCTAGTTTGAAACCCTAACCCTTCGCTTCACTTCGCGCCTGCTAGCACACCGGAAAGAACAAAGCGGAAATGACACATTTTACTGAGCAATGGGCAAAGTGCCGGAGCACGGTTCCTTGTCTCCCGTTTGTAAAAAGCTAACTAAACATATTATTGTATGTTTCTGTAGCAGAAAATAATCATACAATAATTACCTTTTCCAAAGAATCCGTCTTTTCTCCGTACCTGCTAGCCTTCAAAACGGAATAAAAGCGTTTTAGAATCACATGGTGCAGAGGTGGGGGCTAGGCATCGCCTACATCATATCAAAGCGACGGCTTGTTGTTGTAATGCAGAATTCCAGTTTAGGAGGTGACAGAGGCTACGCACTGCACTTAAATGCTCAAATAGTGTATAATGTTACAGCGGCTTCAACTTTTTTTTTGAAAACCAGAACAGCATATTTGAAGTACAGTTTAGTTTTAGTATTTAACTTTAAAATACAACACATTTGCGTTGAATCATTTAGAACATGTTGTTTGAATTTATTTTGGTACCATTTATTTAGTTTTGTTTTATATGCAAAACATTTTTTATTGAATTTAAGTCTAGTTTTTTTTTACATTTTGCTATATTGAAACAGAGTGTTAATGTTCAAACTGCATAATGTGACAGTGGCTTACAAGAATATTAAATACACTAAAACCTCTGGCTCGTTTTTGATGAACACTTGGGCCTATTGCGCTACTTTTAATGTTGGTCTTTATAGATGTACTTGAGGTGGGACTTGGTATGCAAATATTTGGGAAACACCGTTAGAGCATTCGAAAGCCCCGCAGTTTCAGAACCGATCATAACGCAGCGTCGTTTCCATAGCGACACCCTGACATGTATTTGCACTCTGCTTGCAGCTCAGTCTCTGAAGGAGTTCTCTCAGCTGCTGAGCACCATGGAGGAGGAGAGAAAGCGTCTGGTGAGTAAGAAGCTCTCTTCACGCGGACCTCTGCGCATTTTGGTCCACCTGTTGTGTCTGGACCCGGACTTCCTGTTTGAGTCCAGCGTGAAAGGTTTTGTCTGGAACCATGACTGTTCGCTTGAGTTCCCTCCACACACACACACATTAGCTCACACACACTTCATCAACCTTTGTGTGTGTGTTTTAGTGTGCTACCTTCTCTACAGGATCCCCCTTTGTGTGTATGTGCGTGTGTGTGGGGCTTTTGTGAAAGTGTGCATGGTCTACTGGTCGAGGAACCATGTGGAATCTATTCCGACTATTCCCCAGTGAGAGCCGAGCCCCTCGCAGCCTGGGAAAGTCCATAAAAAAACGTGTGTGTGTGTGCGCGTTTGTGTGTGCATGTGCTTGCGGGTGTGTGTGTATTTAGTGTTCCACGCTGCACACGGCTCCATTTTCCACGGCTAACGTCGGGTATGGGCAGCCCGGTATTGAGTGGTTAACACATCTGCCTCACAGTTGTGGGATTCTGGGTTAGAATCCGGGTTCTTCCTGTGGCATAGCAGTGAAAGCGACACAAAGTGTTCCTTTCACACAGATGACCTCATGATGTGAAAGTTAAGATCGCGACATGTGACCGGAGAGTCATGTGGTCGTAAACACAAAGTCGAGTGTGGACAACGGCCATCTTCGCACAAAGCACATGCTCCTCGGGCATACCACAGACTCTCTTTTTATGGCTTTTACGACATCATCGCCCATTTTGGGTCCGATAAGTGCAAAGTGTCATGGATGGATCAGAAAGCCTGAAATCTAATTATTCTAGTTGTAAACACACAATTCTGTGTCGACCAATCAACACACATGTCTACTGAAATGATTAGCAATTAGCTACGTCAGCTATGTTAAATAGCGTGACATCATGGGGAGAGGGGGGGACTGGAATTTTACACTGTAAATGACAATGGTGGACATCTTCAGAAGTTTTTGGTCTTTGGGTCGCATTCTGGGAGTGACCATTTTCTGTCCACCAATCAACAAGCTGTCCTGTGTGTAGCCCAGCCGCTTTAAGGACCCTACTACTATGGCTCAAGGAGTTTGTTATTACCTACTGGTTCACAATTACAGGTGCATCTCAATAAATTAGAGTAAGAAAACTTGACAATGTGTTTCTGTAGTTCAATTCAAAAACTCATACTCACTACACAGCGCAAACTACAGTATTTTATGATTTTTTAAATGTTGATTATAGCTTACAGCTAACGAAAACCCACATTTTACCATCTCCAAGAAATAAGAGTTACATAAGAAACAGTAATGAGGTTGAAATTGGCCTTCTGAAAAGTACTTTTGTGTTGAATGAGTGTGTATAATTGATGAGTGTGTATAATTGATGAGTTTAACTTTTGGAATTGCAATGCCTATATACAATGAACTCTCCTTCTCCTACAGTCATTTGTTGAGATGCACCAGTAAACCTTACTAGTAAACTACTGTGCTGTACTAGGAACACATAATAGCCATGTGTCACCCACTAGTAGCCTCTTAGTAGCACCATGACAAGCCGGCGCTATCTTGGTGGTTTCAAATGCTTGAAAATAGCTTGAAAAAGGACATTTTGGGCATTTTCAACCCAAATTATCTTGTAAACCTGAAAAGAGGACATCAAAGATTATTTTTTTCTTTTTAAAAAATGATGGACGGTGACCTTTAAGATGGATATCAAGTATATCGAAAAAATGCTGAAAGGACTTTCCACATGTTATCATTCTCTCTACCAATTAATCCCAACGACTGTAATTGTTGGGTTCTGGTCACCGAGTTTAATGGAGCTAATTTTGGTTATGTCCATGAAATGCTAATTTTGCTACATTCCATGGCCATGCTATGACACTCCCATGATGACAAAGAAGCTTCTATGTCTAATTCTGACTGTGACAACTCTTCTCTGTTTGATTTATTTATTTATTTTTTAGCCTGTGAGCCGGCAGATAGTCTGGCTTTTAGCGGGAATTAGGCGTGTGTCACCGATGACCATGACATCTTACTTCGGTGTTGCGACATGTTCGCCTGACCGCTGTGGCGTTTTGTTTTTTCCTCCCGTAGATCCAAAATGCTGACGACGTGCTAATCTCGCCGCTGGAGAGGTTTCGTAAGGAGCAGATTGGAGCAGTGAAGGTGCTTTTTTTATTTGTAGTTAAAAAACTCACTCAGACGTCACCTCCTGTTGAATTTGAAAAACATGGAAAGAATGGATAGCCCGTGAAGCCAGTTTCACATAGATGGGTATGTGAAATTTGAAGCATGAAAAAGTCTCAAGAACCCATGCCTGAAATTGAAGAGGAAGTCAGCCATTTTGTTTGAAGGAGCCATTTTTAGGTTCATTTTGGACAGGGCCTGGGATAAATTATGATTTATCCCCCGAAGCCAGTTCCCCTTAGTAGCATGAATTTTGGTAGGCGTGGTTATCGTAAATTGACCCACAAAAAAAATCTCAAAAGACACAGAAAGTCTGCTTTTTTTAATGAAGCAGTCCTTTTTGGCTCATTTTGGGCAATTAATCCCAGTATTCGTATTATGCCTCGTATTTTAACAGGGTAATTTGCCTAAATGAGCCCTGAACAGAAACAGGTAGCCTAGACAGATTGGCGATGCTAATTTGCCAAGCTTTTTGGGCTGCGTTATCTATCGTGGGCGGAGCATGGCGTCACATGTTTGAAAACCATTGTGAGGATTCGCCATGAATTACAGGGGGTGAGGGAGTGTTCATTTAAAAAAAAAGAAATCAACCCCCAGACACCAGTATCATTTACCGATCGGCATGTCAGTCATAACAAGGCACCCAAAAAAACTCGTGGACCCATGCATGAAACTGAACAGGAAAACGGACATTTTGGTCTGAACCCAGGGGGAACTTTTTTTCTACCGTAGTTAAAGCCCCAATAAACTGGCCAAAAAATGTCTTGTAAATTTGAAACACCACAGAGAAGAGTATTGTTAACAAGCCTGGCAAATTTGAATGAATATAAAAATTGCAAAGTAAGTGAAATCAGGCTTCAAAATGGTCAAGAACTAAAACGTTCTTGCAGCTTCCAGACACTGGGCATGTCGCTGAATGCTCTGAAAAAAACCGCCCCGCGGAACTTTCAGGTGTGACTCAAATACGAGCCTTCTGTTTTGGCTCCTAAGCCGGAAACTTCCCAGCGATGCACATTGCACACACGCTCATGGGCTGGCTGCTGAGAGGCACTTTGTGGTGGCCAGGCAGCTTCTGAGCCCCGGCGTAATGACCGGCAGCCACGACGGGACAGTTTTCCCTCCTTTGTTTCTATTAAAAGTCAGAGGGCTGCTGTAGCCCCTCGAGATTTCACCATATGTGGCTACAGCAGTGGATGATTTATTTCTCTACTCCTTCTCACCCCGCAATGTCGCGGTCGGCAACTGCGAGGCTGACGGACCTAAGGCCCTTGCGCTGGCGTCGGGCCGCCGGGTCAGCGGAGCCGTCCGCCTGCTCGTCACGTGCCGCGTGTGGGGGCAACACCACGGCAGAGACACTGTAGCCTAAATGACACAAACGACATTACACTTCAGAGAAGATGTATTTTTTCGAGTTGGAGGCGTACTTTGATTGCTAACTGTACGCTGTAGTGGTAGAACTAGGCCAAGTTATTATGAATAAGGAAGTGGCAATTACGCCGAATGGCCACTGCATGGAATAGCCTTTGGTAAATATGTAGTGGGGGAGGGGCGACTCATGCTGTTCCCTGGTTGCGTTAGAGCGGACGCGTTTTAGCCCCACCATAAAATCTGGACAACTGAGATGGTGAAAAAGGGTTTAATGCTGTATCTCAACAATTCAGTTCTGAATAGTTCTCAGTCTTATACGTTTTCAGCACTTATCTTCAAGCACATTTAATGTATATATATAAAAAAAAAAAAAAAGACTTTACTTGGTCTTTAATCAAAATTAAAATCCTTGCGCATTTGTTTATGTCTGATTCGTTATTTAGAGCATTAGGGGTCGGTCCTGAAGCGGCTCAGTCCCAGTCTTGAGTGTATGGCTTTTTCAGATAAACCATAAATGTGTCAGGACGGAGGTCATGGGAACGGAAGCTGGGAGGCGCGTCACAGACTTGAAGCGAGGCGGCGTAAACATGGCCCGGGTCTGGTTTCAGCGGGGGTCCTCTGATTCACATTATCCTCTCTGCAGTCTGCATAGAAGCAGATGACTAGCAGCCACCGTATATGACATCCCCTTGGGGCCTTGCTCAGATATTGAACAATAATCTATGAGTTTAAATAAACTGTTGCCAAATTGAGATAGAAACGTACTAACCCGACCTTTTACCTCGGAGAGCCCAGCCATCTTGTGTCAAACCTCGGCCATATTGTGTCAACACAGGTGTCATTCAAAAATAGAGCTCTTGGAACAGCAATAAAAACAGTAATCTTTAAAGTTTTGAAGAAACTGAGACAGGTAATCTGTACCCACTGGCACTACAAAAGCCATCTTGTGTCAAGACGAGCCTCGGTAACCTCAGGCCTCAAAATCAATAGTGTTCTCGCTGAGAGACATAGAACAGAGATACATAAGGTCCTTGCTCAGGCATAGAACTAGGAGGGTAGAAACCATTTATCAAATACAGTCATTTGAATAATAAAATTTTTAAAAAGCCTAAGCAAAATATCTGTCTTGAAGCTTCGCAGGGAACATTTTTCCACACTGACTAATGTTACTGCTGACTTATGGATTGCTTGCATGTAGAAATAAGTTGTGGTGATGTCGGTGAGCCAGAAGGAAAGAGTGCGTAAAAGACAGAGGATGTCCAAAGTTTATCATTTCACACTTTAAAAAGAAGATGGTGTGCAATGTGTCTACTGCAAAGCAGAACTAACGAATGTACCGCAAAACAGAACGTCTACGATCGGCAACACAAGGTATCGATGTTAGATAATTCAGTATGTACTACCACCGCTAGTTAGAATGTATTGTAATACCCCCACTAGTGGTCAAGGATAGACACAGCCGCCGGTGCACTTTGATTGGTTTATTGAACGAATAGTAACAAAATAAACACATACTGTAATAAGGACATTCATACACTAGCTTCTACAGCCACAACTGACGCCCAGGCACTCACTTAACACACAGATTGGCTAATGGCTAGCCAGTTAACAGCTGGCTGCTAACTTGAGCTCACAACAGCCAACTCTACACTCTCATTTGCTGACTCATACGTCACTCGCATGGCCAGGCCCCGCTTATTAAAGCCACACACACTCAAAGTCAAAGATATTATACTGTGGATTGTGAACATTTTGTTGTTTAATGATGCAAAATAATTTTTTTGCCTCAATTTCTGAATAGTCAGTTCTAAAAGTATTCGATAGCTGCAGCTCTACAAAAAAACAAGCACTGGGAGTTTGAAGACATTTGGACAAGTGAATCGACCAAAACGAAACATGTACCTACTGGTCTAACTGTTTAACTACTTTTTGCCAATTATCCAAAATATATATATATATTTTTGCCCAGATGAATAAAAATAGCCACGTTCAGACTGTTCCTCTTCAGTTATGTCCGCCATCTCATGTTGGGTGCCATTTATAAAATGATCAGGGTTCTTGCTCAGATGTCATTTATTGCCAGGATTAATAGAAATCTGGCGGGTAAAAGAGAATGAACAATACACTGATCTTAGCTTTTGTCCCACAATTACCTCAGCCATCTCGTGTTAAAGGAAGTGCCATGTCAAATATAAATAAGTATTTTCCTCAGATGTCATTCGAAATCACTAGTTTTCTTGCCAGGATGAATTGGAATAGTCATTGAACATTTCCCTTTCTGGAAGTAAAAAGAGGTGACCATGAATTGTACTGATCTTAGCTTTTGACCCATAATTCCAGTACCTCGGCCATCTCATGTTAGGTTCCATTTAAAAATAAGTAGGGTTCTTTCTTAGATCTAGAACAACAACACTGCAAATGGTGTGCTATGAAGATGTGTAGCTAGGGCCTGAAAAAAAATGCACTCTTGTGTGCTGCTTGTAGAATGTAGCACCACCATGCAAGTCACAGCTGGACTCAAACATCTCAGCCTCGTCATTTTTGATTAATTCTGTTTAAGCAGTGTGGCTAAATATTGACGCTTGTCGGGAACAGGAATGTAGCATGGACAATGTCATCTTTTGCTTGCATTTTTGTAGCATCTTATTGTCCGTTTGTCTCACGTAGGAGGGCAAGAAGCAGTTTGACAAGGAGACGGAACGGTACTACTCTGTGTTGGAGAAACACCTTAGCCTGTCCTCCAAGAAGAAAGAATCGCAGCTACATGAGGTAACACACGCACACAAACACTTCCTAACACGCACACACACACACACAGATCTCTGATTGCATTGTTACTGTCGCAGGCTGACTCGCAGATGAGCAAAGATCGGCAGGTGTTTAACGACGCCTCACTGCAGTACGTCTTCAAGATCCAGGAGGTGCAGGAGAGGAAGAAGTTTGAGTTTGTGGAGCCGGTGAGGACACACAAATAAAACAAACAGTAATTATAGTAAAAATGTCCTTTGTTTTCGTCTTTGTCAATTAATTCCATACTTGGGCTTTTTGGGCTGATTTTAAATGTGCTTATTTTGGCTCTGCCAGTTTTACAACACCTGAACAGCCGTACGGCACCTCGACGTCTGACTGTGACGTGAAATGTTGACAATTTGGCCTGATGTGTAAGAAGAGAGACTAGCATGATGTGGACGAGGAATGGCTGGCGGATGAAATACAGTATGTCGATATGTGTCGAATACCTCTCCGGGAGAATTACACCCACAAATCTGAAAGTCCACTTGAGAAGTTGCCAGATTTGCACAAGAAGTCTAACTGCACCCCTCCTCCGAAAGTGAAGCTAAATCCAGACCAGGCTCCTCAGGGAAGGAAAGCAAGACTGACATATCTGTACTGGACATGAGTACTATTTGCGATGACAACTATTATAACCTTGCTATGAACTTGTGGTGACGATTGACTCGAGGAACTCCGTGTAGGTTGAACAAACAGATGTCGTGGAAGTATTTTGGAGCCTATTCCAGCAAGATATCGACTGCACATGCACCAACACCTGTCCAATGGATCAGTTGTTAACGTGTTTATATGAGTTGATAAGATGAACGTTACATGGATCGACCAATACTCTGATGAAGGGGGAAGGTCCAGGGAACTTGTGAAGATGAAATGAGGAGAAGTCGTGGAAAGGCTTTTGGAGCCTTTTCTAGCAAGATACTGACTTCCAACTGTAAAAGCACCAACTCATGTCCACATAATTGTACATGATGTGAATGTTGCATTAAACGTAGCATGGGTCAACCAATACTCCGAAGAATGGGCAAGGAACTCCCAAGGAACTCATTGAAGAGCAAAGAAGACGTTGTGGAAAGTCTTTTGGCACAATTCCGAGCAAGATACCAACATCCAACTGCAAAAACACCAACTCCTGTCTAAAGGATCAGTTGTTTGTATAAGTTGACTATGTGAATGTAGCATGAAAAGATTGTAAACTGAATGTTCCCTCTGGGGGACAATTATACATTCTCTTTATCTTTATCTCATGTAATGACTCTTTAAAAGGGTCCTCTATGTCATCGCATCACATTGCTTGTGAACATAAGTATCATTATGATCACAAGAGGAGCGCCCAAAAAAAAACAGCTGCCAAACACTCTGTTTTGGCTGGCGATAAACATGTTTTGAATGATCTATATCAGTGAAGGCCAATTCCTGTTTCGGCCGCCCGCTTCCTGTGTGGTGATTTCTTCAGCTGGCAAGGGAGCGAAAATCTGTTGTGAACGTAAACAAGAACAGTGACCCAAACAAGCAGCCTACGGGCTTTTTGTTTTGTTTGCTGTTGTAATGATCAATCTACGTTTGTTGTTGTGCTCTTCAGCTGCTGGCTTTCCTGCAAGGCTTGCTGACATTCTACCACGAAGGCTACGAGCTGGCAAGCGAGTTTGAGCCCTACAAACAGCAGCTGCAGTTCAACCTGCAGAATGTAAGTTAAACACCTGCTTCTTCATCATAAAGTACACTACAGTGAACCCTCACTATTTACCAAGCGGTGATGCAAATAGCATAAATCCATGAATAATAGAGACCCTCCCCCCAAAATGTTTTAAATTGCTTGATAAGATTCTTAAAATAAGATCTTGCATCTTAAAACAAGTCTTTTTGTCTCGCTGAAAATTTTGGGGAAAAGATGATCAACGTCGCCATTGCGATGCTTCAAACAGGATCTGGCCACTGTCATCGGCATTTTGCAACAGAGATACAGAGAGACTGGAAGAGTCACAGAGAGACATAGAAGTGGACCTCCTTGGAAATGTATTGGTCAATTCATGGATTAAACACCTGTTGTGAATTTTGCCCTTCAGCTCTTTGTTAGAGAACAGAAAGTCGTGCAAAAAAGTACTGAAACATTGAACATTGGGTGTGCATTTAAAAGTTCCATAATGAGCATAAAGAGTCATTGTTTTTGTGGCTCTTTTAGGCCCGGAATAACTTTGAAAGCACGCGAGCTGAAGTGGAGCGGCTGATGAAGAGGATTCGTTCGGCCGAGGAGGACTTCAAAGCCCCTGGTTGCTTCACCATGGAGGGCTACCTTTACATACAGGAGAAACGTGAGCCAAACCAAACGATGACCTCCCACTTGCAGCCAAAATGGCATCCTGGATGTAGTGTGTCCTTTCAGGTCCGTTGGGAAGCGTGTGGACTAGATACTACTGTACGTATGAGAAGAGCTCCAAGATGTTCACCATGAGCAACACTGAAGCCCGACCGGCCAGCAGACAGGTGAACTGCCGTCCATTTTTATGGATTTGTTAGTTTTTAGGCTGTACTAATGTGAGTCGTTCTGTTTATTTCTCATGTGCAACGTGGCATTTATCACGAGCAACTGGCAAAAAGAGTGATTGCAGTAAATATATCATCATACAGCGATACCTTGAGATATGAGTGACCCAACTTATGATTTTGTTGAGATACGAGCTGTTGTCGGATGTTTTTTATGCTTTGGTTTGTGTCCTCTGTAACTCCTAACCCCAAAAATAACAATAATAAGAAAGATAATATAACAACACTCACAGGCATATACTCTTTATCCTCTGAGAAGAATGACTACTATTACTGCGGCCTACTGGGCAATAGTGACCGTCTCCTTCATGTATATCCGTATTGTCCGTATTGTACTAGATCCAGGTGCCCAAGGTGCGCACGCCAGAAGGAGCAGAACAATGTTCATTGAATTGAAGCAAAAAATTGGGCAAAATCTGTTTGATTCTTGTAAATGATTGTCATTACTGTATGTTTTTATAAAATACAATTTTAAAATAGAGTGCTATTTTTCTTATCAAATAGCACTTTGTTGGTGTTTTTTTTGGGGGGTGGGCTGTAACCGATTAATGGCATTTTCATTCATAGCAATGCATCTGCATGGTGCCAGTTGTTACGAATGACTGGCAAGTAATGATCGGATGACGGTAACTGTGCGACACATTTACATTTATAGAACGGCGTGCTGAACGGGACCCCAGAAATGTTCAAACTTCGCTCGTGCGTGCGAAGAAAGACCGACTCCATCGACAAGCGCTTCTGCTTTGACATCGAAGTGGTGGAGAGGTAACAGAACCATACTAGTCAATAGCGACTATGTATTGTCAACTCTCCTTTTCCCTTTTTGCAGACACGGCGTCATCACTCTCCAAGCCCTCTCAGAGGCCAACAGGCGATTGTGGATGGAGGCCATGGATGGGAAAGAACCTGTACGAGTCATTGTTTCACTTTGTGTGCTTTTTTTCCTTCTATTTATTGATAATGTGTTGACATGTTTGTGGCTCCTCAGATCTACACTCTGCCGTCGCTACTCAGCAAGAAGGAAGAGAGTAAGAAACCAGATTTCTCAGTTCAAGGGCTGCCAGTTTACATACTTTTTGTGTCAAAAGGGCTTTTTTTAATTTGTGTTTTTTTTTTTTTTTTTTTTACAGCGTTCCTCAACGAGACAGGCTTCAGCTTTGTGAGGAACTGCATCGAGCTGGTAGAAACCAGAGGTATTGAATGAGGAGAAAGATTTCACAGAGTTAAAAAAAAAAAAAAAAAAAAAACATGCACAGCCACACTCAGTTATTCACAACCACCACCACTGTGCACAATAAAAATAAACAGCACGACTAGAAATAATCCAGATGTACATTACGCATTAAATTAACAAGTACTAAATCCTGTTTAAATGTGTGCACAGGCCTCAACACTTTGGGCCTGTACCGGACCGGGGGAGTCAACTCTAAGGTTCAGCGGCTGATGACGAGCGTGTTTGGTAAGAAGGGGGCTCGGTCTGATGTTATTTCCCGCTCTCGTGATGACAATGACGATGATGTTGATGATGATGCATGATGCATCATCATGAAATGCTTTTCCTGCAGCCTCCACTTCTGCTTCAGATGTGCGGCTTGACGCAGACGCTTGGGACAACAAGACCATCACCAGCGGACTGAAAAATTATTTTAGGTAACATTGCATATGCAGTGGCTGTTTATGTAGCACATTTAATTAAAACAATCTTATACGCCTGTAATGTACTACATTGACATCTTATTTAATTGTTTATGTACCATTTATATCATATTTAATGTCTATACACTGCTAATGTACCATATTTATATCTAATTTTCTGTGCACCATATTATATTAAATGTGTATACACCAGTGCTGTGAATAATGGGTCATCATGTGTACACACAGGTGCTTGGCAGAACCCGTGCTGACGTACAGACTGCACAAGGAATTCATCAAGGCTGCAAGTAAGTTGGCCTCTAAACAACAATATACACACACATATTTATTATTTTATTTTCTCACAGAGTACGATGACCAGAAGCATCGCGTGAGGGCAATCCATGCGCTGGTCCACAAGCTACCGGAGAGAAATCGAACCATGCTGGACCTCCTGACGAATCACCTCCTCAGGTTTGTACACAGGAGCATACACACAAACGTCTACCAAGGCTAGACGATCCTAACACGTGAGGTGAAATAATACTCCAGTCCTGTGGGTGGCAGTACTGCACATTAAGTGCTAACCACCAAAAACAGCAATGTTTTTTGTTTTGTTTTTAATAGTAGCTCTATCTGCTAGATTGGCTGGGTCACTGCATCACAGTTTTTGCAAGCACACCCCAAAAAACGTCACTCAGTAGCACCCATTGGATAATTAAAAAAATAATAAAAATAAGCCTCCAACACCAGTGTCACTGATTAGCATGAAATTGGGTGGACTTGTCTACCAATTTTGACAAGAAAGGTTGGTGTGAGTACCTGTTCCTAAAAGAAACTGCCACTAGCTTCTCTAATCAACACCATATTGGGTGGGCATGTCCATTATGGACATGGTATTATTAAGTACCCATGCCTGAAATTGAACAGGAAGTCAGCCATTTTGGTTTAACGTTGCCATTCTGAATAAATTTCATGGTTGAATGAGCCCTAACTGGAAGCTGGACGCTAGATGTGGAACGACTTAAGAGTTTTTTGTAGTTGACACTAAGGTGATGATAGTCGAGTCGATGTCAGCTGATTGATGAAGTTTTTCTCAAATCACACATAAATGTTACAACAACAAAAAAATCGCTGGGCACTTAAACCCTCTACCTCACTCACACACCCCACCTCCCTACACGTTCATCCAATCACATTTATATATAGTTCCGGTACCATCGGAATTTATACTCCTCTAACGACAATTCATGTAACACAACAGGATTAACACAACGGGATCACTACTTTCTACAGTATATAAGAATAGTATGAAGTTTAAAACTAAATAAAAGAGAAGGCAACGGTTTTCAACAATGTATTTTAGCAAATCTTCAGCTGTGTGGTACAGGGGATGTTGTTACTTTATAAAATCCGACTTTCTTGTGCGGTCCCTGAATGTATCAGGGAGAGGTCCTGGCCAGAGCAGAGAGCAGACACACACGCAGACACACACACACACACGCAACCTGCAAGTGAGTTAAGACGCAAGGGGAGGACAATCTTTCTTTGACACATTAAGCGTTCATCTTGACAATAAACAGGTTATTAATCGACCGTGGCTTGCCACCATGTCATTCTGAAAGCAAATGCCACAGTGTATTGTGAGACCGTTTAGTGGTGAGAATTTATAGCTCGTCAAATAGGATTCGCTTAGACTTTTCAGCGAGCCGTCGGTTTTAAAAACAGTGTCAAAGTCGGCATGTTGATGAGTCAACTAATTGGGTCAACCCCTACTAGATCCTTCATTTAAGAAGCATGGTGTCACAATTTAGAATCATTTTGAGGATTTGTCATGAATAAGTGGTTTATCCAAGTGCTTGGTGGAGGTAATTAGTAGGCGTTTGTTTTGTTGTTTTGTATGCAGGGTGTCATCCCACTGCGCACAGAACCTGATGACGGTGTCCAACCTGGGCATGATCTTCGGTCCCACACTGATGAGGTCGCAGGAGGAGACGGTGGCCGCCATGATGAACATCAAGTTCCAAAATATCGTGGTGGAGATCATTATTGAGAACCACGACAAGGTACACAAACACAGTTACGTCAACCCAAAAACACACACGTTAACATTTTTTGTTGTGTTTGGCTGTCAGATATTTGGAGAGGCTCCTGACCTGTCGCTGCCATTACCTCCGGCGCCATCCTCTCGGGCAACCCCTCGGCGCAACAAGGCCATCTGTCTGTCGTCGGGGAAGAGAAAGGCCCGCCTCTACCCACCTGCTCTCTGCCTGGCAGACAACGACAGTGAGTGCTCAGCCGAGGTCGCAGACAGATAAGTGTACGATGTAACTGTTTTTTTCTGCTGTGTCTATTTGAGGGAGGCATTTATTTGTCATAAGTGGATGATCATCTATGATTTAAGAAAATAGGGTATTGATGTAAATATTTGTGTTCATGCCTTAGGCGACTCCTTCAGCAGCAGCAGCCCGGGCACTACCCCCATGGGCAGCCAGGAGTCACTGTCCTCGCACTCCTCGGAGAAGAACGGCGCGTCACAGACGTCTCCTTTGTCCTCACCTCCCGCCCAGCTCAGCTCCTCAACTCAAGTCCAACCGCCTCCTTCCTGTTCCTCCAACGGAGACGATAGAAAATGGGCGACAGACAAGGAGACGGCGCCCGTGGCATTGTCCGTGTCGTCATCGGTGCCGTCTCTTCACTCCGCGGCTGAGCGGACGGAATCCACGGTTTCCCTGTCCTCCGCCAAAGAGTCCAGATCTCTTTCCTCCTCATCCACCGTGCAGCTCTCCTCCTCCGGATCCCCGGCCAGGGAGGCTCGATCGGTTCCCAGAGCGTCGTCCGTCTCGTCGCTGAAGAGCGCCCAAGACAAGACGAAGGAATCTTCGTCGCCTCCTCCTCAGCAGCACCAGACAGCGGCGTACAGGACGGCCTCCTCATCTTCGTCCTCCTCTTCGTCCTTGTTCCCATACCCGCTGTCCACCTCATCCTCACTCACCTCTCTGCATATCTCAGAAGGTATGCAACATCCCAGGCTCACACTTGGAAAAGGTAGGTAGGTAGGTAGAATTTAATGATTGGTAGACAGGTAGGCCAGATGACAGTTGATTTGGTAGGTGGATGGTTAAACTGTGAGGTTGGTAGGTAGTTGTGTAGGAAGCCAATGAGGTAAGTAGGTGGATGGTAAACGTAGTTAGGTATGCAGGTTGGTAGATAGGTAAGGACACTTACACTATAAAAAGTATCTTTAACTCATGTGTCTTTGCTTGCTGTTCTAGACTACAGAAGCTGCCACGGCTCCGTGCAGAGTTTAGCGTCGCTGGATCCGCGAGAGGCCACACGGACGCGGAAGAACTCCCACCTACGACGAGGCACCAACGTCCTGACCGCACATTCCTCGTCCACTAACGGCTACCAGAGGCCTGGATCAGTGTAGGTATCCTAAGGGTGTACTCACACTTGGCAAGGTGGTGGTTATCATGAATGACTGTCTAGAGGAGTGGGTATGCCCTAAGTAGTGTTACCATGGCAACTCGGCTCACGGTGACAATATTTGTTTGTTTGTTCCAGGTTGTCCATCCAGGCACAAAAACACCAACGTGAAAGTTCTCTGTTCTCCTCGGCTTTGGACATTTGTACTTCCGGAAGGTTTGTGGAGTCTTGAATTCAAGTTATCACTTTGTAAGATGGCTAAAAAAAAGTAACTGCTTTTAACTTTTTTACTGGTCTCCAAGGGACGCGAAAGCTTTGTACTCCTGCGAGGCCGAGCACAGCCACGAGCTAAGCTTTCCACAGGGGGCACTCTTTTCAAATGGTAAGGAAAGACAGCTACAACATCAGAGAGACTGTTTTGGTTAGCAACTGCAGTGAATCACATACTGCTCGTTTCCTCCACCAAGGAGGCTTTCATTACAGTTTGTAAGCAAATTAGCAGCATTACTCACAAACCTGTTATCCTGGTTCTATGAAGCAGGTTTCTGGATCTCAATCACTTTTATTTACATGGTTGCACATTTTATTTGCTGTTGTTTAATTTTTTTTTTGGGGGGGGGGTCTTGCAGTGCATCCGTCGGTGGAACCGGGCTGGCTCCAGGCGACCTACCAGGGCAGGACGGGCCTCATACCCGAGAACTACATCACATACACCTGACTGTCTGTGATGGTATTCCTTCGCATACTCCTGAACGTCTGTGATGTCATCACTCCGCTGCCTGACTTGAAGAAATCCATGAAGCATATTTGGTTTATATTGAAACACGTAGCTGAAATCACTGAACAGTGCGTCTCGACTGATTCTCATGCATTTACTGAATTCGTCTCACTGCAGTGTTATGTTTTGTTTTACAATTAATTGTAATAATTTAAGTGTTTCTATTGGTCCGGAACACTGTCAATGTTCACACGTGGGATATGTGGAAGTGAACTGTTGTGTTGTCTTCCTACTGCTGCCTGACGTTTTTTCAAGTCCTAATAAAGGACTTGGACGTTCTTCATCAAGACTTTGTGGATTTTTTTTTTTTATCGTTGTCTTTATTTCGCTTGTGCATGGTGGCAGTGATTGATCTGTCCTCTGTATTTTTTTACTTTGTGGATTATTTCTACATCCTGTGATTGACAGTCATCCAGCCCACGGTGTACCCCACCTCTCACCCAAAGACCACTGGGATATGACACAGTTTACCCGTCACACAGAAGAGGATAAAGGCCATTCCACCGAATCAGTGCCGTTTGCTTATTGTAACTCTCTCAAAATAAACTTGAATTTCTGTCTTTTCAAAACTCGAAATCTGATAAAATGCCTAATGAACTACTCAAACTTTATGTCATTGTTTTATTGTGCTGAAACTCCTATTTGAGTAACGAGTGAGTTTTTAGCGTAGAATTAGCACTAAGCACATGACTGATCAAACAAAAAAATTATATGTTCAAAATAAACCAATAACATAAAAAATGTATTCCGGTAACAGGACTGAGACGGAATCTAAATGATGCAACTTCCTGTGGTCATGTGGCTTGTGGAATATTCCACAATTTTCAGAGGGTGAAGGACACGACTAAAGTGTGAATTTAAACTAAATTATTTTCAGACATCGAGAAAGAAAATAAACCTGAAGTATAGTTGGGATGATGACTGACACAATTATGGAAAAATACTAATACTATGTATACTATTACAGGGCTGAAATTATTATATTTAAAGGTAAAGGCTAAGGAAAGTCAAACCAAAAAATGAAATGAAAGATTACTGGCAGAAACTGGCTTACATACATTTTAGGAAGCGGGGACATGCAATAAATGTTATTTTTTTCCCCACTCTTCAAGGAAGAATACATTAATCTTTCAAATTGTATTTATTAAATAGACAATCAGATGGTGTGCAGGACATTTTGCCTGATTAAAAAAAAAATTACATTTAATGTTATGCATATTAATTTGAAGGGACGAAAATGGCACAGATTGGGTGGAATGACACATAAACAGTAGAAAATAGATGGATGCTGACCGAGCTTGCCATGGACTTTTTATTGTTCTGTGGTAGTGCTGGGCTGTATATCTGTTCACACCGAATACCGGTGTATATTCCCGTTATGATGTGTTTTTTTAATATACCGCCATACCGGTGTACAGTATTTTATTACAACCGCAAGGAACTCTGAACCGCGCGTCACCGTTCCAGGCAGGATCCTTTTCAGTGTTACTCTCATTAAAACGCATGGTGAGACTGCGAGGTGGAGGAGTGGATGTAAACAAAACACTTTACAGTGAAAATGGATATGAAAGACATTGAATTTTCTGAAATTGAAATTTCAGAAATAGTAGAAAATGATGACACGGAAGAACTTGTGCCAAAGAGAGGAGCCATGTCTCTTGTGTGGAGGTATTTTGGTTTCAAAAAAGCAGACATAGACCAAACAACAATTTTGTGCAAGATTTGCCTTGCTAAAGTCGCCGCCGGAGGGGGCA
Source organism: Phyllopteryx taeniolatus (assembly GCF_024500385.1). Lineage (NCBI taxonomy): Eukaryota > Metazoa > Chordata > Actinopteri > Syngnathiformes > Syngnathidae > Phyllopteryx > Phyllopteryx taeniolatus. Next base: position 15,982,781 of record NC_084518.1, read on the forward strand.
ACACGAGCAATTTGCTCCACCACCTGAGCCGCAAGCATGTCTCGGAATATGAAGAATGTATGAAGTTAAGGTCGGCGGCAGCACCCTCCACATCATCATCATCATCAGCAGCAGCAGCAGCAGGAGCAGCAGGTAGCCCGAAAACACCCCAAGACGCGTTTTCGAGAGCGGCTCCCTACGACAGAAAAAGCAAACGGTGGATCGACATTACAAACGCTATCGCTTGCCACCTTGCAAAAGACATGGTCCCGCTTAATGCCGTCGAAAAAGAAGGCTTCAAGCAGATCATCAAGACGCTCGATCCCAGGTATGAAGTACCGAGCAGAAAGTACTTTAGCCATGTAGCGATGCCCAACTTGTACCACAAGCACAGAGCTAAGCTGGAAACAGAACTGGCGACCGTCCGCAACTTCGCAGTAACGACTGATATGTGGTTTAGTCGCACTATGGAGCCCTACTTTAGCATGACGGTTCACTTTATAAGTGACGAATGGGTGTTGCGAAGTCATTGCCTGCAAACGAGCTACTTTCCTGAGGACCACACTGGGGAGTTACTTGCAGCAGGCCTGCAGGAGGCACTTGATTCCTGGGGGCTTTCAGAGAAGAAGCTCGTGGCCATCACCACTGACAACGGAGCCAACATTAAGAAGGCTGTGGAACTGAACAATTGGACAGGACTCCAGTGCTTTGGTCACAGGCTTCACCTAGCCATAGGTAAGCATTATATTGTTATTAATATGAACTTTATTGTGTCGCTTGTAAAAGTATATTATCTCTTTTCATCACCATCATCATCATTTGTAATATTATTATTATTTTTTGGGTGTTGTCATAGTACCAAAATATGGGCTTTGATACAATACCTGCATAAAGTAATTCTTCAGTACTTGTACTGAAACGATACCACAGCCAAAACTTAAAACATCAATAACAGCAGCAAAATAATAGCCGGCGAAACAACTTCAAATTCTTTGTATTTTTATTCATTCAAAATAATATTCCGATATTAGGTTACTCATCATTGATTTTTTTTTTTTTCAGAAAGGGGGGAACATTTTTAACAACTTTTGAACACATATTTAACATTTTTAAACACTATTAAATATTTGATCGAGACATTTTGTATCTTATATACAGTATATGTATTATAAAGGTATGCAGGGTGATTGAAAAGTAACTCCCTATTTTAAAATATACGTTGTTATATTTTGCTCAATTTCTTTGTGTATGTTCCATGATTAAAGGAGCAAGTCTATTCTACCAAACCAACGACTTTGGAAGAACCTGAAGGGCGAATACGAGAAGTTATGTCTTCCATCCCACAAGGGTTCCTTGTAAAATCAGTTAATGCGGTTCCCAGGCAGCTTGAGAAACTGGTGGCGAATGCTGGCGCCCATATCGAATTTTAAATAAAACTCCATGCAATACACTTTCTTCTCATCTTCATTTATTGTAAGAATTATTGTTCAGAAATAAAGTACTTAAAAATAGGGAGGTACTTTTCAATCACCCAGTGTGTGTGTGTGTAGCACTGTACCTATATTAAGTGGAACCTTAGTTTTCATAATCTTCCAAAAAGTCTTACTACTAAAACCAAATCAAAGAAAAAGCAAAGCAATATTTCCCATGGGAATTAATGTAAAACCAATTTATCATTTCCAGACACACACACATTTGAACAAAGAAAATACGTTGTAGAGAATAACTATAACAGAAAACAATGTGAAATAAGCATAAATGACTAAAGAAATGAACATTAAACGTCACTTTTACTGAACAATCTTTTATCTTAATGTCGGCAATAAAAGTCAAGGTCCATGTAACTATCTCCGAGTTTGCTGGCACCCTCTATTGTTAAATGGTTTATTCTGTAGCAAAGCAGTGAATTTGGTAGTTCAGTCAGTAAGCGATCAGCCGTGCAAAAGCTTGACTTGAGCAAGTGTGTAACACAGCAACGAGAGTAGGAAAAAAAATAAGACCAGAAAGTGTCTGTGATGCACTGTGGCATGACAACGCGTTCACAAGCCTTACAAGAAAACGCTGCATTTGATTTCTTCCATCGTAACATCACATGTATACGTTTGCTAATTAACATTAGTATAAGTGAACTAATACGATTGTTTTGTCGTTTTTACAGAGAGCGGTGTGAAAGACGACCGCGTACAACGCGCTATAGATGTGTGCAAAAAAATTGTGTCGGCCTTTTCGTACTCGAGTAAGAAAAGGAGGGACCTGGCCATTGTTCAAAACTATCTGGGTCTTCCAAACCACGGTCTCACAACAGAGACGCCAACCAGGTGGGTCTCACGTCAAATGATGATTCAAAGAGTGCTCGAGCAAGAGAGGGCCATTAGTCACGTTCTAAAAGACGACAAGAAATCAAGGCAATTGGTCCCTACCTGGCAAGACGTGGAAGTCCTAGAGGCTGTCAACAAGGTGTTGAGCCCACTCCAGGACTTCACAGACGCCTTGTCTGGAGAACAATATGTCAGCGTCTCCTACCTCAAGCCAGTGCTCAGTCTCTTCAACACGTCCATTTTTGCTGAGGAAGAGAGCGACACTCAGCTGACGAAGGACTTGAAGAGAAACATCCTAGGCGACTTGATTGAGCACTATTCCGATCCGGTCACGCGTGACCTGCTTGAGATTGCGTCTCTCCTCGACCCACGGTTTAGAAACAAGTATATAGATGAAGAAAAGGTGGACCGAGTTTTATCAAGAGCAGTCGAAGAGATAGTGTCGCTAATAAAGACTCAACAGGACACGCTCCCAGGGGCTGCTGGTGCAAAAGCAGAAGCGGAGCCCGATTCTCCTCCTAAGGCAAAAAGAAAAAAGACTTTGGCCAGCTTTTTCAAAAGTCAGAGCGGCACAATGTCAGAAGAGGAAAGCATAAGAAAGGAGCTGACAGTCTACTTACAGACCACAGAGGTTGACAGTGATGTCGACCCTTTGGATTGGTGGAGATGCCATCAGACAAATTTCCCTCGCATTGCCAAGCTAGCGCGACAGTATTTATGCATCGCCGCTACCAGTGCTCCGTCGGAGAGAGCGTTCAGCACGGATGACAACATCCTCCCTTGTCACAGAACCGCACTCAAACCAGATGCTGTGGACCGTCTGGTTTTCCTGGCGCAAAATTTGTAAATGTTGAAGTTAGAATTTGAATTCATTTGGACATTGTGCGGCTCCTTCTGTTGTGTGTGCCTTGACCACCTGGGGACAGTATAATACAGAATTACATGGAACCGTTCAAAACTCCTCAGTAAGCTGCAGTAAATTAGCTCTTCATAGAGGATAAAGACTATATATCTCTTGAGTATTGGTCTGTTGTCTATCTAAAAGTGTTGCTCCACCGTTTGTGTTCAAATATCTGTTAATACCACAGCACCCATCCTATTCCTTAGCCCATTTTGCATTGTTTGTTAGTTGTAAGCTAAACTGACTTCACTAATGCAAAACAATGAGGTTGTTTTAAATACATGTATAATTCTCTTTGTTTTATGTTTTAGTTTGATCGTAAACTTCAATAAACAAAAAGAGTGGCTAACCTCTTTTTTTGAAGTGTACACTGTCTGCCAAACTACTGCTTGTTCTGATGTGAGTTGAGTTCACTGTTTCCATACAGCACTCATATCTCAAATTTGCAAGTCAAAGCAAAAAAAAAACTGTTGAATGATGGCTCGTATCTCAAAAAGGATAAAGCAGAGGATAATGAGAGTGCTTATAAATGTTATTTTTTTATCTAGGTGTTTTGCGCCACCATTTGTGTTCAAATATCCTTTGCTTAAAGCGTTATAACACCGCAACACGCTTTGCTATTCGTTAGCCATTCGATGGCATTTCCCAATATGTGTTAGCATTAAGCTAGATGTCTTTGAGGCAGTTATGTGGTTGTTTTAATACTCATCGTGTAATTTTCTTAGTTGTATGTTTTGTTTGACAGTAAACTTCAGTTGGGAGTGGCATGAAACACTTTGAAGCCTTTTTGAAGAATTGTTCAGTATCTGCCAAACTGCTGCCTGTTGTGAAGTGAGTTAAGTTCACAGCCAAAATACACGCCGCCTAGCTCAAGTTTTTGCTCACATGTCAAAGCACAAAAAATCATCCAAACGACAGATCATATCTTGAAAACTCATAAGTCCTGTCACTTGTATCTCAAGACACCACTGCATTTCTATTGCACACAGTGGTAGTTGCAGTATCATGCATCACTGGCAAGAGGAGGTTTAGTTATATGACAAGTAAATTGTGCATGCATATGACCGAGCTTTGCTAAGGACTTTTTTTTTAATTATTATTATTTTTTTAAATATATATATAGTGGATTATTTTCATGGCCTGTGATTGACTGATGACCAACCCACCCCGTCACTCGCTGGAACAGGTTCTAACTCGCCTGTGACCATAAACTGAATAAATGATAGAAAATGTATCGATTTATGTATGGATTATTTCTAGTTGTGTTCATTTCTATTGTGCAAGGTAGCTGTTGTCACTAAGAACTGACGAGAGGAGCAATTGCCAGTACACCAGCAATGATTTTCAACCAATCCTTTAAATTTTATGGATTATTGAAATTGGAAATTGGGTATGTACTGCATATATTATCACTGTAGTTCACTGTCTCATGTTTATTTGTTGCACTACATTCATACGAACTGTGATCCATTTAAATACTTTGCAGATACACCCGCTGGACTGCACAAGTCTTTACAAACCGCACAAATATAAACAAACTCAATTACAATCATAAAAATAAAGTATAATCAGGATGTTGTGGTGATATCGCCGAGTCTCCTCATCAGCTCCTCCAGTGTCTCTGTGTTCTGAGACTTCTCCTCCAAAAGCTCGTAGCGGAGACTGGAGATGTCCTGCTTGATTTCCTTCAACTCGCCTAAGTAAAATAATATTTTTGTAAAAATATGGACATAGCCTTTCAAATCTGTTTAGTACAATGTGAGCTCACCTTCCGTGATCTCGTCGCTCTCCCGGTCGGCTCGAGCTTTGATGATGTAACGCTTGATCAGACGCTTCATGATCTTCTAAAAAATGTTAAATATGAGCCTTGTAAAAATTTCCCAAATAATAGAAAGAGTTCTAGGGATGACACCTGGTATCTGGAGGGACGGGTGGAACCACTGAAAGCTGAATTTTTCCCTTCTCCCATCTAAAAACAATATGTAAACATAAAAAATATTATGTCATACATATACAGGATGTAGGATTGTTGAATAGTGAGAAGTGACCTTGTCAAGTTGCGTCTCATGTTTGTCGTCGCTCTGTCTTCTCACATACTGCAGCACCAGAGACTTGACGCTTTTGGACAGGCCCATCATAGATTTGGGACTGGGGACCAGGTTAAAAGGCACCGGTAAGGTTCGTCCCTCCTCAAAGTAGGAGAACCAGAGTTTGGCCCGAGCGAACTTCCACTCTACATCGGCATCGTCCTGGTGATGAGAGAGAAAAATGACAGGTTGGTGGCTGCACATTCATACCTGTATTCCTAACCCCATGTGCGCAAATATCGACTCGAACCTCCAAACCTAGCCTCTAACTCTATCCATGAAAATCTATCCCCTAACCCCAAACCCTTACCCCTAACATAAACTGTAATTCTAACCTTAACCCTAAACCAATGGCTTAAGGTTCACCCGTTCGCCTCCCCTTTGCACACCACTGCCTGCTTGCCCCCCCCCCCCCCCCCCCCCACACACACACACACCCACACTCAGATAACAATTGAGTTTTAACTTCCCTTATGATTACACCCTACAGACTATAAGTCATGCATAAATCTCACTAAGTTTGTGGAAATTAACCCGCCTCTAGTTGGCCTGTGCACCGATGACTATAGGTCCTCTTTCCAAAAAAACATTCTTTAAAACCCCTTACTCCTGAACTCTTACACAAATCTTTAACCCAAACCATAGCCCTTAACATGCTAACCTAAAAATAATGCTGATTTGACATTTTTGGGAATGTTTTATCCTAGATGCCATAACAACTTTGACTAATGACACTATCATGTGTTTTGTCCTTTTTTTCCTCCTTTACAAATTCTTCTACTTCTCCGAAGCATAAATATTAGTAAGTGTGATGCGCCTCAGTGATTTGGTGTCTGATCCGTCAAACCTCGATCTCCTGGAAGGAGCTGTTGATCATGGCGATGAGCATGTTGAGCAGCACAATGACCATGGTGACGTTGTAAACGCCATAAAGCACATAGCCGATGTTCTCGATGAATTTGTGCCCGTTGTTGATGACCACCGAGCGGACTTCGGACAGTCCGAATATGGCCCAGAACAGTGTCTTGAAGCTCTCCTCCAGGCTGTTGTGAAATCAAACCACCACAATCACAATATTTAACCTGAATCGCTGTCTGCTGTGAGAAAAATGCAAAAGTCTCACGTGGTGAAGGCGTCGTTCTGCTTGACACCCAGGTAGTAGGAGTACAGGTTGAACATGCCGATCATGAAGGCCAGAAACACCAGAAGGAAGATGACCATGAACTTGAAAATGTCCTTCACCGTCCTGCCCAGGGAGATCTGCAGAGGCCCGAAGCTCTCGTTGGCTGGTAGGATATACGCGATTCGGGAGAAGCTTAGCACCACCGCCACCGCGTAAAGACCCTCGGAGACCAGCTGGGGGTCTGACGGTAACCAGTGGATCCTCGCTGCAAAATACAGGGTACCATATTTGTTTGGAATACTTAAAGTCTGCATACCTGGCTGGCAACGCGATTTTATTTTGCCTACCCAGCGTAAAGTAGAGTATCTCTGGAGGCAGTGTGACGTTTGTCAGGTTGGTGTAATGCGCATTTACGAAAGTCTGAGCATAGCTGGCGTGTCTCAAGGCAGAGAAGCGGCAACTGAAAGATGCCAGAAATATCGCCAGCATACCAAAGTCTAGAAAGTTCCACGGTTCCACTAGGTATTCCCCAGGCCCCAGACTCCAGATCTCCTTCACCTCGGCCCAGATCATTCCTGCAGCAGGAGGACAAGAGGTGACAGTCCAGCTCCATCCATCCATCAATTTTCTACAGCATTTACAATATGCTCACTAGGGTCATGAAAGAGCTGGAGCCTATCCCAGCTGATTTTGAGCGGTACTCCTTGGATTGGTCACCAGCCAATCGCAGGGCACATATAGACAAACAACCATTCGCACCTAAGCTCAATTTAGAGTCCTCAATGAACCTAACATGCGTGTTTTAGGAATGTTTGAGAAAACCCACGCCAGCACGGGGAGAACATGCAAACTCCACATAGAAAGGCCAGAGCCTGTATTCGCACCCTAGTCTGCCGCCTGTCTTCTAGTTCTGCATTGTCTTATTCTTACCTATAACCCACGAGATGATGAGGATCTCCATCCAAGTGAATGGTGTTGTGGTCATGCGGTAGAGCAGCATTGGGTCCGTGCCCAGTCGGGACGTTTCTGGTACATGGTAGTGGGTCATGTTGGGCAACAACGTCGTCCCTCCAAATCGGTCTGCAGCGTTCAGTATCAGCAGGCCCAGGAAGATGGTGAAAGATGAGGCGTGGGCCACGAACTTCATGAAGGGGCTGCGCATCACCTGCCCCACCTGATGGGCAAAGACGAGTCAGGAAGAAATATGGACGGATGGACGTTTGAGATGATTTGTGGAACCTACTCTACTGCACGGCGCAATCCAGTAGGCCAAAGCCAACCCTGGTAGCCCCATCGCCACTGCCAGGACCACCAGGAGTTTGATAGCGGTGGTCTGTTGCCTGAGCCCAGGTAGATTCTCATACCAAATACTCAGTAGCTGCTGCTGGCAGTTGGGATGGGCCACAAACTGAAAAAGAGAGATGATTGTAAGTATAGTTAGCATAGCGGCAGCAAATCAAGCTCAATCCCTTCCAGTCAGACCTTTTTCAGTTCATATTTGATAGCTAACTTAAGGCGTGTGAGAGAAGGGCGACCGGGCGGGTCGTAGCTATCTTCGCAGTCGGTTTCCCCGTTCAGTATGGCCTCCACCTCCTCAGTGCTGCGGCACAGGTCCAGGAGGCCCACCACAAAGTCCTTACACTGGCTGGACAAGCGACAATAGTCGTTCTATGCAAGACACCATGTGGGTTGCATCAATAGATGACCAAGTTAAACACTCAAATATATTTCTTATACACACGTCAAGCTAATGTCACTCTTGAGATAAGATCGAAGCCCTCATCTTTGTTTATGTCTCCCATCTGTGTCATAAAACATCTTGTTTTTACTCGAATCTTTAGTTGGCAGTCAGTTTGGCAGTAGAATGTAAAAAATGTAGATGTTTATATCCTTGGGGATGAGATAATTTGAATGTCACGTGGGCTGTAGTGAACCTCTGTTTATTGCAGGTGATACATTCCAGAACAACCTGTGATAGGTGAAAATCCGCAAAACAGACACCATATGAAAAACCTATTTATATAGTTTTACCCCTCCTACACATTTTAGAGACGTGTACTTATTAAAACACACAAACCTATTAACACTCACTTTTTAAAGTATTTATTAGCACCTATTCTCACTCTCTCTTGCACAGTTCTCCAAATAAGAGGCAAAACGTGGGTGCTCGAATGGTGAGCTGTGATATAGTGGGGGTTAACTGTATTATTATTTAAAGGTACCTTAAACTCCTTCTCAATATTGGCCAGCATGGCCAGCTCGTTGCTGAGCTCCAGGGCAGCCAGCACCGGATCCTCGCTGGACAGAGAAAGGTAGGCCGGACTCGCCAGTCCCCGGTAGGCATTGATGCGGGAGCGCGAGTGGCTGAACGAATCAAACTGCTGCTGGTAGTTGCACGAGTTGCAGCAGCAGAAGTAGTCGTGGGGCGGGTCAATGCGAGCCCCTTTATTCAGCAGGGTGTGGACGATCTCGTATTCTTGGCAGTGTGCCGCCAGGATCACGGGAGTCACATCGTGGGAGAACCTCGGGTGCGTTCAAAGCCATGCAGAGCCAGGTTAGAAATGAGTTTCTTAATGGATTGAGATGACAGATCAGTTGCGAGGACCAGGAACCAACTCCAATCTCAGTGGCGGGCTGTGCATTTGGTACCTTGGCCTTCGGTGATACTTTCCCGACTTAATCTACCTCTTAATACCATCACGATCACATTTACAGAAACCATCAATACTATACCAAAACCCAAATAACAGCATGCAATTGTGCCACATACATCATCTGTCAGCACTACTTGTTAGACCTGGGCAGATAAGATTGACATGGTAGCACATAGAGACTGAAATCTTCTGATGTTTGTGTTGCGGTGTTAAGGCCAGCAGCGAAGGCATTGCCTGACAGCCCACCACTACCTAATCCTAACTCAAGACTCAAATGTCAAGACTCACACCTTGGGAAATGGACTGAGTGTCTTTGACTGACTCCAATCGACTTGAGCAGGGTTGGACCTAATCATGGAAACCCTGGTCCAACCAGAGATTTTTCCCACCTACATGGCTTACCTTCTCCCGTCCTCATCATAAGCGTAAAAGTCATCCAGCATGTCCACTTGAGCAGGGCTGGCCGTCAGACGATGGGCATCTCGGAACGAAGGGTGTGCTAGCAGGGCTTCGGTGATGCGGATGTAACCCTTACCTGCAATGTCCACAGTGTTATTTGGTCTACTTGTATCCTTCATGTGGCTGGAAATGTAACAAAGACGTACTGAAATTGAGCCACCTTAAAATAAGCAACGAGCTTTGGGGTGCAAGCAAAAGTCAAACTTGAGTCTTGAAAATAATAGCGTCCCAACTGTACATTCCTAACATCATTCTCTGTGAACCAAGGTCATAGCCTAAACCAACAAAAATACAGCATTCCACCTTTTTTCATTTTTGTTGGTGGTATCAACTATCTCTTTTTCAGGGGTTAGGGTTATAGTGAGGTGTTTATGTTTGTGCTATTGGGTCAGGTTTTCAGTTAGGGATAGCAGTTTCGATTAGGGTGTCAGTGTTAGGCTAATGCGGTTTGGGAAAAGTCAAACTCGATATTTTGCAAATAGTAGCGTATAATCCTACCGTCATCCTTTATGAACCAGGGAGTAGCCTGGGGGAAAAAACTAACTAACAAAAAGTGCTGATTCCACAAGTACTTTAGTTGGGGATTGGTGTTAGATTTGGGTTAAGGGTCAGGGTGAGGAAGGGGGTTAGGGTTAGAGGTTAAGTGTTTGGGTTTAGGGATAGGGGTCAAGCATTAGGGATAAGGGTAAGGGTTAGGGGATAAGTGCTCGGGTTTAGGATTACGGGGTTAGGGGATTAAAGTTAGGGTATAAGATTTAGAGTAGGGTTTATATTGGGGTTAGGTACTACCAAGAATGAAGCCTGTTATCTTACTGATGGCCAACAGGAGGGCGTCTCCCACCCGAGCCAGGTCTTGCCTCCCCAGGAGCAGCTCAGTCACCTCCAGGTGCTCGTTGGCCACAGCCAGCTGCAGGGCGTTTTGGCCCATGTAGTTGACCGTGTTGACGTTCAGGTGGGGGACATGCAGCAGCATGCGGCGCACCTCGGGGATGTTGCCGTATTCGGCCGCCTCCAGGAAGCGCTGCTCCACCTCAGAGGGGCCCACGGACGGTGCGGTGAACATGTGGGCCGGGCCCCGCAGTGCCTGGCGGCGCTTGACAGTGCTGAGACGAGCCACCAGTTGGCTGTGGCTGTCAGAAAGTCATAAACACGCCATATCTATTGGTCATATGTTTGACTTGTAAACACACGGGATACCTACAAGCTGCTAAATTTCACTTCAAAAACGCCTAAAACAAAACTGAACTTTGTGAGTTTTAAGATTTTACCCATACAGTTTGCATGGTAGTGTCTACAAATGGTACGAAACACAATGGTACAAAAGGGGTAAACTCACCCAAACCATCGGCTATCCTCTGGGATGTCATCGTATGCCAGCAGGTTGTCCTGGCTTCTGGCCCGCGGGTTGTCCGGGCTTGGAGCGGTTACCGTCCCCGCCGCCTGTCTGTGGTTCATCCCGGGAGGAGATCAGACGGACTGAACGGATCATCTCACCAGCAAGAGTGTGGTAGTACTGTTTTCCCCTCCCTCTCCTCATCCCTTCATCCCTCCCTCCTTCTTCACTGTTGGACTCCTTGAGAAAGAATGCATCCTTCATGGTCCTGCTATACTTTTAGTTATTTGGATACTCCTTATGATCCTTGTATTCACAAGGACAGTTTATTAAATTATGCAGACGTTGTTTATGTTCCGTGGTAAAACTTAACCTATCCTTTTCTAATTTAACATGACATCACTCATCGTAACGAATTGGAATAAATCTACCCTAACGTTTGGAAACGTAACATACTGTAGCAAAGCTACATAACCAAAAGTAACATATGTAACATACCCTGACTTTATGTAATAGGTAACCAACTTTCATTCATTCATCTTCCGTTCTGCTTCTCCTCACCAGGGTTGTGGGCGTGCTGGAGCCTATCCCAGCCATCTTCGGGCGAGAGGCGGGGTACACCCCGAACTGGTCTCCAGCCAATCGCAGGGCACATATAAACAAACAACCATTCACACTCACATTCACACCTATGGGGCAATTAAGAGTCTTCAGTTAACCTAGCCTGCATGTTTTGGGTATGTGGGAAGAAACCGGAGTGCCTGGTGAAAACCCACGCAGGCACGGGGAGAACATGCAAACTCCACACAGGCGGGGCCGGGCTTTGAACCCCGTTCCTCAGAACTGTGAGGCAGATGTGCCAACCAGTCGCTCACCGTGCCGCAACTAACCAACTGTACGTTAAAATAACATAGCACAACCTAACATAGTGTAAGGTAAAATGGCATGGCATAACAGTGCAATGTAACACAGAATCAAGTAGCATAGTGTAATGTAACATATCTTAACGTAGCATAGCACAGTGTATACAGTACATAGTGCAACATAGATGAACGTAACATAGCATAGTGTATTGTAACGTAGTGTGACATATACACAATGCAATGTATACATAGCTTATCGTACCATAGCGTAACGTAACATAACACAGCGTAACATAATTAATTGTAACTGACGAAGCTAATTCAACCTAATTGTATATATTATAATTTAACTAAAGGTAAGCAAAACTAAAATTGCCTAATGTAACGTAGCATAACTTAATGTTGTTGCGATTTTCAGCTTATTACATCAGCGAGGGCCACAGCGAGTCACTTACATGATTTGTTTGGCACAGGTTTTACGCCAGATGCCCTTCCATACGCAGTTATTTTAATTAATTTCATTTGATGTGTGTGTGTTGTATTCTTTTCTATTCTGTTCTATTGCGGTCAATTCACTCTTGTGCTGTTCTCAGTCAATAGTCACATTGATGAAAACGTGTTGATTGGCAAAAATATCCCCTCAAATGTTCTTTTTTTATGTTCAGACATTGTACAGCTATTTTAAACTGCACTTCAGTGTGATTGTGTGTGTGTGCGTGCATGTCTGTGTGCGTGCATGTGCGCGCAAGGGTTGACTGATGGCTGATGAACAGCAGATGAGATTCCTCGGGGTCCAAATTCCCAGCAGACTTTTGCTTCCTGTGTCTTCCCTGCACGGATCCTTGTCCACTGTGGGAAAACGGCTTCCCACTTTGCACTACACATATATACATATAAACTCTCATTGAAGACATAACACCTCATCACATCAACATGAGGAGATCTGATAAGGCCTCTGGGCCGCTGATGTGCAGATTGTGGCACCAGGTTGCCTTTTAAGGGCCTGATTGGTAAAGATGACACATTTTGGACTTTTTTTGGCATCGATCTTTATTTGAGGAGTGGTGTGAAGTTGTAGGGAGTGGGGAGGGAAGGGTTCCAAGCGGTGACAAAAGTCAGTGATGTAAGTTTTTGGTTAAAAGTGTGAGCAGAACGTATGCCGTGTGTCAATGTAAACACTGTAAAAGTCAAGCATATACATTGTTAATGGGCGGGCAAACACCTGGAGAGTGGTGGAATGTGTCATCACTCAATAAGTAGTTAAGGTCTTTAGGGTTCCATCACCCAGCATTCAAACCGTGCTGACTGCACAGGAGTCGTGTGTACTGTAGTAATGGAACATACATGATGTTGAACGTAATATAACATAGTAATTAAATCAAACATAATATAGTGCAACTTGACAAAACAATGTAACAACCTAATGAAACATAACAATATCCATGCATCCATCCATTTTCTACCGCTTATCTGAGGTCGCGTCGCGGGGGCAGTAGCTTTAGCAGGGACGCCCAGACTTCTCTCTCCCCAGCCACTTCCTCCAGCTCTTCCGGGGGGATCCCGAGGCGTTCCCAGGCCAGCCGAAGGATGTAGTCTCTCCAGCGTCGTCCCCGTGGTCTCCTCCTGATGGGACGTGCCCGGAACACCTTACCGGGGAGGCGTCCGGGAGGCATCCGAATCAGAGCCACAGCTCGTGACCATAGGTGAGGGTCGGCTTAGCTCTTTCTTTACCACAACGGACCGATACAAAGTCCGCATCACTGCAGACGCTGCACCGATCCACCTGTCGATCTCCCGTCCCATTCTTCCCTCACTCGTGAACAAGACCCCAAGATACTTGAACTCCTCCACTTGGGGCAAGATCTCATCCCCAACCTGGAGAGGGCACGCCACCCTTTTCTGACTTAAAACATTACATAACAATATAATACAACTTAATGTCATCACTTAATGTGACTGTAGTGATGTAATGTAATATAATGTACTGTAACTTGATTTAATGACAAAACAGCTAACCGCTACTGAATGCACAGTAATCTGTTACGGTACTCCTGTATCATTACACAACGGAACATAACATTACCTAACCCTAATATAATTTATTGTAATGTAATGTAAAATAATGTAGAGAAATCAAACTTCATGTACCATTGCTTAGTACTCACCACAACAACTTAGTGTACTTAACTTAAAGGTACAGTTTGCAGTGTATGACCTGACAGTAGAATATTATTAAAAGGATCTTTAAAAAAATGACCCCTCTCTGGCCCCATTTTATGCCAAATGTAATTGTAATTATTGTGGAATCTATTGTAATGTAGCTTAACATAACGTAACATAACATTGCTTAATGTAACATAACTAACAGCTGTCAATCAAATGATGCTGAGTGCACAGTAACCTGGTACTGTACTAATTACACCAGTTGTGAGAGCACAAAAGTTGTTTTTTAGGCAATTCAGTTAACAATATCCTGTATTTCAAACTAAATTTTACATGTTATAAATATATGATGGCTTCTCATTCAAATCCATCAATCATAGGTTCATTTATAGAATAATAAATGTAAAAGAATATAGACACTGAAGTGTGAGGCCATTCATTTGGTTGCTGCAAGGTAAACAACACCACCTGGTGGAGAAGGTTTACTCTAAACAAGCACAAAGTATTTTTTCGCGTATGGACAAAAGTACTGGGAGCAGTCTAAAGTGTTTTATTACTTGTATGTGCAAAAACATCCCGCTATTTATATATATATATATATATTTTAATTCAGTTATTGGTTGGCATCCTCCTGATCTTCATGCTGACTGACTTAATGTTGCGGGCCACTCCCTGGTGCCTCCAGGTGTCCCACAGGATTCATGTCCGAGGCCCCTGGTTTTGCTCACCATCGCCTTCCGGAGATCCTTTGAGGTTGGCCATGCCGCACTGGTTGAACCACCACCCCGTGTGGTTGTGCGGGCACTGCAGCTCTCCACATTGACGTCACCCAGTTCACAGGAGGGATTGCAGCCATCGTTGCCCACGTCTGAGGCGCTGAACGGGGCCGTGTCCTGGTTCTGGTCCTGGTCGTAGCTGCGGAAGCAGTCTCCTGCAAGCACATGATGACAGACGTAGCTATTTATCGGGGGCAAAAGTAGGTATGCACTTATTTAAGGGAGGATAGAAGGTTTGAAGAAAATATGGATTATAAAGGAATAGAGGATGGAAGGAAGAGAGTGACTATAAACGGTAGGAAAAAAGAATGAGTGTTGGATACTATGAACGAAAGGAAGGGAGTGAGGGAGGGAGGAAGGATGATAGGACAGACAACTAAAATGGTATGAAAGGAAGGATGAAGAGTGGAAGGTATGAAGTTAGTGAATGAGGGAGGAAGCAAGGTATGTAGGAGGGAAGGTTGAAAGGAAGCATAAAGGAAAGGACTAATTTGGTTGGTATTAAAGGAAGGAATATTGTAAGGAAAGAAGGGCTGAAGGAGTGAGGGAGGGAGGAATGTATAGTGTGAGGGAGCAAGGTAGGTAGAAAGGATTGAAGGGAGAAAGAAGGAAGGATGGATGGGAGGTAGAAAGTAAGCATAAATCATTCCTTCCTTTCATACTATCCAAGTAAGTTCGAATGAAAGAAGGACGGAATAATGGATGGAAGAAAAGGAAAGAAGGAAGGGGTGAAAGTAAGAAGGGCGGGAGCTATAGGAATAGAGGAATAAAGAAAACTAGAACATAAGGAAGAAGCAAAGGAAGTATATGGAGGAAGGGAGGAAACTAGAATCTTATGAAAGGATTGAAAGAAATATGGAATGAGGGAAAGCAGGGATGAAGGAAACTGCTCAACACCCATTTTGACTTGAAACTGTAATTTGGAACCTTAAACCTTGTTTAAAACGCTAAGCCTGGCTTGGAAAGGTGATTTAAAACCCAAAACCTGGCTAGAAATCTCAGTTTGAAACGCTATCCCTATCTTGAAACCCAAATTAGAAATCCTAACCCTGTTTTAAAACCTTACTTTAAAACACAAAACCTTTCAGGAAAACCCTTACCTTGAAACCTTATTTTGGAGCCCTAACCCTTTGCTTTTTATTGAAATTGATGCAAATGAAAATCTGTGTGGTGTTGCAGTGTTTGTGTATACCTACTTTTGGACCACCCTGTGTTTGAAACCAAACTTGTTCATATTTTGGGGGGTTATTGACCTGCACTACCTGCGTATCGGCCCAGGTGTATGCTGAAGAAGTGAGTTTCATTATCCAGTCTGAAATCATCATAGGATGCATATGACGCGACGTCGTCATGTGACACCAAAGCCACGTGCAGCTGGAAGCGGGTCTCCTTCTGCTTCACGATGTTGAGTACTTTTCCCAAGCCCAACCAGTGTTCGCCTGCACAGAGACACACAGTGCTTATTGGGCCTGAAGAGACGTCCTGTCTTGTTTTGTCTCATCCCGTTCTGTGCCGTCCTGTTGTGTAAAGTACCATTGTGTTGTGCCCTGTGTGTCGTCCAATTTTGTCTTTGAAGGCCTACCCTGCCCGTTCTATTACGGTCTTGTTCTGTCCAAACCTGTCCTGTCCTGCTGTTTCATTTCCTGCCCTGTCTTATTGAATCTTGTCTTGTCCTGTCCATTTCTGCCTTGTCTTTAGTCCTGTCTTGTGCTATCCTGTCTTGCCCTGTCCTGTCCTGTTCTGTGTTGTTCTGTCTTTTCATGTTCTTTCTGTACCTGTCCTGTCTTGTCTTGTCTCATCCCGTTATTTTTTTGTCCTGCCCTACCCTGCCTCCTCTTACCTTCTATCATTTGTCCTGTCCTTTCCTATCATGTTTTGTACCATACTGCCATTTCCTCTCCTATCCTATCTTGTGCTATCCTATCTTGTCCTGTACTGTTCTCCTGTCATTTCCTGACCCGTCCTTATGTCATGTCTTGTGCCATCTGTGTTGTCTTGTAATTTTCTTTCTTTTCCTGTTGTGTCTAGTCTTAATATGTGTCTGTTTTATCTTAGCTTATCACGAGGATCCAAGAACAAGACGAGAGATAACCTGCAAGGTGTTCAAATCCGTCAACATGATCGGCCCAAGTTCTTCTGAAGTCTATCAAGCCTTCTGTCCTGCGCTGCATCACTGTCCATCCTCCATCCATGTAGTCCATCTCACAGAAGACCTGAGGGGGGCAGGTGAGAGGCGATTGTTGCTGGGCGACAGGAGAGGAGTGATCCGTGGGTCGTGACAGGTTAGGGACTATTGGTGGTGAGCAACAGGTGAGGAGTGATTGGTAGTGGGTGCTATGTAACAGGTGAGGAGTGATTGATGGTGGGTGACTGCTGTGGGGCAATTGGGGGTGGTTTACCTCAAATGATGAGTCAGAGTTTTCTGGGTGGATGATATAAATCCCACTGGGAATCTTGGGAACAACGAACAATAGACTGTCCTTAATGTCACTACAGTCTCGCCCTGAACAAATCCATCATTCAATCAACCAACTGATGAACCAATCAATTGATAGATCAATCAGGTGTGTGTGGTTACCATGCAACAGTGATGGTTTGACGGGGTACATCTCCGTGTTGCTCCTCTGTACTTCATTGCTGAGTGCTTGCAATTTATTCATGACCTCATTTACCTTGAATGACATCATGTGTACAAAGTGGATCACTAGAGAAGGAAGTTAAGGGTTGTGGGTAGGAATCGTGTCCTTACCTGACTGCTGAGGACGTTCAGGGCCCTCTGCTGCTGTTCCATCACGTCCCTCATCAACTTCCTGGTGCTGTGGCCAAATGTCAGCAACGACTGATGCAACTGGCCTACACACACATGGTGGGTTAGGTTTATTTAAGGGTTGGGGTTAGAGTGGTTTAGAGTTTAATTTCGGGGCTAAGGTTATAGTTGGGGTAGGGCTTAGTGTTAGACCTATGATGGGTGAATGTTTTGGTTAGAGTTGGGGTAAGGGTGGGTTAGGGTTTTGGTAGCTTCAGGTTAGCCTTCTTCTGGGGTAGAGTATATTATGTTTAAGGCAATGATGGGTTAAGGTTATGCGTTATGGTTGGTTAGGGGTACTGCGGTTCTAGGGTTATTGTGGTGTCTGGTTATGGTAGATAATGGTTTTGTGTTTTTACCACAGATGGAATGTTTTTCATCTCGTAGTAACTTGACAGTGATGTCACAGGGAATAGAGCACGATTCGCCACTTTTGCGCCTCCCCTGTCTGACACGCCGGTCATTGGTCAGATAGATACCAATGACCGGCGTGTCAGACAGGTCCTCGTTGCGCACCTCTGATTGGTCCAGCTTCTTTACTGTGTCCTGAACAAGTATATGAATTTATAGTGCTGTAAAAATGTATTGGCCCCCTTCTCAAATTCTTATTTGTTTGTTACCCCACTTTAATATTTAGGATCATCAAACACATTAATATCAGAAAAAGGGTAAAAGTAAAAATGAAATGCAGTTTTTAAATGGTGATTTTATTTACTAAGGGGGAAAAAATATTCAAAGCTATCTGGTCCTGTCTGAAAAATTGCACCCTAAACTCAATAACTGGTTGGGGCACCCTCAGCAGCAAAATTGAAATCAAGTGTTTTCTGTAACTGGCAATGAGTCTTTTACATCTCTGTAGAGATCATTTAGCTAACACTTCCTTGAAGAATTGTTTTAATTCCGCAACACCGCAGGATTTTCGAGCATAAGCAGTCTTGTTAAGGTCATCCCACAGCATTTCAATCAGATTCATGTCCGGACTTTGACTAGTCCACTCCAAAACCTTTATTTTGTCAGTCATTCAGAAGTCCACTTGCTGGTGTGTTTGGGAGCGTTGTCCTGCTGCAGAACCCAAGTGTGCTTAAACTTGACCTTAACTGAGGGAAGAGAGGCCTGCAGTTCTTTAGATGTTGTCCTGGCTTCCTTTGTGACCTCCTGAATGAGTCATCACTGTGCTCTTGGGGTATTTTTTCTTGGCCGGCCACTCCTGGGAAGGTTTACCACTGTTCCATGTTTTCTCATTTGTGGATAATGGTTCTCAACATGGTTCGCTGGAGTCCTAAAGCTTTAGAAATGGCTTTGTAACTCTTTCCAGACTAATGTTTGTCAATTACTTTATTTCTCTTATGTTCTTGAATTTCTTTGCATTGTGGCATTTTTTTGCAGCTTTTTGAGACGTTTTGACTAACTTCATTTTGTCAAACACATTCTAGTCAAGTGATTTCTTGATTGAACAGGCTTAATCAGGCTTGGGTATGGTCAGTAAAAATGAACTAAAAAATGAGATTAGCCACAGTTAATTAGTGATTTAACAAGGGTGGGGCGGGGGGACATTATTTTTATTTTTTTTACACAGGGCCAGGTAGCTTTGATTAGTTGTATTTTCTTAAATAAAACCACCCAAACAAAATTTTATGTTTACTTGGGTTATCTTTGTCTGATATTTACATTTGTTTGATGATCTTAAACATTTAAGTGGGGTAACTATGCAAAATTATAAGAATTTGAGATGGGTGCCAATGCTTTTTCACGGTACTGTATATGAAAACTATGAAATTCAAAAATCTTTATTTGTCCCCCTAGAAGCAATTCAAAGCACGCCAAGCAAACAACAATCAATATTGTATTTATATATCCTCGTGATGTCACATGATTGCATGGTCTTGTGTTGCTAGAGAGAATAGTATGCCTGTGAAGGTCCTTGCATTGGAGGACAGCGGATGTGTTAAAAGGAGGAGGAGGACAGTCATCCACATGTTTGTCCTGTTTCAATTATTCCCAACTCTTTTCCACTTTTATTTCCCAACAAGGCTGCTCCTTTTTTTCCCCCGTCACCTCCTTCTCACATCAAGTTTTCTTCTCTCTTCTTTCTCCTTGCACCACAACCCCCCTCCCCCCTCCCCTCGTAAATTCCCATGTTGGTATTGTTGGAAAGAGCCATGCTGTGAAAGAGCTGGCTCAGGGCTAGGGATAGGGTGTCATAGTGAATGATTTGGATTAGGGTTAGGGTGGGATTTGTGTGTTAGGGTTATGATTAGATTTATGATCGGTTGGGGTTTAGGGTTATGGTTAGAGATCAGGTTTAGGGGTTAACCGTTATGGGGTTGGGTAATGGTGGGTTATGGTTGAGGGCGTAACGATATGTGACTGGTCAGACCCCAAAACAGAGCGTGTTAAAGGAGTGATACAAAGTCTATTCTAATAAAGTACAAAAATGAGAATTTTTAGTTTAGTTAATAAAAGTGCCACAAATTAGTAGGGGAAAAAATACATAAAGTAAAAAAGAAAAGATTATGAACAAAACACTACATACAAGTAGAGAGAGATAACAATAAATCAAATTAAAACAAACAGCAACTAAACTAGGAAGGACACTAGGAAGGACCAGAGCATGGAGGAATACCAGGAAAACACTAGAACTTACTGGGAGAAACAAAGAGTGCAAAAAAAACATCCAGCTAAGACCAGAATGCAGCATGACAAAGACAAAGAAACAATTTATGGCCTTCCTGGTATGGCCTAGGGCAAATGACTGGGAGCTGATTACCAATTGCTCCGCACAACCTTGCTTCCTGCACCGCCTTGGGGCAACAAAGAATAAACATAGGGAATAGCCAAGTGACAGAAAAATAAAAACACAACTCAGAGGGGATCACGACAAAGGGTTTAGGATTATGGTTTAAGGTTATGGTAAGGGGTAGGGTGTTCTGGGTTTGGCATTAGGGTAAGGGTTTAGGGTTGTGGTTAGGTATATGATCAGTTGGGGGTTAAGGTTCTAGTTTAGGGGTTAGGGTTCGTTTGGGTTTTGGTGGTTTAGGGTTAGTGTTATTCAACAGTTTGTCTTACAGTTGTGGTGGATTACAGTTATGGGTTAGGTTGCTAGGATTTTGGTTAGGATTTTTTGTTTAGTGTTATAGTGTGTTAGGATTGACGGAATTCCCTCGAAAGACTCTTCCACTCTGAATCAGAGGTGCAGACAGTTTGTGCCGATGTGCACATTTGCCAGGAGCGAGACCTGATCCTGCTCATGGAAACCAGATGTGAAAGGGAAACATGGTGGCTTAATTATAACACAAAGCCCCCCAACCCCCCGACCTTCCTGCTCTCGTTTCTTTCTCTCTCGTCCCGGCGTCCACGCGTCACGTTTTCTCATTGTGACGGAAAAGACTTCTCTTTAAGGGTCAGAAGAATTTCTTCCGTTAACTGGGCTATCAAAATGGGAAGCGGGAGAACATTCCAGAGTCCAGATGGAGACGCTCACCTCCTTGGAAAAGAAAACAACTGAATGAAAGATGGGGAACACTGTGGAATGTGCAGTGCAGTCGAAAGTGGCCACACAGCCTAAGGAGCCCCTACCAATCCTGGGGGGCACAGGGGTACACAACCACGTGTCCTATGTTATATGCTAAGTGTGGTGGATGAACTCTGGCTGTTAGCTTAGCATTAACACAAGGATTGGAGGCAGTGGCAAACATCTAGAATAGCCTTAGCTTTGGCTAAAACTAAACTAAACCCAATTTTTAACATATTTAAATCGGCATTTTTTTTCTATTTTAGTCATGTTAAAGACATATAGAGGTCCACTTATCCAGTTTACGTGAGCTATCTTTCCAGTCTTTATTATTAACTACACTAGTTGGCTAAAGCTAGCAGGGTAAGCTAACCCAATTGGTGTTATCACCTATTAACACATTTGAGCTCACGATTTATTCTTTTTAAATTATTATTTTTTTTGTTCAGATTAGTCAATTTAGAGGTGCTTGAATGCAGATTTTGACTCCCTAACCGAGCTCTGTTTGCTAAACCTACTTTTAGCTAACTGACTTCTGTTTGCTAAGCTAACTGGCTAATATCAAGTTTTATCATATTTAGAGATTTTACATTTAATTTTTGCCTTCTTTTAATGGGAATGAGTCATTTTAAAGGCTCACTTAGGCCAATTTGTCCAGTTTATGTTTAGTTTTTATTATTAACTGAGCTAGTTGGCTTAGCTATCAGGCTAAACTCAGTCAAGTAGCATTAAACTCACCTTTCAATGCCTTCAAACTCCAGTCATCCTATTTAGATTGTGTTTTTGTACAGATAAGGCACAGTCAATTTAGAAGTGTATGCAAATTTTGCTAAACCTAGCCAAGTAGCATAAAACTCACCTTTTAATGCCTTGAAACTCACAATTCATTAATTTCCAATTGTGTTTATGTACAGATTAGACAGGAAATTAATTTAGAGGTACACATATTTTGGCTCGCTAGTTTTTACCTTTCATTTTTAGTCTTATTTTCATCAGAGTGAGTCTTTTTATGGTGTATGTAGGTCGATTTGTAAAGTTTATGTGAGCTGGCTTTGAGCTTTCCCGTCTTTATTATTAACTGGGCTAGTGGGGTTAGCTAGCACGCTAAGCTAAGTTTAATTAAAAAAACATCCGTCCCAAATGATTGATAAGATTTCTGGAGGAAATATCTCAGTACAAATGTCCATCCAGTTTTTTAATCCAATTATCTACATACATAAATAAATTAAAACTAATTAAAGAATACATTTAATCCAATCCAAAGAAAAATGTCTATATGTATATTATTGTTTGAGATTCTTTTTTTTACATATTTAATATCTCTAGCCAGTTGGAGGAAAATATG
Organism: Phyllopteryx taeniolatus; assembly: GCF_024500385.1. Classification (NCBI taxonomy): domain Eukaryota; kingdom Metazoa; phylum Chordata; class Actinopteri; order Syngnathiformes; family Syngnathidae; genus Phyllopteryx; species Phyllopteryx taeniolatus. The sequence goes on from NC_084518.1 coordinate 16,005,099, forward strand.
CGATGAGGATAAAATAAATGATAAAAATGTCAGGTTTTCTTTAGTCAATGGCGCGTATTTTCCACTAGGGGGCGCCCACCGTCTGTCTGATTCACCCAAACGGGGCGGATGGTTTTGTTTTTGTACAACTTATTCCAAATATTAAACATGAAATAAAACGCATGAAGATTTGACATTGATGTAGTTCAGCGTTTAGGATGACGTTAGGAGGGCATGTTGGAACACTTTCAAAGATATGTCTTGTCTTTTCTTGTAACTTTTCACACATAAATGTCCCAAACATTTACTTGTAACGCAGTAATTGTTGTGTCTTTTACGTGCAACTTGAACGAAATTGTAGGTTTTTATTTTTCGTGCGAGTGGCTGCACAAGCTAGATGCAGCGGCGGCTTTAAAGGCTGCAACCCCGCCCATGCGCACTATCACAAGAACGTGGATGTGCACACGCACACACGCACACACACACACACACGCACAGACACGCACACACACACACACACACAAAAGTTTGGGCTTCTCGCCGTGATTTGCTCCGCGCACTTTGTTCCACTTCACACTGAGTGGATTTCTTCCTCGAGGAGTGGTGGGATTCGGTGGTGGTTGTTTTGTTTTTAAAATTCCACCCTTAAGAGTGGATCTTTGACGAAGGGAGTGGGGGAGACGGACTGTCTGCGTGAAGGTATGTGGGAGGCATGTTGTGTTGTTTCCAAATTTTTCCACATACCTACGCACACTTTCTCGCGTGTTGATTGCGCGTTTGTAAAGAACTTTTAGGAAGTTCCGATAAAGTTTGGATGGGTGGGGAGACGAGGAAAGTGGGGGAGTTGTGTAAGCAATCAGATCACGTCACGCAACTCCCCCCACGACGTTTACGCGTTTTTTTGGTAATTGTGACGTGTTGTTTTGCAGCTTTTTGTTGTTGTCAATTGTGAGGCACCCCAGCCCCGTCAAAAAAAACAAAAAAAATAGGCCCCCACATGGACGCGCACCGCGGCGGCGGCAGCGCGCCCCCGGCCGGCCAGCAAGTGGTGCACGTCCGCGGTGACTCCCAGAGCGAACTGGAGGCCCTATTCAGCGCCGTCATGAACCCGACCAAGTCCGCCCAGCAGCCCGCCTCGCTGCCCATGAGGATGCGGAAGTTGCCCGACTCCTTCTTCAAACCGCCGGACCCCCGCACGCACTCCAGACAGGTAAGGAAATGGTCTGTTACCGGGTCAAACGGTCAGTGTGATTAAACCCAGATGTTCTTCATTGTCGTTCAAGTGTAAAAATAAGTTGTCATAACAATTGGCCCTTTGAAATTTCCCGTAAAAGTTATGCATGTATGGCAACAATATGGAAATGGGGGGTACAAACTTGACCCCTAATTTGAAACCCAAACCGGTGGTTTGATCCATTGAAACCGTAAATTGAATCCTTAACCCTGTCTTGAAGCCCAACCATGGTTTTAAACATTAACCCTGGTTTAAAATTCTAATTTGAAAAGCCAACCCTGGTTTGAAACCCTAACTCACATTTGAAACCGTGACCTGAGATCCTAGCCCTGTCTCGAAAGCCTAATTTGAAATCTGTGCGTAAGGGAATTCTGCACTGGGCTGTGCGAAGCTGTCCTTTTCCACATTTTATATAAATGACACAGCATGGAGGATGTCAGTTTTCCACTTTTAGAGGTGGTATCAGAAATGGGAAGCCGTCTGTGTGTAAGGGTATTCCACAGTTCAGGGACATGCATTCACTTCTCCTGCCCTGTTGTAAAACCTGATGTCAAATTTGATCCCTCTTTTTTCTTCAATAAGTGTTCCAGAAAACAGTCTAAAGTGTTGATGTTTCATGTGTTTGTGTTGTTTCCCCCCACCCATCAGGCCAGTTCGGACGGCGGCGTGTGCGCATCCCTCACGCCTCACCACGTGCGCGCCCATTCCTCGCCGGCCTCGCTGCCCGTCAACATGCCCGACGCGGCGGCCGCCCCGCCCGTCATATCTGACGACGTGCCGCTCCCGCACGGATGGGAGATGGCCAAGACACCCACTGGACAACGATACTTCCTCAAGTAAGAGGAAGTTACTTCAAGTTTCAAACTTGGATTGAAACTCTAATTTTAAACCCTAATCTAGTCTTGAAAATATAATTTGTAACCCCAACTCTGTCTTGAAGCCCAACTTTCAAAGACTAATCCTGTTTGTGAAACCTGTCTTGAAAACATTACTTTGAAACCCCATTGATGGCTTGAAACAATACTTTGAAACCCTAATCTTGAAAACCCCTCCTTTCAAATCTCAACCCTGGTTTAAAAAAACAACAACAACAACCTAGTGTGAAACCCTAACCCTGGCTTGGAACTGTAATATAAAACCGTAATCCTGGTTTGAAACTCTAAATTGAACCACTAATGCTTTTTGAAACCCTAACCCTGGTTTGGAACCATAATATGAAACCCAAATGTTTGCTGTAAACCCCAATTCAAAGCCCTAACCCTGTCTTGAAACCCTAATCCTGTGTTGAAAGCCTAAATTGAAACCACAACCCTGTCTTAATGCCCCTCATTTAAAAGCCTAACCCTTTCTTAAAACACAACTTTTAAAAAAATCTAACCCTGGCTCTAAACCATCCTTGAAGCCCTAACCCTGGCCCGAAACAAGACTATCATCTTTAACAAAGTAACACAACGTTGTTAGTGCAGAGACGCTCACACAACGAAAATGACAAGTTGTCATGTGAGTTGTTGTGACTTGTGAATTTCACGCATACGTTGTCGTACTGGTCAATCCAGTCCTGCGCCTTCAAGTCATTGTTCTAACTTGCTCTCTGTGTGTGTGTGTGTGTGTGTGTTTGTGTGCGTGCGTGCATGTGTGTGTGTGTGTGCGCATGCCTACAGCCACCTGGACAAGACCACCACTTGGCATGACCCCCGCCTGGCGCAGCTCCAGTCGGCCGCCCTGCCGCACCCCGGCCCCTCCCCCGTCCACACCCACTCCCTCAGCAACCCGGCCACGGCCACCAAGCCGCCCGGCTGCAATCCAGACGCAGGTATTCTTCATAATTCATTATAATTGATCAAAATGAATCATTGAAATGACCCTCCAGTTGTCCAGTTTGCACTCATGAAGGAAAAGATATGACATAACATCTTCCAATTAAAGAAAACAAACGGGGACCGATAAGTAGGTATACTCTGGCCCTTTTATCCTCTAAGATGTAGTTGCTGACAACTTGGCTTGGGGCTGCCATCTTGAAATCATGTGAACGGAGGATGTGTTTTGATTGGCCACCCGAATTTATGCCTTCAGCATGTAGCAGTGCCATTAAAAAGAGTATTTGCCCTTTTCTCAAATTCTTATTTTTTTGCAGTTTCCCAACTTTAAAGTTTAGGATCATCCAATAAATGTAAATATCAAAGGTAACCCAAGTAAACCTAAAATGCAGTTTTTAAATGGTGGTTTTATTTATTAGGGGCACAAAACTGAGTTATTTTGCCCCGTGTGAAAAAAGTAATGGCCCCCTAAACCTAATAACTGGTTGGCCTACACTCAGCAGCAACAACGGAAATCAAGCATTTTCTATAAGTGGCAATGAGTCTTTCACATCTCTATAGAGATATTTTGGCCCACCTTTCCTTGCAGTTGTTGTAATTCAGCAACACTGGAGGGTTTTCGAGCAAAAACCGCATTTAAAAGTCATGCCACAGCGTTTCATTCGGATTCAAGTCCGAACTTTGACTAGGCTAATCCAAAACCTTAATTTTTTATTTTATTTTATTTGTTTAAGCCATTCAGAAGTTGACTTGCTGGTATGTTTTGGATCATTGTCCTGCTGCAGAACCCAAGTGCGCGTCAGGTTGAGGTCACGAGCTGATGGCCGGCCATTCTCCTTCAGGATTTTCTGGTAAAGAGCAGAATTCATAGTTCCATCAATCACAGCAAGTCGTCCAGGTCCATCACACTATCACCACCATGTTTGACTGTTGGTATGATGTTCTTTTTCTGAAGTGCTGTTACTTTTCCGTCAGATGTAGCGTGATACACACCTTCCAAAAAGTTAAACTTTCATCTCTTCAGTCCGTCAAATTTTATCCCGGGAGTCTTGGGAATCATTTAGATTTATTTTTTTGCAAAAGTAAGACGAGGCTTTAAGTTCTCTTTTGTCAGCAGTCATTTTCACCTTGGAACTCTGCCATGGATGCCATTTTTCTTATTGGTGAGGCATGAACACTGACCTTAACTGAGGCAAGGGAGGCCTGCAGTTCTTTAGATGTTGGCCTTGGCTCCTTTGTGACCTTTGTGATAAGTCCTTGATGTGTTTTTGGGGTAATTTTTGTAGGACGGCCACTCCAGGGAAGGTTCACCACTGTTCTATGTTTTTGCCATTTGTGGATAATGGCTCTCAGGGTAGTTAGCTGGAGTCCTAAATCTTAAAAAAATTACTTTGTAAACCTTTACAGACTGATAAATATCAATTACTTTATTTATCTGTTCTTGAAATTCTTTGGATTGTGGCATTTTGTTGCGGCTTTTTGAGATCCAGGTACCTTTTGAATATTTTTTATTCATAAAGGCTCCATGCCATCAAAATCCTCCCCCCCCCCCCATACTGTTTTATGCATACCATAGGTCTAAATGAGACTGTGACTTGTTTTAAGTTTGACATCTATGTGGTTTGTCGATTTGAATGTGATAGCCTTTAAACACGAAAACTGCTTGCAAACAGGATTTGAAATTGCCAACATTGTGACATAGTTACACCTGTTGATATTGAAGTACCTGCCCACTTCATGTTTGATACTCAACTCAGCTGAATGGCAACGTGGTATTTCCGGGTTTTAATCGTGCAAGTCTCAGCCATACAAATATACATAATCATCTATAAGTATACATAGGTTGTGTTTTACAACAGTACTTCACTGTGCTTTAATGTAACTGGTGGATGCAATAGCAAAGTTTGCGATGATTGTCGCGGCAGGTTCAGTTCACATGAATGGGAGGGGACGACAGGCATAACCTCAAAATATCCCCCTCTCTTCTAATTTTCACCCATGTCCCAGTCAGATCATGTTCCCTGTTAGTGGGCCAACAGTCCAACACTTGGTGAATTGTGCTTCACAATGATAGGAAGATATCTAAGGACACGACGTTGCTATGAATGCTTGGCCACCCCAAGTTTCTAGACTCTAATGGACGCTGTGATATGGACCAGTCAAAGCCAAGCTGTTTTTCGTATTTCAGTCGGGAAAGATAAGCAATCCAATCACAGCAAAGCTTATTTACATTTCTCGTATTAATGATAACGCCGTCTGTTTCGACTGCCAGGTGTTAAAGATCAACAAGTATAGCTTGAAAAGGGACATTTTGGACATTTCCAACCCAAATGATCTTGCAAACATGATGAAAGAACATCAAACATTATAAAAAATTAAAAGAAATTTTAATACCATTGGACCTTTAAATAAAATCACCATGTAAAAACAGCATTTTATGTATACTTGCGTTATCGTTGTATGATATTTAGATTTGTTTGCTGATCTTAAACATTCAATTGGGGAAACTGCAAAAAAATAAGAATTTTAGAAGGGTGCAAATACCTTTTCACGGCACTGTACCTCAAGTAGTGCGCACCACTTCAGTTTTCTACTTTGCGAGGTGAAAAATATCAAATGTTAGGTATTTGTCTCAAGGCCACGTGAGGCAGAAAAATTATACCCACACAGCGCTTAGCAAATGGTCCCAAATAAAAACATTTGTTCAGCAGAAAGCTTAATTTGTCCTTCTCAATTTTTGTTCAGCTGTTTACGGTTTCAGTACTTTTTGCAAAACTTGGTGTTTTTTTTTTTTTTTTTTTTAAACAAGCAGCTGAACAGCTGAAGGTGTTTGAGCCATGAAAATTTCCCACAATGTCCACTCCTTTGACTCTTCTTTTGGGGAAGTCGAGTCAGAAGTCTATTACAGTAGTCAAGTCTACTGAAAATAAGCTTCTTGGATGCTTCTCCTGATCTGCTTAGGACAGCAAGAGGGTAGATGGAGAGAAAGAAGATAGAGGCACACCAACTGCCATATCATCAACAGTAAATGTCCAATGAAGACAACGACGACGATGTTACTGAAAGGCATAGAATGTTTATGGATCAGCCATTCAGCTACTCCTCCTTCGAGAGAAGCAAGTTGTGTAGAAGTTGAGTGGTTTAATGAAGTTCACCTGTAAAGGTTATAGTGCATTTTAGGGTCATCCTGAAATTTCACCGAAATATTCTAAACTTTATCTGAGTAATGTGTATGGTTTTACGTAATAGCGGCCATCTGAGGGAAACCATAGCAACGACGCGACTGCAACAAAATGAGTCTGACACCGCTGTTCTATAGATATAAATGACTTGAAATAGCTTGTGATTTAGTTTATGGGGTGTTTCTTTATCCACAATCCTTTGCTCAGAGGAAAGAAAAAAAAAAAGGGGGGTCATCTGGTGCGTCTTCTCCTGCTCATCTGTGCTTTCGCTGCTGTTCAGGTGGGCTGCCTGAAGGCTGGGAGCGGGCTGCCACTGCCGAACGGGAGGTGTACTACATCGATCGCGTAAATAAGAGCACCACGTGGCTCACCCGCGTCGAGGTAGCGCCGCCACAGTCCAGTATTATTTGGGGGGGTTATGGGGGTCTGCAGAGGTGCTTATTTGTCCACCACCACCAATGCAACCAGAAAGGTCGCCAAATAAAGTTGTTTGAATCTCATGGAAATTAATCTTTTTTAATTTTTTTTCCACTCTTAAGTTATTGTGCTTTGTGTGTGTGTGTTGCAGGCCTGCTGAGCTTGGCCATGCAGCAGCGGAAGGAGAAAGAGAGACTGCGATGCAAGCAGCACATGCAGCTCAAGACACAGGTATAATATAATGTATTACATTTGATTTATTCAGATTCCAAAAATGTTATTAATCCCTGCGGATTTACCATGTCCCTGCGCATTTAACACAAGTTTACAACATAAATACATAATAAGGGCATAAATGGGTATGAAGGGTGTGGTGGAATCTTTGCATTGCTACAGTATACGGATGTATTTACATTACTCCACTGATAAGCACTCATTACATGTAGTAACCGTCCCATTAGTGATACACGAACTCCCTCTAGTGGAATGCAAATGAATCACTGCCAAAGTACAGTTCAGTTCAGTACATTTATTAAGGTACAATTTAACTTTTATTTATGTTTGTATTTATCTATATCCTTTCCAGACCCACCCGAAATGGGATAAAATCTGCAACATAAGTAGACCAAAAAAAAAAAAAACTTTTTAAAATAGTTTGTCTCCTGCCGCATGCTGTATTATAAAATAATAATTCAAATTTAAGACACACTTTAAACACATTGAAAGATATTTGAACACCAAAGAAAAACCAATTGCAAGCATGAAATGCAGGAAACATGATATATATTTGTGTGTGTGTGTGTGTATATATATATATATATATATATATTATATATAGATAGATAGATAAAATTTGTCTGTGTACATGCATGTGCCTTTAAGAGGTGGGACATGCAACGTCTGTGTGTGAGTGTCCAGGTGAGCGCTATAGCAGCTTAAAATAAATGGTACAATTTTAGTTTGGGATCAATATATGTATCGTATTGTAATGTATCAATCCATGCACCCATGTGCATTTGTTGTAGGAAACAACCAGAGGAGGGAGAAACCAGATATCTGCTGCATTGGATCATGATAGGAACACACTTGCCCAGTCTGTGGATGTCAGGATCCGAGCTCCCACCCATGAATCAACGCTCAACGGGTGAGTGTCATCATCAAAAACATCGTCGTTCATATCATGTGACGCATTTGTTTGTTCCCATGCAGCGGAGCTCACTCCCGCAACGAGAGTACCGATAGCGGCCTGAGCGTCAGCAGCCTGCCACGCTCGTCTGACCTGACGCTCGCCTCTGTGGACCACATGGAGACTGGTAAAGCTAGTTACTAAATGCTAACATGTTAACATGAGAGAGGTAGAATGCTAACAGTTGGTATGCTAACATGTAGCAAGATGGCAACCTGAGTACAGAAAATGCCAAGATAGATCGATAAGGATTTTACATCATGCACCTGTAGTTGGGTACCATTTGAAATGACAGTTGCTAACATGCTAAAATTTGGTATACTAAAATCATAGAACGATAGCAACCAGAGTAGAGAGAGTGTAGGACAGTTCGATAAGGATGTTAATTCATGCTCGTGTAGTTGGATACTCTTTCAAATAATGGATAAAATGCTAACATGCAAATAGTTTGAATGCTAATATTTAGCAAGGTAACAGCAGTGTATTCAGCTGCTGTTTCGAATTACAAAATTCTAACAGTTGGCATCCAAATATATAGCAAGATGACTGTAGCACTAATGCCTAGATCATTTTACCCCCGATTTAGCGATTTACCAGATCGGGCCCGACATATTTTGTTGGGAACGGCAAAACCTCTTGTAGTATGACATAATCCACGATCAACGATTTGGCGCTACGATGCCAAAATGAAAAGTCTGTTTTTTTGGGATATCTTCCGTGTAGTGTGATATATCAACGACAACTCTCTGACAGCGCACCTTGAAGTAGAATTGCATATTGAGACCGGTGCATCGTGTCCCGTGCTTGCCTTTGTCAACATACTTGCATGCTGTTGTCAACATTTATTCATGTGCACAAACCAATGTTTACCGAAGCTTTACAGCACGATTCGACAGAATGCCGGCATGTTTACGTACAAATGTTAGTGCTAGCACAAGCTTGCTAAGCTACATAACGTTTTATCTGCTTGCGAGCCGTATTAAAAGTATGTGAACATACCTCACGCGGGCCTTGAATGGGCAGCCCAAAACATCCTCTCCAGAGCATGTTTTTTCCCCAACATTCCTGCGGCGATCCATTGTTTGACAACAACTTGTTTTCGCCATGGTAACAGTTATATCCAGTTGCAGTGAAAGGGGACACGTTTCCTGGTTCCCCCTCTCCGACAATGTTTGATTTTGACAAGATCAAGCCCAGTGATTGTAAAAGGCGGGATACGGTGGTATCGGAATACATGTAGTGTACTGTTGCCACTGTCTAACCGAGATACGGCAAGATTTGACGGCAGTGGTCTGACATAGTGCAATCGTGAAAGACCAACTTTGAAACAAACAAGGGACACTCTCCCGCCCTCGGGCTGGGTGGGGACTGGCGGCTTCGCGGGCCCTGCGGGTTGGCGGGGCGTGTGGGGTGGAGGGTTTGGCTGGGGGGGTGGCATTGGGTCCCTGTGGCCCCCACTGGGTGGCCAGTTGTCGGGCCGCCTCGGTGGGGCTGGCGGACTGCCCTGGATCCCTAGGTGTGGGACGTGTCCCGTCCGCCGGGCTGCTCTCGGGTGAACCCCTGGGCCTGATCCCGCCCCTCGATTGATTGGGTGGGGTCCTCAACAGCCGCGGTGCGGCCATAGCAATTACAGGAAACTTCTGTCAGTCTTTGTGCATGTAAAACGGTGTCAATTCACTTGCATGTATCCGCAGGCACACACCCCGAGGACTCTTTCACTGGGTGTGGGGTCACGCACTTACTGTGACAAAAAACTCATGAATATGCAAATTGCTTGTGTATCCCCTCACTTATACTCTTGTCCTGTAGACTTACAATTTACATAATTAATGCCACCACACTTCAGTTGTACAGCCGGTTCATGGCCCTTGTCCTGCATGCTTCTTCTCCTGTCCTTGCCTTGTTCTATCTTGTCCTGTCTTTCCCTCACTGGGTGTAGCACTACAGCCCCATGCAACACTCATATATAATGTAATGATTTACTTCTCTCATCCTGTTTACAATTAGTGCTTTGTCTTTTGTCTTTGTTTCTCTCTCCCTTCTAGAAACTTTGTTCTGTTCGACTGATCAAGTCTGATTCTTACTAAACCTCAATTATAATACCACAGCGCAATCTTAAAAACTCTACTGTGACACAGTAACAAAACTGTTCCGGCATAAAAGGGATACAGATTTTCTATTCTGCTTGACCTAACAGCCGAACAGGACAAAAGAAAGAAAGAAAGAGACCAACTTTGTCTTGTAGTCTGCTCTAGGCATAAGGCAGGTCGATAATGTTTTGTACACATATGTTCCTGTTGTAGGGTCCCCTTTCAAAATGTGACTTGATAAAATGTTAGCAGTTGTTGTGCTAAAATATAAAAAACTGAGTATCCCACAGAAAGTGCTAAGGCAGGTTAATAAGGATTTTACATCATGCACCTGTAGCTGGGTTCAATTTCAAATGAGCATGGATCCAATGCTAGCAAAATACCAGTTGGTATGCTAACACATAGCTATCTTGCTACCCGAGGATAGAAATTTGATAAGGATTGTAGCACTCCCCTCAAGTCTGGTACCATTTCAAATGAAAACTGATCAAATGCTAGCTTAAGAATGTTACATTATTCCCATGTTAGTCAGGTACTGTTTCATATGAGAGTAGTGTAGTAATGCTAGCACTTGGTAATAATCGTAACCAATCCTCTGCTGTAGGGGAGTGCGGCGAGTCGTCGACTTTACAGGACTCGTTGCCCGCGATGAGCGAGGGCGAGGAGTTGATGCCCTGCATTCCGGAGGGTCTGAGTTCCGACCTCCTGATGGACATGGAGACGGTCCTGTCCGGCTCGCACATGGACAGGGACAGCCTGCTCACCTGGCTATAGAGACGCCATTTTGTGTCAGCCTTAAGAACACTTGGTGTGGATTGTTGACACTAACATGAGAGGGACTTCATCTCCCCACACGTGATGGAAGTCCAAAGCTACCCTCCTTCGCCCCCTTCAAATAACCTCACCTCAGGTGATAAAATGCTGGAATTCTTCCTTTTGGGCGGCTTCTGACAGAATCCACATGGTAAAGACACTTATCTAAGGACACATTAGGCTATTTGAACCGGGTTTGAGCCCACTTCAAAGTCAGTTCTTCATGATTAAGCCACCTTGCACATTAGAAATCAACAGAACAACAACAAATAATTCACAAGGTCAAAAACGTCCACAGCACTCTCAACCACGCACGGACACGTGTGCTACGCGTGTCATAATTAATGCAATGCCCATCTTGTACAACAGAAATAAACATGATGACTCAAAATAATCACTGTAGTTAAAAAAAAAAAAAAAAAGAAAAACAAGTCCATAGCGCACAAGCACATAGAGGTCTTATAACAAATATGATGGCTTCTCTGGCCAGTTATTGATAACCACCACTATGCACAATATAAACCAACAAAATGACTTGATAGAATCCACAAAATCAAAAAATCCAGTGAACTCCTTGGTTATGCACGGGCACGTGCGCAACGTCAATTTACAATCATATAATGAATGCGATCAACACCTTGAAGAATACAAATAAACAAAGCAACTCAAAATAATCCATAGAGTAAAGAAAGTCCACAGCACATGCATGCATGTGCAAAGTATTTGCCATATAGTTAATGTAATGCCTCCTCTTTCTTGCCAGTTGTACATGATAACCGCCACTTTGCACAACAGAAATAAACACAACACCTAAAATATTCCAGAAAGTACAAAAAAAATAAAAAAAATCTACAGCACACAGGTGCTCCAAATGCATGTCATGTGATTTATATATGATGGCTCCTCTCACCAATCATGACAATCGCCACTGTGCACAAAAGAAATAAGCATAACTAGAAATAATCCACAAAGTACAAAACAAAACCTCCACGGCACACGTGTAATGTATTTGTCATATAGTTCATGCAATGGCTCAACCACATTGAACAACTACAAATAATCCACAAAATCAAAAAAGTCCATGCCATGCACAGGCAAGAATTATTACTAACTGCCGCCGTGTAAAATAGAAATGAACAGAACATCTAGAAATAATCCACATAATAAATGCTCAGTCAGTGTTATGTAATGCAATGGCTCCTCTCGCCAGTTATTCATTATAACAACCACATTGCACAGTAGAAATAAAACTAAAAGTATGCCACAAAGTCAACAGAGTCCATGCCATGCGTTTGAATCATAACTGCCACTTTGCACAATACAAATGAAAAGAAATCTTAAAAATAATCCATAGCCAAAAAATATCTCCAAATGAAGGGAAGGTGTTAAAGCTTTAATCAAGTGAAGTAATTATATGCATTTGACGTAAAATATGTTGTTTATTGTGGTTTCTCGTACCAATGGCCATTCCTCATATTTTGCTCGTCCGATTGAGCAACTCCAGCGGGTCGAAATATTAGGTACGGCAGTGGAAATCAATTCACTGAGTGAAGTACTGACAGCTGTTCCTAATATTGTGGTTTAGGCTTTTAGTGTGAGGTGGCCATTTTAAAGCTGTTCTTACTGTTAAAGGTGCAGTTCAGCTTTTTATCTTGGCAATAAACAATAAATGAAGACTTTTAAAGGCCGCTTAAAGGAGCAACGTACTAATTGTAGATGCTGCGGGGTGTTTATGATTTTATGTGTATCGCTCATACCCCCTCAGTGCAACACACTAGCTTATTTATCTGAGGATGATGCATGACACTCCCTGTATGGTATATAAATATATGTAACAATGCATTGTATGATTACCATCTATTTAGAGTTTTGTACCTTTTTTTTTTAAATGCATGTGCTTTATATCATTTATTCTCACTAATCTTTTGAAATGCATAATAAACATTTAATAAATACAAACCATGGAAGTCGGTTATGTGTACGTTAAGAATATTTACTATAACTGTACAATATTAACTGTCATGGAATTATAGAGACAAATAAACCACTATATGATCAAAGTCAAAGTCTGCCATTTTAAGATAACAGATTGCTTTTTAACTCCCCACCCTCCCCCTCCTTCCCTTTTTTTTTGTTTTTAAACCATGCTTGTTTTATTCAGATTGTAATTGTTTATTCTTCTCAGGGATATTACAAATATTTATTAACAGTTTAATATTGTAACAATTTTGTTTTTGTTTCAAGTCATTTAGATTGTATTTATTTTATTCACACCACACTGAAAAGTTCCAGGTTCCGCCCCTGGTCTGAACCTCACTTTCTGGGATGTTTTTGCAGGAGGTGAAGGCCTGGTTTCACAGGCGTGGCCATCTTGGAAACGGGAGTTGGCCCACTAATGAATCATCAAGTGCTGAGTGCAGTAATGGGGTGCCCTGCATATGTCAAAATTGAAAAGAAACCTTTATTTAGACTGTTCTGCATCTGAAATATATGCGTTTTCTCTATTCATTTCTGCATGTAACTTAAAAAGTCACCTCTCGTTCTCTGTGGCTCATTTGTAAGTGCTGAAATATTCTGGCCTAATTTATTTTTAACCTTTGGGAACCAATAGCAGGGATTCTTTCTTTTATGTCAACAACTTAAAAGGAACAATAATTCTCATCAGAGGATAACTTAAATGACTAGTAGGGGTCACATAAACACGTGCTTACTTTGATTGACACGTGATAACTAACTTATCGTTGAGGAACTAATTCAGTTACCCTCACAAGTGCCCAAAGTGAGACACATACGGCTCTTTCGTGTAAGTATATATTCATAAATATAACACTTTCGTGTAAGTATATATTCATAAATGTAACAAGACAAGCTAACTACTTGAAAATACTTCGTTTTTGTAGCTAAACCGCCTCCCTCGTGATTTATTAAATTATGTATTTTTAATACGATAATGATGATAATACAATTCTACAGACAGTGCGTGACTTTAAACGGCGCTCATTGTGTCGCGTAGCGTCAAGTGTTTTAAAAAAAATCGAAATATAAGCGTTGGTTTCCTTAGGCCCGAACCCGGAAGTAGCGATGGGCGGAGGAGTGGCTCAGTTAGTTGTCAGCTAGCGGCTATCGCTCGAAGACGGGACTTTCCTCCGCCGCTTGACTCATTACATTTCCCCGCGGTGAGTGTGCCGACAGCTGTGGGAGTTTTTTTTTGTGTGTGTGAGTGTACAAATGCTTCCTTCCTTTAAAAAAATTACAATCTTGACTATTATAACGTCATTAAAGCGTTTGCTGTACTCCCCGTGATAAACCCCGTGAGCTTACGGGAGCTAGTAATGTTAGCAGGCTACTTTCTCGTTTTACGGCGAACGTGAGTGTTTTTATTTTATTTTTGACGTTTTAATTAACTGTGCAGTTAGTGAGTTTTGCTTAAAATGCCACAAAAGATGATTTAGCTAATACTACGTGATGGTTTGTTAACAACAGGAAGCGTTAGTGTAAAGAACCCATCAAAGTAGGGAAGAACCGAACATTTATAACGAAAATGTGACGTAATTCCGATCAGATTTGACGTTTTTTTTTCCATTCTAACTATTTACACAAAATATGGTCTTCAAGCGGTGTTAATGTGACACGTTAACTCAACTCTGTTGAAGCGGCTGGTTCAATATGGACGTTTATTGTGCAAAACTAAATAATTTAGAGTTCCTCTTTCATTTTACTCTTAATCTTAAACCGTCCATTTGCAATACTACTTCCTCTTGATAAAATAATTTCCCTCAAATTTAGCATTCCCCCCCCCCCCCCCCCCCCCCACTCAAACTTGTCTTGATACGAAAAATGATTTTCAAATGGTCTTAATGTGTAATTCTTTAAAGACGAAATTAAAAGAGGAAATCGTTTTTTAAAATTATTATTAATCTTGAACCGTCCATTTGCAGTACTACGACAACTACTTGATACTTGAAATCATGAAATTCTCTTCAAATTTGGGATTTCTTCCACTCGAGCTTGTATTGGCAGGAAATGTTCTTCAAATGTTATTAATGTGATGCTTTGGTCATTACATGTGAAGTTGCTGGTTAATGTTTTATGTTATTATGTTTCTTGTGTTCCTTCAGGTGCAGCTCAGACCAAAAGAACAGGAGTAGCTCTTACTTTTAGTAATTTTTTACATTTTCTCACCGCGGGTTTCATCTCGTGACATGGAGGGCTAGACCCCGCCAAAGGAGATGCCTTGAAGGAGGGGGAGAGGTTTGAGATGTTTGTAGTCTGTATGTGTGTCTGGGAGTGTTTTGTTAATGCTATACAGTGGCGCCTTGACTTGCGAGTTAAATGTGTTCCGTGACTACGCTTGTTACTCAAAATGCTGTTAATCTTTTCCACCAACCCAAAAAATACTGGTAACAAATTTTTGAAACCTGTTTTTATAAGAAAAAATAGCACTCTACATTGTTGTAACAGTGGGTATTGTGCTGCTCATTCTGGTGTGTGCACCTTGGCCACCAGGGGGGTCAGTATAATATAGACATACCACATAGATTTGGTAATAAAAGAAGACTGTCGCAACTAAGATGCAGATTCTGTATTAGTCATTTTTGGCAGAGGATAAAGATTATATACCTGTGAGTTGTTTATGCATGTTTTGCTACCGCTTGTGTTCAAACATGCACATGACAAATGTACAAGAATTTTACATTGATCCGGGCTGATTTGGCGTTTTTAATCCCCTTTTATTTGTTTATTGTAACCTTTTTTTAATTTATTAATTTTTTATAATTTTTTTAAATTTATTTTTGATGGGGATAGATGGGTGCTATAACTTTTTTATCCCTTCAGTTTCCTTTTTACTGTCTGCTCTCAGTGTGTGTGAGTGACACATCTCAAACATCTCCCCCTCATGAGGGGCATCTTCTACTCCTCTTCATCATCCAAAAACATGGAGACTCTCGTTCAACTCAAGAACAATCCATTTCTCATGGGTCTGTGTCGCAACGGACCCCCGCCTGACCTTCACTATGACAACTCCTCAGGTAGCCGTCATTATTTGAGGTCCAACCTCTTGACATGTGCTGTTCTGTATCTAATAATGTCCTACTAGTATGCCAAAGTTGTCCTAATGTACAGAAATGTCTCACAGTAGCGGAGAAAAATATTACTAGTAAGATGCAGTTCTACTTGCGCACTGATTTGTCGTGCTAAAGAGGACAGAGCAAACTAATACGTAGATCTGGTTAGGATGCCTCCACGACGCATCCCACGTGGAGGAGACCCCGGGTAGGACCCAGGACATGCTGGAGAGACTACGTCTCCCGGCTGGCCTGGGAACACCTCGGGGTCTCCTCCGCGTAAGAGCTGGCTGAAGTGGCTGTGGAGCGGGAAGTCTGGGCTTCCCTGCTAAAGCGAAAGAAAATGGATGGAGGATCTCAATATGAAATAAGACTTTTGTGTCTTTTATTCTGACTTTTTTTCTCTAAAAATAACATGTTAGAGAAATGAGACTTTTTTTCAAATGCCTTTAAATTTTTTTTATTGGAAAAAAAAAGACTTTTCTCACAAATTCTTTACTTTTGTCTCTTAAGAATGTTATTTTATTTTTACTGAAAAAATGACTTTCTCAGAATAAAATTGACTTCTTAAAAAATGACTTTTTTGTTACAAAAAATGACTTTTTTTAACTACAGCCTTTTGTTGTTTTTCCTACGTTGCCCCCCCACCCCACCCCACCCAAAAAATTTAATGTGAAACCTATCTTGAAAAAAGAAAAAAAAATTTTTGAGAAAGCTAGAAAAAACTTTTCTTACAAAATTGTATTTGTCTAGGTGAAATCCGCCAATCAGAAAATCACGCGGATAGGCTTTGCGTTTCGGCCATCAGTTTTTATTCTTTCTTAAAAAAGGTACGTCTTGTTTCCAACGTCCTCTGCAGAGCTGTTCCGCATCTCCACCTTCGCCCGCTTCCCGCCGTCGCCCGTCACCGAGCGCAGCCTGGCGCGCGCCGGCTGGTTCTACACGGGCGTGGGCGACCGCGTGCAGTGCTTCCGCTGCAATGTGACGGCCGAGGGTTGGCTGGCGGGTGACTGTCCGGCCGAGAAGCACCGGCAGCTGTCTCCGTCCTGCTCCTTCGTGCAGAGCCTGCCGTCCGCCGCCAACCTGCTCTCCTCCTCGCACTCGGCCTTCTCGCCGCTGCGTGTCGCCCCAGCTGTGCCGGTAAGGTTTTCCCCAACAAAAGAGAGAGCTTGGGCTGATGTCGTTTACTAATTTCTTCTCGGGGATTAATCAAGTATGGTCATTCATATTTGTTTTTCATTTTATTCATTTTAACCATAATTGTTATTAGGCTTTATGATAATTGTCATCATATCTTTTTTATTTCTCCCCCCATTCTATAGCTTCCTGGTCCAGGCCCGGCCGCCCTGAACCCCGCGGGAGGTCCGGGCGAGGAGCCGGCGGGCTACCTGAACACGGGCTTCTCCGGGCCACCGCCACCCTCCAGCCCACTCAGCTCTCGCGGTGTGGAGGACATGTCGCACCAGCGGCCCACCTGCCACAACCCGGCCATGCGGCGGGAGCAGGACCGCCTGGACTCATTCCACGCGTGGTCGCTGTCCATCATCACACCCACCGAGCTCGCCAAGGCCGGTTTCTACTTTCTGGGGCTGGGTGACCATGTTGCCTGCTTCAGCTGCGGCGGGCAGGTGCAGTAAAAATACTATTTTTTTATTTTTATTTTTTTTTAATTCCAAAAACTTTTTTTTTTCCACCCAAAAATTAAGCTGTTATGGGGGAAAAATACTTTTGAAAATACAATTCACAAAAGTATCAGACTTTTATTTTTTTTTGGAACCCACTAATAAAAGTTGTTGGTTTTTTTCTTTAAAAAGGGCTATTTTATATATATTATTTTCTCAAACCAATCTGTTTTTGGAAAAATATACAAAATTATTTTTGGAAAACTTTTTGCTTTTCTAGAAAAGAAAACTTGAAAAATCAATTTTCAGACTTTCTGTGCAAAGAATACAACTTTTGTTCGTAGCCTTGCGCAATAGGAGACAACTGTAGTATCTTGGTCGGATTACTTTAATTATAAAATGAAGGGTTTCTGAAAATAGACAAATTTAAAAAAATAAAACAATGATCAAACAGACTTTTAGCTGGAAAAAAATCCAACTTCCATCCAAAAATACAATATAAAAAAAACAAACTTTTTTTTTTCTCAGACAAATTACTTTTTTAAATTTAAAAATTGTAAAGAAATACGGAAAATAAAAATAGTAAAGAAATGCAACTTTTTTTGAAAACATTACTTTCTTTAAAAATAGTTTAAAAAAACGTTTTTTTAAGAATAAATACAACAAATTATCCAAATAAAAATTGTCTCAAAATAAATACAACTTATCCTTTAAAAAAAAGAATTTTCTTTAAAAAAAATACAGCTTTATTCTGAAAAGATGACAACCGTATGTATCTGCAACAGCTGAGCAACTGGGAGCCGGGCGACCGCGCGTCGTCGGAGCACCAGCGCCACTACCCCAACTGCCGCTTGGTGCGGGGCGACCGCACCGACAATGTGTCGCTGGCAGGCGCGCCTCCCGCCTCCTCGTCCTCGCAGCTCTCGTCCGCTGCCCTCAACAACGTGTCCAACCCGTCCATGCAGCAGAACGACGAGCGGCTGCTCACCTTCGTCAACTGGCCCACGCGCATCCCCGTCAGGCCCGAGCAGCTCGCCAAGGCGGGATTCTACTATGTCGGTGAGCAATTAACATCTCTGTTTGCTACGATAGTGGCCCTCCTCCCTCCACGTTCTAATGGATGCAGCATCTCCATGAGATTAAAACTTGTTTCTCAAAGAGCACAACTTTATAGTTGTAAAATTGCAAGTTTTTCCCCCCTGTGGAGCCAATTTGAACTCTTTTGTTAACCAAAAGAGTTCAAATTGGCTAAACAAATCTCTCAGAAGAATAGTGTGGTTGTAAACAAGTTGTACTAGTTTTTTTTGTGTGTGTGCTAAGGTCGCAATGACGACGTGAAGTGCTTCTGCTGCGATGGAGGTTTGCGCTGTTGGGAGTCAGGAGATGATCCCTGGGTGGAACACGCCAAATGGTTTCCACGGTAACAGAAAATAAATAAAGATGAATTTTGTGCAAACAAATGAGATGTTAATTGTTTTTTGTTGTTGTTCAGGTGTGAGTATTTGCTGCAGGAGAAAGGTCAAGAGTTTGTGCACCAGATTCAGGCGCGCTTCCCCCGACTCTTTGAGCAGGTTTGGTTCACAATGCTAAAATGTCTTTTTTTCATTCTTCTCAAATTGATATTTAAAAAATGCTCATAGTCAGTGTCTGTCTCCCAAAAGCTTCTGACAAATGGGGACAACAGCTCCAGAGAATTTGTGGATCCACCAGGTGAGTTTGAGTTATTATTGAATAGACTTTAGAATTTTTGTTCGTGAAGTGTATTTAGTATTATTGTTAGCCACTGTAGCATTATGCATAGTTTAAACACTGGGAAATAAAAAAAACTGTACTCAAATAATGATTCAATTAAAATGCATTGCACATAAAAAGGGTTCTATTTTAGAGAAAAAAAAGGTTTACAAAAAATTAAAATTGTTGTTGTTGAGTAAGTTGTAATCTTAGGTCTTTTTTCCAAAGAATTAATGTTTTAGTTTGGTTTTTAAGAAAAGAGGAGTTTTAAGTCTTGTGAAAAAATGTTTTTAAGAACTAAATCATAAGAATATATGTATTTTTGGCGGAGGAAACATTGAGTGCTTTTAAAAAAATAATAATAATAAAATGTTTATTATTCTGTGTGCTCCGTAGTAGTGCACCTTGGACCAGGCGACGAGCGCTGTGAGGACGCGGTGATGATGAACACACCGGTCATCAAGTCGGCCCTGGAGATGGGCTTTGAGCGCGGCCTGGTTAAGCAGACTGTGCAGAGCAAGATCCTCAGCAGCGGCGAGAACTACCGCACCGTCCAGGAACTGGTCTCAGACCTGCTTAGCGCCGTGGACCAGAAAAGGGAGGAGGAGCGGGAGATGATGGCCGAGGCCATGGCGTCGGGTAAGACGCTCGGAACGCCATTTTGTGTCTTCTCGATTGAGTATATGTAAATGTACGGTTGTGTTGTTCTTCCAGATGGTTTCACGTTTGTGAAGCGACACCAGGCAGCTCTGGTGCAGCGGCTCAAAAGCGTGGAGCCTGTGTTGGAACATCTCCGAGAGCAAAATGTGCTCAGTATGTAAACTCGCACATATTCACATAAGCCTCCGGCTGCTGAGCCGTGCACTTGAGTGATCTTTTGGCTGTTTTTCCAGAAAAATATCATAATCTAACAAGAACAAAGTCACATTTTTGCTAGGAAATAGGTCTACAATACTCATCTCGAAAAAATACCACTTTTCTAAAAACTAAACAAAATAAATTTATGACTTTCTTGAAAATGACTGAAAAAAACCCAACTTATTTTTTATTGTAACTTTAAAAAAATATGACTAGTCTTTAAAAAAAATCCCTCTTAAAAAACAAGCCTACAATTGTTTTTTGAAAGACGTTTAAAAAAAAAAAAAAAAGTAATTCTAACGTGTTGTATGATTGCTTTTTTATTCTCAAAAGTAGGACAAAAAAATACTACTAAGATAGTACTACTATGATTTTAAAAAAATCTTAATTACCTCAACTTTTTTCTGGAAAAAAAAAAAAACTATTGCGCCAAAGAAAGATTCTTAAAGATGACTTGATGACAAATTTTCTCATAAGATAAAAAAAATAGTGACAATGTCTTGGGAAGAAAAACAATTCTAAAGGGAGATTGTCATGAGTACTTAAAAAATAAATCCTTGAAAATATGACTCCAATAAGATTTGAACTTGTACTATTTTTTTTTTTTTACCAGAAATACTTTTGCCCGTTCCAAAAAAAACACAACATATCTAAAATATCAGACTTTTCTCATATGGCGTTCCCACAAATATTATTGCCATCTGTGAAATGCCGCTAACGATGCGCTTACTGCGCAGGCGCTGAGGAGTACGGCGGGCTGCAGGCGCAGACGTCCGCACAGCAGCAGACGGCTCGTCTCATCGAACTGGTCCTCACCAAAGGCAACGCGGCTGCCGAAGTTTTCCGCAACTGGATCCAAAAGAATGACGTGCACCTGCTAAGAGAGCTCATGGGTACAAAAAGACAACAAAAAGTCTACACTCCCCTGTTCAAATGCAAGGTTTTTGTGATATAAAAATGTCAGGAAAGGTTTACTAGAAAAGCTGAACTTGGAGGTGAGAGGCAGTTTAATGGTGTGTGCTGACTCCCATTTAACATGAGTTTGAATGTGATTGGTTAATTCTGAACACGGTGGCACCCCCCGTTAGTAACTGAAGCAAAACTGTGTCAGGAAAAAACAATTAGAACAGCTAAACTTTATTTGGTGTTAATCAGAGGCACTCTCAATGGTGGCTGGTGAGTGCTGAGACCAATTTAACATGTTTTAATTAGATTAATTCTGAACATGGCAACATTGCTTTTGTGTGCGCGCACACTTGTGCAACCACGTCTCAGTATTGTACTTCCTCTCTGTAAAATATTTGGACATGATTAAACTACCTGGCATTTGAGTAGGGGTGTATAAACTTTTAATATCCACACTATATATATATATATACATACTATTATACTATGGTGATATCTTTTCAGCTCAATCCAACGAAGCAGCATCCCCCAGCCAGGACCTGTCTGGTCTCCCCATGGAGGAGCAGCTGAGGCGTCTTCAGGAGGAGCGAACGTGCAAAGTGTGCATGGACAAGGAGGTCAACATTGTGTTTATCCCGTGTGGACATCTGGTGGTGTGTAAGGAGTGCGCACCGTCCCTGCGCAAGTGTCCCATCTGTAGAGGCCTAGTCAAAGGCACCGTGCGCACCTTCCTTTCATAAAATGTGCCCCACCGCTATCTTGTTCTAACTTCACTGAATGTAACTAATAGCTTTCTACAAGAGCCCCTTTCATACTTACCGTCAAATAAAACACTTGACTCGCTACCCACATGCTTTGTGTTGAAGGCAATTGTCATCCCTGCGCACAAACTTATGTGAAAAGCACAGATGGATTCATTCACCACCTATTTGCCAAGAGGACATCTATTCACCTGTGCCGTACACTTACTCTCGTCCCATTTCCTGGCGCAGTCATGAAAGACCTGGCTGAGCCGACAATTTGCTGCCCGTGTGTAATTGACAAGTGTCAAGAATTAGCATTCGTGCTTAAACAAGAAACAATGCATGTCTTGTCCAATGTTTTTGCAATGTGCATATCAAATAAAAGAATGTGACTCGCAAAGGGGATGGCAGGAACCTGTAACCAGAGGAGATTTAGCATTTCCACTTTTGTTGGAAGCTGCTGTCACGCATCTACTTATCTCAATATGGAAAGGTGCAGCAGCTGAGTGAAAACCCAAGGCAGTCAGAGATCACTCAGCTTTTTCAGCATCACACATTTGGCTAGGATACATGCGGTTATCTGGGACAAATGTTTTCAACAAAGTGGTGTGGGCAGCGAAAGCACATTTAACTTTGATGTGACACCAGCAAGACTGGACATCTCACAGTAATGCCTTTCACTAATGATTAATAAATGAAAGGCTAGTCTAACAATGAGAACAGTCAGCATGTCACAACAATAATACTCAAAAGAAAATGTATGGATTTCTGATTTGTATAAAGGAAATAAACTTTTTCTGCTAACCCTTGTGTGTTCCAAGTTGTAAATACAAACAGCAGTACATATCCAGGCTTGGTTTATACAAATATTTATTAGCCCACAAGTCTCTTCCACCATTTCAGATGATTCCAATCTGTAGAAAAGCAAATAAAAAGGGAAATGTTAGATGGGGAAATAAAATGGTTATTGCAATCTCATCACTTAAGAGTCCTGGCATCAGTGGTTCCTTTGAACACATCACTAACATTCAGACGGAATATTTTGACATCACATGCTCAGAACTGACTCACTATTTATTATTTTTGTTTTAAATCGTAGACTCACCTTGTTTGCGACGTCCAAAGCATCATAGTCAGGCGCCAGGCGGACGTACGCCTTCTTCTCGCCGTCCGGCCTGAAAGCAAGCCCCCGGGATTAAAACTCCGGGCAACTTTTGGTGTCATTGCCCAAACGGCATTTGAACGTACGCACCTGATGAGCGTGTTGACTTTGGAGACGTCGATGTCGTACAGTTTCCTGACTGCGTGTTTGATCTGGTGCTTGTTGGCCTTGACGTCCACGATGAACACCAGCGTGTTGTTGTCCTCGATCTTCTTCATGGCCGACTCGGTGGTCAACGGGAACTTGATGATGGCGTAGTGATCCAACCTGGAGACGGGTCATTTATTTTTAGTCAAAATCTCTCTAATTACATGTTAAGCATTACCTAGTTACTGTTATAGTTAAGGTGCATCAGTCGTATAAAAAAAATTGAATCACAATGGTCATACTTTGATCGCTTTAAAGCATCACTTGCACCACTTTTTCACCATCAGGGAGGGTCTTACTTGTTCCTGCGGGGGGCGCTCTTGCGGGGGTACTTGGGCTGTCGGCGCAGGCGGAGGGTCTTGGGTCGACGGAATGTTGGAGAGGTCCGGATCTTCTTCTTCTTCTGGCTGTGGACGCCCTTCAGCACGGCCTTTTTGGCCTTTAGAGCCTTCGACTTGGCCTCCGTCTTGACGGGGACGGCTGGATGTGTAAAAAAAAACAAAAAAAAACAGGATGTCACGCTACCGTTAATTGGTAAATAATAGTAAAATTAGCAACTCCATTTACAGTTAACATTTTATTTAATTGGTTAACTTCTAATTGTTAATACAATACAAACTAGAAATTCTGAGGGGTTGTCGTACAGAGTTTTCGTTTGTTCGCAGCTATAATCGTTTTTGTTTACAGAGTAATTATTGTATGTTTATTTTCTGCTAAAGAAATGCAAAATGTTTAGTGAGCTTTTTACAAAAGAGAAGGTGCCAGCTCCACCCATTGCTAGGTAAAGTGCATCATTTCCGTGGCGTAATTTTCACTACATCATTTACGGTGCCCCACAAAGTGGGCCAGCGTGAGAAATGAATCGGGCATTCACTAAATATGAAAAACCAAATGTTGAAAAATACAGCAAGATGTTAGAGGAGCTTAATCAATGCTTAAAAGTAAGACTTAAAAAAAGTTACATACTGCAGGTGAAAATACAATTGTAAACATTTGCACATATTTTATTTGTTTGGAGCCTTTTTTTCCCCCACTAAAATTGGTCAATTGGAACACTCCTTTTTACTTGCCTATCATTGAATGTTAATTTATTGTAAATACTAAAAAACTTTTCTTAATTTGACAACCGAAAAAATGCAAATACAATTTTATGAAGCAGCATGAATTCTATTTATTTGATGGAGCAATTGTTCCTAAAATTGGTTAGTTAGAATTTTTCATTTCTATCCGAATCAGAATCTTAATTTGCTGTCAAAAACAAGGAATTTGTCTCTGGTATAGTTGGAGCCGCTCTAGTACGACAACAGACAGCAATTTGACAGAAAATACTTTTGAGACAAAAAAAAAAACACCGTACAGAGTCACTATCATTAAATAACTTGTTTATTGTAAATTCCAAAATTAAACATCAGTAAAATACTTTAATTTTATTAAATACTTAGTTATGTTTTTTAAAATACAATTTTAAAAATTAGCACAAATTTTGTTGGATTAAGTTTTTCCTGAAATACCCTAGTGTATTAGTGTATTTATTCATCATTCATCCCGATAATTGTTTGAGTCCTACCTTAAACTATGAGGATAGACAATTATAAACCTTTTACAGGTGGAGGGCCACCTATTATTTGCAAGCGTTTGCTACTTGTGGTGGATCTTGGTCACTAAACCCCCACGAATAGACAATACTAATAATAAATGTTATCCTAACAGCGCAGAGGTGGGGGACTCCAATTGAACAACTTGTCTTGTTTTAATTTTAAACACAAAAGCTATTTTTTGGTGCCGCTTACGACCAACCCAGCAGTAAGCTATGAAGCAGAGTGCCTTGCTGGACTGTACTTGCTTGAATTTCGAATTTTAAGACTTCAAACTTATAACAGGCACATAATGTTAGCCTAAAGCATAACTGTCCAAATCATTTTCAACTTACTATCTCAATTGCAAATACAAAATACCAATTTGCTTATTAAAAGTTGTTTTTTTTCCTCCTTTATATTTGTGTAGCTTCACAGTTCATTGTAATTCACTAAGGTTGAATCCAGAAATCTTGACTCATGCTTGTTGAATGTTTTTTTTTGTGTGTCTTTTTTATATTTCAGAAAACTTTCACATGACTTAGGCAGCTATGCTACCAAGCTAACGATATGCGACTTACTCCCACCTGATACGTACACACGCAACGTTTCACGATTGTAAATATGTAAAAGACGTGACATGAAATAACGTTAAAGAACAGGAACTATTTAAAAGGAACGACACGTAACAGTTTACAGGTGCTTAGCAAATAAAATTGCTCACATCCTTAGCCTTCGCGTGAAGCTAACAACCTGGCCTTCACGCGAAGCAGCCATTACTGCGGCTAACGGCTACAAACAAACAAAAAGCAGTCGGTGCAATTATTGACCGTTTTACATAACTGTCAAAGTTGCGACAAACTAGTCAAATTGCGGAGCAGCACGAGCGCCATTAGCTAAGCACAAGCAGCATGTACACACGCCGGTGGACTCGCACGCGTCGTTCAACAAGACTGGGGGCCTTTACATGGTTAATTTTGATGTTATCGTGAAGAAGTATGCTTTCACGTTATCTTTTGTTCTTCGCGATGACAATAAAATAAATAAACGTTCATATGTGTCGAAATTGGAGCGTTCAAAGTGTACAGACATACGAACCTGCCTTTTTCACCTTCGGTGCCATGTTGGGGAAAGGAAGACCGGATGGGGTTTCCTCGGCTATAATGCAAGGGCTTTTAGATGAATTATCGCGATACTTGGCATGTGACGTCTCTCCGAGCATAGGACTCAATGTTGCGTTTATGTAGTGAGGGAATGTTTTTCAATCCTTCATAAAAGCTGATTTTGGTTTTTTTTGTTTTGTTTCCTTGTTACCATTGTATAGTCTTAAACTTAAGACTTTTCCTCTATTCGCTCACAAATGTATTCTTATCTCTACAAATGAAACAAGACAGTATCACTATAATGCATCACATTGATAACTTCTTGATTCGTTGACTACCTCATTTAATTAGAGCCATTGTTTTTTGGTTTTTTTTTGCGGGGACGTTATAACACGTTTCCAAATGCAGCACAATGTGCCAGCATCCTCAGTCTTTTGGATTTCTTGCAGTCCACACATTTAATGTCCTGACAACTTTTACCCTCCTAGTTTAGCGTTTCTGTAGACTCAGCTCTAAAGGGGAGTGTCCTGTCTATTTCTACATCTATTCTGTGTACTAATACTACCAACAGCCACTAAGAGTCAGAGAAATACCCAGATTATAATACAGTTTTTTCTTTATTTAGATGTACAAAGAACAAATAATATTGAAATGTTTCTAAAGTCCATCTTCTACTCCTTCTGTAGCTTGTTTTTTTTTCTGCAGAGATGACAAAACATTTAGTGCACACGAGAAAAAAAATAAAGTCACACATTTGTCTCACCTGACTTGTTTTTTCAGAGAACTTGCGGTTTTGTTCTTGCGTTTTTGCATGTTTCCTCCACTTTGCTGCATTTTCGGGACTTTTTTGGGCTGCTTCTTCATGAACTGCGGTGTGGTGCAAATGGTGCTCCGAGTGGGAGGCTTCTTCTCCAGCCTCCTCTTCACTTTGCTAAACACCACCAAAAAAAAAACAAAAAAAACTCAAATTCAAATGATGAAGTGCGAAAAACAAAAACTATAAACTATTCTTTGTACCTGTGTAACTTCTTGAAGCCAACCATGTAGTCCGGTACGGGACAGCCGGCTAGTTTGATGACGTTAGCAATGCTAGCGGTGAAAGATGACATTTATAAAAAATTAGCAACCTGTAACATCTTTGAACGTAGCCTATCATTTACTGAATTTATCATTGTGTTTGTACCTTCGCAGGAGGGGTTTGTCGTTCTCTGTGAAAAAAGTGATGGCTCTGCCTCGATGTCCCGCTCGGCCCGTACGACCTGAGGAGATTGGGTTTGATTAGTGAGCCATTATGCTTGAACGGCTGGCTAAAATGTTCATAAACATTTTTCCTTTACTGACTTAATTTTTCCTCATATTCATTTGAATTACTTTGAAGAATCGTATTCTTTTCAGTATGATACGAATGATTACAAAACATTTAAGAACAAAAACGCTACATGTACATAAGATTTACTGTCTTTAATGTCTTTGTTTTTTTTTATTTTATTTTATAACTTTTTTTACACTTTTATAATTACATCGTTTGAAAAATAATCTTAATTGATGATGAGGTCAAATATATTGACATTTCCAGTATCTTCCCTTATCTTTTGTGAGTGTGGAATTGAAATACATGTGAACTTTGCTGACCGATTCTGTGAATGTATTCGACGGCACTGGTGGGGAAATCATAGTTGAGCACCAGGTTGACGCCTTTGAAGTCGATTCCTCGTGCCAGCAGCGCCGTGCAGATCAGCACCCAGATCTTGCCGCAGCGGAAACTCTCCACTACGTTGTCCCGCTACGAGGAGACGAGGAGGGTCGGCGCCATTTTGTCACGTAAGATAATTTTTTTTTCTTTTTAATATTATACTTGTTGCTGTGTGCGCTCGGCGTGGATGACGTCCACATTGATGCCCTCGTAGACGAGCTCGTGGAAAAGCTCCCGCGCTCGCTCGATGGACTGGACGAACACCAGCACGGGAGGCAGGAAGCCCTGAAAACACAACGATCAGTCTTTTCTTTACGACATTATTTTATTGATGATCACTTTGACAGCAGGAAGCCACATTCAAACCTTCTTGATGATGTCACGCACTGCCACCAGCTTGCCGTTTTCCGTGCCAACAAAGAGCAACTCCTGCTCCACAGAATCCACTGCCGTGTTCCTGAATAAGATTCAGGTCAATTGCATTGACAATAAATTCTATAAAAAATAAATAAATAAATAAAAATACATCTGCAATGCGTTTTAAAAAAGCATGCCACACCACCTAAAAAAAATATAAATGCATAAAAATAAAATGTTAAATATATTACTGTTATCATTAAATGTTCTCGTCTAAAGGCAGAGGCACTGCAGGAGTGTTTTTACAAACAAAATAAAAAATGTTAAATCCAAAAAAGAAATAATATAAAAATACACCTCAATAATTGTGAAGAGTGAGGAAAAAAAAGCTACATCTCCAGTAAATTTAAAGGGAATTATTTTTTTAAATTAAGAACAAGATATCAAGATAAAATAATAAAATAAGATGCAGGAAAAAATAATAAAAAAAATACAACTAAGAAAAATATAATAATTGACAGATCCCGGCCCAAAAAACCGTATGCAAATACAAGGATTAAAAAAATACCAATACAAATTTGGGAAATGGGTTTTAATTATAATTATGAAAAACTTAAATACAAAAATAAAACAAAAACTACAAAAACATACCATATTTTCACGACCATAAGGCGCACTTAAAAATCTTACATTTTCTCCAAAATGGAAGGAGGGCCTTATAATGCGGCGCGCCTTATGTGTGCACCGAGTTCCAAAATCTGTAAATGTTGGTGTGTGACTCCGCTTGACTGACTGGGAGCATTTCCTGCCGACACGCTGCTTATATAGAGGAAAGGTGGCCGTGACTGAGGACAGCATGCGGACGCAAAGGGGGAAGGGTCCGCATGACAGAGGACACTAAAGACGCGTCCCCATAAGGTATATAGCGCCGGTATGTGCATTGTGCAAAACGTCATCGGTTTGGCTAAGGAACCCCAAAAAATGGCACCTACGAAGAGACACGCTTACGAAGCACAGTTTAAACTGCAAGCTATCAGTTACGCGGAGGAACATGGGAATCGAGCAGCCGCGAGAGAATTCAAGATCAACGAATCCATGGTTTGCAAGTGGAGGAAGCAGGAAAACGAGCTTCGTCAAGTCAAGAAGACGAAGCTGAGTTTCCGCGGAAACAAGGCGAGGTGGCCCGAGTTGGAAGAGCAACTCGAGCAATGGATTCATGAACAAAGAACAGCCGGGAGAAGCATCTCTACAGTCACCATTCGACTGAGGGCAATGATGCTTGCAGAAGAAATGAAAATCGAACATTTTCAAGGAGGTCCGTCTTGGTGCTTTCGTTTTATGAAACGGCGCCATCTATCCATCCGGGCAAGGACTACCGTGGCGCAGCAACGTCCGGCGGATTACAAGGAAAAGCTGGCCATCTTCCGCTCCTACTGCAGTAAAAAGATTGCCGACAAACACATCCAGCCCAACCACATCACCAACATGGAGGAGGTGCCGCTCACTTTCGACATCCCAGTGAACCACACTGTAGAGAAGTAGGGGACCACCACGGTAGCGATACGCACAATGGGGCATGAGAAGTCGGCTTTTACTGTTGTGCTTGGTTGCCATGGTAATGGACAGAAACTGCCACCTATGGTGATTTTTCAGAGGAAGACGCTGCCTAAAGAAATGTTTCCAGCCGAAGTCATCGTTAAGGCCAATCAAAAGGGCTGGATGGACAAGGAGAAAATGAGTGTGGCTGAGTGAGGTGTACGTAAAGAGACCGGATGATTTTTTTTCCACGCGTCACCGTCCCTGTTGATCTGTAACTCCATGCGCGCCAATCTCACAGCCGCTGTGAAAAACCAAGTACAACTAAGACTGGGAAGCAACGCAGGGCGAGTTACGCCACCATATGTGAATGGATTGTGGATGCTTGGGCTAAGGTATCTGCTTTGACTGTTGTCCGAGCTTTCGCGAAAACCGGCATCATTGCTGAACAGCCCCCCGGCAACGAGACTGACTGATAATGACGTGAGGGAACCCGCCGGGTTTGCTGGAGAACTTGCCCGGCTGTTCATTTCAGATACAGAAGATGAGGACTTTGATGGATTTGTGGATGAGGATTGATCAAAAAATAACATGAGTACATTGTTAAATACTTCAATAAAGTACAACCGAACTCAGTTTTAAAAACATAGTTTTCGTGTGCATGCATGCTACCGTATGTTTTAAGATAGCATATGTTTTACCATGCCTGCGCCCAATAATACGGTGCACCTTATCCATCCATCCATCCAATTTCTGAGCCGCTTCTCCTCACTAGGGTCGCTGGCATGCTGGAGCCCATCCCAGCAATCATCGGGCAGGAGGCGGGGTACACCCTGAACTGGTTGCCAGCCAATCGCAGGGCACATACAAACAAACAACCATTCACACTCACATTCACACCTACAGGTAATTTAGAGTCTCCAATTCATGCATGTTTTTGGGATGTGGGAGGAAACCGGAGTGCCCGGAGAAAACCCACGCAGGCACGGGGAGAACATGCAAACTCCACACAGGAGGGGCCGGGGATTGAACCCCAGTCCTCAGAACTGTGAGGCTGACACTCTAACCAGTCGTCCACCGTGCCACCCAGTGCGCCTTATGTATGTGTTAAATACAGAAATAGACCCCGTAACTCAGACAGCACCTTTTAATACGGTGCGCCATATGGTCGGGAAAATACAGTACTATATGAATAAATTACAAATGTTAAAATTACAATAGTAACCAAAAACATACAATTAAAAAAAATGACAATAAAAAAAAAAAAGGTACAAATAAATACTTTGGAAGAAAAAAAAAAAAGTATCCTAACTGTTGCCACTATCAACACTATGTCTCTCAGCTTGTCAGCGTTGATGTTCCTGCAGCCTTACCTGTGCCCGATGTTGACGGAGACCAGGTTGTCGAGGTTGAGGCGGCACCACTGTTCCACGTCCTGCGTGCAGGTGGCACTGAAGAACGCCCTGCGCACCTTAGCGCTGGAGCACGCCAGAAAAATGGCGGCCAGCTGGTCCCTGAAGCCCGTCTTGCCATCCTCGAACAGCTTGTCCGACTCATCCACCACCAGCCACTCCACGCTGACCACACACAGAGAAAAAAAAATTCATTTCCGGAAAAGACAACATGGTTAGTTGGGGAAAAAGGGAATCATACATATCATACTTAAGAATTATAACCATTAGACTTTACATTGATTTGATCGGGCTGATCGGTATCGGACGATATTTAGCATTTTATCCTGATCGGTTGATTGGCTTTAATGTCATAATACGCCAATGACGTCATTAATCGATGATTAACTCCGCGTCGCCGCGTGCACAGTATATTTGAATCCAAAAGCTAGTTTATTTTTAGCCTTGTCGCGCGTCTTTTGACGTAGTACTGTAAATATCTGACGGCCAATTAAGTTATTTAAAAGAAATAATAATAAAATAAAAACATGTCGGCGGTGTTGGACAGACAACACGCCAGAGACAGGCAACATGTAATGCCCGGATCAGACTACAAGACGAATTTGCTCTTTCACGATTGCACTGTCAGACTACTACAATAAAATCTGGTATTCCGATACCACCGCATCTTGTTTTTTAAGAACATTGGGCTTCATCTTGTCAACTCAAATGCGACCGGATACACTCGTTACCGTGGCGACGACAACAAGAGTGGATTGCGCCGACTTTGTACTATAAGGACAAAATGGGGGAAAAAACATGTGTTGGTAGTCACCGGTGCTCAGGACAGGACGTTCGTTTAATGACGTCATTGATCAGCACCGCAAAAGACATTAACTCCACGTCGCCGCGTGCACAGTATATTTGAATCCAAAGGCTAGTTTATTTTTAGCCTTGTCGTGTCTCTTTTGACATAGTACTGTAAATATCTGACGGCCAATGAAGTTATTTAAAAAAAATAAAAACATGTCAGCGGTGTGGAACAGACAACACGTCTGAGCCAGACAATACGTAATGCCCGGATCAAACTACACGACAAATTAGCTCTTCCGCGATTGTAGTCAGACTACTTAAATAAAATCTTGTTTTCCTATACCACCGCATCCCGTTTTTTACGATCATTGGGTAGACGAATTTGCTCTTTCACGATTGCACTGTCAGACTACTACAATAAAATCTGGTATTCCGATACCACCGCATCTCGTTTTTTAATCTTGTCAACTCAAATGCGACCGGATACACTCGTTACCGTGGCGACGACAACAAGAGTGGAGCGCGCCGACTTTGTATTATAAGGACAAAATGGGGGGAAACGTGTGTTGGTTGTCACCGATGCTCAGGACAGGAGAGGACGTTCGTTTAAGGCTTGCTTGAGGTATTTTCACGTACTTTTAATACGATACGACTCGCAAGCAGGCAATAAAATGTTATGTAGCCTAGCAAGCTAGGGGTAGCACGAACGGTTTGACGTAAACATGCCGCCGTTCTGTCAAATCATGCTCTAAAGTTTCGGTGGGGGTGAAGTAATTTAATTACAATAAAGTAATTTAATTACAGTACGTTAGCACCCATTATTTCTGTTATGTAATGTTGGTTTGACCTGACTGATTAGAATCCACGATCTGACTAGAGCAGTGATTTCCAACCTTTATGGAGCCAAGGAACATATTTTACAATTGAAAAATATCACGGCACACTAACAAACAAAAATGTCACAAAAAGTGGATACATTAATTACTGCCATCTAATAGAAGACCATTCATTTGTTCTGTCTGTCACTATGCCTGACTGGCATAAATAGAGGAACAAAGATACATTATTGATTTTAAATATAATTTTTTGAGCAATTAAGTACGCAAGTATATACAGTAAATGAACAGGTCATTTAAATGGACGCATTCCTCCATCTTGTGATCGGTTATTGTTTTTTTAAACTCGGTGATCGGCCACAAAAATCCTGATTGTGTAAAGCCTAATAACTATATAATAATAAACATATGCCATGTATAAGAATTTAATGAATGAAAAAACTAATTTGGAGTTAAATAGAAATAACTAAAAAAATACAATATTGACTTCCCTAAAGTGCTCGCACTTCGATATGATTAAAAAAAACTATTTAAAAATATAATTAAAAATGAAAAGAAAAATCTCTATCTTACATAAAAAAGCAAACAAACAAAAAAGGAATTAAAAGATAAAATAAATTATTAAAATTGAAAAAAAATTAAGGAAATTAAAATGACCAAAAAAATAAATAAAAATACAATATCGGTGAACATGATAATACATTCTGGAATATAATGAAAATTAGAATAAAATTTGGGGGGAAAATGTAGTTAAAAATATATTAAATAAAATAACATGTTTAATAAAAAAAAACTAAATTACAAATAAATTAAATATTTACAAAAACAAGTTAACACTCATATTTTGAAAAGTTTAATTACATTCATAAATATTTTAAAAATAAATAAAAAAATTAATCAAGCCTTCCAATGAACGCAAAATGCAACAAAACGGCTGCCGTTTCAGGTGACGCATTACCTGCTGAGGTCGATGGCGGGGGGCTCCTGCTTGAGCAGGAAGACGAGTCGATTGGGAGTGCTAATGAGGACGTCTGCACGGGACGGACAACAAGCGAGTAAGAGAAACAACTCTTCAAGTTCCCGCGTTTCCACCATTTCAACAATGAATTTACCAAATTTTTTGTTGGACTGAGGTCCAAATTTGTTGGCCGTCACAGCCGCTTTGTTTAGGATGTGGATCCGGAAGCTGGAGCCCTCGGACAGGCGCAGCATCTCCCTGTGGGTCTGACAAACAAACTTGGTTTTACTTTGACTTTTTTCAGCAGTTCTTAATGGAACTGAATTTGTATTAAAGCAGCTAATAAATACTCATGT
Source organism: Phyllopteryx taeniolatus (assembly GCF_024500385.1). Taxonomy (NCBI): domain Eukaryota; kingdom Metazoa; phylum Chordata; class Actinopteri; order Syngnathiformes; family Syngnathidae; genus Phyllopteryx; species Phyllopteryx taeniolatus. The sequence continues at coordinate 16,038,669 of NC_084518.1, forward strand.
AGTTATTGATTGCTATGATTATGACGAGGTACCTGGCTTGCGAGTTCTCTGGTGGGCGAGATGATGACGGCCCTGAAGCCGAGCTTGGCGGGCCGTTTGAGGTGAGCGAGCAGCGGGAGGCAGAAGGCCAGCGTCTTGCCCGATCCCGTCGGAGCGCACGCCAGAAGCTCGCGACCCTGAAGGACACGCCCGTTGTGATGTCACAGACGCACGTACGCTAACATATGTACGTGTGCGTGTTTGTACAGACGTGCATCATGAGCGGGATGGCCTGCATCTGAATGGGCGTGGGCGTGCTGAGGCCGGCATCGCGCAGGTTCTGAAGGACCCGCGGATGGAGCCGGTACTCGGACTGCAGCTCCTCGAAGGTGCACACGGGGTCCGGCGTGTCACTGCCGTGCACGTTGATGCGGTGACAAGCGCGTACGCGGTTCACCTGAACCCCAACACAACGCAACGTTAGAATTTGTTAGTATATGTAGAAAATTCATTTCAAATAGTACAAATAAACTCTACAGATGCTAAAATATAATTCACAGAAATACCATTTTAAAAAAAAAAAATTTTGGGGTGGAAATTGGGCCCAAATTAAATTCAAATATTAAAGTGAATAGTGACATGAATTCCACAAAAAAATAGAAATATATTTTTTTCATTTAAAAAATAATAGAAAAAAATGATTATAAAAACAAAATTGTAAAAAATAATTCATGAAAAATAGACTATAAAGGACATAATATAGACAATTAAAACAAATGCTAAGAATTAAAAGAATTAGTTTAATTATTATACCAGTATACTACTTAAACATTGCCTGACTAGTTAAAATCTGCTGACCTTCTCCTGATGAAGCTGCTTTAGCCTTTTCAGCGACTTCTCCTCCTTTCCGTCACCCGGATGGCTCTGGATCTTCCCATCCAGCGAGGAGGTCCAGGCGATCCTGTCAGGCTTTGATTCCTTCTGTACGTCAACAGTGCCTGGAAAAAAAATGTAACCTTAAACATTAAATTCATGAACAAGTATGATGTACAGTGGTAGCTAAACTCAGGAGCGACCCCACGAATGAGTTTTGAGATATGAGGCGTGGGGGTGGGGTTGTAATGGAGTATTGGCATTTCCATTTATCTTAATAGTAAAAAGCTGATTTGAGATACAGTATGACCGTTTTGAGTTACGAGCGTGGTCACAAAACTAATTCAGCCAAAGTCACAGCACCGCTGTACGTTAAGCGGTTCTGCAAATCATTTTAAGTTAATGTGACCTGTTAACTTTCTTGTCGACTTTTTCTTCACACTTTTCTCTTCATCCCGTCGCTTTCTTTTTTGGGCCACGGTGTCCCTCTGTTCATCCTCCTCGTCTCGATCCTCAGCTGTGCTCTGCGCTCCACTCGTCACGCCTGCGCCGAAGTAATCAATCGCAGAGAGCTGGTCAGACGATGCGTCTCCCGCATGTTTCCTGACAACCTAGAAATACAACATTTGAAGTCGGTATGTGTACACTTGGGTGTTATATTGAGTCATCCACCCCCCAAAAATAAATAGCGAATGATAATCACGCCGCTCTGACACGTTTAACCCAAATGGAACGAATAGTAGCTCTTTTCATTCACCAAATCACTTTTTCCGTTTAACAATTCAACAAATGCACACGATACACGTACCTTGAAGCGAGAAGCGTCCTGGCCGAACCTTTTCAGGTCGAATTTAGCTCCAGCTCCGAGTTTCTGAAACAACTCGAAGGCGTCCATCTTGGTCTGTCGGCGAAGCAAGTGCGCCAACTGCGCATGCGTGGTACGTATGTTCTTATTCTGTGGTATTTAGTGGCAGTCGCTTAATGTTGCATTACTGCCATCACCTGGACTGGCCTAGATACACTTGGGGGGTTTCTTTCCAAATCATAAGAATCTGAATCATTTTAAAAAGCCGAATTGCTAGTTAATAAAAATGAGGATTATTGCCATTTTACATTATTTTGAGTGCATGATGAATATTTGAGGTTTTGTCGTTCAAATCCCAGATTCGACTTTCTATGTGGAGTTTTCATGTTCTCCCCGTATGCCTGCGAGGTTTTTCCTCTGGGTACTCTGGTTACCTCCCTACACTCCAAAAAGCTTCAGTGAAGATTCTGAACTGTCCATAACAGTCCATTATTTGTCTATATGTGACCTGCAATTGGCTGGCAAACAACCCCGCCTTTTGCCTAAAATCAGCTGGAAGAGGCTCCAGCTCAGCTACCACCCAAATGACAACAAGCGGTATAGAAAACAGATGGATTGATGAATATTTGAGCTCATATCAATTAAAAGTCATGTCAACATGTCAAACGTGATTTTGGTGAATGTTTTTTAATTGAACATAAAAGGCAAACGTAGATGAGCTAGTAACTTTGTTGAAATGATGAGTAACAAAACGTCTCATGAGATTCTGAATTAAAAAACAAGGCAGGTGCTTTATGGAATACTATAAAAAGGGTCCAATAAGGCACGAGGGTTTTGTTGGGAGTTCTTCAAGGTTCCTCGCAGTCTTTCAGCAAATCCCCCAGGAAGCAAATCAGCGCTTCTTTCCCGCGCTCCTCCTCCTCTGTGTCAGTGTCCATCATCTTGAGTCGTTCAACAGTCTGCTGCAGACTTTGGACTCTCTGCTGTGGGTTCTTAGCATCTCCCGCTGCCGCATCCTTCTCTTCCCCCATCCCCTCGGCCCGCAGGTACTTAATCAGGTGCTCCCTGACGCCGCAGTCCTCCTCGCTGACCAGCGAAGCGGCGATCGCGGGCACGTCCAGCGGCAGGCCGAGGCGCAGCAGGTGGAGCAGGGCACGCGAGAGCGTGTGGCGCAGGCTGGCGCTGTACCGGTACTCCAGGAAGTCATGGGTGTCCTCGCTGCTCTGAAGCGCCGCCGCCAGCGACCGCCACACGCGGCCGAAGCGCTCGGCGTCGCCGTAGCAGCGCCGGTGGCCGGGCTCGGCGAGGGCGGCCGCCGATTTGATGCGCACCTTGAAGTTCTTGCAAGAGGCCACAACGTTGCAGAGGGCGGCGAAGGCGTCGCCGGACCAGCACGCGGACTCTACGGGGTCGGGAGGCAGCGTTTAGGCAATGTTGACATACAGTGGTACCTTGACTTACGAATGCCCCAATTTTACGACCGCGCTTCAGAAGCACTGCCACTCGAGTGGGGGGGAGAAAAAAAACCAAAAAAACAACTGTGCTGTTTATTGAACAGGAAAAACAGTCGAGCACACAAATCGAAATTAAAACACTCGCACGGAGCATGAAGACGAGCTGGAGTCATTCAGCTATTCTTTGTGTTTTTTTTCCACAAATACATTTATTTCTATTAAATAAATGTAATTCATAACATTTTTATTTTACTATTTTTCATTGTACCCGTTGCAATAAATACATGAACCAATTAAATAAAAGACAAAAATAAAATGTTTAACATGTAAAATTATTATTTTATATTAAAAAAGTTATTTTTTTCAAAATATTTTTGACAATAAATCAACCTACAATTTAATGAGCTAAATCAATTTAAAAAAATACATATCACAGTAGTCAATGAAAATTTATGTAAATGTGGGGTGCATAAAAGGTATTTTTGCCCTTGTATTCGTTTGCAATTTCCTTCGTGTTTGATATTTGTCTTTTGCTTTGCCTTTTTCTCATTCTGTACTTATCACCTTAATATCTATAAAAGTTACCCAAAAAGGGTAACTTTGCTCACCTCGCTTGATCACATGTCAATCACAGGACTGACACATGCGCAAAGGTGGTTCGCTGTGGTCTACTTACCGAGCGGCAGGTCTGGGTTCCGGAAGGCATTGCCCAGAGCGTAGCAGGCGTTCCAGCGGACCTTCATGGTGGCGACCGACTGCACGGACATGACCAGAGCTCTCACGGCATCCTCCAAAGGCTGCCTGAACAGTGCGCGGCTCAGCTGACCATCGCGCAGGAAGTGCAGCAGGTTTCCCAGGGCTCGCACTGCGTTGCACTTCACCTGGGCGGGCCAAAAAAAGCAAAACAAAACAAAAAAAACATTGAATTTGTGAAAGTAGTGTTGGCATAATGTGTGCAAGAACATCTGAGCTTTATTTGGGGTTAATCAGAAACACTTCAAATGGTGCTTGGTGGAATGTGACTTCAAAGTGGAAATAAAAAGGGGTCACACCTTGTCTTTGTCGGCCGCCGCCCGCGTGGCCGCTTGCAGCATCTTCAGCAGCAACATGTCCGACATCTCCTCTTGGAAGTCCACCTCCATGCAGTCCCTGGAGAAGACGGGGAAACAAAACTTCACTCACTCAGACTCACTCACACCCAAGTTTGATCAGGTCTTACATGTTGACGAGGAGCGTGTCGGTCAGGTTGCCGAGAGACCAAGCGGCCTTGGCGCGGATATTTGAGGATCGGTCGTCCAGGGCGGCGAGGATGACGTTGGCTGTGTCCGCCACAAACATCAAGTCCTCAAATTAAGATAAAACCAATGTGTCGGTTAATTGTTTAGAATCTCATCAATTCAGTGTTTTTTGTTTTTTTAATTATTTTAATTAATGATTAATTAACTATAAATCTGTAGTTGAAATTAGAAAAGAGTATTTCCTTCACTGATTAATTGGGAAATTTTAAACTATTTATATAAAAAAATATGTATTCATTTCAATAGAAATGTAAAATATGTATACAAATATTTAATTGAATTATGTTTCAATGCATAAAAAAATTTTTTGCCAGAAAAATAAACAAAAATAGCAGATCAATCAATTAACTCTGAAGTTAAAATGTATATTATATATTTTTACATATGAATCTACATTTTAAAAATTTATCCATATTTGTAAATATACGGACTAAACTTTCTCACAATTGATCAATTCTTTTTGTGATCCTTTAATCGATCGTTCCGGCCGCCCTTACCTCTCTCAAGCAAGGGAAGAGCACGTAGACGCCTAGAGCCCTGACGGCCGCCATCTTGACCAGGTCGCTGTCGCTGTAGGTGAGCCCCAGCAAGACGGTGATGCACATTAGCTGCGTCTTTTCCTGCGAGCAGCAGCAAATTCTTACACACAAACTAGCGTGACTCCCTTGCAGTCTGGATGTGAAGGGGTGAACCTCTGCTCTGGAGGGAGACGCAGAGTCTCAAGAAGTCTACAATATAACACCGCAAAAAGTCACTAGTCGCTTTTTTATAGGATAGTTCCTAGAGGGATGGCAAAATTCATTAAACTGGACTCACCGACTGTGCATTTCTAAACTAGCTCCTCTCTGTTCGCAGTCACGTCAAATTTAGAACTCAAATTAAAGCCATAAAATCCACGCATCGCCCAGGCGTAAGAAACAAAAAAAAAAAAAAACGTGGAACTCACGGGCAGCTGAGCGAAGGCCTGCGGCAAGATGGAGCTGAGCGTATCGCAGGCACTGGTCTGCAGAGTGGGATGCTGCTGGTTCTGCAGCGCCCCGTTCAGAGGCCCGCTCAGCACCTCCTTCCAGAACTGCACCACCTTTATATGAGAGGCCATTATATACATGTGGACATAAATCTTTCACCATCACTCAATCACTTTACCATAATGAACTACTCACGATATTCGGTTTTATGGTGAAATTTCAGTATGAAGCTAAAATGCACGATTACTTATACACCTTACTTTTACTTAACTTTGACCTTCTCTAAACTTTTGAATGCATGTCCCAAATCTTCAATGTTTCAGTACGTTGTATGTATTATTGTGAATGGCAAAGTTCACAACAGGTATTTGATCCATGAAAATGTATATAACCTATATCTTTGTGTAAAGTTTAGTAAATTTTAGAATCATTCTGAACCGAAAGGCGAATATCCCAAACTATTTGTGAGTAGAAGTGTATGTGCCTTTAAACGCCAACGTACTTGGCTCATGGGGACCCTCGTGCTCTCGGAAACGTCGCTCTCCGACTGGTACTGCTGAATGATTCCGGTTCCGAGCTCCTCCAGCAGCTGCGGAAACACGACTCTTAACACACTCAATGATGATAACATTTCCCGCACCGATGGCAAAAGACATGGTGGTAGACGATCACAATGCAAAGGGTCTATCGGGATGTTGAATCTCAGATTCAGGAGGAGCAGTTTGCTTTTTGTCCTGTGTTCAACTGCAGACATGCTGCTAATACACTGAACAAAAATACATGCTCCTATTTTTCATGAGCAGAACTCAAAGATCAAAGACTTTTTCTATGTACATAAAATATTCAAATATTCTGCACAAATCTGTCTGAATCTGTGTTAGTGAGCACTTCTCCTTGGGGGGATAATCCAGCCACCTCAAAGATGTGTCATTCCGAAATATTAATTAGACAGCATGATTATTGCATAGGCGTGCCTTAGGGCGCCCACAATAAAAGGTCACTCTAAACTGTGCAGCATTACTGCAGTCAGGTGGGAGCTATACTGTACATAAGCTATAAAATACAGAACTCCTTTACTGTGTACATACTGTAGCTAATTTTTTCTAATTCTATATATTCTATTCTATGTATATTTTAGGTTTTTATTATCTATAAAGTGGTACATCTTCCTAGAGAGAAACGGCATTTTTATTCTTCTGCATGACCTGGATATATAGACAAGTGGCAATAAAAATGCTAGTATAATTGAATGAACTCAAAGCCCAAATGTGAAGTGGTACCTTAGCGCCGTGGAGCTGTATGGATGGGTCGCTCTCGGCCAGGCAGCGAGCGCTGAGCTGCCCGATCTCGCACAGGCAGGCTTGGGTCAGCGAGATATAACCTCGCACCAGGAGGGAAAGCACCTGCAGGGCCTCCAGTCGCACCGGCGACGGCTCCAAGGTCGAGCCTCCTCCGCCCTCGCTGTCCGACGGCTCGTCCCTGGGCATCGTCACCAGCGCGGCGCACAGCGTCAGCAGCCAGGGTGGGCCGCCCTCCGTCTCCTTGGGTGTGCGAGGAGCGCGTGGCGAAGGCGTTTCGCCTCCTCGTCGCCAGCTGAGGGCGCGAGAGTCCTGTGGCGTGAAGGAGCCGCAACCGTCACCCGCGCCGCTGCCCTCTGGCTGCTGGAGGAGGAGCTGCACCTCGGGAAGAGGCGCCTGAGTCGTCACCAGAGCGCCATAGAGCGTCAGGGTCGACACTCGCACGTTCGCATCCGAGGACACAGGACAGAAAATGGTTTCAGTCACATTAGGAGCACATGTACAAACAAATGGCATCAAATGGAGCCTAAAATGGCCACTGTGTCTTTTCAGGCATGGCTTCGAGAAATTTGTACACACAATAACAAAAACTAAAATGGTTCACAATTTAGTAGGCTCAATTCAGCCGTCCATCCGTCTAGTATATGTGGTTCCAATTTGGAAGCAATCAGACAAAATCTCTCGGACAAGTTCACTTTACAGAACCCCTGTAAATGGCCAAAACGAGGCTAAAATGGCCGCTTTGAACCATGGGTCATCGAGACTTTGCACATGTCCTAGTACGGAATTAAATAATTACCTCTATGGCGCACATATGGTCGGACCTGCTTCCATAGCGAGCTGAGCAGGCCGGGCCTCAGGCGATGGTATGGCGCGTTGGACACCAGGTGGGCCAAACACTGACAACACAGGAAAGTCTCGCTATTACTCAGTCACACCAGGAGGCAATCTTTTCTATTTTTAACTAATTGACGAGCCCCTAAAAAGGTTTATAAATGCCCATAACTGCCACATGATGGCGCAAAACACTACTTTTTTTCTAAATGAAGCTGCTCAATTAAACATAGTTCCTTGGCAACAAGATGCCACAACATGGCAGCAAAGCGCTACTTTTGTCTACATGAAGCTCCTCAGCTCCCTTCAACATAATTCCTTGGCATAAAGATCCCACAAGGTGGCGCCAAAGCAGAAAAAGTAGTCATACCTTTATGACCTGCGTGAGGGTATGAGGAGACGTCTCGGCCATGAGAACCAGGCTCAGGGAGCGGTGCAGCTCTCGGACGGCAGTGGCCAAAGTGAAGGAGAACGGCGTGTAGGAAGTGCGCGGCGACGCCATATCCTCTGCCACGGCCAGGAACTGCCGGGAGCCATCCAGCATGGCCGACAGCGCTTGCAGGGCGCACGCACGAACCTAAGAAACAGACAACAGGAGTAGAACCAGTTTCTTCCTGGTGGAAGACTATCATTGAGCCTCTCAAGATGAACACTGCTAAAGACATTCAACATTGCAAAATAAGTGATTTACCCACATTTTAGAAACTATAAAAAATATTTTTGCTAATTTTTTTGTTTATGATGTTAAAATGTTCATTTGTTTACATACACTACCAGGCGGCATGGTGAAGGAGTTGTTACCACATCTGCCTCACAGTTCTGCCATATCGACAGCCTAACACGACGCCATACGGCCGAGGTGGAGTGGTGGTCTTGGTCTACCTTGGGCGAGGGGTCCTTCAGTATGATGGTGAGCAGAGTGAGCGGTGGTGCTGTGCCATTTCCGACAGGAGCTTCCGGAATAAAGGAGGACCAGTAGCCGTACAGAGTCCGCTTCTCCACCCACTTGACCACAGCCAGCAGGCAGTGCAGCGCCCCCTGGCGGACGCGAGCGTGACTAAGCCTGATGGGGAAAGAAAAGCGTGATCAAAGACAGTTCATTAGCTACACTCTCCAATTAAATTCAATACAAGAGCAGCTTGAAGATGTGGCGTTACAGTCCACTTGCATCGGGGACTTGTGAAGTCAGTCCTTCAAAAAAAATTTGAGCGTGCCAGTCGGCACTTGCTTTGGTTTGTGAACAGTGAAATTTTATTTTATTATTTGCCATAAAGCAAATTATTTTTTTTTAAATATTGCAGCACTAATAACTATGAATAAATGCATTAAAATATATATTTCTTTTTCCTGTGCAGTCGCCACATTTTGTTTGGCATGCTGTCACCTACAGGTTTGAGGTGGTTTAGGATTCTTTGGCCTCCATTTAATTTTAGAAGAAGAAGAATCACCTTTTATTGTCATGAACATGCATGCATGCACACGAAATTTGTTCTCTTCATTTCCTTTTTAGCATAAAACATTATTAATAGCTGTAAATTAATTAATACATCAAATTAAAAACACCAACAAACAAAATCTAAAAGTTATGCACAATTGTTGCACACTTTGACCTACAAGAGCAAAGTTATTTCGAATTGTTCAGGCTTAGTGGAGTTTCATCAACCTTGAAGCTCAACTCATTACAATTAATCCTCATTTAATTTTACTTTATTTGAACTATTTAACGTAAAGTAAATTATTTCACCAACAGCTATAAATAAAAAAATAAATGAATACATGAGATAAAATAAAAATCAGGAAATCTGGTGAGCACATCTGCCTCACAGTTCTGAGGACCCGGGTTCAAATCTGGCCTCGCCTGTGTGGAGTTTACATGTTCTCCCCGTGCGCGTGTGGGTTTTCTCCGGGTACTCCGGTTTCTTCCCACATTCCAAAAACAGCCATGGTAGGTTAATTGAAGACTAGATTGCCTGTAGGTGTGAATGTGAGTGTGAATGGTTGTTTGTCTATGTGTGTCCTGCGATTGGCTGAGAACCAGTTCAGGGTGTACCCCGCCTCTCTCCCAGGGTCAGCTGAGATAGGCTCAAGCACGCCCCCGACCCTCGTGAGGATAAGCGGTACGGAAAATGGACGGATGGGAAATGAGAAACACAATAAACAAAATTTAAATGTCTGCAATTGGCAACTACTTTGTTTGGCATTACCACCACCTACAGGGCTGGAGTGGAACAGTATTGCATGACTTGGCACCATTTTTTATGGAACAAATCTAATCCTAATGAAAGTCCCATTGGTACACTTAAATAGTAAGATCACATATTTGAGTACCTCAGCTTGCTCTGCGCGCTGCCTTCAGGGTCAGAAAACTCTGAATCAGACGTATTCCGCTTCCACGAGGGGTTGAGAGAAACCGCAGGTTTGGCTTCACTTCCTGTTTTGTGAGGCGCCAACGCCGCTGCCTCTCCGTCGTCCTCGTCGTCCCGCCTGCTCTCCTCTATGCTCGTCTTCTTCCCCTTCCCTCTGGACCTTCTCTTCTTGTTCTACGAGAGGAAACATTGTGAGTCATCACATCTGAAGAACCGTACTGGAGGTCACCGCCTTACCGCGGACCCTTTCCCCCCGCTGTCCTTTGCCGCTTCTGTCGGTTTTGTGACTTCGCCGTCGGGTTTGCGCTCCAAGGGACTCTCGTAGTGCGGGAGAGGAGCTGGGTTGAGAACGGTAGGCCACTCCACGCTGACGCCCGGAGCTCCCTGAAACATGAGCCTCTGAGAGAAAATTTAGTGCATTAATGGAAGAGCTGGCTAACTAATAATACTAAGTCTACCCCAACTAACCCTACCAACTTCACTAATCCTAACATTTAATTAAACCGTAACTAACCCCAACCTTAATCACTTTTAACTAACCCCAGCCCAAAGCCCACACGCTTAACCCTATGTTGGAAATGTGAACAGTTCAAACCGTAATGGAATCCAATGCTAAGAAAGGAACTATGAATTTAAGCAACAAGGCACCACGCCTTAAGCAACGAGGCACCACGCCTTGACTTACAAGTTTAATTCTTCTGCCACGCTCAGAATACATCTCAAATTATCTTCCGCCATTGACATGAATGGAAATGCCACTAATCAGTTCCAGCCCCCAAAATACACCAACAAAAATGTAAAAAAAAATGTGTTTTTAAAGAGAAAAATAGCACTCTACAGTATTGTACTTCATAAAAACATACTGTAATACCAAAAATATGATTTATGATGATGATTTCATGCTTCAGTGACGAATTGAGATGGTGCTGATCCTTCTGGTGTGCGCACCCTGGCCACCAAGGGGTAATGCATACAAAATACACAAAGAAGGCGGTCTCTTCTAAACTCAGTAAGCTGCAGTAATAACAGTCCTTTTTCGCAGAGAATAAATAATATATGCCTGTGTGTTTCCTCCCACATCCCAAAAACACGCATGGCAGGTTAATTGAAGACTCTAAATTGCCCGTAGGTGTGAATGTGAGTGCGCATGGTTGTTTGTTTCTATGTGCCCTGCGATTGGCTGGCGACCGGTTCAGGGTGTACCCCGCCGCCCCCGAGAGATAGCTGGGATAGGCTCCAGCAGCCCGCGACCCTAGTGAGGATAAGCAGTAAAGAAATTGGATGAATGGATGCCTGTGTGTATTGTTATATTCTCTGTCTATGTGTGTTGCTGCACTTTTTGTGTTCGAATATCTATTGCTAAAAGGGTCAGATCTACCACGGCATTGATGATAGTTTCGTTAGCCCATCTACGACGTTTTGCATTGTGTGTTAGCATTAAGCTAGCCGACTTTCTACGACAAAGCTATGTGGTTTAGCTAAATACACGTGTAAATCTCTTTGTTTTATGTTTAGTTTTACAGCAAACTTACACAGGGACTGGCAATAAGCAGCTTGGCCTCTTTTTTGAAGAATTTTTCACTATCTGCTGTTTAATAACAAACCGAGCCACGGCTCGTATCGCGAAAGACACTGAATGGGGGTCACTCGTAAGACAAGGTACCGCTGTATTATGTTCTAACGTATTATTACGTTCAATTTGTCACCTTCAGAGCGGCCAGCACAGATCCGACCACTTCACCGCCGCCAAACTTCCACTTCCCACCCAGGAGGCAACAGTGGAGTCCTTTCAGCGCTGCTTGGATCACCTGCACATACAACACATGCTTAGTTGGGGGTTGAAGGTGAATTCATTTGTGCGCATCCTGGTATAAAAAGCAGGCGAAAACAATCCTTACAATGCAGTAAAAGAGCTCGTCACCATCGTCCGGTCGGGCCGCCTGCAGAGTTTGCAGGAAGACAGAGAAACACACGCTCTTGTGTCTGTCATCCAGCGGCGGCTGACCAGAAATCCTGGAAAGAGAAAGCACTTTTTTTTTAATACAGGAGGTATGTAACAGAGACATTTTCCATTTTAGGTCTATTGCCACCAGTTGCACTTCATTTTAGACTTGTATTACCGACTATGTATGAAATCATAAAGCATTCATTCATGTTGATATGGTGATTCACATTGATGCGGGTACTTTTTTTTTGTGGTCATTTTTGTCCTGAGGCTAAGTGTTTCAAACTATAATTTACTGCAAAAGGGGACAAAAGTTAGCTTTTGTACTCACAATGTGAGTTATATTTTTATGAAATTACCCTTTTTATTGCAATTTTACAATAACTATTTTATAACTTTTTAATATTATTTTCTATCCATCCATCCATTTTCTTTATCGTTTATCCTCACTAAGGTCGCAGGGATGCTGGAGCCTATCCAAGCTATCTTTGGGCGAGAGGCAGGGTACACCCTGAAGTGGTCGCCAGCCAATCGCAGGGCTTATTATTTTCTATTAGTATTTAAATATTGCATTATTTTATATAATTATAAGTTTTATCTCAAAGAATTTGAACTTCAAAACTTCGTCTTTCTGTAGTTCAATTAAAAAAACTTATTCACTACACTGAGTAAACTATTATATGATTTTATTTGTTATTATTCCGATGATTTTAGCTTACAGCTAACGAAAACCAGAAATTTTACCATCTCCAAGAAATTAGACAGTTACATAAGAAACAGCAAAAAATATTTTAATAAGGAAATGAGATTGCAATTGGCCTTATGAAAAGTATTTTCGTGTGCTGAATGAATCTGTGCAATGAGTTTTATTTTTGGAATTGCAATGCTGAAATACAACAAACACGCCTACACTATTCAAATTTAATGAGATGCACCTACCATATATATTTTTGGTAATTGATTTACGATTTTATTATTTATAATATATAATAAATTATTTTAAAGTATTTCCATCCATCCATTTTCTGAGCTGCTTATCCTCATAAGTTGTCGCGGGAGTGCTGGAGCCTATCCCAGCTATCATCGGTACACCCTAAACTAATTGCCAGCCAATCGCAGGGCACATACAAACAAACAACCATTCGCACTCACATTCACACCTACGGACAATTTAGAGTCGTCAATTAACCTGCCATGCATGTCTTTGGGATGTGGGAGGAAACCGGAGTGCCCGGAGAAAACCCACGCAGGCAGGGGGAGAACATGCAAACTCCACACAGGCGGGGCCGGGGATTGAACCCCGGACCTCAGAACTGTGAGGCAGACGCTCTAACCAGTCGTCCACTGTCCCGCCTATTTTTAAGTATTTGCAGATTATTATTGTTACTTTAAATTATATTTCACTGTAAATTTGATGTAAATATATTTTAATAAATTTTATACTATTATTATTTTATGAAATATTCTATTTAGAATGATTTTATTTAATTCAAAATATGTTTTGTGCACCATGTTATTATATTATCAATCTATTTGCATCACATTGTTACTTTTTTTGTTCATGGATTCAGGATATAATGTTGCTTCGCCAAGTCCCATTTTGCTCAATTCCCCGTTAGTGTCTTCTTTTCTTCTTGCTTCTTATCGGCTAAAATGGCCTTTGGGTGCGTGCGTAAGTGTGAGTGTACGCATGATTATAGCGCCACGTGTTGCTTTGGCATGTACGCAACAGCCTGCAAATTTTCGATATTTGTACCCTATAGTTGGGGATATAAAGCCCACCTGACACAGATGTTGGCCATACAGGTGAGGGCCATGTGGCGTAGATCCATATCGGGCTGTGAGGGGGCGCTGTAGAGCAGCAGGACTCCGCCTTCACCCAGCAGATTATTGAGGTGCTAAAAAAAAAAAGTCAAATGTTGAGGTTGTAGAAGTTGTGGTCAGGGAGCGCGTGAGAGGCATGGCACCTGGTGGCACTGCGGTCCGTTGCCGTAGACGACGGTAGCGAGCGCCTGCAGGACGCCGAGGTGCGTCCACGTGCTGCACGCTTCCAACACTGACGTCATGTACTTCAGCATTACGTCCAGCGTGTGCTCGTCCATTATTACCTTACCAAAAAAAAAAACAGTGTCCAAAAGAACAGGAGGCCAGTTTTTTTTTTTCTGATGAAAAAAACTTGTTTATTAGGGGAGAGGGGTTTATTTCTTCAAGGCGACTAATTGAGAGTGTTTATTAAAGCAGAAAGGCACCTACTTGAGGAACTACACTAAAATAAAATGTGTTTTTTTTCTCTTTAAAAAAGGAAATTATTGTCATATTTTTTTCAATATGACAATAATTTTGCTAACAAAAAAAGGGAGGCTTCTATTTGGGGAGTGGCATTTATTTGTTTAGGGCAATTAAATGAGACAGGACAGGGAAGCCACTATTTGATGGTAAATTAACACATACTTGTTCCTTTTCCTGACAAGAAAAAGGAGGAGTCTATTTAAGGAGAGGCATTTATTTATTTTATTTATTTTTACTGACGAGAAAAGCGAGGATTCTACTCAGGGAGAGGTGTCTATTTCTTTAGGGCAACTAAATGAGACACAAAGTGAAGCCAGTATTTGACAGTCGAAAAAGGAGGCGTTCATTTAGTGAGAGGCATTTATTTCTTCAAAGGAGACTAATTGTGACATTTATATTCCACTGTTTGACGACAAGTTACCACTTACATTATTTTCCCGATGAGAAAAATGAGCCATTTATTTGGGCAGAGGCATTCATTTCTTATTATTAGAGGAAATACGGTCAATTACCTTAAGCTGGTTGAGGAGGTGATGTACTAGCTTGCAGAGCTTGACCACCAAGTGTTCTTGACTCATCGGCACAAGACCGCTGGCATTCACGAGCAGGTGGCACACATCCTGAGATTAAGAGATTTTTATTTCATTTTTATTATTACACCACCGGGAAATCATTTATTTCCTGTACGAATGTAGAAATGGATGCATGTACATGTCCTCGCCATTTCATCACGGCCCAAGAAAGGGGAGCGCCACGCAGTTTGAGAAAGTCCCGGACAAGCGCACTGTTCACTGGTAAAGCCAGTGGGGAAGGCTCGGTTCCTCTCAAGGGTCTGCTACGACTTTAGCCCCGGAAACAAGACATTTAAAAACGCCACAAAGTGTCCTCGCCTTACCTCCGGTCGAATGTTTATGTTGGGCTCCAGGCTGCGGTTGAAGTTCTCGGAGATGAGCTGGTCGAAGAGGAGGTTGAGCTCCTCCCGCAGCTGGCTCGTGTCCGCCCGCAGCCCTCGGAGTTTGGCGGCGCAGCGGCAAAAAAGCCGCTCGGCGTCAGTCTGCTGCCGAGCGCAGCGCTGCCGCACGTCCGCCCCCTGAGGCGTGAACGGAGCGGCGTCAGCGGACAGAGCCACCGCGGGGAAAACGGGCACACCACGGCAGATGACGGGAGCAACTGACGCCGGTAACCCGCTCGGCGCCGCCATATTGCTTTGGCTTCCTGAACTTCTTCTTCGTTGGTTTTAAAGTATTTACGCTGGTAGACACTGGTTATAATACCGCCGCATGAGGGCTTGGCGAGTAAATGCAGAAACGAGAGAAGAAATCACTGAAAACTTGGTTTAATTACTTTATTTTAAAAATATACTATGAAAGATATGTCAACATTGTGATTTCTAAAATTGTTCAAGCAAATATTTTGAGATACATTTGATTTGAGAGAGAGAAAGATTTGTGTGGGGTAAAAAAAAAAAAAAATCACAAAGGTGGGAGAAAAAGGCTTTTTCGAACATACCTTTATTCTAAAAACCTAGATCTTAAGGGTAGAAATAAAACAGTTTATAGATTTTTTATTGGTTATTCTAAAATGAATATATATTTGCAGGTAAAAATATAAATCACTCAATTTGCTTTATATTTCTTATGTAAACATATATACCTGTATATTTGGGGCTAACAATAGAAAGAGATACATGGTTTATGATATATCTGTAGTCAAAAACTGGTTCAAAGTACAAAGCTCTATATTATACAAAACATTTTGTCTGAAATACATTTTGCGATACAAGTTTCTTGTCTAAATGTACTTGTTATAGCTTAGATATATCTTAAATCTTTTTTTACTTTATATATTACAAGTTAAGCAGTGTAGAAAATTGATTTTATTCTATTCTAAATTAAGTACTTATTTGTATCATGTGCCTGTGGGGAGTTTGCATGTTCTCCCCGTGCCTGCATGGGTTTCCTCCCACATCCCAAAAACATGCAGGGTAGGTGAATTGAAGACTCTAAATTGCCCACAGGTATGAATGTGAGTGCGAATGGTTATTTGTTTATATGTGCCCTCCGATTGGATGGCGACCAGTTCAGGGTGTACCCCGCCTCTCGCCCAGAGATAGCTGCTATAGGCTCCAGCACACCCACGACCCTAGTGAGGATAAGCGGAGCGGAAGATGAATGTGTGTCTTGTTGATTAATCCCAAAGAAAGACAGAGACAATTTCCAGTAAACATAAGACAATATTTAATTCCAACAGTGTTAATGTGCAGAATGTAAAAAAATTACACCATGCACCGACACAAACAGCAACAACAGTGAGGGGGAAACATGTACTATAGTTGGAAGTGGGACATTTTATTCAGCATAGAGACAACAATCCGGCACAGAAAATGAAGGCTTTTACAACAAAAACACTGCCACTCCTTTTAAGTCAGTGACAAATTAAACATCTATATGAAATAATGTACATACAAGCGTTGGTCACGGGACAACAAAAATACCTCCCAAAACGTGGTGAACACAGCGCCATATTCGCCTTCATTCGTTAACAAAACCTCCCGAGGGAGTCCCCGTCTGCAGCGGGGCTGATGGACAGCATGGACTTGTTTAATGGACAGGGGCATTTCAGCCCGACTTGAAGAGCAGGATGGCCACTTGGCCGAGGTAGAAATAGATGAAGTGCTTGGTCTCGTGCGTCACGTAGCTGCCAAAGTTCCGGCCCACGATACAGTGCCACGTGGGGTTGTACTTCTTGTCAAATTCCTGCCAGAGTCCACAAAAGACAGTTCAGCGGGGTACACACGCTGCGGTAATCAGGCAGAATTATTATTTTTTTTTCTTCCCTTGCGAGCCAACAGCACAGGCCTGATCATCAGATGTCTAAAAATTACACTGAATGATTATCCTATGGTTTAAGGTGTGTTAAGAAGAGTGATTTAACTCTGTTCCGATTTGCTCAGAAAACAATCGGGCTTGACAATCGTAAATGTTGAACCTGTTCTACATCTACAATGGTAAATCCTTGTGTGGTGAACACAGAGTTGGGCAGAGTCACAGACTGCATGACTGGGACGTAAAACAGAATGACAGCCAATCAGGAAGCTGTTCTTCTTTGCATTTTGGTCTGGATGCAGCATGGCACCATACTGCCTCTCACGGGTCAATCTTGGTACTACGACAGACATGGATATGTGCGCGTCGTGTGTTTTGGTCATCTGGAGCACACCGCGCATATAAAATAGCAAGACCACACTTTGCTGGAGTCTCGCACATTTTAAAGATCGGTATGTGTGTATGCAGTACGCACCTTTTTGACATAGGCGGCAATGTCCTTCTCGATGTTGTACTTTTCCATGGCCTGCATGGCGCAGTCCACGGCGTCCTGCTGCATTTCTTCGGACATGTCCGCGTTCTTGATTACAGCCTTCTTGTCAGACATGTTGGCTCTAAACTACAAAAGCAAAAAAAATAAAAGATCAATACAAGACAATGACTACATTCTCCAATTTTCTATAGCACTTGTCATTACAGTCACATGTGCGCTTGAGCCCATCTCAACCGACTTTGGGAGAGACCTTGGACTGTTCACCACTCAATCACAGGACACTTATAGACAAGCATTCACACTCACTGTTACACCTATGGAGAATTTAGTATCTACTAACATACATGGTTTTGGAATGTGGGAGGAAGCCGCAGGAAACCCACCAAGAGAACACGCAAAGCTGAGACTTCAACCCAGAACCTTTAAACTGCGAGGCACACGTGCTAACCACTACTTCACTATGCTGCCTGACTATTTTCATAAAGGAGAGGGGGGGGGAAATGGCTTTGTGCACCACACAATTCAAAAGTGTATGTGGCCAGAGTATAGTCATAAATTACCTTGGAATGTGAGGTCTTTAAAGTAGCTTAATGGCCCGGAATAGTGCGTTTGAGTGCACGACTAACAATATTCACACTTAACAATTAGCATCATTCCACAATCACAGGTGAGCTCTTTTGTCACGTGAAACCAGACTTTAAAAAAAAAAAAAACAACAACAACAAAAATTGAAAATGCCCTAAGATGACGTATAACCTAAGAGGTAAATTGGCATTAATCATCAACCAAACACACAAACAAACTTACCTTTTCCAAGATAAGATGTATAAACGTCACGAGAAGCTGCGAAGTGAGTCGCTTGTCTGAACCACAATGTGCTTTCTTTCCCAGTACCGCCCTTCCCTTCCTGTTTGCTCGCCGATTGGCTGCTGTCCGCAGGCTTTTTCCGGGTATGACGGCCGCATCTTGTTTCCTCCCACAATGCACCGCGCTACCTACTCCCTATTCTCCGAGCGTGATTGGTTAAACCGAAACCATCGGTCCCGTTTGAACATTATGGCTACGCGAGTAACCGCATTCGCGTGATGTACAACATTTTTGTCGCGCTAATGCCACCGCGCTTAAAACGCACGAGAAGCTAAATTACGTTTTTTGAGTAGCGCAGCTATATTGTGACGCCATAAAGAGGCGACAAAATGAGCACGTGACAGCAGCGATATGCCTGTCGGTTCTCTCCAAAGAATATAAAACATCCGTGAGTGTTTTGTCTACTGGAGAGTGACTTAAGAAGGACCTCGGACCAAACATTTAATCGAAAATTGGATTATGTATTGTACCATAATTAGACTATTCATACCTGGAGAGGCGTGAGTACGACGTCACAAAAAGGCGACGACGTTGCACGAGATATTAACGTTTCATGTAGTGCAGAAATTGCAACCTCATTAGCGAACATTAGTTGATACAAAATCTCAAAAGTTAACGCACTAGACCAGTGGTGAATAGAGTAGCCCCAAATTTTTGTCGAGTACTGTTACTTCAGAATACTCCAGTAGTCATGTTTGCAGTAAAAATAATAACCTTAGCTGTATTTATTTTTCAAATCAGTGTTTGAACATCGAATAGACAAATATACGCAAATTCATAAATGGACTAAGTGTCTATGGATAGGTCTGAAGCTGCTGAAAAGTTTGAGGGATTGAAAGCAAATAAATGACAACACTTAAGAGCGGGTCCATTTTGTGCTAAGTTTAACTGCCTTTAAAATAATGCGTTAAAAAGTTATTGAAGGCTCTAATTACCTCATTTCAAACAGATTTTAAAAATATATTTAGTTTTTGTCATAACACAATACTACTTTTCTCCAAAAATAGCATAAGTTAAAATATTTTTGCCTTAAGACAACTAAAATTACACAAAAATGTCACTGCTAGGTTTAGACTATAAACATTACTTGAATTATGTGGATTTGTTAACAGTTCGGTTTTGCAAATGTGCACACTTGTAAAGAGAAATGAAAGTGTATATTCAAGAAGTTGCAGGTTTCATGACACATTCACAACAGAGAACATTCCAGACAATGCATACATTTTAAATTTTTATTAAAAGAGAATAAAGCTCTGATGACACCGGAGACTAAAGAAAAAAAACAGAAACCACCTCGTCAGGAAAAAGCGACCAAGAAGATACAAACCACATTCCCTCCCTCCATCCCTTTCCCCCTCCCTCCACCACCTGGAAGCCCCTCGTGGTTTTGATCAGAGCTCTTCCTTTTCCAACAATAAAAAAAATAAGATGAAAAGTCACAACACTGTTGCTAATTCAGAATTTCCACAAAGAAAAAAAAAAAAAAAAGTCAACACTAAATGTGTTTTTTTAAGGGAACACCGAATTAGTTTGACTATGGAACTACAATGCTTGAAAGGTTGGACGTGGGAGCTTCTCCTGGTACAAACAACAAACAAACACACGAACAAAGAAAAAGCTCCAATGATCCTGCTCCTTGTATCCATCCTGATGCCTAAAAATCCTAAATCCTGATCCGGCTCCGGATGGGGTGACAATGAGCCCAGTCCAAACCTTCAGAATACCAGCAGAACCAAAGAGAAGGAGTTAGAATCACACCTTCGCATTGAACTGAAAAATATCTACAATTTGATGTCATTTAAGTGGGTGCAGGGAAAACCACAAAGAAATTTAACAGAAGAAAAAAAAAAGGGGGGGGAGCCACCACCTACAAACAAAATGGATGCAGTAGCTGTTTTTTTTTTTATGGTGGGGGGGTTGAGTATTGAGAAACAATGGGGCGCCATTTTAAGTGTAAAAACATGTGAACAGCCTCACAATTAGATGTTTGTAAAGGCACAACCATCATACCATTGCGTGCCACATTTGTATCCTCCTCCTCCTCTCCTCCTGTTTATCCTAATTTGAACTGTTTCCTTCTCTTCCCATCCTATCCTGCTGCTCTGATCTCTACAGAGAGACACACAAGAAGATCAGCGGACATAATGCTTTGAGAAGCCAAATAAAAAGCACAGCAATAGCGGCAGCATTTAGGGTGCAGGGAAGAGGGGGGTGGAAAATGGAAATAGGAATGTGAGTAAAATGAAGAAAAAAAAAAGACCCAACTCACAGTGAAAAAGGGGGGAGGGTGGGGGGGGGCGAACGGGGTGGCGACAAAGCACAAAAAGGCGGGGCTAATGAGAAATACATGATAAACGGGATCCGACGCCGAGGTTTCTGTTCCCTCTCTCGACACGGCGCTCTCCGTCAGGGGAGGGCGGCGACGACGACGGCAGTGGCTCTAGGTGCGGGAGCGGGAGCGAGAGCGGGAACGGGAGCGCCGCGGGGAGTAGCGCGGCGAGGCCCGCCCGCGGCGAGCGGGGGAGTAGCTGCGCGACCGACTCTTGCTTCGGCTGCGGCTGCGGGAGCGGTCGTAGCTGGGGCTGCGGTGGCCGTCCATCCTGACGCGGATGTACGCCGTCTCGCCCTGCGCACAAACCACACATTTGGGTTCAAGATACCCTATTGCATCAAACACCCACTTTATAAAACATTTACTACAAAACATGTAAATAAAACGGCTCTATTTTTTCAAATCTTTATTCCAGCCCACTGACAAATTATATATATATTTTGTTACATCATCAAGTGCAATGTAATATTTCTAACAATATAGATCCTAAAATTGGTTAATCCACGAGGTATTTTTCATCCATCCATTCTTTAATTGATTCACTATAAGTAAGAAAATGATAAAATAAAAACAAATTAAACTAATTGGCTAATTATTTAATTCAACTAAAAATGAGAATGAATTATATTTTTAAGAAACCATCTATCTTCCACTTATCAGGGGTATATTTTTCATACAAAAAAAATTGGATAAAGAATTGCTTAAATTATAAATCAAATAATTTCTTATTTTATGACTAATTTATATCTTACACATTCAACCCCCCCCCCCCCCCCCCATTTGTCCATCAAAAAAAAAAATACTTCACCCACCCCCTCGAAGTTACTATTAAAATGTGACTATTTTAACTAACATCCATCCATCCATCCATTTTCCGAGCCGCTTCTCCTCACTAGGGTCGCGGGCGTGCTGGAGCCTATCCCAGCTATCATCGGGCAGGAGGCGGGGTACACCCTGAACCGGTTGCCAGCCAATCGCAGGGCACATACAAACAAACAACCATTCACACTCACAGTCACACCTACGGGCAATTTAGAGTCCTCAATTAATGCATGTTTTTGGGATGTGGTAGGAAACCGGAGTGCCCGGAGAAAACCTACGCAGGCACGGGGAGAACATGCAAACTCCACACAGGCGGGGCCAGGGATTGAACACAGGTCCTCAGAACTGTGAGGCTGATGCTCTAACTAGTCGTCCACCGTGCCGCTGGTGGAATTGTACTGACAGTAAATTACATTTGAAAAAAATCACAAACTTACTTTCTCATTCATTAAATTGTCTCAATGAAAACATGAACAGGTTTTGTAAAAATTTAACATTTAAAATGTGAATATATCTGTTGTTCTTAATGTGAAATTGTAATTTTTTTAATTATTGAAAAACAGAGTACTTGAAAAGTTAATATATGAAATAAATGGTCCAATTAATCATTCACTTGCTGATTCATTCATTAAAATGTGACCTCTATTTGCCAAATTCAAATACATAAAATGTTTTGTGTCCGCTATTCGGGGTTTCCCCCCTCCGCCTCGCCTACCTCGTGGGAGCGGAACTTGCTGTTGTCCAACTTGTGCACAGCGTAGGTCATGTCCTCCTTGCGCACAAACTCCACCACGCCGCTGCCGTCGCGGTTCACGTCAGCGTAGCACACATCGCCCGCCTCTCTCATGTGGTCCTTCAGGTCCTGCCAGCTTCCACTAGGAGGAAGACCTAAAAAAATAAATAAATAAGTTAAGACTTTTTTTTTTTTACACCAATCCGGCAAGCTGAGGAAGCCGCAGCTCACCTGACACAATGACCCTGTACTCGGAGCGTCGAGACGGGGGTCCGTATCGGCCCCTGGGGGCACCCGCCGCTCCGCCTCGGCCGCTTCGGGGGAACTCCACGCGAAGTCGGTAGCCGTCATAGTCGTAGCCGTCGCGGCCGTACACGGCATCGTCCGCGTCCCTGTGAGGAGAGAAGAAAAAAAAAAAAAAACACAGTCGAGTTACATAACTACTAAATGTACAAATTTTGCATGAGTAGTTTGTGTAGATCTGTTTAACAGTCATAAATGTTTAACTTCAAGCATTTTAAAAGAAGATAATCAAACAAAATGTGCAGCTTACTTGTCTTGGTGGGATATACTATCAGCTCGAAGCTATTTACACTTCTATAAATTTAAACACAATTTACTTCCTTATAACTTTTATGGTTGGAACAATAACATTCACTTGCATAAAGGACCGACTTTTTGAGAGCTAAACTCTTCCGGCGTTGGTCTGCCTCATCTTAATTTTATAAAACGTGCATTTTGAAGCATTTCAATAAAGATATCCCCCAGAAATTAATATTTACTTTTAAATTGTCTTTGTTTGATATGTGTAGCCTGACACTTGATTTAATGTATTTAAGCGCATTTTAATAAGTTGTATTTTACAGAAGCAACTCTTAGGGGTAGGCCCATTCTACCTCTTCCAAGTTTACTGTAAACTGTATAAATCCTTAATCTTAACGCCCGATTTAACCAATTAGGCTCATTTTAATGTGATTAAAAAAAACTCGCATTTTTAAATATATACCCTTGAAAGTGCTGAACATTTGGTTTTCATAGGCAAATCTTTCATTTGAAAGCATTTTAAGTTAGACAAGCCCGAGAAATGAAGTAATGTTAAGTTAATTGGTCTTTGATACATTTGTAGACTGGAGCTCGATTTGAGCGATTTAACCTTAATTTAACGTGAGACGGTGTATTGTACAGAAAATAATTGTTCGGGCTAAACCCAGTCTGAGTAGATTTTTGTTGTTTTAAATTTATAAGTCCCTCAATTTGAAACATTTTGAATAAAAATCACAAAAATTACGTTACTCTAAGTGTAACGGTCTTTGTTTGATCCATTTGAAACCTGGAGCTCGACTTAAGCCATATAAGCTTGTTCTAATGTTATAACGAATATGTACATATAGTTTAAAATATATGTTTAATTGAATAAACACCCAAAAACCTGAATTGGAGCCCAATAAAATGACACTTCATGCAAGCTAACTCCATCGCGAGCGTGTGTTGCGCGCTCACCTCGGGTCCTCGAACTGCACGAAGGCGAA
The DNA here is from genome assembly GCF_024500385.1 of Phyllopteryx taeniolatus. Lineage (NCBI taxonomy): Eukaryota > Metazoa > Chordata > Actinopteri > Syngnathiformes > Syngnathidae > Phyllopteryx > Phyllopteryx taeniolatus. The sequence continues at coordinate 16,062,379 of NC_084518.1, forward strand.
CGGCGGTCCCCCTCGTCGGTTCTTCAGATCGATGTCGCGGATGGAGCCGTACTTGTAGAACAGGTCTTCGACGTCCTTGGAGCGGATGTCGGGCGGCAGGTTGCCGACGTAGATGCGGCAGTCGTTGCTCCCCGCGGGTCCGCGTATAATGCCTCCGCTAGACATGCTAGCTAGCGCACAATGGACGAAGTGGTGTGGTGGTAGCGTGGAGTAGCTAGCTAGCGTGAACGCTGGGTCCTTCCTTAAGCGAATAAGAAGCGCAGTTGCGGTTCAACTAGACTCGCCTCGCCGTTGGGAACAACGCGGGGAATATTGTGGCACAACTTGGTCGCCGTACAAGTGAAGCGCCTGAAGGTATTAAAGTGGAAAAGACCGCGCTAATTCCCTGTAAGTGCTCGCCTCTCCACTCTCCGCCAACACCGACGTCTTCTTCGTTGGACTATTTGAAGGCAGCTGGAAGGGCGCGCACACTGCCACCTACAGGAGAAACGTGTGAACTACTTCAGCGAGCTCGCCTCCTGTTTCCCGCCAACATTGACTTCTTCGTGGGAATATTTAGCGACAGCTGGACTTTGCTTACACCGCCATCGACAGGAGAAGGATGTACATTGCACGTATCTAAATGGCAATTTGGAGTCTTTCAGTTGTTGTTCTTTTTTAAATTATTATTTATTGATATTTTAGTCACCAAGGTTAAAAAAAAAATACTGACATAATGAATTGGAATTAAAGCGAAATAATAATAATAAATAATTTAGATAATAAACATTTAAAATGTAAAATATGTGAAAAGATTTATTCAATAGTTCCTTATTCCATTAAGATGTGAAAAGGGGGTTTGTGCTTAAAGCTGAAGTCTGTAACTTTTCAAGTCATTTTCACCCAAGCCACGACTAGTGAAAATGACAGTGCTGATCAGCTCCTCTAACCCCTTGCTGTACTTTTCAGTAGAGTATTTGCAGTGACGTGCGGTGAGGTTCATGATTGGTGCGGTACTGACTTGTCACGCGACGTCTGGAGCTCTATGAAGCTCAACTCGAGACGGCCACATGCTGGTTGTGGCACCGTACATACCAGACTCCACTGTGCACTTTTAGTGGCTTTTCTTGTCGATAAGAATGACAAAATGTCACACACTTTCATTAACTATATTAGACAGTCTGTTAAACGTCAGTAAGTGCAGTACATGTGTGATAAAACGTATATTATTGGCGATGTAATGAGGAAACACCAATGTTGCTTGTGTGAAGCCACGGACCAATCACAGCCTGCCTGAATGGATGTGTGCGTGGTCTCTTGAAGCATCATGCGAGCGATGTCTCAACGTGACTCGTAACTGCGCTTCCTATTCATTTAAAAAGGAAATATGGAAATTCAGCTATTTTAAGGATGAAATTATTGAAATGATTTGATTGAAATAGAAAATCAATGTAAAGCACAAACCATAGAACTAAAATGGAACAATTTAATTTAATCATAAGGTTTTTTTTTTTACTGCGTCACTGATGGTGTAGTGGTACACTCGCCTGACTTTGGTGCAGGCAGCGTGGGTTCAGTTCCCACTCAGTGACGTTGTGAATGTGAGTGCGAATGGTTGTCCGTGTCTATATGTGCCCTGCGACTGACTGGCGACCAGTTCAGGATGTAGTCCGCCTTTCGCCCGAAGTCAGCTGGGATAGGCTCCAGTGTCCAGTGACCCTAACCAGGATAAGCGGTGTTGAAATTGGTAATGTTTTTTTTTACTATTCACATGCAGTGGAAAGGAAAGACCACCAGGGGGCAGTGAGGCTCTGCCTCCCTTGCCTACCCTGACCGCACGTCAATGAGTATTTGTTCTTTGATTTTTTGTGCCGAAAAGCGACATTCCCGCTCTCTCCGCTTGCTGACGTACCGGAAATGACTACGTTTGCCTAGCAACGGGCGATGCGCGGGGCTTTTTCTCCCGTTTGTAAAAACCTAACTAAACATATTATATTGCGTTTCTGTCGCAGAAAATAATCATACAGTAATGAATTCTTTCAAAGAATCCCCCTTTTTTTGTCTGTCCCTCAAAACAGAATAAAAACGCAGATTTGGTGGGGACGTGGGGGCTAGGCATGGCCTACCAGTGGTGTGCTGTGAGGCCCTTCAGACCCAAAAGCACTGACCAACAATTACAACTTCATTAAATTATTTATTTATAGTATTTATTATACTATTATTAATTGCAATGTGAATTAATCACAATTTGACATTATTTAAAATGTGAATTTATTAACTTGGCTCTTAACCTAGTGAAACGTGAGGAAAAACTGTGCCAAAATTCAACTGATACAAACCAAATAAAATATGTATTAATTTATCAGAATAATATTTTTAAATGCATTATATTTTCCATTAATTAAAATGTGAAAGGTTGACATGCCATAATGAAATAACTTCAAAGTAAATGGAATAAATATGTTAACATGGGGATGTATTAAATAAAGTGAAAGTGAAAGGATATAACATTATATAAAATTAACTAAATTAATTTGATGAAAATTCATTTTTTTGCCAAAAATAAATTTATTATACACCTTATTACAAAATTCCAAATTAACTGACTGCCTGCAAAAGCCTCAATATCCCTTTTTACGTGAAGCAAACATCAGTGTGTCTCTACAAAAAAACGTTTTCCTCATGTTCTTTGTTTTTTATTATTACTGTGTCATTTGTGGTGCAAAGCATCAAAGAGTCATGAGATAATCAGGCTCATCGTAAGTCATAAGGATGTGGGAAACAAACGCTTCACATCCCTAAACGCTTGTTTCCAATGTCATTAAAATATCATATAAAGAGCATGTTTTTCTTACAAAGCAAAAGCAGATGTAATCTTTCAATTCTTTGGCTGAAATGCCCCAAATTCCTCCTTGTGATAACGGAGAGAGACGGGGTGCGTCAGGTTTTGATGAATCGGGGTTATTTGCGGAAGACATAAAACATGTGTCTCCTTGAAATGAGGAATCCAAATGGACTGCCAACCCCCCTTTTAAGGCATTTTCCTTAGAAGAGAGGGAAGGAGGGAGGGGGTCTGCAAAGGGAAAGGAAGGGCTAGGGGGGTTGGCCCTGCAGGATGTTCTCACAGGATGCTGGAACAAGCAGTCCAAGCCAAGCGGCGTGAGGAGGAACAAGGGCAAAGAGTCAGCTGAGAGGAGCATTGGCGATTCCAGTGGTCGCGCGGTCGCTGTCGATCTGGTTTTGAGGTGTCGGAAGGCGGGCTTGCGCGCACGAGCGGCTGAGGATGTGAAATCGATGTGGTCAGGACACGCAGCAAAGACTGGTCGTCTGCTGGGAGTCAGGTACATGTTAGTTCTGAAATGTGTGACATAAGAATGTAAAACGTAAAGTATTGATAACTTATCATAAATACAGGTCGATAATATACAATGTCTAAGATTCGTGCTCAATAAAGAATTAAAGGGTCAAAGCAAATTGACGGATACTTGACTTTACTGGGACTCCAGCCCAGAAACTTGACTTTGTTCGTGGGCAGGTCTTGGACTTGAGTGAGATTCAATCTCCCAAAGACCTGAGACCTGTCTCAGCATCCAGCTCAAAGACCACTCGACAGATGCTCTGAACTGTTTTAAAAACCTGAAACTGCAGTTAAAAGACTTGAGGCACAAGAGTCGGAACTTGACTTGGACTTAAGCGTAAAGTCTCACGACTAGATTTGGAAGTGAGTTTAAGACTTGAGCTTTGACATGGACTTCGTACTTGACTTTTGACATGAATGCAAAGATTTGTCTTGACTCCAGCTTGGAGAATTAGGACTTGAATTTGACTCGAGTTGAACATTTTGAGACTTTATCGCGACTCCGCTGCAGAGATTTGATGTTCACTCGAGACTCGACTTTGACTGCACCTCAAATATGGTTCTTGACATGAACTTGAAAGACTTGAAACCTGACAGGTACTCAAGCTTGAAGACCTGAGACTTGCCTTGGGCTCTTCCTCAAAGACTTTGTTGAAGGTTTTGTGACTATTTGGACTCCACTTCAGAGACATATCGGACTTCAAGTCAAATATTTTATACCTGACAGGTATTCAAGCTCATACGGCACTTATACTCTGATACTCTTAACTTGTTCTACTCTGTCTCGCTGCTTATTTTATTGCTCAATAGTGCAATTACAATTACTACTCTACTGTATTTTAATGTTGGTCATGATGCTGGTACTTTCTGAGCTAAGTATTTTTTTAAGTGTTACTTGGCATTAAAAGTTGGAGAACTACTGCTCTACTGAACTTTGTGAAAGTCCGCTTTGCATGAAGCAAATTTAGTTTTTAGGCAAATGAGCAGTTTTGGTTGCATTTTGTGTACACGTGCACCTCATGCCTACGGGCATGGACTGCAACTGCGGAATAATGACTCGCACATTGGCAAACGTGAACCTGTTTCAGAGATATTTTGTTCTGTTTATCACTGAGTTACAAAGTATATTTTGTCAAAAGAAGACGTAACACTGTTAGATCAAATAACAACACAATGCTCTTTGGTTTTATTTGCAAAGTCACTGGCTTTCTGTAGAACCAGTTTTTAACAAGAAACCCCCCCAAAAAAGACTCTGTTGTTCACGAGGGTATAAATAGCTCAGTCATAGGTCAGCGCAGGTTTACTTCCTCTCGGCTTCCTTTGCGAGGGCCATAACACTTCCAGTACGCATCCTGTGCCTGTGGATGTGTCCACTGATGATGTCCTTGTCCCATAGCAACATGGCTGCCTTCCCGCTGCTCTTTCCGCTTCTGGCCGGCTGCGTGGCGGCGGCGGTCCACCCTTCCCGCCATCATCCTTCGTGCCGCATCGTAAGTAAAAGTTACTCCCTTTCTAGTGTGTGTTCAGTAGAAGCACATTCCTTATGTTTTAATATAAATAAATAGCGAGGGGTGGGTTTATTTGGACAGGTTGCGCATGGCAACGGGGATGAAATTCCTAATCTTCTTGAGCGGTTTCATTTATTGACTCCACACTAGAGATACTCCTGGTGGATGGATCACGTTTGGCTTTTTGGCCCAGGTTCCCAAATACATACACCCCTTAAATTAGTGACACTAGTCGAGTGGTGTTGTAATTGTGTGACTACTGGGAATCTAAGTCAGCCCTCCTCCTGTTTTATTCATGTTCTAAGGAAATACTCAAAAGATTTTCTGATAAGTGACGAGAAATTGAATCACGGGTGGGTCATAAGTGAAACAAAAGTTCATGTTGAGTAACTTAATCATGAGTCAGGGTGATAAAAAGAAAGTAAAAAAGTTTTTTTGAAAGGTTTCTGGTAAAGAAATGGCAATGACAGAAGTTGGGAATGACACTGCAAAGAACAGTAGGACAGTGCCCCAACCCGAAACTAAACCCTAACCCCCTAAATAACCTGAATAATAAATAACTCAATAATAACCCTGATGACTAACCTAACCTTACAAACCGGAACACGAAACCAATGCTGACCCTTAACCCCCACCCCCCTAAACCCTATGCACTGTCAGGGGTTAGGGTTACGGGGTTTTACATTGGTACAAACACTCGTATATTGTGTATATTTTTAATAGATATTATTCTAGATATTAAAATATACTTACCATCCTCCTGTGCATAGTAGAGTTTCAAGTTGCACTTACGGATGTAGCGCCGAACTGTATTTACTAACATTGGTTTTCTGAAGTGTTCCTGAGCCCATGTGGTGATATCCTTGACACATTGATGTCTGTTTTTGATGCAGTGCCGCCTGAGCGATCAAAGGTCACGGGCATTCAATGTTGGTTTTCGGCGTTGCCGCCTACATGCAGTGATTTCTCCAGATTCTCTGAACCTTTTGATGATGAAATCCCTAAATTCCTTGCAATTGTACGTTGAGGAACATTGTCCTTAAACTGTTCGACTATTTTCTCACGCACTTGTTCCCAAAGAGGTGAACCTCGCCCCATCTTTGCTTGTGAATGACTGAGCAATTCAGGGAAGCTCCTTTTATACCCAATCATGGCACCCACCTGTTCCCAATTAGCCTGTTCACCTTTGGGATGTTCCAAACAGGTGTTTGATGAGCATTCCTCAACTTTCTCAGTCTTTTTTCCCACCTGTCCCAGCTTTTTTGGAACGTGTTGCAGCCATACAATTCTAAGTTAATGATTATTTGCCAAAACAATCAAGTTTCTCTGTTTGAACATAAAATATCTTGTATTTGTAGTGTATTCAATTAAATATAGGTTGAACATGATTTGCAAATCATTGTATTCTGTTTTTATTTATGTTTAACACAACGTCCCGACTTCATTGGAATTAGGGTTGTACTAGAAAAAGTTGGCTTGGTAAAATATGGGACCTTTAACCCCTCACACCCACTTTGAGACACATTTTCAAATGTTTGTGTTTGAAACTCCAAAAACTCTATAAAATGGGCACTCTGAAATTCACTTGCTTGTTATTTTTGGAAGTTACCCACCCCAACCACTCATCACCTTTGGTTCAAAATAAAGTAAAAACAACCAATCAATGCCCTGTGATAGAAAATGCAGAACAGAAAATGAGTGAATGGGTGGAAGGAACAAGCAATCAATGAACATGCTAACATAATCCACTTAAGAATCTTTGACCTTTTAGGTATTCCATAAAGTTCACTCAAATGCAGAGAGGACGTTTTACACGGTAGGTAGTCTTTGTTTACATCAGCCTGTAAGCAATGAGCAGCTTTTTATCTAAACCGCAAGTATGCGGAGAATCTGAAAGTCCTTAGTGAGAAATCGGAGATGGAGGCAGTTTTATGGGCGGTTTTTGGACCAAAGGGGGGCGACGGGTGGGTGGTGGTGGTGAGTGGCGGATGGTGGGGTTCCTCTGGCCATATGTTTCTGATTATAAACTCAATAGGTTTAAAATATATATCTTGTCCCAAGGGGTAGAGAGTTATCAACAAAGAGTTACTTTTTAATAATAAAAGGTACTTTCTTTTGTCGGTACTTCTTACTGGAATTTCCTTCTGGATTTATCTGAGAGATCTTGGCTCAAGGAGATGAGAAGCAGTCGTATGGTGTTATGTCTCTAAAGAGCAAAATAACAGATTTAAAGAGAATTTAGGTTTTCAATGGACCGATGGCCTCGTAAATCAAAAGTACACTTTGAACATGTTTTGGTATTTTCTCAACATGATCCCACCAACACGCTGTGTGTGTTTGTCTGCATCGGCAGGTGGGCACGAGCGTGGTCTGCAGTGATTTGAGCCTCACCAGTGCCCCCGCTAACCTCCCGTCAGGTGTCCAAGTGATGGACCTCTCACACAACCAGCTGCAGAATCTCAGCCGTGACACTCTGGCTGACCACATGGGCCTCCGTCACCTGGACTTGCACTCCAACAAGATCCACTTCATTCAGCCGGGACTTTTTGAAGCCATGAGTGACCTGAAAGTCCTGGATCTGTCCGGGAACCGTCTCAACGTGTTTGCTCTGGCTAAAATTAAAATCGGAACGCTTTCAGCCGTGGAGTCTCTGGATCTGTCCAGTAATGGCTTATACACCGGGATGTCTGACTTTTTTCTCAATGATTCTCCTTCGCTCGTGGAGCTGTCACTGAGCAGCAACAGCATCACCAAGATTGCACAAAACACTTTCAACGGCGCGTTGTCCCTGAGGAAGATCAGCCTCCACAACAACATCATTTTGGAGATCGAAGACGGCGCCTTCGACTCTCTTGATGGCTTGAGCGAACTGGACTTGTCCAAGAACTCCATCGCTTGCATCACCGACTTCAATCTCAGTCATCTGAGAGCATTGAACCTCAGCAGGAACAGCCTGGAGCTCTTCCAGAGCTCCAGATCGGCTGAGCCGTACCACCTCGCCTTTCTGGATCTGAGTGAAAACAAATTGCCTTACTTCCCGCTGCTGCCCACGAACAACGCTATCCGGCATCTGGACCTGTCGCGCAACCGCCTGCAGAGTGTCGACGTAATGGACATGGCTGACACAAAGATGTCAGAGACAGTTTTGAAGCACCTGAGACACTTAGACTTAAGTTTCAACCAGCTCACAGGCTTGCCACAGTCCTTCTTTAACACTATGACGTTACTGGAGGTCCTGAATGTGAGCAACAACTGTATTGTCTCATTTTCTGTCACTGACAAAGACCTCCTTCCCACAGTGAAGATTGTCAACTTCAGCTATAACTCCTTACAGAGACTTTCCCTCAGGGAAGGCACTCTGCAGGCGTTGGAGGAGCTCTTCCTGCAAGGGAACGACCTTAGCACCCTGGCACATCAAACCTTCCAGAGACTTCCTAGTCTGAACCTTCTGCAGCTCCAGGTGAACAATTTACGAGTGTGCCCCTCGGAGACAAAACCAGACCAAAATCCTTCAGGTTGTGTCTCGTTCTCTTCTGTTCCAAAACTGAAGTTCCTTTACCTTTCTCAGAACAATTTGAAGATTTTGCCGTACAGGGCATTCGCCAACACCCCTCTCAGCCTGCTGGACTTGTCCCTCAACCCCGGCTTGGAGATGCACCAAGACTCCCTGGTCGGTCTAGAGCACTCCCTGGTCCAGCTCTTCCTGAGGGAGAATAACATCTCCATGCTGAACAGGGACATGTCGTCACTGAGGAGCCTGAAACTTGTCGACCTGTCCACCAACCACCTGACCAGCCTTCCTGCATGGAACCGAGAGTCGTCCATCGAGACCCTCAACTTGCAGAACAACAGCCTGGTCACACTGGAGCATACCACCATGGCAGCGCTAGAACGCTCGCTGAAGACACTCTATGTGGGCGACAATCCACTCAGCTGCTGCGGAAACCTGGACTTAGTGCGCCTGCTGCAGCACTCAGCTGTGGTGGTGCCCGACATTGAGGCGGCGACATGCATTCTCCGTGAGGGCTTGGAACCAGTCAACATTGAGAAGGTGACTTGGGAAATGTGTCAAGGGCGAAAGAAAGCCAAATACATCGTAGTCATCGTCGTGATTGTGTTCTTGGCAGTGATCGCCTTGGGACTGCTGGTGAAATACTGCAAGTCAAGGAAGCGGAAGCGCATCCGAACATTTCGTGCATGAAAGATAAGTCACTTTGACTAAAGCGGTGTACACACATAGCGATTCTTAAGATCTTAACCGAATTTTAAAATGCGAGAGACGGCGTTCACCACACACATAGGGATTTGTGGTTGTAAATATTTTTAAACATTTACGATCGTGTCAAGATAATATTTTAGACACATCCAATAATCAGGATTTAGCTTACATTGATCGGAAATGGATGAAACATTTTTAAATTGTGTGTGCCCCACTTAAATTATGGTGGAAAACAATTTAGAAGGTATGTATTTTTAAAAGTCCAGAATACTTTCAATCTTGTGTCAGCACCTACTGGTCATTTGAGTTTACGTTTTTTTCTTACAAATTTAACATAGCACAAAGACTGGAATTGAAGGATTGATAAGGAATAGAAGCGTGCCACGCAATTTAGAGCATGAAGGATAATTTAGTTGGCATTCAAACTCAAACTTTGACTATAACGGGGTACACTCACATAAATTTTTAAATGCGAGAGACTTCAAATCAGCCAAACTTAGTGTCGACCCCACACAAGGATTTGTGGTCATAAATATTAAACAGGTTTAAAATTTACAATTGACAGCCCCAACTGTCTTCCGAGTAGATCAGGAAGGGAAAATCAATCTTAACACTCCCACACCACAGGATAATCCCTCAAGACAACCTTTCAGAGTCATCCAATAATCAAGCCTTTGCCGACTTTGATCAGAAGGGAAGAAAAATCATTCTTAACACACCACAGAATAATCAGTTAGGATAACCTGTTAGAGACAGCCGATAATCAGTCCTTTGATGACTGTAATTGGAATGGGGCAGATTGCTCCAATTCGGACCGATTATCAGTACGTGTGTAACCCGCATAATAGATTTTGACGGAAAATTTTACTTTTAACAGTCCAGAATACGTAAATTTTCTCCCAACATCTCGCGGTTATTTGAGCGTTTTTGAACTATATTGAATCCAAATATGAAATCAGTTTTATGGTTTCCATTTTAATGGCGACTCAGAAATGTTCGCTTTCTTATTGACTTAGCATAAAGAATGGAATTGAAAGAGTCCCTTGCCCGGCGTTGTTCAAAACAAATGAAAAAGAGTCATCAAATTGAACACTTGGAGAAAACGAACGCCTGAGTGGACGTTTTGAACTAGCGGTTAGCTAGTCTGGACTCAAGCTTGAAAACAAAGCTGAAAACAAAGTTAACAACACTACAAAATATCATGAAAAAAAAATGAGTGGATGAAGTCTGATGTCATAATCGGACTCCGGCAACCCATCCTCTTAAGACTCTTTAAGTAGTTTTGCACTTTACGCTTCCTCTTATTTTTTGTGTGATCTGTGAACACTAATGACAAATTTAAAAAAATGTTGTATAATTTATTTTTTATAAAAGTCAAGATGGAGATTTTAATATACTACTACTGGACTGAGCACTCGCAATAGCCCAATAACTGTGACACTGTTTTACAATGATGGAACACTTTTGTACCAAAGATTATGATGATGAAAATAAAAGATATTAATGTATACACTGACAATATGTGATTAAACGTAAACGTGCACACTTTATTCTTTTCTAGTCAGTTACTGAGACAAACTAGCCCGGCTCGTACGACAACGCTTGGTGCTAATGTTAGCTCTGGTGTCTGTGCTTGCTTCAACATGTTTTGAACGAAGGTAAAAGTGTTTAGCATTTTGCACACAACCACGCTCTTTGTTTGTGGAAGCTATCATGGTTGCTAACTGACTAACTGTTGAGTAAACAGAAGTGATACTACGCGCTACGCCAACGTAAAAAAAGGCTCGTTTAAGGAGCTGCTTCATCATAGGGAAGCAGAGATGGAATCTAGTCTATTTTTAGCCATAATGAACACAATCAAACGTCTAGACTTTTTTTTGTTTATGTCGCTCTCACAAGTGGTTTTAATCTGTATATACGATCTGTAGAGTAAACACACAACTGTGTTTATTAGCAACACAACAATAAGTAATAACGCTAATAATGATAGTTACAATGATAACAAGAAGAAATGTTTGAGTCAAAATCCAGCAACGTGTTTACGGGATAGTTCGAGGAGGTTTGGAAGAGGCCCTGGGGGAGGTTAATTGGAAGCAGGCCACACTCACTCACTTTCCTGGTCCATGTTGTTCTCAGTAAGCTTGCCGGTGACTCATGGTGACGCTAAGCAGTCCACTTAAGTCCTACTGAGATAATTTAGAAAAAAAAAAAAAAAAAACAATTAAAGAACTGTGACTACAAAAGAACTTACAAACAAACAGCAATCCAGAACAACTGAGGGTAAACTTTTTAGTTGGTAATTATAAGGTCGATGCATGGGTTATTCCAAAACTGGAAGACATTATCTGTCCCACCGTGACATTTCAAGTAGACCTTGCACAAAAATACAGAAACATGTACGCTACTTCTTTTGTAAATTATAGTTGTCTCAAGACAAAACGTATTCAAAGTATATAGGTTTTAAATAGTACTAATTATACTCTAAAGCTCTGTCTCATGACATATACGCAACCGTGTCCCGAAAACCTTTTTAGCTATCTAGAGGAGAAACAAAGGAAGGGGTAGGTAGACCTTTCTCGCTTCTATTTTTCGTATCTTTTCAATGTTTTTAGTCTTAATGGTGTGTGTCACGCAAACCAACGTCACCCTTTTACTCATATTATCAGAAACAGTCATAATAACCTCCTTTTTTTTAATTAGCAAAGCTTTCTCTTGATCAGTTAGCATAGCAGCTAACACAGCTAGGATGTACTCTTTCTTGAGCTAGAACTCTAGCATTAGCATTGATTTTAAACCCGTTACTTGCAACCCTGTTACTGCGCAATACTAAAATTACGTTAACTTTCAAAAGTGGCAGGACGGATTCTGAAGTGTTTCTGGCAATATTATCTGCTCATATTCAGCCAAATGCTTTCAGAACTCATTGCAGATGGACAATGACCGGAAGTAATTTTTTTCTAAGGCAAAATACAGGGAGTGTTATGCACTGGCTAACCTGAATCTGATTGAGCATTATTTCAAATCCATTGCTGTGGTGTTTAACCCAAAAAGAGGAGAATTGTGCCGATGTCCCAGTATTTATGGACCTGACTGTAGGTCGGACCGTGGTTGGTAGATTAGGTTGGTACACTACTAGGTAACAGAGGTAAATCATTACTTTGTAGGCAGTTTTTGAGTTAGGTAGGTACTGTAGGTAGAAAGAAGGGGAGGTAGTTAGCTGGATAGGAAGAAACTTGTTAGACATCTGTCTAGGTTGCTGACTAGATAGGTACTGTGCTGGATGTTTGGTACTGGTTCGGACTTGGTGTAGATCAGTGAACATGCATCCACCAGGGGGCGCTGCTTTCCATTTAAACAATGGTCAGTTGTCCACGAGCGTGTCCTCGAGTCTCCACTAGATGGCGCTCGATACATCAGTGTGTATTTTTAGCAGAGATAAGCAGATCAGGAACAACAATGACTTGAATGACTTCAATTTCACACCGACAGGCTTTTAGCATTCAGCACAATTGCACTAACACAAGCACGCACGCACGCACATCCCCCCCTTCCCTCCACCACATACACAAAAACTTAATTGGCTTTACATGGATGTGTATTTACTGCTAAACAATGCACGGTACACTACCAGGCTCATCATTTCTTTTAGCAAGGTCTGACAATGCAACAATATTATAATACTTACAGTTTTTAACTATATAGTTGACTTTCCTGGAATTGGCTGGTGACTATGCCCAAAGTCAGCTGGGATAGGCTCCAGAATCTCTGCCGCAACCGTCATGAGGAGAAAATGGACAAATGGATAACAACCTTTAATATCTATTTCTATTTGTTTAGGTTTGGATTTTTATCTAAATTATTTTTTCTCTGAAGTTTGTCATTTTGATCAAAATTATTTTGAATGATTTGTTTTGTTTAAGTTGCAATTTTATTTTACATTTTTAGTTGAGTTGTTAATATGTGCACTGTGATTGGTTGGCAACCAGTTCAGAGTGTACCCCGCATCGCATCCAAAGCACCTCGCGACCCTGATGAGGAAAAGTGGCACAGAGAGTAGATGAGTGGATGGATGGGTTTTGAAGTAAGTGTTGTTAATTTTATTTAAATTATTTTGAAATATATCTAATTAATGTTTTTCATTTTTATTGAATTATTTTAAATGAAGTTTGTAATGTTATCATAGTTATTTTTATTTTATTTATTATTCTAAATATTTGTACATGTTTAAATTATTTTAAAAGAAGCAGCTCAGAAAATGCATGGATGGATGGATGATTTAAAAAAAAATAATATATATATATATATATCCATTTTAAATCGAACGTGTTTAAAATGTAACCTCATTTCATTAAGTTCATAGTTTTAATTTTAATACTAAATATGATTGAGTACAGTATTTTATTTTTCATCCAAAATTGATAGTCACATGAATGAACGCACAAACAAAAACTGATAAAAACATAACCACCTTATTTAAGAACTTTGTGAAATATAATTGGAAGAATGGAAAATAGAAAAAAAATGCTGCAAAAACAGTTAACGAGATAATAAGCAGATGATTGTGTGTAGACGCACAAAGCAGCGTGTGTTAACTCAGCATGCATGCCTGTGTGTGCGTGTGTGTGTGCGTGCGCTACCCATTGAAGGTGACTTTGCCTCCCTTGCTTGCCTGAGCCTCTCTTAAGAGCACACCACCTCAACAATCTGACTCGAGGAACCATTTCCCGACACAAAATGGTGGCAATTATCTGTTCCTGGGTCAAACTGTCACCATCGTTATACATTTTTAAGTAACTGCATGGGATTTCAACTCAGATGTAAACACGACGGTAAAAGTAAAATAGAGTAAAACTACTCACCCCTGGAAAACACAGACAGGAAATGGCATCTTTTAAACATAGCAGAAACAAACACAAGCTTTGTGATATTTACGTCATTGCATTTATTAGTCTAATAATCATTTTGTAGAATACTAATAATGTTAGTTAACAGAATTATTATTTTAATTATTAAAAAAATGAAATAGAAACAAATATAAAAAATAAATGTAATAGAAATATATTAGTTAAAACGTTCTATTTAACAGAAATTAAAAAAATTACTGATTAAAAATATATTTAAAATGTTACCATTTAACAAAATATATTAAATATTTAAAAGCATTATTTAACAGAAATATAGTGATTATTAAAAATATGTAATAAAAATCATATTAAAACTATAAAAGATTAATTTAAATATCTTATTTTAAAACAGACACAAACGTATAGAATAAGTAATATATTATATATATATATATATAATATTATGTATATTATTATAATATACACATATATAAATATATATATATTAATAAATATGAAAATATATAGTTTATTATTTTTTATCAAATATAAAAATATTATTGAATAAAATATGAAACATTTAAGAATATTATTCAATATGAATATATTGAATATTTAATTAACAAGGCGGCACCGTTAGCACATCTGCCTCACAGTTCTGAGGACCGGGGTTCAATCCCCGGCCCCGCCTGTGTGGAGTTTGCATGTTCTCCCCGTGCCTGCGTGGGTTTTCTCCGGGCACTCCGGTTTCCTCCCACATCACCAAAACATGCAGGGTAGTTTGATTGAGGACTCTAAAATTGCCCTTGGGTGTAATGTGTGCGCGAATGGTTGTTTGTTTATATGTGCCCTGCGATTGGCTGGTGACCAGTTCAGGGTGTACCCCGCTTCTCGCCCAATGTTAGCTGGGATAGGCTCCAGCATGCCTGCGACCCCTGTGAGGATAAAGCAGTACAGAAAATGGATGGATGGATTTAATTTAAAACATTTTTACATTTTTATTTAACAAAATATATTAAAACCTCATTTGACTATTAAGGGGCACATCCGCAGACGGCACGCACCTCCACCTTTTCGAGCTAACATCGTATATGGACAAATACATGTCCATAAAGGTGTGCTCGGATGAGTGCGGTGCAGAAGAATGTCAGGGTAGGCGGTGTGGGAGTACACAGAAAGCACTGCTTTTATTGGACTGCAATGGACCAGACCGGGTGGGACGCCACCAGGTAAAAGGGGGATTGAGGGGTTGGGGGCCAGGGAAGATTGGCAGCCATGGTTAAGGCAACACACAAAGAGCATGCAGATATACAGTCACAGAGAAAGGACATTATCATATTGCTTGTCAAAGTCTCGCTCCAAACATCCAAATTGTACAAAAAGGAAGAAAATAGGCTTCTCGCACTAATGAAAAATACACGTTTGTTTGTTTTTAAAGTTGTCCCTCCCTCCTACAAAGAAGACTCTAATACAAGAAAATAAATATAGCAAAAAAAATGTCAGAGAAAAATAAAAAATAATTTAAAATAGCTCTTTTTTCTTCTTTTCATATATGTTCAATAGTTCTCTTTGCTATTCACAAATGGCACAACATTCTTTTGAAACAAAAACAAGACAGAAGGATAAAACCCCTGCGACATTCATATTCACGTGTTGAAGAAAGAAGATTTTGATGCAACAGATTGATAAATTATTATGATTTTTTTTTAAGAAGAGTCAGATGCTGATCTGGATTCACACCCGGTTTAAACACAATCTGGATTCTGGTGCTGAGGAAGATGACACTTTCAATGAACACAAGGAGAAACTCTGCTTGTTTTAAGCCAATAAATGCTGAGAAAACATTAAAACCCTCCTGTTATGTTTTGGGTCAAATTGACCCTTTTGAAAGTTTGACAATACAACCAAAAAGCAGTTTTTCATTTTGAAACACCTGCTTGGCTTAAAATTACTATTAACATATCACTTTAGCATCATAAAACACTTTTAAAGGCAAAGAAAAGTATTTTTTAAACAATGTCTATTGTGACTTTATTTTGGTTTGTGACACTTTTGGATCATTTATCGCACCTTGGGACAAAATAGTCCATTTTAAAATTGAACAAATAAAATAAAAAGAGTTTTTTTTTTTTTTTTTTTTTGGATACTTTTGGATAGGTAAAACTTGTATTGGGTCAAAATGACCCATTTAAAAATCAACCAAATCCAACTATAAAAAGTTAAAACTAATTTTCCATCAATGTTTGGTGGAATTTTTTTTTCCATTTTTGACACTTTTGTATAATTAATAATACTCTGGGTCAAAATCACCCATTTTGAAATCTAACAAATACAACAACAACAAAAGTTAAAATTAATTCTTAAATAGTGTTTGTTGGGACTGTCTTTGCTGTTTCAGACCCTTTGGAAAAATCTAAAGTGGAAGAGGTCAAAATGACCCATTTAAAAAACAAACAAATACAATGAAAAGGTAAAATTAATTTTCAAACAATATTTCTGGGGATTTTCTTACTTTACTCGGCACTTTGGGATCATTAAAAGCACACGGATCAAATTTACCCCTTTTAAAGTTGAAGAAATACAATTTTAAAAAGTTGAAAGTAAGTTCATTCAGTTTCTGATACATTTGGATCATTTATGGTGGCTTGGCTTAATATGACCCATTTAAAAATCAAACAAATTCAATAAAATATTGTTAAAATTCTAATTTTAATCAATGTTTATTGGGATGTTTATTCATTTTGCACACTTTTGGATCATTAAACATGCCCTGGGTCAAAATGACCCAGGAGCAATATCACTGTTGCTGAGAAACAAACGTAACAGGAGGGTTAAGTGCTGTTTTAAGGGTTTACTTTAGGTGCTCTCACACCTGTAGTTGGCTTTTTCTGGTCAGAACCAGTCAGTGGGTTTGTAAACTTGGTCCACGGTCCCCCAGGGTTCGGTTCGTACAAATACTGAGTGTGCTAAAACACATCCTTATGTCGCTGTCTTCTCTGATTGGTCAAGAAATTTAAGAGGTAGCGGGGTTCGTAGTAATAAGTATAACACAAATGTCGTGCCGTTTGTTGAGAACTTTAATAACTATGTGGACAAGCTAGGCTAGGCTACAACACACCAGCAAATAGCCTCATTCGCTACCAAAACGAGGCATAAAATAATAAGCATGCATGACAACATGCTAACTGTTAATATGCTAACCCAAAGACACACCCTTAAGTCTATGGTCTAATCTTGGTTTACATGCCACCTTTAGCTATGTTTTTGGTAGGACCTTATCAATAACATCTAATCCATCATCCTGCTAGCCGCTGATGCTATTGCTAATGTTGTTTGTAACTGGGCCGAACTAGCTGATTTGGTCCTGCTGAACCGGACCCAGGGGGAAAGCCAACTGGATTAAAGCAAAGGGTGCTAGTGGTAAAAGCACCTTTAGGCTAAACAGTGCTGAACCCTTTATTTTAAAACCTGAAATTTTTAGTTGATTAAAGGTAAAATTATGCTAAAGTGAAAGGCAAAATGAACTTATAATACCACTTTGTGCCTCGGGGGGGTGGGCGTGTGGGTGCGGTTGAATCACCAACTTGGACCAGTTGATGTAAAAAAGCTTAAAATAATGACATTAGCGTTTCAACCATAGACGTGAACAGTAGACAAGCCATCGCCCTGTAGCTGCCCGACTAACCAACGTGCCTAGGTAGCGGCCACTTTAGGGAGGTCGACGTTCCGATAGAAGGCAATGGCAAGGAAACTGAAATTAAATCGAAACTTGCTCAATTCTCAACCGATTTTCATGAGGGTTACTCCTTTGTCAACGCCAACCAAAGCGTATGCTATCAATACACAATATATGAAAAAAAAAAAGCACATCAAAAATGTTTTCATGTGAAAGGGACTCCCAGTTTCCTTGTCGTTATTGTACGGTGTTTTATGCAACCGTATGCAGTAAAATGTACCGACATCCTTGTTCTTTTGATTTTCTTGCCATCTACGCACATGGAATGCGCTGTTAACTTCGACCTCCCTAGCTTAGCGTAGCCGTCAGGACGGAGCTCAAAATGGGTGTCGTATCTACCAATACATATCTGTGGCATCAACAGTGTGTGTGGGGGACATTTTCTGGCAAAATGCTGCCCCCTACTGATGACAGGGTGAAAATGCAATTGTATATTCAGAAGTGCCATCAAATCATTTATCAGTCCACATGTATTATACCTTTTTTCCCTCCATTCACCATTGTTGTGTCTATTCCCAAAATTACTTTCTTTAGGTTTCTGATTAAATTCTAGAGCGCCACCTGTTGAATGCGTTTTCTATCATGTGGACTGAGATTTCCGTTTTTAAAAACAAGTGTCCCATGTGGAAAACTACGTAAAAATTGAAACTGAACTGAAAAAAAGATCGGAATATGATCCGAACTTCAAAGCCAACAGCGAGTCCAAAGTAGCTCACGACACATAGCTTAGCATCTACTTCACACAGAAGGCAAACACCCCCTGTCTACATTACGCTAGGAAGCTAGGATGCTAGGAAGAAGAGGGCGTGGTCGCCACACTGTAAATATTGTATGATAGCGGTTTGTGTACACTAAGAAGACAACGCGCTGGGTAAATTCGACTCTATTGACCGCCTACCCCACCGTGTCGCCTCGCTACTACGAAGTATGATCTTTGCCGTCTACTTGGAAAGAACAAGCAAACGTCTCAGGTTGTCGTTCTCGTTGCTAGCAGTAATAGTAATAACAATCGCCTCCTCTTGGAAGGACTGCATACCGGAGTGTCGGGCGCGCACACGAGAGCGTCAGGAACGCACACCGGTTCTTCAGGAACGCATTTGGGAGTGTCAGGATCGCATTCGGAAGCGTCGGGACCGCATACACGAGCATCAGGAACGCATACAATACGCAGCACTCATGGATATGCTGTTGACACGCATATCCATGAGTGCTGCGAGCATATACGGGAGCATCAGGAACGCATTTGGGAGCATCAGGAACACATCCGGGAGTGTCTAGAGTATACGCTCTATAGCCGACGCCTGGTCGCATATTCAAACCCTGTAACACCAAACCTGCTTTAAGTGAAAATGTATGATCAGTTCAGCAGCAACGTGACGATAACCGCGTCGGATTAGTGGAGCGACCAAAAAAAAAAAAAAAACCAGGAAGTGAAAACTGGGCCGCGCAGCTGATTGGTCTCGGCGTGGTGGTCATCTGACCACACCGAGCGCTCAGTAGTTGTCCAAACGTGGAAGTTTCTCGACATACACACGTTGTTTTCTTTATATATGTATATATTTATTTATTTATTTATTTATCTATTTATATAGCGTTTGCTAGCTGAACCTTAATTTCTATGCAAAAAACAAAAACAAACGTAGGTCGTTTTATCGAGACATTTTTTTAAAATTATTTTTCTTAAAACCCCTGAGATAATTACAGACGGCCTTCGGTCCAAAAACAGCAAAGTCTTTTTTTGAACGCACAAATTGTTGGACAAACTTCTTCGATGGTACATGGGAGTTTAGCCGTATTAGCCTAGCCACGTCATCTGCTGGCTAAAGTAATGGAACGGGAAATCGGATATGCTAAATGCTGCCCTCTAGAGGCTGCTGACTGGCACTGCTTAATGTTGAAAACACAAAACTTTGTCCGTACATCCTTCGTTCAGGCACTCTAAAAATGATTAAGGTGACACATTCGCATTGATTGTTATAAGTCAGATTGGGCGACGGCTGATTGGTTGGTGATTGTTTGGCTTGGGGGGGGGTGCGACAGAAGGCACAGAGTTTATTCCAGGCAAACAAATGGAATTTCGAATGAGGAAGAATGTTTTCGTTCGTTCTTTGTTTTTAACTCCAACTGCTGTTCTATGCGGAAATGACAAAGCATCTTTTTATTTATTTATTTTGTTTTTTTGTAAACCAGCCAGTGCTAATATCGCTACTTGCTTGCTAGTTGTGCTTTCAGACGCCACCTGCTATTCAAAGACCCTGAAACCAACCTCGGTAAAGATATTTAGAAGAATGCCCCAAAGACTACGATGACTAAGTCTTTTAACGCACAGAAATTGGATAAAAAAACGGACGCCTGTTTCCTATTTCCGCGGTGAGACGCAAGGAGGCTAGTAGCTACATTCAAAGAATGCTCAGGGCACAGGTGGAGCGAGAGCGCTCACGTGTGCGCGGGGCGTTCAGGTTCCTTAGGACGCCATGACGCTCCGCCTCAGCAGGTCCTCGTTCCCGGAATGCAACTGCGCCAGGCGGAGTTTGCGTGCTCCGCCAGGGCGCCTGTCCAAGTCGCTCTGCTCGCCGTCAGAAAAGTAGCCGTCGGCGTGGAGCAAACGCTGTTCCTTTACCTCGGACGCCGTCCCACCGCCGCCTCGCCCTCGGGATTTTACTTGGCGGGACATGCGTAGCCGCGGGGACGGAGCGCCGGGCGTCCGCCCTGACATGACACCGTTGCTGCCCCACGGCTTGCCGTCCTCAGAGATGTGGCAGGAATCCATTTTGGAGATGGGCGGCTGCAGGTCTGAACTCCTGGTGTGGTGAGGGTGGTGGTGGTGGAGGAACCTGGAGGAACCTCTTGACCCCTTGCGGGCAGCATGCTTTTCCTCTGCCCCGCCACCCACCCACGGGCTCTTGACAGTAGAGGCACCAGACCCCGAGCCGGCAGACAGAAGCGTCTGCGGCGGTGGCATGGTGCCAGAGGCGTGCGGGTGTCCACGGGCGCGGGGCTTGCAGCTGCCCCGGGATTTGCGGCCTAGCTGGGGTGTCTTCCACGTGGACTCCATGGAGTTTTCCATCATCAGATTGAGCAGGCTCTCCTCGCCCTGCAGGAGCTGCAGGACAACCAGGAAAGCGCTGTCGTAAAATGAAAATGGCACACTTCCTGTCTTTTCAGGCATTGCTTCTTGAGACTGTTTTTGTGACTCTATTCATGATAGACATATCGACCAAATGTCATAATCCTAAAGAAAACTGGCTTTGGGGGATGATTCATGGCTTTTGAGGAGCATTTCTAGTCCATTTAGGGATACTATTGAATTGTTACCTGGTCGGAGAGCAGGCTGGCGCTCTTGTCCTGGTGCTGTGAACCCAGAGCCCACTTGCTGAGCATGTCGTCGGCCGTGATCTGCACTGACTCAGCCAGCCAGCTGTCGAACAACGAGTTATCCAACGGGAAGGACTTGGACAAACCTACAGATACAAAACAACATTCAATATAAAAAAATAAAATAAAAAAAACCGTGCAGTGAATTCTGCTTGCGCTGTGTAAATCGTCAGGAATGATGTGCCAAGTAGGACAGCAGGAGGTGCTGTTTGGGTGCCTTTGACACCACTGATCCTCCACACAAACAGATAAACACACACATTTGTTTCCATGACGCAGCATGCCGTTGCAGGAGGTGAGGGAGGAGGAAAAATGAGGAGGAAGGGAAACACGCCACCGTGGAAATCATGTGATGCATGTTTTTCTACCACATTACATAGTTACAAATAAGTAATGAATGAAAATTGACAGGGTGTTACATGATTTTTTGGAGAACTGCAGAGCTATGTGTCTACGCTTGCTGGAATTTGTGCCTGCCATAGAGGGGCATCAGCTACCACACTCATGCTTACCATGCTTACCCCACCCCCTCTCCGAAAAAAAGAAAAAATAATTTCTGGCTCCTTTTAAAAAAAAATTGTTATTATGAAAGCTCCAGACCCAAGTGCAGAGACTGGCTGGTACATTTATGTTCACCAAGACATTCCCAAAGTCTCATTCTTTGAAAAAATAAATAAATAAAAATTGTGAGCATTCCAGAGCAAAGTGCCCATACCTACTCAGATAGTTGCCTGCCCAAGAGGGCCCTCAGGTGGGACACTCTTGCTCACCAAGACCCCCTGAAGTCTGGTTCTCATGCGAGCTCCAGACCAAAGTGCTGAGGCCCACACTTACCTGGATTTTTACCTGCCCAAGAGGACACTTTGGGGGGGACACTCAGCCAGACACCTCCAAAGTATGGCTCTTTTTTAAAGGACATTTTTTTTCTTTCTTTTTTTTTTTTTTTTTTTTACAAATGAGAGCTCCAGTGCGACGGGCCCAGGGTTAGGGGCCTTGAGGGGGACACTCATGCACACTCAAAACCCCAAAAGTCAGATTTTTGTGAGAGCTGCACAGCGACCCACTTATGCTTGCTCACCCAGACCCGCAAAATCTGTTTTCTTTTTTTTTTTTTTTAATGAGCTTTATGGCAAAGTGCCCAGGCCGGCTGGGATACTTATGTCCACCAGGACCCCTCAAAGTCTTGTTCTTTAAAAAAATAAAAATAAATAAAAAACAATTTTGAGAGAGATCTCCAGAGCGATGTGCCAAGGCCTGCACGGATTATTGCCTGCCCAAGAGGGTGCTCAAACTGGGACACTCATGCTTAACCAGACATGCCCAAAGTCTGGTTTTCTTCTAGATTTTTGTCAATGAGCGCTCCAGGGTAAAGTATCCAGGCCCACTCTGACTATAACAAAAATAAAAATAGTATTAAAATAATTCATCAATATACAGTGCAGACGTAGAATGTACCTAGCTCTTTAAGCAGAGGGTCACTGTCTGACTTCCATCTCTCCTTTCTCTTGCTCTCCTTTCCTGCACTCTGCTTCCTTTTTCCTCCTCCTCCTCCACCTTTCTGGACTCTCTCTGCGGGAGACACATATAGATATACTGTATATAAATTATAGTATAGATCTTGAGTTAGTTTTTGGCGGTACGGTTGACGACTGGTTAGCACATCTGCCTCACAGTTCTGAGGACCCGGGTTCAAATCCCAGCTTCGCCTGCGTGGGTTTTCTCCGGGTACTCCGGTTTCCTCCCACATCCCAAAAACATGGATGGTAGGTTAATTGAAGACTCTAAATTGCCCGTAGGTGTGAATGTGAGTGGGAATGGTTGTTTGTTTATATGTGCCCTGCGATTGGCTGGCGACCAGCACAGGGTGTACCCCACCTCTCGCCCGAAGATAGCTGGGATAGGCTCCAGCACGCCCGCGACCCTAGTGAGGAGAAGTGGTATGGAAAATGGATGGAGTTTATTATTATTCATCCCTATAAATTAGTTGCTAAATGTTTGTCAAGTCCTGTACACTAGTTATTGATGTGCACCTTTGGAAGCTTTTAAGGAGAGGAGACATAAGGGGAATGTGTGATCAAAAACATACAACTGTTTACTTGGATCAAAGTGGACGGTAATAGCCTTGAGCCACATGCTGCTTCATCAAGTTTGAAAACATTGTTTCTTTTTCTCCATTGTAACAGTCTCTAATCTCCTGTAACCGAATTTGGTCAATATTCTCCCCATTTTCTTGCTCTTTTAATTTCCCTAATCTGATCCTTTTCTTTTGTGTGCATTGCAGCTCAGCAGGAGGAGGGGGGGAAAAATTGTCTTTTTGGGGTTTTCAAGGACAAGAGTGGAAGATTTCCACCCCCTGCGGCTTGTAATCTGTGAACACATCCAACCACATCAGCAGTGCTTTAAAACACCATTTTACAAGCTTTTATGTGCATTATTTAAGGCCCCAGCAAGCGGTGCAAAGTTCCTCTATCTAAGGACTCATAAATCCCTGTTTAGGGTGCTTTCCCATACTCAAAAATTTGCAGGCGTGTTCAACCTGGTCAACATGTACATTTGGCAGGGCTTGCATGGCGTGATTGCCTATAATCGCTCCCCTGGACTTTTTTGAAAATCCAGCCCCCCGAAGTCAGTTTCACAAAAAGCTTCGTAGACACGTCTATCATGAGTAGACCCACAAAACATTCTCACAAAATCATGTCGGAAAAGACACAGCAAGTCTGCCATTTAAAGCAGCCATTTTAATCTCATTTTAGACATTTCCAGGATCCTTTCATAAAACGGGTTTTGTCTTTAAAACAGCCCCGAGGCCACCTTCACATAGCAACATGAAATTTGGTAGAGATGTCTATCATAAGTACACCCAAAAAAAAGAAACCATGCCCAAAAAGACACAGGAGGTCTATCATTTCAAGATCATTTGGGCCATTTCATTCATGCATTACTTCCACTCCTGAAGCTTTGTTTGCTTTCAAACTCTGTATACTCACCTCAGATTTCATTCTTATTATTTATGCTCTTAGGACCTCTCACCTCTCTCTCACTATGCGGGAGATTCACATTATGCACAGTGATTAATGACCTCGCTTTCCAGATGCGCTCAACTGCAGCACAAGAATGTGTGTATTTGTGTGTGTCCTACTTCTTACCTGAGCTCATTAGCTTTTCTTCTTCACTCCCCCCAACCCCTCCTTTCCTCTCTCTCTTATCTTTACTCAGACCGCCATCCCATAAACCTTCCCGCCCCTCTTCTTCCTCATTTCGCCTGCCTTTCTCGTCCTCCGTCATACACACATGCGCGCACACACACACACATACACACCAGGCGAGAGCAGATCAGAGAGGCCAAAACTAACCGCTGTCAGCTCGTCACAGTTGGAATGTAAATGTACTGCACTTCCTGCATAACAATACTCATACTCATACTAGTGTGTGTGTGTGTGTGTGTGTGTGCGTGTGTCCATCCGAGAAAACTGTGTCAGATGATAGTGGCCATTTTGTATTGGATATTGCCCCAAAAAAATCCAAGAGGGCTCTTGCCTGGATCTGTAGGCGGATCGCAATAGATTTGAATATCGTGATAAACTATTTCAGTACGTTGAATTCAAAAAGGTCACTGATGGTGTCGTGGTACACTCACCTGACTTTGATGCAGGCAGCGTGGATTCAGTTCCTACTCAGTGACGGTGTGAATGTGAGCGCGAATGGTTGTCCGTGTCTTTATGTGCCCTGCGACAAACTGGCGACCAGTTCAGGGTGTAGTCCGCCTTTCGCCCGAAGTCAGCTGGGATAGGATCCAGCGTCCCACATCCCAAAAACATGCATGGTAGGTTAATTGAAGTCTCTAAATTGCCCCTAAGTGTGAATGTAAGTGCGAATAGTTGTTTGTTTATGTGTGCTCTGCGATTGGTTGGCACCCAGTTCAGGGTGTACCCCGCCTCCTGCTTTGAAAAAGAAGACCAGCTGAGCTTTGTAACTGGTATAAAAGCATGGACAAAAGAGCTAGAAATGGCGGTGAATGGCTGCAAAGACGAAGCGAAAACACAATGTAAAAGAAAATGCAGGGGACTTAAAAGCCGACGCTGGAGTACAACACAGAGACAGACAGATGCCTAAATGCGTGAAACGTTATGGGCTGTTTACCTCCGGCCATGTCCTCTTCCAGCAGCTGTATTTGTAGGTGGAAGATCTTCTCCTGGAGGTCACACAGACTGTGCTTCATCTTCTCCCGCCGCGTCACCATGTAGCACAGGTTACGCACCTGGAAGCAGATGAATATGCTATAAAAAATGACAAAATGACTGTCAGCTGGCCCTTAGAATTAGAATCCGCTCCAATTTCCAAGGACAAGCTTTTAATGTCGACGAGTAGTTAACTTGATTCATCGGTTCAAACCCTAATAGCCCGTGTAGTCTACTTTGTTATTACAATTTGCCAATATTCCCTACCATTTATTATTGTGTGTAAATGCCAAAAGGTGACTTTTATGACTTAATACCATTTGTCTTAAGTCTCTAGAGCGCATATTTGTTTGCCCATGTGTGATGTCATGGCAGTTTGTGCTAGCGTGTTATTGAGGCTAGTATGCTAGCTAATACTATTGATGAGCCTCATATGAAGGTAGTTTTTATTGAATGATGTTATCTACTGAAAGTTGCCTGTGTAGCATAGATTCATGATCGTGTGCATGCTAGATGCATTGGGTTGATCCTTAATGACCCTGTCTGTTTTAAGTGCTTTGTCGCCATTTTGTGGCATCAATAGAAGGATTTAGTCTCAATTATTCGCACATTTTTAGTATTCATTGCAGGGCTCGGCCCCTATCCACTGCGGATAGCGGTGGTGCACTATTAACGTATATACTTTATGTGAAAATTTTAGTTAGGAGGTGTTGTGTGGGATTTTTCCAATGTAAAATATATGGTTTAGCTCAATAAATGTTGCAAAACACTGCTTTTGAGTTAGCTTTGAAGCTGTAACATTTGAATGCTAAATTTGTCCATTTTAAGCTCTGGATGCAGGCCAGAACACTTGCACCTAACGCAACAAAAACTGGACACTGGCCAGCTGGATAGTACGCTAACTCGATTATTATGTGTCTCTAACCACATCTGTGTGTGTGTGTGTGTGTGTGTGTGTGTTTGTTGGCTGAAGGCTGACTGTTTATCTGTTGATCTTGATTGATTGGTCTGCTCGACCTATCTGGCCTGTTCCATGCCCACGAGCTAGCGTGCTACGGATAAAAATAGCTTCTCAACCGGGACACAATGTGCGGAACCTGCCTTTGATTAGGTTGCTAAAGTGTGTGCGCGCGTGTGTATGTCATTTAGCAAAACAGGAAACCTAAGGGACAGGGAAAGTATCCCTTATTTACAATAT
This sequence comes from Phyllopteryx taeniolatus, assembly GCF_024500385.1. Classification (NCBI taxonomy): domain Eukaryota; kingdom Metazoa; phylum Chordata; class Actinopteri; order Syngnathiformes; family Syngnathidae; genus Phyllopteryx; species Phyllopteryx taeniolatus. Next base: position 16,088,774 of record NC_084518.1, read on the forward strand.
ACAAGTAGACCCACAAACAAGTCTCAAGAAGCCATGCCCAGAAAGACACAGGGAAGTCAGTCATTTTGGTTTGAAGCTGATATTTTAGTCATTCCATGTGTCCTTCAAAGAAAACGAAATTCAGCCCCCCAAAACAGCATCCCTTAGGCACATGGAATTTAAAAGACATGGCTACCAACAGTAAACTCAAAGTCTTAAGAAGCAAAGCCCAAAAAAACCACAGGAAGTCTGCCATTTTGGTTCAAAGTGGCCATTTTATCAATTTCCATGGGTCCTTCATAAGCATACTTCTCCTAGAGATTAAACCAAATTGCTATCAACATGAGATTTGGTAGTCATGTCTATCATGAGAGGAACCAAAAAATATCTCAAGGAACCATGACCAAAATTTCACAGGAAGTCTGCTATTTTGGTTCAAAGCGGCCATTTTAGCTGTTTCAGTGGATCCTTCAAAAGCGAATTTGTCCTACAGATTTTGCTTGACGGCTATCAGCGTTTTTTGAAGATTCATCCCCCGATGCCAGATTCCCTTAGAAACATAAAATTTGGGGGTCATGTCGTCAGTATCATGAGTGGAACCATAAAGTCTCAAGAAATCATGCCCAAAATCTCATAGGAATTCAGCCAGTGGCCATTTTACCAATTTCCACGGGTCCTGGAGATTTTGTCCAATGGACCATATGCATGGCAAAACATTAAGCATATCAAGGGGGAAGGGTTAGGTGGCACACGAGTTTCCTCTGTCCATTTGTTTCAAGCTCCTGGGACACCATCTCACAGAAAAATAACCGCATTCTTTAAATGTGTCATAACGTGGGGTTGTGTAATATGTATACTTAATAGCTCGGTGCTGGTACTTTTCATGGGGGAAATTTCTTACTTTTTTCCGTTTTTACTTTTTAAAGGCAAAGGGATAGCTCTTCCAGCCAACACTGCAGTCTGCCGCCTGTTCGTTATTTTGAGCGATTCAACTCGGCTTTTTATTTGATCATGTTGAACACTACAAAGGAGATGGGAAGTTAACTTTCGCTGAGACAATTTCATCATCACAACACCAAGAGTCGGCGACGTCTGAAGGGACCTGCGGATGTAATATATATACGCACTATGAAAACGCAAATGGCTCATTAAATCAGATGAGGATCCTTTAATCGTTTTGCTGACACTTGGAAAACTAGCAATTATAAAGGTAACACATCATTCTTTGCAACTTAATGTAATTCCAACAGGCAGCGAGTATACTTTGAGAAGTTTGATACTGTCATTGTTATCGCTATGCATTTGGCTGGCGAACGAAAGTTAGCACACCACCGTACCCCAAACACGAACGTGGTGGATGCACAGAGTCCATGGCAACCATTTTTTGCACATTCAGCCCCCAAAGCCAGTTTCACTTAGCTATATGAAATTTGGTAGGCATGTCTATCATGCGTAGACCCACAAAAAAGTCTCAAGAACACAAGGCCAAAAACACAGAGGAAGTCTGCCATTTTGGTTTGAAGCCACCGTTTTAGGCTCATTTGGATTTCCCATTTCCAAGGGTCCCCAAAGACAAACTTGTCTTAGAGATTTTGCCTGATTGCTACTAAGTTTGAACCTCATATATTAGACATCCTTTAAACTCAATAATTTAATCGACTATGTCTGTTGGCCCTGAACCATCTAAATATCACCACTATTGATCTCTAATTGGCCTGCTATCACTGCACGGACATCCGGCGTTTAAACATAGATGGAAGGTTCCCAACGGAGAACAGTGCCAGCGAGAACATCAACAAGTCATTTGTCAAAGGTTGAATCAGCCATTAGTCACACATCCACCATGTAACAGCCATACATAATCACGTCAACGTCCATTAAACAAACACCTGCATTTAAATTAAATCTCAAGGGAGAAAATGCCTTGTTGGAACGGCCTTTCCTGACTTTTCAAAAGAAAAGTCATTTGAAGGAGCTTTTGGTTTGTTTTGTTTTGGTGGCATTTGTGCTGCAAAGTGAATTAAATTGAGTGATGCAGCACTTTGTGACAGTCTGGGCATCCCCAAGGCTTTTATTGAAATAACAATTTGGCAGCTGATGCTGTTGTTTTGACTGGCTTTTTGTTTTTTGTTTTGTTTTTTTGTTTTAATCATTTTGTGCCGGGAAAGAAAAAAAAAATAGACAATACCAATAAATTGCTGTCCACTGATGTGCACTTTGACATCATAGCTATAGAGGAAAACAACTTTGGAAAAGCTGTCCACTGTAATGACTGACGCACAACTTTGATATTACCTGTATTACAAAACTCACACCTATCGTAGAAAACTGCTTTTTAATAAATGTCCGCTGTAGTGATTTGTGATTTTGACATCAAGACTTGAGCATGTAGAAGAAAAACTTTTCTAAATAGCGGTCCACCGCAGTGGCTGATGAGAAACTCTGACATAAAGACTCATGCGTCTTGACAAACAAACAAAACAAAAACAAAAAAACAAAAAAATTAATCTTTTGAATAGTATTCTAGTATAGTGACTGTTGTGCACCTTTGGCATCAAGACATGTATGTCGAATAAAACAGGTTTTGAATAGGTATCCATTGTAGCGCCTGATGAGCTACTCTGACACCAAGATGCGTATATATATTTAAAAAATTACTTTTGAATATCTGTCACTGTAGTAACTGATGCACAATTGTGGCATTGCACACACATTGTAAAACACTCAAAGCTGCAGGTTAGACTGTGAACATTTCATCTCGTACATGTTTACACGCGGCTGTAGCTCAGCGACACGCAATCCGTATCAAACTTGCGTTTACTAGCATGTGCGCAGTGACGTGTGCGTGTGTATGTGTGCCCGTCCCCCCTATTGTCTTATCAAAGTCGCGTAAATTTAGGGTTTGACTGGCCGTGAATTATTTATCTCCGCCGAGGCCGTGGAAAGACACAAGCGGCAATCAATATTTATATGCAGCCTCATATTTATTTCATTGCGGTATCAGAGGGGCAGCTAGCGGGATGGCGTGAGGGAGGAGGAGGTAGAAATAAAAAACAGGTGAAAGAAATTGAAGAGGGTTACCATTACAGTACAGCATAGCCATGCTGCAGTACATGTGGGAAGTAGGGCAGAGGGAAGAAAGGCTGAATAAAAGATGTTAAATGAGCACAACAGGCTCACCTTATTATCATATTACTACTTAATATGCCTAAGGACCAAGAACTAATACTAACTGGAGAATGTAATTTCTATAAAAATATTGTGTGTCAATGCGAAAAATCTGACACTGAACTTGAAATGCTGTGCAGTTAAATGAAACTGGAAGAATGTTATATCGGAGACTGAAAAACGTTTTTTTTTTAACGATATAGAGGGAACAAAAATATACAGTCATTTGGGAATTTTTGTCATGGAAAATGTGGAATACTCTATTTTGTGGAATATGCAAAATATTTGCAATGATGTTCTGAATGAGCTGAATAGTTTGAAGCGGGAATGGATTGAGAAATGTGAAAAGAGGAGGTCAATATGTCAAATGCATTGCTTTCGGAATGTTGTCAGCAAAAAGGTGGAATACTGAAAAAATGTCGACATTTTAGAATGTGGAAATGGTTAACAAGATGTCCTGAATTTTGTGAATATTTTGAAATTGGAATGGTTTGAACTGGTTGAGAATTGTGGAAGGGTGAGTTAAATTGTTAAAATATGTCATTCATTTCAAATGGGATTTAATTTCATGGAAAATGTGGAATTCGGGCAATTTGTAAAATATGGCTTCCAAGATGTCCTGAATTTTGTAATAATTTGAAGTTAGAATGGTTTGAATCGGTTCAGAAACGAAGGCAAGAGTTGACTTTCAAAAATGTCTCATTCAGTTTAATTTTTCTGTAAAAGTAGGACTTTTGGGAAGGTGAAGATATCCCCATAATGTCCTGAATTTTGTGAATATTTTGAAGTTGGAGATTTTGAATCAGTTGAGGAAAGTGGAAATGGTAGCAAGGAAAAAAAAAAAATCCTGGGATAATAATGATAAATATGCGGTCACTTCTCGAGGTTTCTTATTTTTTCCCTAAAAGGGGTTTTGCGTTTTTCCTTGCCTTATTGGGGTTTTAGATTAGGGGATGTCATCAATCTTTGTCGAACTGTGGGCCTGTGAATCCCCGTAAGGCTCTTTTGTGATTAAGGGCTATACAAATAAAGTTGACTCCTCTTCAGCAATCACACAATAGTAACCTTTAGAACACACACACACACAAAAATATTTTTGTTTTTGTTTTGTTACTACATAATCACATCAGGGTGCACTGACAAAATAATTACACATCTGAAAAACCCTCATCCAGGGGTTTAATTTGAGATACGACTTGATGCAGTTTGTCACCATTTTTTTTTACCTTAATACCAGTAAACGTTTAGGCCATATTCCTGATGTTGTGACAAATAAACAGTTTGATGCAGATTCGCCTTTTATTGGGAGAACTGTGCGAACAAGAGTCTTCTTTTCAATGACTCCAAGTTATATGTTAGCTTCCTAGTTCTTGAGCTTGAGAGAGTGAGAAAAAAGGTGCTAAGGAAAAAAAGTGTTGTAATAAGTTTTGTGTTTATAGCGAGTGGGGGTAAAACTAGAAAGAAAGTAGCAATAATGTTAAAGGGGTATGTAGCATCATAACTGGAAAATGATAACTATTACAATCCAAGGTGTCTTCATTATCCCGAAGGGGCACTTTGTTGATTTTGTGTCTTGTACAACTTCAAACTAGTGCACTATTGTGTGATATTGTTCTACATTTGTTGCACTGTTGAGTGAAAATTAAACTTACATTTTTCCATATTTATTTTATTTGCTTTGTCATTTGCTTTGTTTACTAATATAGTGTTGGGTTTACTGTTTTACATATTGAGCATGAGGAGTATTGTTGTTAGCAAAAAAAATGTGATCAGCGTATTGAGTCCTGCAAATTTTTAGATTGTTACATGTCTTGTGTATTGTGTTGTATTTTAACTTGGAACTATGTAACCAGTATTGTTATTAAAGATGCATGTTTGCAAGTAGCAATGTTAACAGAGTATGTAGCATCATAACTTGAAAATTATAGTATTCACATTTTAAGGCATCTTCAATATCCTCGAGGAGGGCAAAACTTTAGAGCATGATTCGACAGAACGGCGGCATATTTACGTACAACCGTCAGTGCTAGCAGTAGCTTGCTAGGCTACATAATTATTTATTGCCTGCTTGCGAGCCGTATCGCATTAAAAGTACGTGAACATACCTCACGCAAGCCTTAAACGAACGTCCTCTCCTGTCCTGAGCACCGGTGACCACCAACACACGTTTTGCTCATTTGTTTTTATAATACAGTCGGCGCGCTCCACTCTTGTTGTCGTCGCCACGGTAACGAGTGTATCCGGTCGCATTTGAGTTGACAAGATAAAGCCCAATGATCGTAAAAAACAGGATGCGGTGGTATCGGAATACAAGATTTTATTGCAGTAGTCTGACAGTACAATCGTGAAAGAGCAAATTTGTCTTGTAGTTTGATGCGGCCATTACGTGTTGTCTGTCTCAGACGTGTTGTCTGTTCCACACTGCCGACATGATTTTTTTTGTTTTGTTTTTTTAAATAACTTCATTGGCCGTCAGATATTTACAGTACTACGTCAAAAGACACGCGACAAGGCTAAAAATAAACTAGCTTTTGGATTCAAATATACTGTACACGATGGGGACGCAGGGTAAATGTCTTTTGCGGAGCCATCGGCGAATTATGACATTAAAGCCGATTAGCATAAAATGCTAAATATTGGCCGATACCGATCAGCCCGATAAAATCGGTGTAAAGTCTAATATATATATATATATATATATATACACATATATATATATATATTGTAGATTTTCACCTATCGCGCTATCCTGTTTCCATTATTTCCTATGGGATTTTATTGTGATACACACAGCTGATGATGTCATGTTTACTGAAGAGCCAAAACATACATTTGTTTGTATGTGTTTTGGGGCCAAAGGCGTTAGCTTTTGGAGCAGTGTTGCATGCTGGGAGCCATTTGATGCCGATCCAATGGGGTGGGCCCGTCTGCGGACCGCCCCAGCGTCTGGCCCCGCAGCTCCAAAGCACTCTTGTAAGCTGTTTCACTGTATTTGTGTGTGTGTGTGTTTGTGTGAAAGAGCAGGCTGAGTCATTGAATACCTTTTTTTTTTTCCCTTGCCTTGTCCTCTGCCTGCACCCGAAGCAAGTTATATAACAAGACAGTTGATGGCAGACATGAAGACGCGAGATGGGCTTCACTAATACATTTAACCACCAGAGAAATCAACTCAGTTGTCATCTGGCTTCTCTTTCTCCGCTCAGTCTTTTTTCCATAGCTAAAATACGGTGCATCATAAAAAAGCAGCCCTCCCCCAGGGCTTGTAAAAGGAATGAATTGACCAGATCTGGGGTTAGGAAATGGTTGAATAACGACAGTAAACATCACAGAAAATACGGAGTATGAGTTTGACAAGACGGATGCGAACAGATATGAATGGGAAGTTGTATTTCGTTTGTTTGAAATAAAAAGAAAAAAAAGAAGAGTAAAGATAATAAGTGCTCTGCGAATGGCTAGCGACAAGCCAAGGGTGTACTTGGCTTCTCGCCCGAAGTTAGCAATCCTGATAAAGATAAGGGGAACGGAAAATGGATGGATAAATAAAAAACATAATAATAAAAAATAAATACAAATGTTAATTAACAAATTAAAAATATTGACTATTATAATGAAAAATAGTGGACTATATGGGCAGAGATGCATGATATATTATTCTACATAAATAAAAAATAGATTGAAAAACAATTACAAAAAATATTAAATAAAAAAAAAAAAGCCAGAATGTCAAGGCCTTAAGTAATGACAAAATTTAATTTAATTAAATTTCTTCATTTTTTTAACTTCTGGACTCGAAGCATGAACTCTCAATAAACTACACTAGTCAACAACGTCAAGTATCAAAAATTTATTATTCAACCTTTATCCGGGTAAACCCACTTCATGCAAAACATGTTGCAACAAGCACGGACAGCAGACCGCTAACGTTAGTGTCAAGGGTTCTCATACGAGCAAGTCTAGTTTGTCTCGGTATCTGGCTGCAGAAGAAATTCGGTCAGTCAGCCAATGAGATGACTGCTGCTTTGTTGTTAGCTTTTAGCATGAACATCCATAGGCCATAAACAACAGTAATCCCTCCTTCTTGAATTTTTTTGACAGTCACAGTTAGCCAGCGCACTAACAACTCATATAGGACTCAACCAACAACTGTTGTCTACCACTCAGGAGCGGAATGCAGACTCGGCGAAAAAGCTCTCTGATGCATTCGGGGACATCACGGAGCAATTCGTTACAATGGCAGCACTTCAAAGACCAAGAGAGGAGGAAGGGGGGTGTTTAATCCGGGTCGACATTAGCCCCCAGAAATTTACACACACACACACGGATGGTGAATGGAAGGGATTTTTCAATTTGCCAGGAAATCATAGTTGATTGGAAACCTCTCTTGTGGCAACACACACACACACACACACGCACACACGCACACACACGCATGCACTAACAATGGAGACACACAATACAAGACATGCAACACTTTCATCTTGACAGATGCTCTTCAGGGCAAAGAAAAGACAAGGTGAACGATGGAGCGAAAAAAGACGACAAACTGAATCTTGTCACTTGTCAACAGAACAAGTGAGCGGAATAGGTAGTGAGCCTCGCTCATACTAGCTCGATGCTAACATTAGCGCTGGTGTCAAAAAACTAAAGTTGCTTTGTTTGGTCATTTGCTTTTTATATAAGCGAATGGGAAAAATCAATTGAAATCATAAATCAGATTTTTTTTTGAAAAAAGAAATCAGTTTATTTTAAAGTTTATTTAGTCTCCTTTTTTCAGCCAGTTACAAAGATAAACTCGCATCACTTGTACTTGCTTGATGCTAACTTTAGCTCTCCATGCTCTCTGCAACATTTTTACATTTTGGTAAAGCCGGATGGGGCAATTAATCAATTGTATACATTAATTCTAGTTTATTATTGTTTTTATTTGTTATTTAAAAGAGTGGTGTGCAAGTTTTCAAAATGATAGCAAGATTTGAATCTACCCTAATTTCAGTCCCCGCCCCCACTCCCATTAGATGGAGCCAGACAGGGATGATTTTTCAAAAGATGATATTAATAATATTCTGTTGTCAGTTCACAGAGACAGTTTTAACACACAGTATATGAAAAATGTGTTTTTTCTTTTTAAACAGCAAACTCCAGCTTTAAGCAGCTTCCGTAGTTTGAAGCACACTGGGTCTCATTTTATGATGTTAAATTGCTTAACATTTCAAATGTTCATTGACTAAGGATCATGTTTATATGCATGATTTGACAAATAGGCCATTTTATTCCACGAGGAAGCGCTTATTTTCACAATATCTGTCAAAGAATAACATTTCTTTCAAGTTGGAAAAAAGCTTGTTCGGCATCAGGAGAAATAACGCAAACGAAAGAAGGAAAAATAAAATAGAAGCCAAACTTGTTTTGAATAACATCATTGTAATTTGCTATTTCTAAGCAATGGGGGGAAATCAAGTCAAACTGGAAATTGGATTTATGTAAAAAAATGTAAGATTTTGTTTTGAGGCTTATTTATTCTCCCCTATCAGCCAGTTACAAAGAGAATCTAGCAATGCTTGTCCTAGCTTGGTGCTAACATTAGCTACGTTAGTTACGTTTCGCATGAAGTGCTTTGTCACCTTTTCACACACGACAATTTGATCCATTGTGACTTATTTCCTAGTATGGATTTCGCCCCCCCGACCGCCAAACCACCATTACGTCGGCTCGTATAAACAACTCAAATGCATCGATAACAGGGGCTGGGGAGGAGCTGGCGAGAGGCGGGTGGTGCTCGGGAGAGTTCGGTAGCATGTGAGATCGCGACGCCGGCCGTGAATCAATAGACTCTGACTTGTGGGCCACGTCGCTGTGATGAACCCGAGCGGAGTTAATCTTGGCAACGGTGTGAAAGGAGACACTGGAGAGCACTTGTTAAGGTCCCGCTTCCTTCTGGAGAGCTATTGGGCACTTTATCACGATAAGAGTTAAGAAACTGTTAGAGAAAAGATAGATAAAGACTGTAAATCACCCCTTCTACACTCCTTAAGTCAACCGGTTGAGGCTATTTCGTTGCCTGTGTAAGATGTATTTTTCTGCCTTTTTCCCACCATGTCACTGTATAAACAGCACCGGCTTGGGGGGAACAACGTCAACGTGGTAAAATTCCCGCATGCTGAGGTAGCATCACAGGCGGGACAATGCCTGTCTGCAATGGATATCAAAAACATAATGGGAAAGGCTGTGAAGTTTAACACCTGACAAGTGCGCATTCACACAGCTGCTGCGTGTTCGGTCATTGAGATGATTTGATGTGTCTGGGAAAGCGAGAGTTGTCTCACACTCTAGTCGCAGCCCAATTAAAAACACCGACTTGTCCCATTTCGGCGAGATCTATCTGAAAAGCACAAGCGGGTAAATCTAACGTGATGACAATCTTTCCACTTTATGAGCCTCATTGTTGCTTGTCGGAAATAAGTTTCTCCCCCCGCCCCCCCACTCACCCTCTCCAAGTCTTGCCGGAGGTGCGTGAAAAGCTTGAGGCGTCGGTAGAGCACGTCCTGCTCCTGCTGGGCCAGGTTGTCTACCTCGTCCCGCTTTAGAGTCACCAGAGGCTGGTTGAAGTTGGCCTTCCTCTTCAGTTTCCAGAACTGGTACAAGAAGTCCACCTTAGGGAGGAAGGAATACAGTGGTACCTTTCGATCCATGGCCAAGCTTCATTTAATCGCGACCCTTGTGAGGACAAGCGGTACGGAAACTAGATGGATGGATGGATGGATCAAATAAATGTTCGACATTGAAATAAATTGAAATGCGTTTAGTGTGTTAACTACTACTGTAGTATTTTGTGTTAGGTGTGTACCTTTAAACTTTTAACAATCAATACAAAAAAAGTATGCATTTTATATTTCCTTTGGGCAGAAAACGAATAAAATTTACTTTTTTTAAAAGAAATACACAGCTCAAAGATTTAGATTCAGTGTATTTTGTACAGTACAAAGTTATTGTACTTTAGCATTTTTGGATACATTGTTCAGTCGCGAGGGTCCATTTTATCCGATATCCGTTATACCAGTGTCCGTTTTATCGAGGTTCCACTGTATGACCATTGTGACTATTTCTAACTTCATATCATCTGACAAAGTATTAATAACTAAAAAAAACTAAGTTGGGGCACTCGTAAGTGAAGGTGCCACATTACTTCCATTAGCGGGTTCTCCATGATATAAAATAAAAGTTGTTATTCTGCAAGTACCTGTGTGATGGGCAGCGCCATGTTCTCCGCCACCTCGCTGGGGTCCACCAGTCGGTAGAACTCGTCTTCCAGCTCCTGGAGTTTCTGCTTCCTCTGGCTCACCTTGTCTCGTTCTAGCTGGTCCCGCTCGGCCCTCTCGGAAACAGAGTACGATACCGATCTGGGCTCCGGGAGATCGGGCGTCCACTCGGCTCGGGCCACTCCGCCGCCGCTGTGCTCCAGGCAGAATGACTTGAAGCGGACCTCGTCGTTCTCGGCCAGGATGGTCCTCATCTCCAGACCGTGGTCGAAGGCGCACGTCACGTGGAAGGCCACAATACACGAGGGCATCGAACACTGTCGGGATAATAGAACCAGGAAAGAACCTTAGGGGTAATGTCCTTGAGCTTTATCATCTTCATCAAACACAATCTGTTTTGGTCAAGTTTCGACCTCGTGAATTTGACTTTATAGTTTATTTTTTATGGTAAGTCTTCAAACGTCACCATCACGCTCCTCATGCATGTAAAGACAAAAACTAAAATTCTTTGCAAGTTAGAATCATCCATCTGTTCAGTATACCTAGTTCAAATTTGGTTGGTGGCCACTGGACAATGGCCATTGTCTTTTCAGGCATGGCTTCTTAAGACTTTTTGTAGGTCTACTCTTGACACACACGCCTACCAAATTTTAGGTTTTAAGAGAAAGTGGCTTTGGGGGCTCAATTTTCCAAAAATGTTTTAGGATGAGTCAAGACACTAAATGGCTTCTTCATACCAAAATGGCAAGCTTACTGAGTCTTTTCCAGCATGGCTTCGTGAGGCTTTTTTGTGGATCTACCAATGATAGACACAACCAAATTTCATGTTTCTTAGAGAAACTGGCTTTGGGGGCTGGATTTTCAAAATACTGTTTTATGATGAGTTAGACCCTAAAATGGCTACATCAAACCAACATGTCAGACTTCCTGTGTCTTTTCAGGCATGGCTTCCTGAGACTTTTTCGTGGGCGTACTCATGACAGACCATGCTGACCAAATTTCACACTGCTAGGAAAAACTTCAGTCACCAGTACCTGTATGCATGTTCCTGTGTGCTCTCGACACAGGCTGCAGGATAAAGCCCATCGGCTGGCCGGGATGTGGGACACCTTGGTGATGGGCTCCATCTTCTCCGGACAGCCTATGCTCACCTAGGACAAACATTTGGAGCATTTGAAACACAAACACCACACTTTTTATTTCATCATAAGACTGCAATGTTGTTTTTTTCCAGTTTGTTGCTGTGCCGATCCATGACAGATTATCAGTGCCGCGACAAATTGATTTGTATGCTAATTGACCCTGATGTGTCACACACATACGCACACACACGTGCACAAATTGAGACAAGTTACATTACCCAGAGGCTGTAGCTTTGTTTCTGTGTCTTTCCCAGCAGGAAAACAGGAAAAACCTCATAAAAATTGCATTGATGGAGATGCTAGAAGCTTAGCTTGCGTGTGTGTGTGTGAGATTGTGTGCACGTGCGTGTTAAAGTAAGCCCTTGAAAGCTGCCACAAACACAATGCTGTAGGGGGCGTATAATTTGAAAGCTTGACACATACACGCGCACGCACGCGCGCTAGTAAGCAAACACACACACACACACATACAAGCACACATTCCCCCTCTCTCTCTCTCTCCCTCTCTCTCTCTCTCTCTCTCTCTCTCCTGGAAGCATCCACACACATAAGTGGGTCAAATTCCACTAGTCAGACATGAGATGTGTGCGTGTGTGTGTGTGTGTGTGTGTGTGTGTGTATATACTACGTGAGTGGTGTCTGTGTATTTGTGAGGAAACATTGATGTGTGAAGATGTACACGAACAAATACACTTGTAGCTAAAATACTGTATTGGAAGAGACTGAGGGCCACTGCAGCTACTGTAAGTGGAGACTGTCGAATTTAATAGTACAACACCCAGAGCTGAAGCACACCAACAGGGTAAACTAACGTATTGAAGAAACTGAGGGCCACTGCAACCAACGTGGAGACTGTGGAGTAGAGTGAAGAGAGGTAGGACAGTTGCAGCCAATTGGAAACTGTGGAATATAAGAGTGTAGTGTCCAGAGCTTAAGGCAGGGCTACAGGGTAAGCTAAACTATCTGAGCGGAGACTCAGGGCAACAGCAGCTAAGTGGACTCTGTGGAGTAATACTTCAACGTTCAAAGACAGCAACATTAGCTAACATTAGCATTTGTGTTTATTTTGCGCAAGTTTATGTAGTAGTAGCAGCGAGGCTCACCTCGGGGATCCATAAGGCACAGCTGACGTGGACCCACTTGGTTCCACTGCGGGTGGGCTTGAGGGCACCGCCCCGCTTGGGGCACAGCAGACATTTGGGCTGCACGCCCAGGGCACACGTACGACAAAGCCAGTTGCCCTGCGGAACCTTCACGATGCCGTAGCAGGCCTGCAAACCAGAGGTGGAGGTTAGCCAGCTAAACTAACGAGGCCAAACACTGTACATGCTCCCGGTTGCAACGTTTATACATAGTAAACAACAATAGTAGCCCAAAAAAAAAAGGACCGCTAACAAAAACAAGTTGAAAATGTGGGACCTGGTGCACGCAGACGTTGCACTTGTCGCAGAAGACCATCTCGTTGCCGTCCTCGCCTTCTGGCGAGCGGCAGACGTCGCAGACCACATCTTCGTCGTACTCAATGCCCAGGCCTTCTTCTGCCTCGATGGCCTGCTGCATCTTCTCCTCGCACACACGCTCCAGCTCCACCAGGACGCACTCCATGGTCAGCTCATCCAGCTCAGGCAGCGCTGATGAGAGATGGTGGGGGACATAAGCGGCTAACGCTCACTAATTAGTAGTTAGACACTGCAGTTTTTAAATTAGTGGGTGACAGTTTCCACCAATGCTACTCCAGTGAGCCCCCATTCATCACGGGAGTTACGTTCCAGAATTTAGACTCACACGGCAAACAAATGTTTAACAGAAAAATCTGTGATGTAGTGGGGCTGCTATCGATGAACAGCGTTACATTAGCTGCTAACATTAGCGGCTAAAGTTAGCTTAAGTTAATATAAGTGAATTCGTTAAATAATCACAGACTTTTATATTTTTTCCCCTCACTATAATACAATGATAAAGGCAACTGCTAACACTCACCCATTTGCACAAACTCCAGGTTGACGAGTTCCAGCCAGGCCACGTCCGTGTCGTCCAGGTCGTAGCAGCTGTAGACTTGGCCAGGGAGACGTTGGGAGTCCGTCTCGCCCTCGCTGGAGGTTCTGCCTTTTGACTCTGGCAGTAACCTGGACAAAAAAAGAAGAACAGTTCAACTGCCTGGTCCAAATTTTGGTACAAGTGGGGAAAAACTGTAGGACGTAGGATTTAAGTTCGCCAATGGGAAATGGCCAAAATGACTAAAATGGCTGCTTTAAACCAAAATGGCAGACTTCTTGTGTATTTTTGGGCATGGCTTCACGAGAGTTGTTTGTGGGTTGAGTCATGATTGACATGCCAACCAAATTGCATGTTGCTGAGTGAAACCCGGTTTGGGGAATGAATTATGAAAAATGTTTGTTGCTGCCATGCTCGGCCGACACGCGACGACAAAAACTAAAATGTTCCATAGTTTAGTGTCGTCCATCTTTCTAGTATAAAAGTTTCAAATTTGGGAGCAATCGGACTAAATCTCTAAGGCGAGTTCACCTTTGAAGGAACCCTGGAAGTTATCCTAAAACGGCCAAAATGAGCCTAACATGGCCCTTTGTATTTTCAAACATCACTTTTTGAGATGTCAACTTATGAATGACACACATACCACAATTTATGTACCTATAGGAAAGATACTGTCCATCTTTTGAGTATAAGAGGTTCCAATTTGGAAGCAATTGTACAAAATCTCAAAGACCAGTTTGTTTTTGAAGGACTCCTATGAATGGTAATAAATGACCCAAAAATGGCTGCTTTGAACCAAAACGGTGGGCTTCCTGTGTCTTTTCAGGTATGGCTTCTTGAGACTTTTTTTTGTGGGTATACATAATAGACAAGCTTACCAAATTTGATGTTGCTAAGTGAAACTGCTTTTGGGGGCTGAATTTTCAAAACTTCATGAAGCACAACTAAGCCAATTTTTGAGTTTCTGATGATGGGAACACCCTTAGAAGTGTCATTTATTTGGCTTAAAAAATGATAATGATAATGAAACAATGTCAAGATGAGTGCTCGGACCCTAACGAGTGAAAGTGTGTCAAAGTGAGCGGTCGTGGAGGGAAAGCAGGGGCAGGAAGTTCCTCTAGGCACTGTCTGCTCTGCAGCGCTTCCAGACTGGAACGTCGCCGCAGTCGACAAGAGCGGGAAATGGGGTCGGGAACTCTGCGTGACCCAGTGGGAGCCAGTAGCCCACGACTGACATTAAATTCATGTGACATAACAAACACAACAGACACGCAGAGGGAAAATGCACACAATAAACCACACACATACCGTTTTATGTTGTGGTTACCGTTGACACATGGTAAACTCACAAGTTAACATTTTGAGAAGCACTGACGTGTTAAAACAACGGAAAGCACACTTTAGAGAGTATTTTCCGTGGTATAAAAATAATATTCCATATTTAACTTCATGAGATTATTTGGACACTAATTTTTGCCCATGGTCCATCAAGGGAATCCAGTCAAACATCCCTCACCAAAACAACATACCTTGAATCTACCAAATGTCATGTTGGTAAGTGAAACTGGCTTTGGGGGCTAATTTAAAAAAAAAAATGTTTTTAACTGTTTCATGAAAGCTCCCTGGAAATGGGCAAAATTAGGCACATGGGTGCTTCGAATTAAAATGGCTGACTTCCTGTGTCTTTTCGGGCATGGGTTCTGGAGAATTTTTTGTGGGTCTACTCGTGACAGAAATGTCTACTAGATTTTATGTTGCTAAGTTAACTGGCTTTGGGGTTGATTTAAAAAAAAGGTGTTTCATGAAATCCCATGGAAATGGCTAAAATTAGGCACATGGGTACTTTGAACCAAAATGCTTGACTTCCTGTGTCTTTTCAGGGATGGCTTCCTGAGACTTTTTTTGTGGGTCTATGCATGATAAACATTTCTACCTAATTCCTTGTTGCTAAGTGAAACTGGCTTCAGGGGCTGAATTGTGTTTGTGCTGGATTCAACCATTTTTTCAGTTCTGATAGGAATAAACTGTGTAACATTTTGTACAATTTTCTACTAAATTCTCCCCCCCAAAAATAATTTGGACCAGTGAGCAATGATGCCCGTATTAAAACGTGCTTTTACAACTTCCTTTATTAGCTAAAATAAACAGACTGTTCTGATCAGGATCATAATTAAATAACACTGCAAATGGATACCTCACTCTAGGTACACACACACACACACACAGATGAGAAAATGGTCTGTTATGTAAGGTGCAAAGCAGCTTGAGTGTCTTATTTCATCAGTGTGTTATTGTGTGTGTTGTGTGATTTTGTGTTCTATTATAAGACATTTAAGAGCGCCATGTCCACTAGAAATGTGAGGCTTTCTATTCAATCTGTCACTTTCATTGCTTCCATGACTCACCTCCTACATAATGATCACCACGGCCACGCTTTTACTTTGCACACACACACACGCACACGTGCATACACACACACATAATAAAAAAAAAAAGTAGTTTATTTCTATTGTGCAAGGTTGCAGTTGTGACGAATAACTGGTGAGAGGAGCCATTGCATTAACATGTACACTGCAGCGCGTGTTGTTTTGACTGTGGATTATTTGCACTTGTGTTTATTTCTACTGTGCAAGGTGGTGGTAATCATGAACAACTGGCTTGAACCTTTGTCTGCAATCAAATTGTTCCAGTTCTTCGATTAATTGTTAATTGTATAATAAAATATTGTGTGAGTGCATGTGCCTGCCACAGATTTTTATTTTACTCTATGGATTTGATGGATGGATTATTTCTACTGCGATTGGCTGGCGACCAGTTCAGGGTGTACCCCGCCTCTCGCCCAGAGTCAGCTAGGATAGGCTCCAGCACGCCCGCGACCCAAGTGAGGATAAGCGGAATGGAAAATGGATGGATGGATTATTTCTACTCTTAATTTCTATTGTGCAAGGTGGCAGTTATCATAATTAACTGGTGAGAGAAGCAAGCTCACTTTTTTACCACCTTGTAAAACAATCATCTTTTGTCAACTTGAAAGTGTTGACATAAGAGACGTTTTTCCAGCGTGGGCTGAGCTCGGTTGACACTCGGGATGCTTTTGACACGCACAAGCTCCTGAAGAGTGATAAAGTCTCAGAATTTAAAAAATATATATAATTTTTTTTTTTTTTTTTTTATAAAGTGTGTATGTAGCAGCGGGAGTTAGGTATAACAAGCTGGGAATAACATTCGAGAGGTAAGAGTGTCAAGTGATGGATGTCGGACTGACGGAATTAAGGGTAAAAAAAAAAAAAAAAAAAAGAAATTTTACACCTTCAGTAAAGCAGAAGCCACAAAAAGCTCTTTTATGTGCTCTTATTAATTTATGGCTTCATTAAAAGTGCGGCGCAGACGCACACTGAACCAAATAACAACCTTGCGCGCCAGTAAATCACACAGTGAAAAAAAAGAAAGAAAGAGAGCAATTAGAAGAATCCTCTGCCAAACGCAGACATGGCTTCAGAGGAAAGGCATGCACAGAAACAGAAAAAAATGTGAAAGAAACCAACAAGAAGACAAAACACAGCAAAATTCAGCCACTGAGAACTCGAGTGGGCCACCTCAATCTTGTTTGTTTTTTAAATTTTTGCAGGACAGTGATTAAAAGTTTTATTACTGCAATTATATCTGGGGGATTCAGAGCTTGGCGATTTGAATTGCGTCACCTGACTTTCGAAGCCTGGTTTCATCTTGGAAATGGGAGTTGGCCCCGTGTTGCACTGATGAATCAGGAAAGTGCTGAGTGCAATAATGGACTGTCCCCTTTATGTCAATAGTGGAGCTAAATCTTAATTTAGACCAGTATTCATTTGAAAGAAAAATGGGAGATAAGAATTAAATTGATATATTACAAGGTAAAAAAGTTTTTTTCTTTACAATGATTATGTCGTAACGGTATGACAATCAAGTTGGAATGCCACGAAATATTTTGCAAAAAAATGTCATAATGTCTTTTAGCATTCACTTGTTAATATGTAAACTTTATTTTTGTTGTTTCTTGAAACAAATCCAATTTTATTCTTGTAATCTCATAACTTTCTTTTTATTTTACAACTTAATACTCAAAACAATTCAAATTTGTTCTCGTTAGTTATTTTCATAATTTTACGAAATAATTTTCGTGATACTGTAATATTATATTTTTTATTGTATTATATTTTGTAATATTATGACTTTATTCTATTCTTTGATCACTGATATTTTTTTCCCTTCTGTCTTATGAAAACGTAATAGTCAGTAAAAAAAAAAATAATAATTTAGGCGAAGACCTAAAAGTAGATGGATAGATGAAATCATTAAACACACCGGAATACACTGGCAACAAATTGCAAAATGTCGTAGTAGTTGGAAACGTGAAGAAGAGGCCTTCATCCTGCAGTGGATAGATAATGGCTAATGATGATGATGATGATGATATCTATATATATATATATACATATAGAATACAATCACTTTTTCCTCATAATATTACAACTTAATTCCATACCAATACAATTATATACAAATAACATTTCCACTTTTATTTCCCGTAACATTACAACATTTTCCTTGTGATATTCCAACATTCTTACTGACATTACTTTATTATTACTGTCATTAGCTCTGTGATATTACAATTTCAATTTTGGAAAAATTATGACTCGCTAAACCCTGAATTGATCCTCACTAAGTTACAATAGTATTCTCATCATAGTCAGACTTTAATCTGTTACTTATTCATAATTATTCCCCGCAGGCATTCACAGGCATCAAAGCCAACAATGAAATTGCAAACGACAGAAAAATGTGATGTTTGCACTGGAAATTTTTTTATTAACGTCATTAATGTGTGTGTGCGTGCGTGTGTGCGCGCGCGCGCGTGCGGTGTAACAATGTCATTCTTGGAATACCTCTCTGACACAGCCTGACTGAGAAAACTGCAATTCCCCTTTCTTCCCCATAATCCCCCCCTTTATGACCAAACCTTTCACACCACCACAATCTCCCTCTGTGTGTGTGTGTGTGTGTGTGTGTGTCTGTGTGTGTGCGTGTATACCAACAGCCCTCCACTCCATCCTCTGCTCCCACACCAGCATGCAGACTCAAGCAAACTAAACGCAGTATGGCTAAAATACTGTATGTTGATATACCGTATACTGTATATGAGTGGTTAAAGCATTAAACAGCAACATTTAAACATACAGTATTAACCCTGCAGTATTTTTCTGGCCATACGGGGGCGGTAAGAAACAGGAGCGACCCAGCACGGAGCTCGGACGGTGCCCCCGGGATGCTGCACCGTGCTGGGCCCACCAAGCTCCATGCTGGTTGTCCGAGCTCCGGGCCAGTCAGAGCTCCGGGCCGGTTACCCGGCCGTCGCCTGCAGTTTTTTCTCAAACTCCGGGTCGGTTGTCCAGCACGGAGCTGGGTGTCAGAGTACCAGGCTGGAAGTCGGGCGACTCGGGCCAATTCAATTCAGCTCTGATAATTTGTTTTTTGATTTCTTTACGACTTTAGTTCTGTAATGATCCTAATATTATTGAAAGTAAGTCCTAATAATGTCTTAAAATGACATTTTCCCCCCCGAAAATAAGGTTTTAATATTGAGAAGGGATAACCCTTCTCAATGTTAAAACCTTATTCTCATAAAAATTATGATTACGTTTTTATAATATTCTGACTTTATTTCCATAAAATTACAACTTGATTTTTGTGATTTTTTCTAATTTTTTTACATAACCATACTGTTTTCTCAAAAAATGACAATTTGCTAGTAAGAAACCGACTTCAGTTCCTAATATTCCATCCAGCCATTCATCCATTCATCCATTTTTGGTACCGCTTATGCTCACTAGTGTCGCAGGCATGCTGGCGCCTATCCCAGCTGACTCTGAGCGAGAGGCAGGGTACCCCCTGAACTGCAGTCCAATTGCAGGGCACATATAAACAAACAACCATTCACACTCACATTCACACCTACGGGCAATTTAGAGTCTTAGATGAACCTACCACGCATGTTTTTGAGATGTGGGAGGAAACCGGAGTACCTGGAGAAAACCCACACAGGCACGGGGAGAACACCGCACAGGCGAGGCCGGATTTGAACCCCGGTCGTCAGAACTGTGAGGCAGATGTGCTAACCAGTCGTCCACTGTGCAGCTTTAGTTCCCAATATTAAGACTTAAATTTAGCAAAATTACAATTTTTTTTCGTTTTATGACAACTTTATTCTCAAACAATGCTTCGTTTTTTCCCCCCCCCTCAAACAAATTCAATTTAAAGAATTAGAATTTGAAGTTTATTACAGAAAAATTGTGACTATTTACGTATAATATTATGCATTTATTTCTATAATATTTCAACTTCAATTTCATAAAATCCACCCCACTACCTAAATTTACATCTTGTAATATTATGACTTGTTTGGCTCTTAATATTACAACTTTATTATTGAAAAACGACAATCAATTGTTTGTAATATTTCAACTTGAGCTTCATAATATTTGAATTGAGAGTCAGCTGCCATTTTGTGTGCTTTAGATGCCAGTACAGTGAGCTTGTTGTCATGGATATGAGTGCGACTTATTAACACTGCTACTCTAGAGGAGCTGCAGCCTGTGCAAATAATGTTTGACAAAAGGGTGAGGGGGGGAAACCAAAGGGGGAATGAGGAGAGGATCTGGGAGGGAGAATGCGGGCACCATTTGGGCAAACAAGGCCGGCGGGAATGTTTTCATTCATATCTTTCGCTCGGCTAGTCGAGGAATGAGACACAGGAGGCTATTGTACTGCAGTGTCCAGAGATTAAGCCACAGCAACAGGATAAGCTCGTGTATCAGAGAGAAGTGGGCAACTGCAGCCAAGTGGAGACTACGGAGTGTTAAGTTTGGAGCATTTGGACAGCAGTAGGGTGAGCTCACATATCTGCAGCCAAGTGAAGCATCATGAGCTATTACACAGCTATAGGGTAAGATAACATATCCAAAAGCGAGACTAAGGGCAGCAGCAACTAAGTGCAGACTGTGGAGTAGATAACCGAAGCATCCAGATCTTAAGATACAGCAACTGTGTAAGCAAACATATCTAAGAGGAGACTAGGGGCAGCAAAGTGGAGCTTGTGTCGTATAATAGGGAAGTGTAGAGAGCTAACATACCTGAGCGGAGACTGCAGGCAACTGCAGCCAAGTGGAGACTACGGAGTGTTAAGTTTGGAGCATTTGGACAGCAGTAGGGTGAGCTCACATATCTGCAGCCAAGTGAAGCATCATGAGCTATTACACAGCTATAGGGTAAGATAACATATCCAAAAGCGAGACTAAGGGCAGCAGCAACTAAGTGCAGACTGTGGAGTAGATAACCGAAGCATCCAGATCTTAAGATACAGCAACTGTGTAAGCAAACATATCTAAGAGGAGACTAGGGGCAGCAAAGTGGAGCTTGTGTCGTATAATAGGGAAGTGTAGAGAGCTAACATACCTGAGCGGAGACTGCAGGCAACTGCAGCCAAGTGGAGACTACGGAGTGTTAAGTTTGGAGCATTTGGACAGCAGTAGGGTGAGCTCACATATCTGCAGCCAAGTGAAGCATCATGAGCTATTACACAGCTATAGGGTAAGATAACATATCCAAAAGCGAGACTAAGGGCAGCAGCAACTAAGTGCAGACTGTGGAGTAGATAACCGAAGCATCCAGATCTTAAGATACAGCAACTGTGTAAGCAAACATATCTAAGAGGAGACTAGGGGCAGCAAAGTGGAGCTTGTGTCGTATAATAGGGAAGTGTAGAGAGCTAACATACCTGAGCGGAGACTGCAGGCAACTGCAGCCAAGTGGAGCCAGTGGAGTGTAATAGTGAAGTGCCCAGAAAGCGACAGAGTAAGCTATTGAATCCAAGAGGAGACTAAGGGCCACTCCAGCAAAGTGGAGACTGTGGAGTATAATCGTGCAGTCTGGAGCTTAAGGCACAGCAACAGGAAAAGCTAACATATCTGAGCGGAGATTGCAGAGTATAATAGTAAAAGGTCCAGAGCCAAGATAACATACACAAGGGAAGACTGAGGGCCATTCCAGCAAAGTGGAGACTGTGGAATTTAATAGTGCTGCATACAGAGAACCACAGGGTAAGCTAACATAATCAAGAGGAGACTGAGCCATTTCCTCAAAGTGGAAAAAAGCAACAGGGTAAGATAACATATCTGAGAGGAGACTGAGGCCCACAAGAGAAAAGTGCGAACAAGCAACAAGGTAAACAAACACATCCAAAGGGACACTGGGTGCAGCTGCAACTAAGTGGCGACTATGGAGTATAACCGTGTAGCACCTGGAGCTAAAGTGCTGCAACATAACAGTGCAGCGTCTAGGGAGCAGCAGGGTTAGCTAATTTATCCGAGGGGGAGACTGAG
The DNA here is from genome assembly GCF_024500385.1 of Phyllopteryx taeniolatus. Classification (NCBI taxonomy): domain Eukaryota; kingdom Metazoa; phylum Chordata; class Actinopteri; order Syngnathiformes; family Syngnathidae; genus Phyllopteryx; species Phyllopteryx taeniolatus. The sequence continues at coordinate 16,110,731 of NC_084518.1, forward strand.
GGCCACTGCAACCAAGGGGAGACTGTGAAGTATAACTGCAACAGGCTAAGCTAACGTCCGTTAGATTGTGGCTTTATTTTTGTCATTTCTAGCCCTCTGTCATCAAATCTTACAATACCTACTCAAGTGTGTGTTTACGTGTGTGTGTGTGTGTAGGTGTGTGTGTGTGTGTGTGTGCATGTCAAAGACCCAGAGAGAGATGGAGAGCCCACAATTCCAGGTAATCAGACACACACTTCCTGGTCAGAATGATGTCACCACACCCTTGTGTGTGTGTGTGTGTGTGTGTGCGTGTGTGTAAATTGCTTTTATAGCCCATTGTGGGAAGAGTATGAGTCATGCTGTTGTTCCAGGAAGCAATACAAAATGTATGTGTACACTATGAAGTATAGATGACGCACACACGTTTGCATGCAAACACTTCCAACCCTATGCCGTCACCTTAATGCAAACATGCAAACAGCCAGCAAAGACACCTGTGCTAACATTAGCACCAGCGTTAGCAGGAAGCGTTCTAATCAGACACAGTTAAGAAGAGAATATTGCTTTGTCGTTAGCATTGTGTTTAGCATTAGCACTCAAAGCCTATATACAGCAGAAATGCCTTAACAGGGAAAGCTAACATATCTGTGACAATACTAAGGGCTACAGCAGTAAAGCGGAGACAGTGGAGTATAGTACTGAAACGTCCAGACCTAGGTTAACATATCCAAGGGGAGACTAAGGGGCAATGAGGCCAAGTGAAAACTGTGGTGTATAACAGTGAAGCGTCCAAAGCTATGCTAATATACCTGAGAGAACACTCGGGCAAACCGCAGCAAAGTGGAGACTGTGGAGTATAATCGGGAAGTGTTAAAAGCTAACGTAGCAGAGTGGAGACTGAGGGCGATGTGGAGACCGTGAAGTGAATGCTCCACATCAAAATGTCAGACTTCCTGTAAATAACAAACCATATTTTGCATTATTTGTGCAGTTCTGCTGCACATATTTTGTTGTATTTGTGGTAAGAACCACCAGCAAAGGTGGAGACTGCATCAAAAGCATGAAAATAAAAAATTCTGGCCACACAATGTTCTACCGCAACTACCCACAATGCAACAGTCGCTCTCCATTGCAGCGAAGTGACAAGCAGGTTTGTCTCCAGAGAATTGGTGGCTTCCCTCAGGGCTGCTGATTTGGCGAACATCCTCAAAAGATGAAAAAAAGTGTCTGCTAATAACCTTCAGCGAGCTTTTATTCTCTTCTTTCTAATGCCAGGCGCTGTTTTGAAGGACGCTTTTGGAAAATCTCTTAGTTAGTCAGGCCTAGGGGAAAGTGGGATGTTTGCATGGTTTAGAATGTTCTCATGACAGTTGTCCTTTGAGCTAAAATAAAAAAAAAAATAAACCGAAAAAATCCCCACTTAGCGCCAGTGATTTGCTGTAAGACACAGAGTCGGTGCACTGCTATTCCCGACAACCCACCAGAAAATAAATAAAAACAATCCGAGTTTAGCTCTTAGCTACACTGGTTTGATGTCGTAGAACAGCCATTCCCTCACTTTTTAAGCCGCGCACCCCTTTTTCAAACCCCCAACAGAGTTAGCACAGCACTATCCTGACAACCCACCATAAAAGAAACATCTAAACAATCATCATTTGGCACATGGCTACATTGATTTTTATGTTGTAGAACAGTGTTTCATGAACCTTTTAAACCGCAGACCCCCTTCAACACCCCAGCACCATTGGCGCACCCCAGCACACCTATACGACCTACCCCCCAAAAAAACATACCTGTTTAGCACTTAGCGCGAAGGTTGATTTCATGTCATAGAATAGCCTTTCCTTGACTTTTTAACCTCCTGACAGTTGGCACACCCCAATCCCCGGCACCACAACAACCTCCCACAACCCATTAGAAGAAAAAAAATAACCCTCCAGTGGGTAGCTATGTGGATATTTGTCGAAGAACAGCATTTCCCAAACCTTTAATGCCACGCACACCCTTCAACGCCCATTGTCAGGGTTGGCAGACCCTTATCCCCAGCATGACTGCAGACAAAAAAAACAAAGCCTCATGTCGTTACCTGGTTTGCCTTCACAACCTTTTGAGCCTCACAAGAAGCTGGCCTGGCAATGAGCGTTCATTTTTGCTCCTGACATATTAGTTGGATGGTGATGAGCTCACAAATGCAGGCTGCGGTCCTCTTTGGCTCTCAAAACTGCAGTTGGATTTGAACGCAGCAGCGCTCAGACCGGCCAAAAGGCAAACATATCAAAGTGGAAGTAGACCTGCTGACCCTGCATAACAAAGCACTGAGGAGGACCGAGATTGACTTTTTCATGCACTTCAGTCGCACCAGTGACACATACATCCAATCAAACCCACCCACCCAAAAACCAGGACAATTCACGCACCAATTTGATTCTATTTGTCCCAACCAACAATCCACTCAGCCACTCATCAAGCCTTCCATCCAACTTGTACACCCACTCATCCATCGAAACATCCAATCTATCCATTCATCCTATTAACCAATCTGTACAGGATTAATCAAACCATCCATCCACGGAAACACCCACCGATCTACCGGTCCTATCCATCCGTCTGTCTGTCCATCAATCCACCCCTCTGTCTGTCCACCAATTTATCCAACTATTCTACTATTCATCCGACCCGTCCAGCACCCATTGATTCCACTGATCTATCACAAGTCGTACTTTCACCCATCCAATCAATCTAACATCCATGCATCCACCCAAACACTCAGCAATCTATCGACCATCCATCTATTCATCCAAACAGTTCAGCATCTGATCATCCACTGAAACACCGACTGATCCAGCCACCCATCCAATAAGTCTATACATCCAATCTGTTTGGAATCTCGCATTTCACCTAAATACCCGGGTTCTGTCAACCCATCCATCCAATCCATCAACTGAAACCAATCAGTCTATCCTACCATCCAACTATGAATCCATCCATCCATTCACACAAACACCCACTGATCTTTCCACCCATCTGAGTCCAGCAACCATCCATACATACATCCCTCCGCCCAAACATCCATCCAGCTACTGAAACATGATCAATCTATCCACCAATCCAACCATCCAATCGATTCAGCATCCATCCACCCAAAAACCCATCATGGTCAACCCCATCCATCTATCCCCCAATCCTACCATCCATACATCCAATCTGTCTAGCATCCATCCATCGTTTCAGTTGACCACCATCAATCAGTACTATCTGTGTGATTTACTAAAGTGTCAAACAACTATAAAATCGCTGAAAATAGTTGGGGGTGCGAGCGGGTCAAAGACTGCTGCCTCATTAATCCCCTCAAAGATCCTCTGCCCGCCTGTCATTAAAAGGACGACCATGAATCCTCCTCCCGGGCAGAAGACATTGCCCTTCTACCATTGGACGACATCCAACCAATCAAGCCAGCCAGTTGGATCGCGCTGGCTGACTGGCTGCCTGGCCGACCTCGACGGAATGACAAGCGAAGCTGGATCTGTGGATGGCGCTGGCTTCCAAAGAGTGAGTCAGAGTCCCAGCTAAACCCATTCACCTTTTTTCAGACAGAACCAAACCCCAAAAACCTGGAGATGAGTGCGAAATTTTTGAGCCTGATGAATCCTGATCAGGTGTCCTTGTCCAACGGTCATTTGGCACCGTGCTCTGGTTTTTCGCGAATGACTTGTCTATCTTGATAAATGAATGCACTTTTCCCAAATAATGTCGCAAGGGAAACAAGGCCATTCCACAATTTATTTTAATCACAACACAGTGGTACCTCGACTTATTTGTGACACAACTTGCAGGTTTTTTGCATTACAAGCCAATGCTCAGCCGATTTTTTTTGTGGAGTTGTGAGCAAAAATTAAGAGTTACAAGCCGAGTTATGAGTTGTCATTTAACTTCAAACCAAGCAGCAGGTTGGCAGATAGCTTACAATGCTTCTTCAAAAATGTTTTATTCCCACTGTCAGCTGAAATTTACTTTAAAACTAAACACAAAATAAAGAGAATTACATGTTGTGTATTAAAAACAAACATGTAAATTAGTCTTACAAAAGACCACTAGCTTAATGCTAATACACCATCCATAAAATCATAGACAGGCTAACAAAACTAGCACCGATGTCACGTTGTTATAATCCTTTAACCCCGGATATTTGAACACTAACAGTGCAGCAACACATGTAGACAGACAACATAAGAATACGAACAGGCATAAATTATTTATGCTCTGTGAAAAATGACTAATGTTACTGCTGCTTACTGAGTAGTTGTGACCGCGTTATTTGTGTATATATGTAAGCATGGATTACACTGCTTCCTGGTGGCTAAGGCACACACACCAGAAGGAGCCACACAATGAATGTATGCAATGATATTGGACAAACTGTTTAATTCATCCATCCATCCATTGTCTGTATCGCTTATCCTCACTAGGGTCGCGGATGTGCTGGAGCCTATCCCAGCTGACTCTGGGTGAGACGCGGGGTACACCTTGAACTGGTCGCCAGCCAATCGCAGGGCACATATAGTAAACAAGCAACCATTTCGGACTCACATTCACACCTACGGATAATTTAGAGTCTTCAATTAAATTAACATGCATGTTTTGGGGATGTGGGAGGAAACCGGAGTACCCGGAGAAAACCCACGCAGGCACACGGAAAATATCCAAACTCCATACAGGCGGGACCGGGATTTAAACCCCGGTCCTCAGAACTGTGGGGCAGATGTGCTAACCAGTTGTACACCATGCCGCCCTGTTTAATTCTTTACATTCTATTTAATTATGTTATTACTGTCTTTTTTTTATAAAGTACAATACTACCTTGTATTGAGTGCTATTTTTTTAAGTGTTTTTTTTTTTTTTTTTTTTACATATCAATTTTGGACTTGCCTTTGTCCATGAGTCATTTGTCAGCATGTTCCTGCTTTTCGGGAAAGACTTGGTTTGATAACTGAATGCGCTTTTCCCCAAAATGATGTCGGGAAGAAAACAAGGCAATTCCGCCGGTTCACGACCCCGCGCTTGTGGTTTTTGCGGCAACCAATCTACGTGTTTATATACCGCATCTCGTGTCTTTTGTGGTGTTCTGTGAACTGGGATGGATCCATCCCTAACTTATTTGAGATGTGAGCCATCCGCGGATGTGCAGCATTCCTTCGTCCCTGCTTCAAAGTGAAAGCAAAAACCACAAGTGGAAGATGCTCCGGGACGTGAACTCTGGGACGTTTTATGGCCTTCAGCGTTGGGCATGTGATTACACAGCAAGCCAGAGAACAAATCATATGCTGGAAACCCAGAAAAAGCTTATCGTGTCAAAACAGGAAGTGTCCAATGACTAATACTGAACCTGCAAGCCCCCCGCCCCCCTATGATGAGGGTCATAGTTCACCCTGTCCACAAAACAGCATGCCGAAATAGCTCAGTTGGGAGAGCGTTAGACTGAAGATCTAAAGGTCCCTGGTTCGATCCCGGGTTTCGGCACACGGCTTGCTGTGCTTTTTATGGTTAAACCAGGTTGCAAACCACTTCACAAATGACTTTGTGTCATATTTACAAATGTTTTCCTTCTAATACTAAAAACGTATTCTCATAAAATCACTACAATTTTATTCTTGTAAAATAAAAATAAAAACAGTCTTATAAAATTGCTTGTTTATTTTCACAATAGTGCTGCTTTACTGTTGTTAAACTATCTTTGTCAAAAAATTAAAAAGTATGACCACTTTTTTTTCCCTCATAAAAATAAAAACGCACTTTCACAATATCATCAATATTATCACTCTGCTTGTGAAACTGCAACTCTTTTCCTGCAGACATCTCATAACATACCCATTTTATTCTCATAAAATTATTACTTTTTTCTTTTTGATATGACTACTCTTACAATATTACCAATTTGTTCTGATAATTTATATTTGCAATATTACATAGATATTCTTATCAAATCACAACTTTTTAAAGTTTTTTATCTTGTAAAATTGCATTATTATTTTAATAATTTTTCCCCTTAGGTCTTAAAAAATGACTTTTCCCCTTGTAATATTACATTTTTATTCCCTAAAATCACAACTTTATTGTAAAAAAAAATAATTGACATTTGTTTTGGTAATATAAGAAATCGACACTCACAAAATCACCATTTTACTGGGGTATTTTTCCCCTGATGATATTAGAAATCAACTGTCATAAAATCACCAATTTACTATCATAAAATTATATAGTTTGTCTTGTAAAATTGCAGATTTATTCTCACATTATTACCACTTTATTCTGATAAAATGACAAAGCATTCCTCTTGTTACAAATTTAGTCCCATAAAATCTCATAATTCTGACCAAATTAGATTTTTTTTAAATTGCAAATTTATTGTCACAATATTGCAACTACAATCTCTCACAACTTTATTCTTATAAATTGAATTATTTTATCTATTATATTATCTTTGTATATTATATATTACATTATTAGATCATATTATTTCTGTATATTTTAATCACTTTTGTGTAAAATTACATATTTATTTCTTGTAAAAATAAAAATATATTGCGACATGATTACCACTCCAATCTTGTAAAATAACTTTTTTTTTTTTACACAAATACATTCTCAAATTATTAAAAATTATTCTACTCTATTTTTTTTTATTATTATTTTTTCTCTGAATATGACATTTATTTTGATATTACAACAATTACATTTTCGTCATAATATAAATGTATCCTTGTAATTCCATCGCTTTTGTTTTTTTTTAAAAACAATACAACACTCTCATGTTAAATGTATTCATATAAGACATCTGCTTACACTTGTGGGAACATCAAGAATGTCACAATGTTACTTTAAAGACTTTCTATACAGTTAATCAAAGTGTTGTTTTTTTTTATGACCGCTCCAAACATAATTGACATAAAAATGGTCCGTTTACGACTCAAAGCAAACACAAGACGTGGAAACTAGGAGTTTGACGCCCACTATGCATGCTTGCACTGCTCTGTGTCATTTTTCTACGTGATAAAGATCGAAAAAACAAAGTTTCATCTTTGGGGGATGCCCATGCATTGTTGCTGTGGAGCAAATAAGCAAATGATTCTGGAAAAGACAGCAGCTGCGTCGGTCCCCGAAGGCCTCACCACTCATTTCTACTCTTTCATTTTGATTTTGGTGCATTTATGTTCCCTTCTGACCTTTTACTAGACTGACTACTTTACAAGAATGTCACCATATTGCAACAACATGACAACTTATTGAAGCTATAATGCAATAGAAGAGGGAATTATATAAGGTAATTGTAGGTTGAATAATGAAGAAATCTGATCAAATGTAATAAATCAATAAAATAAATACAACTGGGGATCATAAAAAAAATAGAGAAAAAACAATATGGCGCTTGTAAGAGATAAAAAGTCAGCAAATATAATTTTTAAATAAATTTATTTTGAAACCTTCTGAATACAAATTTATATATATTATTTATATATATATAATTTATATATATTATATTGTATACACGTTTTTCAACATACAAGCCCTCGTTTGGCCAAATTTTCGTTGCGAGTTGTGAGCAAAAATTTTATTTAGGAGCACTATACTGTGTTGAAGTTGAAGTTTACTGTCAAACTAAAGATATAACAAAGACTTACACGTGTATTACACGTAAAATAAAATAATTTCAGACTTTTAAAAAATATTTCTTTAAATGACAATAAACACAAGTCAACCATTTTGTTTTTAAATTGTCATTATTAAAACATTTTGGGATTACAAATGCATTTAAAAATATAATCAATCGATTGAAATAATATTAGAAATCATTGGCAAACAACTCTAAAAAACGATATCAAAAATTTTGAATTGGCACCTTTTTCCCCCGTCTAAATATGCAAAGCATAATTGTAAAAAGAAGTAACAAAGAAATAGTGTATACCGGTATATTTTAGAATGTTGAAGAGCTATAATCAGAACAAATGAAAGCTTGACTCTATGTCAAAGCTTCTCTTTTTTCCCTTTCATTGCTCTCACTGTATTTGAGCCTCAGGCGCAGACATATTTTCCTCCTCCTAGTTTTTTTTTTTTCCTTGCAATGAATGATGACATCATCGCTAAAAATTGTTGGAGTGGAGAGTAAGAAGAAGGGAAAAAAAAGGAAGGAGCTGCGGGCGCGTCTGGCTTTGACAAAATACTCGTCTACCTCTTTCACTTTTCTCCCTCAGCCGTCGCTCTTCATTCCTGGATTAAGTGTTGCAGGCAAAGAGCGAGCTTGAGTGCAAAGTCAAGAGGAACAAGAGGAAGTCTGTACTTCTTTCATTCGTGTTTACCCAACCAAATTTTAAGTTCATGTGGAATTTTCCACAATACTATGCCAATAAATCTGTCATTTTATGAGGGGAAAAGTCATAATTTTACTACAATAAAGTGAGACTAAATGTTCGAATACTAAGAGAAAAAAAGTTGTAATTTTATAAACAAAAACAAGTAATATTGCCAGAATAAATCTGTCATTGTATGAGGAAAAGAAATATTGATTTCACGAGAATGAATTAAAAATCTTATGAGGAAAAAACAATTTTATTTAGATTTAGGTGAGTCTACATTTTTAAGAAGGGGAAAAGTAACAATTTTACAAGTATTAAGTGGATATATGATGAAAATAAATTTGGAACAGTAAGGAAAAAAATGGCAATATCACAAGTTTAAAGTGTCAATTTTAGGAGACCAAATTTGGGATATGACAAAAAGTTTTACAAAAATGTAAAAAAATGGTAATATCGTGAAATACATTTTTTTAATATGAGGAAAACCAATATAATCGTACAAGAATAAAAGTCGCGATTTTAGGAAAATACATTTGTGATATGAGAAGACAAGTCACAATTTTAAGAACAACATGATATAAAAAAATTGTATGATGATTAAAAAAAGTTTGAATTTTCCAAGAATTAAATCGTGATTGTACGAGAATAAACTGAATATAAAAGTAAAAATAAATAAAATAACATGTAATAAATGAATTAAATAAATACAAATATCTGGGGCTTTTAATGGAAAAGTGGTAAAATTGTGATTTGAGTTTTGAGAAATGTGTGTTACAATAAAAAAAGAGGTAATATTATGACTGTACATTTCTAATATGAGGAAATGGTTAATTTGGAAAAAAAAAAAAAAAAAAAAAAGGTAATATTGCGAGAAGTAATTTGAAATATTACCTGAAAAAAGTGGCCATCTTACAAGAATATAGTGGTAATATTTTGTAAAGAAATTTGTAAAATAATAAGAAATAAAAGTCATACTTTTATAGTACAAAGTGGAATTGACTTTCTGCTGCTCCTGACTGGCGACGACAAACTTACGGCTGTCGGCTACAGCGCCACCTGCTGCTCTGGCATGCTCACGATATGAACACAGTTAAGGGATGATTTCCAAGAGGAAAAGGGAGGATGTGGAGGAGCGACGTGAGAGTGACGAACGCTGAATGAAAGACGAAAAGCGTGTGTGATGTGAGTCTACATCCATTCACACTGTATTGCTTGTTTTATCTGGGCATCCTCCATTAGAAGCTGTCATCACATACAGAACATCAAAGGTTCGCCTTCATTCGCACGCACGCTTATCTAGACCATGTGTCTTTTTCTTGACAATCTGCTTCTCCGTCGCTGCCTTCGGGTGCAAATCCATCTGCTCAAACGTGTGTGTTTGTGTGTGCGTATGCGAGCGTGTGCGTGTGTGAGGGAGATGTGAGCCCATTAGCCAGTGTAAAACACTTGGCAAGACATTGATCTCTTCCCGTGTTCGCCCCACAAACGATCATCTATTGATGTCGTCTTTCACCCTGTACTGCTTTTTATTCTTGGGGATCAAATGCACTAAAAATCGCTCAAGAAGACACAGGAATTCGGCCATTTCTAATCAAAATGGCCATTTTTGCAAAGTTGGATGAAACACCATAAAATGGCAAAATAATATTTTGGGCAAATTCAAGCCCCAAAACCCAGTTTCATTTTACATGAAGTTTGGTGGGAATGTCCATCATGATTATAACCAAGAAAAAAAAGTCTCAAGAAGCCATGCCCGCAAAGATATTGGATATGGATATGCTATTTTTATTCAAAGTGGCCATTTTAGTGAGGTTTGATGTCTTGTCATAAAACACAAACATTTCTTGAAAATTCAGCGCCAGAAGCTAGTTACACGTAGCAAGATGAAATTCAGTAGGCTTGTCTATCACAAGTAGCCAAACAAAACCCACGTCTGAAAAGACACAGGAAGTCTGCCACTTTGGCTTAAACTGATATTTTAGTGACTCACCATTAAACAATTGTGTGTACCAGCATGTTGCGTTGGTGTTGTCTTACCTGACCACAGGCTGCGGGATGGCCTCCAGGTTGGCCGGCACCTGGACTCCTTTCTCCCACTCTTGCCTCCAAGGGTCCGACAGCACGTAAAAGTCATCCAGGCCCAGCTGCGCCGAGTCGGGAGCTTCATGGCTGTGATGAAATCGGTGCGAAACACCTGAAAAAAACATGAGAAATGTGTTATTTTCAACCACGCTTGGACGAAACCCAACAAAAAACAAGGAATATGGCACATGACAGCTTTAATCAAGTTGTCAGCCAAGTTTTTTTTACATAACGCTGTGAAGTCGGACCGCTTTCCGACATCCTAGCAGCCTTGAATACATCATGAATACAAGCCAATGTATATTATTAACTGTATTGTTGAAGTGATTTATTTTAGGACAGGTTTTAAATGGAAACAATACTATATATAAACATACAGATAAAATAAAATACAAATACGCGATGAACAATAAAAGTTTATATAAAAGGAAAAATATTACATAATATATATAGGAAATACAATTTTGAATATATAAACTATAAAATTAAGTATATTTAAGTATACATATATGTATATATATATGTATATATACATATATAAAAGAAATAATGTAAAATTTTAATTTCTGACTTCCCAGCAGTCTTGAATTAAAACAGTATATAAACATTAAAAGAATGTTTTTAAAAAGATGCATTTTTGAGAATAAATAAATGTGATGATTAAATATAAACAGACAAACAGTAACAGTATACAAAAAATAGAAATGTATAAAATAAAATACATACAAAATAAAACAAAGTAAAACTAAAATTAAATAATTCAAAGAATAAATATAAAATAAAAAATAGAAAATATATATTTTTTAAAGATATAACTATATAATACAAACTAAACCATTTCAAAAAACAAATAAACTACAATCAAATAAATATTCGAAGAAAAAAAAATGTAACAAAAATATCAAATGAAACCAAAAATGACATGAAACAACTCCACGATTGCCTGGTAAACCCGTGGTTCCCTACCACCACGGGAAACGATCCAGTTTTACTTAATTGGTCGAAGAATTATTTATTAACTTACTACAAAGAAGTTATCTTTTTTATTATGATCTATCTATGCCAGCGACAAATAGTGACAGGCAGAACAAGCAAATGCTCTTCCACTAGATGGCAGAATGTACACTTAACCTTCGTATCCACCTATTTCCATTCATAAACAGAACAATAGCTTTATTTTCAATTAAACAGGCCCAGATTTAAGGCAGTTAGCAAATTTATCAGAAAACTGAGACAGGATCATCATTACACTATATGTACTTTTTGTTACATGTTTTCTTGTTGGTGCGCCCTGATATGTTTCTAATGTAAAAATATGGGCCTTTATCAACAAAAGGTAGGAAACACTTATCGAAGCAATACAAGCCTAGGTTCCAAATTGAAATATGATGGACATTGCTACTTGAAATGATGCAATCATTGCTCATCCGACCACAAATACTTAAAGCCAACAATGAAACCAATACTGCAAGAACACAAACATTACACAAACAACTTCTGCATTTCTCTCACCCTCTGTACATGTGTGTGTGTCTGCGTGTGTTTGAGGGAGGGGAAGGGTGACACTTAAAACTAGGAAGTGCTCACATCCAAATTAATGCACCACGACACACAACAGTGACACCAGGTAACACGCCCACGCAGATACATGCGCACATACACACACACTTTATTCATATGCATGTGTGTGTGTGGTGTGTGTGCGTGTGTCGCTTGCGCACTCGCGCTGACTACACTGCTGAGTCACTTTCCCACAGAGCAGTGACAAAGTGCTCTAAGTGCTTTTAAAGGCCAGCTGACATCACACACACACACACACACACACAAAATTTCCCTTTAACACAGGAAAAACAAAAACTTTGACATACGGCACATAGAGTAATTAATTTTAATGCCTGTCTGCGGCATTTAGGGAGTGCTGTTATTGCACCCATACTTCTCTGCCAGTAGGAGGTGCCTAGGAATTTCTTCCCTTCAGACATTGGGTCAACTCTGACCTTGTGTAGCTGACTTATTAGATTTGTTTGATAGCACGTTATCAAATTTCGCCAAACATATTCCACCCACATGCAATGACGAAAAACACTTTTCCGCAGTGTCACTCATCTGTCGAGTTGACAAGGTTAAAATTTGGTATAATCGGACAAAATCTCTTAGAAAAGTTTGTTGAAGGACCACTGGAAATTGAGGCTAAACTGTCTGCTTCAAACAAAATTGGCAGACTTCCTGAGTCTTTTCAGGCATCGCTTCTTGAAACTTTTTGAGCAGTCTACTCATGAGAGACATGCCAACAAAATTTTATGCCGCTAGGTGAAACTGTCTTTGGGGACTGAATTTTAAAAAAAAAATTTAAAAATAAAAATTATAATTTTTTTATAGCAAGTCAGACTAGAACGTAACCGCTTCAAATCAAAATGGCCAACTTCTTTAGTTTTTCGGGATTTTGCTTCTTCAGACTTTTTTGTGGGTCTACTCATGACAGACATGTCTACCAAATTTGCTGTTGCTAAGTCAAATTGGTTTTGGGGGCTGAATTATTTAAAAAAAAATTAAATAAAAAAAAAGCTAATATTTTCTAGCGAGTCTGACCCCAAAATTAATGGCTGCTTCAAACCAAAATGGCCAACTTCCTGTGTCTTTTCAGGCATGACTTCTTGAGACTTTTTTTGTGGGCCACCTCATGATAGACATCCCCACCAAATGTCATGTTGCTAAGTGGAACTGGCTTCGGGGGCTGAATTTTCAAAACATTCCAGAACGCCGAAGCCAATTTTGGGGGTTTAGTACCGGAATCCTTACCAAATGTCAATTTTCACCGGGATGAAGGCACCTGCCAAAGTCTTCTTAAGGCATTATTGGGAAGGATGTGGAAGCATCATCGCCATGGCGACCCAACAGTACGTCACAGCAGATGTCGCCACTCACACAGAGGAGACTAATTTTAGCACAGGAGCTTGGAAGGTCCACAGGAGGCGAGTGTGTGTCTGTGTGTGCATGTGTGTGATGAAAAAGATATTAATCACCACCATTCAAAAGCACAGTGTGGTGCCGTGCATCTTTTCATTTGGCTTTTTTGCTTTTAATTTGAAACCCTAAACCAGGCTTGAAATTCTAACAAGGAACCCTAACCCGGGCTTCAAACCATAATCATTGATTTTAAAACCCTACTTTGAAAACTTTAAAAACAAATTCCACACATTCATCCAGGATAGAAACCCTAATTTGAAACCCTATCCCTATCTTGAAACCCTAATTTGAAACTAATCCATGTTTGAAACCCGAACCACGTCTTAAACCTGAAATTTTAAACCCTACTTTGAATCCCAAATCCAATCTTGAATCCCTAATTTGAAAACCTAATTGACATATCTTGAAACCTTAATAATTACTTGAGTCCCTAAATAAAAACCCTAAATCAAGTTACTTTCAAAACCTAACCTTGTCTTGAAATCCTCATTTGAAACCCTACTTTGAACACAAACCTTGTCGTGAATCCCTACTTTGAAATTCCATCCCTAGCTCAAAACCATACTTTGAAACTCTAGGTTTCAAGGTAAAATGGATGAGCTAATAAATAAAGTAATAATTAATTATTTACTATTACGGTCTCACTCAAACTTGAAACCCTCATTTTAAACCCTAATCCAGGTTTAAAATCCTAATTTTCAAACCTACTTTGAAACTCTAACCCTAGCTCAAAACCCTAATCCAGGTTTGAAACCCTGACATTGTCTTGAAATTCTAATTCCAAGCCCTACTTTGAATCTCTAACCCAAGCTTGAACCCCTAATTTTAAAACCTAATTTGAAATCTCAACACTTGGTTGAAACCCTGCTGTGATAGCCCAACCATGACTTGAAACCCTAATTTGAAACCTTACTTTGAATCTCTTACCCAGGATGGAATCCAAAATTTGAAAACCTAATTTAAAACCCAATTTAAAAACCAAATCCTTGTTCATAACCCTATTTTGAAACCCTACTTTGAAACCCTGAATTAACCCAGGATGGAATTCCTAATTTAAAACCGTACTTTGAAAAAAAATCATATTTGAAGCACACTTGAACCACAGGATGAATTTGGTGTGAAAGAAAAAGGCCATCAGACATTAGGATCCCATAAAAAAAAAAAAGTCATCCAGAAGGGTGGAAGAAAGAAATGTTTTGGTTTTTTTTCTTGGCTCCTGTTAGCATGAATGAGTCACAATCAAGATGGCGGCTCGTCCTTTTGATTTCTTTCCCCACCGGGACGGATAATCGGCAGACGTGAGGCGTAAAAGCCGTCAATGGACATAAAAAGATGCGATAGAAACATGAATGGGATTTCCTCCTCGGGACGAGAAATGGTGTCACATCCTGCCACTGGGGCGACGCTCGCTAGCGACGCTCCTTTTGGAAGACGCATTGAGACGAAAGACGCGGGGAAAAAAGTCCACGGATGTGTCACTTGCTCAAAAGGGATCATGCTCGCAAATGGAGGCTGCACCTGTCATTATGTGCAATTCATAAGGGGTGCGCATTAGCTTTAATGTTTGAAACCCAAATTTGAAAGCCTTACACAAGATTAAAACCCTAATGCAGGCTTGAAACCCTAACTTCGAACCCTATCCCTGTCCAAAAACTCAAATTTGAAAGGTTAATTTGAAACCCTAACCTTG
Source organism: Phyllopteryx taeniolatus (assembly GCF_024500385.1). Taxonomy (NCBI): domain Eukaryota; kingdom Metazoa; phylum Chordata; class Actinopteri; order Syngnathiformes; family Syngnathidae; genus Phyllopteryx; species Phyllopteryx taeniolatus. Next base: position 16,125,800 of record NC_084518.1, read on the forward strand.
TCATGAAACCCTTAAAAAAAAAGCTTAAAATCCTAATGAAACTAACTAGAAACCCTTACCGTGTCTGGAAACTCTAATCAGAAACCCAAACTTGAAACCCTAATTTGAAAGCGTAACTTGAAATCCTAACCCAGGTTCAAAACTGCAATTTGAAATTGTTTTAAACCCTACTTTGAAGCCCTAATCGAGGCTTGAATCCCAAAATTGAAACCCTACTTCTATACCCAAACTTAAAACGCAAATTTGCAACCATAACCCTCACTTGAAACACTAATTAAAAACCCTAATTCTTGTTTCAAACCCTAAACCAAACTCGAAATTCTAATTAAAAACCCTAATCCTTGTTTAAACACTTTGAAACTGTAAGCCTCGCTTTGAAACCCTGATTTGAAACACTTACTGAAACCCTAATCCAGTTTTGAAACACTAATTTTAAATCCTACATTGAATCTCTAACCCAGGCTTGAAACCCATACCCATGTGTGAATCTCTAAATTGAAATCATAACCCGTGCTTGTAACCCTAGTTTTAAAAGCCTAACCCTGGCTTGAAGCCTGGCTAGAAATCCTAACTTAAAACCCCAACACAGGCTTGAAACCCTAATTCAGGAAAGCGTGCCTGCCTCCCAGGTGTGAAGGCTGCGTGACAGCATGAATATGAAGCAGAGTAGAGTAAGAGCGTAACAGTGGGTGTGAGGCAGCAAACATGCTCCGAAAACCTACAAAGAAAAAAAGTGGGTCACTGACAGGCTCGAGAATGAAGGAGACTTTAGAGACCCCCCCACCCCTTCTTCTCCTCTCACTTTTTCAGTGGGGTGTAAATAGATGAACGTGCTAACAAACGTCTGCGAGGAAGAAGACGTGACCCACTTATGGAAACCACTGCTTTAAAAATAAAAAAAACAACAAATACATGATTAATTGCTTGTGGGGTTAAAGGCATGCTGGCATCATATCTTCAAGATATCACCAACACTGTCTGATACATAACGGAAATACTTGACATAAAATATCAAATTTTTCCATTCTTAGGAAATGCCATCTGTTCCAGAACGCTGGTCAACAAATGTTCCCTTTGGAAATAGAAATAATAACTTAAATTTCTTCAAAGTGTCTTTGTGACTCTGTCACAGTTTGAAAATGTTTTACTAGCACTCATGTAGTATGGCGTATACTGTAACTGCCTTCAAACTTCAAATGTCATATGATTTTTCACCTCCGTGGGGCACTGTACTTACTACCCCCCTTTAGTGTGTGGATCAAGAAAAGTGCTTAAGGCCCAGTATACACCTAAAGACAATTGGCCCATTGTTGTGCCGATTATGCCTCTTCCCGACTAAGCATGTCAAACGCCAGACAATCTTAAATCTTTTAAGGTTATCCTATAAGATTGTCCTTACGTCTGATGTGTGTCAAGAGTGCATTCGTCCCATTTTCGATTCCGAAACACGTCAGGGCCGACAATCTTAAATAATGAATGTGTTCAATGTTTACGACGAAGTCTTCATGTGTGTGGGGGAGAGCCTACTTCTCCGACTTATGATGCCGTGAATTGTGACATGGAACGGAATATAGCCAATCAAGAAGCACCCTGACTCAATAAAACGAAACCACCGTAATATGAATAAAAACAAGCATGTCTTACCCTAAGTAGTTTTTTTGGGTAAAACCGGATTTCCCAGACAGCAAGATGTATTTTCCAAAGCAAGTTGTTTTTTGTGGACAACGCCATTTTACAAGGCTCCGGGCTCCGGCAACCTTCGGGAACGTTCGGTAAACATTGGCGCAAAGCCGGAAGCATTTCTTCTTCTTTGGTTATGTGAGCTTACACGTGATCGCGCAAGATTTCGAGGTTGGCATTTGAACAGAATCTTTATGTCTGTGTTGATATTATCGAAGCACACCACACAATAAAAACCTAAATGCCATTTTTTTTTATATCTTTACGTGTGGGGTCTGTGACAGATCAAAGATCTTTAAGATTTGAAGTCTTTATCTGTGTATCAGGCCTTAGCTAACTAGCTCACTCAATAACTAACAACCTAACTAACTAAACACTTAGCTATCTAAGAAAGTAAGTACCCAACTAATTAGCTCGCTAACTCGGTAATTCGCTATTTAGCAAAGTAACTAACCACTTAACTTGCAAGCTACAAGTACCCAACGACTTTGAAAGACAAGGTAAATAACTGAGTAACTACTTAGCTAGCTAGATAAGTAATGCAATAACTACTTAGCAGACTAACTACCTAGATAGCCAAGTAAGCGAGTAACTATTTAGCAAACTATTAGTAAGACATAACTAACAAACTGACTACTTAGCGAACTGACAAACTGACTAAATAACTAAGCTAACTAGTTAGCTTGCTTACTAATTTAACACTCAGCTATCTAAGTAAGTACCTAATTGGCTTGCGAACTTAGTAACTAATTGACTAAATATTTAGAAGGGTAACTAGTCACTAACTACCTAGTTAGCTAAATAGGTAAATAAGCAAGTTTCTATTTAGCAAGCTATCAGTACGAAAATTAACTTACTACTGGTGAACCAACTGACTAGCTTGCTAAGTAAGTAACTACTTAGCTAGCTACCTAAGTAAGAATCTAACTACTTAGCAAGCTTACTAACTGCTTAGCTAGAGAGCTAACAAGTTCCTAGTAAGTGACTAACCACTTAACTAGCTATCACACGTGGCTTTGAACGTGTGGTTGTGTTTGTCTGTGTTTGTTAATGAATGTGTGTATGTGTGTGTGTGTGTGAACGTTAACGTGTGTGTGTTAACACGTGAGTGCGCATTTCTGTGTGTATGTTAATGTGTATGTATGTGTGCGCATATACACATTAATGCATACTGCATAACAGCTATTAGTTATTGGAGCAAATACAGATGTTTTACACACACACACACACACATTTCTGTTCCTGTGGTCATCAGGTCACCATGGCGTTGCACAGCTGTTTCTACCAGACCATCATGAGATAGAACAGCTGTTGGCCAGCTAGCACACACAGACACACAGATTTTTTTGTATGGTAAACAAATAAAAAGTGTTTGTTTTGTATAGTCAATAAAGTTTACACAAGCACAAGCTTGAAACCCTACTTTGAAATGCTAACACAGACTTGAAAGTCTAATTTGAAATCCTAATGCAGGCTTTAAAACCTAACCCTGGTCTAAACCCCCAACTCTGGCTTGAATAACTAATTTGAAACGCTAAACTGGCCTTAAAACCCTAAATCTTGCTTAAAACCCTAACTCTGGATTGAGCCCTAACGTAAAAGTAGAGCTTAGAATGAATGCATGCATACACTCCTTGTTCATACTAAAAGTCCACCTGGAACAAATGTGTGTTTTGGGAGGTTTGTGTTTCCATATTGATTTGCACCTTACAACAAATGCTCTATCTTTTCGTGTGTGTCTGTGTGTGTGTGTGTGTGTGTGTCCTGGGGGTATGATGTTGCCATGTTTTGACAAGTGTCAACGGTTCCCCGCGGGCTACAAGCAAGCAGGCACATTTCCCCAGACGTGCTTGAAGCCACTTTGTACACACGTACACGCCGCACACACACACACACACACACACACACACACACACACAGGAAGTTGTTGGGCGGTCTCAGGATGCACACATGCTCCTTTTAAAGAAAAAACAAAAACAAAAAAAAAACAGTGCCAGTAAAAGTGTCGGCCACAAGAACCGAACTCTGCCTTCCTGTAAGTTTCCCGAACGGTCAAAGCTGCGAGGCGGTCGGCCTTCGAGGAAAAAGCTACAGCGGAGGATGAGCAATAAATAGACACGCGGCTCTCTATTTAACTTATGCGCGTGTGTGTGTGCGTGTGTAATAACAGGCTGTCAAGTGTTTGATTCCCACATAGGAACAGAGAAAGACACTCTCTCCTCACTGTTCACACACTCAACGCTGTGTCCCAATACTTCTGTCCCTATAGTGTAACTACAACAAGCCTTATCCTTGTTTGAAACACAAAATTTCAACTCTACTTTGAAATTCTATCCCAGGCTTGAAATCCAAATTCAACACAGTAACCCTTGCCTAAAACCCTAATTAAAAACCCAAACTGGAAACCCTAACCCTGGCTTGCAATTTGAACTATCAAGCCTATCTTGAAACCCTTATATGCACCCTAATCCATATTTGAAAGCTTAACTCCGGTTTGAAACCTTAACTCCCTAATTTGAAAAGCTAAATCCATTTTTACAACCAATGTTGAAACCCTATTCGTAAACTTGAATCTCTGTTTCAAACTCTAATTTGAAACCCTACTTTGAAATCCTAACCCTTGTTTTAAACCCTAATCTTAAACTCTTAACAAGAAACTCTTACAATAGTTTAAAACTGTAACATGAAACCCTAACCCTTGTCTGAAATCCTAACTTGAAACCCTCACAATAGCTTAAAACCCTAACTTGAAAGTAGAAGTGCAACGATTAACAGACAACTAGTCGAATATCTAATGAATCAATAACAATTTGTGATAATCGATTCATAGTTTAGAGACTTTAAAACTTTAACTTAAAATTGTCCAAATCCTCAGAATTTCCGCATCTCAACAGTAAACAGTAATACTTATTGTTATTATAATAATAAAGCAGACTGATTATATTTTTGCTCCATCAAAATAAGACATTTGCAAACATATTTTACTTTGGAAAACAATCAACTTTTGCCCATTTTCTGACTAACGTTATGGACCAAACCAGCAAGTGAATCCTAATCAATTTATGTTTGTGAATTTTCTGCACTGTCAATTTGAAAATGTTTCTTATTTTTAATAAAAGAATGGACATTAAAAAAAAAAGGTTTTTAATCCAATTCATCGAAAAAATAAATCGACAGATTCATCCATTATTAAAATAATTGTTAGTTGCAGCCCGATTTGAAAATGTACTTTGAAACCTTAACCCAGTCTTAAAACCCTAATCGTTGTTTGAAATCTTCATTTGAAACCACAACTTTGAAACACTCACCCCCTAACATTTGCCCCCCTACATAACCTTCAGTTCTTCTTTAATAAGGTTATGCGACTTAAAGCCAATCTGCTGTTGCGGAAACCTCCACCTTCCAATTGCGTGAATGACTCGAGTCTTCTGCCCCATACTCTTCATCACCGTATCTCCGTAACTTCTCAGGCGTAATGGATCTCTTGTTTTAAACACCCTCGGCAGGTGTTTGTGTGTGTGCATGTGTTATTTTAATTACTAGCTCGTGTGGCTGTGGAGTTTTCCATTGTATGCCTGATGGGTCTATGTGGTTGTTTCAAATACACAATGTGTAATCATCTTTGTTTCATGGTTAGTTTGACAGCAAGCTCCAACTGCTAGTGGTAATAAACAGCTGAATGCCTCTTTTTTGTTGACGAATATTTACTAATTATGCAGTGGACCCTCGGTAATCGCACGGAATAGGGAGCAGGCCAGACCGCCAATGGTGAAAATTCCCAGATAATTGACGGTCATTATAATTGCATTGGAAAAAAATGAATAAATCAAATTAGTGTTTTGTTTTCTAACCCAAAAAAGGATGCCAAGGCATTGCTGGAAGAAGCTAGACTTTAGCTTAGTTGATCTTAGCTTAGCAACTGCTAATTGCTTTCACCACGAGATAAAAGTTTCCAAAGAGCAGATGAGTTATTTTTGTAAAGTACGACAAACTTTGTCTCCTTCAACTGGGAGGAATTTGCAAGCCACAAAGCGTCCTTCGGAGCGACCATTTTTTCCGCCAGGGTAGTCATTTGAGAGTCCTCGGGGATCGCTTGAGGCGACCGCTCATGGCGACTGCTCACTGCGACCGCTCATGCAACCTGCCACTTTGTCCGACCGCACTGTGGCGTCCGTTCCAGCGGTTGGTTTAGCCGCGCTGGTGTCAAGAGATGAATGTGTTGACTTTGGACACACCGGGCTAGTTCAATTTAACACACAGAGAGTTAATGTGTGCTTGAAACCCTTATTTGAAACCTTAACCCAGGCTTGAAACCCCAATTTGAAACACTAACCCAGACTTGAAACCCTAATTTGAAACACTAATCCAGGCTTGAAACCCTCATTTTTAAAACTAACCCAGGCTTCAAATCTTAACTTGGAAACAATAACCCAGATTTAAAACCCTAATTTTAAAGGTTTACCCAGGATAATACCGTAATTCCAAACCCTAACCCTTGTTTGAAACCCTAAACCACGTCTGAAATCCTGACCCAGGCTTGAAACCCTTACTCTTGTCTTGAAACCCTAATTTGAAACCCAAATCCAGTCTTAAAACACTAATTTGAAACGCCATTACTGTGTTAAAACCCTAACCATGACTTTAAACCGAAATCTTTGTTTTGAACTCTAACGTAGGCTTAAAACTGTAATTAGAACCCTATTTCTAGCTGCAAACCCTAATTAAAAAAACCCTAACCTGTGTTTGGAACCCTCACCAAGGCCTAAAACCCAGATTTGGAACCCTAATCCTGGTTTAAAACCCTAATTAAAATCCCTAATGCTTGTTTGGAAACCCTAACCAAGTCTTAGAACCCCACTTTGAAACCCAAACCTTGGATTGAAACCCTAAATTGCAACGCTAACCAAGGCTAGAAACCCTTACCTAGGCTTGAAACCCTAAACCAATTTTGAAGCCTTAACTCAGTTTTAAAACCCTAATTTGAAACACCAAACATGGCTTCAAACCCTAATTAGAAGCCTTAATTCTGGCTTCAAAGCTTAATTACAAGCAGTAATACTTGTTAGGAACCCTGACCAAGGCTTAAAACCCAAATTTTAAACCCTAACCTTGTCTTGAAGACCTAAACTGAAACCTTAAGCAAGCCGTGAAACCGTAATTTCTAATCATAACTCTAGTTTGAAACCCTAACTCAGTCTTAAAACCCTAGTTTAAAACCCTATGCCCGCTTCAAATCGTTATTTGAAATCGTAACTCTGGCTTGAAAGCCTTGAAAATGATTAATCATGTGAGTGTTCCTCACCTCTGAATGCTTCTTGTGCTGATGTCGTACCCACGTGATGCTGGTTCCCGCGTTCTTGGATGACCTGGACCACGATGTCACCTGACCTGCAACAATCACAATGACAAAAATCAATACATATATGAACTAATGCCAGGAATAAGGATAAATAAGGCCACAATACACACGCTATCCTTTTGTTCACAAGCGACAAACATAATGCTGCTAACTATCTTCTAGCACGAAAAGCTAACCTAGGAGTCTACATCTTCACTTAGTGCCGATTCTTGGCAAACATGACAAACAAACAGATGAGCTCAAAAGCCCGAAGGCAATTATAGAACATTCAAATAAATCGAAATTTTTTTGTTCACAAAAAGCAACTTTCAACTCAACTTACCAAAATAAAAGCTGTAACAGCGCTAAATGAGTCACAGACTACCAACATTGGTCCTATGTTCCAAAAAGCTACTGGCTTGAGTGTTCTGTAACACCAACAAACAACAATAGAGTAAAAACATTAAGTATCAACCTACCAAAGTAAAAGCGGTAACAGCGCTAAAAAAGTCATAGAAGATTCTTTGTTCACAAAAAGCTACTTGCTGAGCATCCTATCAAGCCACCTACGATGAAGTAAAAACAGGAAGTAGTAACCTACAAAAATAAAATCCGTGACAGCTCTCAACCACTTCCCTTTGTCCCTTTGTTTACAAAAAGCTTGTGGCTGAGATTCCTCCCAAGCATATGGTAGCTAACCGGTAGCTAGCACAACAAGCTAACGTAGCAGTCTGCAGGTTTAATCGGTGCTGATTACTATTAACGTGAAAACGGACGAGCTCCAACGCACCTCACTAGTCACAGGGGATTAAAATCAAAGTTGTTTGTTCACAAAAAAAGCTACTCGGAAATAGACACATATTTGCCGTACGGAGGCCGTGTGTGTGCGTGATGATAAGTCTGTTCAGACTTCACACGTATAACTAGGGTGGTTGCAGCAGTGGAGTAAAATATGTTGAGTGGGAGGCATCACACACACACACACAGAGGCTGCTAATGATCACCCACACACACTCTGCCTCCATTAAAGTCACTGTCTCCTCTTTTCAGAATCGCACATTCCAGTTGAAAATAATCCTCCACTCGTCGATGCTGTCAAAGTGTGACCCTTGCACACTGTGTAATGTGTGTAGCATAAACCCATAACTGAAGCGCGTGTATATACAGTTAGTGTGTGTGTAAGTGATTATTGTCGTTCTTGAGCTCCATCACAACACAGCTGTCGTCAAGATGTGTGTGCACGCAGTAAAAAAAAATTTTGCAAGAGGAGCGCACATGCAATTCAAGTCATGTATTCAGATGAACACAAACAGTTGTATTTTTTTTATTACAATAAAAAAATCATAATAAAAATCATTTGAATGGCTAAAGACTTTTGTCAATAAAAAAACTATTACAATAAAAGACTACACTAAAGTAATCATTACGTCAAACATTTTAACAAGTACTAAAGTAAAATTTTATATTTAAATGAAAACAAAAAACTATGCAATTAAAATAATAATGATCTTAATTAATTTCAACATTAATTTTTTTAAAAGGTGCTGAAATTAAAAAAAAACATTTAAAGATAAACAAAACAAAATAATTACAAATTGTAAAAAATATATTTCCTAATTAATATTAAAATTATGCAAAAACATTAATACACAAGTCATTTAAAACATTTTAAAAAGGACCCCAAAAATAAAGAAAAAAACCTATCAGTAAATAAATAAATAATAGTATTTTTAAAAATACAATCAGAATGGCTATAGTTTAATGGCTGTGTGTTCAGGAACGTTTTCAAAAGCACTACTACATAACAAAAATGGATGTACAAAATGAAGGTAAAAAGATTAAAAATTGAATAAAAACATTGTAAGGAAAATAAAAATGTTTAACAATTACCTTCCACAAAATAAACAAAAGCAACAATCCTAAAATTGGACAAATTTGGAGAAAAATAATTAAATTAATAATTAACACTTTAAAAAATGTAAACAGTTGAAAAAATACAAAGAAACCAAAATACACTTGTGATGTTTTGTATATCGTGTCACGGCTGTGTGTTCAGACAGAAACTTAAATGCCAAGTATGGCTATTTACTGTATGCCATGCGGCCATCTGTTTGGCCACCCTATTTTACATCCCGAAAAAAACAAACTTACTGTCGGTGGTGTCCGAGTCGTTGCTGCTGGTGGAGTATTTCCTCCTCTTAGTCTCGCTCTCCATCTACCACAACACCACCAAGATAGAGAGGAAGAGACAAAAAACATCGGTGAGAAGATGTCCATCACGAAAACACAACAAATTAACTTATTCGTGGGAGACTGACAGCATGTTGCTATATGTTAAATAGGGAGGCACTGATACCAATATTGGGGCCAATATTGTATGTATATTGACGGCTGTTACGGACGAAACCAGTAAATGAATCATAATAAATTTGTTTGTGCATTCGTTGCACTGTTAACTTGAAATCATGTCCTATTTTTGATAAAGGGATGGAAATAAAAAAATGTTTGTTCCCGATTTATTGATCAATCAAAAAAATAAAAGATCAATTGTGAAAATAATCATTAGTTTCAGCACTAACATGGTTGTTTTAAATATACAAGGTGTAATTCTCTTTATTTGATGTTTAGTTTAACAGTAAACTTCAACTGGGAGTGGCATTAAACAGCTTGAAGTCTCGTTTTTGATGAATGGCTCCATATTTGCCAAACTGATGTCTATTGTTAAGTGCGTTGAGCCGAGATCACTGCCACCATACAGCGCTTGTATCTCAAGTCTGCACTCGCAAGTCAAAGCAAAAAAGATCGGCTGAAAAACATTGATGATTGCACATAATGTATGTAATATGTGGAACATTACTGCACAGTGCCCAGGAACATACATAAAGTAAACAAACAAACAAACAAACACACCCACTAGGTAAGAGCTAGGGTCGTCATAGGATACTGACAATTGCATCCATGATAAGCACACATTAAGTAAGTACCGGCAGATGCACAAACAGCTACACAACACAAGCTGTTTGCCTGTGAACACACACACATCTCTACACACACACACACAGATGAGGTAGAGGTCAGTCAGTTTGATAGAGAATCTTTGCATATAAATTGCTTCATAACACTAGTGCAGCTTGAGTGTGTGTGTGTGTGTGTGTGTGTGTGTGTGTGTGTCCTCTTGCCTTGCCATCCTTGTTTTCACCTTCACCTGTCCCTCATCTCTCACTCTTAAACAGGATAAGGAAAAGAAGTATTGGGACACGGCCCACCCACCAAGGCATGCTCAGATGAGTGGGGTGGAAAAACATGAAGCAGTCTTGAAAGCTTACTTTCAAACCCTAACCCCAACTTGAAACCCTAATTTGAAAGCCTAAACTAACTTGAAACCATAAACCCTGTTTGGAACCCAAATTTGAAACCTTAACCCTTGCAAAGGTGCAACAGTGAATCGATTAATCGACAACTAATCGATTATATAATGAATTAATTATCAAGCTAACCCCTTGTTTGAAATGCTAATCATGGCTTGAAACCAGACCAGATAAACAGAAATGTACACCGTGTACATTCCATCATGACGCACCACCAAGCCCCTCCCTTTCCCTTCCCTTTCCTCTTCGTCCTCCTCCTCCTCATCCTCAGCACGTCAGTGCACCATGTGGTGGTCCTTACCCCCTTTTTCAACCAATCACGCTCCAGCACACACATACACACGCACACACATGTACATTGTATGTACACGTGAGTCACGTGATGATGGAGGGATGATGGAAGAAAAGATGAAGGCTTATAAACAACACCCCGCCACATAGGACCCTCAAGGGGCAGTGAAGATATGAAACACACGCACACACATCATGACTCATCTCCTGTTTCATACCCAGCGGGAGGAGGGTGTGTGTGTGTGTGTGTGTCTGTGTGTGTGTGTGTACGTGTGAGCGTTTGAAGAGTGGGTGCGTGAATTTGTGTGTGTGATGATGGGAAAAGGGGGTTGTGGTGGTAGATGGGGGGGCTCGTGTCACAAATGGGAACATTTAACAAGCCTCCAGACGATTGTGCTTTAATTGATTCAAGAGTGCGCTTTACTGTAGAAGAAATGTAACAGCGCAGACCTCCCCCAAGGCACAACAATCCTCATTTGGATGAGCATCGAAATGTCTGCATTTTATCGTTAACTTTCATGCATTACTCACTGAAGCCTTAATCCTGGCTTGAAACCCTACTTTAAAACCATACATTTTACTTACACTCCTAACTTGTAGCCATAACACAGGTATAAAACCCTATTTTGAAACCGTAATCCTCAAACCCTAGCTCTGGTTTGAAACCCCAAACTAGACTTGAAACACTACTGTGGAAGCTTAATCCTGGCTTGAAGCCCTAACCAGAGTTTTAAAACGTGACCCTTGCTTATAACCCTCATTTGAAACCCAATCCCTTCTTTGAAAGGCAAATTTGAAACCCTGCCCCTTTTTTTTGCAACATCAAACCAGGCTTGAACATTTAACCCTAGCTTGAAACTCCAATTTAAAACCATAACCTTTTTCTGAAACCCAAACCCAGGCTTGAAACCCTTCTTAGAAACCCTTACCCTTGTTTGAAACCCTAACACTGCATTAAAACCCAAATCCTGCCTTGAAACCCTACTTTCAAACCCTAACCTGGTGCCACCAAAGAACCACACATGGCCTACCAAGCCAAATGTTGCCCACTTCTGCTTTGCCTTCACACACCCTTGCTCTGTATTAACTACCAAAACCATGCATTCCAATCCATTGGTCATTTTGGCTGCTGTCGCTCTGTTGACGTGGAAAAGGTGCTGCAGTCACTTCCACAGAAGAACCGGAGGTAAACACCCACCAGCCTCCCCACAACAACACCACCCTCTCTCCTCCTCTTCCTCCTCTTCCTCTTCCTCCAAAGCCTGCTAGATCTGCACAGCACGAAGAAGCAGCAGGAGGAGGTGGTGCGGGTAGAGGGGTTGCTCTAATTCCTAGCTTTTGTGTGTGCGTGTATGTGTGTGCGCGCGCGCGCGTGTCGTAGTGTGTGTGGTGGCGTGCTCTGCCTTCCTAAAAGCAAAACTGCACCGCCAGCCCCTCCCTCCTCTGTGCATAAGAACCTGCAATTCCTCCGAGGGCTGTGAAGGTGCACTTCTCAAACACCCACTACCGCTCCCTCAAATGCGCATGCTCACCGCATCCGGTTCACTACCAGCAAGTTTGTGTCGCACGCCACTGCGAATCGTGCACAATTTGTTGCCATTTTCGCACCCTCCACCACCCAGAGACACTTGCCACCGCGCGCCTGCGCACTACTGGACATGTGCGTTTCCTATTTAACCGTGTAACTTCCATCATGCACACACGGAGGATGCCAACAGACCCACAAAGTGGACCGCAACCGTTTTCATGACGTCACTATGAGTACTTTAATATTATATCAACTGTAATTTATAACAAAGTGCCGCATCGGAACTACTAAAGCGCAAATCGAACCGCTTCTCATATCATTGTATGCATTTGCTATTATAATATTAATTATTATGTAATTTAATAAAAAAGGGGGTGTTTACCTTGTTCTGCGGCGGGGTTCCGACGCGCCTGCGTACTACCAACATGTGCATTTCCTCTTTAAACGTGTTATTTCCATCACACACACGTACTACGGATGCCAAAGTGCTGCATCAGAACCACCAAACTCACTGTATTCATATACTGTAATACTAATTGTAATATAATTTCATGATAACGGGGTGTTTACCTTGTTCTGCTGGGGAGGGGGTCCCACCGATTAGGAGACCATCGGGATCCAAGCACATGTAAATGTTGTTCCTCTGGGTTAACTTCCACGTTGGGTTGACAGGACCCTTCCCCCTCCCACCCACCTTGACAGCTTAAAAAAAAAAGCACACAACAACAAGAATTCCAAAGAAAATCCACCCCCAAAAAAATGAGGGGGAAAAAAGTGCGATGGAGGAGCTTCGGGTCACGGAGCCGAGGGGCCGGGGTGTCGCCGAAGCCGCCTTTCAGTGCGCGACGAGCGGCTTGCGGCGCGCGACATGCCGCTCACTGGAAAAAAGCATGTCGCATTTTTTATTTTTTTGATTTTTTTTTTTTGCACGAAAACACACCAGCGTCCCAAAATGGATTGGGAAAAAATGGATGTCCTCCAAAAGATTACAATCCAGTTTGTTTCGCAATCGTCCACCTCTCTTCTTCTTCTTCTTCTTCTTCCAAAACACACTACCAGGCTGCTACCACCTCCTCCTCGTCCCTCTCTGGCCGGGCCGCACGGTGCTGGACGCGGCTGTGCACAAGACAAACGTCCCCCTCCGTCCGGCAGACCTGCACGCTCCTCCTTAAAAAAAGAGAGAGACTAAACAAATGTTGAGGAGGAATGGAGCAGGGGAACCTCTGCTTGAAAACTCTTTTGGCGCCATATTTATGGCGTACTTTGAATTGGGCAGCACGGTTGTTGCACTTCCTCGTCACGCCGAGGCTGAGGTGCGAGCGCGACCTACTGGAAAGCGACGGTACTTCCAGTCAAGTACGTCATACTGTATAGTGGAACAAAATGTTCCATATTTGTCATATATAATCCATGTATAATTGTTAGAATTATATATTTTTACAGTAAAAATCTATTCATGCCTACTAAAAAATACATATTTGTTCGTATATTTCCTAACATTTTTCCTTGTCGTAATTATTTGCTACGTGTCCATTTGTGCCATTCAAAATTATAAATTGTCCATGTTTATTGTATTAGTATTTTTACTATTTATGTTTATTTTTAAGCTAGGTTCTATAACCAAATACAGAGCATAAATAAAATATTGCATAATAATGTAGTTGCAAAAATGTGTACACCCTCATAACTGGGGACGTGGATGTGTTTAGAATTAACCAGTCCCTTTCAAGCTCATGTTAAATGGGAGTCAGCACACACCTGTCCCCATTTAAAGTGCCTCTGATTAACCCTAAATAAAGTTCAGATGTTATAGTAGGGTTTTCCTGACTTTTTTTCTTTTTGCTTAACTTGCTTTAGTTACTTCTAACAGTTGCTTATTTACCATTACGGTTACTTAGTTACAGTTACTCACTTACAAACTGGGGATTTGGCTGTGTTCAGAATGAACCAGTCACATTCAAACTCATGTTAAATGGATGGCAGCACACGCCAGCCAATATTTAAAGTGCCTTTGATTAACCTCAAATTAAGTTCAGATGTTCTTTTCCTGACTTATTTGCTTACTTTACATTGCCTTGATTACTTAGTTACAGGTGTGGCTGTGTTCAGAATTAACCAATCACATTCAAACTCATTTAACGGGAGTTAACACACACCTGCCACTATTTAAAGTGCTTTTGACTATCCACAAATAAAGTTCAGATGTTTTAGTAAGCTTTTCCTTTTTTTTTGGGGGGGGGGGGGGGTTCCTTGAGTTACAGCTACTTAGTTGCAGTTACTCAAGTTACAAATTCGGGATGTGGCTGTGTTCAGAATTAACATATAGCAAATTCAAATTCATGCTAAAGTGGAGTCAGACACACGCGCCACCATTTAAAGTGCCTCTGAATAACCCTAACTAAAGATCAGCTTCTTTAGTAGGCTTTTCCTGACATTTTTTCCTGCTGTGGAAACTTTCTGGGAACCATGTCTTGTGTTGTAAAATGTGACTACACAAATATCCAGAAAAGCCCACTAGAACATCTGAACTTTATTTGGGGTTAATTAGAGGCATGATTTTAAAATTGATTTCAAAGTTAACTTTAATTATAGTTCATTGTGGAAAAGATTGTGAAATTACTAATCTTTTCTTTTCTCTTTTTTTTAATACCACAAAAACCTGGCATTTGAACAGGGGTGTGGAGACTTTTTATATCCACAGTATGTATGCCCTCCCACAGTCCTCTAAGGTTTTGCAGTCACAATGACGTGTTACATTAGAAATATGTAATGTGTTAATTTTATGTCCATATTTCACCTTGGGAAAGGCCAAAGCTGGACAAGCATCCAATCAGATTGCTCCGATGACATCCGCCATGCTGGTATGCTATGATGTATTTACCGTCGCTCTCGTCCTTGGCACCCTACAAAATATTAGGAACAGCTGTGATGATGCAGAGAAAATCTCAGGAGATCTCAGCTCAGCAAGTGCAATGATTAACACCACAAGAATGCTTAGATTTTTTGGGGGGCTTTTTTTTTTTTTTGTAGCACACAAAGTCATTTTAGCAAATGCGCTTAAAAAACAACATTTCAAGCTGTACGATATAAAGGTCCACTTGGTGATAGCATTGCCCTGCAAACACCTTCCTGTCAGGCATCTTCGGAGTGTGAGTAGTTTTGTTTTATTTTTTTATTTGACAATGGTTAACTGTGTAATGGCTTTTTAGTTTTTGCAATAATACAACAAAATGGCGGCAAGGCGGCCGACTGGTTAGCACATCTGGCTCACATTTCTGAGGACCGGGGTTCAAATCCCAATCCCAATCCCAAATCCCGAATGGTTGTTTGTTTATATGTGCCCTGCGATTGGCTGGGGACCAGTTCAGGGTGTACCCCGCCTCTCGCCCGAAGATAGCTGGGATAGGCTCCAGCACGCCCCCGACCCTAGTGAGGATAAGGGGTATGAAAAATGGATGGATGGACAACAACAAAAACAACAATAATAATAATAATTATGGAATGCTGAAGCCTATCCCAGCTGACTATGGTCACGAGGCGGGTTACACCTGAATTGGTCGCCAGCCAATCACACGGCATATATAGTAAACAAACAACCATTTCGCACTCACATTTACACTTATGGGCAATTTAGAGTCTTCAATTAAACTACAATGTTAGTTTTTGGGATGTGGGAGGAAACCGGAGTCAACCCATACAGGCACGGGGGGAGAACATGCATACTCCACACAGGCAAGGCTGGATTTGAACTCGGCTGCTCAGAACTGTGAGGCAGATGTGCTAACCAGTCGGACATTATTTTAAAGATTTTTAAAAAAATTATTCATTGTATAAGTATACCTCCCCCTCCTTTCACTTTTTTACATATATATATATATATATATATATATATATATATATATATATATATATATATATATATATCATCTACCCAGCCATTTTTTATTTTATATTGGAAATGTTATATATTATTTTATTAAATATACATTAGTGGATTTTGATCTATATATACTACTGACAAAAAAAATGATGATATTGGGCTTTCGGGTGACATTTTAGAAGGAACATAAAATGCACCGAAAGAGCAGTACTTACACCCACCAGTGTGTGTTGCTGTGTCCCAACGTGCATGGTGGAAAACAACATCTTGGTTACGCTTGCCCAAACCGGATACCGCCTTCCTTTCCGCCGACTGTGTGTACTCGAGTTTCGAGCTTCTTAAAACCGCATGAGGGAGCAGGAAGATGTCCTCCGCGGACGTCAACGATTTTATCCGGCAAAACCGTGCCGTGGCCGACCAAGTGGAGACGTTCCGGGGACACTGGGAGAGCGACAAGCATTGGGTGCCCAGGAGGGAATTCATACTGCGGAATATGAGCGAGTTCGAGAGCGAGCTGCAAATGGACCAGCTGCTTTCGCTGTCGATGGTGTGGGCCAACAACGTATTCCTCGGCTGCCGGTATACAAAAATAACGTTAGAACTCTATCGACAATACAATAGTATTCCGTAGTTATGCGGATTATATTATATACTATTTCGCTTGTTGAACATAACGAGTCGGCGTTTTGGACCGGTTTACGAATGTTTGTTAGTCTTTAAACAATTATCGTCTTTAAACAGTCTTTTTTTTTTTTTTAAACAAATGCAACCCTTTAATGGTTTATAAATTAAGACTAAGATATTAAATATGTTCCAACATGCTTCACTCTTCTTTCTTTGGGCCACTTCCACATTGACTATTTATTATAAGGGGGAGTAGTCTTCTTCGTGGTCCACCACCGTAACGACGCCACGTCCTGGACTCCCTACTGCCCCCTGATTGGCGCCAGAATTCCAATCAATAATGAATAACAAATCAACTACAGAATTGAAAATAATTAGGGAATTTTTGGAATGTGTTTTGTGGCAGTCATCATGAAGCTCCTTGACATAAAAATTATTGAGTTAAGGGTTGTTGTGTATGTTTTATGGAAGGTACAACAAAGTTCCTGGACATAAAAATGACTACCTAAAATAATGAATACATCCATCCATCTTCCGAGCCGCTTCTCCTCACTAGGGTCACGGGCGTGCTGGAGCCTATCCCAGCTATCATCGGGCAGGAGGCTGGGTACACCCTGAACTGGTTGCCAGCCAATCGCAGGGCACATACAAACAACCATTTGCACACACATTCACACCTACGGGCAATTTAGTCTCCAATTAATGCATGTTTTGGGATGTGGGAGGAAACCGGAATGCCCGGAGAAAACCCACGCAGGCACGGGGAGAACATGCAAACTCCACACAGGCGGGGCCAGGGATTGAACACCGGTATAATGAATACAATTGTTTTTTAAATTGTTTTTGTGTGGGAAGAGCATGAAGCTTATGTACTTTAAATAATGAATTTTAAAAAGTAATTTGAATGTTGTTTTTTTTTCATTTTGTGGCATGTGCAGCACAAAGATGGGCCAGATAATACTTAAAATGAGGGTTTGCTGTGTTTTGTGGCAGGCATCGCGCCTCTGGACAGAAAACAACAAATACATCCATGAATTAAATTGAGTATTTTTTTTTCTGAGGTAAGGTATAGCACAGAGCTCCTGGACAAAGTGAAGGAAATGGCCGAGGGCATTGAGGTGGAGGACGCACCCGTCTTCAAGACAAGAGATGAGATCATAAAGCAGCAGCAGGTACAATCCAGTATGCATATTAAAATACTAAATATATTATGTAAAATATCCAATGACTCGAGTGTTCTTGTGATTTATAGGGCAGATGATGGATTCCTCTTCTTACTCTTGGGAATATACAGGCTGTGCTTGTGTGACCACGTTTATGTGCATTCTCATCAATAGACTTTTTTTTTTTAATGAATCAATGTATGATGTCAGCAATGTGGGCGTTTTACAGTGTTTTATAGTGTCATTTTTAAATAAATGAAAGATGATTCAGCAGTCTCATCTCTTTAGTTCAAAGTAAGATGCCTGCTCAGTAATGAGCGGAACCAGGGATGGACACACCCACTCAGAAAAAAGGGAGTGCCCCCCCCTTTTTTTTCTTGGGGAAAAATGTGACTCATAACTGGGATGTTTTTGAGAAAATACAAAACTACAACTAGTCATGCACAACTTCTTTTTTTTTTTGGTGGATAAAATATATCATTGTGGTAAGATTAACTTTTCTCAAATGTTTTGTGTAGTTTTTAACTAATTTGATGTAAAATACAATTATTTTGCCAGACTTTGTTCTCATTGCAATTTTTCCTACAACTTAATTCTCACACATTTAGTTTTATTACTGTAAGAACTCAACCCTTGCATCCACTTTATCTAGCTTGTCTTCATGAGGGTGTAAAAACAAAATTCATTTCGCTACACGAGCACGTCAAGCAAACGCACCCAAGCCGTCTGAAAAAAAATTTATTACGTTTTTTATACCGTATATTGTTATAAGTATACCTCTTTCTTTGACAAATGTAACACATCCCTTCTGCTCATTCTGAACAAATCCTACATACATGATGCCACAAGGCCAGTCTTTTTCTTTTTGTTGTCTTTTTCATTTGGATATAGGAAGTGACAGCTTTTTTAGTATTTCAGTCTTTTTACATCCGACAATGTCCAAGAAGAAATTTCCCTCCTGAATACAAACTGTGCCTGACTCACCGCACTTTGTCCTTCGACGCGCTGCTTCTTCTATGTCGGGGGAGGAAAAACCTCCGCCATCGTGAGACTAATCTTAAAATAATAGATTGTTCTTTAGAGATTCAAAAAAGAAGACTATATCCAATCAAAAGGCTTTTTTGAAAAACCCCGTTAGGGAGGGAAAAGAAAGAATACAAAAATTAAAAGTTTTGGTCATGAAACTGCCATTTCCAAACAAACCAAGCAGCAGCACAGTGACAGCTTACCAATCAAACAAAATACCCACAGATATATTACAAGTTCTGTTAGCAATAACTTATTTCACAACATGCAATTATAAAAATTCTAATTAAAAGAAAACAAAAACGATTCCTCCTCACTCCCTTGATATAATGTCCGCAGTTCTTTCTTTTTTTTTTTTTTGCAGAGTGGCACTTGTTGAGTTCTTGTGATATGCGCATCTCCACACGCGTGCGCACACACACACACACACACGAGGTAAAATGAACGAGTGGGAGTGGGAAGAAGTGAGGGTTTGGGTCTCACACGTCCACCCAGCTCTGCTCCACAATGGCTGTCACTCGTTTCTCGTATTCACGCTTGTTCTCCTGGTAGAGCTGCGCCGCCTGACTGTTGGCCGGGCTGTTGGGGTTGGGCTCGTCGAGCAACGACTTGGGAAGGGAAAAAAAATTTGATTAGTTCATTAGCGTGGGAGAAGGCGGTCAAGGCCCGTCATTTTCTTGTGGCCCACTAAAGCAACAAAAGGTGTCTACTTTAAGGTTCTTTGTATTTTTCTTCTCATTTTGGTGTAAAATCAGTAGCAAAATCACAAATTGTCTTCACTTTTCATTGTATTTTTCACCAAATCCCTTCAACATAAATTGAACAATAGTATTTGCTTGTCACTATTTTCCATGACTTCTGATTTAAAATTCAATGTCAAAAATACAGTGGTGCCTGGAGATGTTGAGTTTAATTTGTTTTGACTGTGCTTGTAACTCAAATCATCTGTTCCCGTTGAAACAAATGGAAATACCATTAATAGGTCCGAGCCTGTCCAAAATAAACCTTTTTTTTTTTTTTAAACGTATGTAATAATACAACTAAGAGTAACAGCTAACATTGAAGATATGAAAAAAAAAACATTGATTTGTTTCATATTGTGATATATAACATTGATGAGAAAATTGAGATTAGGATTTTTAGTGAGGTTAGTACACAGTGGGTCATACATGCAAATTTACTAATAAGTGGCATTTATTTTGGTGTTTTGTTTCCTTTTGTTTCCTCATTTGTGGTTTCGGCCAAGACTTTATATTTCGGTACATCACTAATCTAAACAACAGTTGAGCATCATGATTAATTCATTGTGTGCCTTGGCCAACAGGGTCCAGTATAATGTACATGGAAACATGAAGAAGATGCTCACAACTGCTCAGCAAATTGCAGTAATTAGTCATTTTTCACTGATCACAAAGAATATATGCCTGTGAGTATTACTGTATTGTCTGTCCACATGTTTCTGCAAAGTTTTAAAAATTAATTAAAAAAATAAACATGCGATGGTTCAAAACTTGTACGTTGGGGCACTCGTAAGTCAAGGTACCACTGTATATGATTTTTACAGTCATTACATTAGTTTGAGGGAAAGCACAACTATGATGTGGCCTGCAATGAAAATGGGTGCGACACCCCTGAATTAGTCGGTCGGTGTGTCTGATGGAGGACAGCACCCACCTGGATGGAGGTGAGTATGGACGAGACGTCATACGTGGGGCTCCAGCGGTTCTGGAGGATATCTAAACATATACTGCCATCTGCGTACACTATAGGAACACAGCAACAAAAAAACCACAACTTTTCACAACGCAGGTGTTATAATGGGAGAAAAAAGTTATTATTCTAGAAAATTCAAGAATGAAGTCATATAGTATGTTTTTAGAAAAATAGCACAATGTTGTGGTTTAAAAAAAAAACAATTCTTACGAGAATAAAATCATCATTCTTTAAGAAAAAAGTCCCAATCTTATGAGGAAACAGTTATATTTCTCGTGACAAAAAAAATCGTAATGAGAATAAAGTCGTAGATTTGAGAAAAAAGGTGTGATTTTATGTCAATACAGTCACACCCGTTAGAAAAAAAATTGTCATATCATATTGGCCAAAAACCTGAGAGAAAAAAGTCATCTTTCGAGAACAGTCTTTTTTTTTCAAGAAAACTTTACATTTAGGGATAAAGTTTAATACTTTTTTATTTAAGTAAAAGTTGTAGTCTTGTAGTCAAGAATAAAGGTGCCGTTTTCTGAGCATAAAGTGCCATTTTGGAGGGGAAAAGGCCATATTTTGAGGAAAAAAGGCAGACTACGTAAAGAAAAAAATAAGAATGAAAAAAGTTCTTTTAACTAGTGAATTACAAAATACATTTAATAAAAATACTTAATGTGTTGAGCATCATCTTACCATTGGGGTGAAACATTCTGGAGACAAAGCGAACCGTGGGAGGCTTGTTAGGGTACTCCTCTGAAAACTCGATCAGAAGCTTAAACGTTCCTGCAGAGACATACAAGATTTGAAATTTTTCTTTCCAATACAGACATTATTGATAGAGAAAAAGTCAAGAGAAAAGCTGCAATTTAGTTAAGTCATAATTTTCAATAATTATTATCATGAATGAAAGAAGTCAGAATCTATCGAGAATAAAGTTGACATTTTTCAGAAAGAAAAACACGGCAAAGAGACAAAAGTTGTATTTTTCCAATAATTATTATTTTTTTTAAATTAAAACAGTCAGTCTTACTAGACAAAAAAAAAGTTAAAAAAGAAAATCACAATCTTATGAGTATTAAGTTGTAATCTTACCAGTTTAAAGTAATATTTTTTCCCAAAATAATTTATTTCGTAAAAAGTCAGTTTGATGACAAAAAAATATTTTATTGTGAAAAAAGTCAATCTTTACAGGAATAAAGCCATACTTTTCAGGGGAGAAAACTCAATCTTACAAGAATAAAGTCAAATTTTATTGTGAAAAGTTTTACGGGAACAAAAATTTTACTTTAAGAGAAAAGTGGTAATCTTACAAGAATAATTGAGCCACTGAGAACTAGTGTGGGCTAACTCCAGTTTTCATTTTGTGGGACAGTGACTTTTATAAATGCCGCCCAAAGGCGGCCATTAAAGGTTTAATTCAACAGTGGTCTAAGTCCAAACATCTGTCAAATCTATCAATACTTCATGAAAGATAAATAACACACCCAAGCCCAAAAAAAGGTGTTGAGAGCAACAATGGACTGCCCATTACATGTAAAAATTGGAACCTAACCTTGATTCAGACCAGTAGTCTGCAAAGTCTGAAAGCAATGCCTTCTATCGATTAATTTCTGCACCGAACTTAAAAATTACAAATATGGAGCGAGCCAACTCTTGTTCTCAGTGACTCACTTGATGGTTAATTTTTCCAAATGATACATTTCTTCAAACATTAATTTCTCGACACATTTGTCAATGAAAGGGCACAAAATGAAGGAACTCACCATCTTCAAATGGCGTGCCCACGGGCCTGTGAAGACAAAAGAAATCAGTCATTCTCATCAATAACGCTGCATGTGACGGAAGTCCAACCTCTGCTGCTTTATTTCTATGTTGACTGTGAAAACAAGGCGCATCCACTATGACATAATTAGTATTTATTATTAGAAGCTGGGGTTGCCGGCTGGGTGAAACAACAACAAGGGAAAAAAAGAATGCAGGGCGGTGCAGAACACGAGTGTGACTCACCCAAAAATGACAGCATTCCAAAGCATGATATTGTTCTCCGAAGGCGCTCCGCTCACGCCGGTGGGAGGGTCCTCTTGAAGTCTGCAGGGGACAAACAAAAGACGTGAACGTCGGCGTTAAAATGTCACAACAGGAGTCAATCAAAGGAGTCAAAATGGAGCTAAAATGGATTGCGAGGAAGCCATCCGTCACTTACGGCTTCCCCAAAGACCAGGGCGCCCACATTTGATGTTTGGTTTTGAGAAAAAAGCTGTAATCTTATGAGAATAAAGATATTTTTCAAGAAAAAAAAAAAAGGTATTAAATTTTTTTTTGGGGGTATTCCCCCCCCCCCCACCAAAAAAAAGTCGTGAGAGAGAATTAAGTTGTATTCTTTCAAGGAAAAAATAAATTTTCCAAGAAAAAGTCCAATTCATTAAATTTAAAAGTTGTACTACTTGAAGAATAAAGTTGTATTTTTCCAAGAAAAAAAAAATTTTTTCCAAGAAAACATCCATCCATTTTCTGAGCCGCTTCTCCTCACTAGGGTCGCGGGCGTGCTGGAGCCTATCCCAGCTATCATCGGGCAGGAGGCGGGGTACACCCTGAACTGGTTGCCAGCCAATCGCAGGGCACATACAAACAAACAACCATTCACATTCACATTCACACCTACGGACAATTTAGAGTCTCCAATTCATTAAGAAAACGTCTTATTCATTAAGTATACTCTCATGAATCGAGGATAAAGTTTTAATTTTCCAGGGAAAAAAATAATAATTTGAGAAGTCATCTTTTTTTAATCAAGAAAAAAGTCATATTCTTACGTAAATAAAGTAAAATCTTTGTGAAAAAGTCCTCAAAGAAATTTTTTTGAATCTTTCAAGAATAAAGTTGTAGTTTTCTACAATAGAAAAGTTGTATTCTTATGGGAATAAAGTCATCTGGCTTAAGAGAAAAATTGCACTCTTACAATAAAAAAAGTTGTAATCTTACGAGAATAAAGTCATTTTTCCCAGAGAAATGTTGAAAATTAGTGATGCACCAAAATGAATATTCTTGGCCGAAACAGACAACCAAAAGAAGAACCCAAGGCCGAAAACACCCAAACAAATTATAATAAATTAAAAACCTACGAAAAAATCCTCAGCTGGATCATTTTGTCCAGTTTGCCAAATTTGTCTAAGCGCTAGCTCTCTGGTTCCTACCAAGTGATGTGCACGCTTTCGCGGTCACCGGAGAGGCAGCCCTCGGCGGCCAGGCAGCCTTCTCGCCCCGGGCCAATGGCCGGCTGCCGCGGCGGGGGAATTTTGGGCTCACCACCCACAGTGGCGCATGCGTGGCCGACTTGGTCCACCGTGAGCAAGCACGGCGAAGTGAATCAAGAATCAAGTCATAAAATATAAGAATAAAGCCGTAATATTATATGAATAAATATAGATTATTTTCAGGAAAAAATGGTAATATTATAGGAATTATGTTCTATTTTGTCGAGAATAAATAAGTATTTTTTTCAGGGGGGAAAACTTGTAATCTTACAGGAATAGAGTCATGTTTTATTACGGAAAATAATTAGGAAAGAAGTAACACTCCTAAGTGAGTAAAGTTGTATTTCTTCCGAGAGAAACGTAATCTAACAAGAATAAAGTCATTATTTTACAAAAACAAACTGGTAACCTCATAAAAAGTCATATTTTTGCGAAACCGGTTATACTCTAAAGAGAATAAAATCATTTCAATAATTTTGTTTTAATCTGCTGAATAAAGTTGTGTTTTTACCATAAAAATCATACATTTTTGTGAGAAAAAATTCTTAATCTTGAACACCTGATGTTAAATCGCCACAGCGACCGCAACACCATGGATTAGGTCAAGCGTCGGATTAATAAGAGCTCTGATCAGAATTTAGACGCCAGGTCCATCTGTGTGTGTGTGTGTGTGTGAACGCTGACGCACTGCAATTAACCTCATTAACCATAAGCTCTATCGAGATCTTCTCTGGCAGACAGACACTGTGCTCGTCCACAAAATGAAGGATTACAAAGTAAAGCTAACAAACTATCAAATTAAGAGGGTAAAATGTACATTTTCGCATATTTAATTGAAATAAAATGTTCCTTATCAAATTTGACATCACGCAAGATGTCATTTTATTTATTGGCATTGCTTTAACCTTTATTTATCCAGGGAAGGCAATTGAGAACAGATTCTCGTTTGCAATGCCAACCTGGCTGTAGAATGTTGCTGTTGAGTGAGATGCATGTATATGCACATTTCTTCACTACTGAATAAAAATGTATATTTTTTTCCTATGGGGAGAACCTCCAAATACAATTCGGACATGGACTAAGTGTATCTAATGCTGTGGTGAGCTAAAACAGACTTTAGGTTGATTCTACTCTACTGAGGCTGACTTTGTGAGCTACGTGGAGAGTGAAACCAGTCACCTGTGTGTTGTGTGTGCACACATACACACACAGGCCAATCCAGGAATGTTGCCATTGTTGACCGTGCTTCAGCAGGATACGCTTTAGCACCTGGGGATGAGCATAGGGTTACACGACACCTAATCTGGTGTCCTCTTGCTTCAGCGGCCTTCCACAATACTATCAGCATCCTCACAACACAATACACACACATGGTGATGGCATATGGAGCATGGCCGCGGGTTAGGTATTGGGGATACCGATGTCATGCATGTGTAAAAATACCAAATAATATGATAAAACACTCAAATGTATGACTCTCCAAGCAAGTCAAGTGTGAGGTTTGAGTTAGCAGGATGTTACTAAAATTACATGACTGATTACCACAAAAATGAAGAAACCATTACTCCCCCTGCAAACCTGGAGTGGAACAGCATCAAGCAGACATGTTACAGAATGTTCTAAGTCTATGTTCATTTTTTATGCCATCTGGACCGATAGACTGTTTATTTTTAAGTTAGCTAGCCAATTGGCTAGTCAGTTACACAAAAAAATATATAACAGATTTTTACTTTCACTTCTCTGTGCTCCCTTGGCGGCACTGTGGAGTCTTGCAGGACAGCCTACTTGTATTATTACACATAAAAAATACACAACCCAACAATCGAGCGGTTGAACGACTAGAATTTTGTTGTTGTCGATGCTAATGTGTTGAAAGTCAAGTCAACCTTGATTAATCAATGACACCATTATTTTTTTCAGCACAGTACGGCAGTCCCTAAACCTTTTTTCGCCGCTGGCCATTTTCACGTAAAGACATATTTCGACTGACTGGCATAGAAACAAATAAAAACAAATTATTAAATATACAACTCACCATACGTTGAATGTAGTTGTTGTAATTAGTGGTAGTTTGCATGTTGCTCAGTTTCACCATGTGTTTCAAAGCATAGTATTGTAAGACGGGACATTGTAGGCAGGGTTATTTAAAAAATAAAAATAAAAAATAAAAAAAATTTACTTGTATTGTAATTGAGAATGGACTTGTATATTTTGAAAGTGACAGTACTATGGATCATGTTGGTTGGTGTTTCTTGTTCCCATTATCACTCAGTTAATGTCCACGCATTACTGGACATAACATTTTGGTGATCAAGATGGAGCTTCATTGGATGGAGCCACTTTTTTCGACACCAAAAACTCAATTTCTCCAATTTCTTTTATTATTATTGTTCTTGGTGTTGTACTCAGGTTTTTGTGACGTGAAGTTCCAATCAGAATCAGCATTTTGACACACTATTCTTTTTCAGAAACGTCGTGTTACTTGTTATAGTCCTGAGAGGGCAACAGACAGGCGAGTTGAAAGTCCTCTGTAAATTGTCCGATTGGAAGACTAGATGCCAAAAATGATTAGTTGACTTCAAGCTTTAAACGTCAATGCAAAGGATAGTCGATCGGTCGACTAGTTAACTATTCGATTCAACTCCTAACACACAAGGGTGGCGATGGATCCCATTGGAGAGATTCAGGAAAAAAAACACAAACCCTCAGGTAATCCAACCTGGGAGCCACATTTCTGCCCAAAATTGCATTAAAACACACGCAAGGATGACATATGGAGCGTGGCAGCAGATTGGGGATTGTAAATACTAACCATATAACAACCATTGACACTCTCAGCCGTTTTAAAAGCAAGAAACCCCTCACGAAATCTATCCTGTAAGACACACTGCTACCCAATATTACCATTAAAATGTAATGTTGTGGCACTGAATGCTGCTTGTCGTCGGACAGGACAGCAGACATAATCCCATTTTGTTAGTTTTGCGAGCAATTCAACTTGTTTCGGTTGGTAGTTCCTGTAATGGTCATCTCATCACGAAACAACGACAAACTGGCACACAAATGCTAACCAGCGGCGTCCCCAAAACAGCTCCGTTCGGTTAAAACTGAGTGGATAATTTCAAGTGTCACTACCAATACAGCACCAAACGCAGTAGTTTATCGCCAAAAGAAGACATTTCGCGTGATAAAAACCACCCTGCGTTCGGTCTGTTCGCCGGTAGCGCTAGCTAAACTATGTTAGCTGGCATTAGCTTCGTCGGCTAACCCTGCTAAGACATACACACAGAAGGGATAAGAAAGGACTGCGGTACCTTTTAAAATCC
Organism: Phyllopteryx taeniolatus; assembly: GCF_024500385.1. Classification (NCBI taxonomy): domain Eukaryota; kingdom Metazoa; phylum Chordata; class Actinopteri; order Syngnathiformes; family Syngnathidae; genus Phyllopteryx; species Phyllopteryx taeniolatus. The sequence goes on from NC_084518.1 coordinate 16,152,982, forward strand.
CTCATAAGACGTCTCCTCGCCGGGGTGGACATTATTGAAAATTTTAAAAATAATTAATGTGTATACAGGAAAAGCAGGATAATCAATCGATTGACGTGCGGTGTTTTTCTTCCGCTTGGAGCCCCCCTTTCCTTCACCCTTTTTCTCGTCTCTCTTTCTCTCTTTCTGTCTTTCTCTCTCTCTCTCTCTCTCTCTCTCTTTCTCTCTCAAAACAAGCGTCTGGCAGGCTCGCTCCATGTGATGACGTCACCATCTGACGGCGCTCACCAGCAGAGGCCCTGCCCCTTTAATGACGCACACGTGGCCATGTAACAGTGTGCCATGAGCACGCTTAAAGCCCACACAATATTAGGGATGAAGATATGATTTATGAATATAGTTTTGGATTGATGGTTTAGGCCGCACTCCATCGTAGACAGTCATCGGTGAACCTTCAAACAACAATAAAGGTCACCCGGCCATTTGATTTATATTTTCGGTTATATTTTTAAGAACAGCAGGTAATAAACCATCGCACAAAGTGATTGGTTCAGCTCAACCATTAAAGGGAATGTTTACAATTGCTCCCCAACTTACTTTTTGTCGTATTTGTTAAAACTGTCAGTATAAACTGACAGTAGTACTTGAGTGAAATGATCTGTGGGGGGGTGTCTCTGGCCCCATTTTGTACCTCTAATTTGATTTTTAAGACACCGCCGTGCCCGAGGAAAAAACAAGTAATCAGAGACCGACCCCGCTGAGAAAACGACTAATATTAGTTCACTTGTGATCCTGTTTCATTATAAAATGTAGGTGTAGTATGCGTGAATTGTAGTGCTCCCTGGTGGCTAAGGCATGCACACCCAAAGGAGACGCACAATGAATTAAAGCATGAAATCATGATGCACAAACTGTTCATTTATTTACATTGTATGTATGTTACAATTGTATATTTTTATTACGTACTACTTTTATACTGTAGAGTGCTATTATTCTTCATAGAAAAAAACACATGACAAAACTTTTTTTCAAATCGACGAAGCGACGGCTCATAGCTCAAAAAAATCGTAAAACGGGTCCCTTGTAAGTCAAGGTACCGTTGTACTAATGATAAACCCCAATTGTTAATAAATTAAAAACGATTCTAATATAAAGTATTTACATTGTAAAGACAAATATAAAATACATTGATTTTTATTTTCACTTTTCACTGTTACAGTCCACTTGCATTGGGGCCTGAGTGGGGCGGTGAAGCAGCAGATCGATCAGGTAATAAAACGATCCAGCTTGGCACCCACTTCATAATGAGCATTATCGCCACCTAGAGGACTGGAGGAGGACACAAATAGTGGAAATGTCTTCACTTCAAAGCTGGAGCTTTTACTGTACCTTACTGGGAAACATGGCGACGTTAGCGCTAACGTTAGCCTCAAGCTTTCTGGTAAAAGTGAGGTTAATAGGGCCTCACTGCGTTGCTTTGTCGTTAGCATTGTTTGTAGCTTTAGCATGCCACTTGTCAACAGACAGCAGAAACGACTTCTTGATTTGTTATGACAGTCGACAACAGTTTGAACTCGGTTTGCATTTCGTGGAACTCTGTAGGTTCAAATGACAAGCACCTCTCCACATGACCTACATTCTCGCCGTGCTAAATGCCTCGCCTTTCTATTGATAGCCTGAAACTCCATGGAGGGAACGATGAAGACTGATTAAACGGACAGATGTATTTGCTGGAGCTTTGACTGGGATTTCACTGAAGTCACCCGCGCCCCTCAAAAGTCATCTCTCCTAAAAAGTGGATGCTAAGTATAGCTTTATCTGATGGATATGCTTGGTTACAGTACTAAAAATGCCCCTTTTCAAATTGTGTCACTTTTCCAGTAGAAGTCAAAATATGAGCCCTGGAATCAGCCCAAAATGGCTACTTCAAACCAAAACTGATGATTTCCAGTTCAATTTCGAGGTTATGATAGACGTACATGCGGAATTTTTCTGTCGCTTGGTGAAACTGGGGGCTAGTTTTTTTTCGGGGTGAATTTTTCCAATAATAATTAATCGAATGCCCTTTTTCATTGGGGAATTCTCAAAATGATCAAACTTTGCTTCAAACCAAAATGACTTTGACCTTCTGTTCAATTGCAGGCATGGGTCTTCGAGACTTTTTTTGTACAACTGGTTAGGGTCATCATGTCCAACGAATTTTGTGTTGATCGATAAAACTGGTGCCGGGCGTAAATTCTCTGAGAACGAATGGGCCATCACCTTCCCTTTTCATTATCAATCTTTACTTCAAACCAAAAATGCCCGACTTTCTGTTCAATTTCAGGCATGGGCCCTTGAGAATTTATCCTCTGTTGTGTCGTGATAGACATGTCCGCCGAATTTCGTATTGATCGGTGAAACTGATGTCAGGGGAAACGATTCTAACTTTCCAGGGGGCGCTACTGAGTGAGTTTTTTTGGTGGTCGTGGGGTCATGGGGGACTCCTAAAATGAATACATTTACACCAGGCTACAAGCGAATCAAACAAATGGGTAACCCCGATCCAGATCCTGAGGTCACTCACTAGGCCACGCCTCTTAATGGTGCACATCCAACCCGGATATAGATATATATATATTTTTTTCAAATAATGTGACTTACATCGTGTTGTATTCCATAACAAAACCTCCATAATAAACCCACTCGTCGCCTGTCCTAGCACGTGACGGGGTGCGCGTCCAGCTCGTCGGCAGCAGGTGGCGCTCGGGGGCCGAGTTGGAAATAGCAACCGGCTGTTGTCATGGTTTCAGGTTTCCCGGAGACGCAGGGCCGCCTCCTAATTGGCGGAAAAAGAGGAGAAAAAGCGGTAGAGGTTAGTGTTCCCTCGCTTTCTTTTTGTTTTAAGACTCCTCTGCTATATTTAGACTCAAGCATCTCATGTGGAACACCATGGAGCTCACTGAACACAAACGGAATAAAATGTGACAAAGAAAAGACTATCGAACACTCACAAATGATAGTGTTGTTTACCTGATCACTTGCAATTGAAAGTTTATCATCCACAGGGAGAATTTAAATCCAGCCACTGTTCCGGAATTAGGTTTTTACGAGGACAATAATTTTGCGGCCATTTGATTGGCCACAGTGATGAAAGCGTGGCGCCTGCACCGCAGCAGCTGACGTTTGTGTTATTTTAGGTTAAGCTGAATGTATTCTTTTGTCTCCGGACTGTGATGTAATAATCGTCCCCATGTCAACACTGTTGTGTGCGGAGACAGACTTTTAGCCTCATGTTTGTCATCACTGGAGATGAAACGAGCCAACCAATATCTACAATGACCTTCAGCATGGTTTCTTATTAAAAGCGCTCACAGGAAAACTCCCTTAATCAAATCAAGTCATCCCATGAGGATAAAGTAAGTGAAGCCAAAAACATTTGAAGAAGAAGAAGAATCGTCTTTTATTGTCATGAACATGCATGCATGCACACGAAATTTGTTCTCTGCATTTAACCCATCACAGTGAACACATACATGTTAGTGGAACACACTGGAGCAGGGGGCAGCTGAAGCGCCCGGGGAGATGGCTTAAAAGTGACCCGTGACATTCTATGTGGTAAACAACATTTAAAACAAATCTCTGTATAAAATGGAACTGAAATGAACATAACAGGATACAAAATATAAACAAACATGATAAGAATCTATGATAATATTATACCTTGTCAGGATTAGAGACTAGGATATGATAGGATGGGCTAGGCCAGGACCGCATACAATAGTATAGGACAGGACAGGCTAGGATAGCCTAGGATAGGATATCACAGGTTAGGCTGGGTCAGGACAGTGAAGCACAGGACAGGAGAGGATAGGCATGATAGAACAGGATAGGATAGCCTAGGCTAGGATAAGATAGTATAGGACAAGGCAAAATAGGATTGGTTATGATAGGATTGGATGGAATATGATAGGATGGGATTAAATAGTATAGGATGGGCCAGGCTAGGCCAGTCAAGGCTAGGACAAAATAGGACAGGATAGATAGAATAGCTCAGACTAGGCTAGGTAGACTAGGTAGTACTGGACCAGGGTAGACAGGCTAGGCTAATTAGGTTAGTTGTCTAGGATCAGAATCAGAATCCTCTTTATTACAAGATTCACAGCATCTTTGATCACAAGCAGCTGAGTTTGCATTTTGAGGCTCAAATGAAAGCAGAACACAACTCTTGATCAACCTCAAACAATGTGACTCCTCCATCTGAATATAATTCTGCCACATGAATACACAAAATTAGCACAATTGTTGCATAATGCATAATATGGTTTTGCAGGTGAAAAGGTCTTCAAGAGAATCCGGGCTGAGAAGTTTTGCTCTAACCGGCTGTGAAGTAGGTCACTTAAGTATACCTCATGAATGATTAACACCGATGTGTCACCAAAGGGGGAGCGCAAAACACAACTCCTGTGATTAGGTTAGGAGGAGAAAGATAATAGCGGCCATACATATTTATTAAACTGGCGCACTGGCCCTGTGGTGATATTCAGTATGTGGTATTCCCTTGAGAAGCACTGACGTAGAAACTTCAAAGAGGCCACGCTTGCTGACGTCAGCAATAAGATAAATAATACCCGCCTGCAGCCTTAGATGTGTGCATCCTGTCTACATTCAAGAGCTTAGACCACAGGAAATTATCAGTGCTCAAAAATAAGTTTGTTAGTGGGCGGGGGGGAATGCACCAACTGAGGCTGATGTGAATCAAAACAAAACTGGATAAGCTAAGATATGACATGACAGGCTAGCATAGAATTGGCTAGGCTAGGCTAGGCCAGGACAGCACACACGTCACAACCCAGACTAGCCTAGGAAAAAACTAGGATGTGACAGGCCATTCTAGGACAGCCACAGCTATGGTTGAATAGGATAAGATAGGATAGGACAGGACACAACAGGCTAAACTAGGGTAAGTTAGCCAAAAATTTAGTTTACTGAGGGGAGTGATGCACTGACTGAGGCTTGTGTGAATAAATACAAAACTGGATGGGGTAGGACAAGATAGTATAGGACAGGGCAGGACAGGATAGACCAGGCCAAAATGGAGTTTGTTTTTAATGTAGTTCATGTAGCATTAAACATTCAGAAACATATCTTTTCTTGGATTTATACATGGTTCACCTATCAGGGTTCGAATAGCTCAATACATCTTGGCACCCGGTGTGGCACAATTTGAGCAACAGAAAACAAAAAAAGCATTTTATTTGAATCTTGCAAAGCACCATAATCTTCCAATGTAGAATTAGAAAATGAATTACACATTACACATTACACAAAATTACACATTATTTTCAAAAGTCACAGAGAGCCACAGCAGAAGGATGAAAGAGCCAAATATGGCTCTGGAGCCACGGTTTGTAGACCTCAGGGCTAGCCCTGGACAGGACAGACTAGGCTAAACACACGGAAAAATGTCTGCTGACTCACAGACTGTAAACAATCTCTGGCGATTGTGTTCTACTGCTTGTCCTACTTCAATTTAGGTGACATCATCTGCACAAAATCACAAGTTCACAGTGATGATGTATTATTGCTGTGTTTGCCGACGTCTCTGGGAGAGGAGCGGGATAAAAAGTAGTGTAAAGTTAAGCATAATGAGAACAAATTTACACAGGAAGTAGTCTGATTCAGTGGAGTTTTAATCTTTAGCATGGATTTTGTTTTGCAAATTAAACCAATATAATAGCCAACTAAGTAAATATTTCTTTAGTTGGCGTTGAGCTGCTGAAATAAACGCTAAAATACATCCACTAAGACTGTGAGAAATACTTTTACTTTCTTTTGCTTTTATTTTGATGATCAAACCCGGACGTATGTGAGACATTCGCTGTTAGGTTGGATTTACCGCTGACGTCTCCTCCTCTCCCCCTCCTCCTCATCGTGCTTTTAATTGAACCCAAGCATCGCCCCCTGGCAGCCGGGAGAGGGGGGAACGACGACGCGGAGTGTGTCGACAGATTAGCAACTGGCACTCGCTGTCGCAGTCTGCTCAACTCCGGGAGAAAGGACTAGAACATCCGACATTCCCTCCTCAAACCCTGTTTCAACATACAGAAAATGGACGAAAAGGCGTTTACAAAGGAGCTGGATCAGTGGATCGAGCAGCTCAACGAGTGCAAACAGCTCACGGAGGGACAAGTGAAGAATTTGTGCGAAAAGGTGAGTTATTTATCTTCACATCCCCCCTTGTAGTTCACTCTTGCCGCCCCTCGCCGCTGCTGCCTTCCACACGTTCTTACTTAAAATGGCGTCTTCGGTTTATATTTCACCGGGCCTTCCCCGGCTACGTGCCTCTTAATAGGGCGGCTTCATGCGGACGACTGAGCCGTCGCATGGCTGGCGTGTTTTGTGGGTGTGTGAGTCGCTGAAGAGGTAGTTATCTACGGGCGTCCTCTTGCCGGGGACCTGTGTACCTCTGTCCGCTAGATGTGACCGGCAAGTCTCGCTGGTGTTCCGACCGCATTTATGGATGAATGTGTGGCTGAAAAGTGGACATACATGCACCTTAACAGTGGCGTTAGCTGAAATGTGAAAGGGACATACTGAATAATGAAAAAGTGACCTTTAAATTTATGTATACGTGTGTGTCTTTAAACCATCAAGTAAATCTTTATCTGGCTATTTCTGAAAATGTGTACGAGGAAGCCCTTTTGGCCCCAGTGTGACGCAACAGTGGGGCTAATTAATTAGCAACGTGAAAGATTTCTCAAAAATGACAGTCTGTCAAAATGTTGAGCCTGGTTGGAATGGCCACTTAAACCCGAGTTCAACACGCCAAGAATTTTGAAAATCAGACGATGGTTCCGGGGAAATAGATTATTTTTTTTCTATGGGGTGCTTTTTAGTGAATGTTTTTGTGTGACATCGCTTATACAAAATCTGGTTTTAAAAAAGAATTAAAATTAGAGTGAAATAGTATAACTTCATTTTTCTCAACATAACTCCTCAACCCTTTGGTGTCGTCTGCTTCTCTGGGAACCCCTTTTCTGATTGGCAGACAAGTTTGAGTGAAAACCACCAATAGCGCGGAAAATATCGAGTTGGCCGAGTCCTTACAACGGAAGTGTGTTGCATATTTGCAATTTACAATTCTAATTTGGTGGCTTGGTGATGAAATGCTGCCATGATACTGTAATTAAAGCAGTAAGCGTGCTGGCTTTAAATGTGTTTGTAATGTATTGTTCAATGGTGGCTTCGTGCACAGTAAGAAATTTGGCACTTGATGGCTGCGTGAAGTCAGCAATTGCTTGAATGTGGTTGAACTTTGAACACCATCTGTCATTCACTTATTTTCTGATTGGACATGACATCACCAGTTACTATTGTAAAAAGTTTCCAAATCAAGTCTGTAAGAGCACACCTCAGTTGTTGTTTTATGAGGTTGCTCAGCATTGTATTGAACATCTTTTTTCGAGCATCGAATTGAGTGCGTGGTTTATTGAAAATATAATCAGGAAATGTTGTTTTCTTAATATGATAAAATTTTCACTTGTTTTAATGCATAATAATAGCATCGCCATTCGATGTGATGCACAGTATTTACGAGAGTTTTCATCTCAAGCGTTTTCAAAGTTTCAAAATATTGAATTTCTGGCAAAAATTTGCATATTTTAAAGGACTTAGACACAGCCCCATTTTGGATTCCGCTCTGGTCTGATCTGGTCTTGCTCTGTTGCTGGGTAGATTGCAGAGTTGTTGTCACCGCAGCGTGGGTTTGACCTTTTAAACACTGGGTTGTTGCTGAGGCAGGAGCTTGATGTTACAGGGCTGTTAAGTCATCTACAGTATATGGATGCCGCTGAGCGCTTCCATTTTGCAGTAACCCCTCTCATGCCACACTTTATGAACGGGGCCGACGATTTGGCTGACTTTTCGGGTCTAAACTGCAGCTTCACCTCGATCATCTCCAACCCCATGGATTTCAAAACTATTTCTGCTTGGCAAATAGAAGGCCGCCGTTTAGGCTTTGGAAAAAGCTATCCTGTAATGTAGCGAACGCCGTTGTAGCTGCACGCTGTCAATTCGGCAACCCACACTACATCCTCCCCGCTGTAAAAACAGTGGGTGGGTTCGATTGATCGCAGGCTGCATCGCTGTCGAAACCTTTTTGTTGCTGGAAAAGGATCAAGCGCATGACTCAGGCTAACGCAGTGAATCACAGGAGTGAGCGTCTCTGTTTTGGGATTCGTGGAGGATGAAGAGGAGGAGGATAGCAACGGGATGTTTTGGTTCAGCCTTACCGACAGTCTCCAGTCGGATGGGTATGATTGACACAGCAGCTCTTAATCAAGATCACATTTATATCCATTGACAAGGTGGTTTTTGTGTGCTGTGTTGAAGCAATTTAGGCCTGATGACAAAATGTGTGCATTTAATTCAGGCCTAATTACATGCCTTGCTGGCTGAATGAGCTATCGAGGTGGATTTTGGTGCAGTGGCATTCCAAATCAACTTTGAAGTTAATTGACATGATTGTACATACAACATAGAGTGGTAGAAAGTGGATGGAGTCAGGTTCCCCAGGCCGGCATTTACAGTAGATAACGTTTGTACCTATTAAGAGTTTTTTTTTTTTTTTTTAATCCAACATTTAACGTTTACAATGATTGCATCTGTGGTCGAACGTGAATAGAGTGAGGTTCTGAAGACTGGCTAAGTTAGCTTGCTGATAAAGTTTGTACCTTTTAGGGCAGGTGTTTTTGTTTGACTTTTATCAAAGCGTTCTTCATGACATTTGAGAGAATGACATAAGGTTTCAGGGCTTAAAGCTTTTAAAGCTCAGGTTTACCTCCACTTTATTTGTCTTGGTGGACTCAGTGTTTGTGTTGCTAAGGCAACAGTTGGGAATGGTTATTCCATTTCCTCTGTGCGATGAGCTCATGGGTGTAGCGCATGATGTCATCATTTTCAAAGTAATTTGCATGACCAGTTTTGGCAGCTAGACATGGTTTCTATTGAATTGTGACACTATTTTCACTCTTGTTTAATATTAGCAACCACTGTCAAACTAAAATAGCCCGCGCGAGGGTTAATTCAGGGGTGTCATGGCGGTCAAAAGCAGCTGGCAAATCTGCTGACTGCGGCACTTCTACCCCTCTAGTAGATGTTCAACCTCAAAGGGCCATCAGGCAGCAGCTTTGAGGGAAGTCATGGCCTGCGGTTGTAATGTTTAATTAGCCCCGGGTTGTATCCATGCTAGGACCTTTGGCCATGTAAAGCTGTCTTTTATAAGGATTATGTTAGTGGTGGGGAAAAAGCGCTGAGTTTGCTTCTCGGCACGGGAGTTTGTTTGTTGGTCCTGTGGGTTAAAATGGTAAAATAGTGGCTGTGACGGAGGTTTGATGCCTTTTTCATGGCGAATCCCAACTTAGATGGGACAAGAAAATATGTATGAACCCTGGAACTCACCTGATAGCTGCTTCAAGCCAAAATGGTCAACTTCCTGTTCAATTTCGAACATGGGTCCTTGAGACTTTTTCATGCATCCTATTGTCATAGACTTAAACAAGGACATTATTTTTTACATTAAACAGGAGTTGAGAATTTTTAAACATTTTTGTTCTTGTTTTTTTGTTTTGTATTTGATTTGGTCATTTTTTATTATTATTTTTAACCTATCCTCTGTTATTCAATGAAAAATTTGCTTTGTGCTCCATCATGAGGCATCTTGGTGTCAAGGAGCTGTTAAAATAGTGTGGGCATTTCATTTCGACAAAATTACTGCTTTTCTGCTATCTTGTGCCGTATCTCTAGCCACGTTTAGTATGTAGTGTGTGTTAAATATAGGTCAACAGTCTGCAGGGTTCTCCCATCTGGCACAGCGATGGGCCAAGTCGAGCGCTTTGTCAACATCAACTCGATGTTGACCTATTTTGACAAATGCTCTTTTCCAAAGGTCTGCTGAATTTAGTGAACTACCACGCAGAAACTTTGTCTATATCAGTAATGATCTCGTTTTATACAGTTTAGTTATCCTCTTATTAGATACACAATGGATGTTCCGAGGATGAACTAAGTTGGCGAAGAGCACTTGTCACAGTTGTGCGCTTGGTCTTGAAAGATCGGTCGCCTTAATGGTCCTCCCTAATGTCCCGACTTGTCTTGCAGGGCAAATGTGAGCGAGGCATTCCAAAACTAGTGAATGTGTTTCCTGGACCACTGCACTAATTGATTTTACAGAAACTAATACACACACATTTCTATGCAGCGGTTGTGGCAATTATGTCTGAGGCAGTGCATTTGTATTTATTTTTTTTTAAGCCATAGCTCCATTTAAAAACAAATAAATAAATAAATTTAAAAAAATAAAAAAATAAAAAATATATATATATTAAAAAAAATAAAAAATTAGGAGCTAACGATCCCACAACGTTGATCAAATTGACCTGTAGATTGCTACAAGACAGCTGCCAACTTTAATTTTCACCATAGCTTTATTTGGAAGATAAGTCACACCAGTCCTGTAGTTGGTGGTAATGTGCGTTACAAAATGGCTACCAACTGCATTTTTTTATTATTTTTTTTTAATTTATTTATTTTTTTTCTCCCCCCAACACAGCTCCATTTTCTCTTTGGTGGGTCAATGTCCCCACTTGGCCCTAAAGTGCAAAAAAAAAAATCCTTGTACCTTCATCCAGAATTCTGTCGAAATCGACTCGTTAACTAACCCACAACGTAGATGAAACGATCTGAAACTGGTGGTGGAAATGCATGTCACGAAAAGGCTGCCAACTTTATTTATTTATTTATTTATTTATTTTCTCACCAAAAGTGAAAATAAATTCCTTGTACCTTTATCCAGATCTGCTCAAAAATTTCATAAGCATAATGGCCGACGTTATTCATTAACCCATCCATCCACCCATCCGTTTTCCGTACCGCTTATCCTCACTACGGTTGCGGGCGTGCTGGAGCCTATTTCAGCCGACTCTGGCGGACTCATTCGGTCATGTTTTTGAAAAACATCTAACAAAAAATATATATAAATAAATAAATAAATAAAATCAACTAAGAAGAGTCGAGTTGCCTTGATTCAACCTTTGTGGATTACAATCGCTTGGATGACCGAGAAACTACACAGACATAAAGAAGAAAAAACATTTTTAGCAAGCACATTGGTATTTTTTATTTTTTTATATTGTGACAGTATAGTACATTAAAAATGACTAATGGCTAACTACACCATGACAAACAAACTTCTTGATCTTGTCTATTTGTTTAGGCCAAGGAGATCCTGACCAAGGAGTCCAATGTGCAGGAGGTGCGATGCCCCGTGACGGTGTGCGGCGACGTCCACGGCCAGTTCCACGATCTCATGGAGCTGTTCAAGATCGGCGGCAAATCTCCCGACACAAACTACCTGTTTATGGGCGACTACGTGGACCGGGGCTACTACTCAGTGGAGACGGTCACTTTACTTGTAGGACTTAAGGTCAGTATACCGTAGGGCTGGCAATATGGCCTTAAAATGCAATTTGTGACTTTTGTCACAAAAATATGATTTCTGATTTTAATCTATTTCTTTTCCCATTCTTATGTAAAAAGAAAATGACTGACATTATTCAAATAAACTTTTTTTTTTTCTCTTTTACCCTTCTTGGTAGGGCTGAAGCTATTGAATATTTGTAGAATCGAGTATTTTACTGATTGTCCCATTGATTAATCAAGTAAATGGATAAAGATTGATTTTGCATTATTAAACACTATTACGTGTGTGTATTTTTTTTTTATTAATTAAACTTGCTAGTCACTAAAGAGGTCGGAAAAGTGGCTGACTATAGTGAAAAAGTGGCTAATTTATCAGCACCGGCTGTGCTTTTGTAAAGTAGCTCTTCTTTGTTCGCAGCCATGTTGTTTAAGCAATGCACGTCAGCAGGAATGTGTGTTGAGCTACGGAAGCCGCAAAAAAAAAAAAAAAGTTCAATTTGTGCCTTTGTATAATGATACTTTGGTGTTTTTGTTGTCATTGATGGGATTTTGTAAACCTGCTTGTACGGTAGGTTCGTTTCCAGGAGCGCATCACCATCCTGCGCGGCAACCATGAGAGCAGACAGATCACGCAAGTGTATGGCTTCTATGACGAGTGCCTGCGCAAGTACGGCAACGCCAACGTGTGGAAGTACTTCACCGACCTGTTTGATTACCTCCCGCTCACCGCCTTGGTCGACTCTCAGGTGAAGGGTGGGCAGGAAGTAGAATTTGATGCTGAGGGGGGGGGGGGGGGGAATGTAGAAATGATACTAAAATACTGATGTTTTTGCAGATTTTCTGTCTTCACGGCGGCCTCTCACCATCCATTGACACACTGGACCATATCAGGGCGCTGGATCGGTTACAGGAAGTTCCTCATGAGGTAAAAAAAATATGTTTGGGGCATTGTTATTATAATTATCGTATATATTTTATTGTACAATATTGTTATTTTGGGGGATAGGTAACTAAGGAAAATCTGCAACTAACTGATAACTTCCCAAAAAGGGTTTATGATTGCCTACGGATGTGGTAAATCACTACTTTTCATTAGACTTTTTGGACTATGCCTGTCTAAATGAAGCTCCACCCCTCACTTAGCATAGTTCCTCGGCACAAAGATGCCACAAGATGGTGCCAAAGTAATACTTTTTTTAATTAGATGAGGCTTTAGCCTCAGCACAAAAACAGCGAATAACGGCTGTTTCTCCCAGCAAAAATCAGCAAATAACGCAAATATTCTGTACTGTATTCATTTTTACATTACTGGATCAGATAATTACTATACTAGTCATATATTGTAAATACTTATTTTAATATTGTTTTGGTTTATAGTTTTGTTTCGTTATATTTTATTGAATTTATTTACAAAATTGTCACTCCATCATGCAGTTCATTTATACATTTTGGTATATATTTTTTCTGTAATTAATAATTAAAAATTAATGTTATCCAGCCCTAATGAATCTATTCTATCTCTAAGGGTCCTATGTGCGACCTCCTGTGGTCGGACCCTGACGACCGCGGCGGCTGGGGCATCTCACCGCGGGGGGCCGGCTACACCTTCGGCCAAGACATCTCGGAGACGTTCAACCACGCCAACCGCCTCACCTTGGTGTCCCGCGCCCACCAGCTGGTCATGGAGGTGAGGCTAGAAATGCTAACGTTGGCAGTTCTGCCATTTCTCAGGATATTTGGCTAAAAATGCTGACATTAGTGTGAATGCTAACCAGACACACTTGTGCTTGCTGTTAGGGCTACAACTGGTGCCACGAGAGGAACGTGGTGACGATATTCAGCGCACCAAACTACTGCTATCGCTGCGGCAACCAGGCGGCCATCATGGAGCTGGACGACACCCTCAAATACTCCTTGTAAGTGCCATGAACACAACTTCCAATTTTTTTTGTACATATCCAGTGAAGCCTATTTATTGTTGTGGATACGTTAGAGACCATGTAATGTATATATATATTTTTAATATTATTATACCACCCCCCCCTCCCCCGCGACAGCTTGCAGTTTGACCCGGCGCCTCGCAGAGGGGAGCCCCACGTGACCCGCCGCACCCCAGACTACTTCCTGTAACCTGCTTTGAACCCCCACCCCTCTTGTACAGTCAAGTCCAGTGTTGCCATGTAATGCTGTGTCCTCCAGCAGCAGCAGCAGCACCAGCACATATTGTACATTCACACAAAGACCTATTGAAGCATTTAGCAAGAAATAATCATGTGTGCGCGTGGCTGTGGACGGACCAAACGGTGTGTGCCATAAATCATGACATTATGAATTGCTGAGGACTTGTATTATGAAATATTGCACCCAGAAGATCAATCAGTCAAGTTCACTTGATGGTTTGGACTGACAATGAGTTTAAAAAATAAATAAATATATATATAAGATGGGAGGATGATCTGTTTGCACTTTTGTAAATCTTAACTGTAACATAAAATAAGGCTGAAGAGAATATTTACATTTTTTTATGACAAAAAAAAAACAAAGCCCCAAGAACAAAGTTTTGTCTTGTTGAATGTGTGAAAGTGTGTGTGTGTGTGTGTGTGTGTGTGTGCGTGTGTGTGAGATCATCAACGCACTGAACCACAAGCTTGTATTAACTGAAACGTGAATAATAATAAACAAAGGTGGCTCCTTCATGACATGACTGTTTTACTGTCATTTTTGTGGGATACTTAATATTTCATAGCTTATTTTACCTCTGAATAATTTCATGAGTGTTTTACATTGTTAGACTTCATAAGGTAAGGAACCATGGCGAAGGTTTATAGTAAATGAACTGTAAGAAAGAGTTACTGTTTGAAATTATAGTAAATGAACTGTAAGAAAGAGTTACTGTTTGAAATATATTTTGGTGATGAATGTGTGTTTTGTTACTGCTCGTGGTAATAAAGTGACTGCACTGTATCAGCGCCTATCATCCTTGACCACATCTGAGGGCATTATGTATGAATGTTATATATTTTTTGAAAGTTAATTCAATGTATTAATACAATTCTTTGTTAATGCTAAAAAGTATTTTAATGCGTGAATGCAGTTTAAAAAAATAATTTGCCCCTATTGTAGCGAAGAAATGGTAACCCAACCATTGGAAATGACACTACTGTTCTAAATCATTGGAAATAATTCTTCTGATCTGGTGAAAGTAGTCCTTTGAAATTATTTAAGAACAAAGTTCACAACAAGCGTTGTTGCCACCCGGAACCTATTAACGAACCCCCCTCATAACCATACATTTTCCCATTTATTTTATTATTGTGAATTCCTTTCTGCGAAATTGTAACTAATATCGTAGTTAAAAATAAACGCTTATTATTCATAATTACATACGAACATTTGTCATATTTTAAAAAATTAACAGCGTGCGTTTGGTCCCTCCCCTCCACAGACAGCGTTACTGACAAAGCAAGCGTCATAGTAGCATACTTCAATAAAGCGTCAACGACTCCTCCATTTTCCCACTAAAACTGACAACAGAGGATAGAATTCCAACTGCGGGTTTGGAATTAACATAATCACGGTACGTATTAACTCTTCCACAGTTAGCTGCATACGAATTGGGCTCGAATGTCGTCCTTTTTTTTTTTTTTAAACTCCCTATCCGCGGGGACGTCCTACTTTGCGATTGCAAAGAGGCCCTTGGCGACTTAGCTTTGAATGCTAGCCTATGCCAAGCTCTTCTATTTATGACGTTTGCGTGTAATATTCTTTACAGTGAGCAACACCAATGTGTCAAACCTGAGCTTTTCATGTTCATATTTACGTATAGTTGAATGTATCGCTGCGGCACAAAAGCCGGTACGCGGTTAGCAACACCAACGCTGGATCATGCTAAATGGTCGTTGGCTGCGAGGCGCTTATCGTTGATATTCTTCAAGGAAGACTCCAAAATGTTAAGTTATAATGAAGTTGGTTTCTTGTTTTATTGCTAAACGACGTCTTAACAACATAACAGAGTGGTCCTTCCTCGCCCTTTTGTGAGAAAAATTGACATCATGTCACAGTGGATAACGTGAGCTAACTATTGCTTCTTGTAGGTGAGTCTAATGTCTAGTCCACTTCATGGACAAAAAAAAAAATAATATATATATATGTATATATATAGTAACAAACCAAAATAAAAAAAAAATAGATTCATTTATTTAAGTGTGTGTGAGACAAAAAAAACCTCAAAAGGACAAAAAATATACGGTAAAGTTTTAGTTTGACTGAAAAAAAAAAAGATTACTTGGATTAAAAAAATAAAAAAAAACCCTACATAAGTTTATGGGACAAGATTGTTGCCGTGTCTAGCCAGCTAACTGAAAATAGTTTTTTTTTTCGCACAAATATGTCGTGTCTAGGCAGCTAACTGAAATAGTTTGTTTTTTTCACACAAATATGTCACTGTTGATAGATTTATGTCTTTGTATTTTTTTCTTTTTTCTTTTCAGAAAATGCCCACAATAAAGTTACAGAGCTCGGATGGGGAAATCTTTGAGGTAGACGTGGAAATCGCTAAACAGTCTGTTACCATCAAAACCATGTTAGAAGGTAACCAGATTTATTTTCAATACCTCAACTCATCATTTAAGTGACGGTTGGAGTGTAATGTCTTAACTGCACCTCTGAATTGACAGATTTGGGGATGGACGATGAAGGAGACGATGACCCAGTGCCGCTTCCTAACGTCAACGCAGCCATTCTTAAGAAGGTAATGTGTCAAGATCATTTAAAAAAATATATATATATAATGTAGTAGTTTTAAAAAGAATTATGTATTTGAATGAGTTTTCTTTTTAATTTAAAATATTAAAGTAAAAACATTAAAAATAATGGAAATAAAAAATATATTTTCACTTATACTGTATTTAATGTTTTTAACCCAGCATGTTTTATGTAATTTTAATTGTACTTGTATTTTTTGTATTTTATAATTTGTGTTTTTGTATTTTTAATTGTATTTTTACTTATAACTGTCATTTTATTTTAATTAATTGGTATTATTTAAGTTTATTTTATTTTTATTTAACCTTTATTTATCCAGATAAGGCAATTGAGAACAATAGTACAAACAAATGTAGTTATACATTTAACTTTTTATTTTCATAAATTTTTATTGATTCATTTTATTGCTCCTTTTTCTATTTTCATTGTTTTTACTTTTATCTTTAAATTCTAATTGTTTCATTTTCATTTTTGTATTTTTTTATTTAAACTTGCTTTTATTTTAATATAGTGTTAATAGTTTTTAACATTTTATTTGTACTAATTGTATATTGTTTTCTTATTTTATTTCACTTTTGAATTTTAACATTAATTTACAATATATGTTTTGTATATGAATTCATTTGCTTTTTATTTTATTTTCATTTATTTTAGTTTTTTAACTTAAATGATTTAATTGAAATTAATTTGTATTGTATCGTGATGTAGACAGATAATCTTCAGACAGTCGTGGCAGAAAAGTGTGATGATAACCACAGAACAGGAAGCGGAACTCAACCGTGACGTGGGATAGCTACTATGAATATTTTCAAAATACACAAATGAGTTTTGACAGAGCTGGCAATGCCAGGGTGTTGGATGTCTTCAAAGACTTGCGCAGTATTACTGTAATTTGGTTAAATTTTTACGATGGCCACGGATTTGACCCGGGAACGGATTGCGTGTGCTTGCGTCAGGTGATCCAGTGGTGCACCCACCACAAGGACGACCCGCCTCCCCCCGAGGACGACGAGAACAAGGAGAAGAGGACTGATGACATCCCCGTGTGGGACCAGGAGTTCCTCAAAGTGGACCAAGGGACCCTGTTCGAACTCATCCTTGTAAGCAACAACAGGTGGTCATGTGACCGCACGGTAGCCCGCTCATTGGTCAGTCAGCGTGTGTACAAAGTAACACAAGCGTTTGGAATGGAAGTTGTTGGCAAATCAAAGATTCCTCTGTGGAGGACTGCCGCCAAGTGAAACAGGAATGAGCTTTTTATAAACATCCAAATTGCTAAATTTGGATTTGGATTGCTAAATAATATAATAATAAATGTTGCAATTCTGTTGGAGGGCCAAGTTTCATTTTAAGCTACATGAGAACATTTAACAAACAAAAAAGCACAAGTCCACAATTGGGAGTGTAGAGTTGAGTTCACTCAAGATTTCTTTTTCAAAGTAACAAAAGATGTTTATTTTAGTTTTGGATAAACATACAGGATAGCAGGAAACGTTCCAAACTAAGAGTACATATTTTTAGTTGTTTTTCAGATAAATTATTCTTATTTTGTGTAAAAAAAAAAAAAAAGGTTTTTTAACAAAATTATACCATCGTACAAAATGTATTAAAAAATGGTAACAATAACACTTAGGGAAACAAAATCTGCACTACAGCGGGAACAAGAAGTGTGAACCGTGATATAGAGGGGGGGGGATTACTTTATCTTGAATACATTTATGTAAAAAAAAAAATGTTGGGCAAAAAAACATACACATGGGATTTTTAAGTTGTTTTAAATATGGTAAGTAAAAAAATGTACCTAGAGAAAAAAAAGCATTAAATTTGATTGCCACAAAAATCTTAAATGTTTAAGGAGTTATTTTTTTTTAAATGTTGGACAAAAAATCTTTTAAAAAATATTTTTCTTAAAAATATATTTTTTCTTTAGAGAAAATTGTGACATCACATTTTTTTTGTAAATCTGAAAAAAAAATTCATTTCCGACACAATAATAAAGAGATAATTGTCACTCAGTAGCACACAGACCTCCACTAAGGCCAGTGATCATGTCTGGCTAACTTTTTGTTTGAAATATTCTTATTTCCAATTATTATTATTATTATTATTTTTATTGTGCCTTGGCAGATGTTGACTCTTTAGCACTCGCCATATACACGTTCAACTTCCGTAGCTGTTTGTAATATATTGCTGCTGTGTCAGGCTGCCAACTACTTGGACATCAAGGGTCTGCTGGACGTGACGTGCAAGACGGTGGCCAACATGATCAAAGGCAAAACCCCCGAGGAGATCCGGAAGACCTTCAACATCAAGAACGACTTCACGGAGGAGGAGGAGGCCCAGGTAAGCAAACGCAAAGATACACAATACACACAAACCTTGAGGTGAAAACAAAAATGGAGCAATGAGGTACTGTAATGCCCTCGCATGCGGGCAAGGATCACTAGAGTCTCCGTTTATAGAACGGGACGGTCAAACGCATGAATGTAAAATGAGAGGACTCGCAAGCAGCTGCTGTAGGCCACGACTCACGCCCCCATGCTCACGCAGAATAACCGGCCACCCTAACTAAAGATCTTGACATCACTCAGTAGGCCACACCCCTTAAAGGCACAGCAAATACAACAGTATGTACAGTAATTACACTATAAAACTGGTTCAATGCGTTACAATCTGTTTTAATACTATAGTGTTATTTTTCTTAAAAACGTGACAAAAAAGCTTTTTGGTGTAGCAACGGATTAATTGCATTTCAACCACAGGTTCCAGGTACCACTGTATTTGTATTAGTGCAATTTTCACAATTGCATACAAATGCCACAAGATGAAGCAAACCATTCTTTTATCTAAGGAAAACTCCTCCACTCACTTCAGCATAGTTCCTTGGTGCTAAGTTGCCACAAGAGGGTACCACTGTAAAACAAAAAAAAGTAAAACAAACTATTCAGTTAAACAATGAATAGGGGATTTTTTTAGCAAATAACTTAGGATAGGTTGCAGAAAATATTTTTTTGCGAATTCACTTGTGGGATTGTTTATCACCCCCTGCAGGTCCGCAAAGAGAACCAGTGGTGCGAAGAGAAGTAGTGCATCCCGCCAACAACAACAACACACACACACACACACACACACACACACTGAATTGAAATGTGTCCGCTTTATTGCTTGCACTGGTCTTGTTCATACTTTAATATTGACTTTATAGCTTACTTCCAAATAATAGAGTACAGTGCACCTCCCCTCTCCTTCTCCAGTCTGTGTATAAAACTAGCATGAGATTTTTAACGCACGTGTCATTATTTAAATAAACAAGACCCTGTCCCTTTCTTTCCCTTGTAGTCATCGAAAGAGAGATTTTGATGACTTTTCCCCCCTTGTGTTGGGATGACTTTATTTTCCTTTTTTTTTTTTTTTTTACTAGACATGTTTGTTGTCTCTTAGGTTGCGAAATTAAAAAAAAGGCTTGGGAAGGGGAATAATGTTTTTAAGGTGGGTTTCAACGTGCACCAATGATGGAAGGAGAAAATAAAATGTTTCAAAAGAGTTTGTTGTTTTTTTTTGTGTCACAAGTCTTCCCAAAGGGCAATGGGTTTTTTTTTTATTTTTTTTTTTATGAAAGCTTGTATAAAAAGATATTTGGTGGCATCTTTTTGTAATAAAGAATAAAAGCAATACAGAAAAAATGGGGGGGAAAAAATCAACCTATTTTTTAATGCCCTTTAACATGTTCACAATAGATATAAATCCCTTTAAAGTATAACAATTCTATTTAAATGTGTGTGTATATATACAGTGGGTATGAAAAGTTTTCAGACCCCCTTCAATTTTTCACTGTTATATTGCAGCCATTTGTTAAAATCATTTAAGTTAATTTTTTTCCTCAATGTACACACAGCACCCCATATTGACAGAAAAAAAACGGAATTGTTGACATTTTTGCTGAATTATTAAAAAAGAAAAACACTGACACTCATATTTAACTCTGGTGGTGTCCATTTCTTCTGATCATCCTTAAAATGGTTCTACACCTTCATTGGAGTACAGTTGTGATTGTACTTGATTATGAAAGCCACATTGTCCTTAACTCTTAAGTGGCATGTGTGGAGAAAACCAGGCACTGCTCATCACCTGTCCAATACAGTCCCAATAGTGAAGCATGGTGGTGGCAGCATCATGTTGTGGGTGTTTTCCAGCTACAGGGACAGGGAGATTGGTTGCAATCGAAGACAACATGAATGCGGCTAAGTACAGGGATATCCTGGATGAAAACCATCTCCGGAGTGCTCAGAACCTCAGACTGGGCCGAAGGTTCACCTTCAAAAAAGACAATGACCCTAAGCACACAGCTAAAATACAGAAGGAGTGGCTTCAGAACAACTCTGTGACTGTTTTTGAATGGCCCAACCAGAGCCCTGACTCAAAAGAGTGCTTCTGCTAAATACTGAGCAAAGGGTCTGAATACTTATGGTTGTGTGATATTTCAGTTTTTCTTTTTTAACAAATCTTCAATAATTTCAACAAATCCAACAATTTTTTTTCTGTCAATATGGGGTGGGGGAGTGCAGTCTGTACATTGTGGAAAAAAATGAACTTAAATGGCTGTAATATAAAAAGATTTTTTTTTTAATTTAAGGGGGTCTGAATCCTTTCCGTACCTTCTGTGTGTGGGTGTGTTTGTATATACTGTATATGTCCAGCTTCCAGTATTATTCATATTTTTTATTGTCCAATCATATTTTAGTTTTCCTGTGTGTTGCCATGTCAATGTAATCTCCCCTGGGCCTTCAAAGTCCCAATCACTGATTGAGGACCAACATGCACCATGAACAGTGGCTGGCTTTTGTTAACCAATCAGATGTCATTCAGCACACGCACGTCACTTTTGGCCTTCGCCCCAGGTTTCGCTCGCTGCATTTTCCGATTCGTTGAATTTCCCGTCCTCTGATTGGTTGATCGTTGTCCTGCCCCCAACGCAATGGGTTCATTGAGTGTCTCGCAGGTGTCAAGACAAATGCTTATCGAACATGATCAAAAATTCATTTTCAAAGTTGACTTTTCAAGAAAAAGTGGACGTTTTGAGGGCAGGGCGGCTGGCTTCTTTGAACCCGGAAAAGGGTTTATTCCCTTCACTTTATTTGCATCACTCCGAGAGCAGCAATAACTTGCTAGTTGTGACTGCTAGCTACAGGTAGCTCTGGCAACCCAAAACAACTCTGAGGGGCAAAGGATTATGGAGGTTGTCTATAAATAATACGCATATTTGGTGAGTACGATGTATTTTATTTAAAGTATTTATGCGTTTGTCATGTTATTAGACGATAGAACTAATATATTGTAGTGTAGAGGTTTGTAATTTTTTTGGGAGGTGATGTTGGAAGATAAAGGTTCAAATATATGTTTCTTGCTTTTGTAATAATGGTAGAGACATCAGGGGTCACCAACCTTGATGAAACGCTGAGAGCTACTTCTTGGGTACGAATAAATGCGAAGGGCTACAAGTTTGATACGCACTTCTGAAATAACATGACTTAAAATGTTATTCATAATTAATTATCTTCATTTATGTAAAGACACAGATGTGGTTAATAATGTAATAAATATCAATATGCACTTTATTTCTATAAATCTCTGCCATTGTTTAAATTTTTTTATATATATATATATATATACTCTATTATATATATATAAAATATATGTATGTTTGCTCTATCAGACCGATTTTCTATCGTATATTTTTTTAGATGAAAAATCCATTCTATTAAAATTGAAAGATTTGAGATTATTTGTAAGTTTTTTTAGGGCACACAGAAATGACAAGCGCAAGATGTTTATTTAACAATTTAATACGTCAACTAAACAAGAATTGATGAAATGTGTATAAAAAACAGCATTAGAGTGAATTCTGGTGGGACATTTAAAAGTAACACTGCAGAAATGAGAACTTGCCATGTGAATGCAAAAGTACAGTTAAGAAAACATACAATATTGCTTTTAAGATACAGACTCAACTAAAATTTTTTTTAAGCCATTTAATTTTTTGTTTTACATAAACATATTAAAGGTAATTAGAACAATGGGAACTTTGACATTTATAAAAAACAAACAAAAAAAAAACACCTTTACAACATGTAATATAATAGTACCCATTTGGTCGTCTTAGAGATTGTGTACAAAATACTCAGTCAAAACAAAGGAAGAAAAAAAAAAAAGACAATTGAAAAAAATAATGATATAAATCCCTCTCAGGTTTGGCCACCAGCAAAATTTCTGACCTTAGAAATAAGCCAGAAGAAAATATGAAACACGAGTGAAAGTGCCTAAAATAGTTGAAAGATTGGATCAAATGCTCGCAGAAGGATGAATCCTAACGTCCACACAGACGCTAAATATTTCTTTTAAAACACATTTGTTCCTCATCTAGTCATCTCATCGAAACTACCCATTTAGGCTATCAGGCCATAGCACTGGGAGGCGGCATAACACCTCACATTTAGTTTTGAAGGCTGAAAAAGGGAATTGCTGGTATAAAGTTGTTGTCCAATAAAAATTATTAGTTTTTTAAATATTTAATTTAAAACACACAATAAATATATTTCGTTTAACTTATCATTTATTTCATTATTTTTAAATATTAAACTGTAAGACTAAGTTCTTGTCTTTTGCGAAAAATACCCAAAACATTTTACTGTCAAAAATCTATTGTCAATGTAAAAGGTTATTTCGAGAAAAGATGTTTAATTTGATTTGAAACCTAACACATTTTTTTATTATAGTTAATTACTATTTTTAAATAATTTAAGTTAAAAAACTCCTAAATATTTCTTGAAAGAAATGTTTTTTTCTCTTTCCCTATTTTTTTACTTTTTTTTAGCTCAAGACAAAAAAAAGGTTTCCTCTCTTTGTGCAAGTATTAGGAAATACAGTTTCCTGATTTTATTTCTATGCACTGTTTTATTATTTCATCACTTTCAGTGGAAGACAAAATCAAATAATCTTTCTTGTCAATGCGCAAAAAATGGAGGAAAAAGATTTCTAGATTTTATTTCATAATTTTAGCTACAAACAAACAAAAACAATTTCCTGTCTACATGGGGAAAAAAAATCAAAGGGCGTGTACAGATTTTATTTACATGCAGTATTTTATTATTTTATCATTGTTTTGCTAAAATGTTAAATCTGTTTCCTGTCAACGTGCAAAAAAGGGTAAACTGTTCCAGATTTTATTTATAGACAATATTTTATTTTTAGCTACAAATAAAAAAATCTGTTTCCTGTGTACATGCAAAAAATGTAGTTTTCAGATTTTATTTATTTGAAGGATTATATTATTTTATAATTTTTGAAGACAAAAAAAATCTGTTCCTGTCTATGCACAATAATAAAAAATGGTGTTAAAAAGAATATAGAAATGTGTTTTTAAAGAAAATTTTGTTAGCCTAATAGCACAATTAGCCTATGCTATTTTTAATTTATTGTCACAATATAAATAAAAAATACTAATGCGGCTTCGTAAAAAATGTGTTTTTTTTGGGGGTCTGTATAGATTCTCAGTCATTGAGTTGCGCAAAAGTTGACTTGAGGCAACTGGAATTCCTTGTTGAATTATTTTTTTTGTTTTCCACAAACATAAAAAAAAACAACAGGCAATTATGCTGTTAGGCTAACAATGTGTGTTTGTGTGGACTTTTTTTTTGTTTTTTTGTTTTAAACACATCTCCTTGGATTATTATTTTTTTGTTTAAATGCAACATATCCCTGCTGTACACATTTTGATATGATTTTCTTCCCCCCCCCTTGGTTGCTGAGGAAAGCGAGCGAGCCGAGTCACGTGGCCAACAGTGGCTGCTCCGGGCGCTTGCGTTTGCCCAGGGCTGTGGAAGAAGGGGGGCGAGATGGGCGCTGATGCTGCTGTTGTTGTAGTTGGTGGTGGTGGTGGTGGAAAGGGGGTCCGCGAGCCACGGTGCCGGGCGAGGGCGGCGGCGTGGAGTCTACGGCACTTAAATGTGAACAAGTTGGGCTCGCGCAGCCTCCTCCTTGAAGGTAGCGAACGCACTTCTTCTTCCTCCTAAGGACAGTCACAGACAGTTATCTGGGAATAAACCCGGATGGCACAACGTCAATAACCAAAGAAATACACACCACACAAAACATACACAAATACAACACACAGCCATGTGGAACAACTATATTAGTTATATATATTTTTTTATTTTTATGAGGAACTACAACTTTGTTCCATTTTACTATGTATTGAAAAAGATGAAAAATGGCAACAGCAGATCACCTTTTTTCTTATTTTATTTTAAAATAAAAATAACTGTCAATGAAAACCTAGTTATAGCAATTTGAATAAAAACAATTCCAAACATTGTTTTCTATTTTTTTATTATGTATGACTGGTGAGTTTTTTTTTTATTTTTTTTTTTAAACATGTTCACAATAAAATCCTGAAGGGATAAAAAAAAATATATATATACATTTCTTACTATATATCTATAGTCCCATGTGTGTGTATATATATAAACATCTATATATATATATATATATATATATATAGATATATAGATAGATATATAAATGACTTTCTGAATTAGAATAGTTAGCATAGAGGCTAGAAGTGTTAGCAAGGAGTTAGCCGTCAGCACCAACAAACATGGAATCGAAGTTAGTCTTCGCCTTGTCAGACAGGCTGAAAAAGGGGCGTAGGGGGCGCTGTGGAGCAGGTGGGGGGGTGGTGTACATGGTGGTGGGTTTTACACACCTGCAGGGACCGCACCAGTCTGTCTGCTGCTCGAGGCCAAAGCGAGCTCGACATTTCTTAGGGGAGCCAGGCTCTGAGCCGCAACAACAACAACAACAACAACACCAGCAAAGACACACAAGAAGAAGAGGCATCAAAATGGCTGCCATGCGGTGAAAACGTTAGTAAGAAACACACACTGTTAATACACACGAGTTAGTCAGACCCTTTCACGCAGAGATCAGAGCTGTAAAACAAGATTTAGCCAGCCTTTTACAGAGAAACCTAGCCAAGCAAAAGTTTCACAAAGCAACACTGCATCCCATAATTATAATTAGGTTTGTGTCTGGTGTAACGGATATTTCCCTTTTCACACAGAGATCCTGCCCAAAAAAACCAAAAAAAAAACATTGAAGCTATAACAGAAGGGCTGTAATTTCACAGGATAACCCAGTCAAGCAGTTTTTTTTTCACAGCACCGCATTCCATAACAACAGTAGTTGTTTTTTTGTGTCTTGATATTCGCAAATCTCTTTTTAATCGATCCCGTCGAAATGGCAGCATCTGCTTTCAGCACAACAGGGTGGGAGGAGTGTCAGATGCTACATTTCAGAGCCACCCCTTTTACACAGATAGAGAACGGTTCTGTCATGTCTTTCACACACAACCCAACAAAGATGGAATCTTCCTGTGTGGAAGGGAATAGCTAAAAGACAAGAGCAAGTCTAAAGTTTCACCCAAAACCCACCGTCTTGTGTGATGTGTTGAAAGCAATTGTAGTCGTTCAACAATGATTTTACCCAACAGCGAAGTGAGTTGCGAGCTGGTTGGCCTCGGTTACCGGACTGATACTTGAGGCTTAAAATTTCCTGATCGGCTTTGGTGTGACAACGACTATTGCTTTCAACACAAAAGGACGGCACAAGTGAGAGTTAGGTGTTAAACTCACGGTTTTTGCCGCTATCCACTTTCACAGATCCGCCGCCCAAACTCTCTTTCAGCTCTGATGCTGCCTCCAAAGGCGGAAAATTGCCAAATCAACATCGGTTTTTGTGTTACAATTGCTTTCAACACAATTGGGCGGTAGAAGCGAATTTCAGGTGTCAGACATTCACTATTCACATTCACACAGGTGCCATTCTATCTCTGTCGCTACTTACGAAGCCGTAACATTGCCCTGTTGACATTGATGGTGAGAATTGCTTTCAACAAAAGCCCAGGATAAGGTGGAGTTGTTACATCATGGTAAAATTCCCTTAACGTAGGCTCTGCTCCACTTTGTTATGGTGCTGATACTACCGCTCAAGGCGGAAAATGACAGCGTTGTTTTTGACGTATGAAATAGTAGTCAAAAGGTGACCACGACATGGGAGGAGAAGCGAGCGTTGGCGTTTAGAGCCCATTAAGTGGAAACCCTGATACTAGCTGGGAAAATTGCTCGGTCAAATCGGTACCTTTTATATAGCACAGTGAAGGATAACGGTGGAAAAATGGTGTCTTTTACAGGTTGCGTGAAAGAGGCTTCTTTTACTTGAAAGGGCACTTTGCTCTGCAGTTGAACTTTATTTTGAATTTTTTTTTTTGAAAAACCATGCTCATCTCAAAAGTATTCTGTTAAATTGCTGCTATGCTGCTACATCAATTTTCTAATTGTACGCAGGGTTGATGTTTAAGATGCAATGTTAGCGTGGCATTAGCATTGAATTGTAGTATCCATTACATAGTATTATATCAGCAAGCTAGCAGTTACACTCCTGGTACTAGCAGGGTTAGAGGTAACGTTGCTAGCATAGCGGGGTCAGCGGTTACTCTGCTTGCGCTAGTGAACTGGCAGCTACGCTGTTAGCTCAATTTTCTATTTGTACTATGCTAACAGTAACGTTAGCATAGTATGGTAGTAGATATATATACATGATAGTATTATACCAGGAAGGTAGTGGTTACACTACTAGCACTAGCAAGATGGTGGCTATGCTGCTAGCACTAGCGAGCTGGCGGTTACGCTCAATTTTCTATTCGTATGCGTATATGTTTAAGAGGTGGCATTACTGCAACGTTAGCATAGTATTAGCATTTGTACCTGTGTTGGGGTCCTGCTGCTTCTCCCTTTTCCTCCTCTTCTTCTTTCCCTACAGGACGACAAACACGAATTGACACACTGGATGATAATTCAAAAGCATTAGTAAATATGAAATTTAGAAATAATAGTACAAATATGCTAATTAGCTTCTGTCACATTTGTAGCGACTGAAGCTCGTTTACAGGACGACACGCTCCGGTCATTTCATTAGGTACACCTGCACAATCTAATGACATCCAATACAAGACACTTTATGTAAGAAATTCAAAGAATAATGATAATCACTTTTGAAAAATATTTTTGGGGCAAGTTTTGTAGGGCATACTTAGTACATTTTTCAACACAAGAACTTTTCCTACACTTTATAAGTAAAAATTTTAAATGTAAAAAGAGTAAATAAGTCTTTTCTCACTATTCATTTAAAAAAACTAATTTAAATTTTTAATTGTTGTAAAAAAGTCTGATTTTATATTAAAACCTTTTAAGATACAATTGACTTAAACAGTAATTTAAAACGGTTTTAAAATAAGTTAACGTTCTCAATAATTATATTTTAAATGGAAAAATAAAATATTAAATACTTTCACCATTAAAAGGAATACTATTTCATAAAACATAAATAAATAAAAAATAAAAAATATTAGTTCATTTTATTTGTACATATTTGATTTATTTATTTTAACCCAAAAAATAATTTGTTAAAATTGTAACTAAAAATAAAGTTTTACTTTTTAAAAGTTTATTTTGAATGTGAAAAAATATATTTTAAATATAGTAACCATTTGTTAAAAATGTAATAAAAAAATTATTAATATAATTTTTCCTGTTAAAAAAGAAAAGGTAATTCATTATTTTTTGTTAAAATGTAAAAAAAATGAAAGCATAACATGACTTTAAAAAAAATAACCCATGAAAAATTATCATGATGAAAATTTTGTATTGGAGATAATTAGACAGAGCAGCGCAGGCGTCCCTTCGTGTCCCACGAGCATGAAGACATCATCATCATCATCATCATCATCACAATCGTCGTAAAAGTGTTTGTGGTGTGAGCTGGTAACCATAGCATCATGCAAGCCGCCGCCGCCCCTCGCGAGGAAGGAAGCATGCGGAGGGAACGTCGTGCGGCCGTCGTTCGTTTTACCCACAATCCCTTTCATGCATGTTGGCGTATTGGCCCCGCCCCCCCAGCACAGACAAGACGAGTCCCTACCCAATCGGCTTTACTCTTTTCGCCTGCCGCCTCCTGCAACAGGTCAACAGCACACTTAAGGCAACAAGTGCTGTGCTGCCATGCGTGTGTGTGTGCGTGTGTGTGTGTGTGTGTGTGTGTGAGGAAGAGGAGGATGATGGAAATGACGAAGCTGTAATGGGGGTCTTACGTAGTTGTCGCGTGCAGACCAGGTGGGGTACAGTTGCATGTGCAGTTGTCTCTCTTTGCGTGCCAGCTCGTAGTACTTGGCCTGCTCCTCACGTGTCAACGCGTGCCACTACACGCACACGCACGCACACACACGACTCATGTCAGACACAGCAATCACCCGTCACTATGACGACCACACATGCACAGAACAAGGGCTTTAAAAGGTAGCGTTTGAAATGAAATTATTACATGTTAACAAGAAAAAACTATCATTAAAAAAAACATTGCAAACAAAATACATTTTTTAGCTGAAATAAAAATATTGAATTATTACAAATTATTATACTAAACTGTGGGGTGGCACATAGCAAATAAAATTAAATTAATGAATGAACTGAGCAGTTGTGACCGTCTTCCTCGTGTATATAAGGTCAAGGTAAAAATGATTAGATGACTCTTTTTTTCTTAATTTCGTTGAAATTCATTTTAATGCCTGATACGACGAATGGTATATTACCTGAAGAATAGAATGAGCACAACAAAATACATCTGATTTCATAATACTTTGTCCTATTTGACATGCTTAAACTTAACTGTATTCCTTGTGATTTTGGTCAAGAAAATCATGGAAAATGGCTATAAAGTATATCAGCTCTTAAATCCCGCTATTATGATCTATTTTTTTTGTTATCATTATATTTGTTCAAACAAACGTACATTTACAGTAGTTGTACCAAGCATTAAAAATGAACAAAACCCTAAAGAGTGGGTGTAATAATTCTTTCCGTGGCATGTATTACACTGCCCCATGGTGGCCAAAGCACACACACCAGAAGAAGCCGCACAATCAATGCATGAAATAATCATGCAAACTGTTTAATTCTTTACAGTCCATTTAATTAAGCTATTACTTGAGGCAGAATAATTCATCAACAACTAACTGATGATCAAATTAATCGCTAATGATTTTTGATAATTGATTAATCAGTTAGACCTTGTTTAACTTAAAATAGTCTACAAGTCTACATAATTTCATCCTCTCAACAGTAAATATTAATGCAGTAATTATATTTATTACAACAAAGGCACTAAATATTAATAGCAAAGCAGAGTGATAATCTCTGTCTGTCTCTTTTACTTCGAAAAAAAAAGATCAACATTTTTGCTGATTTTCTGACAGATGTTTTCAGTAACTGAATCATAATCAATTTAATGTTTGCACATTTTCTAACCTGTTAAGTTGAAAAATGTTTTAGAAGAAAGGGATAAAAAAAAATCTGATTTATCGATTAAAACAAGAATTGATAGACTAATCGATGATTAAAATACTTGTTAGTTGCAGCGCTAGTTATTAGTTTATTGTTATTAATTGTGCTACTGTAGAGTGCTATCTTTTCTATCTTTTCCTCTCTATCCATCTGTGTGTATGAATGTGTGCGTACCCTTCTTCCGAGTATCTGGTTGATGGCGGCGCTCTCCTTGAGCGTACACTCCGCGATGACTTTGGCCCTCATCTCCTTCATGTAGAGCATGAAGGCGTTGAGCGGCTTCTTGATGACGGGCTTCTTGGGCTCCTTCTCCCGCTTGGCATCCATGTGCGGCTTCCTGACCGGAGGGGAGGAGGATGGAGACTTGCGCGTTGGTTTTTGTCTGCTTAAGAGCGCCCCCTACAATTGTAATGTCGAAGTAGTGCTGCTATTTCATAGCCGTTTGTTTGCTAAGAGGTGTCCTGGCTGGGCCACTATTATAGGGAAGCGTTCCAGGTTCAGCATGGCAACAACAGAGGTATTATTTGATTTTTTACAAGTTGACATAGCATCAAAATTACAAACAAACAAACAAACAATTATTACATAGTTCTTAGGTCATAGTTTGTCTTTAAGTTGAAGGAAGGGAGACTGTCACTCTCATATGTCTCTGAAGAGTAACATTAGCACTGACGCTAGTGCTAACACAAAACACGTATAAAGTAGGTGAACCGGGTGTGCAATGGCGAAAAAAGGGATGACATTCTGCTTATGAAAAGCAGTGCAGGGTTCATGAGAGCTGTTTTATGAATCATTTACTTATTCATTCATTTGTTTATTTATACAATTTTTACCAATAAGTTAAGGCAAAAAAAAACAGCTTTAAAGTTGTTTACTCATGTTGGAAGAAGGACAAGATAGATAGAATCATGATCTTAGAACTGGCGCTAGCGCTAACAACAAACAGTGGTGTCCTGGCTGGTCCACCAATATTATAAAGTTTGGTGATCCTTCTACTACTGGCAATGGCATAGCTGTGATTATCCTTATTTAAAAACGAAATAATGATAATTTAATAAAATCAAAAACACACAAAAACAGTAGAGCATGAATGCGAGTTTTCGACAACTGACTGGTACTTACGCATACATGCCTCTGTCATAATGCTCGTGTTCCTGTTTGCCTGAAGGGGGCACTATGGCAGGGTGTGGGATGCCTGTGGGGTGCATGCCGGACGGGCCCAGCATCAGAGAATGAGAGAACCTGTACAACCACACACACAAACAAACCAAATATATATATATATATATATATATATTAATTATAATCATAAGCTTTCATTATGAAAGCTAAAGAGGAGCTAAGCCAAATAGAGTGACGAGAAGGTGAACAACAATCAGGATAACTTCTATCATTTTCTGTCCACCAATCAAAATCTAACTCAGCCCATTTGGTATCCTTCCACTGGCCAATAGCGGAGGGGTACCAAAAGTGGTAGAAATCATTCATTTTGGTCACTTTCACAATGAGGAGAAATATGCTGGCTATGCAGGTAACACTCCACTAGAGGGCGTGCTAGCCTAATGATGTTAGAATAGAGCAGCAACATCAACAATGAAGCGCTACAGAGCCAGACAACCATCCATTTTCTACACTGCTTATCCTCACTAGGGTCGCGGGTATGCTGGAGCCTATCCCAGCTATCTTCGGGCCAGAGGCGGGGTACACCCTGAACTGGTCGCCGGCCAATCGCAGGGCACATAGAAACAAACAACCATTCGTACTCACATTCACACACATTTAGAGTCTTCAATTGAATTATATATATTATGTATTTTTTCGACTACAAAAGCTAACAACTAAAATAAAAATTAAAAAAAGACAAATAACAATACAAAAAACGAATAAATTTTAAAAATACATGTTCGTAATTAAAAAAACAGAAATTAATACATTTTACAAATCGTCTTTAAGCGGCACATGGGTAATTAATAAAACTATAAAACCAAAAATGTAAAAAATACATTTTTAAACTGTATAAGCTATCAACTAGCAAAAATAAAAAAAAATCTAAATCACTACCTTGTTTTATATTTCCCTTTTTAAATGACATTTAAAAAAACACTTACTTTTAGCTAGCAACACGGGGGGGGGGGGGACTGAATTTAAAAAATGACAATAATTGTTTTAATCGTTTATACTGCATGAGCTGGCAACTCCAAACAAAGTGAATCAAATAAATAGATTAAGAAAATTAAAATAAAAAACAATTTAGTCTGTTTGAAACTGCACAAGCTAGCAGCATGAGGGAAACATTGCCATTGGCGTTACACTTTTGCCATCTTATGTTTGTGCATCAAAAGTGGATTAAAGGAAGAATTTTCACAATGAAATTTGGTCTTTTTTTGGGATGCTTTCTTTGACTTGTAGTAAACCCTTGAGTCATTTTTAGTTATCTGGCCTCATGCACGTGTAAAACGAAACAGCAAACAGGCAACACTTGCAACAAATAAGCACTTTGGCGCCACATTTTACCGTCTTTAAAAATGAAAGCAAAATGACACATCAAAGCGGCTGTGAGGGACTCGCACACGGACGCACTTCAGCAGAGGCGAAGCGAACTGTTGCCATTTTTGGGGGAACATTTTTGCACTTTTTTTGCAGCAGCACGTGGGCGCAGCGGCGCTGGCTAACTGCTGCGGTACCTGGAGTAGGGCGAGGCAGCGGGAAGGTTGGAGGGGAAGGACTGTCGAAACCCGGACGAGGACAGTGCGGCGGGGTACACCGTCTGCTTCTGCCTACCACAGCACAGCACAACCACAAACGTGCTTCACTTATACCAGACTACACAACCTTTTAGTGCAAGAAAAACTAAATCAAACACTTATCCATCCATCCATCCGTTTTCAACACCGCTTATCCTGATTAGGGTTGGGGGGCGCTGGAGCCTATCCCAGCTGACTTCGGGCGAAAGGCAGACGACACCCTGAACTGGTCGCCAGTCAGTCGCAGGGCACATATAGAAATGGACAACCATTCGCACTCACATTCGCAAAACACTTAAATACACTGAAAAGAAAAACATAGAACAGGAATCGAATACAATTATAAAATAAAATGTTACAGTAATTGAGTGAAGTAAATTTCATGAAAAAGTACATCAAAAATGTAATAAATACTAAATAAATGCACTTTTATAATTAAAAATCAGTAAACAAGACTATAAAATGGCAAATCCATAAAATAGTAAATACAATTATACAGTAAATAAACAATAAAATATAATCATAAATGAATGAAATAGTAAATAAGAAATAAAGGGCGGAAAAAATGAAAAAGTACATGAAAATGAAGGAAATATAATCCTAAATATATAATACTAATTTAAAATAAGCAATTAAAATAAAAAATGGAAAATAAATAGTAAGAATAATATAATTAAAAATGAAAGCAGTAAAATACTAAATATAACGAATAATGCAGTTTAAAAATTAAATGAGTGAATAAGATACCATTTTAAACAAAAATAAAATAAAAAGTAAACTGGTGACTAGTACAATAATCACATTTTAAAGTAAATAAATGAATGTAATAAAATTGTAAATACGAAGAGACATTTTACAAATAAAATTGCAATGTCAAAATAGGGAATAAACCACAGTTGTACGTAAAAATAAGTAAATATAATAGTGAATAGATAAAAGACAAACAAAAGTAAACTAAATAAAAACAAACAAAATTAAAAGGTAAATAAAAACAAGATACAAATTACATAAAATACTCACAAAATGAATAAACTATAAATAGTAAATAAAACATCTTGATTCGATGGTAAATAAATAAAATGACAAAATAGTAAATCAAATAAATAATACATGTTTTTCAAGAGTACACGGAGAAGAAAAAAGAACACTAAGAGAGTAGGTTGTAGACTTGCAAAACAGTATAGCTGTGTAAAATTACAAAAGATAAAAAAATACATATAATTATTCTATTTTCATCCACACAAATTTATAATCTCTAGGGTTTTGGTTTATTTTAGGTGTTTATTTATTTATTTTATTTTTTTGCTTTCGCCTTGCTCACATTACAATGCTAGGAGTATTATGTCGACAAAAAGTGAAAAATATAAAAATTGTAACACATACTAACTGGAGGAAGTAATTTTTAATTCTTTTTTTCATATTGTCTGGGTATGTGAATGAAGCAAAATAAACAATCGCTTAAAAAAAAAAGGTATCCAGGGAACAAACCGCATGTGTGAAAGAATCTTCTGGAGAATCTAATTTGAAGCTGTGAGGCATAGGGAGACCCTGTAGGGAAGTCCGAGGGGCGTCACCATTGACAGCTGTGTGTCACTATGAGGCTCACACGCAGACCACGGGGGGTGGAGGCGGTGGGTGGGACACACGCCAGAGAGCCTTTGATATGTAGTATGCCCCACCCACCCTTACAAATCTCCTTTTTCTTTTCCAATGAATGCACTCACACATAACGTCACACACCACCAAGCTAATGACATACAGCGTATGTTCAAAGTTTTGTTTGGGACCGACAGCGGAAGCTAAAACTCGGGTTTCAATTGGACTAACATGTCTCGTGCACTAAAAGTTCAGATCTGGACTAACATGTTAACATGGGTCTAGTGGCACGTTTACACATATGATATATATAAATAAAGAGACAAAAATGAAACAACCTGGATGAACAAGAATATTCACACGCATATAACAGAATGGATGGATGGAAAAAATGAACTAAATTTAAAAAATATAAACAGAACAAAATATACAGTAAATAAAACAATAAAATACTATATAAATAGAACGCGTCTGCTAGAAGTTCAATTTCGGTTGGACAGACTTGTTTATGTGAATAAATACAATTAAAATGAACTAAATAAAAAATATACGAAACAAAAACAAATCTATAAAGTGCAATCGTAAATTTAAAAATACAAATGAAATAAAACACGGCGTTGTGGCGGGCGACTGGTTAGCACATCTGCGTCACAGTTCTGAGGACCGGGGTTCAAATCCCTGTGTGGAGTTTGCATGTTCTCCCCGTGCCTGCGTGGGTTTTCTCCGAGCACTCCGGTTTCCTCCCACATCCCCAAAACATGTATGGTAGGTTGATTGAAGAGTCTAAATTGCCCTTAGGAGTGAATGTGTGCACGAATGGTTGTTTGTTTATATGTGCCCTGCAATTGGCTGGCGACCAGTTCAGGGTGTACCCCGCCTCTCGCCCGAAGACAGCTGGGATAGGCTCCAACACGCCCGCGACCCTTGTGAGGATAAAGCGGTACAGAAAATGGATGGATGGATAAATACAACACGTATGCTCTGACTCCAATCTTGGTTGGACTAACTTTTTTATGTGAGTCACTACAATTAAATAGTGAATAAATACCATAAAAAAGAACTAAATAAAAAAACAAAATGAATTTAATAAAAAAATAAATAGACTCATTCACTGCCAGCCTTCCCAGTTAACGTGGATATCAGAATCAGAATCAGAATCATCTTTATTTGCCAAGTATGTGCAAAAAAATGTCGGGTAGTTGGAGCCGCTCCAGTACGACAACAGACAGTCAATTGATAGAACACTTTTGAGACATAAAGACATTGAGAAAAACAGTCACTGAGTAATAAAGTGTTGCTAGTTATCTGGTAATGCTGGTACAGTTTTTTTTTTTTTTTTTTTGACAATTGTGCAAAAAGATGCAGAGTCCTCTAGCATATTTGACTTCTAAAGCCGTCAATGGCAGTGATTAAGTGAAATTGTAAATAGAAAATTAAAATACTAATTGAATAAAACGAGTATGCTTCAAGTCTGATTTTGGTTATGCAACCAAAATCAGACTTGAAGCATACTCGTTTTATAAACACAATAAAAATAGTGAATAAATCAAATAACTAAAAAAAATAGAAACACTAATTAAATACAACAAACCTGAGTCAGATTTGTCTGAATAACTTGTTTATGCAAATAAATACAATAAAATAGTAAATAAACACATTAAAATGGTAAATATATAAATAAAAAAACAAAAAGAGTGACATAGTAAATTAAAAATGAAATAAAATATAAATTTAAAAATGTGTATAAAAATCTAATTGGACTAACATTTACATTTGCCTGTGTAGACTAGCGTGTTCAAACACATGCTAAAAATCATGTTTAATTCAATAAATGATGTGTTTTGTTCTGATGTGATGCGTTCCTTCAGTGCACAAAACGACAATATGCTAAAACCAAGTAGCTAATCCCGGCTAATCTGTCAAACACTGGCGACTACGCGAGTGTCAAAGATAATTGTCGCAAAATAACATGCTTGACATTTTCACCGATCCTTCGCCTTAAAAAGAAACATCATTATGAGGGGCTGGAACAAGTAGATCATCCGGATTAAAGCAGATTAGCTGTTAATAATTCCTCAGTGAAGACTTCTTGTCCGACAAAGATAAAATTGTTGCCATTCGGAAATATCGGGACAAAGACTTCATTTGAGATCCGTGTGACATTTGACGTAATCCCTGAACCGCTCAAATCGTAAATAATCCGCATCAACAGAGGAATGATTTTAAACGGATTAAACCCCCCCCCCCCACTCCCATCTTTTACTTTCTTTTTTAATGTTAACCGTCTAGGTGCAAAAGAAACATTTTAACGTAAAACTGTATTTGTTTGAGGAAAATAAAATCAAATACAATTATAAATGTAATAAAGTCGAATAAAATAAACTAAATACAAATTAAAAAAGGAACATAATAAATAATGGTAAATCAAAACTAATTAAAAATACAAAGTAAATGAATATAAAATAGTAAATGAAATAAAGAAAAGAACATTTAATAAGTAAAGAAACAAAATAGTAAATAAATAGAATACAAATTGCAGTAAATAAATAAAATGTAAAAAGTAAATGATCAAATGGTAAATAAATACAATAAAAAGATATAGTAAATAAACACCGTGTAAAAAAAAATCTTAAAATGGTATAACTTATTTTTAATTTAGTATTTTAATGTATTCACCATTTTATTTGTATTAAACAAATATGTTGTATGTTATAATGTTTCTCTGATGTTGAACGTGGTTGGTTTGCATTCGAGAAACTTTTTACTTAATTCGGTCTTTCATTTCGTATCAAGACTGCAACCTGAAAAAGATAAACATACGACATTTTTCCGTATCATGGATGTTACAAAAATTGCAAGTGCATTGCCACCCTACTTTTGGCTGGACTAACATGTTCAGGTGTTGCATATGGTAAAACTTCAGTTCCGGAGTTATATGTTTACATGCGTTAACTAACTCCATTGTGATGGAGATTTTTAACTAAGCCCCATTTAAAAAAAATTTTTTAGCAACTGCCAAACAAACAACAACTTGTCATTTAAGATCAAAGAAAATCTTCTTTGGCGATAATTCGATTCTTGGCTAGTGAACGATCACAAGACTTTCTTTTGCTCTGCTAGTGCCGCTCGAGTCGTCCACATTCCGGAGATCACAAGTGGAGAGACGAAATGATTTGAACGGCCACGGGACCTCGGGTTAGCAGTGGTGACAGCAGGTGAAGCGCTGATGTAAGGATGCGGGTTATATTAAAAGGGACACTTTTCATGTGTTTATGCAAATCTATTAACATTTTGCAGGAAAAGTTTAATTTTGGTAAGACAAAGACATTGACACATAGCTACTAAAACATTTACTAACACCTTGAAAGTCAAATTTCGCGGTTCATGTGTATCAACTAACAATTTTACATTGGCAGCAAAAGCCAAATTTAGGTCGAACTAACGTTTATGTAAAACCTGAGTATTTACAGTACACGTATGCTACGAATTTATTTTTATTTGGAGTGACGCGTTTACGTGGACAACTAACATATTTACGCATCTCTAATAAGGCTAAAACTAAAATTTGGGGTGGACAAACGTACGCACAATTTATTTAGGAAAATCTATTAACTTTTTGAGTAAAACTTTAATTTTGTCAGGACGAAAACACTGACGTGTAGCTACTAACGTCCTGACATTCACGTTAAAAGTCAGATTTTGTTGTTTATGTATATTGACTAACACTTTTAGATGTGCTGCAAAAGTAAAAATTCAGTCGAACTAAAACATTTACGTAAAACCCAATCTCGGACTAAACGGTATTTACAATACATTTATGCTACAAATGTAATTTTGCACTTTACCGTAAATCTTATTAGAGATCAACTACTTCTTAAAGTAAAATTTTCATGGGAATAAAAAATGTACACGTATGTTTTTCAAGCTACGAGTCATCGTTTGGTCGATTATTTTTATTTTTTTTGGCAGGCTAGTTAAAATTACCATTAGATGTTACAAGAGGGATTTACCTTCAAATAAGGAATATTCACAAACAAACACTGTCGTAACACATACAGAAAACAAATATAATAAGACTCACGAGCATATATTCTCCCCTAAACTTTGGAAAATCGAGTGAAATGAATAAAGTTCAATCGCAACTTTCTTCTACACACAGCAAGAACAGCAGGTATTTATTTTTATTTATTGTTTATTATTGGCACGGTGTCCGACTGGTTCTGAGGACCCGGGTTCAAATCCCGTCCCCACCTGTGTGGAGTTTCCATGTTCACCTCGTGCCTGTGTGGGTTTTCTCCGGGTACTCCGGTTTCCTCCCACATCTCAAGAACATGCATGGTAGGTTAATTGAAGACTCTAAATTGCCGTAGGTCTGAATGTGAGTGCCAATGATTCTTTGTTTCTATGTACACTGCGATTGGTTGGCGACCAGTTCAGGGTGTGCCCCGCCTCTCGTCCGAAGATAGCTGGGATAGGCTCCAGCATGCCCGCGACCCTAGTGAGATTAAGCGGTACAGAAAATGGATGGATGGATGAATGTTTATTATTGCTATTATTTTAATATATTATCATTTTACTTCTTATTTATTTTCTGGTTGTTATTCTAAGTTATATTTAAAGTTGAGTTTTGGTAGTTGAAGAAATGCAAAAGTTTTGAAATCAGTGAATAATCGTTTATTAATCTTGATATCATCCATCCATTTTCTGAGCCGCTTCTCCTCATTAGGGTCGCGGGCGTGCTGGAGCCTATCGCAGCTATCATCGGGCAGGAGGCGGGGTACATCCTGAACTGGTTGCCAGCCAATCGCAGGGCACATACAAACAAACAACCATTCGCATTCACAGTCACACCTACGGGCAATTTAGAGTCTTCAATTCATGCATGTTTTTGGGATGTGGGATGTGGGAGGAAACCGGAGTGCCCGGAGAAAACCCACGCAGGAACGGGGAGAACATGCAAACTCCACACAGGCGCGGACGGGATTTGAACCCGGGTCCTCAGAACTGTGAGGCTGACGCTCTAACCAGTCGTCCACCGTGCCGTCTATCTTGATATCAATATCAGTCAAAAATAATTGTGATTCTTATTTTTTTTCCCATAATCATTAAGCTCAAGTATCTATTTATGCGTTCACGTGTATGGTCAATTGTGGGGGAAGTCACATTTATCTATCTCCTAAATAACGTGTTGTTTGCTAAAATTCTGATTTGAGCGAGATTAGCACTTTTACGTTGATCTACTGAAGCATCAAAGTACAGGACAAGGTCACATCACAGCCAAAGGAGCATAAATAAGCACTTTTACACTTTGTACAAGGTCACCACAAGTTCACACAGGACTCACTCACAGGTGGTTTGTGTTTGTGTTATAATGCATGTGCGTGTGTGTGCTTGCATGCGTGTGTTTACATGACACTCACCAGCCCATAGAGGGCGTAATCTGTCCGACACCGCCTGTAGGGAGAGGGTAGTAACCTGAAAGATCCTGGGATTGATGCCTGTGAACACCTGCAGGCAAACACACAAGTACACGGTATACGTACGTACGTACGCACGCACGCACGCACGTGCACACACACACACACACACACACAATTATGACAACTGCACACGTACTTGTCGTTTTTAAGCACATCATTAGGTCGCTTCAGTGGCCCCCTGGCCATAGAGTCCATTAGGGCAATTAGCGCTATTAGCAGTGTGGGAACCTCATATTAAGGACACACAAAGACACACAGGGGTCACAAACTACCATTACGTGTATTACTGTGTGTGTGTGTGTGTGTGTGTGATTATACAGTGCTTTGCATCTAGGCCTACAGTATCTTAAACATGCACTAGCAACTGTTCGACAAAGACGTTTAATTGTACTGCAGCGCTAACAATTACATTTTCTTGTGCTCTGCAACCATAGGTGGCGCTAGGCCTACTTTCAGCCTCTTGTGCAACAGCCCAGATGAAGGAAATATTTCTTTTTGGGACTCTTTCAGAGACATTTTAATCTCTAAAGTTAGAGTTCCAAGAATGCAAATGAAAAATAATTATTTTCTTTTTAGGAAAGTGTAAGATCAATTAAGAAATTGCAACATCAAGTGTTGTTGTTCTTTTTATGAAAGTGCTACATAAGTAGCTTGTCTTTTTAGGAAATTGTAATAGCCATTCGGGATGCGCAACAGAAATAGTTTCTCTTCTTTTTGTGAAAGTGGAACATTAATAGTTTGCCTAGTGTGTAGTGTAACGTCAATAGTTTGTCTTTTTAGGAAAGTGGGATGTTCTAAATCAATAATTTGACTTTTTTTTTTTTTTTTTTTAGGAAAGTGCACCATCCACACTAGTTTGTCTTCTTTTTGGGAAAGTATTACATTAAGTTTGTGCAGTGTAACATCCATAGTTAGTCTTTTTAGGAAACTGTAACATAAATTAAGGAAGTGCTAAATTAATAGTTTCACTTCTTTTTAGGAAAGTGCACCATTACAGTTTGTCCAGTGTGTAGTGTAACATCACTAGTTTGTCTTTTTATGAGAGTGCAACATCAATAATGAGTCTTCTTTTTAGGCAAGTGCAACATCAGTAGTTCGTCTGGTGCAAAATCTATAGTTTATCTTCTTAGGAAAGTGTCAGATCAATAAGGAAAGTGCAGAATCAATAGTTTGTCTTCTTTTTAAGAAAGTGCAACGTGAATAGTTTATCTTCTTTGTAAAGAAACGGAATAGAACAAAAACATGAAGTATAAAATGTAAGTCAAGCTTTTTATTATTATGTATTTTCTATACAAGTGTTATTTGTTTCCTGACTGAGTTCGTAACTTATGTTACAAGTATCTCAAATTGTGAGTGATTAAAGCTCGCTTGTACCTCAAATTTTGGCTCTCGACACAGAGCAACAACAACAAATTCGGCCAAGCGACGGCTCATAATTTGAAAGTCCAGGTAGCACTGTATTTTTTTTTGCTTAGTTTGTGTGGGTAGCGTAAGAAACATCTACAGCTACAGTTGTGCAGGCCGTCTTCTTGTTCTTGTTCAGTAAATAGTGTTGGGTGTCAGCGCGGCTCTTCAAAGAAAATCATTTGTCAACATGGAGCAGCTAGCGTTTAGCTAGGCCCCGCCGTGTTCGCTAAGCAGTGTTTGCCGCGCAGGAATGCCTGCAGATGACTGTAATTTGGAACTCGCCTCTGGGGAGAGCTCCTTTCGGGACCCCGAAAGAGAGACAATAAAACCGGGACAGCGGCTGTGTCAGTTGTCTCCCGTCTAGTCTCTCCACCGTCGACCTTTTCTTACGTCCGTCCGCCTGTCTGTCTGACCGCGCCCTTCCTCATGCCATCATCCTCTTCGTTGCACTTCCACTCATCCCTTTATTTCCTCACCCACAAAGTAACTTTAAAGCACTTTTTCCCCTCGAAAAGATCCCTGTGCTAGTGTCTTCGTGTGCTAATGTGCTAAATGCTAAACACTCTATTCATGCCGTAAAAAATAAAATAAAAAAGAAAATCACGCCTTAACAAATGCTCACTTTTGATTAACACGTTGGTACAGCGCTGCAGTGTAGTTCTTTGTATTAGAGAAAAGTAGTTAAAATATTAGAAACAGCTCCCAGGATGACGTAGTGCATTTCTATAGTGAAAACGACAATAATACAAATATTGTTTTTCTAAATAAATTACACTGACAGTGGGAATCAAAACAGAATATAATGAAATGACAATATCTCAAGTTTAAAGTTTTTCTGCGTTTTTTTCTGCAGTTTTCTTCATAAGGTTGCCTATATATTGTTTTGTTTTTGTACTGTATTTCTTTTTAATGTTTTTTGTATTAATTTGAATGTTTTTCTATTTGAATTAACAGGATTTTAGTAGTATTGTTCGTTTTATGAGAATGTTATCACTGTAAATATTTGATACAGTACGTCTCATTTAATTTTTTTATTTGTTTCTGTTAATAGGTCTTTGTATTATTGTCGCTTTTTAAATGTTTTTATTTAGGAATTTTGATGGTTTTTCCCATTGGTTTTTAAAATATCCTTTTTTGGTTTTGTTTGCTTTTGGCAATTGTTTTTTTCATTTTTTATATATTGTGTTTGTATTCGTTTCGATTTTTTTCAAACAACTATAGATTGTTTTGTATTATAATTATTCAGAATGTTCGATTCATTTTGATGTTTTTTCCCCCCAATTTGTGTTGGTAAAAAAATATACAATATAAATAAAAAATATATAAAATATATAAATATCTACTTATTATTCTTGTTTCATTGTCTTCGTTGCATTCAGGGTGCAACTTTACTCTTAGACCAAATAGATGACATCACTGATGATGTACCAGCAAGCCTGGACCAGGTGGCGAGTGATACGAGGCATGAGGTAACTAGCTAGGTGTGTGCGCGCGTTGATTGACGACAATCCCGAGTAAAAACATTGTCAAAAAAATCATGTGAGATCCCGTGAGAAAGGTCAGACATAGCGTCCAGGTGTAGCGCTGCGTGTGTTTGTGTGTGTATTTGTGTGTGTGCGCATGAGTGTGTGTGTGCAGGTGTCTCAGTCTTTCATTAAGCACTGAGTCACTATGTTAGTCAACCATACACAAGGTGTGAGTGTCTTTTTTTTTTTCTTCGTAAAAGTGTGTTTCTATGGAAAAAAAGGGGAATTCCAGACATACAAAGTGGTCGATTCCTGAGGTGCATTAGTTTTATCTCCTTGCCTTTTTTCATATGAACGTCTTTATTTTGTCATACTTTTTTGTTTTTGTTTTTTTGCTATGGAATTTTCTGAAAATTTAACAAAAGGTAAAACTGAAATGATGTTTTTACGATAAACTACAAAAGTTGTAGGATGCTTTTTCCAACCATTGACCAAGAGAGGGAAAAAAACAAACATTTGCGATAGCAGCACAAAAATCCACCAAAGCCGAACAATGAAAATTATATAGATATACAAATACTTTTACTTTAAAATGCTAAAGTATAGCAGCAATGTTGGAG
The DNA here is from genome assembly GCF_024500385.1 of Phyllopteryx taeniolatus. Classification (NCBI taxonomy): domain Eukaryota; kingdom Metazoa; phylum Chordata; class Actinopteri; order Syngnathiformes; family Syngnathidae; genus Phyllopteryx; species Phyllopteryx taeniolatus. The sequence continues at coordinate 16,195,949 of NC_084518.1, forward strand.
TCCAAACAGTAAGTGAACTGAAGAAAGAAAAAAAAAAAAATTATTTTGTGACGTTTCCCTAAATTAGTATGAAAAAAATGTTTTCAATTGTAAAATTTTGCTGTAGCACCAAAATTGTCACAACGCTTTTTAAGCAAAAACATAGATGCCAGTCCAAAATGGTGACCAGCCTTCAGTATTTAAAAGTCAGGTTGTGTTTGTTTATAAATGTATATATATATATATATATATATATATATATGTATATATATATATGTATATGTATATATATATATGTATATGTATATGTATATGTATATATATATATATGTATATGTATATGTATATGTATATATATATATGTATATGTATATATATATGTATATATATATATGTATATATATATATGTATATGTATATATATATATATATATATGTATATATATATATATATATATATATATATGTATATATATATATATATATATATATATATATATATATATATATATATATATATATATATATATATATATGTGTGTGTGTATGTGTGTGATTACCACCCTAATTGTTTCCATCTTGTGTGTACATGAGGTTGGTGGCCCCCGTCAAAGTCACAGTGGGACCACCCCACACATTGCGAATATACACGACTCATAAAAAGTTAGTGATATTAGGTTTTGGGGTGAAATTTCATGATGAACCGAAAATGCACTTATAAGTGAACTTAATTTGACCTTCTCGAAACAACTGACTGTCCAATTGTTTAAAGTTTTCGTACTGTTTGTCCATCTTGCTGTTCTCTAACAGGCAGCTGAATGGCAAAATTCACAACAGGTCTTTGATCCATGAAAATGTTCAAAGAGGTCCAATTCTTTGCCTTTCTGTGACTCTTCCAGTCTCTCAGTATCAACCTGTTGGTAAATCTCTGTAACATGCAACCACGGTCATTTTAAAAGTTAGAGGTCAAATTGCACCTGTAAAGGTTGTAGTGCATTTTAGGCTCATCCTGAAATTTCACCCAAAAGCCCAATATCCCTAACTTTTTGTGTGTGTGTGTGTATGTGTTAGTACCCGTCTTCTGGCTCATGTCAGTGGGCAGGTGCGGGGGGCTGGTGCCAAAGTGCTCGTTGCCGTAGGGCAGCAGCGACGTGAGCGGGTGCATGCCGTGGGGCTGCTGCACCACAGACACCTTGTTGGACTGTAACAACGCAAGAAGAACAAGAACAACTACATGAGCTACTGGTAAAGTCATAACGTCACATGATGACAGATAATGTTGGTCCCACCGAGATGCAAGCAGACTGTAATGGCGGAAAAGTGATGGTAACCCCTTAAGGTAAGTTAGGAAAGATCAGAGCAAAGAAACTTTAGTAAGTAATAAAAAAAATGATGTAAAAAAAAGAAAGAAAGAGAGTAGCTAAAATGTTAATTTGTAAAAAATACATAAAATTTATATATATATATATATATAAATAGAATTATATATATATATATATATATATATATATAAAGAAATATACATCTAAAATTGGTTTCATGAGGGATTAAAAACATAATACAAGAGTAATAACATCATATCACATAACATATCGATAACATCAAATCACATAGAAAATAATATCTCAAATAAACTTGATAAAAGATTAAAATCAGTACAATAAAAATAAATATAAATATTTATAATAAGAAGCAGCACGGTGCGTGACTGGTGAGCATGTCTGCCTCACAGTTCTGAGGACCCGGGTTCAAATCCGGCCTCGCCTGTGTGGAGTTTGCATGTTTTCCCCGTGCCTGCGTGGGTTTTCTCCCGGGAGTCCGGTTACCTCCCATACCCCAAAAACATGCCCAGTAGGTTAATTGAAGACTCTAAATTGCCCGTAGGTGTGAATGTGAGTGTGAATGGTTGTTTGTTTCTATGTGTCCTGCGATTGGCTGGCGACCAATTCAGCCCAAAGATTGCAGGGATAGGCTCCAGTGCGCCCGTGACCCTAGTGAGGATAAGCGGTACGGAAGATGAATGAATGGGTTTATGATTAGTACATATTATACAAATCTAAATAATCTCCCACATTTTAGATATAATAAATAATTTTGATTTGATTAAATTAAAATGATTGTAACAATATATATATTATTCTGCATGCTAACTTTAGTGCACACAGACGCACATCTGTCGCTGCGGCTTCTCTTTCACGTGTTGAGCTCGTTTTGCCGAAAAAGAGGGTGAAAAAAAGCATCTCGTCTGTGCGTCCTCGCTTCCTCGTCGTAATTAGCCACCCTTGAAGTGGCTTCCAGAGCGCCTTCCGCCTTTTCCGAGCGCGCTCGGGGGGAGGCGCTCGCCCCAACCCCGTTATTATCAGACCGCTCTGTAGTTAAGCGAGGAGGAGAAATCCCCCACTCCCCACCTCGCACACACACTAACACTTACACACCATACACACACTTACCCCGGCTAAAACAAGTGTGCACACGTACTATACTTGCAGAACACACACAATGTACTTTATTCACAGAACTCTGGCCATATTTAAAGAACAGAGAGCTTTTCGCGGAATATCAAGTCACAAAATGAACAGGCTTCATGTGTTGACTAGCAGAGGTGGGAGTGAGTCACATACAGTATGTGCAAGTCATAAATAAGTCTTAATGTTCAAGTTTCAAGTCCCAACTTAATGTGGCAAAAATCGAGCAAGTGGAGTTTCAAGTCAAGTCTTATGTCTTGAGTTGCAGAGGTGATGATGTCTGGGGACTTCACAACAACCAGCAGCTTGGCGGATGTAAACAGTTGTTCAAAAAAAGAGGACAAGGACTCGCTTTGGCTGTTTTTTGCCACTTATAGTAAAAATAAAACAAAGAGAATTACACGATGTGTATTTAAACAAACTACATAACTTGGCCTTACAAAAGTCTGCTAGCTTAATGCTACCACACAATGCAAAACGGCATTGACGCGCTGATGGAACGAGCATTATTGTTGCAGTGTCATTACTCTTTAAGCAATGGCTATTTGAACAGAAACAGCAGCAACACATGTAGATAGACAATATAACAATACTCACAGGCATATATTCTTTATCCTCTGCGAAAAACGACTATTACTGTATCTTACTGAGTCTTCTTTGTGTGTATACTGTACCTGTCTATGTATTATACTGCCCCCTTGTGGCCAAGGCCTGCAGACCAGAAGGAGCCGCACAATCAATGCATGAAATCATGATGCACAAACTGTTTAATTTATCACAAGCTTTTGAACTATGCTATTACTTTATGTTTATATAAAGTACAATACTGGAGAGTGCCATTTTTCTTATTTAAAAAAAAGTTACACTTTTTTGTTGGTGTTTTATGGGGGCCTGGAATGGATTAATGGCATTTCCATTAATTTAAACAGTGAAAGATTATTTTAGATACGATCCTTTTGAGTTACGAGCATGGTCACAAAATGAATTCAACTCAAATCAAGTTAAGACGCCAGTGCATTTTCACGAGCCACTTAATATAGGCAATTACAATTTTTGCTATTCGCGTCGGGTCTTGGTCCCTAAATCCTGAGAAAAGCAAATGTTCACTGTATAGTATACACAGTATATTCATTTTTATTTATTTTTGCTTAAGACATTTTTAGAATTTTTTGTTCAGGTGACAATGGGGGGCAGCACCCCCGGTCTTTTTCTTTTAATGTTTCATCTTTTCTCTAAGGTGAGATTAAAGACACTCGGGCCAGTGGAGGAACAAAGAGACGAGTGTTTTAATTTCCGCTTTTAATGGAATAAAAAGACAACTAAAGAATATATTAGTAGTGTGTGTGTGTGCTCCTGAGCATGTATCTTAGCATGTGTGTGTGTGTCGCATCAATACAAACAAGTGCAATGCGAATTTTCATTAAGTGTCACACTGAGCAGAGTGCACATAAAACACTTGCGACAATACCAACATGACTCAAAAAGGCCTTTCAAGTACAGACACGCGCGCAAAACACACACACACATCCAACACATGTATGCATTTAGCTGACACACTTAAACCAATTGATCAAGTAATTGCTCCTTTGAAGTCATTAATCTTTGATGTCATCAGCGAGAAGGAAATGCATTATTTGCACACTTCCTGTGACACATTTTGTGTTTTATTTTGAAGGTGAAACGTAGACTTTCAGAGGTGTAGAAAGCAGATTTAGGACTGAAACAAGATGGCTGAGATTAATGCTCATAACGGCACATATTCGTCAGGGGACGAAGGTGGGCACACCAGGAGTTTTTCCTCGCTTTACAGCAATCACAGCTAAAGCATTACAAATTAAATGGATTGCTGGAATAATCCCCCCCCCTAAAAACACATAAGGATCGGTCCAGAATTGTGACCAGTGGAGAGTAAAAAAACAAAAACCTGAGCTTTAGACCTAGCTGCATTGGCCATTTGCTTCCATTAGCATTCTAAATCAAATGGGTTCTTGCAATAATCCATAAATCTTGAGAATCAGTCCAGAATTTTGACAAGTAGCGAAAACAAAACAATAGAACAATAAAATAGAATTTGAACAAAGCTCCACTGGCCATTTGCTTCCATTAGCATTCAAAATCGCAATAATCCATGAAACCCATAAGAATCAGTCCAAAATTGTGACCAGTCGAACATAAAAAAAAGAAAACGGACCATTAAATGTAGCTACTGTACATGGGCCATTTGCTTCCGTTAGCATTGAAAATCAAATGGTTTCTCACAATAATCCATAAAAGATTATCGGTCCAGAATTGTGTCCAGTGGAAAGTAAAAAACAACAACAAAAAACAGACCTTAAAGCCTAGCAACTGTACATCAAACATTTTCTTCTATTAGCATTTCAAATCTAAGAATTATAAGGAATTCATAAGAATTATTCCAGAATTGTGAACAGTACAGCGGAAAAAGCAAAACAAAACAAAAAAAGACCTATAAGCCTAGCTAATTTACAGCTGCCATTTTCTTCCGTTACCATTCACAATCAAAAAGGTTTTTGCAATTATTCACAAGAATTATAAGAATCTGTCAAGAATTGTGTCCAGTAGAGTGTGAAAGACAAAAAAATGAAAATAAAAAACAGACTTTTGCTTTCATTAGCATTCAAAATCAAATGGGTTCTCGCAATATTCCATAAACGTTACACGAACCAGTCCAGAATTATGAGCAGTAGAGCGTAAAAGACAAAAACCAGAAAAAACTGATCCTTGAACGCAGGAGTCCTGCCCAACCCATTGGGTTGAGTGGTTCTTGCAATAATGCATAAAAGTTCTATCAACTTAATGCTAGCTTTGTTAGCATAGCATTAGCTTGTTGCTGAAGTATAACAACACACCAGCGAGAACACACCCTTTGCCCCACTTTAACGCCCCCTTCCAAATCTGGAAGTCATTGCCTCGTTCAAATGAGAGCTTGGTTGACATCAAAAGCGGGACAGCCGTAACAGTGCAGCCGTGTTTAAAAAAAGCAACATCCCCTCACCACAGACCCCCAAAACCAACCAACCCCCCCCAGGAAAGCCCACCCACCCAAAAAAAAAACCTCTCACTGTTTTTCACTTCTAAAGCCTCTTTCACACAAAGACCCCGCAAAATTGTCACATTAGAGGGCTAATGGAAGACTTTCACACATAACCCAGTAAGGCGGGGACAGTGCTGCAATTTGTGGCATCCTGCAAAAAGATCATTTGATGACATGTGCACCAGTGTCTGGTATAATGGGTAAAATACATGCTGGGGCAATTGCTTTAAACACAACAGGGCGGTAGGAAGATGGATGAAAAAATGTAACAAAAATGACCTTTGAGGTAGGGATTGTTCTCATGATTGAGATGACTGAGCTGTCAGTCATAGTGAAAGCTGTCACTCTTAATATCAGACTCTCAGATTTCCCGGATGTTAAATGCCACCACACGTCCGGAAAACGGATAAATAAAACACCCACTCTGATGAGTTTCGAGAGTGCCAGTGTCTATCTAGCTATTGCACTAAGTACAAAAACCACTAAAAAAGAAAGTATTGTTTTAAACAGATCAAATAAGAGCAAAACCAATTGGTTCTTTGTAATGACCACTATTACCTCCACCAAGGAGATTGATTATGTTGTCATCTACAAGGGATCTATCGACAGTTTTTATTTTGGTGGTAAAATACTGTCTACAGTATGTATATTTATTGTATTGTACCGTCTCCTTGACTGAGACAGTGAATGATTACTGTTGGCCGAAAACAGCCAAAAACATCAAACCAGTTGTCCGCTCAACCAAACTTGTGTTTTTGAAGCTCCATGTAGCAAATCACTTTCCCAAAGTACATATTAATTTAACAAACCAGAATTGACATTTACAGGTGTAAAAATTCTTCACAAGAAGTTTGTGATCTTGAAGAAAAACAGGAAAAGCAAAGCATTCATCAGGTTGGGTCCTAAGAACTTTGTCCTTGTCATACTTTAAGGGCAAAACATTATGATGATAGATCATCATCATAATGTTGGATCGAAGGGCGGATGGATGGGGGGCCTCCCGGCCGCCCTTTGCTTAACAATATTATCGCAATAATTAGCATTGTGACCTGCAAAACATGCCCAAAGTGTGAAAAAAAGTAAAACATTACAATTTCAATAAGGCATTTTCTTTTTTTTTTTTTTTTTTTACACTAAAAAGTTTTAATTAAAAAAAATAACAATTACAAAACAAAGTCACCAGAGGTTAAGTTGCCCCAATGTAGTAAAAAAAACATGAAAAATGTTTGCTTTTTTGAAGGTTTTCATGTTGGGTAAACACGATCCCTGTTCATACAGATGATTGTTAAAAAAACTACTAATATACAGTATGCATTGCAGGCCAGTAGGTGGAGATGTCACTCGGGAAAAGAATAAGCTAACGTCCGCTGTCAGTAACTGTAGGCTGTTTTTTCTGTTTTTGTTTTTTTTGGGTGGCGGGGGATTGGGAAAGTTTACCCAAAGATATGAGCGAAGTTGACCTGACGTGGTAAGAAATAAAAAAATTTTGTGTTTTTTTTTAGAACTTTTACATACGAAGTCACTTTGCAGTTAAAATTTATATAAATAATGCATCTTCACAGGAACACTTAACACACTGCAGACGTGCAGACTGTTATGCAACTGCACACAAACCGTAATGATTTGCGTTTCCGTTTACGGTACCAACGTAATTTTCAACTGTTTAAATCGCAACCCTGTAGCAACTAAAAATGCTTGCTAACAAGTGACATCAAGTTTACCAACAAACCGTAATAAACTGCAATGGTTAGAATTACCGTTTCAGATTTTAATGATCGTCACTACTGTAATTCCCTGAGAGCAGGTCCTCTGGTTTTGACGGTCCCGACATAGGACGTTTCGAGGTTCCGAAAAGGGCATACATGCTTAGTTAGTTCGTTGTAAACCAAGGACCCACTCTACATGTTTATTGGTTTATCCCAACCGGTGTCGGAAGATGTGAACCATAGAAGAAGATGCAACATCACATGTTGAACAGATGTAACGAGGATCAGAATTGCAAAACCTTAACTCTGGAGTTGACTCCAAAGTCCAAACACCTGGAAAAACATCTTTAACATTCATCGCCTCCAGTTGGTGGTTCAAAGTTGCCACAAGTGGTTTTGGCATGTAGCCTCGAGGGGGATTTGACGCTTTTCCCACATAATGGATACCGTTTGCTCACAGTTGGTGCCGGAATATGACTTTAATTCATTATTTGGGACCTTACTCGTCAAAGACACTACTTGCAAAGAGTCCTTGTCTCTGCCGTGACTGTAGTTGGACTGGCTTGAGTTACAGATCACAAATGGCTACTTCATGTCTCGGATCAAGCAGGCGGTGAGAGGAGATGAAAAGGGATTAGAGCGCAGACGCAAGATTGGCGAAAACAATTAGCTCTCAAGTCCCAGCGCCTCCAAATTCTTAATTGTTTGTAACTGAGGGCCTTCCTCGCATCCGAGGGGGGAGGAAGAGGGTGAGGGTGTGTGGTGGTGGATTTCCTCAGCCCATCCAGATCGCGTTACACAGGCCCCAAGGCTCTGATGTGGCTACAGACAGCGAGTGCAAAACCAAAGCCTGCAACCGCGCAGGCCGGCTCGGCTCTCGGCCTCGTCCTGCGGTCGACTCTGAGGAATATTTTTGAAAGCCTGAATGTATTCCAAACTACACCCCCTGTCCTCCTCCTCCAATGTCCCTGCAGGGATGTTGCGCTGTTTGAATGTTGGCAGTGAACTGGTGAAAAGTTGTTCCGAAGGGATAGCACGCAGGATTTAGATGGTTTTCATTTACGTACGGAACGTCTGATGTAAGAGGCGCAAACAGTTTTCAGCTCAGAACTGGCTCAAAATATTTTTCTGGCCGTGTTCGTAGGTGGCCAGTCAAGTAAAAACTGCAGGCTTTTTCCTTCTTTTGGAAATGTCTTTTTCACACATTGCTGTTCTGTGTGAAAGGTACAGTCAAGGAATAGGCCAAATTTGGTTGAGGAGTAATGCGTCACAAGAAATTAAGCTTTAGCAAACTCATCATCTTGAGCGGCACACACACAACATCAGTCACGAATTAATGTGATGTATTCCATTCGAGGAAAAAAACTTTCCCTTTTGACGCAACATCTGGTGTGCTATGTACAGATGCTAGCTTAAAGGTTTGCAAATGTTTTTCAGTTCAGAACAGGCCCTAAAAATCTTTTCTAGGCCATGTTCATATGGTTACCAATCAAGTAGTTGAGTTTGCAACCGTGCCGTATACAACTCCAATTCCAATGATATTCCAGATATTTTATGTTTGAACATTAAATATCTTGTCTTTGTAGTGTATGCAATTACATATAGGTTGAACATGATTTGCAAATCATTGTATTCTGTTTTTATTTATGTTTAACACAACGTCCCAACTTCATTGGAATTGGGGGTTGTAGTTTGTATGTACTACATCTCTGCTGGACTTATTAGTGGTGTTAGAGACACATAACCGAGTGCCAACTGAAGAACTTATTGTCTGGTCAAGATGTAGAGGTTCTTTTTACAAACAAAAAATAGCTGTTGTGTAAACAAGGGGCTAATACGTCAATGTCTTATGATGTAAAGTGGGCTTCAGATTGAAAAGCTGGAAAATTACAAGTCTCCATCTTAGAAAGATACTGGTCTGAGTATGTAAAAGGGGTATGCACACAAATGGACTCAATGGACTAAAGATGCTAACTCATAGCAAAAAAGAAAAAAAAAAGCCCATTAGAACATGTCCACCTTTTTATCCGTCACATCAATTAAAGCCCTTTCCATTGACATGCTCTTGTTCTCTATTAGTCCGCCACGTTCTCGGCTCTCTCGTGGAGTTTCTCTTTAATCTTAGCGAAACGCTGTTACCATTGATGCGCCTATTGATTTGATGTTTGCGCCTGATCCTTTTATCGCCGCCGTCTCAAAAGAAAAAAGCCTTGAGTTCGAGGTGCTAGAGCGTTTCGGCCGATGACAACTCCTGATGTTTACTGGATATTTACGAATTTGCGACAGCGACATATGTCTTTCCATAAGTCATCAGGCATCGGTAAGGAATCCTGCTACTTAAGTGGGTAACTAGAATAGTGTCGGTTGACATTAACGTTCATTAGAACGTCTGTTTTAACAATTTCAAAACCCGAGGCCTTGTGATTGGGTTCCTAGTGTCTTTCAGTCGATGACGATTGAAGATGTTTTTTTAGACATTTACGACTCTGTGAGGCTTTGTGATGTCCACTACTAGATTGTAGTGGACATCAAAGTGATGCATCTTTTATAGTACTTAACATTTGTTTCCTTGGGAACAATGTCATACACATTCAAATCAATAATTTTAAATTATTTTTTTTTACATAGAAATGGAAGTCGTTTGCATAGCGCTTTTCAAAGTATTCACTCATTCTACATTGCGTAGAGTAGGAATAGACTTTGTCTAGTCGCATTTGGACTCAAAATCAGGTTATGTCGTCCCTGTAGTTACAGAACTCCTTTCTAAACATCCATCCATCCATCCATCCATTTTCTGAGCCGCTTCTCCTCACTTGGGTCGTGGGCGTGCTGGAGCCTATCCCAGCTATCATCGGGCAGGAGGCGGGGTACACCCTGAACTGGTTGCCAGCCAATCGCAGGGCACATACAAACAAACAACCATTCGCACTCACATTCACACCTACGGGCAATTTAGAGTCTCCAATTCATGCATGATTTTGGGATGTGGGAGGAAACCGGAGTGCCCGGAGAAAACCCACGCAGGCACGGGGAGAACATGCAAACTCCACACAGGCGGGGCCGGGGATTGAACCCCGGTCCTCAGAACTGTGAGGCTGACGTTCTAACCAGTCGTTCACCGTGCCGCCCTTTCTAAACAGTGGATGTAATTCAGGGAAGATTAGCATCCAACTTGCCTACGATCGCATGTTTCAAATTAATGTTAAAGCTTAAAATGGAGGTATTCACATTAAAACCTGTAAGCAACCTGCTGGCCTTGTGTTTTTCCATAAAGTGGCGTCTCAGAACCGGACCGCAAGCGTACTACTCCAAGAAAATCCTCTGCCATCTGTCTATAAACCCCAAACAAATACACTTGAATCTAACGTCTTAGCCAGAGGGCAACGTTTTCGTCGTGGCAGGGCTCCACCGGACTAATCCAAGCGGGATGGCAGGAAAGGGGGGGGGGGGGGTGAAGCAAGAGCGCTACCATCCAGCGGACCACGAGTGGACTCAATCCAAATCCTTTGGGAAGGCTTGCTGCCGTGTGTTCGACCGCAAAGCTGCACGTCGGAGAGGTCATCTGTCAACGCTGGCCGCCATGCGTATTTTTATATTTTTACCATACGCGTTTGTGTGTTTATAAGACATTTGTTTTATTTTGATTCTCGGAGGAATGTACCATTCGACAAGCTGAGACGTCTTATTTACTTGAGTGTTCTTGTTAGATAGCATGCCACTTTTTGGGGTTTGTGTCCAAGCCCGGTCGGGTGGCAGCGTCGGTTCTGCTATCGATCATCTGTAATAATGACGCAGTGGCCGACTTTAGCGTGTAATTATGGTCCCAAAATAGAAGTGGTAGACTCCGCTGCAAGACCGTTTGGGACCTTTAAGTACACATTTTACGACAAAAACACAACTTGGTCCATCTTTATCTGTCACTCTTCAGAGCGTGGAACAAGAGACTCAGGTAAAACTGTCTTAAACTTCGCTGACATCTCATTTATCATTTTCGCAAAATCACTGCAATACAAAAACATTGCATTTTGTTTGTTGAGTTACTTTGTTGCATGGCTGTAAGTAGATGGGTAGAGGGTTGGTTCAAAAGATGGACAGGTGCAATAGCTGGGTAGAGGGATGGTCTATTAGTCAACTGGAAGGATGGATAGGTAAATAGGAGAGTACATGTTTGGTTGGAAGGGTAGTCAGAGGACCAGATTTGGTGTTTAAGAGTTCATAGAGTGAATAATTGCAGGGATGGGTCTCTAAATGGAAAGATAAATTGTTGGTTGGTTGGAAGGATGGTAGCGATGTAGCAAATTTGCTAGGAACAAGGTTGGATGGTTGATAAACAGAATGGTGGCATGGATAGGTAGATAGAAGGGCATATAGCTGGTTAATTGAAAAGATGCACGGTAGATACAGTAGATGAGATGGTTTATTGGTTGATTGGAAGGATGGATGATAGACAGATGGCACATTTAGCAGGTAGATGGTTGATAGAATGGATGGTAGAGTTACCTCTTTATGGGGTAAAAATAACAATGTGTATATTAATTAGTATGTACGCAAAGTATATTAGTGGCCAGTTTTATTCCATCACTGGCTTCCATCCATCAATCCATCCATCCATCCATCCATCCGTCTGTGCGTCTTTAGAAACATCTGCTGTTTGCATCTGCGGCAAGGGGAATTGTGTGCTGCTGATTTGTAATGTAAATATGCGGTATTAGAGCACACAAATAAACACACACATTGCATTTTTAGCTGGCGGGCTTTGCGTCGTCACTGATTCGTAATTGTTACCACCCGTGCCGAGCGACTAACCGTCACCGGCAGCTGATACAGGAATAATCAGAGACAGACGTGCACACTGCATATTTACATATATGAGCTACCAAAGTGTGTCTATGTGTGTGTTAGCCTCGGCTGCGTACGTCCACTTAGCGCCAGTCCAAAAAACAAACATGGTGGCCAACCAGAAAAATCCAGCGGATTCCCGGCGGGGTGTCGGAGGCCAAACCCACAACAACATCCTTCTTTCTTTCTTTCTTTCTTTCTTTCTTTCTTTGTGAAGCCTTTTCTGTCACTTGTAAAGCATGAGCTATTCTGTTATGTAGAAATCGTGCTCACGGGTCAATTTGACCTGTACCATATTTAATTATCGAAAAGCTATACAATCGTTTCACATTTTTCCAATGATTTTTTTTTATTTTTATTTAAATGTATTTTTTTCATTTTTATGGAGTGAAAAAATTAATACCTCTTCTGTTACGGGTCAGACTGACCCATTGACTTTAAATTCAGATAATTTGTATTGAAGCAGTTTTTAACCCAGAAAGGAACAAAAGAAATCAAAATTCAATTAATGAAGTCAGCCAAGCAGAAGGCGTTTCACCCCCAAAAAAGAATTTTAAACAATTATTTTTACTTCAAGATGGGTCAATTTAGAGCATGTTTAATTAACCCCAAAATTGTTTTACATGACATTGATTTAAAAAGAAAACTTTTTTTTGTTGTTTTTTTTACATTTTTTTCTATGGCGTGACATTAACACGACACAACTCTTTTGTTCCAGCTCAGACTGACTTGCTGACTTAAAATCGAGATGATGTGTATTGCAGCACCTGTTTCTGAATCTGAAATGAACAAAATAACTTAACAAAATACAATTTAGCAGTTTCATTCACCCAGGGCTTGTTTAATTATCCCAAAAATAGTTGACCCCCCCTCCCCATTTATGAAGTCACAAACTAGCAAAACACACCACTTTTTCTTTGGGTTAGACTGAAACGCTGACTTAAAATTGACAAGACTTTTTGTATTGGACTGCTGTTTCAGAACCTGAACAAAAGAAATAAATTACAATTAAGTCAGCCATTCAAGCCAGCCAGGCAGATGTGTAACACCCAAAAAACACTTTTAATTAATAATTTTACTTAAAGATGGGTCAACTTCACTCAGAGCGAAAATGTTTTACATGACGTTAAAAAAAATCTTTCATTTTATATTTTGACTTTTTTTATGGCGTGATAATTTAACAAGACGAAGAGAAGACGATTTGAATTGGAGCACTTATTTTTTTAACCCCCCAAAAATGTACCAATTAAATCAAGCCAAGCAGAAGAAGTTGCAGATACGGTTTCTTCGATTAAAACTGGTCAATTTGACCTGCAGCAGTAATTAAGATTACACAGCCTCACAATACTACAGGAACTAGAAAAGATACCATTTTTTCTTAGGGTGACATTTTCCCCTGTAGCTCAGCAAGTTAAAAAATCCCACTCGTACACATCTGTGTGTGTGTGTTTGTGTGTGTGTGTGTAGTTCAGGTGAGGCTTGTATTTTCCGTGGTGAACCACAACAAACTGTACACAGCGAGCTGCACCTCAGAGAACCCTTACTGCCAACAAGTAGTCAAACAGAAAGAATAAATGGCTACAAGTAGCTCTCGTCGCCGCTTACGTTTGTGCTAAAGTCTTGTCAGGGGATAATGGTATTGCTTTTGAGATGATAGCATTGACAAAAAAAGTTAAAAAAAATGTCTAAGTACAACTACATTCTAGGCAAACTTACATTTTCTTTTTATGTTAAATGATTTTTTGCAAGTTCTTTCCAGTTTTTCACAATAAACAAAATAGTAAAACAATTGGACTGCAAGCTTTTCATCTAATTGGAGAGTGACAAACTAGTCTACGTGGTTAATCCACTAAAATAACATTTTAGCTAGTTAGAAGACGCAGCAAAGTAGATGAACAGAATCGTTCGTCCATCTTTTTCTTTGTCACGTTTGAGTAGCTACTTGCTGCTCCCGAGGCAAATTTCATGAGGCAAGACAATTTGGGACCCTAGCTCCATAAAAAATGTCCAATATATTAATGTCCTTTCAAAGGACAATTGTTTTCGATTTTTAGACGATATATTTACATAAATATTTAGTGAAATGAGACGGAATAAAACATACGGCTCTTCTTCTCTTCCTCCACTGGGGAATATGACCACAACCTCATACACCTAGAGACCACAAACAGGCTGCTGCTGGAACAGCAGGCAGCTCATAATTTGTCTGAGATAGTTTGGTCTAAAGACACAAATGAGGCGCTGCAGGAGTGCCCCCATGTCACCGACTGGGTTTGTCTTTAAAGATGACGGTTTTCAATTTTAATTCAAAGTGAATATCTTGTGATCTCATTTGTCTATATGTAAAGCTTTTGTTTCAGCTACAGTTTCTTTTAAAGTGCTATGTAAATAAAGTTGAGAAATCTTAAAAAGTAAAACAAAAAATAAAAAAATATACCCCCACAAAAACAAAGTACAGGACTGTCCGATGTTCCGCATATCCGACTTAGTTTTTTTTTTTTTTTTGCCTTAAACATGAACACATGTTTAAGGCAAAGGTTAAGGCATGTTTCTGTGGGGGGAAAAAAACTGAATACAGTGACATAAGTCAACACAATTAAAAAACAGAAAAACATTTAACACAAATGACAGAAAAAAGTAAATTAATTGAAAAACAGCAGCATAAGTTCACAATTTGTGTACATTAATTACCTGTTAAACACAAATTTTGCATTTAACTGACTACTAAGTAGGGGGCACTGCACTCCTTGGCCCGACTGCAAAGTCACCACTGAATGCGTGGCCCAAAATATTTGGTACAGCTGTGATGCTCTGTTGCGAGTGTGCTGGTGAAATGGTTAAAGGTGTTGTGAAGGTGTCAGAGAGTGACTTTCGACAGAGGCTGTGGTTTTTGTTGTCGAAGCACTCTGCGGTTAGCTGCTAGCGTTCTGATTGTTTTACTTCCGACTACTCTCTGACTGGCCTTCGTTGTACCCTGGCGTCTTCATCCCGCTCTCTTTCGACACTTTCTCCCAAAGTCTTTTTCTCTTTTGTTGTGCACTTCCTGCCTGCCCACTCACTTCTTTCCTTTCATCTGAATACCGTGTTAGCGCCCCTGAATGTTAGCGTGTGCGCCACCTGCACCTGAACACGCCTCACCACAAAGCATACGTCACAGTTGCTCCAGTTTTTCATCCGCCCTAAAAGTGCTCACTGCCCCAGCACACAAACACCAAAATAATCTAAATTGGCAACATAGTCAAATCATTATTTTTTTTTGTTATTATATTATTAAAAATGGCTCCCATATGCATTCCAGGCCAGTACTTGGCAATATGACGGGCGTTTACTGAAGTGCATCCATAATAACTCAAAATAAGTCTACATAATGTAGTAAAAAAACAGAGTGAAAAATGCGTTTTTGAAAAGTTTTGCACCATCACAAAAAAATGACTGAAAAGGGTGTAATATGCATTCCCTGTAAAATAAAGTTAATAAATCCATGAAAAGATGGTAGTTTGGCAAGGACAAAAAAAACAAATGTTTATATTATTATTACTACTAGATTAATGGAATGTATGTATGTTAAGAAAAATATTCCAATTTAATTTTTAAAATGAAAAAAAAAAAAAGAAAACTTATCCCATGAATAAATTCAACAAATCTGGAAGAATTTGAAGAATTGCACTTTGGCAGAAGAAATGTTGAATGACCCTCTTAGCGTAACAAGTAATTTCATGCAATTTATGTTATATATTAGATAATTAACGAAGTACACTTTAATGAAAAACAAATAACAACTGCTTGCTTCTGTATTGTTTCCGGGGATTGCCAAAAGGTGCACTTTTAAGATACCCTAGTGGGTTTTTTTTCTTCTTCTCAGCCCTCTCTGGACACAATGAATGTATGTTAGTGTGTCACAGAGAGGAAGGAGCGTGGCGGTAGATGAAAGAGGACGCCGCGGTGGCCGTGCGTGATCACAGCCATGTGTGGCGGTGCGCTTCATGCGGCCGCCGAGGCTCCGGCCGGTCTGCGACGGCCACGTGGGCGGAGAGCGACGACGACATGCAGCAGGACGAACAGGAGGAAGAGGAGGTTTGAGTTTCATCTGGTATGGACTATTTTTAAACGAGAAAACTTTAATGACACGAGCGATGAGGATGTTTTGGGCGTGGAGGCCAGATGATCAATTATAATACATCACGCAAAAACTGGTTTTGTTTCATCCTTTTTTTGTTTGCCTTTTGTAGTTAAGTCAATAAATCCCTAAAAATATTGCCTTATGGTGGGAAAAACGTTGAATTTTTGCACTATCAATGACTTTAATATACCAATGTATGAACGTATGACTAAAGTCAACAAATCCATAAGCAATATTGGAGTTTGGCACAAGAAATGTTGCATTAATCTTTTAGTAATATAATTCAATGTATATAATCAATGTTGGAAATTAATTATTACAAAATGTATGAAAATAACTGCTTGCTTCAGCATAGTTTTGTGTAATCCAGTTGCCAACAAACAAACATACCGGATCCCAACATTTCATTGACGTTGGTTAATCATCATCATTATGCCACTTTTTATGAAAATATAAAAATAAGAGCCACTTCCACAACACACACCAACACCTGTTTGCCCCGCCCTTCTTCCGGAAAATGAATAATTACAGGTACAAACACCCGGGGGCCGTCTCAAAGGGGGCTTTTCCCCTCTGTCTTTTGATATCCATTTAACATGTTTTCCTCCTCTTCTTCAGGAGATAGTCGGAAGCCTCGGCCACCCGCCACTTCAAAGCCCACCCCACCTTCATCTCGCTTATCTATAAGGCATGTGTGTTTACCTCTCGGGTGTTGTTATCATTGTAAAGGCAGGATTTTGTGTCCGTATTAATGTGCAAAACACCACCGCGTTGTCCTTTAGCAAGGAAGAGGAGAGATTATACAGAGCAGACACGTGGAATGCAGGATACAAGGTGTTCTGACTACAACATGGCTGCTGGTGTCACATTTGGGAGCAATCGGAAAAAGATCTCTAGGGCAAGTTCGTCTTTGAAGGACTCCATGGAAACGGCCAAAATGACCGTAAGATGGTTGCTTCTAACCAAAATGGCTAACTTCCTATGTGTTTTCAGGCATGTCTTCTTGAGTCTTTTTAGTGGGTCTACTTATCATAGAGATGGGTAACAAATTTTGTGTTGTGACTTTCGGGGCAAAATTTTCAAATATATGTTTCTGTTTCATGGCAGGTCATCAAACTTTGGCCCCACTGCGTCAAAATGATTGCCGCGTCAAATCAAAACTGCAAGATTTTATCAGACTTTACACCGATTTGATCGGTATCGGCTGATTATTAGCATTTTATACTGACCGGCCGATCAGCTTTCATGTCAGAATTCGCCAATCCGATCAATGACTTCATTGATCATTGACTTCATTGATCGGCTACGCAAAAGACATTTACTCCGTGTCGCTTATGAATCCAAAAGCTAGTTTACTTTTAACCTTGTCACGTGTCTTGTGGTGTCGTACTGTAACTATCTGACGGCCAATAAAGTTTTTTTAATCTTGCCGGTGAAAAAACACGTCGTCGGTGTGGGACTATTTTGCGGTGTCTCAGACAAACAACACAACACGTAAGTTATTTGCAGTCTGTGCACAATTGAAGTACGTCGTGGGGAACATCATCTAAATGCTTTAACACAACAAATTTGATCGAGCACCTGAAGAATGTACACAAGGAGGAGCATGAGTAAGCATGTCATTAACAGGATTTGTTAAAGTAATTTAATTGCAATGAAGTAATTTAATTCCAGTAACTTAGCACCCACTATTTCTGTCATGTTGTTATGTTGATTTGACTTAAACTTATGTCAGTGGCCAATCCTTGAATGCCCCCTAGAGGTCACTGATGTTTAACTTTTGTCTAAAAAGGTAGCGAATACTTGAAGATACTCAGTATACAGTACACAAGTATATACAATAAATGAACAAGTCATGTAAATAGACACATTGCTGGTGATTGGTTATCGTTTTTTTTTTGGCCCCCAAAAATCCTGATCGAGTAAAGCAGCGGTGTCAAACTAATTTTTGTCGCGGGCCACACTGCAGTTACGGTTTCCCTCAGAGGGCCGTTATGACTGTGAAACCATAAAAATCTTTAATCGCCTCATCATATTTACACACGAAATGTGTGAACTAGTTTTGGAATCAGAAATCAAGGGTAATGGGTTTTTCAACTATTATTAATGTTGGGTAACACAAAAATGCTTACAATATCGCAACGTTATCATTTATGATGTATGACAATTTGAAATTTTGGTACAGATTTTAAAAAGAATCATGGAAGTTGACACACATGATTTTGCCTTTGCGGGCCACATAAAATCATCTGATTTTCGGATCTGGCCCCCGGGCCTTGATTTTGACACCTGTGGTGTAAAGCCTGGATTTTATGTCCATTTTTGGGCATGGCTTCTTGAGACTTTTTTGTGGGTCTACTCATGATAGAGATGGGGAACAAATTTTGCATTGCTACGTCAAACTGGCTTCGGGGGCTGCATTTTGAAAAATATGAATCTTCAATCGTCATAAATCTTCGTTGCCACTGTGTCAAAATGATAGACACGTCCAACCAAAATGGCTGATTTCCTGTCTTTTCGCGCATGGCTTTTTGAGACTTTTTTTGTAGGCCAACGCATGATAGACATGCCTACCAAAATTCATGTTGCTAAGTGGAACTGGCTTCGGAGGCTGAATTTCCAAAAAGCGTGTCTCATCTCGACGCCCCTTTGGGTCTAAATGAAGGTGATGAGGGGTTGCATTGTGGGGATAACAGAGGCCTCAGACAATATTGTCGCGATTGTTTACCGCCAGACTAAGTCACCAGAACCCCCACAAAGCAGCATTACAAAAGGGAAATGAGGAAGTAGGACAATCCGGGGGTGGTGGCAACTTTCCCTTGATCCTATTTGGACAAGGAGCAGGGAGGAGAGACGACACAAGGAGGAGACGCTTGGAAACATGGGATAAAAACACTGAGGTTATGTTGACGTGACAAAAGTAAGACGGTGCTGCAGTGTGCATGCCAGGCCAATAGTAGGCGATGTTGTTAATGAAGACCAACAAACAAGCAAATATTACGACTGTACAACATATTTTTTCCTTTTTATTTTCGGACGACTACTCCTCCTGAACTGCTGTACACCGACATGCAATAAATTACCAAAAATATGCAACCCCACTTTGTGAGCTGTGTTATTATTACCTGTCAAATGGTGGCGCTGTTCAGAAAGTGTTTATAACCTGATGTTATAATTCTATTCTTTACTTCTAACAACACCTTTCTCACACTTCTCCTCCTGAACATACAGAAATGCAAAAGTTTGGCAAAATGTGCAACTTGACTTTGTGACGTGTGCTAGTACTTGTCAAAGAAATCTGTCAAATGGTGGTGCTGTTCAGGAAGGACCTTGGTGAAAACAAGCATATCACTATTCAAACTTTTATCATCTACGTTCTCTTTAATCATAATAAAAAATTTATTTCATACAGTTATATTTTTTATTAAAAAGACAAATAATTTTACGACAGTATTTTACTTATTATCCCATCGATTAATGAAATAATCAGATACAAAATCTATTTTGCATAATCAAAACAATACCAACGCATAATACAATAAAGTGCAAGTGAGGTGCAGGTATTTTTTCTGCTCACTTGGTGTCACCATCCTCACGTTGTACATTGCAGTATTAGTGACTTTAAAAGGAGTGAGTGACATGTGCATCAGCGAATGAGGGTGTAGTTACCTTGTGTTGACGATCTAGAGGTGCTGTCGTGTAAAACAGTTCTGCATTTATCGGCATAAAATAATAATCCCAAACTGTGCACATTCTCTATCTGTTTCCTCCTGACTCGCTGCCATCGTGCCAACTTATTGTGGTGTGTGTGTGTTCGCAGTACCATTAGTCTGTGTGGAAAAACTATCCCCGCTAAGCTTCAAGGTAGAGATTTCATGTCGACCTTTTGTAATCGAATTTGAGTTCCAATTAATTGTTTCAGCTCTAATTTCACTTCATTTCAATGAAAAGAAATTGCGCACAGAATCCCGTTGCCCTATCAAGTCTAAATGACGAAGTTTTTTTTCTCCGTTGTCACTTGGGGATTGTATATCATTCAAAATCAATAGCATTCTCACTTGGCCAACTCAAGGATTGCAGCCTTTGTAGCTTTCGTAAACAACATTCGCTCAAAACGTCACATGCGACCTCGGCCGAAGCCGCAAACAAACAAACAAGATCAAAGAGCACGCTTGATAGCGATTAGCAGCGGCGGCAGACTTCCTCGCGACAACACACACACCTACGCACACACGTACGCGTGCTATCATACAATCTTGTCACAATTAGACAGAAGCAAAACAGGCTTGTCCTGTTCTTAAAAAGTGACATCATAACTGTCCGTGACTTATGACTGCCGTTTTGTTTTTGTTTTTGTTTTTTAAGTCCTCGCTAACCTCAACTAAAGAATTGCAACGTCTTTACAGACATGTAATTTGCATTTAAAAAATATATATCTTGCATGTGTCCACATATGTACAACAAAGCAAAAACAAAAGATCACAATGACAGTCAGCTGAGTACAGACCAGCGCCAAGGCCCAGCAAACTGAATTTGGATCAACACCAAATTGTACGCACACATAAAACACAATCTGGATTTGGTCATCAAGATTCTTGCATTATTTACACAGGCATTAAGGAGAATTTAAGTAAAATATAATGCATTATTTACTAATTTACTAAAATGATTACTTACTGATGAATTTGGCAAAATAGAAAAACAATACATTAAAATGCATTCAATATGTAAGGAAAAAGTTTTTTTAAATTACTGTAAAATTAAAATAAAATCTTAAAACGAATGCACACTAACTAAGAAATCAAGGAACTTATAACATAATATTAAAATACATGCTTTATTTACTGAGAGTTTAAGGAAAAGAAAGAAAATGTACTATAAATGAATGCATTTACTGAGAAATTAAGGAACATTTAAAAAATAATAATATCAAAATGCATCCATTATTTTTTAGATATAATATCAAATGTTATATACACACAAAATTTACTGATTAATTGGGGAATATTGTTCTAAAATGACATTTGTGTATAATAAAAAAAAATGAGGCAAAGGTAAAAATAAAATCATCCACCATTTACTGGAAATGTAAGGAAAATGTATATATTATTGTTATGAATTATTTACTGAGAACCCTATTAATTGAGAGAAAATAATTAAAAGCTGACACAGAATGGCTGTGTTAGCGTAAACAACCCCAATGTTACTGAAACTTTTAAGGATTACCTTTATGTGCGCAAGCAAGAATGTTGTTCAATTAGAACCCAGCACAAGTCTCTCGAGGCAGCCATCGTCAAAGCAAGAATCCTATTGATTTTGAGGAGAGCGGACGTACCGTCGGTGACACGGAGCCGTTGGGGAGGTAGGGGTCCGGCAGCATGAGGAAGGGGTACCCGGGGTACCCTGGGGTCTTGTACACGCCGCCATCTTGCTGCTTGGATGCTGAGGAACAAACAAACAACAACAAGTTAGCAGAAATGCTCATCAGGTTGTGACCCAATTCCGACTTTTTTTTTTTCAGTTACAGATATTACTGTTGTAACACTTGAGACCGGTCTTGGTCTCATCTCGGACTCGACTCCCAAAAGTCTTGGTCTCGTCTCGGTCTCGGACTGGCCGGACTCGGGATTTTCCGCCGAGACCGGTCAAGACCAGCACTGATCTATTATTCTTCAACCACATTAATGTGATAATAAGGAGAAGTGCTTAGTAAAAACAATAAATACATTGAATTCATGTGTTAATAACTTCACACCACTCACGTGATGCCCGCACCATTCGCGGTGTTGTGACTGATGTGAAGAGGAACTTTTTTTCTTCTTCAGTTCTTCCAAATAAAGCATCACGGCTGCCCAACAGCCGCCAACTCAGACAGCAGTTTGAGCACTTGGCAATATATTGTAAAGTATATACAGTACTTATAATTAATCTATGTGTCGTATACATGTTTATTATTGTATTACAATATCGCTATTTCCCCCACCACACAATGGCAGTTGCAGCACTGTACTGTTAGTGGCCAATCAATTTATGGGTGTTTGAATGCATAACTTTGCACGTATACAAACACTTTTACTTTTAAGCGTGCTTTTGGTGTACACGCACTCTTGACGAAAGAAAATTTTATGAAAGACATGTTGCAACGTGCGGACACCGGAGCTAACGTTAGCGTCAGGTGTTTCAAGTTGGAGCACGGCTGGTTGGTCTCACTAACTAGTAACACACTGTAAAGAGATCAGTTTCTGTGTTGTTCGCGCAGTATTCCGAGTTCACAGATGGCATTAATGCCTTCTTGATTTGTTTTGACAGTTGGTAAATGTTTGAAGAGATCGCTACAGGACTTCAGTGGAACAGCAGCGCTGCTAATGTCTATTGGTCGACCAAAATTACAATGACGCCGACACCAAGATCTGTTTTCCAAGTGTTCCATGTCAACAGAGTTTACCCTTTAAAAAAATTTAAAAAAAAAAAAAAAACACGACTTCTGATGCGGTGACCAGCGTCACATTCAATAAAATAGGAAATATCCCAACTGGTTCCGTTTTCACAGTGTTCTATGTTAACCTAGTGGAATCTCAAAAAACAAAACATGGCTGCTGACCATCACCACCATCAGTTCTACTACTCTTGTGTTGCTTTCAACAAAATAGGAAATATCACACCTAGATCTTTAAGTGTTCCATGTCAACCTAGTTTGACAACAACTACAACAAATATATGAACACCTTCCACTAACCTTACACTGCATTCAGTAAAATAGGAAATACCCCATCAGGTTCAGTATTACAAGTGTTCCATGCCAACCTAATTTAACTCTTGAAAAACAAAAACAACAAACATGGCTGCTGACCACCACCACCCTCAATTCCACTACCATTATGCTGCATTCAATAAAATAGGAAAGATCCCACCCCATCCAACCGTGATCTGTATTACAAATGTTCCATGTCAACCTAGTTTAACCCTTAAAAAAACATGGCTGCCATCAACTACGTTGCATTCAATAAAGTAGGAAATATCCCACCTTGATCTGTATATCAACTGTTCCATGTCAGTTTAGACCTTCAAATAATAATAGTAATAAAATAGGAAATGCCCCACCGAGCTCTATATTCCATGTCAAACTACCTTAACACTTGAAACAACAAAAACATGGCTGCTCACCACCATATCCACAACCCTTATGCTGCATTCATGAAAATAGTAAATACCCCAACAGGATCTTTTTTCCCAAGCATTCCATATGACAACTCAGTTTAACTCTTAAAAAAAACAAAAACAAAACATGGCTGATGGGCATCACTTCCACTACACTCATGCTGCATTCAATAAATTAAGAAATATCCCAACTGGATCTGTATTCTAACTGTTCCATGTCAACCAAGTTGAAGGCCAAAACAAAGTACAAAACAACAACAACAGGGCAGCGACATGACATACGTCAACAAACATAATAAACATTCCTTATCGTGTAGTTTGATCCTTTCGTGTTATTTGACGCATTTTGTCACTTTCAGCCACGTCGTGTAAATCCTTAAAGATGCTCCCGAATGCAAAGCGTGTGTTTACAAGTGTTGTTAGTTTGGGCGTGTTAGATCCTTCGACGCGTTACAAGCACCACCGGGCCTCCTCCGTCCTCAAGCCTACGTGTTAATTTTCTAACTTTATACCCAGAGACAAAGACGCTGGATGATTATTTTACTTTTTTTTTTTTTTTTTTTTTTGAGGCCATTGTTTGGTATTAGTCACCCCAAGAGCTTAAGTCCCAGTTGACTGAAATAATTGTGTTCAGATGGGGAATAACGTGCAGAAAATAAACAATAAATACAAGTTAGCAGCTTTAAAGCCATTCATATACATTTTCTAAACGCTTAATTGACTAAAAAGTGGATTTGGGGTCAAAACCTGCCCCTGTTGACCATGTAACCAAACATCTCAAAGTTTGTCCAAATATTTGCATCGAGACTCATTGTGTAGCCACCTTAAAATAAGTATTTTATCCTTCATAGGAAAATAGTACAAAATGCCCAACTAATAGCAATAATTAATAAGACTTCTGACCTCCTCATCATATAAAGCACTCAAAACCTCTAAAATGTAGTCCAAGCAGTGACACTCATTGTGTAGCCAGTCTAAAATTAGCCTAATAGCTTTAACATGTAAACTGGAAAAATGCCCATAGAAAGGGAGGTTTTGTCAACTGTCACAAAAAGGGGAAGGTTTACAATTTTAAAACTCTAACTCATTCTTCATCATTGCAAATGTAGTCCAAATGTGTGCATCGAGACTCATTGTGTAGCCATTCTAAAATAAGCCTATTATCTTCAGTGTATATGCTGTAATAAATAAATAATAGCAATTATTAACAGGATTTCTGACTGTCATTTAAACAACTTAAAACCTCCTAAAGGTAGTCTAAATGAATGCATCGGGACTCATTGTGTAGCCATGCTAAAAATAATCCCATTGTAGTAAATACAAAATGTGAAAAAAATGTCCAAATAACTCCAATAATCAACAGGATATTTCACTCCCTCATCACGGAAAGACCTTAAAACCTGTCAAATGTAGTCCAAATGTGTTCATCAACACTTTTTGTGTAGCCTTTCTAAAATAAACGCCTATTGCAGTCACTAGGTAAACTGGATAAAATGCTGAAATAATTAATAATGATAACTAAAAGGATTTATGTACAAAATTCAAGAAGCGTGGTTTTGTTCTTAATCTTAATTTTAAAAAGAGCAATACCTGACTCCCTCAATATGTAAAGAACTTAAAAACTCTCAAAGTTAGTCCAAGTGTGTGAATCGAGACTCATTGTGTAGTCATTCTGACATGATTAATATGTATACAGTAAGAAAATGCCCAAAGAAGAGCAATAATTACCGGGATTTCTGACTCCCTTGTCATGGAAACACCATAAAAACTCTCAAATGTGTGTAACGAGACTTATTGTGTAGCCATTCTGAAAAAAAGTTAATAGGTAAACTCTAGAATATTCCCAAATAATAAAGATAAGATTTCTGTAATATGTCAACAAGGGGGCTCTTTATTCTTTGTTTTAATTAAGAAAAAGTCGAAACCTGACTCCCTCAATATCTAAGCAACCTAAAACCTTCAAATTCGAAACTCACTGTGTAGCCATTTTGATATTTTTAAACAGTTAACTAACTGCAAGAGATGCTCGAATGAGAGCAATAGTTAACAGGATTTCTGTACATATATGATACACATATTTCCACCTATGACATTTGGACAGACTTAATTTATATGCCATCAATGTGTAATCATTAAAAAAAAAAAATGTAGCCTTATTAAAAAAATAAAAAAAAAAGTGGCCATTTTTTACAGCGGGCACCTGGAAACACAACTCTTTGAACCCGCCGCCGACCAGCACGTGCCCCCGTGACCAAAATACTTTGACACGCTCGTTGAAAAAAAACAATAACATTTTTATAGTCACGACAAACGTATTAATAGTCTTACTCAACATAGAACGTCTTAAAATAAACATTCAACGTGTTTTGGGGGTCTCGTTACCGGTGTCGAGCTGCGCCCTGTGCTTGTCCGGGAAGCCCCTCTGCTGCTCGGCCAGCTGCCCTCGTCTCACCGCCTGGAGGTTGGAAGAGTGAAAAAGTAGGATGTGGCGTGGTTTTAAGTGTCTTAAAGTGTCGAGAGTGAACAAATGCATGTTTCGCGGTACTTTATAGTGGGTAGATGTCAAAAGGTGGGGTCAAATGGTTGCAAATTAGATAAAGGAGCACCAACCGAGGAGGCGCCGCCGCCGCCGCCGCCGGGGCCGCCCGGGCTATGCTGGTGGATCTCGGACTCGTTGACCAGTGACGACTTGAGGTCGGCCAGGTCCTGCTCGGTGAAGGCGCACTCTTGGTGGACCTTCTCCTCCTGCTCGCCTTCGTCCTTGAAGGCGATCATCTCGTCGGTGGCGCCCAGGTCGTCCCCCCCATGCTGAGGCATGTCGACGTGCGCGATTCCGTGGACACTTTTTATTTTTTTTCCGTGTGTCCAATAAGACCAAGAAAAAGTAAAAAAATAAATAAAAATAGACGTCAAATCTGCGGGTCTGTCCTCTTCAAAAGTCCGGAAGAAGAGGGGGAAAAGTTTTTCCGTGGCGTCCCGTGGCCGCCTGGAGGAGGACTAACGTTCTCCTGCAAGAGTGAGCACGACCAGACGAGGACCCCGACATCAAAGGGCGCCGCCGGGGTGATTGACAGGTCCGATGACTCGTGTGTGTGTGTGTGCGTGTGATTGTTTCTACAGAACTTCTTAAAGAGACATCACCACCACCACCAACACCACCTCCTCCTTCAGCATTATTCATGACTACCAGGGGCGTGTTCACACCATCCGTGGCTAGTAGGGCTGCCGCCACCACCGGCCCATCCGCAGATACAGCGTTCATGAAAACGGGTAATAATGTCCCAACTGCTTTTGTATTGTTTCATGTCAACTTAACAGTCGTTTAATGCCAATAATTGCTAATGACCTCCACGCTGTGCTGCTTTCAATAAAGTGGGAAATATGCCACTTAGATCTGTATTGAAAATGTTCCATGTCAACCTAATCAAATGCTATAACAAACAAACAAAAAATATGGGTACTGCCCACGACCACAACTTTCCCAACCCCGATGCTGCATTCAGGAAAAATGGGAACTATCCCCCACCTGCACATGTATTCAAGTGTTCCATGTCAACCTAGTTACATGCTAAAATAAAGAAAACAACACCAAAAACATGGCTGCTGACTGCCATCGTCACTTCCATTACCCTTATGCTGCTTTCAACAAAATAGGAACTATCCCACCTGGAACTGTACTGCAAGTGCCATGTCAACATAGTTTCATAGAAAAATAACAACAAAAACAAAAACATGGCTGCTGACCACCACTTCCACTACCTTTATGTTGCTTTCAACACCATAGGAAATATCCCACTTTAATCTGTATTGCGAAGGGTTCCATTTCAACCTAGTTTTTGACTCACAAAAATCAAATAAAATCAAAATTAAAAACATGGCTACTCTTATGCTGCAGTCAATAAAATAGGAAAAGTCACGGCCGGACCTGTATTGTAAAAGCAGAGTACAAAACAACAACAAAACACTTCCACTTCTCTTATATGCTGCATTCAATAAAATAGGAAATGACGTGTTTCTAAGTTTCTCCTGTCATCCTGTGCCAGATTGACAGTAAATAGCGTTCTTGCGTTGCCAAAGCGTGTCGCCAGTTGTCTCCTTTTTGGTCCAAAACCGTTCATTTACAAGCGCCGGGCAGGAGGACGGACGCCATGCGGGACGTTCTGTGCCAAACAAGAGGGCGTGGCGTACCCAGCATGGATCTGGCTCCCATTTTGTATGATGGCTGACTCGATGTCGAGGAGGGAAAGAAGACAGAAAAACACACACGACAGTTGAAAGTTGCGATGTCGTCCCTTCCCCTTTTTGTTGCTCCCTGTGCCGATGCATTTTTAATGCGCTTGTTAATTGAGAAATATTCATACGCGTCACTTAATCGCAGGCCGAGTGACGATCTTCAGCTGGGGAGCGAAATTAAATACAAACAGAAAGACAGGCGCACGGCCATTTGCATAAAGCTGCATATTTATACAATATCGGCAGCGCATATTAATACAAAGATTAAAAGGCGCACTTGCAATGTATGCAAATCTAAATTATGAATGACTTGTTTAAACTCCTTGTTTATTCGCCTTGATTAAATATAGACAGATGTTTCCATCCGTGGAAACCCTCTTGCGCACTTTTTTCCACAATACGCCCCCTGGAGTGTTGGAAAATATTTGCACCCGGCACCAGTACGTCTGATTATCTCGAAATCCGGCACGGATGTTTAACGCGACAGGACGCATGAAAATCAACCTAACCTAACCTAAGCTCTGAAACTCACAGTTATAAGAAGTAGGCCTTGGCGAGGAATCAATTTTCCTGATAAATATTTTTTTTGGGTCACGTTGATAAAACCAAAAAATGAAAAAGTTTCAGGAAAAAAAATCAATTAAAAAATAATTATTAAAAAATATTTTTTTCCCCCCGTTAGCAGCTCCCATATCTTTTTAACACACTTTTTTACACTGAAGACATTGTAGCGAACAGAAAGGCGCTAGCATACTTAAGCTTTGTTAATTTATTGATGTTAAACTGTCATACAATTCATGTTTTATCAAAATGTATTAAGGCTTGTGTTTTAAAGGGCCACTTTCTCCAAGTTTTAAATAATATCACTGTCCTTAGACAGGGGGAACAAAGTTAATCGATTAAATAAAAAATCAGATTCTTTTTTTTTGTAAATTGTTCAATACAAATCGGGGATTTTTCTTTTTTTACGGCCATGTCGGCCATCCCTAGTTTGAAGGTACCAGGTTTCTCGTAATCCGGCACGTGTGTCCATCATAACGCGAAGCATGGATATTGATTAAGACTCTATGCTGCGAAACATATAGGTTTAATTAACGGTGCTGTTTTTCAGGGATTTTTGCCATTTTCAGATTTTAATGGAAAACAACATCTGGGATTTGCTTTTTTTTCCTCCTGATACTAGCCAAGCTTTGAAACAAGTACTATACTTTTTCCCAGAATTGCCTTTCAAGAACTTCCCATAGAAATCAAACTAATGTTATATGTAGTTAATTACAGTTAACTCGTGATTTTACAAACAAATCTTATAAACAGCTCTCAGTAACATGTTAACAAGCAAAAAATTTAAAGCACGTTTAACTGCCCTCCAGTTCCATTATTGGAGCTGGGAGGGCGCTTTGCGTCCCCCCCCCTGTTTTCAGCACCTGTCTCCAATCAGCCTCATCACCACCGGTATATAAGCCTGCCTGTTCCAGGAAATCCTCGCCAAAGTATTGCAGTTACTTCCAGCGTGTTTTCCCCCGTGTTCCTGATCCGCGTCATTCCTGCCACCTGTCCACGCCACTGCCTGACAACCCACCTCGGACCACCGCCATTACCTTTCATCACTAAACTGTTCATCATTTTACATCTGCTTCCGCCTGCTCTTGGATCCAGCTACTCCCCATACGTGACAACAAGCTTGATTTATTTTAATATTCTGGAAACCTTTCACGTTATGTTTTTTTTTTTCTAAAAGATGAATCACAGTGGGTTCATATATACAAAAAAAAAAAGATTACATACTGTAGTGTGCCGTGCCTTCGAAAGCAACATCAGGCGGAACATTAAGGCAAAGTAATGAAATCATGTCCTCTCATTGGGGTTAAGCCACATCCAAGGCAAACAGCTCTTAACTGGAACCACTTGTGTGCCTTTTTATTGCCTACTTTCCTGCGATGGAAACATGTCCTTGAAGGCATCACGCAGACAACAAGCACAACACATGGAACAAGCACTGTTTAAACTTTTAAAAGTGCAAAGGTATTGATTTGATCGACGTTAGTTAGCATGTTTACATCCCCCTCACCTCGTCAGAATAAAAAAAATAGACGGTCCCATCATCTCCACAAACCAGGAAGTGGTCTGCTAACATACGTATGGATAAAAAAAATACGGCGTTCAACAAGAAATGTATTTATTTATTTTTTGTTTTGATGTTTCGATTGAAAATAAACTTCAACTTGAGTGTCAATAAACAGCTTGAAGCAAACACTTGGCCGTCTTTTTCGAAGAATCATTCACTATTCGCCAAACTGTTGCTTGTTGGCTGAGTTCGCTGACATCATAGCTAGCGCTTGTAACTGAATTTTTTGCTCGCAATTCAAGGCAAAAAATTGGCCAAGCGAGGTACGCGGAATTTGAGGTTTTTAAGCTTGAGTCAACTGGAATCAACTCCCCCCACCGTAAAACAAATGGTATGGTCCTGTTGTTTGACATCACTTCCAGTAGGTGGATAGACAACGTGTCCCAATACATTCGTCCATATCTTGTACACGCACGCAAAAAGTTGCTGTTTTATTCTGGAGAGGAGTTGCTAACGAGGCTGCATGGACCCTCAGCGGGCGTGTTTGTGTTGACGATGCGATTGATTTGGTCTCTTCACCTCCTCGTCGTTAGCAGCTTATCAAACATTTATGAGTTGCGATCGCGGATCTGTGCGGGGCTTTGGGGTGGAAAACAACAAACAAACACGAGAAGAAAAAATATTTGAAAACATGTTGGTGATGCTCGAAGAGCCGCACATGTATTTTGGGAAATTTTCAGTACAACTCAGACTCTCAAAACACGCTTGTTAACGTAAACTATCCAGCGTAATGACGGTCAAGTTTCATACGTCAACAAATAGTTTGGTAGCAGTTTGTGTAGATTATTTATATTCTTTAAAATGATAGCTATACATTCAACAGCTTCACCATTGGTATAACATTGTAACATTAACTTATTTTTCACTTGTATGGCAGTTACTGTTTAAAATGTGACTTAAAAATCATCTGTAAAGGTAATAAAGGTTTTATGATCGTGCTGATTTGATCAACAAACAGACTATTTTCATTCCTATGACAAAAAATTGTTTTTGACGAGCATTCTGGAATTTCCACTTTAGTTTTCTCGATTAGTCATTAATTTGATATAATTGCATTAACTCAAATGTTTTTTAATACTTTTTGAATTAATTTTAAAAAATCGATATTTTAAATGTTATATCATTTTTACATAAATTGAAAAATATGTATTAAAATGTATTTTTATGTATTACAAAATTGAAAAATATGTATTAAAATGTATTTTTATGTATTACAAAATAGTAAAAAGCAGTGATCTGCTGCTGATGTAGCCAGAGAATTGAAGCAGCTGGATCCAAAGAAATCTGCTGGTCTTGATCAGCTTGAACCCTACTTTCTCAAGTTGGCTGCGGACTTCATTGCTCAGCCTTTACCATGTGTATAATCTCAGTCTTCTTAATAGTGATGTTCCAAGCATTTGGAAGTCTGCCTTCGTTCTTCCCCTGCAAGAAGGAGAAGAGCCTTCAATTGGGAACAATTACAGGCCGATTTTGAAGCTGTGCATTTTTGCAGAGGTCTTCGAAAGACAGCAATCAACTCAACGATTTTCTTGACAAGAATAGCATCTTATTAAGATACAATATGGATTTAGCGGGGGAAAACTGCAGTTTCTGCGGTCCTTAAGGTGTTAAATGACATAATGGAAGCACTGGAACGAAAGAAAGTGTGTGCAGCATTATTTATAGACTTAGAGTCTCCAAAGGGTTTGATACTGTGGATCATAATATCCTTCTTGATACATTGCACAAAATAGGCATATTCAAGCATGTGGTTTCATGTTTCGGAAATTATTTACTGGGTAGATCACAGTGTGTCCATTTGGCAGGGTCCTCATGAATATGTCTGAGAGTTTTGAAGGGGGTACCACAAAGGTTAGGGCCCTTTTTTCCCCTATCCACATAAATGATCTTTGCAACAATTTGTCAGATGCGTTTTGACATTTTTTTTTGCAGACGACACAATGTATTGTTTTGTGTCGTCTGTTGTGCAAGCTTTCACTCTTTTACAGTTGGCCTTTCAATGTTGTTCAGACCTGTCTGCAAAGGCTGAAGTTGGATTTGAATATGGATCAGAAAACACTCATTCTGTTTTCCAGAGCTACTTTACTGTCAAATCCCACCATTTTAATTTGCCAAGGTACAGCCATTGAGCTGGTCTCGTGTTGCAAGTACCTGTTTCCAGGTTGATGATCGTCTTACTTTCAAGTACCACATTTCAAGTTTAGTTTCTAAACTTAAAGTCAAATTGGGCTTTTACTTTAGGAATAGATCTTGCTTCTCTCATGGAACCGGGAAACGCCTCGTGTCAGCAAAACATCTTGCATTACTTGATTATGGTGATGTCCTGTTCATGTACGCACCAGTCAGGTCTTTGTTCACTGGATACTGTATATCATTGTGCTTTGAGGTTTGGATGCAGAATCAGATTTGTCATTGGGCTTAAAGAAAGGGGGAAAAAAACTAAATGGTCATCCCTGTCTGTCAGAAGATCCACTCATTGGTTGACTTTTATTCGTCAGGCTCTACTAGGTTTGGTCCCATCCTATCTTGGAATTCACCTTGTTAGGAACGAAGGACAGTATAATCTACGATCCGATGACTTCCTTACTCTAACTATTCCATAATAAAAAAACAATTTAAATTTCATCCATCCATCCATTTTCTGAGCCGCTTCTCCTCACTAGGGTCGCGGGCGCGCTGGAGCCTATCCCAGCTATCATCGGGCAGGAGGCGGGGTACACCCTGAACTGGTTGCCAGCCAATCGCAGGGCACATACAAACAAACAACCATTCGCACTCACATTCACACCTATGGGCAATTTAGACATTTTAAAAAATAAAATAGCTTTAATAAATTCCAACTACAGTCATTGTTTTATCCATATTGGATTAAAAATCATTTAAAAATGCAAGACTTCAGGTTTGAGGTGGGCGAGGACTGCCTATAAAACTGTAAATACTTGAATTTTGAACTCCATAAAAGCAGACTACTCTCATTCTACAAAGGGTTGCATGTGATGTCAGTCAGTGGTTTCCAACTTTGCATGGTGCATATGGAGTATATGCAAAAGAGAACCATCACAACTTGGCCTTTCGGTGCACAGGTTAACGTGCCTTGCACACACACACGCGCACACGAGTACACAGCGGTACACGTGCACACAGAGTGGAGGCTTGGGGGGTGTCATGCAGTAATCTGTGAGGCAGGAAACAAAGGGCCTCGTTAATGCAGAGACTAGCTGGGGCCCTTTGATGTGGATCCAAGCCATTCACACGCACACACATTTTAAAGGTAAAGTTGCTAAAGTGCTATCTCCTAGCATATGATGCTATTTAAAGCAGCACGACTCTCTTGGCTGAAAAGACGTTAGTTTGTGTTCCAGTCGTTAAAGCTAACATAAAAATCGACACGTTAGCGATTGTTCTATGCTAATTGTTCGTCATTGTTTTTACCGTTAGCCTACATGCTAATTGTATCGTAGCATATTACGATCCAGCATGTGGCAGCCACATATAAGGATACGAAACTCCCCTTTTGAGCTGCGTGCCTACGGTGACGCTAAGCTAGGAGGGGCAAAGTTGTCAGCGCATTCCATGTGCGTGGACTGCAACGAAACCAAAAGACTAAGGATTCTGGAACATTGTGATGCTCTGATTTTTGGGTTCTCAAAAAAACAATCGGCAATCTTGAAAATCACCGTGGTGGTTTCCACTCCTGTCATGGTTTCCAATCCCGTACACTTGCGGTGACTTTCAACCCCGCTCCTGCCCAATCCAGTAAAATTAATTCCCAAAAATGTCAACCTCTACTGCGTGCTGGCGTATCGAATCTTCATATCTACGGTGGCAGCAGCTGTCTGGTTCGTGTGTTGATGTTCTCCTCTTGCCCGACAACCTGATATTAGCGGTTAGCGTGACAGCCGCAGCCTCGATTCTGATGGCGCGCCACTTCCCACAAAGCAACAGACAGATTTTATTTTATTTTTTAATTTTTTTACTGATCATAATCTGAAACTCCAAATGAAAGTGTCAATAACAAACAGAGTTGAGGCTCATGCTAATATATTAGCATATGCTCAACAAAACTCATTGACTCAAACAGGAACTGTTTTGGCAGTAACTAATAAAAATGGGATTCATGTTTATTCGCGCATTGACTCAAAGGTGAAATTCAGTACAGCGCTTTATTTAGCTCTTGCGGAAATGAATTCTGCCATTTTTGTTTGAAGCGCCCATTTTAGCTCATTTTCCAGGGATCTTTCAAAGACAAATTCATTCTGCAGATTGCTACCAAATTTGAACCATGTATACTAGACAATTGGACGACGCTAGGTTGCGAAATATTGGAATTTTTATGTGGTTAAACACAAAACTCTAGTTGCTGATATTTAGCAGCATGACAAACATTGGGAGTTGTAAGTGCACTCAAACCCAGCCTCCTCCACTCCGTGTCGGAAGCCGGGCGGCTCTTATTAACTGTGGCGTCCACAGTGGTCTCTTTCTAGTGGCGAAGGGGCCCGCACATGACTGTCGACCGCCTGATCTGGAATCAGTTTTTTTTGCGGCAAAGTGCCCTGATGTGGCCCATGGGAGGATGTGGATGCCGATGATGGATCATTGTTTGGCTTTTTGTGTGTGTGTGTGTGTGTGTGCGTGTACGTGCGTGTTTGCGTGTGTGTGCGTGTACGTGTGATTGTTTCCATGCCTCACAGTAAATTGGCAAGATCAAGAATTAACACACACACATGCTGCACACACTGCCATCCAGACAACCGATGAAAGCACAAACATTCAATTGTTGCAAAAAATAGAATCAATCATAAAGTAATACAATGCTGAATGCGTCCCATAGGCGGCACTAGCAAGCTCAACGTGTCAATATCAGGCTAGGACGTCACACATGACTGCCAGGGGCGACTTACACTGCTATCTAGAGGTGGAACGTGGTAATTTCAAGGTAAAATGTGTGCGTATTACAGAGTGTAAATGGTCTGAAAAAGGTTAAAAATCAAAAGGTTATATCTTTTAAGATATATATATAAAATTAAAAATTAAAAATAATAAAATGATTATTTTGTCCCATTAAATTTGTAAAAAGGTAATAAATAATGACACAAAATGTTTGAAGGGTGAAAAGTACTAGTTCTACACTCTGGAAAAAATAACTACCTTTAATGATTTCATTTTCTCTAATTAAATTAGTTGTTTTTTTACTACATTTATATTGTAAGGTTTATTTTTATTTAGTTTCATATATATATATATATATATATATTCTACATTGTTATACATATTAACTGCCACATTGAGTCAATTCAAGAGCTGTATAAAAACTGTCTTTTACAGATAAACACATTTGAAAAATATCCATCCATCCATTTTCTGAACCGCTTCTCCTCACGCGGGTCGCGGGCGTGCTGGAGCCTATCCCAGCTATCATCGGGCAGGAGGCGGGGTACACCCTGAATTGGTTGCCAGCCAATCGCAGGGCACATACAAACAAATAACCATTCGCACTCACAGTCACACCTACGGGCAATTTAGAGTCCATTTGAAAAATATGAATACAAAAAAAGATTTTGTTAAAGATAAAAATATTACAAAATGGCAGTGAAAAGTAGTTTGTATTCCTTTGACCAATATTTTTTATGGGTGTTTAATTTATGCCTTTAATAATTTAAATTCATTTTTAATGTATTTTTTTAAATTCCTTTTTTATATATGTATTTGCAACATAATATGAGCACACAATGAGATCCAATACTACAGCTGTATAAAAAAACATCCTTTTAAAAATAGTGTCTAGAACTTTATACCAAAACAAAACAAAACTGTTACAATCAGAAAAATATGTTTAAAAATATAAAACTGTATTTAAAATGACACAACTTAAAACAAAATTCGTCCTATTTACCACTTTTTTGTATTTAAAAAAAGGAAACAAAAATATGGAAATATTATCATTGTAAAGACAGAATGTGTACCGAATCAAGTGTCCAGTGAGTTTCCACAGCTATCTTAATGCTTTTAAATCTGTATTTAATGTTATTTTGGAAACAACCCAAAGGCAGCTGCTCGGCCGAAAACGGCGCGCCCGCACAAAGCACAAATATAATCCAGTGGTGCTACTGGGATGTTTGTTGAATCTTCACTGTGTTAAAGGGGGGGCTGGGCTGGTTCGGTTCGGGGGGGTTAATTACATTAATCCAAAACAAATAAAATCTTGGCAGACCTTAAAAGACGACACAAGCATGCATCTTCTTCTTCTTGTGTCCTCCAAACCAAACCTCCAGCTTTGATGTTTTTTTTTCTTCCTCTCGCTAGTGTCTTCGGGCTCTTGACTTCTTTTTTTGTTTTTTTCCATTTCTCACCACTCGGTCTCCCCGAAACATCTATCAACGCGACTCAAAATCAATAAGGTTCTTCAAAACTTTGAAATCAGTTGCAGATCGTGAAGCACTGAGAAAAGAACGTGTACAGATATGACTTTTAAATGACTGTTGAGCCCCAGAACCCAAGCCGTCGATATGCAATGTTGCCTTGACATACTAGTGACCTGACTTACAAGTTTTTGGAGATACAAGCCGTTTTTGTTGTTTGTTTTTTGCTTTGACTTGCTTGTAATAATTTGAGCTATGAGCGTTATATGGTAGAAGTAAACCCAATTCACTTCACAACAAGGGAAATTAGTGTTTTGTGTTAGCTAATGCGTTAGCATTTAATCAAAGAGGAAGTTAATACTCATTAGCACACAAGCCCTGCAGTTCTGTTTTAAAAATTCAGCCCACAAAGACATTTTCACTTAGCAACAGCAAATTGGGTGGGCATGTCTATCATGAGTAGACCCACAAAAAAGTCTCGAGAAGCCATGCCTGACAAATACAGGAAGTCGGCCATTTTTGTTTGAAGCAGCCATTTTGAGGCCACTTTCAGCAGCAAACTCGTCATAGACATTTTGTCCAATTACTAACAAATTGAAACCACGAATAATAGACAGATGGATGACGACGACAAAAAACTCCCTTTGGAGAGGAAGAAGACAGCTGGTCAGCGGCGAGAAACATCCACTTTGTCCTACATATGGCTCTTCTCACAGTATGTCCTTCGACCTTTGAGGAGCGGTGTTGCCATAACGACGACGATGATGATGATGATGATACATTGGCTAAGTGCTGCAATTGGCTCTGATTATAGGCAGCGGTGGAACGGAACGTAATGACTTAAATACATGTTTGAGGTACTTTTACTTGGCAAATTCTAGCAGCTAAAACTAGGGTTGGGTCATGGAAATGACCGTTTCAAAATAATCCATCAAACCAATGTGAAACTAAATATAAAATTCTTCCATTTGGACCATTTTACGAATTATAATATTGATACAATTGTGACTCCCCAACTTTTTCTTTATACAAACACGAAAGACCACATCAAAGTTTCACTGTACAGTGTTACCTTGACTTACGAGTACCCCAATTTAGGAGTTTTTCAAATTACAAGCCGTCGCTTTGGTCTATTTTTTTGCTTTGTGTTGAAAATGTTTTTGAACCTTTTAAACATTTAAGTCCAAGAAGAATACTAGCTGTTGCAGAAGTGCATTTTTGATATCGTTATATATGATTGTTTTTTGTTTTTTTTTAGTTAAAATTCAAATTTTATGGGGGAAAATTTCTAATTAACATTATTTTATGAACAAATTATCATGCAAGACCAAGTTTTCGCCACAGTTGTAGTGTACCTAATGAAGTGGCCAATTTTAGACGCTTCGCGTCCTGAAGCCGAGCTCTCACCTGCCAGGTGTAGCGGCGTAAAGTCGAGTCGTGAAATCGGAAATTTCCTCGGCTGCTCCATGTCCCCGGGCGGGGCGTCTTGGGTCGAGATACCACGCCGCCCCTTTGATGTCACCAGGGCACCCGAGGGGGGCCTAAACGGAATAAATTGCTCGATTATTCCAGGACCAACGGCGAGAGGTTGCACGTGGCGGTTTGATAGTTTGTCGTGAAAAATACAAAATACAAATTAAAAACCCTTTGTGCGCCAAGGCATGAGATTTCCATGCCGCGATCAATGACAGAGGCGCTGCTAATGATCAAAAATATGTAAAATAAACATAATTAAAGCCAAATCTTGGATGTGACATTGGCGTGAGGCACAGTAGAAGCAGAACACCTACTTTAGCTAGCTATAATATCGGTGTGGACCGGCCTGGACAATCCACATGTTGTGTTAGCGTCCATGCTAACATTAACATTCAGAGTTGTGTGCTGTTCTTTACAAAACAAACAAAAAAAACAATGCAATTGAAAAGAATTGTTTATTTCCAAACATATTTTATAACACAGCTGAGTTCTGTTAACATGTAGCAAGTAGCTTCCGACTTCTTTTGCAACTGCATACGTTTTTTAATGATCATCTTGGGTAAGAATCAATTAAAGCTACAGTACATAACATTTTTAGCTAGCAGTCTATGATAATGGTTCTTGTGTTTGCAAGAACGTTTGTTAACGTTACCATTCAGAGTAGTATGGACTTCTTTAAAAATGCACTAATTCTCTAAAAGACGTTTATTTACAAACAAGAAAGAACAGAGTTATGTTAGCATGTTGCACATAGCCGCAACGGTCTTACTAATAATCATCATAGGTATTGATCCTAATTAAAACCTACAATACGTAACCATTTTAGCTTTTAATAGCTATTCAGCACACATTCAAATGATAAGACAGTTATTGTTTTCTAACGCGATGCTATATAACAATGATGAGTTCTGTTAGCATGTAGCACTTAGCTTCTGAGCTCATTTTGTTTTGTGGCTACAAATGCACAGCATATATATATATATATATATACTATATAATACCTATCACTATGTAATACATATGAATACATACACATACTGTATACATACATACTGCATATACAATTTTGTTCTCCCCCTCAGTCCAACTCAGTTAAGTCGTGTTTGTTTTACACCAAGTGAAAATCAATAGTGGAAGGCAGCAGAGTTTGGGCGCAAAAAAAAACAAAAAATACAAATCTTTTATTTATTTGTTTAGCTCAGTGTGGTGTTGACGTGCGGTCGACACTGCCGGGAAAAAGAGCGAGAGCGGCCTTCTTCCTGTCGCTAAATCAGACGCCAGTGAAAATGTCACGGCGGTCTGAGCTGCACCGACTCCCACTCAGCTAGCGGGAGGTTTTCATATGATTGTATATTGTAGATATGTACCTTCCATTCACGAAGGAAACATAGCTGGTTAGGTAGAGATGTAAAGATAAGCGCAGTTGCGTTACCACTGCACACACCTGTAGTGTTTTTTTTGTTTTTATGGAAAGTGAGGTGGTTGCGAAACGAAATTAAATGTCATAGTTTATTTCATAAACGAGAGACAAAACGTCATTTGGGAAATATCTCGTATTTATATTTCTTCCAATTTTAATAGCAGAGAATTTTTAGGTTTGCGCCAAGGCTCCCCCTATGTGTGTACAATGAAATTGTGTTGAACAAAAAAGCAAAATGCTCAAACTTTAATCGCATTTTGTGTTTTTGTGTATGTGAGGGTTTTTTTTTCAGAGAATTTAAGAATTTCCAAAATACCGAACTTTTTCCACAATGTGTGACCAAAGGAATTTTGTCACGGCATTGCCGAAGAATCGTAGCAGTCAAGTGTCCATTTAGAATTTCGAATGTTTTTTTTCTTTGCAACTTTTGAATGAATTCAACTTGGTTAAAGAATTAAATCCATTCCAAAATAATACAGAATTGACATCTCTCTTGAATGTTTTCCTTCCAAACATTCACGGATGGGAAATATTTGCCATATAGCGTTAAATCTTTGCTGTCGACGTGATGCCATTTCTGCAACACTCTGGTTTAAAGACTTCGAGTACGGATGGAGGGGAAAGCTGGGAAGCAGTTTGGCCTCATCGTGAACCGTCGCATGTGTGATGAGGAAAGAAAATGGAGGTGATGACACACGACCGCATTTATCTCTACAGGCTCGAAATTTACAGTACACATCTGCTTTATGAATTGATTTTAAAACTGTATCATTTGGGTGGTTTCCCTGGGTTACTAAAATGCAGGGGTGGGAAACATATGGCAAATAGGCCATGTATGGCCCCTAATCCAGCCAGTCATGTAATTCTAAATGTAAATAAAAGCTCAGAAGTCATAAAAAATTCTAACGATTGTTAGCCTGCCAATGCTCCTAATATGCAATAATAATTTGACATTTTTTTAACTGTGTCATTTTTTCCATAAATTCTGAATGGCGCTCAGGGGACTTCATAAAGTAATACAAAATGATAAAATAAATAGTTATAAAGACATACAGTGGTACCTCGATTTATGGGTGACCCGACTTACGAGTTTTTAAAAATTGGAGCCGTTGCTCAGCCAATTTTTTCCTTTGACTTGCAAGCACAAATTTGACATGAGAGTGGTAGATGGAAGCAGCGAACACCACAACAAGGAGCAGTTTCTCAGATAGTCAACAATTGTTCTGAAAAGAGCCGAAACATTTTTTCCCGCTCCAAGTTAAGTTGCCACATTGTGCATTTAAAATATAAAAGTCCTTTGGGTTAATGCTAACACACAATGCAAAAGGCCACAGACTGACTAACAAAACCAGCATTAATGTCACTGTAGTTACAACCCTGTAAGCAAGGGCTCTTTGAACACAAACAGTGTAGCAACACATGTCAACAGACAATATAACAACACTCACAGGCATACATTCTTTAGCCTCTGCGAAAAACAAGCAATAATACTGCAGCTTACTGAGCAGTTGTGACCGTCTTCTT
Organism: Phyllopteryx taeniolatus; assembly: GCF_024500385.1. NCBI lineage: Eukaryota > Metazoa > Chordata > Actinopteri > Syngnathiformes > Syngnathidae > Phyllopteryx > Phyllopteryx taeniolatus. The sequence goes on from NC_084518.1 coordinate 16,236,408, forward strand.
CTGTTTATATCCATTTGTATATATTATACTGTCCCCTGGTGGCCAAGGCACGCACACCAGAAGGAGCAGCATAACGGCACAGTTTATTTACATTATATTTAATTATGTTATTACATTTACATTGTTTTTATAACGTACAATACTGTATAGTGCTATTTTTTTATTATTAAAACGCAAGCTTCAAAATTATTTGTTGGTGTTTTATTGAAGGATGGATTAATGACATTTATATTTATTTCAATGGGGAAAGATAATTTGCGATCAGGCTTTTAAGTCAGGAGCATGGTCACAGAATGAATTCAACTTGTGAGTCAAGCCCCCATCCATCCATTTTCTGAGCCGCTTAACCTCACAAGGGTCGCGGGAGTGCTGGAGCCCATCCCAGCTATCATCGGGCAGGAGGAGGGGTACACCCTGAACTGGTTGCCAGCCAATCGCAGGGCACACATAAGCAAACAACCAGTCGCACTCATATTCACACCTAGGGGCAATTTAGAGTTGTCAATTAACCTAACATGCATGTTTTCGGGATGTGGGAGGAAACTGGAGTGCCCGGAGAAACCCACGCAGACACGGGCAGAACATGCAAACTCCACACAGGCGGGGCCGGGGATTGAACTGTATTATTATAATCAATCATATTTGTGCATACTCTTGAGGAACAAATACAACCAATGTATCAAATACATACACAAAAAAATACTAGAAATAAATAAACACTCATTTTAAAAACTGAATCATATTCAACATCCAGTATGGGCCTCTGAACACTAAAATATTTAAAAATAAAAACAAGTGGATATAAAGAGTTATCAAAAGTAGGAATTTAAAATAATACATAGATATACTGCAGCGTGTTTTGACAAATAGCATGGCCTTCTCTGGAAAAATAAATATATATACAGTATAGTATTGAACAAACCTCTGATAGGAAAATGGTTTCCCTTCCCCTTTTGTGGCTACTAGAGCATTTGCAGTGAAACAAGGCGATGAAATACAGATGGAAGCAGGGATCGAGGATCAATGACATATTTATTCATCATATTTACGTAACGACGACAAGCTGTGTACTCTGGGCAAAGACTAAAGAGAAACGCATCTTCAAATCCATCAGGCCGTAGCTGCCTTGTGACTCACGCTGTTGGCCGCTGTGCAACTTAAAACCGCTAATAAATCACACACAAGAGCATGGCTTGGAAATAAATAGACAGCACGTTTGAAAATGTGAAAAAAAAGTTAAGCAATCAATAAAGTAAAATTGTGTCAACAAAGTTGAAAAAGCTGATGAGGGTTGCGGCTTGTCGGCGGTGCAAAACAGTACATTTGACTTACACAAGTTTGCAGAAATGTCGCTTTTCCCTCCAGTGAGAATATTTGATATTCAGTGTATTAAAGTAGCATGTTAAATATAAAAGCCCCCCACAGGCGACAGACAACACTTCTTCTTAATCTTATGAATGTTTGCGTTGTTAATCCTTCTCCAGAAAGAATTAAGTCCCGTGGACAAAACGGAGCACGGTGCTTAGTTCGCACTGATCAGGTAAATACATTTATAAAATAAATATAACAAAGTAAAACATTTGACATTTGTATTTTTCATTGAATTTAATTTAAAAAATTAAGAAATACAAAAAGTTGAAATTGTCTTGACTTTTTAAAAAACAAGTATACTATTATTCTAAAGAAATCACATTTTAAAGTATTTCTTTTGTGAGAATTATTATTGAGTATAAAAAATAGTATTATTTTAAAAAATTTGCATTTTTTAATTTTAGCTCAACAGACGTTTAAACAGAACAATCTGATATTGGATAAGATAAAAGTTACTTTCTTCATGCATGTTGGTTTAAAGAAGTGTTTGTTTACTAATAAATGTAAAGAAAGATTTATATTTAGAATACTATTTTGTATTTTTTTTATCCACGTCTTTGATGCAACTAAAAGCTTGCAAAATTATTTTCTAAATATTTTAAAGTATTATAGTACAGTATATAGTATTGTATCGGACATAAATATCACGTTTTAATATTGCAGCGAATTAAAGCTAAAACAACTTTGTCAGTGAGTTGTCAATCCTGACATCTGGTGGTCACAACTCCAAAGTTCACAAACAGCATCCACAACAATAATAATAATAAAAAAAGAAAAATAATTCCAAATTTTCTTCCTAAAAATACTGTATAAAATCATTCAAACCTTTTTTTAAATAAATGTGGTTGTGTTTTCATGTAGCCAAATCGGCCACCAAAATATTCAAAACATCTCTTGGAATGCTGCCGAAGCACCATAATAAACATATTGGTGAATGAATACCTGTAAAATGGACCAGTAAAATTATATTTGTAATATGTGAAAAACTATACATTTTTACATCAATTTTGGGGGTGAAAAGAAGCCACAGTGCAACTCACCGTGCGGGTTCTTCCCTTCCAGCTGTACCCGCTGCAAAGGACTCCACCGAATGGTCTTGGCTCCGTGTGGCTTTCGTTTCTGAGAAATCCTGCAAAGACGAAAAAAAATATATACATATAAAGTATATACTCCATCACTGTAGACACCATCTTGTGGCATCTTGGTACCAAGAAACTATGTTGAAATAAGTTGTGGAGCTTCATTTAGACAAAAGTAGTGTTTTGTCTCCATCTTGGAAACTACAATCTACAATTCTAAACCTTTTGGGTGGGGGGGTCAAATACTCGCGGTATTTAATGCTGTACAATGTTGACCCTCAACATTGCGGTTCAACTCTTTTTTAAGTACCGGTAGATGTTTTTTTTTTTTTTTTTTTTTTTTTTTTTTAATGGGTCCTATAGTGGCGGCACGGTGGTCGACTGGTTAGAGCGTCTGCCTCACAGTTCTGAGGACCAGGGTTCAATCCCCGGCCCCGCCTGTGTGGAGTTTGCATGTTCTCGCCGTGCCTGCGTGGGTTCTCCGGGTACTCCGGTTTCCTCCCACATCCCAAAATCATGCATTAATTGGAGACTCTAAATTGCCCGTAGGTGTGAATGTGGGTGCGAATGGTTGTTTGTTTCTATGTGCCCTGCGATTGGTTGGCAACCAGTTGAGGGTGTACCCCGCCTCCTACCCGAAAATAGCTGGGATAGGCTCCAGCACGCCCGCAACCCTAATGAGGAGAAGCGGCTCAGAAAATGGATGGATGGATGGGCCTTTATAGTTACTGTAATACTCTTGCAAGTGTGAAAGGAAATCCACGCTCGCCGATTCATTTTTCAGCCATTTACTGAATGCCGGGAGTACAGTAAAACACAATAAGCACACTCACCCGGAAGCTGCTGTCGGCCACAGCACAAGCCCAGACACTCACACGTAGATTCACTGATGTACTGAGGTGAGATGGAGTTTCCCGATCGGAAACTGTTTGTGGACGGGCTGACTTTTTACAAACAGGAGACCAGCGGCCGCCCATTGCTAATCACTTCATGGTTAGGATGCCTCCTGGATGTCTCCCTGATGAGGGTTCCGCCGTTGCAGGAATGTCCCACTGGGAGGACGCCTCGGGGACGACCCAGGACACGCTGGCTTGGCCCAGCGTGTCCTGGGCTGGCTTGGAAATGCCTCTGGATCCCCCCTTGGAAGAACTGGACGAACTGGATAGGGAGAGGGAAGTCTGGGCATCCCTGCTTCAGCTGCTGCCCCCGTGACCCGAGCCTGGATGAGCAGAAGAAGATGGAGGGGTGGATGTGTCATTTTGGGTGCACAAGGCTGGAGAATGTCGCTGTTCGACACGAAATATAGTGCCGTGAAAAAGTATTGGCCCCCTTCTCAAATTCTTATATTTTTGCATAGTTCCCTCACTTTAATGTTTAAGATCATCATACAAATGTACTGTAAATATCAGACAAATATAACCCAAGTGGCGGCACGGTGGATGACTGGTTAGAGCGTCTGCCTCACAGTTCTGAGGACCGGGGTTCAATCCCCAGCCCCACCTGTGGCGAGTTTGCATGTTCTCCCCGTGCCTCCGTGGGTTTTCTCCGGGCACTCCGGTTTCCTCCCACATCCCAAAAACATGCATGGTAGGTTAATTGACAACTCTAAATTGCCCGTAGGTGTGAATGTGAGTGCGAACGGTTGTTTGTTTGTATGTGCCCTGCGATTGGCTGGCAACCAGTTCAGGGTGTACCCCGCCTCCTACCCGAAGATAGCTGGGATAGGCTCCAGCATGCCCGCGACCCTAGTGAGGAGAAGCGGCTCAGAAAATGTATGGATGGATGGATATAACCCAAGTGAATTTAAAATGCTGTTTTTAAATGGTGATTTAATTTATTAAGGAAAAAAATATATTCAAAGTTACCTGGCCCTGTGTGAAAAAAGTAATAACCCATCTTGTTAAATCATGAATTAAATGTGGTTAAACACAACCTTTGGTTCATTTTCACTGATCACACCCAAGCCTGCTTACCTCCAGACCTGTTCATTCAAGAAATCACTTAAACAGAATCTGTCCCGACAAAATCAAGTCATGCAAAAGATCTAAAAACGCTGCAACAAAATGACACGATTCAAAGAAATTCCAGAACACTTGAGAAATAACGTAATTGACACCTATCAGTCTGGAAAGGGTTACAAAAGCCATTTCTAGAGCTTTAGGATTCCAGAGAACCATAGGGAGAACCATTATGCTCACATGGCGAAAACATGGAACAGTGGTGATTCTTCCCAGGAGTCTACAAAGATTTCCCCAAGAGAACAGCAATGCCTCATCCAGGAGGCCACAAAGTCAGTTAAGTGACAACAATAAGGAAGAGACTAGAAAAATGCCATCCATGGCTGAGTTCCAAGGCGAAAACCACTGTTGACCAAAAAGAACAAAAAGGCTCGTCTTACTTTTGCAAAAAAACAAACAAAAACAAAAAAATCATCACAATGATTCCCAAGATTTTTGGGAGAATATTATATGAAGTGACGAGAAGAAAGTTGAGCTTTTGGGAAGTTGTGTTACAACTGTGTTTCAGAAAAAGAACATCATACCAACAGTCAAACTTGGGCTGCTTAACTCCTTCAGGACCTGGACAACATCCTGTGATTGATGGAACCACGAATTCTGCTCTTGAACAGAAAATCCTGAAGGAGAATATTCAGCCATCGGTTGCGGTTTGTGACCGCAAGCTGACACGCACTTGGGTTCTGCGGCAGGATAACGATCCAAAACACACCAGCACGTCAACTTCTGAATGATTTAAAAAAACAAAATGAAGGTCTTGGAGTGGCCTAGTCAAAGTCCAGACTTGAATCCCATTGAAATGCAGTGGCATGACCTTAAAAAGGCTGTTCATTCCTTAATTTTTGCTAACAATTCTGCAAGGAAGAAAGGGCTTAAATATCTCCACAGAGATGTGAAAGACTCATTGTCAGTTATAGAAATGCTTAATTTCAGTTGTTGCTGCCGAGGTTGGCCCAACCACTTATTAGGTTCAGGGGGCCATTACTTTTTCACATAGGGCCAGGTAACTGAATAGTTTTTATCCTTAATAAATGAAATTACCATTTACATTTGTTTGATGATGATCTTAAACATTAAAGTGGGGAAACTACGCAATAATATAAGAATTTGAGAAGGGAGCCAATACTATTCACGGCACTGTATAAAAGATGAAATACTGAAAAATACAGCAAGATAATGAGAAAGCTGGTTGGCTTTGTTAGCATTGTGTCGTTTGCTCGAGTAGTGACTTTAAATGTTTCGTCAAAACGTCAAAATCGCTATTTAAAAAATGAGCTATTCGAGTTCCCAAAAATGGATATGGAGGCCAAAACTTAGGCACTAACATAGAATGTCAAAAATGTAAAATGTCGAATAAATGAGACCCTTGCTGGAGAGCTGAGAGACCAAAGAAGTGCAACGACGAGGGGAGTCATCTTGCCCTTCCATAGCCCCCTCCACCACGGTTGAATCTTTGCGTGACTTGTAACGTGCCCTCCGTGGAGCCGCCTCCTCCTTTTCTTCATCCTTTCTCCGCCCTTTTCGCCGCGCCAGTCCACACACTCCGGACGGGAAACCACACACCGAGGTACGGATTTCGATATCCTAAAACGCCGGTACAGCTCTTTACATGCCCGTTGTGTCTCATACGTGTTAGCTCGTAGCTTTAGCATTTAAAGTCGTAGAGATGAATGGGGCTACGAGGCTAGGCCCGCTCTTAGCTTGACGGCTAATGACTTACGATTCGGTCGTTTGTCACTTTCAGGCCTCACGTATCTCGCGAGATAGAAACAACAAAGCTTAGTTCTCCGATAATAGCACATTTGGACTTGTTATCCACTAACCATTGAATATGTAGCTCCTACAATGAAGCGATAGGGTGGCGTTTGCCCGCTGTCCACCTTGGAGACTAGTAGCTAATGCTAATAGACACAAAGACTCCTCACCTTCTCTTTATTTGGGGTCATTTGACATGCCATACTTAAATCTACAATACTTTTAACACCAAATGCGTGTTTTTAATTGTAATAGTAAGAGTAACAGAGGGAAAACACATTTTGGGATGCTGTGGGCAAGCTGTAACCATTGGCTTGATCCTATATATCTCGAAGCTCTTAGGACCTTTATTACAGTCAAGGTTCTTATTACACCTCAAGGCCTTTTGACATGCATGCAGTCCAGTATGACAAGGCAGACAGAAGCACAAGTTGACTAATTAGTTGAGGAACTCAAAAGTTGGATTTTGTCCATGCTTAGGCAATAACTGGAGGAAAAGGGTGCAGCTGTTGGCTAAAGGAGAGGTTTAAACCTGGAATGGTGATAGGTGTTCGTGCATTATGATCGCTCTCGCCTCCCCATTCAGTGCTGAAAATCGTGGAGAAACAGATTGCTGTTCAACCCTAGAAACGGTCCACATTGTCTGCATACTCGCTATCAGAAACACATCATAATGTTATCACATAGCCTGCGTGACTGTTGAAGTGCGAAAACTGCAGCGCTGTTGTAACTCTTTACATTTAGCGGTGAAAAGCTTGCTCACAAGTGACATTTTTATTGATTCTACATGGCGCATAAACATAGAGCCAGCTTTTTACACAATTATGTAAGGAAATCAAATTTCAACAACTAAAATGCTTGTAAAAAGTGGAACGGAAAAGTTAAGGCTCACAACTTAACCTGTTGACATTCAAATGTGTAAGTGTCACAAAAAGAGCTAAAGTTATTGATGTGCAAACTTTGTCAGCCTTGGGAACCCCACTCCTTCACTTTCCATCAGTTTGTGTTGTGAGTTTATATAGTTACAGTATTTACGGCAGGGCTACAATGATTCATCGCATAATTCAGTTACAAAAAAAGCCAAATCTCTATCTCGAAGCTTCGCAGTGCTAATTTTTCATACAGACTGATGTGACTGCAGTCGCACACACCACACCGTGTAGAGGTCGGTGCGATGACGGCGAGGCGGAAAGAAAGTCCGTAAAAAACAGTCCATAGTATGTGATCATTACATAGTTCCATAGTTTGTGATGAATACACACTTAAAAAGGAAGATAAAATTGAATGTGTTCCACAACAGTGCATATACAATCACCAATACAAGGTATAGTATCATTGTTGGCTAATTTAATATTGCTAGTTATAACATATTGTCATGCCTCCGCAAGTGGTCATCGATCGACACAGGCGACGGTCTGCTTTCAATTGCTTTATTGAACAAACGGAAAGGAAATGAACACGTAGTAAGCACATTCACACCCACACACGAATTGTCGATGGCCCAAACATACATTGAGTCACTCAACAAAGCCAGTTAACAGCCAGTCTTCTCCACACTCTCAATCGCTCACAAGAGTAGGCCCCACCTTTCAAAGTCATCCACACACAAATCCCAGACACTACAGTCGAATGTGAGGATGGCGACCCTGGGTGTACAAAAAGCACATGTAATTGTTTATTAATGCAAAATCAGTGTTTACCCAATTAATCATTGGGATAATCAGTAGAACACTCAATTCTAAATGTACTCGATAGATTCATCTGTAATATACAGCGAGATATGTTTTGAGTCCTACAGTAGCCCGTTGAGTCAGCAAACTGGTTGGGCCTGAATGAATTGCAGCCCTTATAGGGACTACACGACATGACCTCATTGAAGTGACTGATACAAAAGGATTTTAATACGCCGTTTCTTTCACTTAGTGCCTTCCTAACGAGTCCCATTCCGTCGTTGCAGAACATGGCCGTACCTCCAACCTACGCCGACCTGGGAAAGTCCGCTCGGGATGTTTTCACCAAGGGATACGGTGAGCAGCAAGGGTGTGGTGCGAAATGACGCCTTGAGCTTCAGTCGGGGACGTTTACTTGTTGTTTTCTCTTCAGGCTTTGGGCTCATCAAGCTGGACTTAAAAACAAAGTCTGAGAATGGACTGGTAAGACCTTGGCACCCCGATGAGATTATCTTGCTCTGCCACCACAAGCTGAGCGGACTTAAATGTTTTATGGATATTTGCTAATCCCCATACAGTAGTATAGGGATTGTAGCCGCATTCACATGATAACATTTTTCCCAATTCGCAGGAGTTCACCAGCACTGGCACGGCCAACACCGAGACCAGCAAGGTGGCCGGCTCACTGGAAACCAAGTACAAGTGGGCAGAGCACGGTCTGACCTTCACAGAGAAGTGGAACACCGACAACACGTTGGGCACTGAAATCACCATCGAGGACCAGGTGGGTGCAGAGTTGATGGAGAGGTGCAGCGTTACCTTACATTTGTTGTTGTTGCTGTATCCAGGTGAGCTTATGTATTTTGTTTTGTGACGTTCTCTGCAGTTGGCCAAGGGTCTGAAGTTGACGTTTGACTCCTCCTTCTCACCAAACACCGGGTAAGTTTATTTTAGCAAGCTGTTATATTTATTTTATGTTTTAATTGATTTGCATTTATTTGCGATTTCATGATGTATATCTTATTTGTATTATAATTTATTCATATTTATTAAATTATTTATATTATTTGTATTTTAAATTGTATTTGGAATTTTTTAATTATTTATTTTTATCTTTTATTTTTGCATTTTATTTTTCTTTATATTGATTGTAGTTTACCTTTAAATTGTATTAATATATTTTGTTTCATTTTTCTTTTTTATATATTTTAGCTTTATATTTCTATATGCATTTTTAATTGAGTGCATTTTTTTAATTAAATGTATTTTATGTATTTATTATATAATTATAGTTTTGGCTGTTATTTTCTTAAATATTTTCATTTTGTATTTAGAATTATTTATTTTTGATTTCAGGTTTGGTTTGTATTTAGTTTTCAATTGTATTTTAATTTTGTGTATTTCAGTTTGTTTGTTTTATTTTAAATTAGTGTACTTTTAAATAGTTTATACTTTATTTTAAAAATAAATGTAGTTTTAAGAATTAATGAAATTATTTATTTGTCTATTTCATTTTTAAATCAAATGTTATTTTTCCATTTTCAATTTTATTTATTTCTAAATTGCTCAGAAGTGTCATTTTTAACTTTCGGCTTCTTGTAGCAAAAAGGGCGGCAAGCTCAAGACGGCCTACAAGTGCGACCACATAAACCTGGGCTGCGACGTCAACTACGACATCAACGGCACGGCCGTGCACGGTGCCGCCGTGGTGGGCTTCGAGGGCTGGCTGGCCGGTTATCAGGTGACCTTCGAGGCCGGCCGCAACCGGATCACCCAGAGCAACTTTGCCGTTGGGTACAAGACGGACGAGTTCCAGCTGCATACCAACGTGTAAGGTCGAAAAGGCATACACCTTTATATATTAGCTAATGTGTGTATCCGACAACACTGCGGCTCTGCTTAGTGTTTGGCATTGACGTGATTGTGGTTCCGTGGCTGTGTTTCTACCTACTAGTACCGCTTCATTCAATCCCGCATGGGAGGCATATTGAGTTACTGCTGGGTGCCTTGTACTTATTTTTACGTGGGTGGTGGGATTTAACACACTGTCGGGGAAACGAGCTAGTTGCCTGATCAAAAAGGAGCAGAAGTCCCTTGACTGGAAGGGCAAGACAGTTAATGCCGGTGAGGGGGTGAATGGCCAAGTACGCCAACAGCCCCCCCGTTGAGCTCACGGCTAAAGGCCTCTTTATTGGGCCCCTCTGCATCACTTCACGCGCACACGGCAAAAATTGTTGCTGCGCGTAGAAAGCCGCGGAGATCATCTCTTGTGATTGTTCCGTTTTAGTCACATGCTGTGATGACGTACTCGGCGTTCCTCTCGGTTCCACATACCACCTACGTCGCTGCCTTCTTGATCGATTTTGCAGCATAATTGAACGTATCATCTGGTCATCTAGGTCCATTAGTTCTAGCAGACACTGTTCCACGGTCGCCACTGTTGTTGCTTTGTTCCTTGTTACGGAAAGGAAAGGAAAAACTGCTAATGGCCGAAAAATGCAGAGGAAACCCTGTGGCGTCCTAGCTAATACCAGCCGTAGCAACACCCCCGACTTGGAGGAGAACTGTAGTACATTTTCAAAACTGCGCGCGTGGATTGCGCTCGAGTATAAAGTCAAACTGTGCGCGGGATAGCCGGAGTGACGTAAGCGCGGTCGCCGCCCATGCGAGTATAAAGAAGCCTTAAGCCTTGTGTCTTGACGAGGTCAGCTTTACCGTATCCCATTTGTACAACCACCTGTTGCTTAAAACCAGTATTACTTCTTGAGATCTTTACTTAAAAGTCTGCTTCCCCTACTCATCGCAGAAATGACGGCACAGAGTTTGGCGGCTCCATCTACCAGAAGGTGAACGAGCAGCTGGAGACGGCCGTCAATCTGGCCTGGACCGCTGGCAACAGCAACACCCGCTTTGGCATCGCCGCCAAGTACCAGATTGATCCCGACGCGTCTTTCTCTGTGAGTGCCGTCGCCCACTTTGTTTGGCTAAGTAGCCCTTGAAGCCAGTTTAACTTAGCAACATGAAATTTTGTAGGCCTGTCTATCATGGGTAGACCCACAAAAAACTCAAGAAGCCAGAAAAGAGACATTAAGTCTGCCATTTTGGTTTGAAGTGACCATTTCAGGGTTAGTTTAGCTTTTTCAATGGGTCGTTCAAATACTAACTTGTACTACAAATATACTCTATTTGCAACCAAGTTTGAGCCTAGTTTTCTAGACAGACAACATTAAATCACGAAACATTTACATTTTTGTCATTGTGTGTTGGCGGTGCACATTGAATTTGATGATACCCAAAAACAGGAAACTATAATAAGTCATCTCTAGGTACCTCCTCCTGGCAGAAATATCAAGATTCAATTACACATTTTCTCGTCCCAACATACTCTTGACATGCTTGATTCATTCATATGTCATCTCTCGCAGGCCAAGGTAAACAACTCCAGCCTCATAGGCCTGGGATACACTCAGACTCTCAAGCCAGGTGAGAACACTTATTTGTATTCGTAATACAGTGAAACCTCTAAACTAGCAAGTACCGAGTAACCCAAACTCAACAGTGATGGGACATTGTGATTTCTTAGGAATGTTGGAGAACCGATGATTTGAAAATGTTTATAGAAATAGTGTTGCATCTTGATAATTATCTGTTTCCTACCTTGTTGAATAATAATTAATAAATGCGAGATCATTTCCATGATCAGTGCAGTGTCTATACATAGATAATAGACTTGGACAGGAGCAATGAAAATCAGTTAGCCATCTCACAATTTGCAGTGTTGAGGTAAAACAAAGAAAGCATACAATGATCAAAAAGATCATTAATCGTAACATAAAGGTAATTGAAGCAAATTTGTTATTTCAGAAGTATTTATCAATCTGGTAGCCTTTTATATTAATCAATACTCAAGAAGTAGTAGCTCTGCTTTAAGAAGATTGGGACCCCTGCTCCTAACACATTAGTGGAAAACAAAATTCTCCATTACAAAGTCCAGCGTTGCCTTTTAAGGACCGAGCCCTCCCGCGAATAGTTAAAATTTGTAAGTAATTGAGTCCCCTCTCAAAAAAGGTTTACAATTTCCTAAAGATGCCACAAGATGGCGGCAAAGCACTACTTTAAATGAAGCGCCTTAACTCACTTCAACATAGTTCCTTGGCACCAAGATGGCAGCAAAACAATGCTGTTGTCTAAATGAAGAACAACTCTCTTCAACGTAGTTCTTTGACACCTTAATGCCACATGCTTCGATGCGTAGATACTCGCTGAATGTCATGGTACTGGTACAGAATTTGTACTCACTGTGAATCTGTGTGGTCTGGTTCAGGCATCAAGCTGACGCTGTCTGCCCTCCTCGACGGCAAGAACATCAACGCCGGCGGCCACAAGCTGGGCCTCGGCCTGGAGTTTCAGGCGTAAGGCGGGCACGCACATCTCGCTGACGCCGCCCCCAATCCGCTCCCAGCATTCCCCAATTTAAATAAAAACTTATTTAGCCCTCACGTCTTCCCCCATCCCATCCCACTACCTCTAGATGTGCCACATCTGGAGGCAAGCCGGTCGGCCACCAAACTGCGAGAGGCAAAGACCTCCCACTTTAAAAGGACCACTTTTAAGGGAACGTTTAATATTTTGACACTGCTGAGAACAAAGCAGGAAATTTGAAGTGTGTAGCTTGCAAGGGAACAAGTAGCCTTGAGCACATCATAATTTTCAGTTGTGTGTGTGTCCATTGTGTAGCCGTTCAGAAAGAACAAAGCTAATTATGACACAAATAAGCATTTCTCGCTCATGAGGACAAGATGGAAGCATCCCCATGCACACCCCAATGTGGACATTCTTTGTCTTGTCTTGTTACATATAGCATAACAAAATGTTATTTTATGACCACACCTGTGTAGCGTTATCCACCTGTTAAGTCTTAAGAACCGCTTGATCAAAATGGACACTTGTGGATGAGAGTTACTGGATCTAAACAGGAAGTTGGCGGTCTTCCGTGGATGCTTAATAGGGTTCCTGACGGTATTGTCATTTCCTGAATAAAGAACATCTCGAACCAGCAAATGTCCAAATTTTTTTTAAACACCGTTAAACTATCGGCCTCATGTCTACAAAACTGAGAAAGACAGAACTTCATCTTTGCAATGATGTTGACTGTATTGTAATAGTGATTGATATATTAGAAGAAAGCCATGTACGATACATCACAACACCGATTTAACTAAGAAAACAGCATTCTTTCCAAACCTCTCCAAAATTTATGGGATCGAGATGGTTCAATATGTTGCGACAACTATGAAACTAGGAAAGAAATCTTTCTTATGATATCGATGCTTTTGAGAGAAAGCTTTTGTGCGATAATTTCTATAAAAAAAAAAACATCAGAAAGATTAGACTTTAGTCATATATCCAATGTACGTCCCGCCGTCACAATACAGCAATTGTGCAATAATCCATATATTTGAAGAAAATTGTATGGTACATCATGATTTCTACATAACAGACAAAACATTTATCCAATTGTATTGATAAAATCGCTATGCAACAATTGTGCGATATTCCCGATGTTCCCGGAAAAAAACCTTATACTTCACATAATTGTAATTGAGAAATCACTATTATATCTGTATTGATAGCATATCGTAATGGATGACATCGATACTTGTCATCACAATAGCAAGCCTCCCGTACCAAATTGAGTTAGTATTTCTGAGTCACGTTCATGTATTTCCAACATTGCGCCACTGAAAATGTTTTACAATTCACCAGACATTACGTTTGTATGAGTAATTCCTCACCTTTTTTTTCAACATCTTTATTGAAATTTTCACATATAAACATACAAACAGTCATACATAGGCAATTTGTTAATATAACATTGTTTTGTTAGTAAAGTACAAAACAATCAAACACAAGAAACAAAAAGGATGAAGGTTATGAAGCACAGTAGACTACTTTTCATTCATGACTTATTAATGATAAGTCACTATAAGGTATTGTAACGTATAAATACTTTTTTAAATTATTTGTTAGTTTTAAGGTATTTGTGTACAAATTAACTGTACAATAAAGATTTGAAAATTTGGAAGTGATTTGGAGATTCTCTCTTCAAGTAAAATGTACCGTATAGTAAACTAAGATTTATCACAAAGCACAGAGATTTATCACATACAAATCTTGTAATAATATCCTTTAGACCAACTCTGATATGTCCAGTTTTTTCATACATCTAATTTTCAAAATCCCTCCAAAATTTAGATGACACAGGGCAAATTGTTTCTGACTCAGTCCCATGAGAGTCTCATCTTTCATCCAAGTGAGTGAACCTGGAAATTGTGCTATTGCAAGGGTAAATGTGAAGTATGTTAAATTGAGGCTCTTTTACTTTATTCAAAATGCAGATCTGGTAGGGGCATAATCATGTTTAACGCCAATTTATATAATCTAATTGTGAATCCCAGAAGAATTTTCCTCTGCATGGGTGAAAAACTGTTATAGCTGTGAAGTGTATTCCTAACACGTTTTATTTGTACATTTTCTATCAAAAAGTATAAATTATTCTAATCGTGAGAGGTGTTTGTCTCAATATTCTGATAAGATGGTTGACATTTCATTAACTCAAGAATATTTTAAGGAATAGCCTTTGAGACAAAGGAAAATTCTTTGAATTTAACTGGAAACTATTTTGTTTATAAGAGATTTTCCCAACTGTAAAGATTGCCATTGTCTTCAAATAAAGAAATTAAAATTATGCCCCTTTCAATCCAGCCCTCGTTGTATAAAGTGTTGTTTTTGATGGTGAAATTGCCATTGTTCCAAATTGTTTGTTCATGAGGAGAAACTTTATACACATAGTACAATGCCCACGCAAATAAAGCCTGTTGCTAAAACTTTAAAAGTTTAACTGGTAAATTTATGACAGCAAAATTGAAATTTAGTATGAATTCCAGGCCACCTAGCCTTTTAAAATCCATTGTGAGTAACCCTTCACATTCAATGACGACGTCTATGACGCTTAACGTTTTACGTCTCCGCGTTACGTCACAGCCTAAGCCACGCCCCTTCATCGACACAAACCAACATGGCGACGATGGGACGAATCAGGAAGAGTAGCTCTCTTTGCCTACTTGTTGTTTCCCTCCAACTTATGCTTCACGGCGGCGTCTTGTCAGCTCCGCCGAACTTAACCCCGGAAGGTAAAGTCGTATACTTGTCACACGACGACATTTTTAAAGGAGAACTGTTGAGTTTCCCCATAATGCTACTTCGCTAGCTGGTCGGGGCTAGCTTTTCAAGCTCGTCAGCTGACGCGATTGACAGCTCACAATCGCATGATTTTACGCTCATTATTTTTTTCCTTTATACTCGAGCGCAATACTTATAATTATAATTGTGTAGCAGTGTAGTGCTACCTCCACCAAAATAGAACTCCACCGTGGCGCGTTTGGACATGTCACCCGTCGCGTGATAGTGCCACGCTTATGTTATTTATATTAAGTGTAAAAACTTTGCATTAATGTCCCTGGGCTAATAAGCGTCAATATTTATGCTTTCCTTGGGCCCCAAAAAAATGTACCGGCATTACCAGGTAACTAGCAACCCTTTATTGCTCAGTGACTGTTTTTTTTTTGTCAATGTCTTTATGTCTCAAAAGTGTTCTCTGTCAACTGACTGTCTGTTGTCGTACTAGAGCGGCTCCAACTACCGGAGACAAATTCCTTTTTTGAACATACTTGGCAAATAAAGATGATTCTGATTCTGAAATGCACGTTTAAGTGGCGTCAGTTTGGTCAAACCCCAACCAATAAATAAAAGTGGAATTGCGGCAAATTATACACATTGGTTATTTTAGGGTTTTCCAACTTTTATTGAACGCAACACATCTATTCCATGGTATATGATGTTTACTCAACTGCATAGATGAGAAAATGATAGGTATTTGTTCCTTTATTTTATTTTGTCCAACTTTGTGGTAAGTCCTTGATCGCAATTATTCTCCAGTACCCAATATCCTTATTTGGCATCCAGGACCTTTCATTTACCCAAATGCAGAGCGCAGCGGGGACATTTATTTACGCTTACCAACTTGGTGGTAAGCAGCAAAACTATTTTTCAGTATGATATTTACCCCTGTAATGTCCAGAGGGCGTTTAATTGCTTAACGGCAGAAAGTAGTAGCTTTTGCGGCAGTAGGACTGAAACGATTAATTGAATAACTCGAACAATTCGATTACCAAACAAATTTGAAGCAAAATGTCTTCCTCGAAGCTTCGCATCAATCATTTTTCCACACTGACTAATGTTACTGCGGACGCACGCACCACTCTGTGTAGAAATATGTTTCCGCGATGGTGCCCAAAATGATAGAATGTGTGACAGAATAGGCAAAGTGTGGGATCATTTCACGCTTAAGAAGATAAAGTTCAATGTGTCTACTAAGTAATGCAGTTCAGTAGTAATAGCTGTTATCTAGTCGCCGTGTGCTTTTTTTCTGAGGGATCGCGAAAGTGATTTGTGCTCTTCATCTGGATGGACTGAGTCCAGATGTCCTCATCTTATGCGTGTTGCTGATTAAAGCCTCGGCGTGAAAAATAATTCTTTGAAGTAGGGTAAAAGCTATAAAATGTCTGTCATCAGTGGCCTCTGTAGCGGGAATGGACTTTAAACGCCCCCGAATCACAAACGTGATGTAAAGTTTTTAAATTAAAAAAAAATAAATATTTTCTAATTCTCGTTCCACAATTTGGTGCTTATTTGAGAGCCAGACTGACACAAAAAGCGTACTAATAAAATCATGTGATGCAGCAGAACATGGCCATTTGGAATGCTAGCTTCTTTGAGGTAAAATGGAGTGCATCACTTTACCAGAGGCAGTTGATTAGAAATAGTGTCAAACGTATTCAGTAAAAAACGTATTGAATAAAAACGTAAAACATATCATCTTAAAATGTAAAATATATGAAATTGCAACTTTTCATGTTGTAATGTAAAGTCTATCGGGTGAAAAGATAAAAATAACCTCTTTCTATCTTTCTGACGCACATGATTCGTTGATGTCAAAATGCCACAGTGTAGCGCCAACTACTGGCAAGGAAGACTTACTTGATGTCAGATTATTATTTTTTTTTTCTACTTAAGTATCGGTGGCTGGTACGTGCAGCCTTCACGAGTACCCAATACCTTGAAATAAGACCGGTATCGGTCCGATACCTGGTATTGGTACTCCCCGAACCCTAGTAATTTTAATTAGGCTAATAGCAAAGTTTTGAAAAGCTGCTGATTGTAACGTTAAGAGGAAAAATGGGCTTCTGCTGTAGCCCCATTACTAAACATTTAATCATTGCCATGTGCGTGAAGGTTTAGCTTGTGAATGCATGTAGTCATGAGGTTTCATCATGCTACAAAGCCCTCCTGTTCACAGACTGTTTATGCTGTGTGTGTGTGTGTGTGTGCGCGTGTGTGTGTGTGTGTGTGTATGAATAGATCCTTTTTGCTTCAAATCCCCAGGAAGCTCTTTCCTCCTGGGCGACGCCTCTACATGGGCTGATATTCATTTACAAGCTAAGAACAAACGTATTTAGCAGTCACAGTGTATGAATGGAGGTTTGTGGTCGTAAACATGTTCGGGTAGATGACGAATGCCACCACCCGGACCGTGCGCTGTGTCAGATGTAAAAAAAAATAAGTACAATTTACTGAACAATTACTTTCTACTTTTTAATGTGTTCGATGACGAATGCCACCACCCGGACAGTGCGCTGTGTCAGACGTAAAAAAATAAATACAATTTACTGAACAATTACTTTCTACTTTTAATGTGTTAAGTTTCTACTGAATATAAATTGCCTGTATTCATGGAGCCTTCCATGGCATCTAGTGGATCAAAAATTAAAAACACAACATATTTAGTAGAAGTGGAAAATTTATGAGCAATGTAAAACATCTTAAGAAAAAATGTATTACGTTAAAATGTAAAATGTACCAAGTAAAAAAAGTAAACTTATTTAGTCAAAATAATTAACAAAATAAAACATGACGTTAAAACTGAAAACTTAAAATCATAAGTAAAAAACAAAAACCCTAAAATGTATGAAATAAAAAAATAACTTATTTCGTGAAAACATCAAAATGATGTAACATAAAACAATATGTTAAACTAAAGCTAGAGTAAAATCATATTAAGTGAAACAGAAAATTTGTTTGTTCAAAAGCAAAAACAAAACCTGTTAATTACAAAAAAAGAAATAAACCAGGTAAAAAAAAAAGTAAAACTTGCGTAAAAAAACAACAACAAATAACTCAGTAAAAATAGTGATGACATATTTTTCATGGCAACTACAGTAGCTTTGCTGTGATTCAATATTCGAATCGCAGACGTAATGGCCAACGAAAAATGCCATTTTTCATGAGTGACCAACCGTTGGCAACTACAGTAGCTTTGCTATGATTCAATATTCAAATCGCAGACGTAACGGCCAATGAAAAATGCCATGTCGTAACACATGCTCTTCCATTAAAAAAAATTAAGTTTCCAGTAGGCTTTACACGATCAGGATTTTTGGGGCCGATCAGCAAGTTTAAAAAAACGAGCCCATCACAAGATGGAGCAATGTGTCTATTTACATGACACATTGACATGTATACACTTGTGTACTGTATGACTTGTTCATTTATTGTATATAGTTGTGCACTGTATACTGAGTACTGTATCTTCAAATTTATTCTCTAGCAATTTAGACAAAAGTAAAAACATCAATGACCTCTAGGGGGCATTCAAGGATTGGCCACTGACATAACTTTAGTTCAAATCAACATTACAACATGACAGAAATAATGGGTGCTAACTTACTGTAATTAAATTACTTTATTGCAATTAAATTACTTTAATAAATACTGTTAATGACATGCTTACTCTAACTTTCTCACTGTCCCGGCTATATGGACTGGTGTTGTCCAGAGTTTGCGTCCATTTGGCTTTTCCTTTTTTTCCCCCCACGCTGCATTGTTTGAACGCGGCATGCTCCTCCTCGTGTACATTCTTCAGGTGCCCAATCAAATTTGGTGTGTTGAAGCATTTAGATGACGTTCCCCGCGACGTACTTCAGTTGTGCACAGACTGCAAATAACTTACGTGTTGTTTGTCTGAGACACCGCAAAATAGTCCCACACCGATGACATGTTTTTTTCACCGACAAGATTGAAAAAACTTTATTGGCTGTTGAATAGTTACAGTACTGCGCCACAAGGCATCAGCCGATACCAATCACACCGATCAGATCGGCGTAAAGTCTAGTTTCCAGCTACGAAGCCAAATCCAGTCGGCCGCCCCCAAGCCCTACAAATACAGTATAAACGGTACATATATTGTTTTACCATAACACTTGACTATAATTTTATTGTACCTGTGTTTAATGTTATGCTATTTTGTTTGTTGTTCAATCAAATATAATTCAGTATATGGGGTGCCTCAAAATGTTTCCCTATTAGAAACGTTGCAGCACATCAGTAGATGTATGGCAGGAGTCGCCAACTGTAATTGATCCGCAGTTGTTCAGTTCAATCGCGTCGCTCGATGTGCGGTGGCCCTAACATGAATTTTTTCATCTTTCGATTCATAGATGCAACTACCAAGAAAGCCGGGTTACACTTGCCATCGAGTCCTCCCCCGACCACCGTTAACAAAGTTGCTACTCAGACGGACACAAAAGTATTGTCGACGCAAGCGGAAGCTGTGCCATCGACCCACCACAATATTCCTGACAAGGCGCTTGTCCAACCTGATGCTCCGCAGATCAAAACTGTCCAACCCCACACCCCCCAAGTCAAGCAGACGAAGGTGAGTCAACCCGAGACAAAGGAAAACGATGACGACAAATCTTTGGTGGTCATCGGTTCCTCGGCCAGCGACCCCAAGGAAACGCACGAGACTAAAGGTGCCACGCTCCAGGTGGTGAACACCACGTCGTCACCCAATGCTTCTAAAACTCCAGAAACCGCCCACATCGCCAAAACCCCGGAACCCACCAAACCCGGTGCGGAGGAGACCACCGCCTTCGACGTTAAACCCTCCGAGGCGCAGACCGCGACCACCCTGCAGGACTTAGAGTCGGACCTGCTGCAGCCCGCCGGCAAAGATGTGGCGACTCACGTGGACCCGGACGACGACGACGACGACTACGACGGTGACGATGACCAGGACGCCTACGGCGACGGCTTGTATCGCCTGGAGGGCAATGAGGACGACGGCAAGGACACGGACCAGACGGAGATCCGGCTGGAGACCCCCGACGTCAAAGAAGACGTCAGCTACAAGCTGCCCGGTGTCTACAACACAGAGGACGAGGACTCACATTTCTTCTTCCACCTGGTCATCCTGGCTTTCCTGGTGGCCATCATCTACATCACTTACCACAACAAAAGGAAGGTCAGTGGCATCTTTGCTCTTCTAGCCTGTTCGTGTCAAATCATTATTAGAATTAATCGGATTGCGTCTTAATTGGAGTGAATCATATCTAATCGCATTGTATTTGGATGGAAGTATTGGAAACCACATTGAAATTGAAGTGAACCATAGTGAGTAGCATCACAATTGTAGAAGATTATTTTGAAACGCATTGTTATTTTAGTGAATTGTATTGAATCACATTGTGAATGGAGTGAATTGTATCAAAACACGTTATCTGAGAGATTTGTATCAAATCATATCGAAATTGGAGTTAATTGTATCAAGCCGCATCGTAACTGGATTAAATCAAGTGGATCAAAATTTAATGCTGCCGAATTGGAATTGTAGTGACTCTGATCAAATCACATCGTAATTGTCATGTATCATGTCACATTGTAATTTGAGTGAATTGTATGAGAACGGGCGGCAGGGTGGGTGACTGGTTAGAGCGCCTGCCTCATAGTTCTGAGGACCGGGGTTCAATCCCCAGCCCCGCCTGTGTGGAGTTTGCATGTTCTCCCTGTGCATTCGTGGGTTTTTTCCGGGCACTCAGGTTTCCTCCCACATCCCAAAAACATGCATGGTAGGTTAATTGAAGACTCTAAATTGCCCGAAGGTGGAAATATGAGTGCGAATGGTTGTTTGTTTATATGTGCCCTGCGATTGGCTGGCAATCAGTTCAGGGTGTACCCCGCCTCCTGCCCGATGATAGCTGGGATAGGCTCCAGCGCTCCCGCGACCCTTGTGAGGATAAGCGGCTCAGATAATGGATGGATGGATGGATGAGAACGCGTCATAATTGGGAGCCATATGAAATTGTATCCTAATGACAGTTGATTGAAATGCACTGGATCACATTGTAATTGAAGTATTATAATTACAGTGAATCATATCAAATCCCATTGTTATTTCTATAAATCACATCGTCACGTTATAATTGGATTGGTTTGGATAATGTTGTAACTGGAATGAATCGTATCACATCGTAATTGGAGTGAATTGGATCAAACCGTGTCGGAATTAGGGGGAACTGTATGGAGTCTCTTCATAATTGAAGTGAATCGTATCACATCGTCATTGGAAGGGATTGTATTGAATTGTGAAAAGTGAATTGTATCGAAACACGTCATAATTGTAGAGATTCGTATCAAATTGTAATTGGCGAGAATCCCATCAAATCCCATTGTTATTGCCATAAATTGTAGCGAATCTTTTTGTATGTACTTTGTTTCAGAGCGAATCTATCATGTCCTATCATTATTTGAATGAATTCTATTGTCACATTGTAATTGGGGTGAATCGCACCAAATCCCATCATAATTGTATCCGATCACTTTTTAATTGGAGTGAATCAAATTGCATCGTAATTAGTTAATTGTATCGGGTCAAATCGTAATTGGAGTGAATTTTATTAAACCGGTATGTGCATATATTTTGCAATATAACACGTAGTACAATATTTATGGTATCAATTGTGGTGATATTCCTGTGCTTCCTGTCAGATCTTACTGTTGGTTCAGAGCCGCCGCTGGAAGGACAGCCTGTGCTCTCGCAGCACAGTCGAGTACCACCGGCTGGACCAGAACGTCAACGAGGCCATGCCGTCCCTGAAGATGACACGCGACTACATCTTTTGAGCCATTGCGCTCAGAACTCTTGCGCCCTCTTGCATCACTGGGCCCGCGCCGTTGTTGGGTTGCCGTGTTTGACCCCCCCTCTCTGCCTGTATAGAAACATTTTATTTTAATTATATTTCTTCCGTGTTTTTTCTCTCTCGCTATTTTCATAAGTAAATTTTTACAGGGGTGTTTATTTAAGATCTTTTGGGTGAGTTTCCACTTTATCCCCTTGATTTGTTCCATTGGAGTGTAACATTCCAACAAATGAGTGATTACTTTCACGCATGCATCATTTTCCTACGGTTCTGCCGCCTCCCGCCCCCTACTGGCCAGATGCTGCCGTGCAGGACTCCTGGTTGGCCTCCTCTTTGTTTTATGACTTCGGTGAAGTCCCTGTCGATCACCCGCGCTCACAAAATATACTCTATTGTTGCGGCAACACAAAATGCGCCCAGAAGTAGATTTGCAGCAAAATTCGAACAGCGACTCCACTTGGGAAACTTTGTGCCACAAGGATGCAAATTTAAATAAGAAAAATTCAAAGTGTAAGTACAACAGTATGTGTTTCCTATTTTCATCATTTTCCACATTGATGTTGAAATAATATAATGATGCTTTTTATTTAGAAGCACCTTTAAAAGCACACAAGGACACCGTAGAATCAAACAGTCAAATCAAGGTAAAAACAATTTTAAAACAAATAATGTAAAAAACTAGACTTTTCTAAATAGAAAAAAAACAAACAGACTTAATACCTTTACTTAAATAAAATGCATTAACTAAACTATTACGAAAAGAGGTAATGTTATATATTTGAATTCCATTTGAATGAATTCCATTTCATTGTGGCAATATGTTACATATCATTTTTGCAAATATGCATTTTCATGATGGCCGGCCACTAGGTACGCATGCGCAGTATGAATTGTTGCCTGCACTACTGTTTTCTTTTTTTGGGGTAATTACATTGTCCAACAAAAAGCGCATAGCTCCACTTTTTAAAAAACATTTTCCCCTCTATAAAACACAAAAATCTTACAATTTTTAAATAAAAAACACATTATACGACAATTTTTGTTGGATGTTTTCATACTGTTGTCGGACATGTTGGTGTGGCTACTACAACACTCTTTTTGTTGCCTTGTTGCCACACGATTACCTTTTTTAAATATCACCTTTCATGGCCTTTTTCTCTCTATATTGTAAAAAAATATACAAAGGCACTCTTTAATTAAACAAACGGGCGGGTACTTATTTTATTTGCCCCGTCGAAGATCAACCCTGCTCTTGCAATCAACTGTAGAATCACTTGTTTTTGTCAATAAAGCACAGAAGACGTCATACATGGCGCTTGTGTTGTTTGCCAGTTTTTGTCAATAAAGAAGAATTGGAATAAAAAGATGACTGTTTGATGATTGTTTCCTCGTCAGGAGTCGACCAAGTGGGTTTTCGCCACTTAGGGGCAGTGTTTCCACACACAAGGATAGGTGAGCGCAACCAGTTAGGATGATAACAGAAAGGTTTTAACCGAAGAAACAATCATTTGCTGCCCGTGTCATAAAGTCCAACACCGAGAGGGGACTCATTTTACTAAAAAAAATTAAATAAACAAAACAAAAAAACTAAACACTAAAATTCACACATTATTTTTTTTTAGATTAAAATTAGATGATTTGAGAGTTTTCTTTACATTTTTTTTAAGCACCCGGAAGTATTAACTCAACGTTGGCAAGTGGCAACTAATTTAGCTCCAGAGCCTTCCACATTGTGTTTGAAAAACTGTTTTTAATGCCTTTTTTTTTTTTTTTTTTTTAATACACGCTTTTCACAGGTATTCCAATGATAAGACAAAGATTGCAATGACGACGAGAGAAGTAAAACGAGGATTGTCGACGAAAGCGGAGTTATTAAACAACGGTAAACTAAGGTACACATTTTGTTTACGATTAATAACTTTAGTACAGTACTGATTAGAAGTTTTAAAAACTGATTAAATTTCCATGACTTCTTATGGACAAAAAAGAAAAAAAAAATATCGAATCAAAGACTTAAAAGCTAGTGGTTAGCCAAAATGTATACTGTGAATCCCAGTTGGAATTCACCTGTCTCCCTTTCTCGCAAGGAATTATGTTGAAGTAAGTTGAGGAGTTTCGTTTCGTCAAAAATAGTGATTTGCCGCCATCTTATGCCATCTTGATGTGAAAGAACTATGTTGAAGTGAGTTGAGTGTTTAATTTAGATAAAAGTAGTGCTTTGCTACCATCTTGTGGCATGCAAACCTTTTTTTTGGAGGGAGGGGGCTTCAATTACTGGCACATGTCACTATTTGCAGCAGAGCTCATTCCCTATAATTGAACTTTATTGACTTGTTTAAAACTTTTGACACAAGGTATGCATTTCCAAGCTGCAAATGTTTCGCTGAGGTCTTACCTTAAGTATCCAACTCAACATGACAAAAGACTGAGAGCCCTGGAGGGGATGCAACGTTAGTCTTCAACATCCATGCAATTTGACAGCACATTTTATGGTATTAAATTGTTGAGCATTTAAAATGTTTTTTTTCTTCTTAAGGATTGTGATTACATACATGTTTTGACAAAAGGGACATTTTAGTTCCCAAAAAAGTGTCGATTTTCACATTACCTGTGAAAAGAAAGAAAAAGCTACACTTTTTTGTTGTTGTTTGTTTTTTGCTTTGACTTGCGAGCAAACATTTGCAATGCGAAAGCTGTTTATTGGCTATTCACTGAACAAAAGGTAGCAGTTTGGCAGTTAGTGAAAAACTTAGTGAACAAGGCTTCAATCTGTTTATCATCACTTTCAGTTTAAGTAAACTAACTAAAAACTAAACGTAAAGCAAAGACAATTACACCATGTGTATTTACCGGTAAAACAACCAAACAACTTGGCCTTAAGAATGCCCCCGCTTCGCATGTCCGGGAGCTTAACGCTAACACGCAATGGAAAAGGCCGTAGACGAACACCAATAACAAAACTAGCATCAATGTGGCGGTATTATATCCCTTTTAACAACGGATATTTGAACACAAACTGTAGCGAAACATGTAGACAGCATACGACAAAAACTCACAGCCATAAAAACTAATATTACTGCAGCTAGTTGTGACCGTCTTGATGTAAATCCATGTCTGTATGATGCTGGCCACGGTGCACACATCTGAAGGGGCCGTACAATAAATTAAAGCATGCAATCATGATACAAAAAGTGCCTAATTATTTACATTTTATTTAATTATGTTATTAGTGTGTGTTTTTATGACGTACAATACTATAGAGTGCTATTTTTCTTTAAAAAAAAATCTGTTCCAAAATTATTTTTTTTTTTTTTTTGGGGGGGGGGTGTTGGAGGCTAGAACAGATTAATGGCATTTCCATTCATTTCAATGGGGAAAGACAATTTGATATGTTTTTGGTTACGAGTGTGGTCATGGATCTAATTTAGCTCATCTAAAGGCACCACTGTATCTGCATTTTATTTGTGGTTAATTGGGTGTGACCATGAAATTTTCTGTAATTTTAATCTGTTTTTTTGTGTGTGTGCCTAATGTGTACGAGCGGAGTTGACTTCCAACTTCCTGGAATTGGATCATGGTCAACTTCTGGTCTGCTCTAGTTCAGATAATTCCCAAGATTTTTGCCAATGAGTGAGCCTTTCCAGTGTTATAGCACCTCTTGAAAATCCATCTTCATCCTTTTACAATCTTCCTTCCTTTGGAGACGTTTTGAACGAGAGCTCTGCCGTTTTGTGTCATTTTTCTCCCTCCTATTGTTTGGCCTCCTTGATGGCTGTCCCCCGTCTCGTCGTCTCATCATCATCAAGCGGTTTCATATGCCTGTCCGGCGCCGCCTCTTCCTGGCTTTGATCACCTGAATGTATGCGGCTATCTTTATTTTTAGCCACCTTTTGCATTTCATCGTCGCCAGTCTGCGTCCTGTCGTGTTCTGGAGGGAAATGTTTTTATCTCGTATCCTGCCGCGAGGGAGCTTTTGTTGAACGGATTCTTGACAACGAGGCAGCAAGACAGTGATGTTTTTATTAAATATATGCATATATATTTTCTGGGGGAAGATTTGATATACTCCAATAACTCTAAAGCCGCTATCCTCATTCAAAGCCGTTTATATGTTTGTTTCCACAATAACTAATATATAAGACAAAATTAACAAAACTTTGTGGAAGGGCCAAAGAAGTGACGCTAAAATAAAAAAAATTGTGAAATTAAAAAAAAAAAAAAAACATCACAAAAGATGATGGCCGTAGTTGCTTCTGCAGCCAGTTTGTAATGCACACCACTGCCCCCTCATGGACTGGAGAGGAATACATTGACCATTTTTAATAGGGCTGTAACGATACAGAAACGTTAAGATTCGATTTGTGTCTCGATTTCTGACTTTGATGCGTGATTTAATTTTGATAAATTAATAAATATATTCAATATAATATTGTTATAAAAAACATTTTTGAAGCACTTACGGCCAATTGTCTTGAATCTTGTTGACTACTTGATTTCCATCTATGATCTCAACCAATTAGCCGAAATGCTCCCGTGCTGCTGCTTGGGTGGTCCATAATTTCAGAGTTTTTAGTACCATTAGCCATGCATGTCTTTCCTTCTCGTCCACACTCAGCAGCATTAGCATTAGTCTAATTTTTGCTCACTCTGGTCACATGACTGTTACTAGGGAAAAAAAGTAGTCACATGACAAACAGTTGGAGGAGACTGAATGAAGAAATGTATCTTCAATATAGGTTCACATTTATTTAACTTAAAATAATAATAATAATTATTATTATTTTAAATTTGGTAGCACTTTGAGCTCTTATGGCTATATCTAGGTTGGCAGCAGAAACTGAGAATTCGAAGGATGTGTCACAGTTTTGCCATTTTGCAGGTCACACAGGTGAAGTACAGTATCTCAATTTTTGGTTTCGATTCTATATCGTTACAGGCTGAATTGTTAGAATAAAAGACTTCATTACTATCCTTGTATATGGAAAGGCCTAAAATAATACACCACAATGTAACGCATGATACATTACCACAATATTTCGACAATATCGTGATACGGCGCTAATCGATATAATGGCTGACACGATACATCACAATACACATGGAGAAAAAAAAGCAACAAACAGAAAAATACGTTTTTTTGAATAATGTCAAATTGATCATAAAATCAAAAATCTGATATTTTATTGTAAGGCCATATTACCTAGCCCTAGTGCGGGTTATTAACACAGCTAGGAATCTTTATAATTGTGAACCAGTTTGCATATGTCTCCTTTAATGTGTAGCTTATGATAATGTTTTTATTGAATTACAAAAGTGAGACGAAGTCATGGGTGTCAGGCGGGTAGGCGCCACTTCTTTTATGCTCTGTACTGAACTCTTCCCATTGCCCTTTTACTCTGGCTTTGATGAGGACACCGCCGCCGCCACATTGGAACAGAAGGCGCGGCGGATAAAGCCCGCTGTTGAAAAGAATCGCAGAGAAGAAAGAAAAGAAAAATCTGAAAGAGAGTTATTGATGCACAGCACCATTTTGAGCTGTGAAATTGGAAACAAACAAGCGGCTTTAGAGACGCACAAGTTGTTACTCGGTTGTTTAGTGGGTAAATAAATGTCTCGAGTCGCTGTTGTGTGCTGGCTTTCAACACTTGTGATGGGCAGATTGATCAAATATTGATATCGATGGATACCAGAATGCAGTGCGCTATCATCAAAAATAGGCCAATATTTCTCAAGTCAAAGCTTTGGGGAGCTTTAGTTATTTACTATATTGACCTGGTATCGGATGAATGCCAACATTGGATGTGAAATCAATCGATACTAGCGTGGTATTGATATCGGTTGATACCATTCTAATAAAATCCATACTTACGTGCTGTAGTTTCTTAAAAAATAGGCGAATATTATTTGTGTTATTTGCAGTACTGGTTGGGTATTAGATACCAATCGACACCAGTGTGATGAGCACGATACTTTCGTTTCTTTCCTGGGCTTTCATTTGATAATAAGAAATGTTTTCTTTGAAGTCAAGGTTTTTGGGAAGTTTAGTTATGTACAATACATGCCTGGTATCGAAATAATACCAGCATCAGTAGCGATATCAGTCGATACCAGTGAGACGAGAACAATATTTGAGTTTCTATTCTGCAGGTTCATTGTTTGTAATTGAGGCTTTGGACAGGTTTCGTTATGTAGAGTACATACCTGGTATCGGATCGATAGCAGCTTCGTTATCGATATCAATTGAAACCAGTGTAATGAGATCAATAATTTAGTTTTTTTCTCTGATTTCATCAAAGATTGGCATGTTTATATCAAGTTAAGGCTCAAGGGGAGAGTTGTTTAGTTAATTACTGCATTTGTATCAGATCAATACCGACAATATTGACACTGATTGATACCAGTGCAAAGAGATGGATACTTCAATGCTGTGGTTTCATCAAATATATACTGTATGTTTCTTTGAAGTCAAAGCGTGGGTGAGTTGTTTTGGCATATTTGTATTGGATGGAGACCATCCATGGTATTCATATCAAATGATAGTAAAGTAATAAGAGCAATACTTTAGTGCTGTGGTTTCAAAAATAGGTGAATATTATTTGTTTGGTTATTTACAGCATTGGTATCTGATATCAATCGATACCAGTGTGAAGAGATTGATACTTTAGTGTCTCACCTGCTGTTTCATTGAAAATAGGAAAGGTTTTCTTTGACGTCAAGGGTTGAGGGTGATTGTTTATTTATTTGCTATATTGGTATGGCATTGATACAAACATTGGAATTTATCTTATTAATCAATACCAGTGAGATGAGATCCATACTTTGCATCCTCTGCTGCAGTTTCATCGCAAATAGGCAAAAATTTCTTTAAGATCAGGGCTTAGACTAGAGATTTACTGCGGTATTTACTGGTATTGGATCGATACTGGCATTGGTATTGATATCGATCGATACTAGAGTTAGAGTTGGATAGTTGAGTATCTCTTCTGCAGGTTTCATCAAATTGGCGAATATTTCTTTGAAGTCAAAGCTTTGGGGAGGTACGTCACTAACGTTTTTTGGCGTCAAGGCTTTGGAGGGTTTCCTTATTTACTGTATTGTTATCGGATCGATTTTCTTTCTTTGAAATCGCGGCGTCGGGGAGGTTGAGAAGGTACTTATGGTCCTTTCACGTTAACACACCAGCTGTTGCTTGTGGACCACCCCACCGTTGGCCCCTCCAACTGACTGATGCTAATAAGAGTGGACAGCGGGTGGAGGGGACTGCGCTAACAGCTGTGAGCGAGCGCTTTTACAGCCAGATATGTGGTACACAGTGAAGGACAAATTAAAATAACAGATATTTATGAGAGCTGAATACGTGCTGGATTTCCTGAAACATGGGAGCTTTCAACCAAAATGTCTGACTACCTGTGTGTTTCACAGTGTACTTTCTTTGTTGGTTTTCGTGCATCATGTCACGGACATGCTTGCTGGAAAATTCACAACCGTAATTGATTGTGCTAATGCTTTTTTGGAGGGGGCCCAAGTAAAAGTAGCAATGAAATCTCATGTCGGTAATTTGGTTAATGTTTCCCGAAAAGCATACGCCCCCCCCCACCCCCGCGCGATCTGTAGATTTACGAGCGCTGCGATAAGTGTTTGCCGTGATGAATGGTCCCCTTCTGACGTCCCGCGGTCGGCTAAAAGGTGAGCGCAGGAATCACAGGTGGGAAGGACGTGAGGGAGACGCATTTTCATCTGTTACTTGGGTGTGTGGACGAAGGAGAGGCAATCGTTCATAACTGGAATGTCACTGAACAACGCAGTTCTCTGACAAGGCCAAACACGTCTCCCAACTTGGTGACCTTGTTTAGCTACAAGAAAGGGCAAAATTATTCAAAACATCTCTCAGTTCGATGTAACATGCAAACTACAACCAGAACAATTAACACTGATTTTGAATGACACCAGCGCTTTGTCAATACAACGTTACATTTTTAGAGTGAAGAGACTTTAGACCGCAACCTTTTATACAGGTAAAGAAAGGCACTAACTCCAAAACAACTACAAACTAATTGAGGAGGATCAGAGAACAAAGTAACTCACAAACTAATAAAAGATAAAGTAACAAATCCAAAGATCAAGCTAACAAACCAAATACTTAACGCACAGTTGAAAGATCAAATAGCTAACTACAAATCCAAACTAAAGATCAAACTAGCGAACAAAATGAGCTAAAGATCCAACTAATAAACTAAAAACTGAATGCAGGAAAGAGCTAACAGGCTAACAACAACAAAAATAACAACATACGAAACAAACTGATGAACCAGGGACAAAAAATTTAAATGAAAACAAACTGAGAACGAGTAAAAGCTCAAACTAACCAACAGGTGAAAATATTGATCAAGCAAACTACAGATAGAATGGAGAACATATCGAACTAACGACAAATACTATGCAAACAAACAGGAGCTCAAAGAACAAAATCCCATACGAGGGAAACGTCAAGAAAACAAATGTCAAACTAATGATTGAACAAATGGCAAAAAATGAAAAACTGAAACGCAAAATAAAGATGTACTAAACTAACTTCAACTACAAAATAAAGGATGAACAAATACATTAACGAATGAATGATTAAAAAATTACTGTTACGATAACAGATCAAACTAACGAAGAAGTGAAAAACTGAACTGATAAAGCTCTAACAAACTAACTACAACTACCAAAATAACAAACAGAGAAATGAGCCGTAGATCAAACGAACCAACGAAAGATCAAACTAACTAACCGCTGAACAAAGTCAAGATCAAAATGATTAAACATACGAAGGTTGTGAACGTGAAAAATGTGAGAAATGGGATTTAACACGACCATGCTAGCTAAAGTCGTCTTGCTCTTTGCATTCTTTTGGGGCACATATCCTTCACATCCTCGGATAGAGTCGACTTAACAAAAAGTCAAAATCCTGTGTGGTGGGAAGCTTCCCCCCCCCCCCCCCCTCGTCAGACGTGTTTGCGTTTGTGACATTTACGAGATTACGTTGATCTTTGGCAAATCCCGTCATTCGCCCAGCTCCTCGCTTGTTTCGGTAAATCCGTCTTTTCCGTCGAGTGCACGCTAACCTACCAGCCTGCCTGACATGGATATTCCTCCAGATGCGCGCCGTGACGAGCTAACACGGCTAACGGGATTAAACACTTTTGAGCGCAGGTGGGCTAAAACTGCATCCTTGATGGAGTGAATGTCAATGTGCTGCTCTTTTTAAATAAAAATGTAAACGAAAATCACTGTGAAGATACAGCGTCATTTAAGACCTATGAAAAGAACCAGACAGTTAAAAAGAATAACTTAAAATTACTCTATGTAGTGACTTTTAAAAAAAAATATATAACGAAATTTTAAATATGAATGTCAAAAACATAAATACATCAATTTAATAAAATAAAATTCAACAGAAATATAATGAAATGAAATTAATATATTCATTTAGTTAGATCAAAACTTCCATTTAATGAAATGAAATAAATCAGTTTAATTAAATACAAATGAGAGTGAAATAAAATAGGTAAATTAAGTAAATAAAATTAAGACTTCCATGTATTCAAATAAAATGAGGATGCCTAATCATGTATAAATGAAAAGATAAACACATTAAATGAAATTGAAAATTAAACTAAAATGTAACAAAATAAATACGTTCATTAAATAAAAATAAAATAACTAATATAATTACTATTGTAAAATGTAAATACAAATTTAAATCATACAATAAAAACATTTAATTAACCAAATAAAAATAAATTGAAATGTAATCAAATATGACATAACAGCATAATTCAATTAATATTTTAAATACAATTGAAATATAATCAGATAAATAAATTAATCAAATACAATTAAAATGTAAGAAAATAAAAAAACTTTATTTAAATATGGAAAAAAATATTTATTTTAAAATATAAGTAAAATTTAAATGTAATAAAATGAAACAAATAATCAAATGAAATGTAATAAATAAATACGTGAATAAAATGAAATATGATTAACAACTACATGTAATAAAATAAACAATTTCATTAATATTTTACTGTGTAAATTGAATGAAAATGTAATAAAATAATTAAGAATGTAACTAATGAAATAAAAATACATTTAAAATGTAATAAAATAAATTGAACACATTAATGTAATAAAATAAAAATAACAATATAATTAAATAATAATAATTAATATTTCAATACAATTAACATGAAAATAAAAAAAATGAATTAATAAAATCAAATCAATTAATTAAATAAAATTTGCATTTTAGATAATGTCAAATGCAAGCAAAATGTTTGTCACAAAAAAACCCCGGCTTTTCTACTCTTTTAATTGTTAATTGTTCTTGTATAAATTATACAGTATGGTAGTGTGAGAATTATGTTTTTTTGGAATGGTGTTAGCGGTTGACAAACAGGCTTTGAGCGACACACAACTTCATTAATTGGATTCGTTCACTGGCGCGTTGGCTGATAAGAGGGCGTCTGCGCCCACAAAAACCTTTTTAAAAAAATATTATTATTATTATTATTCTTATTTTTTTTTTTACTGGTGCTGGCTTGGACAATATTCCCTTGAAGGCACCGTGCACCACAATGACGGATGACAGATGCAGAGATAACAAAAATAATAATAATAAAAAAAAAAAAAACACGTATTAGGAATAAAAGCAGTTCCAATTAGAGGGAGGAAAAAGTCATTAGAGACAAGAGATACTGCACGTTTTAAGACATTGTTATACAAATATACGTGTGGCCAACATTATTATAGACTACTCACCGGACAATTCAGTAGGTACCCACGATCTCTATACTATGGTACTATTCGTACTACTACCACCATTACTTCCTGTGTGTACATTAATGACGGAAAAAAAGAACTTCAATGATTTTAGCAAATGGCTGCAATATAACAAAGAGTGAAAAATTTAAGGGCGTCTGAATACTTTCCGTACCGACTATATATTACTATTGCCATAACTACAACTATCGCTTAGACTACTATTACCACTATTACTATTCCTACAACTACAACAATTAATACTATTGACTTGTGAGTCAAGTAAGTAAGTTTGTTTTCTTTGGGGGAAAAAATGTTTTTACCTGGAAAAAAAAAGTTTGTTTTTCAGAAACAAAGACAAACTTTCAAAGTTAGGAGATGCAAGCTTTCCAGCGGATAAATTGTTAGCCTAATTGCATAATTGCCCAAGTCTTTTGAACATTTCCGCAGAGCAAACCGAAGAAACAAGAGTCCAGTTGCCTCGATTCAACCTTTGCGGATTATCGTTAGCCGGATGACCGAGAATCTACACTGAAAAAAAAACCAAAACATTTTTAGCAAGCACAGTGTTTTTATTGATATTGTGACAGTAAATTGTCTTTTATAAGTACTTATGCTGGCAGCACGGTGGACGACTGGTTAGAGCATCAGCCTCACAGTTCTGAGGAGCGGGGTTCAATCCCCGGCCCCGCCTGTTTGAAGTTTGCATGTTCTCCCCGTGCCTGCGTGGGTTTTCTCCGGGCACTCCGGTTTCCTCCCACATCCCAAAAACATGCATGAATTGGAGACTCTAAATTGCCCGTAGGTGTGAATGTGGCTGCGAATGGTTGTTTGTTTGTTTGTATTTGCCCTGCGATTGGCTGGCAACCAGTTCAGGGTGTACCCCGCCTCCTGCCCGATGATAGCTGGGATAGGCTCCAGCACGCCCGTGACCCTAGTGAGGAGAAGCGGCTCAGAAAATGGATGTATGTAATGTCATGTAATGTGCTACAGTGATCCCTCGTTTTTCAAAACCCCCCGCGAAAGGTGAAAAACCGCGAAGTAGGTCTGCCCTCTTTGATCATATCTAGAAGTTTCACTTTTTCGCTGATAGTCATCATCTTCTTCTTCCTCTTGGGCGCCCCGGAGGAAGCTTTCGCAGGGGCACAGCGCTTAGGCGGCATTGTAAGGGCTTAACTAATCAAAAAAAGTTATCGCTTAAAGAAAAAAGGTTATCACGAACACAACACTAAGATACAGTATGCGAGACAGTCAACAGCGTGCACGAGACTGGCGAGACGCAACAAGGGAAGATGCTGGGTGAGCCTGCGATGATGATGCGCAGCCAATCAGCTCACGGGATAAATCCTCTCGTGCTCTCATTGGTCGATGTCGCGCCGGGAACCAATAACTTGTATGAGTGCCCGTGACATGTACATGTACAACCCGTCTTTCCGCAATATGGCTGCTGTATTTTTTTTCATTTTTATTTTTTGATGAATTATTATATATATATTTTTTTATGAATATTGTGGAAAAACCCGCAAAGCACTGAAGCCGCAAAACGTGAAGCGCGACGTGGCGAGGGAACACTGTACTACTACTACTATTAGTGTTACTAATTACTCTTGTTTCTAGTTCTATTTTGACTACTACGACGACTACCTTTTTTATTTACAATTACTGTTGCTATTACTATGACTACTATTACTATTCCTACTAATGTTACTGGTGCTATTACGATGTTGCTTTTACTGCTGCTACTACTACTACTGGTATTACTCCTGCTTTTACTATGACTACTGCTACTATTACTATTATTCATTGTAGTAGTATAAGTATTACTAATATGATAATAATTAGTATCACTACAATTATTGGTAGTATTTTTAATATTGTTACAAGTAGTCAGTGTTAAGTTTTCTAATACTGTGTTTTGGCTCAAGGTAACCAAAATATTACAAACTGTCCTCGATGCAGCATAATATTCAACAAAGACGTTCTCGTTAATTTAGTGTTTTAAATAAGAAAATGTCCTTTATCATAATGAAATTTTGTTCTCTAGCAAAGCACCAAACACTCTACTTGTAACATTTGTCAAGAATAAATTCTCCCTTAAAAAAAAACCAAAAAATCCAAGCAGAGTGAGTGAGTAATGCGTGTACATTCCCGTGGACATCAAGCTCATATTTCTTCCCCCCCACCCGAACCCGTACGTCCAATTGAAGGCCCGCTTTCATGTTGACGTTAAATATTGAAGCAACAGCCATATTTCACGGCGGCGGAAGCGGGGTTGGAGGTCGGCGGGACAAAACATTGGCTCTGGAATTGCGCCCGGAATTAATCTCTCTTTGCCTGCGAGAGGTCGCCGCCTCCCGTAATGCAGCCCCGCCAAATACTAATAGTGTCATCATCATCATCATCATCATCATCATAATCATCATCATCATCATCATCACGAGAAAATCAACACATTCAGAAAAAGAAGCGGATCGTTTCGTTTCGTTATTGGACACTTTGTAAGCTTTTAAGGTGCGCTTAAGTGGACACCAATCAGGATTCGGATTGGTGCTTATCTAAAAGACGAGATGATGAGCGTTGGAACCAAAAGTACAAAAACAAAAAGAGAAAAACGCTTTTCAACAATTACTGGTGAAAAAAAACAACTCAAATAGACACAAACGGCAATATTCAGTGGGACTATTAGTTAGTATTACTACTACTATTATTATTGATACTATGACAGGACTACTGCCATGATCATAAAATACTGTCATGACATGACATGACATGATACTTATAATTTTTCATGATTTGGATTTGGATTAGATTGATTTATTTCTTTTTTTAACTAATGTTTTGTCTAGTTTTGTTCATGACTTGCTTACTTGTTTGGTTTGCGTCTCCACCTGTTCTCGTCAGTAGTACTACTATTATTAGTAGTAGTACTACCACCATTATTAATAGTACTAACAGGATTACTACTATCACTACTACCACCAGTGCGCTCAGTACTACTACTGCTGTTACTACTACTACCACTACTACTATGGCTACTATTACTCTACTACTACTACTGCTATTGCGTTTGGTAATTGTGTACTTATATATATATTTTTTTACCTCAACGCTGCAAACTGTGAGATTTCTAACTGATTTTCATTGTTCCTGTGACAGTGACAATAAAGTTGTATTGTATTTTAGTCCATTCTACTACTGCTGCTATTACAACCCCAATTCCAATGAAGTTGGGACGTTGTGTTAAACATAAATAAAAACAGAATACAATGATTTGCAAATCAGTTTCAACCTATATTTAATTGAATACACTACAAAGACAAGATATTTCATGTTCGAACTGATAAACTTTATTGTTTTAGCAAATAATCATGCGATGATGTCACCCTGTTTACTGCGGCACGTTGTTTTTAATTGACAGCTAGCGTCTAACTTTGACACGAGCGCCCGTTAACAGAGGCGGTGGCTCATCCCAACTTGACCTATAAAGTCTCACTTGACTTAATTGAGGATAAAGCGCTCCTTCCTGTCACCGTCAATACACAATCTCCTGTCTAATTTGCCATTATCGTCGCGCAACGTCACTGAATTATTCATGCAGACGTCCTCACTTTGCCTCGTCTCACTCGGGGAATGAAGTGGGAGGCCGAGTAATAAAGTCAGAAGAGGGACTGCATGCGCTTCGGCGGAATCGAACCGGCGACAATAGGGAGAGGCGGTTCCGAATTAGCGGAGCCTTCATTGGGCGTCTGTCACGTCCGCGAGGAGCCCGGACTTCCTCGCCCGCCCGTAAAACGTCTGAATATTCATGGGCATCGTCGGCGGCTGCCGCAGATGGAAGGAACAGATGCTCGTTACGGCGAAGTGTCACTTTCACCAGAGAATTTGCTTTGGTGACAAGGCAAATAAATTTGCTTGGGAGGATGGAGCATCGCAAAGACGACTGGCCGAGACGCAGCAAAAACGCCAACGAGCATGTTCATTAATGGCATGTGAGACAACATCCTAGTGGGAAAAGCATGTTTTTTTTCATTTTTTTATTTTTTATTTTAGAGATACGAACAACATATTAGCTGTTAAAAATTATACGATCTTAACCGTTTTTTACCCACTACGAGGATTACTACGTCACACTGTCGACGATTTCAAATCCACCCGTTTTGCATGCCTTATGCCGTTTATTGATATTTGCATTCAATCGACAAACCGCATAGAACTTAAACCATGTCACAGACTCATTTTGACCTGATATACATAAGAGTGGAAACAAGTACACTCCTTTAAAGTGTAATTTACAGGGTGTAGACAACTTTAATTATTGGCTCATTGTCATTCCCGTCTATTAGGCCGACTTATTGTTGTCAAAGTGTTGCTGTCGACCGGGCACATTAGTTGTGGCGCGCCGGCAGCAATTTGGCCAGCCTTCCTCGCGCCGCAGCCAACTTGTCTCCGGAGCGCGAGTCACCGCGTCGGCTCTGCCAAAATATTTCCACCATGTTCTCAATGCTGCCTCTTCCCATTTCCTGCATCAGTTGATACAGACCATTTAGAAATGTGACTTTTTGGTCAACGAGCTTCGGGTTTTGGGAAATTTGGGGTCTTTTGAGGGTCCCCGTTGCTCTGCTCCAGTTATTTTGCTCCGCTTTCTCCACCTGCCGGCCACTTAACACATTCACTGCCATTGACGGCTTTAGAAGTCAAATGTCCATGTTAACTGGGAAGGCTGGCAGTGAATGAGTTAATGAGGACAGCACCCGGCCACCGAAGAGGCCCATGACTGAAAGGGAACACATAACACAGTGGTACCTTGAGTTACAAGTTTCATTGTTTCCATGACCAACCTCGTAACTCAAAGCACTCGTATATCAAATGCCATTAATCTGTTCCCAAATAAACAAGACATTTTTGTAATCATTTCTTAAAAAGTTGAAGTTTGAAAATTATTTTTATTTTGAAAATATGGAAAAATGATTATATGAAAAGAGAAACATTTTATAAAACATGGATATATTTTTTAATTGTTTTATTTTGAAGCTGTGTGATATTTCTTTTTTAAGTTAATGTAGAAAAAAGTTTTTGAAACAAAACTGTTGTTTTTTAAAATTATCAAGATTATTTGGTAACTATTTCTTTAACTTTCAAAAGTTGAAGAAAATGTGTTTTTCAAAAAATTTTTTATTTTCAAAATATATTTTATATAAAGGTTTTTCTTCTGAAAATATGAAGATTTAAAAAAATGTTTTACTTTTAAACAATGATAAATGTCTTTTTGAAAGGTATTTAGAACAACAAGGTTTTAAAACAAGTATAAGTTATGAAGACTTAAAATTATAAAAATGTTTTTATTTCTTTTGAAAATAAGAATTTTTCTCGAATATCTGCTTTTATTTTTGTTATTTTCAAAAGTTAAAGTGATTGGTCAATGCCACTGATCGGCTTGGGTTTCATCTCCCGGCCCACCCTCCCATCCCCCGCTACCGAACAGGTCACCTCGAAACTCTCACGTTGGGAAATTCCACCATAAAACCATAAATCCTGAAAATGATTCATCCACCAGAGGAAGGCGGGAAAAGGAGCGCTAATTCCCGCCGTTAATAAGGACAAAATGGCTGTTCATTTGGTTTTATGGCGGAAGTGTGGGACAAAACGGCGGTGGACGCTGGATGAAAGCGGCTCTTAAAGAGCGCGTCGTCTTGACAGCGTTTCTGCTCCCGAGAGGACGCGTTTGGCTATTTGATGCTCTTTTTTAGTGGCAATGATTTGAAATTGGTGCACTGATTAAAAGCGCGCGTGCGTTACGTCCTTCAAGTTGGACAGCAAACGGTGGTCCGCGCTGTCTTTTAATAGCACCGCGATGAGGATCAATAGAGTCCATACGACGCGGCTATTAAAAGCCGCTAATGCGCCGTCACGCTTTGATGCAGATGGCTTGTCATCAGCTCGCGACGCGCGCTCGTCAGATGCTTTATTAGCTACACCGACAGAACCATTTGTAAAATTGTTTTTTACTTAATTTTTTTAAAAAGGAAATTGCTTTTTTTTCCCCCTTAAATTTTTTGTTTTCAAATTGTGAAGAAATATTTTGTTTAACAAAGTTGAAATATGAAGAAAATTGTTTTTTAAATCAATATTTTTAAAATATTAAGAAAAAGTGTTTTAATTAAGTGTAATTTTCAATATGAGAGAGAATTCATTTTCAATGCATTAAAAAGATTGTTTATTTGTTTTCATTTAAATATTTAAATTTAAAATTTGATATTTTAATTTAATTTCATTTTATTTTTAAATCAAAAGTGAAAAGTATGTTTTTAAATGGTGTTATCAAAATATGACGTATTTTGTATTAAAGTTTTGTTTTCAAAATATGAAGTAACATTTAGTTTAAAAATATTCATTTTTAAGCAAAGTAAAAAAAATAATTTTTTGGATAAATTATTTTGGATTATTAAAATAAGTTTTTTTGATTGTGTCATGAAAATATGACGGAAGAAATTTATTTACACATGTATTTTTTCCCAAATTTAAAGTCAAAGGTTTTCAAGTTTTCAATAAAGGAAGTAATGTTTATAAAAAAACTATATATTCTTTTAAAATATGAATATCAATTTTAAATATGAAGATAGAATTTTTTGGTAAATTATTTTGGGTTGTCAATTTTTTTTCAAATTATAAATAAAATTAAAAAAAAAGATTTCACTTTATTCTGGATTTTAAAAATAAAATATTAGAAATACTGTGCTTGTTTTTAAAAAATATTGTAAATATAAATACAAAATACATAAAGTGAGCATTTATTTTCAGATTATTTTAAAATTATCAAAATATGAATAAAACATTTTTTTTCCCACTTTTGTTTTCAAAATATGAGTCTTAATGACTCATGCCTGAAATCAAACAGGAAGTCGACCATCTTGGTTTGAAGCAGCCATTTGGGGCGAATTCCAGGGCTCGTGAAATGCCCAAATAAAAAAAACAGGTGTCCTTGACAGATGTGTGACGCTAAATTTAAAAGCTATTTTGAAAGTTTGGTGATCATTTTGAGAATCCTCCCATTCTGAGTGCTCCTTTCCCCCCCCATGAGCTGACACTAGTATAACATGACGCAAAGTCAACTTTTCACATCATAGACATTTTTTTCCCCTCTCTGCACATACTCCAACTCTGCTTGAGGTAAGATGACGCGAAGACTTCTGATGACCCGTCAGATCATTGCCTTGAAAAAGATGGAAGGAAAAAATTGCAAAAAAATGCAAAGTCGTCTTGAAAAAAAGCAGAGCAGCACCATTCCACTCATGCAAATGGGGCAGAAAAGCGGGATGAGAAGATAGCGCGGCGCCGGTATCCTATTCCCACGTGCGCTCAATTGATCCTCCGACGAAATGGCCCGCGTCGTTGGAGCTCACCGCCTCGCTCTCCCAGGCTCCTTTTTGTGCTGGACCACCACGTGAAGATAACAAAAAAGCTTCGAGGCCTCAATTTCACCTTTAAGAAAAACATCCTTGTAGTTACTCTAACTTTCCCCCCCCCCAGCTGCATTCTTCCGGAGCGGATCTGAAATCCACTTGCCCGAGCGGTCCTTTGTGCCGCCTTGATGGAGTGGCGGCCTCCGAACAAAGGCGACTGCTCTAAAACAAATAACATCCTTTTGTGCTTCTTCATCACCGCGCAAGAAGAAGAAGAAGAAGAAGACGAAGAAGAGAACGAAGAGGTGATGTTTCTAATAAAACAGCTGTGTGTTTTGAGGGAAGAATTCCACCACCGAAGCAAGAGATTTTTTTTTTCTCATCGCTACCAAATTTGAACCGCGTATAGAAGACTGTCATTGTCTGGGTGGGAATGGGAA
This sequence comes from Phyllopteryx taeniolatus, assembly GCF_024500385.1. NCBI lineage: Eukaryota > Metazoa > Chordata > Actinopteri > Syngnathiformes > Syngnathidae > Phyllopteryx > Phyllopteryx taeniolatus. The sequence continues at coordinate 16,277,040 of NC_084518.1, forward strand.
AGTCTGATGATCTTTCGCCATGAAACACGAAACTCTTCATAAGTCAACTCCACAAGATCAGAGCTTGACCAAATGTCTTGTGTGCAATACAGAGCAAAAGCAGCAGGTAACCAAGGGTTACCTGAGGTCATTTCAAATGCAGACGCTGACTTGCTAATTGCCCCCCCCCCCCCCCCCCCCCCCCACCCTGTCGAAGTAAGAGCGCTTCGATGGAATGAACTTACAAACCTTGGCAGGCGTTCATTTTTGGGCAAACAGGGAAAATATAAGTGGGAGACCAGGGGTGATAGTTTCCCATGTTCCCCTTCCTCTCGTCTAATGAGCGAGTCAGACCTTTCGCAAGGTGACTTTGATTCATCCCTGTAACACTCCTTTTATTTTTTTTCGCCCCTCTTCATTTTGTGTTTATTTCTAAAGAGGAGCGGCTCTAAAGGGAATGTTTACACACCCTATATCCCTATTAGTTTTTTATTTTTATGGTGGGTCATTAAACTTAAGCTGCCATGCTGCGCCCCCATGCAATGAGGAAAATTCAAGTATTTCACAAGTCAGCGCTGTCCATCTGTCGAGTGGTCGAGGCTCAAATACGGTAGCAATTGGACAAAATATATGTGAAGGACCCTTGGAAAAGGCCAATACGAGCCTAAGATGGCCACTTCAAATGGAAATGGACAACGTCTGTCTTTTTTTGCCATCGCTTCATGAGACTTTTTTATTTTTTTGTAGGTTTACTCATGATAGACATGTCTACCAAATTTCATGTTTTTCTTCCTCTGGAGTTTGATGTGTGTTATATAGATTTAAAGTCACCGCTCATCCTCGTGTACAATTTGTCAATGAACTGTCCAACCCCTTCGCCCCCACGCAAGTATCGATTCAAACAACAGCCTGTAGCGCCCCCTCGGCCCGCCTGTCTTTTATTCAAAGGACCTCTATAAAGAATCTACATCTCATCTTAATTGGATATTGAAGTCCATTAATTAAAACATTATCTCTGGCAAAACAGCCTGACCACTTAATCAATTCGGATGAAAGGATGCTGTCGGCTGAGAGCGACGACAGTTCAACAAACACACACAAGTCCAATTGAGCTGTTTAAGAGGATTTTTTGGGGGGGATTGCTGCCCCGGCACAAAATCGATCAACTTTCAAGTGCCACTTTGTTGTTGAATGTCATCAGATGAGCAACATGGACACAGGGAAAATGACAGGCGGTTGTCAGTCAAGGTGTGATGTCAATCCAAAATGGCAGGACCCCATGTCTTTTTTCGGTCATGTTTTCTTGAGACTTTTTTTTGTGGGTCTACACATGATAGACATGCATACCGAAGTTCATGTTGCTAAGGGAAACTGGCTTTGGGGGGGCTGAATTTTCAAAGAGATTTCACGTTTTATGGTCAGACCCTAAAATGGCCTCTTCAAACCAAAATGGCTGGTGTCCAGTGTATTTTCGGGTATGGCTTGAAACCTTTTTGTGGGTCTACTCATAATAGAAATGCGTACAAAATTTCATGTTGTTGAGAGAAACTCTGGCCTGAATTTCCCCCCAAAAATCCAGGATATGTATTTAATTACATTTGTAATTATTTAGTAGAGTTTCTATTCAATTGGAGGACACTGTTTATTAGTTCGACAGCATTTTCAATATTTAATGACATTTATTTATTTTTTGTATTATTAGTTTTGCATCATGACGCTGCGCCACATTGAAGTCCCATGAATGCAGCATGCAATACACATATCAGTCTGTGATTGGTTGGACTGCATCCAGATCTGGTGGGGCACTGCCCAATTGGCTCTATTGGACTCTAATGAGCTGGGACTGCAACTAAAAGTACGTAAAAAGTTTGTTGTGTTTGGTGGTTACACCAAAAAAAAAAAAATAAAAAAATAGAAAAGGCTTCGGCAGGTCAATTAATCAAAAATATTCCTGTGGGTTATCCCAACTTTGGCAGATGTGCTTTTGGAAGCACCTGCAGCTTTTTGGCCTCAGCGGTCCTGACTCCAGGATGCGGAGCAGCCTAATTGCATGCTGCCGACGCCTTCAAATATTTTCTTTTATTAATCTATAATTCATCTCAACAAATGATACCATCTGCTCCCGATCCAAATATGGATTTGTGCATCTGCGCCCGGCTGATGAATAGGGTGAATATTGGTTGTGGCCCAACCGCAAAGTGGCCTGTCGTGTTCAGCAGCTAGATCAGATGGTGATGTTTTCTAATTAATACACAGTACAATTGTTTAAAATTGAAAAAAATAATACCAATAATCTGAGCAGATGCCATTCTATTTAATACAGAGTACACATTTGTAAATTCGCAAAATGAATGTAATGTGTGTCCCATTACTAACAATTTCACTGACTGCTGTTCCTGTTGGGGCAGTTTTGATTGAGCCCAAAGTAATCTGCGGAGCAACGATGGAAAAAACAGAAAAAAGAACCTTTAAATATTATTTTATTTAATACAGAAATAAAATTGCTAAAATGAATGCGTATTAATATATTAGCCTCATAACCTGTTCCCTTTGGGGCACTTGAAACGGAGCCCTATGTAATCTGCCTAGCAACAATCGAAAACAACTTTTAATATTTTTGGTCAGTCTAAAATTGCGAACTTTTATAATGAATCAATATTAATAGCGTCTTAATCATCTCCTGCTAAATGCTGAATGGCTTGATGGTTTTAGATGCCCCGCCAGTGGTGCTATTTTCCAGTTAATACAGAGTAGAAATTCTTACTATTGGTAGAAGTGCTTAAAATTGGAGCAAAAACACACATGAAGCTTAGGGAGAATTCAGAACTGTGATCCAGATGGGCTAAACTCACCCTTCCCCAACATTGCTTCCTTCGACAACTACAGTTTGAGCCTTTTTACCCTCAAGGGCCACCATAGTCCTTAATTATGTTCTAAAATGAAGAGCAAGCCACACGTTACCTCTTTTTTTTCCCATCTTGTTTGTGTCTTCTGGTCTCACCAACGAGACAAAAAGCGCACAAAAATGTTGCGGCGACGGACGGGGGCAGGAACACAGTCGTTGGGAAAATGGAGTCGGAGAACATCAAAGGCGGGCAAATATCGTAAAAAGGCCCCAGAGGTATAACTTTGCTTTATTTTATTTATGAACACACACACACACACACACACACACACACAAAGGGCACTAATCATATGTAAAGATCGTCTTTAATTTATCACGTTTAGCAGCGTGGCGGTCCAATCCATTTGCCTTGAGCTACATTAAGTACCCTGGGGACACACACATACACACTCACATTTATGTCACTTTCATTACATGCTAATAGCGGCTACGCTACGTGGTCGTACCTCAAGGCCCCCGTTTGTCTTATTACTCCGTTTGGACAAAAGTATTGGGAAAGAGATAAGAAGACCACCAAACTCATCCAAGCACGTCTTGATGAACCTAGCGTTGTGGTGTGTTTCAACATTTTTTTCCCATTTAGTTGCTGCCATAGCGACACCACCTACTTTTTTTTCCCAAGTTGGTGGACCAGCCAGGATCAGCTATGGTTACACATGACTGTTGAAAGTTAATTTGTAACATTTAGATAGATTTTTGTTTTATTACACCACTAAAGATGCAATGAACCCAAATAAAAAAGGATACAATAAATGAATGCAAGTAAAATGAATTTAAAATAAAGAAAAATACAGACAATGCAAATAAAAAACAAAGTAAAAATACAAAATAATTAAATACATTTGATGTAAACACTACAATTAAAGCTAAATAAATTATAGAACTAGTAAGTAATAAATGAGCTGAAAATATTTACATACATCCAAAATAAATACATCAAAATGAATCAAAAATAAATTATTTATAAAATAAAATCTCAAAATAAAAATGAATTACAATATAGATAAATTACAAAAAGATTAATAAATAGAATAAGAATAAGAAATCAACTGAAAATACATGTATAAAAATACATTCTAAATAAATACACTAAAATGAATGAAAAAATATATAAAAATATATGAATATGAAAATAAATACAGTACAAATAAAACAAATCAGCTGAAAGTATATACATTAAAAATTATGTTAATAATGCACATTTTAAATGAATTAAAAAATATTAAATACACAACAACAAAGAAATTATAAATAAGTACACTAAAATTAATTGCAAATAAAGTAAAAAATGAATAGAAATAGCTATGAATGAAATAAACAAATAAATTACATATAAATACAATTAAATAAGTTTAAAAAAATCTGATTAGATAAATTACAAATAAATACAATTAAATAGAAAACAACTGTTTACATAAATAATTTATTTCATAATTTATTGTATTCTTATAATCTAAATCAGCACGTCTGTCTGAATTTATCATTTATTTTTTTTACATTTATTTTATTGATAAATATAATAATACTGAAAATATTAAATCGATAAAATTAGAGAAAAATACTAAAACTAGAAATGCTTTAGCACATGTACCATGTTATTCTATAATGAGCTCCAAAGGCAGGTGACTGTAAAGTGTTTTCAGTGCTTTCAGGTCTATACCCTCGTGTTGTTGTTATCCTTATTATTATTATTATAATTTTTACTATTGTCTTGTTTACGTGAGGCCGAAACCCCCGGGGCGACAGCGTGAATTATGAGTGGCCTCTGCGCGAACATTTAATTAATTTCATCTCATAAACGCTCTCTCTTCTTTCCTTTGTCTCACCTTCTGCCCCCCCTCCCCAACCCCAAACACCACGTATTTGTCGGCCTCCCATGTTTAATTTGCTCGCATATCACTTTCTCGTTAAAGCTCGCCCAGCGTAACTGCGGTCGTTTTGTTTTTTCTTCCTCTTTTGACGCAGTAAAATTAACGCTGACACAGCCACGTCCAAGAAGGGGGAAATAAATCATCAGTCATTTGGCATCTTGTTTATACTTCAGGCTTCATTTAAAGGGATATTTCACCCAGCTACTGGAAATAACAGGATTTGTGTTGCAATTACACAAGTGGAGTCACGAGTATGCAGCAGGTGGTCTTTACTCTTCTTTCCACGCTAAATTCATTCATTCAATGAACATGGATCCAAAGGAAATAATATATTACATTTATAATTGGGAAACTGAGAACTAGAATGTGCTAACTCCATTACTGTAATTTTTAAGTTAATTGCAGGAAATGAATAGAGAACACCCATATCTTTTCGAGGAATACTGGTCAAAATCAAGGTTGAGTTCCAATTTTGACATGTAGGGGGCGGTCCTTTATTGCACGCAGCACGTTTCTTGAGTCATCAGTGCAACACTGGGCCGACTTCCCATTTTCAAGATGGCCACACCCACGGAACCAGGCTTCACCAACATCCCCCAAAGTGAGATTCAGAGATTGATAGAAGACCCAGAAAACTACATATTAGTACAGTGGGGCCTTGAGATATGAGTTGAACTCGTTCCGTGACCACACTCGTAACTCAAATCACTCCAAAATTATGCTTCCCCATTGAAATGAAGGGAAATTCCATTAATCCATTCCAGCCTCCCCCGATTTTTTTTATGAGAGAAATAGCACTCTATTATATTGTACTTTATAAAAACATACAGTATCCGCGTACACAATTAAAAAGAATTGAACAGGTCCGGCGTCAGTATAACAGAGACAGACGGATAAATTGTACATGGACTTCTGTACAGCATTGACGTCTCAGCTCCTCACAGAGGATAAAAAACATAACTGTGAGTTATATTGTCTGTCTAAATATGTTCCTGCATATTTGTTTACGTTCGTTTGTGTTCAAATATCAGTTGCTTAAAATGTTATACAGTGGATCTCCGCTACTGGTGGGGGATAGGGACTGGGCCGGACCGCGAATAGCGAAAATCCACAGATAATTAGCAGCCATTATAATTGCACTGATTTATTATATATTTTTTTTAATCCCCCCAAAATCTTTAATAAGCGGGAATAAACCGCTAATACCCGTTTTCGGGGTTGGTTCCCCCCCAAAAAAAGAAAAATCAAACAGAAAAAAAAGAATTTAAAACATTTTAAATAAAAAAAATAAACAAATTGAGGGGAAAATAAATAAATAAATATATATATATATGCATGTGTATATCGTTTCCCATTTTGTCTTCAGATTAGCCTTAAGCTAGCGGACTAAAGGCTAAACTTTGTGATTGTTTTAAATAATAAATGAATTCATAAAATAATAAATAATAAATTAATTCTCCTCGTTTTCTTCAGTTTGACAGTGAATTTAAACTGGGGGTGGCAATAAACAGCTTGAAGTCTCTTTTTTTTTTGAAGAAGAACTGTTTACTATTTACAAAGCGCTGCTTATTGTGAAGTGAGTTGAGTTCACTACCGCCATAACGTGCTCGTAGCTCAAGTTTGCGCTTGCGAGTCAAAGCAAAAAAAAATAAAAAATCAGCCGAATGACAGCTTGTATCTCGAAGAACTTGTAAGTCGGGTCGCTTGTATCTCAAGGCACCACTGTATAAGTGAGTGTTATTTATCGACATTCAGACGCTCAGCTTTCTGTCTCGTGTGTGTCAGTGTTATCATTTTGTGTATCCTCACGACTAGTTGAGGCTTTCTGCTCGTTTTGTAACACACACTCAGCTCCCGCTTCCTGTCCCGTCTTCAGGCCGTGCTCTCATTTGCTTCTCTATTAACCCTCGGCCGTCCCGTCACCCTGTGTCTCCGTGACTCGCTGCCCTCCATTTGGGGAAAAAATAAATTCTTTTTAGGCCGACATTCCATTAAGCATCTCGTCCAAACAAAATAAAAAGGGAAGAATGTTCACAAAGGAAGAAGAATGGCAGCCGAAGTAGTTCTATTGATTGCGGACTTGCCGTGTCAGAAATCAATTTAGCCTTCAAGGAGGAGAAGCAGATGGTGTAAAAACATGAACACTATTTTTGTTTTTCTCCTTTCTGAACACAAAAGGTGACACGCGTCTCGATAGTCAAAGACAGACCGAGGCTGTCAATCAACAGTATCCTTTAAAAAAAAAAAGAATTATGGGTATTGCCTCTTCCAAGTCCTTCATATCCATCCATCCATCCATCCATCCATTCAGTGTGGAGTGTATGTACTTCTGTTTGTCGTTGTACAAATTCTCCCTCCTCTTTCCCTTTGCGATTGAGCTCAACAACCTAAATTCAAGCCATCCCTCCATTGTCACCTTTATTATGACTCAATCAATACACCGCTCCAATTTGACAAGCATCAACATGTACACGCACAGCGCCGCGTTATGTTATTGACCAGCAGATAAGGCTTAGCCCATTCAATCAGCCTCAGGAGATTGGAGCAGCCATCTTGAACGCTGGAGCTCATCCAGCATCCAGCGCGGCCACTCCAGTGAGGACTGCATTCATGAAGAGCACGCACACACACACACACGCGCACACACTTAGGTGTAACACAATGCAGCAAATACCTGCATGTGACATTGGAACTGAAATCGCATGCTTTGTGTTACAAGCTTTCACATGCCAGGACTCTTAAGAGAATATCTTCAATATGCTGGAACCAAAACTATGTAAAATATGAAAGCAATGCATTTTCTACAGTCAACGTATTGGTAACCCAATTTGTATATTTTTATGTGTAAGACAGACAAGCTAAACATTAAAAATTGCATACAGTATATTTTAGCTCTTACGTAACATACATAACATCCCAGCAAAAAAAAAAAAAAAAAATCTCTTCAAATGTATTCAAAGTCAACAGTTTTTGCGCAAATTTTGTATGATTTCTGTACAAAAAAAATAAATGAATGCCATGTCATGACTTTTTGGAGGGGAGACACATTCTTTTAAATTATTGAACCTTATCAAAATAATGTAGTGATTGTTAAAAAAAATCAAGATTATCTAAAAATTCATGCGTGTTTTTGACAAAATTCAAGTACATCTCAAAGCATTAAAAAATAAACTATTTCCTTCATACATTTTGTGTAGTTAGCGGGCAGAGAACAAAATTTTGAAAAAACAATGTTCACGTTATGCATTTGTTGCTAGGCAGAATTCACAAAATCTACAATACATCACTACGTAAATTCTAGATGTTAGTTGTATTAGTTCATTGTTTTTGTGTATACAGTATAAAATACAGTCCAGTAGTGCCTTGACTTACGAGTTTAATATGCTCTGTGACCACGCTTGTAATGCAAAACACATATCACAAATCATTTTTCCCTGCTGAAATGAATGGAAATGGCATTAATCTGTTCCAGCACCCCCAAAAAACACCAACAGAAATGTTTTAAGATGCTTCTTTAAACAAGAAAAAAACAGCACTCTACAGTATTATACTTTATATAAAAAAATACAGTACTAACATAATTAGAGTGTAAAGAATTAGTTTTTCCATCATGATTTCATGCTTCAATGCCCATTGACAATGTCGTCCCTTCTGGTATGTGCGCTTTGGCCACTAGAGGGCAGTATTTTACTTACAAAATAATACAGGAAAAAGACGGTCTCTTATAAGCTCTTTAAGCGGCAGTAATGTTCGTCGATTTTCGCAGAGAATAAAGAATATATGCCTTTAAGTATTGTTATATCATCTGACTACTTGTGTTGCTCCATTTTTTTGTGTTCATATATCAGTTAACCAAAGTGTTATAACACTGCGACATTGATGTTAGTTTCGTTAGGCCATCTATGGCGTTTAGTATTGTGCGTTAACATTGAGCTAGCAGACTTTTAAGTGGTTTGTTTAAATAACATCTATTTCTCTTTGCTTGCAACGCCAATTTTTGCTTGCAACTCAAGACAAAAAAAATAAAAATAAAAAATCGGCCAATCGATGGCTCGTATGTCATGAAGTCGGTTCACTCGTAAATTGCAGTAGCACTGTATGAATATATTTTTTAAAATGTCTTTGTCTTTCCTGGATAGTGCCGCAATTTATCAGGCGGTGTTTTAAGGAGAATTTGAATGTGACAAATGAAAACTCAGCAGATGATATAGTAAATGTCACATGAGACTCATTGTTGACTTATCACGTCCTCTTAAAGGACCACCCCAGGGGGATGGGAAGGGGTTGGACAGCCATTAATCTCCCCTTGCGGATTATCACTTCTTATCAGTCAGCCCGTGCGTCTTCTTCCCCGAGATACGCCGCGCGTTCATATGCATTATGAATGAACGAGGATGCTGCCTCGCGCGACAACAACGATGGGGAAAAAAAGGTCACTCACTCCACAGTGGTCCGACAAAGTGCAGACTCAGGGAAAAACAAAGGAGACCTTTCGGTCACCGTAAAAAGAAACCTTTGTTTTATGGCACACGGTGTCGCACCCGCTGGAGCGTCCGTCAAAGGTAGCAGCTAGCCTGTAGACGGTAAGCTAGCTGGATAGCGGCTAGTGTGAGAAGCTCATGTAGCAGTGTACATCTCCACTCACTGCTTCCTTTTGTCAAACATCACAAACAAATGGGCTCAAAAGACAGAATTACTCACATTGAAAATCACTCTGAGACCCGTTTTTAAAAGTACAGTGGTGCCTTGAGACACGAGTGACATGAATCGCAAGTTTTCTGAGATTCAAGCCATCGGTCAGCCGATTTTTATTTAATTTTTTATTTTTTTTTGCTTTGACTTACGTGTTCTACCTAACTCCGCGCTTGCTAAATGATGTATGCCGTGTTTCATTCCACTTGGACTAACGTTAAGGTTTGACCCACTTTTCCTCCCCAGTAAAGGTCTTCGCAAACATGTTAACACATTTGCGCTTTGAATATGGAATCCGCTTATATCACTTAAAACTGTCATAAACTGCTTGTTAGTTGGTACGGTTTAGTTTTGTAGGCAATCATTTACGTATTTTAAAGCTATGCTAGGCTGCTTCATAATATTTTGCTAGCTAGCGGAGTGCAGCAAAATCATGTCAACAGAATCGCTAGTATTTTTTTGCTTGGTCACATGTTTGTTGCTAGGCAGAATTTATAGTGCAGCAATTTGTGGACTATGGGTAAATAATTGGGACTAGACTGTTGGGAGACAAGTTTGGCCATGCTGTATCTGGTTAATTTGAAGATGAAAATATTTGTTGTTTAAAACAATAATAAAAAATGCAAAAAAAAAATGAAAAAAATAAGATACAATTATTATATTATAGTTTAGGATCTTTACATGTTTTTAAATCTGAAAGATGCTGTCGCTGCACATCTTGTACCCATGAAATAAAGAATGACAAAAAAGCGTGTCACTAAAATGAGGTATCTTATTTTAAACATGCTTCCTCCTGGCTTCATGACGAAAAACAGATGGCGGCATTCAATCACGACAACTGCCGCAGATAAACGTAGTTATTACCGTTGTGCTCTTTATTTATTTCTCGCCAGACTCTACCATTTTTATTGTCGGGGTTGAGTCGTGACTCAAATACCAACACTAGAAAAGAAGCTCTCCCAATGAAAGTGGAAAGAAAATGCGTCCATTTTTAGCTAGCAGGCTATTTCCTGGATATTGGACAGGACTACCACTTGCATTCCGGGGGAGGTTGTGTGTGTGTTATTTGAATTATTAAGGACATTTCAACCCCCTAAAGTTAAACCGTGTTCTGTTTTTAATTTACATGAATGAAGAATTAAGTTAATTGACAACTCTAAATTGCCCGTAGGTGTGAATGTGAGTGCGAATGGTTGTTTGTTTGTATGTGCCCTGCGATTGGCTGGCAACCAATTCATGGTGTACCCCGCCTCCTGCCCGATGATGGCTGGGATAGGCTCCAGCGCGCCCGCGACCCTAGTGAGGAGAAGCGGCTCAGAAAATGGATGAATGGATGGATGGATGAATGACGAATTTATACATTTGAATAATTAAGCATTCGTATTGCATTGAATTTAAAATGGAGGACGGTGAACTCCAAATGGAGGATGCTAATGAAATGCTTAGCATCTCCAGTATTAAAACTGAAATTGTGAAGTCATTAAAAGTGAAGGCCTTCTTCTGAAGGGAATTGTGTTTTCCGCTCGCTAATTAACCTTTAGGAGACACGTCGTCAGTCAAGTGCCTTCTCAGGCCCATTTTACACTCTCCCATTGATCCGGCGGAGTCGCTCTCCTCGGTAATAATAACGTCTGCGGTCCAAGACTCATCCTCCAGGATCTTGGCTTTCATCCCCGCCGTGGTTTCCTCTTTTTTTTTGTGTTAACAGGAATTTTGTGAGTGCTTTTCTCGTTTATGGTCACAGAGAAGCTTTTTCAGGCGGACTTTGGGCGACAGGTGGTGTACGCCCTGGACTTGTTGTGTGTCAATCGGTCACATGGAAGTAGGGCTACACAATATTGGGAATTCTTTTTTTTAACCTGGCGATGCAAAAAAAAAAAAAAAAAAAAAAAAAAAAATACAGGCAAACGTTTCCATTTTCAAGTGTTTACCTTGTTTATGGTCACCTGGAAACTGGAGCCTATCTCAGCAGACTTTGGTGTAAGAGACAGGGTACACCCTGGATTAGATGCTTGTCAATTAAAGTTGAAAAAAAAAATACAATAAATAATAAAATCCCACATGTTTGGGTGTTTATCCTCTTAATGGTCAGTTTTTTTCAGGCACGGTAAACCTTGGACTGGTCTTCAATCGCAGGGCAAATAAAAAAAAAAAAAATTACAAAATGTCATATAAAACAAATTCATTCACACAAAATAAAATGATGCCAAAAATAAAATTAGAAATATCCAGTAAAAATAAAGAAAAAAAATAAAAGAAAAAGTAATATTATTACCTAAAAAGAAACTATTTTTTTATGTGTCATTCCACTAGTCCCTCACAATTTTGAAAGTCCAACCCACTGGACAGAGACACAAATCAGCATGGCCAAAAGCGTAACCTCTGTGGCGGGGGTGATAAATTCCAATCAGGGTGAATTGATTCATGACGCCGGCCAAGTGCTGACTGACCCGAGACGTCGCCGCTACTTGCAGCCCATGACGTTTAATCAGAGTTCAAACTGCATACACGCGGCAACAGTTAAAAAAGCATCTGCATTTAAAGAAACACACTAACTCTTTTTTGCCCAAAGACATTTTTTATACTGTAAAATACCACAAACGTTTTTGAGAAAAATTTATATATATATATTTTTTTACTATCCTTCCACACTACTGTACTATTTGATGACGTCTCGCAGCCGCACTTCGGCTAATTAGGCTGCTTTGATTGTTAGCGCACTGCCAATTAGACGTGGCAGGCGTCACCACGGCGACGCTTGACAGAACCTCATTCAAAGCGATAGTATAGATTTCATAGTGTGTGTGTTTGTGTGTGTATGTGACTTAAAAGGCAGATGTAAATGAAAGTCCCGGTTATCGTTCAAACATTCCACTTCTTTCAGGTGACAGAACTCCTTAAGGTGCCACCCCTGAAATATAGCAATTTGATGCTGTTTCTCAAAATAATTCCTTCCCAAAATCACATTATCAGCAGTTCGGTGACAATAGAGGCACATTAAAATGAACATCCCTGTTATTGTTCAACCATTCCACTTCTTTCAGGTAGCAAAACTCCTTACGGTACCACCCTGGAAATATAGCAATTTGATGCTGTTTCTCAAAACAACTCCTTCTAAAATTACTTTATCAGCAATTTGTTGACAATAGAGGCACATTAAAATGAACGTTGCGGTTATCGTTCAACCATTCCACTTCTTTCATGCAGCAATATTCGTTAAGGTACCGCCCAGGATGTGCTGCAGCAATATGATCCTGTTTTTCAATATAAAACCCTTCCAAAAATCACATGTAATCAGTAATCTGTTGACTTTAGAGGCACATTTAAATAAATGCACCCATTCCACTTCTTTCAGGGAAACAGAACTCCTTAAGGTGCCATCCCGGAAATGTTTCCGCCCCAAATAAACATCTTCCCTCGTGGTCAGTCAAAACCTTCCATTTATTCACATGAACCTCAGCCAAGGAGCCCCCCGCGGCACAGCGTACACCTGAAGCATGTCTTTGAAGCCAGGCACCACTAATCAGAGAAGAGCTGATGTCGCCTGCAGTTTTACCTTCACCTTGGCACACGCAAACACACACACACACACACACACACACACACAGAGGTATTGTCGCAAGTGAGTGATTGAACAGCTCGGGGTGGTAACACAAGGAGCTGAGGTAATTCTGTCCTCCATGTAATTACTAGCATTGACCCACTTGGGAAATGCTATTTATGAGCTAAAATGCTAGAATTGATAAATAATGCTGAACTGGAATTATATCTAGTATATCAGATTTCATAGCATGGAAATGAGCTCCCCCCACAGCTAGAAATGACAAAAACACACATGCTAATGTTTGCGTACCCTTTTGCAGCGCCTTAGTGCTGGATAGTATAGCATTATATACCCCACAGTCTCCAAATGGCTGCAGCAGCCCTCAGAGTCTCCTCTTGGCTACCTTAGATTATCCTGTTGCAGTGCCTTATCGCTGAACGCTGGAGCATTTTATACTCCACATTCTCCACTTGGCTGCACCAGTCCTCAGTCTCACCTTGGATATTTTAGCTTAAACAGTTGCATTGCCTTAACTCTGAACAATGCTGTTTTATGTACTCCACGGTCTCCATTTGTAGCCGCACCAGTCCCCAGTCTTCCCTTGGATACCGTAGCCTACCCTGTTGCAGTGCCTTCGGTCTGAATGCTGCAGTACGATATAGTCCGTAGTCTCCACTTAGCTGCAGTGGCCCTGCGAAATAAGAAATGAAACTTTTTGCTGTGCCTTAGTGCTGGTTGCTTACTTGGCTGCAGCGGCCCTCGATCTTCCCTCGAATATGTTAACTCACTCGGTTGATGTGCCTTAGCTCTGAACGATGCTGTGTTATACTGTATCCTCCACAATCTCCACTTGGCTGCATTGGCCCCAAGTCTGGCCACGGCTATGATAGTGAACACCGTTGCTGTGCCTTAGCTCTGGACGCAGCGGTATTACACAGTCCATAGTCTCCACGTGGCTGCGGTGACCCTCGATAAATTAACTTTGTGGGGCCTTCATGCTGGATGTGTTAGTATTATATACAGTATACTACACTGTCTGCACTTGGCTGCAGCGGCCCTCGATTTCCTCTCGAATAAAAGAGAGTATATATGGGAGATAAATTGGACAGTTTCCATTGTTAAGCAGCGATGTACAGGTCAAATAAAAATTCCCCATTTTGGTGAAATGGTGAAATGGACATTTTCCATTGTGCTGTAAGTAAACCTGACATTTTTCATTGCATCCTACTTTTTCTATGATTTCTTACCAAATTCCATCGGGTGTCACTGTCATTCTCCCGCCGCGTGCGGTGGAACGAACGTCAGTTGCTGTTAGCGTTGAATTAGCAATTAGCGTCACTGTGACAAGAGGCCTGTGGTCACGCACACAAGGAGCTTCGGTTGAGCCTGCACCTCCTGCTCGGTGTTTGTCGCCCCACCGTGCAACATGCTCGGAACTCCCCTGCCACAGACCCCCCTGCTGGGCAAACTCTCCAGGCCTTCCTCTTCCTCCTCCTCCTCCTTCTCAGCTCGGAGATGAAATCTTCATCTGTTTGCTTCTGTCGCTCTCAGCACAAACAGTCGAGTGTTCATACACAACATGAGCTGCACGCACGGACACAGAAGCCACTGTATTTTACATATTGCATGAAAGAAATTGTGATTATAGGTAAAATGAGACATTTTCCATTGTGGTAAGATCAGTGCGCTGGTAAAATTGACATCTTCCCATCGTGTTAAAGAGCTTTAGTCGGGATAAAATGGAGATTTTTCAAAATTCTGAAGAGCAGTGTGTGGCTAAAATTGACATTTTCCATTGTGTTATAGTAAAAAAGAAATGTTTTCATTGTGCTTTAGAGGATTGAGCAGGTAAAAGAGACATTTCATTTTTGTTATAGAGCAGTGTAGATACTTAAATCATCCCGTGAGGGAATTTAAATAATTAGCTGGTAGTTTTCCTTTGCGATGTGGGTCAAATTGACACTTTTCATTCAGCGTGCTGCTAAAATTTGTTCCATTTTTCATTGTCGGTAAAACGGACATTTTCAATTGTGCCAAAGAGCAGTTTGAAGATAAAACGGACATTTTTCATTGTTTTAAGGAGCAGTGTGCGGGTCAAATTGACATTTTCCGTTGTGCTGTAGATAAAATGGACAATTTCTCGCGTGATGTAGATAAAATAAACATTTTCCACTGTTAAGAGTGGTGTCTAGGTGAAATGGGCCTTTTGCATTGTGTGGGTAAAATCAACATCTTTTTCCCATTGTGCTAAAGAGCAGTACGCTATCCATCAGGGGACAGAAGCTGCTCCACTCTGTCACAGTTCGAGGCCTTTTAGCCTCGATTATTTTCCGATTGTGTTTTTATGAGCTGCTAATCTAAGAACGAGTCGCGACTGGCCATTAGGGTTCATCGACGTCGCGCGCTCACATGAGAACAACGGCGTAATTCGTCGCCTTTTAACCTTCAAAGACGCCCAAGGTTAAGGAGCGCGTAAACACCCCAAAAGTGACGCCGCAGCGCTTTTTAAACACGCCGGCGTGTTTGAAACGTTCACGCCGACGCCTCGTGTGCGCTATTTATTCAATGAGGAATTAATGGCGCCTTAATGCAGACTTTCTCCCCGAGGGGGGCGGGGAAATGGAACTTTGTATTTTCCTGTGCTCGCTCTCTCCGGGGACTTGAAAAGGCAACATGAATAATTTGTCAAAAAAACATTAAAAAATAAGAAGCGTTTCTTTTTCTGTATCTGTGGTATAAATTGTGCTGGCTAAGCATGTGTTCCACTTTGGAGGAGGAGGTTGTTGAAAGGTGACTATTGATTAGCAATTAAAAAACAAACAAAAAAAAGCCTTGGTTTTTGCTTGTGCAAATATGTTCAGGGGGAAATGAACAATAAGGATTGTTATGGCTTCGCTGTACGTTTTATTGCACCAAATGCACTTGTTTCATACAAAAATGACCTGAAGAGGAAAAAAAAAACAAACCCTGCATTTCAACAGGCCATAAAAAAAGGCTTGAAACCTTATTTTTAAACACTAACCCTGTTTTAAAACCCTGGTTTAAATCCTTAACATGGCAACCTGGCTTGAAACCCTAATTTGACACCTTAATACGATCTTGAAACCCGAACCCAAGTTTGACAGGTGAACTTGAAACACTCTCCCGAGTTTGAAAGTGAACCTATCTTAAAAGAGTTTACACTCAAGCCAAGGTTTGAAACCCTACTTCTGGAAATCCCCAAAAGGCAACAAAACACGTTTCATTTAGTATTTTAACGGCGATTGGACGCCTTTGATCGGTCACTTTTGACAGGACGCCTCCGCTGGTTGTCGCCGTTTGTCGCTCCATAGTCCTCCTGGCTTAACCCGGCTCACGTGCGTGCGGGCGGGCAGCCTGCAGGCGCGGCGTCGACAGGAGCTGGCGTGATGACAAGCGCTGACAAGTCCATCCATCATGTTTACCCGCTGGTCGCCGCAATCAACAAGGCTCACAATGAGCCCCACCCCCTCCTCCTCCGGGTGGTCCTGACCTGACGTGAGCACCCCCCCCCCCCCCCCCCCGCCACTCACCCGCACCTGAGGGTAGCGCTGACATTTCCAGATGTTTTCCTGGTTGTTCTGGCCTCACTTTGGGCTTGCTGACCTGGAAAGTCTCCTCTGGCAGGTGCATTCACGGGGAGGGGTGCGGGTGGAGGGGCTCTCTTCAGGTGGGTGCAGGAGGTCTGATGGATCCATAAAAATAGATCACTGTCACACAGATTCTGAGGCTTGTTTGGACTGGACCACCGGCCCCCGACCGGGGGGCACAGGCGGTTACAAGTCCCGACCTGCTGAGAAGACTCGTCGACGCTCGACCGGCTGATGTTTCACTTGGAGAAACGTGTTAGCATCATGTTAGCATAGCGAATGTGAAGATCGCTTACGTTGCATTCAGCCAATTAGATTCCAAGGTTACAATTGACACGTTAATATTGCTTCAGTGAGCATGACCATGGCTTGAAACCCTACTCGGAAACTACGAATGTTCCATACCACTTAAAAAAAAAAAAATCAATACGAGTATTCACTCTTGAGTCGTCACTGTTACCGATACCGAGTACCGATACCCCCAGTTCTTTTGATACATAAATGATCAATGAACACAATAACAGATAATCGTGAGCAGACCTTTCTTTCTTTCTGATGCACACAAAGATCGAAGTGTAGCGCCAACTACTGGTGAGGAGGACTTACTCAATGCCAGATTTGTTTGCCTTAAGTATCAGCGGCTGGTATCGGCACCCTTCGCAAGTACCCGATACCTTGAAATAAGGCCTGTACTCGCCCATCGCCATTTAAAACCCTGACATTTGCTTGAAACCCTAACTTGAAAGCCCATCTCTGGCTTGAAACCACTTCAAACCCTAACGCTATTTTAAAACCCCAATTTGAAACTGTAACCTTTGCTTGAAACTTGAACCCTGTCTTGAGACCTTAATTGAAACTCTAATCCTAAATTGAAGACCGCAAACCTAGTTTTAAACCTTAAACCAGGGTTGAAACCCTACTTTGAAATCCGCACCCTGTCTTGAAGGCTTAATTTAAAAGCATAAACCTGGTTTTAAACCCACTAGTGCTGTCTTGAATCCCAAATTTGAAATCTAACCCTTGCGTAAAATCCTAATTCTGCCCTGAAACCCAAATTCCAAACCCTGTCTTGAAACCCTTTCCAGTCATAAAACCCTACTCTGAAAACCTAACCCAAGCTTGAAATCCTAACTTGAAACTCAAACTCTTGCTTGACCCACAAACTTGAAACCCAGTTTCAAAACCACACCCAATCTTGAAACCCTACTTTAAAACCCTTAACCAAACTTGAACGCAATCAATTTTCAAACACTATAACCCTGCCCCGAAACCCAAATTTAAAACCAAAACATTTTCTTGAACCCTTAACCCTATCTTGAAACCCTATCTAGTCTTAAAACCTTACTTTGAAACCCTAACCCCAGCTGAAATCCTAACTTGAAGCCTTGCCGGACGCCCAAATTTGAAATCCTAACCGTTGTTTTAAACCCCATAAACATGTCTTAAAACCCTACCTAAGCCAGGCCTGAAACCTTTGTTTGAAATCCTAAGCCTTGTTTCAAACCCTAACAGTCCCTTGTGGGACTTTCCCGTAGTGATCATCCAGCCATCCTTCGCACCGCTGCTCTCCTGCGGTAACGAAAGGATGGAATTACGAGCAAGATGGCCGCCGCCCGGCTCCGGAATGGCCGTTTGGGGCAGTTTAGCGTGAGTCGGTGTTGCATGGGATGACCTTCGGACGCGCCATTGTCAGGCCGGCCCATTTCAGGCTCCGGTGGACGCCTTCAGCTGGAAAGCCGCAAGTTTCCTGGCGGAAAAAGGTGACGCCGTGAGTCCCGTGAGCGCCGTTAGTGTCGCTGCCTTACCTGTAAATGCGTGTTCGTGGTTGACTGCCGTCCGAAGTGCAATGAAGGCACCTGCTGTTCAAGTGGGGACAAAGGAGTCGTCAACACACCCCACTCGATGCACGGCTACATGAAAAGATGGCAAATTTTGTTACAAAATATAGTCCATTTGGTTGAAAAAAATAGTGGATTTTTTTTTTTTTTCCTCAAAGGTTGTTACGAGAAGTGATAAATTCATTTTGTTCAATAAAAAAAAGAACAAATCTCGTGACATGGTGGCTTTTGTCACACTACATTACTGTAAATTTACGTATTTATATAAAATTTTGATTTTTTTTTCACAAAATATAGTGTATTTTGAAATTCTGTTACATTGGAGAGTACATTTTGTTACAAAATATAATGGGTTTTGTTGTATTGTTGGTTTTGTAAATTATAGGGAACATTGTTTCAGGATATGGTGCATTTGGAGCAAAATGTGGTGAATATCGTTACAAAATATCATAATTGCAAAATGGAGTGGATATAGCGTCAAGCCGGTGAATTTTGTTACAAATTTAGTGAATTTTATATGTTCAGTCAAGTTGTGTAATGAACTATAGTCAACTTCACGTCCCTTTTGTTCAAGAGTAAATGTGTCACCAAACAAGCAAAGAGTCACCAAGTGATGTGAAGCGCGAGGTCGCGCAGACTCTGGCCTGCAGTAAGTCCCACCCCCAATTACTCGGCGGCGGTCTCAGGGCCACTTAGCTCTAATTACAGCACTCCGTCGGTGAAGTCGATCACCGGCAGGTTAATTGTTTGATCCCCGCCATATGTGGTCGCCACCATGGTGCGAATCTGCTTTTCTGCGCGACCGCCAGGCCGTCGCCGTAAGGCAAAGCAAACTTTGCGTGACCAACACCAAGGTCGGCGTACTTCACATTCTTTCAGTCAAGTAAGGAAGAACCTCAACTTCCTGTCAGCCCAAAATGAGTTGGACATTACAAAGTTGCAGAATTAAAAAAAAAAAGTCATTTGCGTCCAACACAACATTTTTTCACAAAAATGTATTCCTGTTTTCTCAAAAACACAACATTCCGTCAAAAGATTGACTTTTTTTAATCATGATTTTTTTTTTTAGTCTGTGAAAAATAACAAAAATACATTTTTGGAGGAAAAGTAAAACTTTTTGGGCAGCTTAAAAACCACTTAAAGGATTTATAGAAAATATATTTTTTGGAAAATTAAAAAAAAAATTTTGGGTGAAAAAAGTGCTACATTATGATTGGAAACAAATAGGACTATGACTTATTGTTTTAAACATCTGACATTTTGGTATGAAATATTCACATTTTTAGACTTACCTTTGGTGATAAAATGTTACTTTATTTTTGAGTAATTCTTGTGTTACTGCAAAGGATCACTTTCCCCCCCTATAATTTTATCAAAAATTCCCATTGGAATACGATGCAGCCAACCAAAAATTGACTAGTCGTGTCCTTGTGTGTGTGTGTGTGTGTGTGTGTTGAGTTTGTTGTTTTCCAAGGGTCATTGCTATCATTTAGAAAAATAAATGACACCCACGCCCGCGTCCAAACCTGACGTGGCGGTCCAAATAGCCCGGCCGTGATTGGGGACGCCACATCCAAGACGAAAGGAGTCATATTACACGCATCATTAGGCAGAAATATAAAACGGGAGCAGCGCGGTGGCGCGGCAGACGCCTAATGACGCTTTGATAAGCTCCGTGCTGGAAGTAAACATAATCTGTTGACTTTCAATTCTTTTTGAGACACAATGAAGCGTTCTGTTGGAAAAGAGGGCCTCAGATAGCAGATGCTGGACTGCTGAAAATGTAAATACAGTTGTTGTTTTTTTTTTTTTTCCATTTTCTTCCTACTTATCACTTTTAGTAAACGCACGTTGGCACGTTAGTGGGGAATTATACATGATGACAAGGATGGCATCTTCCCATCCGAGTCATTTGGCCGGAATCTTGTGGGGCAGCTGGACGGAAATGTTATTACGGCCTCACTGGAAAGATTAAAAAAAAAAAAAAAAAGGTCATGATTTTTAGAGAAAAAAAGTTTGTATTTTTCAAGAAATTGTTGTAATATTAAGCATTTAAAGTTGTATGCTGGGGGACAAAAGGTGTGAATTTGGAAAGTCACTGATTTAATTTTTTTCCCTTGTCATTCAGAGTTTCATTTTGTGAGAGTACACTTTTTTGTTTTGTTTAAAACTTTCCCACTTTTGGCAGGAATAAAAAAAATTTTGTACAAAAAATGTCAGAAAAAAAAATCTTTTTTTCCCCTTAAATAAAATGTGACCCCCAAATATGTATTTTTTTCTCTGAAAAGTGTGACTGCACTTCTCCAAATAAATGCACTTTTTTAGCTCAAAACAAACTTGAAAATAACTTAAGTAATCCTTTTTTTTGCTCTAAAAAATGCAAATCTAAATAAAATACATTCCTCCCTAAAAAAATGCATATTTTGTCTTTCAGAATATTGCATTTTTTTCTCAAAAAGAAAACCGTTCTTGCAAGAACGTTTTTTCTCAAAATCTGATTTTCATTTTCTGAAAATGCTTTTTGCTCTCAAGAATGACTTTTGTTCCTGCCCCCCCCCCCCCCCCCCCAAAAAAAATCACAATTTTAGTCTTGAATCTTCCCCGAAATTTTTTTTTTCTTGGAAAAAAAAAAACTTTTTTGCAAATTGTTTTCCCTTGAAAAATATTACATTGATCTCTAAAGAACATTTACTATTTCCTAAAAAATCAAAATATATTCCACCCCCTGAAAAAAGGGGTTAAGTTCCCCACATGAAAATATGTTGATTTATTTTATTTAATAAAAGTTTTTTTTCCCTCAAAGGTAAATTTGTATTGCAACTCAACTTGGATAAGATAAATGCCCGTGTCAAAAAGAAGAAATTTCCAGACAAAAACTAAACAGAGCTGTCGTGTTGTTGGATGCACCAGTGTGAAAGTTTGTTGGAAACACGGTCTTATATTGTCCTCGCGACAACCAAAAAGTTGATCAAACAGTCGTGACGGATGATGTGATTTCCGAGTGCGTCCGATCCAATCGGGACAAGCCATCAACGCTCACTGTCATGGCCGCCTTTGACCGATTTAGCGACCGCGCGATGTCGCTGGGCGAGAACAATTTGAAAGGAAACAAATATGAAAAGGCAACGCGCGTGACATTCCGGGAGAAACTCGCATGATCTAACGCGCTAATGTTTTGATGTGCTGTGAAATGTCAGATTAGCGCGCACGGATTGTGGTTATTGGATGGCGGTGTGCTCGGGAAGATTTAGATTTGTCCGTCTGTGTCAGCCCCCGCGGCAATATGCTATTTGTTTTATCTCAATTTGCTCGCCGCTGCCTCGCAGCTGACACATGAGTGACATTTCATCTGCTACCAGTCGACTCCCCGCGACACGTGTTCCATTTTAGGGAGGAATTTTTGGGATACTTTGAACCGAAACACTCTAAATGCGACAAGATGATTTCAAATTGAAGAACTGTGATATGTGAACATTGCAATATTTGATACATCCAGGCAGTGACTTGACAAAGAAAATAAAGCTCACTTTTGATTGACACTGTCAGACAAATTCTATTATTGTAGTCTCGTCAAACCATGTGTTTATTTTAGTTTAAATACAGTGTCTGTAATCTACGCTTGTGGAGTTGA
The DNA here is from genome assembly GCF_024500385.1 of Phyllopteryx taeniolatus. Lineage (NCBI taxonomy): Eukaryota > Metazoa > Chordata > Actinopteri > Syngnathiformes > Syngnathidae > Phyllopteryx > Phyllopteryx taeniolatus. The sequence continues at coordinate 16,299,108 of NC_084518.1, forward strand.
ATTATCACAGTTTTGTCTTTCAGGGTGAGTCATTAAAATTCAGCGCCATGCTCTGCCCACACCAAAGGATGAAAACACCAATGGTTCACAGTTTTGCATTGGCCATCTATCTAGTATACGAGCTTCCAATTTGGTAGCAATCGGACAAAATATCGAGGAGCAGTCTGTCTTTGAAGGACCCTTGGAAATGGCCAAAATGACCCTAAAATGGCTACTTCACGCCAAACTGGTCGACTTCTTGTGTCTTTTCTGGCATGGCTTCATGAGACTTTTTTTGTGGGTCTGCTCATGATAGACATGCCCACCAAATTTCATGATGCTGAGTGAAACTAGCTTTGGGGGCCTGAATTTTCAAGTAAATGTCTGTTTACTGGCAGTCAGGCCCCAAAATGTCCACTTCAAACCAAAATGGCTGATTTCTTGTCTTTTTGGACAAGACTTCTTGAGACTTTTTTGTTGGTCTACTAGTTATAGACACACCTACCAAATTTCACGCTGCTAAGTGAAACTGGCTTTGGGGGCTGAATTAAAAAAAAAAAATATATATATATATATTTTTTTGGCAAGTCAAGACTCAGACTCCAAAATGGCTGCTTCAACCCAAAATGGCAGACTTCTAGGGTGTTTGGGGACATTACATCTTGGGACCTTTTTGCACAGCCACTGATGGTAGACATGTCTACCAAATTTCATGTTGCTAAGTGAAACTGGGTTTGGGGGCTAAAATTTCCCCAAATTCCATTGAGCGCTGACGAGCGGAAAAAGGCTTGAAAAGGCCCTATCTCGTATGCCCAAAGTTGTCACCTTCCTGGTAGTCCTTCAGCGGGCGTGATCGTTTGGCCGTGGTGGCGGAGGAGGTCGAGGGATCTTTTCAGCTCGTTTTCAGAGCGTGACCGATCACTCGGATTGGATGAAATCCATCATTTTACAGCGGAGCGGCTCACGCGTGACGCGCACCTCGCCGGTGAAAAAAATTGCCCATTCCACTGCCAGCCCTTTATTAGATTAACCTATTTAATGCACTTCATTAACATGTCAATGAAGCATACCGTAAAGCCATCAAACGTGATGAGATGACGAGAATTGGATTCTTTTTTTCTCTTTTCTTTTTTTTTTCCCCCCCACAGAAATGAAGCACGTGTAATTCAGACGCCCAGGAGAGTGTTGTCTTGTGTCAAAATGGCGTCATGAGCACCATATGAACTTTTTAGAGTCCAAATGATCAGGAACACCTGTATTCTTTCTTGACATTTTTTTTTTTTTAAATAGTTAATACAGTGGTGCCTTGCAATATGAGTGACTCGACTTGAGAGTTTTAAGAGATACGCGTCGCCGCCAAGCGCTTAGCGGCGGCAGCGAACCCAACTCGCGTCACAGCAAGCAACAGTTTGCTAGATCAAATTAGGGAGCGATTCTTGGGAGCCTCCCAGTTGTTTATTGACCCTCCCAGTCAGTTTACTGTCAGACTACACAAGACAAAGAGAATTACATCTTGGGTATTTTAAACAACCGCATAGCTAAGCCTGTCAGCCTGCTGGCTTAATGCAAATGCTAAATAGCAATTATGGTGCAGTGCTTTAACCCTTTAAGCAATGGTCTGAACACAAATGGTGCAGCAACACGTGCACAGTCAATATATAATTATTTTTAATTAGAATTAATTATTCATAGTCATATATTGTTTATCCTCTGCATAGAACAACTAATATTAGCGTCGTACTGGTGAGCTGGGAGAGGAGTTAGACATCTCACCGAGCAGTATATCTGTCTGTCGTTGTGTCTCAACTGTGAAATAACTAATTTACTAATCTACATCTCATAATCATATTTCCTCGCGCGAGCCGCTGACTAGTTAGCTGCTGGCTAACTCGATGCCGGCTAACTCCTTTTCACTTATTGTTTCTTTTCAACATGTATTTTATATTTAATACAGAGTAGTGTTTGGACTCCTTAGTTCCTGCACCTGTCCAACTAGTGGTTGTCATATAACGTTTTTATGGAGCTCAACTGTTGTTGCCCAGTGAATTCCGCCTAGCAACAAGTGACCACAGACATGTGACATGAAACACGCAATTTTGTCGCTATACGCATGCTAGAATACAAACAAAATTTCCTTCAAGATTAAATATTACAAAATAAAATTCTAAATTTAGTTTTGATTTAGTTTGATCTATTTTCATTCAAAAAAAGATTACATATAATAGTACCACTGAACATAATAGATACACACACTCAAACATTACATAAATTTGAGATTAAAATAGTTTTGATAAAAACATTAATACGTTAAAAAGTACGTTTTAATTTAAAAAATAAAACAGGTTTTTTCATTTTAATATGTTTTATGACCTCTTGTGAAAATTCACTTTAAACTTGAATTTCATTTTGTCCTAAAAACTAGCTATAGTATCAGATCTATGCTAACAACAACTGGTAAAAAAGAGATGCCCGTGAATAGTTATAAATAAAAACTGCATTGCTGCCAGTCGCGTCAAAAATAGCCGCTTGAATTGAACTTGCAAACCGCTTCTCGCCCGACGACAACTGATCTACAGTGATGAAACCGGATGGCGGCGAATTCATCACGTTCACGTATTAATTACGGCGAGGTGACGAATAACTAACGAGGATGGTCGCCGAGCGAGCTGCGGGTCAGACGTAATCACCGAGATGCACATCAGCACTATTGATCGCCTTCTGGGCTTTTTGGCAGGGACGCGCGACGGTGGCGTTTATAAACCACGGCAACGCCAATCGTCATCAATCCCATCAGTGCGCTTCGAGAATTTGAATTGGTTAAAAAAACAAAAAAAGCCACGTTTTTTTTCACAGAGATATCCCAAAAAATTGCAGCATCAGGGGTGTAACAAATACTGCACAACTAGTACTGTAAATAGTTAATAATTAATATTATTTTTTGGTTTGTTTTAATATTTTAAAGTTAATAATGAATAAAACATAAACAAACAAAACAGTAAGAATAAAATAGTTGTCAGACACTGATGTTCCGTCTTTCAAACAGTGCCCAGCAAAGGCAGGAAATAGCCGCTTTCACACAGAAACACAGCATCCTGCAAGCAGTACACAATGCCATAAATGTCAGACATCGAAGTTCTGAGTTTCACACAGAACCCAGTGGAAATTATATATATATATATATATATATATAGCCACTTTCGCACATAAACACAACATCCTACAGTTGGATAACATTAAATGACGTTAAGAGTCTGGCATGACATGAAATAGTTATCGGACAGCGATGTTTCGCGTTTCACGCAGAACCCAGCGCAGGGGATATCTAGCCACTTTCACCCAGAAACACAGCATCCCACACTCAGATAACGTTAAATGACGTTAGGTTAGCGTTAGGTGTTTATACAGAACACCGACCTGCAAAAAAGGTATTTTAAGTGCTGGCTTCGGTGTGACATATGAAATAATTATCGGTCATCCCGGATTATGATCCAACTTCTTTTTTTCTTTATTAAATGGCCTCAGGCCGATTGTCCACGTCGGAGGTATTAAGGCGCTAAATGGCGACGGCGTGAAATGCCACAGGGACTCATCATCATCCTCAGCCCATCAACACTTTTTACTGCTTTCCATTTGGTCGCTTGAGTGGCGGATGAATATTCTCCTGTCATTTGGAGACACAGTCAAAGAGATAAAAATGATCAAGTTTTTTTCCCCCCTCATTTTAATAACGTATTATTATTTCTACTGTCCGCTTAAAGCCTTTTATAATAGCTGCGGAACATGTGGACACAGCAGATATGAAATATGTGAATTACGTCTTTGTCTGAAACAATCTGACAAATTGATTTGTGATCAGCTTAAACAAGACGATCATATGCCGCATGCGTAGCTAAAACATTAAGCTCACAAATTCTGCCATTAGATTTAAAACTATCATTTGCGTGCGTTTGTGTGTGTGCGTGCATCGGTGTGTGGTTTTGTGTATCTGCATGTTTTTGTCTGTGTATGTTTAGTGTTAGTGTGTCTGTTTTTTTTGTGTTTCTATGTGTCCACGTGTTTGTGTGGGTGTTGTGCATCAGTGTGTGGTTTTGTCTGTAACTTTTTGGCTGTGGTTTTTTTTTGTGTTTCAATGTGTGCATTGTGTGTATAAGTGTAGGTGTGAGTGTGTGTTTTTGTTGTGTGTCTGTTTTTGTCTGTGTGTTTTGTTTGTGAGTTGCGTTTCTGTTTTTCTGCACATCGGTGTGTGGCTTTGTGTGTCTGTATGTTTTTGCTTCTGTGTGTGTGTGCATGTGCATCGGTGAGTGGTTTTGTGTGTCTGTATGTTTTTGTTTGTGTGTCTGTTTTCGTGTTTTATATGCGTGTTTCTGTTTTTGTGTGTGTGTTTTTTTGTGTGTTTCTCTGTGTCTGTTTGGGTTTTAGTGAGTGTGTGTCATTGCGTATGTGTGTTTTTGTGTCCGTGTATGTTTGTGTGTCAGTTTCTTCCTTTTACTGTGTTTGTATGTTTGTGTGTGCGTGTGTGTTATTGTGTTGCTCTTTTTGTTTTCTGCTTTGTGTACTATTGGGTTTGAGTTTTTGTCACTGTATGTGTTTTTGTCTGTTTTTATTTGCACATGGGTATGTGTATTGTTATGAATTGTAAAAGAACAAATATTCCCTTAAAGTTGAAGTAAAATATTCACATACATTCGATGCAATTCAGGAGACAAACTGAAAGCAAAGTGTTCATCTCAATACACCGGTATCAATACCAACATTTGTATGCGTTATCAATTTCCGTATTGATCGATCCATCCACCACTCGCGTTGCCATTTTGAGCGCCCTCCGTCCGCGTGTCACGTTTCACGACCGCACAGCGGTGACGCTTAGCGCTAATGTCACCGTTCTACCCGCGTGAATCACGCGCCCTGGCAGCAGGTGCGAGCGCATAAACACGAGTTACGACTCGCCGTCAGCGAAGAAGCGGCGGATACGATATGCCAAGGAGACCTTTTTAGTACCCACATATGCCTCGGAGACTCGCAGGATATTATGTTTCTGATGTATGGCCGCTAGTGCAAACACTGCTAAGCACATGATGACCGCTAGCTGTTAGCATCCGGATATGGGAAATCTCGTAGCCTGCGGCGACGCTCCGGGGAAAGCCGACACGCTTCGTTCCTCGGCTCCCCTGCAGCGCGCGGTCGTATTTGCTCCATTCAGGTGTGATTGATTCGCTACTCGGGGCGTGCCTACAGCCGTCTCCTCCAGCTTGTTTGCTCTTATGAGTTGATCATGTGCGCTTTTGGTCAATAATAGGGATCGCTGCTTAAGGAGTTTGTGTTGTTTCTGTGTGTCTGTGGCAATATTTTCGATATTACTGCTATAAACACAGGGCAAAGGATAAGAACAGTATTCTAAAGAAACAGATATGTTTTGTTTTTTTAGGGCCGATGATTATTAGTAGCCAAAGAGGCCGATAACCGATATCTGGAGCCGATATTCATTTGCAGTAAACGGGAAAATGTTGGCGTCGAATTTTCAAATTATACAAATGCCAACACTTAACTTTGCTTAAATACCTTTAATCATGTGTTTATTAAACTGTTTTTAAAGTTAAAAAAAAAAAAAAAAAAAAAAGCAATGTTGATATGTGTCAAAATGGTGAATATCGGTGCCAAGAGATAATCGGTCTATCCCTACAGTATTCTAACAGATCGGTTGGTGATCATGCCTCCTGATCACCAACATGCTGTTGGCAGTTACTTGGGCGTACGGGAAGAACATTGCGCGATGAGCCACATGCTGCTTCACCAAGTCATATCACGTGTAGCAGCCCACTCTGGGAAATTTCCATTTCCTGGCGATCATAAAACCTAAAATTGTTCACAGTTACTTGACGCACAGATGGGGGTCTTGCGCAAGGCGAACCCCCCCAGTTTAACTGTCGCGCCGACCGCGTGTAAACGAGGCCGTTAAACACAACACTCCCGCTGTAAAGTCCGTTCACGACCACTATAAACTTCTTCTTTTTTTATTTTTTTTTTATTTTTTATTTTTTTATGGTTAACGCAGAGAAAGATGGACGGAAATGTGCGCAATGAGCGCTATTTTATTTGATCGGTATTTTACACAGCAACTATCACAAGTTCCCTAATTGACTTTCCTCTCATTGCCTTGTCTTGATAAATGTTGTATTAAGTGTCAATGATTAATGACGTATGTCGGTTTGATGGAGGGATCCTTTTTTAGGAGGGGGAGTTGGTGGTAGCACACTCTTGTCCAATTTAGTACTTTTCTGATGAGTTTGAGATCAAAATAAATGTTCTGCCGAGTTGTTTCTTACATATTTTCTCCATGCTAGTCATTTTTATGTTTTTTTTTAATTCCTCTCATATTTGACGTAAATTGTCATATGCCACTAATAATTGTTTTGAGAGGTTTGAAACATTTCATGATTTTCTTAAAACAATTTGGAATCATTTCGTTTTAATGAAAAGCACTAATTTATGATTTAATATGCTGACTGGAAATTAGATGCCCCTGTATTCACCCAAAGTTAAATTGAAGCAAATAAACAGAATGGTGAAAAAATAAATACATAAATAATTTTATGATGTATTTTATTTGCATTAATTACATTTTTATAAAGATATTTTCTACAAATTATTTGTGTATGTCCCACATATATTAAGGCCTGAAAATTAAATGGGACCATACCGTATTGTTTTATAGTTCTATTTGATTTAATATAATATAGGATTTTGATTTATTTTAGTTTATTATATACTGTATAATTTTCCTTTTTAAATAATTATAAATAATAATATGTAATATAAATAATAATAATATAACTATCATATTTGTATACTATTGCTCCTATTTATGAATTATTTTATTTTTATATGTATTATAGTTTTATTTAATTTGTAATTAGTTTATTATAAATATTATACATATATATATATATATTATGTTTTAGTGATTTTACTATACATCCATCCATCCATCCATTTTGTGAGCCGCTTCTCCTCACTAGGGTCGCGGGCGTGCTGGAGCCTATCCCAGCTGTCATCGGGCAGGAGGCGGGGTACACCCTGAACTGGTTGCCAGCCAATCGCAGGGCACATACAAACAAACAACCATTCGCACTCACAGTCACACCTACGGGCAATTTAGAGTCTCCGATTCATGCATGTTTTTGGGATGTGGGAGGAAACCGGAGTGCCCGGAGAAAACCCACGCAGGCACGGGGAGAACATGCAAACTCCACACAGGCGGGACCGGGGATTGAACCCCGCTCCTCAGAACTGTGAGGCTGGCACTCTAACCAGTCGGTCACCGTGCCGCCTTTTACTGTACATATGTACAATAATTATTATCTGTTAATCTAAAAATAATTTACGATATTATGTATTAAATATAAATAATTTTTATAAAGCGTATGCATTTGTAATTTTTTTCTATAATGTATTTACATTTTTTTTTTACTATATTTGATGTTTTATACATTAGTTTTATTTCTTCATGATATGTATTACAGTTTTGTTTATTTTATTACATACGGAATATATTTGTTGTCGTTTTGTATTATGTATGTACTGTACAGGTAGGTATGTACTATATTGTTTGTTTAAAATTTTATTTTCTCATTTTCTTTAAAAATATACTGTATTATCTATCTTTAGTAATTCAAAAAAAATATGATATTACAGTATATGTATACAAACTGCTCTTTGTTTTTCCAATTTTTTCCCTACGTTTTTCTCCAGCCCGGCATGCGCTTGTGTTGCCCCACGTCCCCCCCGTCCCCCCCCCCCCTGCTGCTGACGTCAGCACGGCAGCACGCTTGAAATAGGGCGGCGGAGGTGCGCGGCGCACTCAGATGAAGACGACGAAGAGGAGGAGAGAGAAGCCCGCCACCGAGAAGAGCAAAAGAGAAGAAGCTGCAGATAGAGGAGCTCGGAGGATGGCGAACCACCGCTGACACTTTGGGAATCCAAATCACACACACACACACACACACACACACACACACACACACACACATTAAAACACATGCGGAGCTGCGAAGCAGACAGGAGTGTCACATTTGGACTCTTTTTGCCTGCTTTTTTGCATCTTTTTTGCCTCGGGAGTAAGACAGGTAAGTTTGTGACATATGTATGCGCAAGTGTTTGTTCTGTATGATCCCTGATATGAATGCAGAGATGTGAGCTGTGTTGCATTCATGTACGAATAGTGACAATCTGCACCAGCGTAGCCAGTTGCGCGGCTCAGTTGCACGCCACATGTTATCGTACACACATGGGCACACGCGCACACACACACACTGCAATGGAAAGAGATGGAGATTATAGATCAGCATACTTAACTAATATTATTATTGGATTTAGATTGCAAGATCGGTATTTGGTCCCATCACTGACACTGAAGGGGAAAGTGCTGACAACACCTAAAAATCATTCTCCTGTGGGACTAAATGTCAATATCAGCATGCATCGCATCACAATTTGTTGCAGTGCAGTATCAATATTGCATGTTGGTGAATTGATTCTGTATTGCGATCCCGATTTTGTTACTCCAGGATCTCCAAGGTTTTTAAAAACAGAACCCCCCCCAAAAAAAAAAAATCGTTCTCTGGAGTCTGATTCTTTACGAACATGTACGTATCGCATCGTTATCTCTTGTGGGACAGTGCTGATACTTGATGTTGGTGTATCGATACTGTATAAGGAAATCATTATTTTTATCTCCCACAACGATTGAGCTCTCCTCGGTCCTGAAAACAATAATATCACCAAATGTCTTGGTAAAGTAATCGATAGATATGTGTTCGTGTGGCGATACTGTGTCATGATTTAGATATTTTGTCCTAACAGTATAATGGCACAAAGGTCTTGAAAACACCCTAAGAAATCATTCTCTGGTAGAACTAGATTTCAATATCAGTATGTATGACATTATTTCTTGTAGAATACTATCAATATTTGATGTTGGTGAATCAATACTGCATTGTGATATCAATTTTGTTACTCCAAGATCTCCAGTGTTCTGAAAACAAAATGAAAAACCAGTTGTCTTACGCAGTAGGACAAATAACTATTGCCATGTTTCGCATCGTTATCTATTACATTACAGTATCAATATCTGATGTTGATGAATCGTTACTGTATCGCGATATCAATGTTGTTACTTCCAGAGCGCCACCGTTGTGAAACTAAACAAAATCGCTGTGTCGTCGTATAACAGTGAGACCAAATATAACGATGTAGCCATGCATCACCTCATTACCCATTGCAGCACAGTGTCAACGTTCAATGTTTATATCAGTATGGATACTGTACTGCAACATCAATGGTTTTCCCGCCACAACAAGTGAGGTGCTCTCCAAGGTACTGAAAAGTTGAAACGATGATCTGGGGGTGCAACAGTAATCATATCGCCATGTATCACGTCATTATCTGTCACGGTGTGGTATCAATCACACCTAATATCAATGTCAGCATGCATCGCATCATCATATCTTGTGGTATAGTTTTCATTTTTATGTCGGTGTAACGACACTGTAGTCAATATTTTGTCCGGCCACGGCAATTCTCTGCTGTATCGTGAGTTTAATAGTTTATCCCATCACTCCAACTGATTTTATTATTAAAAAAAGTCTTTAAAATATAGCAATAACGCCATGTATCGCTTCGCTATCTGTCCTAGCACAGTATTGATATTTGATGTACTGTATCGTGATAGCTCGTCTCAAAACTACCATTGAGATCCTGGTGATTAAAACACATCGTCCTCGTGTATATTTTGCGCAGTGTGGCGAAATTTCACCATATAGCGTATTGTCATGAATCCATATTTGATGTTGATATAATGATACTGTATCGGGATATTGCTTCCCACGCCGAATACGGCGGATCTCTGCAAGGTGATGGAAAGAAACATAAAAAACATTCCCTGGTACATAAATATTGTAACCACGATATCGCCGTGTATTGATACCGTCGCTGTCAGACAACAGCATAATGCATGACCATCATCACATTATCTCGACTTTTGTTTCCTATCACAGAAGAACATTTCCAACCAGCACAACGCGATGGCCTAGCACATCATGTCCTGCTTTAAGCTTTTTTTCAGGCTGCAGCCCATAATCATAATCATAATCATAATCATCACATATAGTAACAGTGGAGAGCACGTATTGTATTCTGCTGTGTGACTTTATGAGCACAGCGGGTTGTCGAGTTCAGAAGGCGGCTTGAATTGTACCATGAGTCACATGGATGCGTGTTGGCGCTTTGTGCACCGTACGCGCTATGTTTCTGATTGTCTACATAGCGTACACTCCAGTATTACCTCGGCCAAGGAGCTGGAATTATTGTACTCGACCGTTTGCGACCAAACTTTGTGTCGGTGGCTAGTACGCATTCAATTTTTTGGGGGACGGTTCGTTATTCTAAATTTCTCAGTGTTGTAATACATAAGTTATCATACGACAAAATGTCCTTTATGCATCTCCAGAAGAGGAATTAAGGTGCTACAGCAATTAAATGGAAATAAAAATCTAATGAAAAATACATGAAAGCAAAGGAAAAATTAATGAATGTGCATTTTTAAAAATGAAAATTCAGAATCGCAGCATTTTGTTTTCGTTAAGTGATTTTTCTCCAGACGGCCGATGTTCCCTCCTCGGTAAAATAGCGTTTTGTCGCATTTAATTTTGTAACTGCTTGCAGCGCTTTCTGGTCCTGACGGTGTGTGTGTGTGTGTGTGTGTGTGTGTGTGTGTGTGTGTGTGTTTTTTTGTGTGTGTGTGTGTTTCCAAGCTGCTGGCTTGATCAAAGAGCAACACAGTTTTTGCCACGCAACACAACAAGGAAGTGAATCATTAATGTACGCTCAAGTAAACAGCCACTTACGCGGCTGTTTCGAAATGACTTGCACTTTTTTGGGGGGGGCTGGGGGAGTTGTTTCCTGACTGTGTGACTAGCCTGTCCATGTTCCGCTATGTGGGGCAGTGCCCCAGGTTGCAGAGGATACGACATGAATGAGCTTGACTGACATTTAGACAATTTTACTAAGCTTTTGGGGGCAGTAATTCTTCAGCCCTTTGAATCCTGCCCAGCAACGGTAGACCGTGACCAGTAAAACAAATCCGAACAATTAGAGCTAAATGCTAAGTTTGTTGTCTGTCTAAGTGAACTTGACTGGCACTTGCACAATTTTACCAAGCTTTTGAGGGCACTCTTGCTTCAGTTCTATTAATTCTGCCTAGCAACAGGTGATCATAACTAGGAAAACAAATCCAAGCTTTTCGAAGCTAAAACCTTACATTTGTTTGAACTAAAATGTAAAAATAATGCAGTTTCCTCATTATGTAGCCCCCCTGAATTGGTTCACTCCCCGTTCATGTCGACTCTCCCTGTCCTTTTCTGCTATGTTGGGCAGTGGGGACCTTTATCGGGATACTAACCCTTCAGGCCCTGTGACTTCTGCCTCGCAACAGATGACCATGAACATGAAACGGGGCTTTTTAAAGCAAAATGTTACACTTGATAACAAACCACATTGACCTCTTTTAGTTTTCCCGTTATGTAACCCTCCAAAGTTGTGCGGACTCCTGTTCCTGCCGTATTTCCCTGTTCTGTTTTCCTATATGGGGCAACTGAGCTAAGGAAATAGCGTAATAGTGAGTTTGACTGGCACATGTTTTGTTGTTGTTGTTGAGCTTCTAGGTTCATGATGGATTCTGCCCAGCAACAGGCAACGAGGAAGTTAATCCAAGCAATTGTAGTTTGGTCGTACTCCTGCCGTTTGCCCCTGTCTTTTATCTGCTATTTTCTGCTTAAAAGTTGCTGACTATGAGCAGGAATTTCATCCCTTTGAAACAAAAATAAAAATAATAAAATAAATATATATATATTTTTTTTATTCCAGTTCTGAAGTTTTAAAACCCAATTTCATGTCTGTTCGTACTAAAAAAGTATTGTAGTTCCTCCCCCGGTTGTTGATTTTGATGGAGGGCGACGGCACAGCAGCTCGTGCAGCAACCTGAGATGATGGCAGGCCCGTTTTCTCCTTGTCCAACTCATCTTATATTTACACACCTCGCAGCCAACTCGAAATGCGCTTTTGTATGACGCCAGCCAAGATGTGACCCAGTCCTCATTCAAGCCCACAGAGCCAAAATAATACTCCGTTATAGACTGGAAGCTTGTCATATCAGTGATGATGCATCATGTTTCCCAGTCTAATGTGGAGCAAAAAACAAAGTTATCCCCTCCGGTGGACCAAAGCCTACTTCCTTGCCGCCTTCATGCTTCCTGACTTTCAATTGTCTGGTTTTGCAAAAAAACAAACAAACATAAAAGTGGAATATAATGAGCCGTACTACACGTTAAAAACAATAACACATAGAGAGAAAATTATAGATGATGAGTCACGCTGTTTAACTACACATTCTGATAAGCCTGGCGTGAGATTATATCGAAATTTAAAGGGACACACACACACCAGGACTATGCAGAGCCATTTCCCGATAACGTTTTGCATTAAAAAACTGCATGAAATACACTTTTGTCCACATTTTGCTTCATTTCTCAATGAACAATGCATGGATGTTAATGTCTCAAGACATTCAACATGATTGAAAAAAAATCAGCCCCCGTCACCAGTTTCATCCATCGACATGAAATCGAATGGACGAAAAAGTCTCGGGAACCCATGTCCGGAATTCAACAAGGAGTTGGCCATTTGGATTTGAAGCAGGCATATTCCTTTAGTAGCTCCCCCTAAAAAGCTAGGAAAAAATTAGCCCCTGACGCCAGTTTAATTGGGTGAAAATTATAACACAACGCACAAAAAAAGTCTCAAAAACCCATGCCCGAAATTGGACAGAAGGTTGCCCAATTTGATTCCAAGCAGCAATTTTGAGTGAATTCCAGCCCGTTTGACAAACAAAGATTTGTTAACAGTGCATGAATGGACGGTACGCCTTTTGAACGTATGCTGTTGATTGATTGATTGATTGATTGATTGATTGATTGATTTTCAATGCAGCTTTTCATGCTCCTTGAAGTCAGATTTTCAGCATTAAAAGCAATAACACACACAGTCAATTCCGGATGGTGAGTCACGTTGTGTAGCTATACACACCCTGATGAGCCTGCTGTGAGATATACAATTGTAAAGGGAAACACACACACACACACACACACACACACACACACAGCTTCATGCCCAGACAGGCCAACCATAACACTTGGTTTGAATAATAATAATGATTCTGCGCAGACCACAGGGATACTGGTGACTTTTTTTCCCACCCTCCCGCTGTCCCGCTGTTTTCCCTGTAGCCACTTGAAATTCCGCTCACTATAGTTGAACTTCCACAAATGACCTTTGCTGCCTCGGCCCGCTCCAGCGGCTCGGGGCAAACAGGCGGGTGACCGAGAGCGAGGAAAAACACGGAGGAGACGTGAACCGAAAGGTTGCCTCCCAAATATCGGAGCCGTGTCGTCAAATATCATTTCAAAAAAAACTTTTTGATTGTCAAAAAAATACTACGCATGTGTCAATAGTCTATGTAAAATCGGCTGACTATACATGATATGGAAACAGAATGATTGACTATATATTTAGATCTGAACGTGAACACCAGCAAGCATAGTCAGTAGCATTGTATGCGGCAAGAACAATATACAGCACATGTATCAATAAATGGTATACACACAAGCAGTTGAGTTGCAGATAATTAATATATAAACAGAGTACTATGCTATCCAGATATAACTGAGGACAAAAAACGGCAAGCGTAGTCAGCAGCATTTGTATGTGATGACAATAAATGCATCTGGATGCTCTCATCTGCACATTTTCAAAGGATCACTCTTTGGATTTTTGACACTTTTTGTCAGCCAAGACAAAATATCCACGAGAGGTTCCTGTGGTGTTAAAAGTACCGTTGCTTTCAATCTGGGATGTTTTTGGTCTCTCAGCCACAGCTGGTGCTGACTGGCTTTTTATGAACACATTTCTTTCGGATTCTTTCTGCTCTTCTGTGACTGGTGTCGTGCATTTGGGTCACCGCCAGTGATGATGTTGTGTTTTTATGTCCTAAATGTATGCATATTTTGTCATAGAGGCTTGTTTGCTGTAGTACTAGAGGTGCTCCTACTACTGGAGACAAATTCTTTGTGTGTTTTAATATACATGGCCAATAAAGATAATGGTGCTTCTGATGTAGACTGCTACGTTAGCTTTTTGAGCGAACCGCCGCCACTTGCGTGTGGTCGGTGGTACAGTCCAGGCCCTCCGGGGACCCTCCTCGCTGCCACAGTCTTTATCCCCCCTGGGGGAATCCTGGATTTAGCCCTCGTGATGGTGTTCCCCTGACGAACGGCAACGTGTCCGACTTACACCTTCGAGTAGCTGCCAGAATGTCGACGAAGAGCAGTCAAACGAGAGTCCGCGAGGCGAGGCTTGGAAAAAAGAAAAGAAAAAGAAGAGGCGCAACACATAAAGCTGCTTCTTCTTATCCAGAGAAGAGATGGACAGTGTCTTATTTCTGTCGAGACGCCTGACGCTAGATCCGCCGTAACGGCGAGGACAGCGTGGCTCTCAGGCGATAATGAATTCTCAGGCAGCTGATAAGAGAATGCGGCCTTGCTCGAGCTCGACCTGGGCCGCGTCCTTTTGTGTGTTGCGTGGGCGGCGGAGCATGAGCCAAATGAATGCGTTCGCTTTGTGTCACACTTTTTTTTCATGGATTTCAAAGTCCGATCTAACGTCGGAACATGAAGTCGGCCGTTTTGGTTTGACGCAGCTGTATTCAGTTAGTAGCTGCCCCAGAAAAGTTGGGGGAAAATAAATAAATCAATAAATCAGCCATGACGCCGGTTTCACCGATTTCCACGACATTGGGTGAACATCGTTATCATAACAGCATGCTTCAAAAGGTTTCAAGGACCAATGCCCAGAATGAAACAGGATGTCCGCCATTTTGGTTTGAAGTGGCCACATTTACTAAGTAGCTATCCTTGAAATGTAAAAAAAAAAAATCCAAAAATCAGCCCCCGACACCAGTTTCACCGATCAACATAAAATTGGACACGTCGATCGTAACTGGATGCACAAAAAAGACTTGAGGACCCATGCCCGGAATTAAAAAGGAAGTCAGGCCCTTGAGAAACTCCCGACTCGGGAATTCGCCCCCAAATGAGCCCCAATCGGAAGCACTTATCCTAGAAAGATGCTTAACCGGGGATTTTGTTATGTACCTTTTTGTTCTATTTTGTTTTTATTTTGTACATAAAGAACCCTGCAGACAATAGAAAATAATCATATTTAACACTGAAATTTGTCTCATTTTCCCTCTTTGGGTTAACCACAGAAACAAGTACCAAAAAAACTACATTAGCTTTTCTGAACCAAACTCCTTAATGGGGTAAACACATTTTAGACAGATATTGACCAGATAGAAGGCAAAAAAAAAAAAAAGAAAAAAAAAATCATGATCTCTAAAATGTCTTCACTGTCAGCGTTTCAAACTGACACACCGTCAACTTTCCACCCGTCCTCTTGGGGCCGGCGTGCCACGCCGGCGCTTCCATTACGTCGAGTGACAGTTCATAACCTTATCTTTCTGCCCGGGAAAAAAGCGCCAGCGCTCATGTGAGGTGTGGGGAAGATAAGCAGGAGTATAGAACATGCGATCCCAAGGCTGACGCTTACCTGTCACTACTTTTGCTTTTTTTTTTTTTTTTTTTTTTCCCCCTCCACCCCCGCCAAAAGCTCAAGATGAATCCAGGGGGCTGATATGAGATGAGTGCATGGCTGTCACATCCAAGTCGAAGTGTTAAACTCCATCCTCCCCCGTGTCTCTATTTTCTGTCACGAAGGCTAACAGACGTAGCTTCGGATGCACACGGATAGTCAAGAGGTTACAGTAGTTTTTGTTACGACAGTATTAATTCAGCATTTTTAATGTAATATGCTAAGCGAAACAAAAAGTAGATGTGATTCATTATCTTACCACTGAAATCATATACACAAGTAGCCAGCTAGCGACGTTCATCAACAGAATGAAGATTGTGTTCGCTGGTTACATTATGTTTGCGCAGTTACTTGTTGCCTGACAGTACATCTACTGTGTATAAAAGGTGTTTCATGGCGAATTGTCAAATTCTTGCCGCTGTGCTGCGCCCACGCACAAACAATTGAACGTCACATAACCTATTTTACGTTACTTATATTTGGTAGCAATCTGACAAAATCTCATGGATGAGTTTGCATTTGAAAGACACCTAAAAATATTCCGTCGTGACTGAACAGGACCACACCTGCAGTAAGCAATAAGCTGTTCGCGTGTGTGTGTGTGTGTGTGTGTGTGTGTCCTTCCGTGGGCTCCCTGAGAAGCCTTTGCAGGGTAGCGAATGAATATTTTACATTGACCTAAAAAAAAAAAGTCAGCAAGAAGGCTGAAAGAAGCTGATGCATCTTAAAGGCGTGTCCGATAAAGTCCTCTTTTTTTTTTTTTTTTTAAACCCAACTCCCTGTTGGAGGTAAACAAGCCAAAAAAAAAGAAGAAAATCAATATTTTTAAAGTTTTGATGGCCATGCACTGGTTTAATAAGACTTTTTCATGGACTCACTGCCTTCGAATGAATTTAAAAAAAGTGTATATATGTGTGTGTGTGTGTGTGTCTCACACATTAGCAGACAGTGACTGGCAGATCTCATTTTGCCACTTAATTTTCAAGAGCGAGCGCCCGTCAGCCCCGCGGCGATTACGGCTGCCGAACGACGTCGGCGGTTCCTCGAAAGAGTCCGACCCGCACTTCCTGTTCCACTCTTGGTAGTGTTTGATTGGTACTTATTTCACAAATTCTTTGATTAGCTCAATTTCGTGTGCTTTGTGCAGGGCCAACAGGAAAGGCAGGCCAAATTGACACCGATTGATCAAAATGAGACTTAAATGGCTGCTTACCAATGAAATTGGCTTGACTTCCTGAGCGTTTTTGAGCATGGATTCTTGAGACTTTTTTTCTTGGTCTACTGATAATACACCTGACTTTCGAAATTTCATGTCGCTAAATGAAACGGGCTTCAGGGGCTGAATTTCCCCCCCCCAAAATTTTGTCTTTTAAGGAACCCTCTAAATGGCCAAAATTAGCCTAAAATCAAATCTAGGACAAAGATTGTCTTTGAAAGATCCCTTGAAATAACCAAGATGACCCTAAACTGGCCAGTTTGTATCAAAAAGTGCAAACTTGACATTTGTTTTCAGGCATGGCTTTTTCAAACTTTTTTTGTGAGTCTACTGGTGATACACATGTCTACCAAATTTCATGTTGCTGAGTTAAATCAGTTTTATGGCGAATCTTCTAATCTTGCCACCCGGCTTGGCAACACATAAGTAGAAAACTTTTTTCATTTTTTTATTTCGCATGGCCTGTCGGTCTATTATGCTGTATGTGGTTCAAATTTAATAACAATTGGACAAAATCTCGAATACGTTTGTCTGTAAACGATCAAATGACAAAAATAAGCCTGCAAGGGCCTCCTCAAATCATAATGGAAGACTTTTCAGGCATAGTTTCTTGAGATTGTTTTTGTGAATCTCGACATGATAGAAATGTCTAACAGATTTCGTGTTGCAAAAATTAGCCAAAATCTGAATGGCGTGCTTACAAGACACATTTAACTATCATCCGTAGATGCGCTATGAAATGCCCTAAATCGCATGACACCCAAAAGCTCTAAGCATGTGTGGATTTTAGCGTACTAGCATGTTGGCACGCTGCAAGGTTATCTGCATTATGAATCAAACATTAACCGCAGGCATTGGGGTGGTAATGGATTTACGGATTGACTCAGACGATCAGTGATAACGAAGGATTCTGCGTTGATTAATCATGTCTTGAGATGAAACAAGTGCGCTACTTGGCTGCCACCAGCAGAGGTGCTGTTGAGTCGTTAAGATACATCCATTCTACGACCCCCCACCCCCCCAAAAAATCCTCCCTTTTCTGGTCAGTACACCACCTTCAAGGAAACAGTTTAGGACAGCGGACAATGAAGTGGTTGTTATTTTTACCCGCAAACGAGTCAAAAGTTAGAATACTTTGTTTAAAGTGTTTGCTGGTTCAATGGCACCATTTTTGTTGGCACATAAATCCTGAAAGTACATGCAGCTATCAATCGAATATTCAAAACGTTCTCGCGTTGGTCTTCACAGGGAAGCCGCCGATGGGCAGCCTCGCTGTTTGGGTTGCGGTTCTGGCCGCCCTGTCGACCTGCAGCCAGGCCGCAGGGCACAAGAGAGGCGACGTGGACACAGCTAGCATCCCGCAGACATCCTTGGAAGCGCCATCCATGGTAAATAACAACACATCAACATTATTTGTTTAACCCTCAGGCCTCGTTGGATTTTCAAACCCTTTCAGCTTGTTATTGCTCATTTTTGGCCACCAATAATAATTTGAAAAAAAACATTCTTTCTTGCTTCTTTTACCGTTTAAAGTTCTGATCTAAAATCAGATCTTGTCATTAGCATAACATACCCATTAATTGTTAAGTTTTAAAGGCCTTTTAAAGTGAATATAAATGTCTTCTAAATCTGACACACCACAGAGTGTTGCTAACAATCCTGCAACAACTGTCAATCAAATTCCACTACTCGTCCTGGAAATATGGATGTTACTTTGTCTAGCATCATTCTTATGCGTACACATAACTATACATTTGAGATGTGAAAATATATCCGCTTAAAGACTCCGGAGGCTGGTATATTTCCAACCGGGCCGTCGTGGGGCTTTTTCACGCCGTGAAAACAAGGCGCTCTAAAGCCAGCTGACTATGCGAAAGCTGTCTTTTCGGGCTGCAGGCATAGCTAGCTAGCTAACTGCACATCACAATTGTGCCAGATAAGCGCTGATGCGAACGAAGGTGCTCAGTTATGATATAGTGGGGGGGGGGGGGACTCATGTGCGTCACTGAGCCCCGTTTGAGCCACGCCCCAACAGATCTGGAAAAGTCATCGCTGGGTTCACTTTACACGGTCTTTAAAGAGATGAAGTTGGAAATTATGAAACCACACCAACGCTGTTATATAAATGTAAAAAAATATATATTGATAAAGTATAAGTGTGTTTGGAAGGAGGATCCTGGGCCGTAGTCCCGGAATAGAGCTTTTTCCTCACCACTATGATAATCTTGAACACTCAATTTACAACAGGTCGTATATTAAACCTGTTAGAACTCTCAAGCTAATATCATAAAACTGAATGTGAGGAATGAGAATGGACTTGGTTGTCTGGTAAGGAAACGATAGATTATTTTTTTTACATTTCTGACAAGGGCGATGTTTGTCATATGCGCTCGCAGCAAAGCAAAGCAAAGCGCCGTTTTATGAGCGTGAAATGCGCCGGACACGCTTTGATCAAAGAGCTCTGACCTCTGTAGCACCTTGATTTTACTTAATAATTTCTGTTTTTACACCGCGTTTATCTGCCGGAAGGTTTTACGGGAATTGAAAGAGTCAGCATTGAGGCACTTGATGAGACTGGATGGTCTTTTCTAGTTTTAATGGCAGGTGGTCTAATAAATGTGTTAATCAGTATTGCTGCAGAGGTATTTTTGCAGGTTTTCTGTCCATATGTTGGCAGACTGCTTTCTGGTTCAGAAAAAAATTCAAGATAACTGACTGTTCCATTTTTGTTTCTGGGGCTGCTGAAAACGGTTTAATCTGCCCCCCCCCCCCCCCCCAAAAAAAAAACAATTAAAAATCCTGTCCATCCATGTTTTTCATTGGTCTGTTTCTTAGGAGACCATTTTTAGGTTCTTGGAGAATGACCGCAAGGCGACAGACCATTCCATTTTTGTTTCCAGGGGTGTGGTAAACGGTTCCAGCCATGACTCAAATGGCCCAAAACTTCCTCGTAACTTGTGAAAAATTGTAGACCACCAGGTTTTTAGTCGGTCTGTTTGTTTCTGATTCACAGAGAATGACGCAAGACTACTGACCATTCCATTTTGGTTTTTGAGGGGTGGAAAACATCCATCCATCCATTTTCTGAGCCGCTTCTCCTCACTAGGGTCGCGGGGGTGCTGGAGCCTATCCCAGCTGTCATCGGGCAGGAGGCGGGGTACACCCTGAACTGGTTGCCAGCCAATCGCAGGGCACATAGAAACAAACAACCATTCGCACTCACAGTCATGCCTACGGGCAATTTAGCGTCTCCAATGAATGCATGTTTTTGGGATGTGGGAGGAAACCGGAGTGCCCGGAGAAAACCCACACAGGCACGGGGAGAACATGCAAACTCCACACAGGCGGGGACAGGGATTGAACCCCGCACCTCAGAACTGTGAGGCTGACGCTCTAACCAGTCGGCCACCGTGCCGCCGGGTGGAAAACAGCTCAATATTTTACTCAAATAACCAAAACAAAAAACAACAACAACAAAATCTTATAACTAGTTGAAAAACTTGTCTCATCTTTCTGTGACTCAAATGGGCAAAAAAATGACCAAACTTAAAAATAGTAAATTTGTAAAAAAAAAAAAAAAAAAAAAAAAAATGTAAACAACCATGTTTTTCGTTTGTCTGTTTGCTGGCAGACGGCTTCTTGGATTACAGAGAATGACTGTATGATGATGGACATTTCGGTTTTTGTCTATAGAAATCAGAAAATCGTTCTGTCCAAGACTCAGGCGGACAAAAAAAAATACAAATATCCTGCATATTCCGTATAAATTGTAGCCCACCATGTTTTCGGGCCTTTTGTTAGCAGTCTACTTTTTAAAGAGTTCCAAATCTGCAAACGTTTGGAGTTTATGCGTGACCCAACTAAAACTAAACACAAAGTAAACTTATAAACGATACATTTTTGTGTTTATGGTAATCAAATATTTTGATCCGACTTTTCCGTAAGATGCGATTTGTATCCGTTACAATTATTCAATAGAAAAGCCAGGCCAGTACCCTCGTTTGGGCTCCTCCTCACGCCTCGCACGTTTATTCCCGAACTAACCGTCGCGCGTCGCTTGATGAGCTCTCACCTGGAGAGAAATTGAGGCCAACCGAGCGTTGCCCTCCGGATGATTGCTGTGTTAAAATGGCGTGGCGTTGTCGGCTGGGGAAAAAAAGCGGGGAGGGCAGGGTCCGTTCAAGCGGCAGGTGCCGATGCGGCGGTTCTCCTTTTCAGAAGATCCCACCTCCCCGCTGCTCATTTTGCATCCCGCGTTTAAATTTTCCCACAGTGCACTTGAGGTGCACTTGGAGGTGCTTGTGACTGTGACCTGCTATCTATTTAAACACTCAGCTGACTTTGAATTGGACCACGAGAAGCTAACGTAGCAGTGTCAACGTACTAAACTAGCCACGGACGACGTCAATCCAAGTTTTTTGTTTCCCAAAAGCCTCTCGTTTTACCACCTGAGAGTCCTACTAAGCAAACTGCAGAACTGGAAGTAGGAACTGCGGCCCATTTAATGATCTCCACGACGAATTCTGGGATGTTTTTGTGGGAGGGGAAGTCTGTTTTCATATGCGAGGCCATCTTGGAAATGGGAGTTGGCTTCGTCTTGCGCTGATGAATTAGGAAAAGTGCTGAGTGCAAAAATGGATTGCCCCCTAAAGGTCAAAATTGGAAGTAAACCTTTTCCATCAGTAATTTCTTTTTTCATTTTTGAGCTTTAAAAGAAAGAAATGTTAGCCCATTCTAATTCTCAGTGGCTCAAATGTTGCATCGATTATTAAACAGATGTATTCTGTCGCGCTGCGCATTGATCTGTTGATGCTCGGCGAGATATTTATACTCAACGCCGCTCCTCCTTTGGCTCCTTTTCACTCAGCTCATTAAGAAGCCCGTCGGAGCCCAGACGAATTAGATAAGCGACGTTCGGACGACGTTTGGAGTAAACGCCACCGGGGGAACCGCCACGGGATGGAGATAGATTAGCTCGGTGAAAATAGTCCATGATTGATTTATTCTCTTTTGGCAAACCTGTCAGACGGCGTACGTGAGGCTGTTTATTTCCCGGCACTTTGGAGGCGTTTTGGGAAGTCCACTGTTTGATACGTGGGCAAACAGGGGTGGCCCATATGTCAACAGTCCAATTAACAGTAAGCAAAGTGACGCGATGCGGTCTTTGTCTTCCAGCTTGTCCACCTCCTGGCACCGTGTCACCATTTTGGGGGGCAGGGGGGGGGGGGGCACAAGTTGTTAGCCTCTTGCCTCTGTAATAACAAACCCTGTTGTGTGTGTGTGTGTGTGTGCGTGCATGCGTGCGTGCGTGCGTGTGCTCTGTTTGCAGGACAGGGTCGAGGCGGCCAGGAGCATCGATCAAAGTGAGTACACGCGTTGTGTTTAAATCAAACAGCAGTTTTGCACCTGGCGACACCTCAGCGCTCTATTATTTTGCTTCATCTCACTTGTGCCGCGACGTTCACTTCGCCTTTTTATATTGCTGGGCGTGAATACAAAACGACCTTCATAAAATGGAGCAGATGTTTGATGAGCTGGAAAAACTCACATTTCTCACCTGAAAGGTGTTCCAAGGTGAAGTACACAACAGTTCCTCGGATCTAGTCGATTGTTGTCTAAGTTTAGGATTCAGGGCAAATGATGTTTGGTTCTGGTTCTGTCCACAGTGATGACCGGAAGTCGTTCAAGCTGTTTCTCACAAGAATTTTTAAACAACTGTTAATTGCATACTTTTTGTACAATTTCACACGAAAATTGCTCACCATATTTATAGACAAGTCATTCAAAATTGTCATTCTATAGTTTTTGTGTGATTTCCCACTGTGTCTCATCTAAATTGGTCACTGAAGCTGGGATTTAGTCTGATTTCTTACGAAAAACGAAACGTACTTTTTTGTATGATTGCTCACAAAATGTCTCGACAAAAGTGGTCGATAGTGAACTACCTCAAAGTCATTCTAACCTGTACTTATGGAGTTAATTGTGCCTTATTTGGGTCACTTTATTAATATTCTGAGCACAAATTCTCATGGGAAATCAGATCTCCTCTGTTGTGCATTCCTTTTTTGCAATGTCTGCTTCTTTTTTTTCCTTCCGTCAAACTCATCTGTCGACTTTTATTTGTCGAGTTTCACCAGTTTCCCGTTTCTTTTACTGCATTGACAGTGAACAGCACAATTGTGTGCATGTGCTTATGAAAGCCATCATTTTAGCCTTTGTCAGGTGACTTTTATTGATTTATTTTTTTGTTTCCCGGGCGCTAATTGCTCTCGTTTTTCCTCGCAACAAACACCTGCCTGGTAAGATTTGCCGCGAGTCGCGTGAATCCCGACAGGAAACAGGTGTCTCTTTGACAGACGTCAACAGGCAACAGCGTGCGAATTTATAACAAGCACACACACACACACGCACACAAGCACAAAAGACGACAATAAATAATGCCCTGGAGGTGAAACTCGGAGACGACAGTTTTGTGTCACTTCGCTTGCATTACTTTTATTTCCCAGTGATTCACTTTTGGCATGTTCATCAACATCTCCAAATATTTAATACCAGTAATACGGAAAGCAAGCTGTTTATATTGTAGCTTGTACACCGAAGCACGACTACGTCAAAGTCAAAAAGCTAAGCAGAGCTGCAGTGTTGTTGGTTGCACGGACGAGCCCCAGAAACACACTGTGACACCCGAATGAATTTTCTGTATACTTTCTCCAGCTGCCTTGTTTCTCTAATTAAGGCCAACGCAAAGGTGTATTCATGTTGACACAAATTAGCTATTGCTTACGCCACTTCCCTCTACTGCGGGGTGTGCCAAGACAATGTTTTTTTCCCCCCTTACTCAATGTTATATGTTAAGGATACCCAATATGTTTAAACAGAAAAACATTTTTCAGAAGGCCAAGTCGCCCTTAATTTTTACATGAAAAATCATTTCTTCATAGTAGAGTTGGGATTTTGGTTAGTTGTAAACTATAACCAGTGAACTAGATGATGAACTAGATGACAGCCCCCCCTAAAAACCATTTGTAACTGACTTTAGCTGCCACAAGAGGGAGGCAAAGCACCACTTTTCTTTTAGACAGGGCTGCGACCTGACTAAATGATGCTCCGCCGCTCACTTAAACATAGTTCCTGTTTAGCTCTATCTAGCAAGATGGGGCCGAGCAATACTTTTCACATTAGACAGGCATTTGGCTTAAACACACAAACAGTGAATAGGTGACTTTTTCAGTGAATAAAGGAGGGAAGGGTCCCCATAAAAATCTGTGAATCGATTCATTCACAAATACTGATATCACAGATATGGAAACACTGTTTTTTTTTTAAAATCCAAATGTTTAATGTTACTGTGGATTGTTATCATTATTGTTGTTATTTAAGATTTTAAATCATATAGTCATGATTTTCCCCAAAAATATTTATTTAAAAATATTTTTGAATTTTTGTTTTCTGACATTTGCATGATTTTTACAATGTCATGGGCTCATTTCCAACATGTATTTAACGGGAACACACCGAGCCAACATTAAAATATGAAAGTGTATCCCGCCAAGTCAGCATTATTATCTTTTTGTATAAACAGATTTTTTTTTTTGGGGTGGGGGGCCGCAGCTCTCGTAGTGGCTTTCATTATCTTG
This sequence comes from Phyllopteryx taeniolatus, assembly GCF_024500385.1. Lineage (NCBI taxonomy): Eukaryota > Metazoa > Chordata > Actinopteri > Syngnathiformes > Syngnathidae > Phyllopteryx > Phyllopteryx taeniolatus. The sequence continues at coordinate 16,323,696 of NC_084518.1, forward strand.
TGCAGGTGTCGCTAATGTTAATAGCTCGCTAATAACGTGTGTGGCATCATCATAATGAAACCAAACGGCTGACTTCATTTTTTTTCCAAGCCTGTCCTGTCATATGAGGCCAAAACAGACATTTCGGAATTTGCCGATTTCCCTTGTGGGACTAATTACCTCGGCGGCTGTTTGAATGCCGAGCCACATCCTCCTGTCGCCGCCGCCGCTGCTGCTGCTACACTTTGTGCATGTTGAGTTTCCCGGTTTCGCAGCTCTTTGTATTCCCTTTCTACCTCTAACTTGTTTGCGTCACGTGGCAGGGATGGCATAAATCACGCTGGCCCACTTTTGCAGGAAGACGCTCTTTTTCACCATGCAGATATTGTGACATTTCAACGCATTCTCTTGAAATGTCACCCGCTGTGCAGCACTTGCGTGGGGGGGGGGGGGGAAGCTACGTATGAATCATTTATATCGCAAATGCTGATTCATCCGAGCAAGGTGGCGTGGTTTGAGCTCAGAGGACTCTATTTTCGTAGACGTCGCACAAAAGCTGGCGTATCTCGACTTTCGTGAGCGCGTTTACCAATTTGGCAGACCGGTCGGTCTTCAACGAGCTGGGGGTTCCACCCATCAAGTTTGAAACTAAACGACCACTTCAAATCTTTAGTTCCCTGTCTAATTCTGACAATTTGTGTGAGCGAGCGCTTTTGCACATCCACAAAAAGTGAGAAAATCTTTTCAGGATAAAGGCAAAATGTAGCGAGAAAAGTCACAATTTCACAACAAAGGTGTGATTTTACAAGGAAAAAGTTGTCATTTACGAAAAAAGTTGTCTTTTTTGTGTCAAGCGAATATTTTGTGACAACATGGTTAGTTATACATTCACGAGAAAAGTTTTAAGGCAGTTGAGAATAAAGTTATTTTGAAAAGAAAATACCGAATTGATTTTGATTTTACGGGAAAAAAAGTTGTGTTATTAACTCATTTAATGCCGGCCGTTTTTCAGAAATTGGGAGAGCCATTTTTGACTATTTTGACAGATTTTTGAAGGCCTACAGAAAATTGGGTTCTATACTGTAGCTGTCGAATAGTGGAACCCACCAAAAGAAAGATTTAACCCTCCTCTTTCATCTATATTTCTTTATATCGAGCAACTTTTTTTAACGGGACGTTAATTTAGATCACTTACGACTGGTTTGGTGTATTCAAGTCCATCTGCTTGTCATATTTGTAAAGAAAGAGCACCGAGTAAAGCTGAGTCCGTGTGCTACATTAGCTCCGGTGCGAGCCGCTAGTTCATTTTGTCAATTTTTCTCTTGTCGACACAAGGCACAACAAGGTGGAGCAGGCTTTGAACAAAGCCTCATTTCATTTTTACGACTTTGATAAGGTCTCGGGATGTCAGGGTGATCTTTATGGTCGCTCCGCTTAATGAAATCACTCCTCCTCTTCCTCTTCTTCTTCCTCCTCTTTGGCGAGATTTACGACGGAGCCTCGCAAAACTTGTCTGAGCTCCAGTGGTGAAAATGAATTCTTCGAACGCAGCAGGGAGGGCGGAAAGGAGGGTATCTTAGTGGTAAGCGGACATAAACATTAGAAATAACATTATTATTTACTCCCTTTTGCGCATTTCCCCAATGTATTTAAAGCCATGTGATTTTTCCCAAACGTACCACATTGCTGACTTTGAAAAACTTTCGGTGCATACATGAACATTAGAAATCACGCTCATTGCTAGCAATTTACTCCTCTTGCTCATCTTTTTGTGGCGCATGTTTCTCACTGTATGTCTATTTAAAGGCCCAAGGTTTTTCCCAAACGTAGCATATTGCTGACTTTGAATGGACATGAACATTAGAAATCAGGCTCAGTGTTCGCTGTTTACTGCTGTTGCTCATCTTTTGGGAATACATTTAATGTTACTCATGCATAGCACAGTGCTGACGTTGAATGTGCATACATGAACATTAGAAATCATTCATTTGTAAGCAATTTATTCCACGTGTACTTATTTTTGTAGCACATTTTTATGTGTATTTTAAGGTACACGATGCGACCCAAACATTTCAACGGCAGACGTAAGTTCCTGTGCATACATGAGCATTAGAAATCACACAATTTTTCGACAGCTTACTCCCCCTAAAGAGTATTTCAAGTAGTATTAGTAGTAATATAGGATTTTAAGACCCAGAATGTTGCCCACACAAACCAGCATCGTTGACTTTGAAAGGCAGGTTAGAATACATACTCGAACATTAGAAATAACACACTTTAGAGGAGAAGAAATTTACTTTTCGCGATAAACATTAGAAGTAATGCTGTTTAAAAAATGTATTGAAAATGATTATTTTTTTAAATATCTTTGTATAGAACATTTTTACGTGTATTTAAAGGCCTCTGATCTTACCCAAACATTTGAATGGCAGATTTAAGTTATGCTTACGTGAACATTAGAAATAATGCTATTTTTTATTTATTTATTTTTTTTTTTAGCAATCTGCTCCTTCTGCTCATCTTTTTAAAACACCTGTTTCTTCATTTACACGTATTTAAAGGCTCCCGTTGTACCCAAACGTAGCACATTTGCGACAACGATGCCGCCGTCTTCGCACTAACGTCGCCAGCTGTCACGCCTGAGACAAGCGATCTCTATTAGGCGGCTGGCCCGCATCCAGCCTCGCCACCTGTTTGCCGCGCGCCGCTGCAAACCTGACAGCTCATTAATTGGTGAATTAATTGTTTTGTGGTGACAACACTTAAGAGGTGATCTCACATAACTTCCAAGCAGGATGTTGTCAGTGTGTTCAAAGCCATGGTGACATGAAAGCCATGTTGTTTTTTTATTAAACAAAAAAATAATAATCATTGGTTGAATTTGCTTGCTTGCTTGCTTACTATGAATCACGTACTGTGTGCGCTGTTTTCTGTTATTGAGAATTAAGTGTTTATTTTAAGAGCGTAAAGTGAAAATAAGAGAACATAGTTGTATGTTTACCGGGAAAAGGTGGTCATATTTTGAGAATAAGGTTGAAATATTAAGAGAATTAAGTGGTCATTTTAATGGGATAAAGTCTGGATTATATGAGAAAAAATTTGGAATTTTACTTTGATTTTAATTTTATGAGGAAAGAAGTGTTGTTGTTTTTTTGATAAAGTGTGTCATCTGTGTATACAAAAGATAATAATGCTGACTAAATTTAATATAATATAATGTTATAATAATTTAGAGAATAATAATAGAATAGAATAATAATTTTACAACAACAACATTTTTATTTTACAACAATAAGGTTTTTGAAAAGGTTGCAATTTTTTCGACAACATTTCTTTGATAGTGAAGTTCTAATATGAAGAGAAAATATTAGATTTAAAGCTATTGATGAAGTGATATTGACAGGGAAACAAGTCTTAACTTTTTTGGAGGATGATGTTGTGATTTTATTTTTTTCAAGCTATTTTAGGAGCATAGCATTAAAAAAAAGTATTAACAGCATTTAAAGTTGTTGTTTTCTGACATTAATGGCATGATTTTTACAGGGGAAAAAAGTCATTGTATGAGAAAAAAGTCATCATTTTTACGAGAGTGAGGTTTTAATATTAAGAGGAAATGAAGTTTTGGTTTTAAAACATCTTTAAAAGGATGAAGTTGGGATTTTGTCTTTTTTTTAAGCATAACATAAAATGAAGAGGACACAGTTGTACTTTTGAAAGAACAACGTTGTATTGTTACGAAAAGTTAAAGTTGTTATTTTTTGACAATAATGGCAGACTTTTTACAAGAATTTTTTTTATTTTTAAGGTATTTTACAAGCATAACATAAAATGAAGAGGACACTAGAAATGTTGAGAGAATTATGTTGTTGTATTAAGACAAGTTAAAGTTGATACTTTCCAACAATAATGGCACAATTTTTACAAGAAATGTTTTTTTTTACTTTTACGACAATAAATTGACATGATAAAATTGTGTTACAGGCAAAACAAGCGTAATTTTGGAGAACATTAATTCTGATTTTACAAGAATACAGAGGTAATTTTACAACAATAATAACACAACCATTACAGGAACAAACGTAATTTCACGATAATAAAGTCGGGACGATCATGAAATTTACGACAATAGAATGAACAGACATGAAAAAGGTTTAATTTGAAGCGAACGACGACTGTGATTTTACCAGTATGATAAATAAAGCCATCCGTCATCCAGTCCAGAAGCCTTTTGGAGCCTTGAGGGCCACCGTTGTTCTACTGGTCTACGGAAACAGTATGGTGGTGGTTTGAATTCCGAAACGATGTGAACTTTTTTTTGCGTTTGGTATTTACGTTCGTACGTGTCATTTTATGGCTTCCAGCTTGCGCCGTTAAAGCGCACAGCGAAACGCGATCGCTTTAACCACGTGCGTAAAAACCTGCCATGTCGGAGTTAAAGACATTAAGGCCATCTGCTTTGTTGCCCTGCACAAACACACGCATACACTTCATCGCACAATCAACACAAACAAACAAACAGCAGCAGAAGGCGGGCTGATTACCTTGTTATGGAAGTGGCGCTTTTTTCCCCGGAGATAACGAGATCAATTAACCTGTTAGCAGCAGTCTAATAATTGCAGGTGCACGGCGCTGGTTGTGTAGCACCCTGATAAACTGTGTGTGTGTGTGTGTTGGGATTTCTAATCATTTGTCATCTGGTCGAAATGTCTCAATACAAATGTAAAAAAAAACCGCGAGAATAAAGTGGGGGAAAAAATAATTGAATTTCCCCCACAGATTATTCTTTTTTTTTTTTGTCAAAAATGTTTTATTTATTTTTTGGTATTACTATGAATTTGTTGTCAAAGGAAATATTACAACTTTATTTTTGTAAAATTAAACCAGTTTCCTTTCAAATGTATGATTGTATACCTTTAATTTCACATGATTCTTGTAAAGCTTTTGTAAATTAAAAAATAAATTCCAGTAAAATCCCAAATTCATTTTCTTAAAATTATTTCTTTTGGTAAAGCTCTATTTGCCTTATTTTATTCCGGCAATATTCCAACTTTATTCATGTAAAATTACACCTTGTTTTCCTTTCAAATGTATCACTATAGTCTTTTAATTTTACATGAAATGTAAGACATAAAGCCATTATTTACCCCCGCCCCCAAAAAAACCCCAAAAACAAACAAAAAAAATATTCTTGAGAAATCACAACTTTATTTTATTAAAATTTTGTTTTTTTTCCTGCAATACCACTTCTTAATCCTTTTATAATTCTGGATGTTTTTTTTGGTGGTTTTTCTCTTGATTTTGTGTTATTCTCACAAAATTACAATTGTATCCTCATAGAATTATGACGTTTTACCTTATACCTTTTTTGTTTTTGTTTTTGTTTTTATTGGAAACATACAATGATACTATCTTCATTTTAGAGCTTTGTTTCCTGTAAAATAAATCACTGATTCATCCTCTCATAATTACGACCGTTTTTCTCAGAAAACAATATTCTCTGAGTTACAGTATTCATGTAAAATTACATATTTTTTCTAAAAAAGGTAAGCCTTTATTTCTTGTAAAAATACAACTATGTTCTCTACATTTTAGAAATGCATTTTATTAAAAAAATAAAAATAATAAAATCATAATTTAATTATCGAAAAAAAACATTCTTGTAAAATCATGAATTTACACTCTCAATATTATGTTATTGGCATGAAGTGACGACCTCAAACATAAGCGCAACTTAGAGTCAGTAACAATGACTGTGATTGACCTTAATGAGATCCAAATAATGCCATTTGGATTTGACCAGCGGTCGCTATTGACCGCGTGTTGGCAGCCGACTTTCAACTTAAAAAAATGTCCGCCCCCTCTCACAATTTCACATATTTGTTTCCTCCTTTCAAGCGACGACAAGAAGGCGCATCAAAGGCGTGATGTATACTCTTGAGTGTCCGAGAATAACTTCACACTGGCGGCATGTATACGCAAATCTATTTTTAAAAGTGTGTGATCTTGGGAGCTGTTTGCAAATGCATGACGATTAATCAGGGAAAAAAGGAAAAACTATGCAGGTGCCGCTTTCTTGGGAATGAATTGGTTGAATAATGTATTATTGAATGCCTGGTAAATAACATCCAGATGGAGGCGGGCGGGCTGCAATAAAAGCGGTTCAACAAAACTGGTCACACTTGGCAGTAGAGTTGTTTTTTTTCACTGATGTTTTACCATAGTCGGATTTGTTATTAATCTTTGCTTGCTTTGCCCTACATTAAGGTCAACTGAATGTGGTTTAAACTCCAACCACTCATTCTACAGTACCTGGTCCTTTTTAATTATTGCAACACATATGACGGAGAGATAATCTTTTGATGCTGGCTGAAGTGAAGTGTACTGATGATGTCATGTTTTTCAACAAAATGTGTGGTTTTTTTCTTTTAACATCATAGGTAAACATACCAAAACAAAAACAGCGTCTTGTTTGATGTACCAAACACCGCTTCATACAAGTTGGTGTAGTACCTTATATTGCTGTCATGTGCCATTGAGCATTATCATCAACACGATGCCGCCGCAAAATCATGTTCAATTGCTAATGTTAAGATATCGCCACTAAAGCAAACCACTGTGGTACATCATCTTCCCCAATTCCTTTTTAAAGGTCATAAATAAATGGATGAGCTGACTAAGTAATGGAATAGGCGGAAATTAATCTGTACGTAACTGACCTTTGTGGCTGACCTGTTCCTTCTGCACCAAAGAATTACAGCGATCCATTTTTTTTTTAACAAAACAGGATAATTCTAATATATCTAACCTATTTAAAATAACAACATTTGACCACAATTCACAGAAAGTTCAAGAGAGTTGAAAGATTTGTTCTCAAGCTATTTTCTACAATCCAAATTGGTTATAATGCTTAAAAACAAGAGAAGACGTGGGGACAGACCAGTAGTATTGATTTGTGGAAAAAATAAGTAATTGACCATATTTGGGCATACAAGGTTTCTGCCCGACAACGACGATATGATGTGGAGCTCATTTTTGTTGGCTGAATTGAGGTTGTGCGAGGGCGTCTTGTTTTTCATCGAGATTTGAGTTCAAATCCAAATTGTTAAAGTGTTGGTGGCATTTGAACTTCAACGGTACCACTGTGCAGTACCTGGCTGTTTTGAATTATTGCACCACATATGGTTCAGAGCTAATCCTTTGATGCTGGCTGAAATTCACTCAGTAGTTGTAGGTAGTATAAATACACTTGCTTTAAGACATTGATGGGGGTTTGGAGACTGACCCTATGCCGAAATCATGCCAAGTCAAATTTTCATGTTCTATTGGCAGATCATTTCACTAAAATCACGGTACAACTGTACAGTATCGAGTTGATTTTAATGACCACAATGTGTAATCTCACAGCGACACATTCACATTCACACTGGAGCAAATATCTGTTTCACAATAACAACACCACACTTACTGTAGCAATGGGATGGTTCCTTTTCCACCCGAGCGGCGGCCATTGCAGCAAAGACCTAAAAGGCTCCATTAAGGGCCGACGGATACGATCTCCCGGAACGGTATTTGGTATTCAAACGCAAATGGAGCAATTTGTGCAAACAGCAATAGTGTGATGGCGGCACCGCAGGTGCGACCGCAGAGAATCCTCACGAGTCGAGGTGGCTGTCATCGGTTAAGGACGTCAGCGTTGGGGAAAAACAAAAAAAAGACAAATGAAATTGCAACTTGCCACACTAAGCAGTGGCAGTTAGGATGCGCCGGGAATCAGATGGTGGCTAGGGCTAGGGCGCTTATTTTGACACGACGGAATGAGCTGTCTCCCCGCTGAAAGAACCGATAATTCAGCTGTCATTCCCAGGAGGGAGAGGTGGTGACGGATAAGGGGGTGAACCAATTTCTGCCGGGGACGGAAAGAGCGTGACGAGGTGAGAGCCTTCAGCGCCACTTTTGCCTACCGCCCCGAAACACCAAAAAAGGCGTGTTTGTGCTCACTTGTCAGTCGCGTGTTACCACGTCGGGGAAGAACTCGCTGAAATGCTGCCGTAGTTCGGTAGTTTAACTGCTAACACGGAACATGCGCCACACGTCTGCTCCGTAAACAAACACAGCGCAGCTCATCCTCTGCCGAGCGGACGCCGTGCCTAGCGCACAGTAGTGCCCATGTTTGGCACCTACGTATTTATTATTTCGTCAACAAAAATTACACAAAAAAGTCTAAATATTTTTTTACAAATTCTACAAATTAATATACTTTATGTGGCAAATCACAAATTACAGAATATTTCTCCCCTGTTGCTCTGTTTTATTACACACGTATTTGCAGAAAAAAACACAAAAATTGTTAGAATATTTAAAAAAAGAAAAATTAAGCCATATGGCAAAACATGCTGAACTGAATTTTTGAAAACAATTTAACGATTTTTTTTAAAAATTATCTTTACCTAGACTAGAACAGTACTCAACAGACACTTTATGCAGTACCAAAATTCTCAATTGTAAAAAAGAAATAAGTGTCTGCAGCCAAACAATATTTATAAAAATAGAAAATATAAAAATATATAAATATTTCCTTACCAACTAAAAGTGGTAGTAGTGGTAGTTAGTGTATCTGTATTTTTCTCTCATAACTTTAGTACTGACTCGACAACACGCAACGTAGACTTCATTAGGTACACGATATATATATATAATCCGTGAGGGTAGTTATGTGCTAAAACACACTTTATGGAATATTTTATTGCCATCTAAAATATTTGAAAAATGTAATGCATCTGTATGTTCCACCCTGAGAACTCAACCACACTCAACTTCATTGGGCACATACCTACTGTATCCAATTTTTTTTTTATTCTTAAAGAATAATTCTGTGTCAAACCACAGTTCACTTAATATTTTCGAGGCATCTAAAATGTGAAAAAAATAAATTTGATCAGTGTTTTTCTCTAGCATATCATTCAAATGTGTCGTGTTCAACATACTTAAATAATGACACACCTTGAGGTGTCATGCAGTCGCACCCCGAAAAAGCGACTTCTACGAGACATGAAACACTAGAAGGTTCCATTAGGACGTCATAACGATGCGATGCCGCTGATTGAAAGACACTCCACCGATGTTTATACCCGACAAGCTCCCCCGCCTAATTGTCCCATCATTGTCTTTGTGGCAATCATTCACTTTGCCTTCTCGCACTGAAAAAAATTAATGCGACTCCCTTTCAAGCGCCTGCGAGAGACACAGAGGCGCTTTCAAAACTAACTCCACTGACGGATGGAACGTTATACGGGAAAAATGCAAAGTCATGGCTTTAGCCGTTATGTTTTATTATCTCCCAGCTGTGTTTTTTTCCCATCTGCACATCTTGTCCTTAATGTGAGATTGACTCTTGATTTGTTTTCTGCGTGCGACGTCGTAAAAGTTAACGGCCACCACAGCCGCTTGTAGACGAGCCGTAAACGCCAGCGCTTACGTTGACACCTCGTATTTCACAGAGGCCACGAATCATGTTCGTGGTGACTTGGGTTTAGCGTTAGCCCGCTGAACACAATAATCTAATGCTAACCCTAACCCACGGTGGTGTGACGTTAATTTCCCCGCAATGGTTACGAACATCATGTGACCAAATCCGGGGAACAGGGTCTCAGACTCCCTTTAGATGCTGCGGATTGCTGACATGATAGTTCGAACAGCATTTAGCAAGTTCAGGTTCAAACTATCATGTCAGCGAATAAATATAAAGGGAGTCTGCGAACCGGTTTTACTTCAATGATGTACATATTTCGGCACGCCAGCAGAGGGTGATATTGCCTGAAATGGTGGCGCCCTGAGATTGCTGTAGATTGATGAATTGTTCTGTTTAATTCTTATTCCATCCATCCATCCATCCATTTTCTGTACCGCTTATCCTGACTAGGGTCGCGGGCGCGCTGGAGCCTATCCCAGCTATCTTCGGGCGAGAGGCGGGGTACACCCCTGAACTGGTCGCCAGCCAATCGCAGAATTCTTATTCCACGAAATCAATATTAATCAGAAGAGCGCGTTTTGATTAGTGGCGACACATACCATGTGGAAAAATTGTGGATTTACTTCCCTTATGGTTCATCTTCCTTCCTTCTCTCTCCTCTCTACTGTTTACGTTTGCGAGCCATTAAATCACGCAGGCGAAAATGCACACTTTTATTTGCCTGAACACCATAAAACGATGCCTGCTCGCCACGAGAAGCTTTAAGTCTTTAATTACCATGTGTTCCCTCATCCTTCTGTGGGCCTATTAGGCAAAAAGCGCTTGCAGAAATGTAATTACATTCATGTATCATTAATAGCCCATCTCACTGTTATTTCGAGAGTGGAGGGTGGGTGGATGTGATGGTGGTGCATTATCTTTGGATATAGTTGTAAATAGTTAATCTGGGCCCACAGGAGGTCCGCTGACATTTGCATTCAACGCACTTTGTCTCCCATTAATTCCCTTTTAAGTCCCCCAAAAACTTTTGATCCTAAAAAAGATTAAAAAAAAAAAAAATGAAACAGCATTAATTTTGTTGCCTTGCTGTCAATTTTTTGGGCAGTTTTAATAAAAAAAAAACAATTTAAAAAAATCGAATAATTACCAAATCAACCGATCAACCCAAATGTTAACATTGTGCCAAACTCTGCATGTAAGCTGTTGTCGGCTCTACAACCAATTTCTCACGTTACGCTAATCCTAACCTAAAACCTGTTAAATCCTGAACCAAAATGCTAACGACATGCTAATTATAACCCACAATCCCAAATAAAACCTGTTGTTAACTCTTTAACCGAAATTCTCACATCATGCTAACACTAACCTGAACCACAACGTAAGGCCTATTGATGGCTCCTGTAATTAAAATGCTAACGTTATACTAACCCTAATCCCTGATCTCTAAACCTAACCGTAAACCCAACATAAAACCTATTTAACAAAAAAAGCTAATGTTATGCTAGCTCTAACCCCAAGCTAAAACCCTTTGTTAGCTCTCAAACCAAAATGCTAACCCGAATACCCTCACCCCAACACATGGCCTGTTATTAGCTCTTAAACAAAAACGCTGCACCTAATGTAAAACCTATTATCGTACCCAAAATGCTAAGATTGTCCTCACCCTGTAATCCTAACCCTAACCACTTAACCACCACACAAGATCTAATATTAGCTCTTGTACCAAAATGCTAACATTATCCTAACCCAGTCCCTACCCTTCACCCTAATGTAAAACTTGTTGTTAGGTCTGCTAACCCTAAACGTAACGTAATACCTATCTTTTCAACCAAAATGCTAGATTTACCCTAACCCAAACATTAAAACCTGTGATTAGCTCTTTTACCAAATTGTTGAAGTTATGGAAACTCTAACCTTTTATTTAAAACCTGGTTGGTTGAAGAGACAACTACCCTAAAGTAAAACATGCCCTTAGATCCCTAAACTAAAACTATAACCCTGTAACCCTAAACCATATTTAAGCAATTTAAGACCTGTTCTTAGCTCCTTAACCAACATGCTAATGTTCTGCTAACCCTAACCCTTCAAAAATCATACATTTTGAATACGCTGTTTGCCTTTTTGCCTTCATGATAGCACTTCAGTCCAATCAGTATTTTTTTTCTATTTTTTTTTTTTTTTTGTTAGTTGTTGTTTGCTAAAATCAGACACTCCAGACGTCTTGCTCCAGATACTTCGTGATGGCCCCTGCAAGCAAATATTTGCCTTGAGTGTAAAATGCACTCTAGAAGACACACACACATACAGTGGGAGTAATTCTACAAGCTGTCACGCTGCACCAACAATTCACCATGTCAGCGTTTGACCAGGATTAAAGAAAAGACGGACTTTCATGTTAATTAGCAAGCTAATTGCATCATTGTCCGAATATTAACCGCCAGAACATCAAATGCTGGATTGATAACTGCCGAAAGCTAACGTTATGTTAACCACTAGCCCTGATTCCAATGTAAGACGTGTTGTTAGTGCCTTGACCAAAATGTTATTGTTATGCTCACCCTAACAGTGACGTAAACTGCCTGTTAGCTCTTTAACGAAAATGCTAACAATGTGCTAACCTTAACCCTAATCCCAATATCAATTGCCCTGTTGCTAGCCAGATAACCAAAGTACTAAAATTATGATAACCTAAACGTAATCCCTGACCTCAACATAAAACCTATTGTTTGCACCGTAATCAAAATTCATTCGAAATATTATGCAACTAACATCAACCTGAGACCTATTGTTAGCTCTTTAACCAAAATGATAACATTATGATAACCATAACCTCCACCTGAAACCTCTTATTAGCTCCTTAATTAAAACGATAACCCACAACCCAACCACTAACCCCATTCTAAGACATGTTGTTCACTTATATAATGAAAATGCCAACAATATGGTAGCCCTAATAACACCATAAATCGTGTTGTCGGTTCCGTCATTAAAATTCGAACGATATGCTTACACAAACCTGAGACCTATTTTTACCTCTTTAACAAAAATGCTATTATGCTAACCGTAACTTACACATAAGACCTCTTATTCGCGCTTTAATTTTCAATTATTAATTAATTCATTCATCATTAATGAATTATGCTAACCCTAACCCCAATGTGAGACCCGTTATTAGCTCAAATGCAAACAACCGCAACGAAAGAAAAGAAAATGATAACGTGACTCCTACCCTTCCTCGACTCAGTTGGGGGACAAGCCAAGATGTTATCGATCTCAGGCCGGACGACGTACTCGCATTTAACCCGCGGGTCAACTCCCCGAGGCGCCTTTGAGACTTGTGTGAAGTTGATAGCAGCTTTGCCAGGCGAGAGAGTCACAGCCAAGGAACTCTCCTGCTTCCCCAAGCAGCCGCCCAAAGCCTACCCCAGGCTGGCCGCTCTGTGGAGGATTACCTTTGAGAGAATTGGCTGCCTACTTTCTCGTCTTCACTGTCGAGCACAGAGCCTTCAAGATTAAAGTGGAAGGATCAACTTTTTCCTTTTTTTTTCCCAAAGTTTTTTGCAATACGATATCTTAATTATGTTGCAGTCGATGAGCATAAATTCCACAAGAATTGCGCAGGTTCAAATAAAACTACCGCAAATACCCCCAAAATTGCCCAGATTAAAATAAAAGTACCATAAATCCGCAAAATTGCATGTTAACAAAAAAAAGTGCCATAAATCCTCAAACAGTGGTACGGATTAATAAAAATAATTACTGTAAATTCCCCACAAATCGCCCAAATTAAAATAAGGCTACCATTAATCCACCCAAAATTGGGCATGTTAACAAAAAATACTCATAAATCCTCTAAAAGTTGCGTAGACAAATAAAATTAACAAATTGCACAGGTTAAAATAAAACTACCATAAATCCTCCTTAAATTTCCTAGATGAAAATAAGACTACCAGAAGTCTTCCAAAAATTACCCAGATTAAAATAAAACTAGAATGAATCCTTCAAAAATTGCACAGGGTAAAATCAGACTACCGTAAAATTCCCCAAGATTTTACAGATTTATATAAACTGCAGCACATCCCCCCAAAATTGTGCAGGTTAAAAAAGGATTACTGTAAAGCACTTCAAAAATTGCCTGTATTCAAATAAGACTAAAATTAATCCCCAAATTGTGCATGTTAACAAAATAAATATCGTACCAGCAATCCTAATTACTTTATCCTTAATTACCGTAAATCCCCCACAAACTGCACAGAATAAAATAAGACTACCATAAATCCTCCTAAAATTGCTCAGATTAAAATAAAACAACCAGAAATCCTCCAAAAATTGCACAGGTTAAAATAAGACTACCGCAAGTTTTGGCACATTATTATATACAGTGTAGTGTCAGATGAGATATATTGTGGTCAACCACATGTATTTGTACTTTGATGACATTTGTTTAAAAAACAAAAACGCGCTAATTTAGCGCAAAAGCTGGTTCAGCATCCGTACGAAGCCCAATGACCTAAATGCAGAAATGTAATGACGCTGTTGTCTGCCAGCCTTTTTTGTCTCTGTATTTGCTGATAGAGATACCGTGTTCCCCATCGACAGCATTTGTGAACATTTCCCGCAGTACAAAGTGGATTTTGACAGATGAGAAGCTGCTTTTTGCAGATGGATTTCAGTCGCCAGACACGTTTCCAGCTGGACTGGAGCGATGCCACGCTCGTGTCTTCAGGGCGCCCGGCAAGCGTTGCCAGGATCATGCTGAGGCATGCTGGGTAGGCCGGTGCGAGGTGTCCAAGCGCGCCGACTTTGTTCACAGTGGGCTGCCAGCCAGTAGCTGCAGTTTAATGGAGTGATGCTGCACCGGAATGGAAATGGCGACCTTCGTTAGCCTCGCTTACCCGTTAAGCAGTTACATTGATTGGACGCAGAGGTCCAGCGCATGACTATTTAAAACCAGTAAATCATGCATGTTAAGTAAGGTAAGTGTATCGTTGTTGTTTTTTTGTATTACTTTGCATTAATTAGACCCCTTTTAAATATTTCAAACCCGCTAGAATGAACGAGAACAATTAGCTATTGAGTGAACGAAATGCAAAGAGCACATACATTTGGGTTGTGGAAAAGTCTTAATAGAGTAGAGAGAATAGTAAAAATGAAAGCCAAGTTATATTTCAATGAAACTAATGCACTTGCATTTGTAAATGTCAAAGGCAATTTCTTCAATGAACCTAATGTATGTGTTGTCATTAACACTGAAAAAAACTGTTTTGATTGATCAGTGTACATAAAATATGTATGTTAGGTGAAGATAAAATTGCATTTGATGTTTACGAAAATGCGGTTGTTAGGTTTGTTGTAGACTTAATTGTCTTCAATGTTTATTAAAATATGTATTGTAGGCTCTTTGAAGACTAAATTCCCTTTGAGTTGATGACTCTAAAATGTCTTTGATGGTTAGGAAACATGTTGGTTAGGTTCATTGAAGACTAAATAGTTTTGATTGTTTACACTAAATTGCCTTTGATGTTTACAAAAACAAATACGTTAGATTCATGAAAGACTCCATTTTCTTTGATGTTTAGGAAAACTCATACGATGATCGATGATTCGAAATGGTCTTAAATGCGTAGTTTACGTTTGGTTCGTTGAAGACTGACTTGTCTTTGATGTTTATTGAAAACAGGTTATTTGTCTTTGATGGTTTTTTTTTTGTTTTTTGGGGGGAAAAACATTCTGCTCGCTTCACTGTTGCATGTAAACTGCAGGATTTCCCGTTAATTTATGCCTTGGAGGTCGGCGGGATGAGTAAGGATCTCTGGTGGTCGTTGATGGATGTAGTTTGTCGCGTCGAGCAATCGCACTTGTGCCGATGTTGGTCTTGTTGTTGTCCCCCATAGCTCTCTCTCTCTGCGCCTCACTCGCTCTCCAGAGGCGGCGCGCTTGATAAGTGATATTTATAGCCGGGCTGTGCGTCGCGTAGCAAGGCAGCGGTGGGGGAGTCGATGATTCCTGGACCACGATGTTTTGGTTAATTGCCATCTAGCGTCCTATCCCAAACATTCAGACCGCGAACAATCGAAAATATTGGAAAAGGAGAAGATGATTTTATGTTTTCCAGGTCAAAGGTGGGAGGAGGGGGGAAAACAACACCTTGATTTGTGAGAGCGACTGATTGCTTGGCTGCACGATGAGTCGCAATCACCGGGCTTGATGATGGTGACAGATCATCAGTGAGAACGGTCCAGTGTCTAATCGTCTTTGATCGGTCATCAAAAACCTGAATGCTTTGCTTATTTAAACACACAAATATGACGCATGGATAAATCTTGATTGCAAACAATCAATACAGACAATAGAACATGTCCAGAATTTTCCACGATTAGCTTTTCTTTCATGACTAGGCCATATAACAATATCATGATTCGATTATCATGGCCAAGATTGAAGGTGTTACTCATTTCATTGGTCACTACAGCAGTGTCTACCAAAGACTTAATTGTCTTCACTCTTTCCGAAAACACGTTAGTTAGGTTAACTGAAGCTATATTGTCTTTGATAATTAGGAAAACACGTAGGTTAGGCAAATGTAAATTGCCCTTAATGTGTAAAACAAAATGTGCATTTAGGTTAATTAAAGACTAAATTATTTTCAATGTTCATGAAAACACATATGTTCAGTTCACTGAAGACTATATTGTCTTGAATTGCAAAAATACATGTGAAGTTCATTCAAGGCAAAATCTGTCTTTGACGTTGGGGAAAACACATACGTTCCGTTAAAGACTAAATAGTCTTTGATGTTTAGGAAAACCAAAACCTTATGTTAGGTTCACTGAATAGAGTGCTCTGGTAATTTAAATACACAAATAAGACAGATGGATGCGTGTCCTGATTTTTCTGTGATTAGCCTTTATTTCATCGCTGTCCCGATAAGACTGTTTGCTCATAAAAATGGCCAAGACCGAAGCTATTAGTCATTCCCGCAGTCATGTCTGCAGCGATAACATCTGTGTAGGAGTGATCATTGATTTCAGAGCGGGTCGTTGGCCTTTTGTGGGCCAATTAAATTATTAATTTTTGCATATTTTCCAATAACTGCGCTCGATATTGTTTGGCTTCTCCCGAGAGTGAAACCAAGATTTACTGCTGATCGTCGACATTTACGAAGCAAAAACATGTTAGGTTCGTTGTAGATTAGATTGGCTTCACGTGTTTGTGAAAACCACTTTATGTTCATTGCATTAGGTTCTTGGGGACTAAATAGTCTTTGACATTTACAAATACATATTGATATGGTCACAAAAGACACTAAATTGTCTTATGTTTACAAAATGATATTTATGATAATTAAAGACTTAATTGTCTTTGGTCTATTACAAAATGAGTTACATTAGGTTATTGGATGCTAAAAGTCCATTGACGACTCATAATTTACAAAAACATTTATGTTCCCTAAAAACATGTATGTTATGTTAAATCATGACTACATTGTCAAATGTTTTTGAAAATGTTTGTTGGTTCCAAAATTGTCTTTGATGTTCACGAAAACACGTTATCCTCATCCGTGATGTTTACAAAAACATGCATTGGCAACTAAATTGTCTTGATGTTTCTGTTAGGATCATTGATGATGCTAAATGGTCTTTCATGTTTTTAGAAATGTTCATTGGTGACAAAAATGGGTCTGATGTTCACGGAGACACACACATTGACGACAAAATTGTCAGTGACGTTCACGAAAACACAAGTTCGGTTCACTGAAGACAAAATTATCCTTGATGAGCTGCACGATGAATCTAATTTGAATCGTGATCGCAATTTTGCATGAGCCTGATGGCCTGCCGTTTTTTACATATAAAATGCGAGCACTGCTGCATATGAAAAGTGCTTCATTTGCAGCAGTGCGCGCAACCTAGTCAGCCAGCCACCAGGGGGCGAACGCATGGTTAAGGTTTCATTAAGCTCCGGCACGCTCAGTTTGTGACCGTGCATGACTGAGCAATGGTCAAGCAGAACAACGGAGACGTACCGTCCTTGACAATTCACTATATTGACGACGGGGATTTTCAAATGAAAAGTCGGTGCTTGCAGCCTAATGTTATTGGCTTCTATGCATTAAGTGTATTTGTTTCCATTAAGTTGCAATTTGCACATTTTGTTTGTTCAAAATTAGTGCAATAAAAATAACGATTTTTCCCAAACACGAGGAATAATCATGATTAACAATTCTGATTACAATATTGATCAAAATAATCATGATTATTATTGTGGCCATAATCGTGCAGCCCTACTTGATGTTTATGAAAATAATGTTTTGGTCACCGATCACGATTGTATTTGATGTTTATAAAACCATCTGTGTTTGGTTGATTGGACACATTATCTGTTCATAGCCGTAGTAATGGCATACAGAACACATTGATTTTAGAGCGGGTCTCCGGCCTTTTGTGGGCGTCCACCAGCTTAATTATAATTTTTGCACATTTTCCAATAACGGCACTCAATACATTCCCCCTTTTCTTGAGATTTACCAACTTTTCCATCTTTATTCAATTTCGTACATAGCGTACTCATCGTAGGTTTATACACTGCTGCGCTCTGCTTGCTCTGTATTAACTATCACTTGGTTATGTGGCCAGATAAAGCTCCCAAGCTGGGTCGACTCCATTAGAATGCAGACCAAATCACCCAGTGGCGTCTTTTACAGCGCAAACAGTGCTCCTTTACGGCATAATTAACTTCTAAAGGACCCGTGTGCAATCTTCAAGCCCTTTGGGAAGGTCCCGTTATTGGAGGGATGAAAGGCGGTGGTGGTTGGTGGCTGGTGGGGCGGTGCCCTCGGGCAAGCGTCGAACAAGGACACCTCAAGTTGGTGGCACTTTTCACTATTCCCCATTCAAACTTTTTGCCCTGCCACAATAAAAAAAAAAGTGAAGCAACCGCAATAATTTTTTTTTGTCTTTGAAAATTGTCTTTGATGTTGACGAAAACACATGCCTTCGTTTCATTGAAGGTTGAAATTGTCGTCAGTGTCACAAAAACATGTTTGTTACTTGGCGCCTCAATTGTCTTTGCAAAGCACACAGGTTCATTCAATAGTAAATTGTCTGAAGTGTGTATGTTATTGTATAACTGAATTGTTTTTGCTGTGAACAAAAAAACCCATGGCGGGTTTATTGTAGACTAAATCATCTTTGATGTTTTTGAAAACAAGCTCATATTCACTGACAACTATTGTCGTTGATCTTACTGTATGTTAGGTTCTTTGCCAAATAGATTTTCTTTGACATATCAAGTACTCACCAATGGTCCTGGTCATTGGCTGCCCCAAAAAATGTTGTCATCAATGAACCGGTTTGTGTTCCTAAACGTCAAAAACAATGAAGTCTCAAGGAATCTAACATATGTCTGTGTTCATGAAAAAATGTGTGAGGTTTGTTGAAGGCTAGATTATCTTTGATGGTTGTGAAAACATCAATTTTCATTGATGACTAGTTTGTCTTTGAAGTTTGAAACGGTCAATATATTGCTCCTGCATCTGAAATCGCCAAAGAATGTTCAACTAACCCAAAAATATGCCAGTTTTCTTCTTGTTCCATACATATTTTTTTCTTGGTCGCCAGTTGAAGGGCACTCGCCATGTGTCGTAGGGAAAGTGACAAACTGCTTCCACCTTTGCGTGCCACTCGGCCCATGTCGCCATCATTCAAAGCCAAAAGTTGCGGGGCCAGATTGCTGCTTTTTAGGGTGTATAAAAAGAAGATTGAACGCGTCTTGCGCGGCGAAAAGAGAAATGATCCCCGCCATCGAGCTCCGCCGGGGGGACGCAAAAAAAGTCTGGAGGGCGAGTACATGGGCTTTTATCACTTATTATACGGCTGAGCGCATCCTATATTGTTCGGGGACCCCACACCCATCCATCTCCTGCACTGTAGGCAGCTGTATGGATCAGGGAAGCGTTATCAGACTATAATGTCATCGGGATAGGCTGTGCCATTTAGACTTTTTAAGGGTACAGTGCTGTTGTTCTCTGTGTGCACTTTTTCTTTTTTGACACAGCAGTACTTTGGCTTGTGTGTGAAAGTGCTCTGCAGGTGACAAAACAAACCGTTCGCACAAAAGTGGCTATCGACAGGTTGGCAGAATGGGAAAAGACTTTCCACTGCATTCTGGCAGGCATCTGCCTCACATAGCAGATAAAAGACAAAGGAGAGGCGGCAGAGGGGTCCTCGCAAACCAGGCAGTGACACATTAATATCATAATTGAATCCCTCCTTTGTATTTTTTGCTTGGCAGAATTTGTGGGGCACAATCACTTTTTCCCCAAAGTCTACGGCAACTTGGGGCAGAGGGCTCGCTGTCCCACAAAGTAGATAAAGGACATGGAAAATGGCAAAATACAAGAAAATGCTTGCTGCTCCACATCGTAGGAGAGAGTCAGCAAGAGTACAGCCAAAACATGAAATGACAATTGAATCTCTCCTCTGTATTTGCTGCTCAGCAAAATTTGTGGGGCACAATTACATTTGCCCCAAAGTCTATGGCAACTTGGGGCAGAGGTCTCCCACCCTACAGCAGATAAGGGACAAGGAGAGTCTGCAGGAAACAGACAAACTAGAAAATTACTATTGCTACAATGTCAAATTTGAATGTCTACCCTGCATTTGTTGCTAGGCAGAATTTGTGGGGCACAATCCCTTTTGCCCCAAAATGCCATAGCAACAGCCAAAGAGAAGCATACAAACGTGCTACGCTAACAACAATGAAACAATGAGCGACATCCTTGAGCGGCGGAAATCACAAATGTTGTTTGTTAGTGGTTTCAGCGACTGCTAATGATTGGCTGCATTAATCCCAATCCAGCCCTTGATTTGTTTTTCTTTTCTTCTTCTTAATAAGAACCGCAACCGTGTAATGATTAAGACGAGTCAAGCGTGTGCTGTTACTGATGATGTGGAGATAAGCCGTCATGTGGTGCGGAGTCTCTTCATAACTCTCTGCAGGGTGTGTAGGCCCAAGTGGAGCCTGCTGGCTAAACAAATGATGCTGTTGCTGGGCGGGTTGGAGGTTATGTGTGTGTATTTGTGTGTGTTTGTATCTGATTGATTGCTCCAATTATACGTTTACGTGAAGCAGCGTAGGCGTGCTGATGAAAAAAACAACAACAACAACAACATGCGAAGCCACCCGTAATAATCTCAATAATAATAAAGTTGTAGGTTTTTTTTTAATTCATACATGATTTAATTAACTTCAAGCACTCTTCTTTTCATCCGTAATTAACTCCCATAATCACTACACGGCCATTAAATACGACCAAGTGTGTGCTGTTGTTAGGTAGCCTCAAACATACAGTACAGGTGAGTGTGCAGCACAGCCTTACATGTAGCCTACAGTGGATATAAAAAGTCATTCAAACTTATGTTAAATGGGAGTCAGCATACAATTGCCACAATTTAAAGTGCCTTTGATTAAATCAAGTTCAGAAGTTGTGGTCGGCTTTTTCCTGACATGTTTTGCTTTCTAGCTGAAGCCTGAAGGTTTTGAGCTAACACTAACTGCCACGGCTATGAACGAATAGGTGTTGATTCAAATTCACTCGTTTTTGTTACAGCTGCCGCCATTTTGACTTGCTGCACATGCGCATATGCAGAGTTATACATTCAAATGTATTCTAAACATGCAGCCAGGCTTAGATAGTTTTCTTTACAACATAAGACCCACCCTACCCTATAGCCCATACATGTGAAGAAGACAGGAGACTGTTAGTTATATTGATATTTAGATGGTTGTATGAGTCATCTATTTTTTTTCCCACTATAGCCGTAAACCATAGTATATATAACTGACATTTTGGAAATGATTGGGTGTCCACAATAAGGACCTTGAAATGTCCGACCACACACACACACACACACACACACACACACACAAAAATCATCTTAAATGATTGCATTTTTTCTCTCCGATGAATCCCAACTCTTAAATCGGTTAATTTCTTAATCAAAAGGAACGTCAGGCTCAGCATTCCTGCTCGCCCTCGTGTCCATTAATCAATTTGAGCCCATCAGCGATAACGCAATGGAGCCATTGAGTGCTCGTTGCCATTGTGATGCTGCTACTCCCGTTCCCTAATTAACGTCCCTATCTCCTGGCTCGCATGTTCACACAGAGTTAAGGGCGAGCCAAGGCCACCGGAACTCCATAAAAATGCTAATTTCAGTCACGCAAAATCCCCCCGCAATGCCGGACGTGATTGAACATCTCTAAGTTACTTTTTATTTGTGTTGCTGTGTGAAGAAGGAGAGTGCGCAAAATGTGTCCTGTTAACATGTCTTGTGGGAAGTCGGGGTCAATTCTAAGTGCCTTGCTCAAGGGCAACTTGGCTACGAGTAAAGTGGGAAGCTGCCCATACCCTTATACTGTACCAGTCATGAAATTGAACCAGGTGTCCTTTGATTGCAGGCCGCCTTATAGTCACAGATGATGTCTGGGAAGTCTATGGACTCAAACCTGGAACCCTTTGGTGACAGTCTTATCGTTGTTCTAGTTGACAGAATTCAACCTGTTGCTATTTTGGTGACCGTTTATATATATATATATATATATTTTTTTTTTTACTGATACCAGTCATTGGTATCGAACCGAGAACCCTTTAGTCAGAGCTTGCATTCTCGATTTGAATCAAATCTCGGGAAACTGGGATCCTTTGGTGACGGTCTGCCCTTTGGACACAGAAGGTAGTTGCTGGAATCAAATCTGGGACCTTTTTGTCACAGATGATAGTCAGAATCAAAGCTGTGACCATTTTGTCACAGACTCTATTCTTATCCTTGTAGTTGTTATTGGAATGGAACCTGGGAACCGTTGGTGAGAGTCAGCATTCTTATCCCAATAATTGTGGGTGGAATCAAATCTAGGGCCCTTTGTTCACATTCCACATTTTCAATTTTAATCGAACAATGCAAAATAATATTGGGGAGAAAAAAGGGAAACTAGGGTCCGCTGGTGAGAGTCTGCCCTTTGGTCAAATGATCCTCGGTTTGAATCCAACTAGCTCTTTGGTCTTATCCCTATGCCAGTCATTGGAATCGAACCTGGGGGAGTTCAGTCAACCTGGGGCTCTTAACCCCTAAATCGTAGATAGACATCGACCAGATCCTCCATTCTTAACAAACTTGAGTCAAAGACAGCCTTCTTATCCCGATGCCAGTCTCTGAAGGGAAACCAGGTTTTATTTGGTCACAGCTGCATTCTGCTCCTCATCCCAATCGGTGAGATTGTACCTGGGGCCCTTAACCCGAACACTGACTGACTGGAATAAAACCTAGGGCACTTTTTGTCAGACACAACATTGTTATGCCGATACCAGTCGGTGACCTCAAACCTTGAGCTGACCGGTCACTGTTTGCATTTCTACCCCTTTCCCCCCAGTCAGCAAGGTGCTTTTGATCGTGGACCTTGTTTTCTCCGCTGCTTGCTCCCTCCCGAGACTCCCTTGCCGCACGTACTTGGTAGTCGTAACTCAAAAGTACAGGTAACCTTAATCGAATTCTATTTGCATCGATCTGGCATTCTGAGCCCCCCAATCCCCCAACTGATGCCCCTCTTTGGTTAGCGTGCTGCCATCCGCGCAGGTAACCTTGGCAACTGTGGCAGCCGTCCCGGTCGATGGGCTCCCCGTCGCCAGCCCTCCTTTTTCTTCAGGGGTAACGAAGCTAATGTTGGTGGCCGACGAAACGGCCCTACGCAAACTTCATGACGGCGGCGGACGTTGTCCCGTCGGCACGCCGTATAAAAATGATGGTGCACTTCAGCTGACCCTGATTCTTCCTGAATGATTTATAACTCCCTGTCGTGGAGGGTGGTCGGGGCTTTTAGTGGTCTCTTGTGAGACCTCACGGGGGCTCATCATATCATCGCCATCCAGACAGCGGAGCACATGTCACCAAATGTTTATTTTAGTAGCTGTACTACAATACAATAGCAACAATAGGACCTGGCAACTAGCCTTCGCGTCTGAAAACTGTGTTAACTCTTTGGGAAAGGTCCCTGGTTGGCGTCACGTGTTTCACTGCCTTATCCTTGAGCTTCAACACTAAGTGGCTACATGCTAGCGTTACTTACGTCAATAATTGCGTCAATTACTTAATGTTGAGAGCTTAAGGTGCCAAAAGGTTCAGCTTTAAACAGATTTTATAATCACGTAATCTTGCTTTAAGAAAGGACATCAAGCTGACTGACAAAAGAGAGAAAAAAAATAGTAAAAGAAAAAATATCTTTGAATTCGAATAATAAAATAAAATAAAATAAATACAAATGCATACTAAATCTTAATAAATAATACAAGCAAAAATACATATTGTTGCTTTGAAAAATGAATAAAAATAGTGTAATGAAATTGCAAGATAAAATATGAATGTAGCTTAGTTTCTTATGTATTTGTGCTTTCTTTTTTATTAAGAAGAAACTGATGTGAGGTCAAGGTGATGACAATGATCAATATAATTAAATAATTAAATAAATACAATTAAATCTATTGCTAGCTCAAGTTATTACATATTGTTACTTTAGGAAGAAATGGGTGTG
The DNA here is from genome assembly GCF_024500385.1 of Phyllopteryx taeniolatus. Classification (NCBI taxonomy): domain Eukaryota; kingdom Metazoa; phylum Chordata; class Actinopteri; order Syngnathiformes; family Syngnathidae; genus Phyllopteryx; species Phyllopteryx taeniolatus. The sequence goes on from NC_084518.1 coordinate 16,347,730, forward strand.
ATTCAGGGTAAAAATACAACAAAAAAACAAATAAAATCTATACAGTACAATAACTAAGACAATGTAATAAAATAAATCAATGCATCTTAAGGTAGCTCAATGCATTAAATATTGCTGAAACTAATTTAACAATTATAAAATAAATGATGATTTGAATAAAAATACAGGTTTAGGCTAACACGATTGGCAATATGAATATCCATCGATCCATTGTCAACATCGCTTATCCTGATTAGGGTTGGGGGGCGCTGGAGCCTATCCCAGCTGACTTCGGGCGAAAGGCAGACGACGCCCTGAACTGGTCGCCAGTCAGTCGCAGGGCACATATAGACACGGACAACCATTCGCACTCACATTCACACCATCACTGAGTGGGAACTGAACCCACGCTGCCTGCATCAAAGTCAGGCAAGTGTACCACTAAACCATCAGTGACTCCAATAAGAATATCATAAAACCTAAATCAAATTAATACAATTCCTAAAATACAAATGTAATAAAATTCAAGATCTATTCCAAATGTAGCCCGATTTATTACATTTGGTAGCTTTTGGAAGACACAGACAAGATAGTTGTTGTTCTTGTTAGCCACAAGCCAGGATGTAAAATTACTCAGTAACAACAGTTGATGAGTGTGTATAATGCAAACTAGGCACTTGCAAGGTATTTGTCTAACATCCTGCTGATACTGCCTGTGGCTTTAAATATTAAGTATTTTCCTCATTTGAGTTGCGACCAAGCCTGCAGAACTTTTTGTGTGGTGTTATAAACTAATATATATATATATATATATATATATATATATATATTTTTTTTTTTCCATTTTAAGAAAGGAAGTCAATAAAATGTAAAATGCCAAGCTGTCCTGTTTAAGTCGAGACAAACTGCGGGAGTAAAAAGACATTCACACGTAGCATCCATTAAGAGCATTAATATTACATATACACTCACTGTGTGTGCGCATGTGTGTGTGTCCAACCAAGTACAAACTCATTTTCTCCATAGCGCGCCTTCATGAGATATTTACATTGGGCATCTATTATGGATTGTGATGTGATTGAAGCTGAGCGTTCTCGTCGTGGCCCCTGGCTGAACCCACCTGGACTTTTTTTTAAAATTTTTTTTTATTTAAACTGCCGATTCTTACTATTTGTTGTGTTTGTTTCTATTGTGCAAGGAGGCGGTTATCATCGTGACAAACTGTCGAGAGGAGTTGTCAGGTTAATTATTTGAGATGTTCAAAAGGTAACTGAGCACACTTTGGACTTTTTGACTGTGTGGATTATTTTGAGTCGTTGTGGTCATTTCTATTGTGCAAGGTGGCGGTTATCATGAATATACTGGCGAGAGGAGCCATGGCATTAATCACATGATATGCTCAATATGTAACAGTGGACATTTTGACTTCATGGATTATTTTGAGTCTTTATTAATGGCCAAGCGCGCCTGGGAAGTTCTTACTTTTTTTTTTTTTTTTTTTTCCAAACTCTGAATTATTTCTATTCGTTCAGTTTATTTCTTTTGCGCAAGGAGGTGGTGATCACGTCTCCTGTGGCATTTTCCACTGTAAACAAGTTGTTTGTTTGACTGCGTCCATCGAACGCGCCCCAAAATCTCCATGAGGCCCGAGCCTTGTTGCTAGCCGGGTTTAATAAACGCGGCGGCTCTTCCGACATTGCCGTAATCCTCGCAACACTTTTTGGAGCACATCCAGGCCCTGCACGCTGTCGCTTCATGTCGCCAAACACGCACACACGCACATGCAAACGCACGCACACACATGCCCAAAAGATGACCGCTCAGTGGTGGTCCCTCAGAAGCTCTCTGCATCACGCTTGCGGTCTCGTAGCCTCTCTTCCCGCAGTGATGACCTGTACTTCCACTCCTTCTTCTCTGTCCTTCAGCTTCAACCTCAATCTCCTTGAAGTATACATTTTTTAATTGACATTTATTGTTTGCTTTAATTTATATGAAGTGTTTTTAATGCCCGAATTAAATACATACTATATAAAGGCAATTAAATTGATAGTTAAAATATGAAAATGTATTCAATTTAAATAAATGAAATTGGCTTTGCTTTTTGTCCCCTCCCTCCCTCCAAAAACTAATCACAGTGCATATTTTAAAGGCTTGATTTACAACCCCAATTCCAATGAAGTTGGGACGTTGTGTTAAACATAAATAAAAACAGAATACAATGATTTTCGAATCATGTTTAACCTATAGTTAATTGAATACACAACAAATACAAGATATTTAATGTTCAAACTGATAAACTTGATTGTTTTTAGCAAATAATCATTAACTTAGAATTTTACACGTTCCAAAAAAGCTGGGACAGGTGGCAAAAAAGACTGAGAAAGTTGAGGAATGCTCATCAAACACCTGTTTGGAACATCCCACAGGTGAACAGGCTAATTGGGTATAAAAGGAGCTTCCCTGAATTGCTCAGTCATTCACAAGCAAAGATGGGGCGAGGTTCACCTCTTTGTGAACAAGTGCGTGAGAAAATAGTCCAACAGTTTAAGGACAAGCTTCCTCAGCGTACAATTGCAAGGAATTTAGGGATGTCATCATCTACGGTCCATAATATCATCAAAAGGTTCAGAGAATCTGGAGAAATCACTGCATGTAAGCGGCAAGGCTGAAAACCAACATTGAATGCCTGTGACCTTCGATCCCTCAGGCGGCACTGCATCAAAAACCAACATCAATGTGTAAAGGATATCACCACATGGGCTCAGGAATACTTCAGAAAATCAATGTCAGTAAGTCAGTAAGTGCAACTTGAAACTCTACTATGCAAAGCAAAAGCCATTTATCAACAACACCCAGAAATGCCGCCGGCTTCTCTGGGCCCGAGTCCTCTGGGCCAAAGAGGAAAAGAACCATCCAGACTGTTCTGGACGCAAAGTTCAAAAGCCAGCATCTGTGTTGGTATGGGGCTGTGTTAGTGCCAATGGCATGGGTAACTTACACATCTGTGAAGGCACCATTAATGCTGAAAGGTACATACAGGTTTTGGAGAAACATATGCTGCCATCCAAGCAAGGTCTTTTTCATGGACGCCCCTACTTATTTCAGCAAGACAATGCCTAACCACATTCTGCACGTGTTACAACAGCGTGGCTTCGTAGTAAAAGAGTGCGGGTACTAGACTGGCCTGCCTGCAGTTCAGACCTGTCTCGCATTGAAAATGTATGGCGCATTATGAAGCGTAAAATACGCCAACGGACACCCCGGACTGTTGAACAGCTGAAGCTGTACATCAAGCAAGAATGGGAAAGAATTCCACCTTCAAAGCTTCAACAATTAGTGTCCTCAGTTACCAAACGTTTATTGAATGTTGTTAAAAGAAAAGGTGATGTAACACAGTGGTAAACATGACCCTGTCCCAGCTTTTTTGGAACGTGTTGCAGCCATAAAATTGTAAGTTAATGATTATTTGCTAAAAACAATCAAGTTTATCAGTTTGAACATTAAATATCTTGTCTTTGTAGTGTATTCAATTCAATATAGGTTGTACATGATTTGCAAATCATTGTATTCTGTTTTTATTTATGTTTAACACAACGTCCCAACTTCATTGGAATTGGGGTTGTATTTCAAAACGTCCTTTTCCACCAGCTAACCTGTTTTCTTGACCTCTTCGTCTTCTTCGCATCCTTCTGCTGCCCTACTTTTGTTCGCCGTCGTCCATCTTCCCTTCTCTTTTCCTGACGCACGCACGCACGCACGCACACCCACAAACACAAACACTCACACACACACACACATGCGCACGCACACAAGAAGGAAGCTACTGAATAAATGAAAGCCTCATGTAAAACAGAAGGCGAGTGATCTCATCAATTGAGCCGGTGGGACGTTGACAGGCGGATCCCGGCGCTCTCTAAAGTCTCTCTCTGTGTGTGTGTGTCTCTGTGAGCGAGGGTGAGTTTGTGAGTGTGTGTGTAGTTGTGTGTGTTTGTGTGTGACGATGATTTTAATCCAAAAAGACAAAAAGTGTACCTGGCTGTTTCCTGTCCTAACTGTGTGGCGACTCATCATTTAAACACAAGCGCTGTCACTTGAATGGGAGGCGAGCAGCAGCGCTAATGAATTATTCACGCAGTCTAATTCCGGCCTGTTTTCTGTCTCGGCAACATCGTATTGATGCTGTCAGGTGCGGGATGAGGAGGGAAGGCAGCAGGGAGGTTCACCGACTGCGACCGGAATGTTTGATGCATTTTTATACATTTGTGCTTAATCGTGCAAGGTCGAAATGTTGCAGTTTGTTGGTATTTCCCCATAGGAAACAATGGAGACAGAGAACTGTGGCCATCTTAATTTAATTTAGTTTTTGACATTCTTAACTGTCAAACTGTCCGCAGTCTCCTCTTAGATAAACTCCAGAGGAAACCGACAAAGCTGCAGCTTTAGTATACTCCACAGTCTCCGCTTTGTTGCACCACCCCGTTTTTTCCCCTTTTTCCCACTTTCCCAACACACAAAAAAAAAAAAAAAAAAAAAGAAAACAGCCTCATTTTACTTATTTATATGTGGAATTATCATTAGAAGCTTTACAGAAGTGGGGCCTGAGTTAAGATGAGGAGTTGTGCTGATTGCCAAGGTCGTCACATGAATCCCCCCCCCCCCCCCCCCCCACCCACACTTTTCACAGTCTAATCACATTAGCATGCAGTAAAAGTGCATCCTCAATGATGTTAGCGGCACATTTGTCTTGAAGCGAGAAACATTCTCAGAGAGACAGCTTTATTTTGATATCTTCCACCCCCGCCTTTCACTTTTCGTCTTTTGGTTTCAAAAACACAAAGATTTTTTTTCTTAATTTTTTATTTTTTTTTTGCTGACTGAACTTTGCCTGAACTTCCTCTCCCGTGCTCCGACGTGAGCTACTCGCTGAACTTTGAAAGACTTATTGGAGGAATCCCAAGGACGAACTAGGCAACACAGATTGTCCAAACAAACATATTGTGTTACATTAAATAATTTCTGGGAAAACAAATATCTTACTAATTAGTCGTAAGGGCAGTTTGGTGGGAAGGGGAGCGTTAATTCCACTCAAAATGGAGTCCTTGACTCAGTAATAGGACGGTTTGTGCGTGTTATCCACACAAATGCAGCCCAAAGAGATCCTGATTGGATTCTAATGCCATTTTCCACTGCAGTAGGGATGAAACAGTTCATGCCACAGGTTAAGGTGCTACAAAACAAGGCGGAAGGCTGCCCCGTTTTTTTTCTTCCCATGACAGTATTTGTGTATTTTTCTGTTAAATATTTGTGTTATTTTGTAATGTTTGTATTTTTGCCTAATATTTTGTAATATTTTCTGATATGTTTGTATTTTTTCTACTTTTTCTAGAATGGTTCCCCCATAATACTTTTTGTAATACTATTTTGTATTGTTTCTGAATATTTTGTGTTAAGAATATGGTTGCCATTTTATTTACTAGTACTACTATACCCATTTTTTCCAAATAAAGTTTTTTTTTTTTTTTTTGGTCTTACTTTTCCGCTTTGGGTGGGGGGTGGTGGTATCCATCCATCCATTTTCTGAGCCGCTTCTCCTCACTAGGGTCACGGGCGTGCTGGAGCCCATCCCAGCTATCATCGGGCAGGAGGCGGGGTACACCCTGAACTGGTTGCCAGCCAATCGCAGGGCACATTCAAACAAACACCCATTTGCACTCACATTCACACCTACAGGCAATTTAGACTTGTCAATTAACCTACCATGCATGTTTTTTGGGGGATGTGGGAGGAAACCGGAGTGCCTGGAGAAAAGCCATGCAGGCACGAGGAGAACATGCAAACTCCACATAGGCGGGGCCGGGGATTGAACCCCGGTCCTCAGAACTGTGAGGCAGACGCTCTAACCAGTTGGAAGAAATGTGGTGGCACAGTGGTGTGCCGCCACATTTCTTCCAAATAAAGTTTTTTTTTTTTTTTTTTTGGTCTTACTTTTTAGTAAGACCAAGAAATACGTTTGTATTTCGGGTGGGGGGTGGTGGTGGTATACTTCCTAATTGTTTGTACTTTTAACATTTAAAAAATTCAAAAATATACTTTTTGTCTAATATTTTAGATAATTTTTTTTTCTACTGAACACTTTTGTACTTTTCTAATATATTTTTGTCTTAATATTTTCATACATTATTTTTGTAACAGTATTTGTGCACATTTTTAAAAAAATGTTTATATTTTTAATTTCTATTATTTTTGTAGTTTTTCTATGTTTTTGTATTTTTTTTGTAATTCTGTTGTTCTTCACCCCCTTAATATTTTTTTTCAAATATGTTTGTATTATTTTTCTAATATTTTATGTTTTGGTAATATTTTTGCATATTTTTTTTTAATATTCGTAATAGTGATTCTCAAAATAAGGTCTGGGTACCCGTAGTGGTATGTGGGCTTCCTCCAGTGGTATGTGAAAGAATCATTGCCAAGTACAATTCAGTTGTATTTAGCTTTAAATTAAATACATTTCCAATTCCTCTTTAATCTTTACTTAGGTATAATACATTTTTACTTAGCCCTACAGTACATGTAAGCTTAGTAAAAATGTTTAAACTCTGCAGTACTGTATTTTATTGTTGGTCATGATGGTAGTACTTCGCAAGCTTCGTACGGGTTAGGCTTTACACGATCAGGATTTTTTAGGCCGATCAGCGAGTTTAAAAGAAAAACGATAACCGATCACTGATCCGATCACAAGCTGCAGCAATGTGTCTATTTAAATGACTTGTTCATTTGCTGCATATACTTGTGCCGATCATCATAAAATGCTAATTATCGGCCGATACCGATCAAGCCCATCAGATTGGTGTAAAGTCTAGTATGGGTGGTCCTTGGTGTAAAATGTTTGAGAACCACTCGTCTTCCTGTACATCGGTTTTCCATCTTTAAATGCATTCCCTTGGCCATGAAACGTGAGCTTTTGCTATTTATTGTATAAGGATGAAAATTGAAATGCATCGGGCATGTCTACTGTACGTTTGTGCAATCTTCCCACGCTCTGCGGGACGTGTTGACTTCTCATCACGTTATTGGAAAATCGAAGGCACGTTGTTAGCGATTTATGTCAGGAGATTCCCAGTCCTTGAGTTTATCATTTTTTGTTGTTTTCAGGAGGCACCACAACTGTATAAATATGTACTGAGTGGGCGTTTGTGTGCGAGTGTGTGTGACACCGCAAACAAGCTAATAAGTCACTTGTTTATCTTTTGCCCTTTCTAACTGCACTGACATCCGGCTAATGCTGCCTCGCTAATCGCGTATGAAAGTGCTTTTGTCTCCATAATGTCAAGCCAAAAAGGACCCCACAGACACTTTAGTTGCTATTGTAATATTTCATTTATATCACGGGGCACAATCCGGCATGAAAAGCTGCCTGGTCGTCAAGCCTGCATAAGATGGAGCGGAGTGACTCCTCTCTCGGCGTCGGGCTAATGCCGCCTCGGGGACGTGTTGTGATTTGTAATCATAGCCTTGTTCATCTGGGATTTTTTTTATCTTTTTTTTTTTTTTTTTTTTTGGAATCATTGTCTTTTGTGATGTAAATGATGTATTTCTTCCACCCACTTGAGTCTTGCATGGGGATAGGATTAACATAACTAGTCAAATAAGATTCAAGATGGGGTTTGGGTTCTGAATCAGGGTTTCAAGTCAGTGTTATTGTTCCAAATTAAGGTTTCAATTTAGGGTTTAAAGTTTGGTTAAGGTTTTCAAGGTTAAGGGTTAAGGTTTTGAAGTAGGGCTTCGTGTCAGGGTTGGGGTTTTAAATGAAGCTTTTAAGTCAAAGTTAGGGTTTCAGTCCTGGGTTAGGGGTTTCAAGACATAGTTACAGTTTTAAACTGAGATTTCAAATTAGGATTTCAAGACAGGGTTAGGGTTTCAAAGTAGGTTTGCAAGACAGGGTTAGGGAGTTAAGTGATACTGTCAAGACATGTAGGTTTTTGAATTAAGGTTTCAATCAAAGTTTTAGTGCTTCAAGCAAGGTTTAGAGTTTCCAGTTGGAGTTTCAAATTTGGGCTTGAAGGATGGTTTACGGTTTTAAATTTAAACTAGGATTAATGTTTAAAACTAGGGTTAGCGGTTCAAATAAGGGTTTCAAGCCTCACTTTGGCTTTCAAATTAGGGTTTCAGGCCAGGGTTAGTTTTTCAAGGCAGGGTTATGGTTTCCAGTTAGGATTTCAAATTAGATTTGAAGCCGAGGCTATGTTCTTCAAAAAAGTGTTAAGCTTTCATGTGTTGAAGCTTTCAAACTAGGGTTTCAAATTACGGCTCCAACCTCGGGTTAGGGTTTTTAGCCTGAGTTAGGGTTTCAAATTAGCGTTTTGACCATTTTTTTCCTTGTCTTTGTGGTCTTTGTGCAGGCAGAATTGTTATATTGCATCGTATTTGTCAGTGTATTTTAACGAAGTATCCCAAGGAATCCTCCTGTGTTGAAGCAATAGTCTAATTGGACACCAGGGGGGGTTGCTGGGGTTCACGTGCAGCTAAATCCCACCAGCGTGAGGAGGCTTTGGCGGACCTTGTAAGCGAACGTGACCCCCCCCCCCCTCGTCCCAGCCCCCGCCAGCCCCGTAACCTCTGCTCTCCTCGGGGGACGTGAATTCAGGGGGAGGCGTTCAGGGGCGTTGAGAGGCATCAGCGCAAAGATGGAGTCGATAGATGAGCGCACTCAACAACGCCACAGAGACTCCATCTATTTGGAACAAGGAGAAAACTAAATGGTCTCCTGAGATTTGCCAACTACCCCTAGGTTACCAGGTGTTAGCGTAGCAATTGATAGCATGTTAGCATTTAATCACTTCTCATTCGAAATAGTAGCAGACGAAAGTGCATGATGGAAGAGCCTTATTCATGGAAATGATTACTTCTATAATGGTTAAACTAAAGTTCAAGTCTTTCTGTGTCTTTTTTTTTTTTTGAGGCAACTTTGTAGGCTGAGATCAATTCTGGAAGAAAAGTGGAATAATGCAGGAGAAAAATCTTTCAACAAGTAAAATTCCTGTAGGACCAACAAGAGCACACCTTTTTTATAAAATTTTTTTTTTTTAGTTCTTCTGCCCTCTGGGGTACTTGGTGACGAAAAGTATCAGAAAGCATAAGAACTGGTAATTGGTGTAAGAAACATGAGCGAGAGCAGGTGAAGTATGCTTAAAAGCACATTAATGCCATGTATTTATAGAAGGCAAAATGAGCTGATTTCACTTGCATTTTGAGGCAATGAAACACTTTTCCCGACTTAATGAGAGTTAAAACAAGCAGCGGAACATATTTAGGATGCAGCGTTAAGTGCTCGTGCGCCCGCTTTTTGCTTTCATTTCCATACGTTTAATACAACATTCATACGGCCGATAATCCACGCTGAATACAAGTTGTCATGTTTTTGCTGGGGCAAACAGCTGCGCGCCATCTGCTGCGTCTCCACGGGTGATATTTGTCTTTTTCTTCCTACCGTATCTGCGCTCGGGGAATGAGGGATTTTCAAGCATGAGAAGCCGTACCGGCCATATTTGCTATCACCCAACAAACTGTTGGGATTTGTGTCGCAATTTATCAAGGAGCCAGACACAGACGCGGAAATATGTAGGAGGGGAATCTGGGAATTGATGAAATAATAACATGTTAACAGTTGCTACGCTAAGATATGACAAGATACCAAAACGGAGTAGAAAAGAAAGATAAGGAATTCACATCATGCGCTGTAGTTGGATCCTAAAATTAGAAGTGCTTTAATACTCACATGCGGAGTTACTACAGTGTGTTAAGCTACGGCAAGATAACCTGAGTAGAGAAAGCACCAAGACAGATATGGATTTCACATTTTAACATGCTAACAGCCAGTATGCTAGCACAGAACAGTTAATATCAGCCGTTTATTTTGAATTTTGCATCCTTGAGCCATGTTTGCCAGTGTCCTTGCTGCTTCTACATCCGAGTACATTGAGGCTGTAATGTGCTTAAAGTGCCATAGAAATCAATTTCACGTTTTTCTCCTTTATGATATCATCACAGTCATATTATTTCCGACAATTGTGCTTTTTCACTATCGTTCCCATTCTTTTTTTGTCGCCGCAAGGTGTACTGCGCGTTCTTATCTATCTCGTCTCAGCTTGCAAGTTTTTGTTGTTGTGTTGCATTGATATTCCATCGCAGCAAGCACGTCGTGTCACAAGCGCTTTGTCGGGTACGAGACGCCCATCGACGGCTTTCCCCCCGTCAATCTAGTTATCGGCGAGCCGCTTCCGCCCGCTAATCGAATAACGCGGCGTGTCAGCACATTTTGACACGACGACAAAAGCCGCCCGCCGAGTCAAAATGTCACGCGGATGCCCCTGGAGGTTTTGCGGGATGAGCGCCAGGTTTTGGGTAGCTCGCGAGTGTCTGCGACAGGGGACGTGTATCAAAAAACAACAAACGATGCCCCTGATTAAATACAAAAATGGAGTGGGATGCCGCTTAAAGGCTTGAAAGAGCCGGAGATATCGCTCACCCCGGGTTCAAGTCATTCCAGGCCTGTGAGTGGCTAAATGCGGCGAGGCTCTGAGGCTTTTGGCGAGTCGAGTGTCGGGCGCACTTGATGACCTCCTACACAAACACATCAGTTCAACTTCTTGAAGTAATACAATAACATTCAAATGCACACTTTTTTATTATCCAAGTTTTTCAGCCTTTTATGTACACACAAACTCGAGTTTTGGTCACTAAAAATATTTCAAGCTAGGGTTCGGGTTTGAGAATGGCTTGAGTTAATGTTTGGGTTTTAAGCCATTGTTAGGGTTTCAAACTATGATTTCAAATCAGGGTTGGATTTCAGGACAGGTTTCAAAGAGGTGTTAGGGATTTAAATTAGGGTTTCAAGATGGTGTTTGGATTTCAAGTTTGGGTGTATAATTAGGATTTCAAGTTAGGATTGGGATTTCAAACAAGGTTTATGGTTTCAGTGTAAGGTTTCAAGACAGGATGGGGTTCATTATCATTTCAAACAAGTGTTAGTTTCAACGTAGGGTCTAAGACAAGGGTCAGGGTTTCAAATTAAGGTTTTAAGCCTTGGTTAGGGTAGCAAAGTCGGGTTTGAAGGGTCTCAAGTTAATGTTTCAGATCAGGGTTCCACGCCTCGGTTAGATTTTCAAATTAGAGTTTCAAGCCATCAGCGGTGCCTTCAAAATGTTCTGTGGTCACGCAAACATTCCTATCTCAAATCATCTTTCCCCATTGAAATGAATGGAAATGTGTTCATCATCTGTTCCACCCACCAATAACACCAAAATTCAGTTTTAATCATACAAATTGCACGCAAGATTATTGTATTGTAGAAAAACACAGTAATCAAATTTGCTCACCAAACAAACACGGCAAATGCGAGCATAAAACATGACTGTACCTAATGTATTGTCCTATTGTTCATCTGTGGGGTCTATTGGCGGTTGGCAAACCAGCGTAATGGCACAATAGCGCCACCAATTGATATTGTCCTTCCACTGCAAGGAGCCCCATGTGAATTAATGGCGGCTGGATGTTGAGAAGTTTGCTGAAGCCCATTCGTATCTCAAATACAAGCGGCGGCTCGTATCTCGAAGAAATCGGAACGGCTTGCATCTCGAAAAAATCGTAAGTCAAGGCAATCGTATCTGAAGGCACCACTGTAATAACAGTGACAATAATAACAGTTACAAAGTCTAAAAAGTGTTTCGCTGTCTTTCGTGCTTGGACCGTCTTGCTCGTCTCTTTGCCAAAACTGGAAACTGGCGGCGCTCCTCGGTCGTCACGCTCTTATCCTCTTAAAAGCTAATAAACATGTCAGCTAGTCAAAATGTCAGACAGATAAGACGGGTGAACAAACATGCCGCCATTGTGCCGGAAATGGATCATTACATTCCTCCGGTTGAAGCCCCCCGGGGGGGAGATGTTTTGCGCGGCAAATAAAAGAGAAGGACAACACTGGAGTCTCCACTCGGACCTGCTTAGGATTTTAAATTTTAGCTTGCGAGAGATCGCAAATGTCAAACATCTTGTGTATTGTTAGCGACTTTTGTGCTCTGTTGTTGTAAGTGGGGGTGCGTTCAGGGACGGCTCGTAGAAAGAAAGAGAGCTGGCAGTGTGCTCTATTGTTGTAAGTGGGGGTGCGTTCAGGGACGGTGCGTAGAAAGAGAGCTGGAGGTGGGCGACTACGTGTTTTAATCTCTCACACCTCGAGACCGCAAACCGTCTTGGAATCGACCTTGGCACGAGCGTATAGGTCGCCAAGGGGTGGCTGTGTTTGTGTGTGTGTTTGGGGCTGGGGGGTATCTTGCATTTCCCACAGATGCTTCAGAGAGCGAGACACGGCGGGCAATTAGGACGACGGGATGAGGAGGCAAGTGAACGCCTCTCCCGGGCGGATACGATAGACCGTATATAATTATGGAATAAATGCTTGGTTATGATAAAAGAGAAACAGCCTGCGGACTGCTGCAGCTGCTTATTGTTTTAGTTATTTCCCAAAGGAAATAACGGAAAAAGACGTAATCTCTTACGTTTATTCACTGTATGGGCACAGTTGCGCTTTCAAAGTAGGGTTTCAAGACAGGCTAGGGTTCGCAATGTAGGTTTCCAGAGTAACTTGGGGTTTCTTAAAAGGTCGAAGGTTTATAATTAGGGTTTCAAATTAGAGTTCGAAGCCAGGGTTAAAGTAATAGTCGTAGTAGTAAGTCAGGTGTATGCTTTTAAAGTATGGTTTCAAAATAGGGTTAGGCTTTCAAACTAGGGTTTGAAGTCAAGGTTAGGGTTTGGTTTGCAAATTAGGTTTTGAAATCAGGGTTAAGAGTTCAAAGTAGGATTTCAAGACAGTTTAAATTTCAAAGTCGGGTTTAAAATCAGGTGTAGGGGTTTTAAAATAGGGTTTCAATACAAGGTTAGGGTTTCAAAGACGTGCTGGTGTTGCAAATTAGGGTTTGACAGCAGGCTTAGCGTTTCAAACTTGGCTTTCAAGTCAGGTTTAGGGTTTTGAGTTGGCATTTCAAGACAAGGTTAGGGTTTCTAGTCTGGGTTAGGATTTCAAACTAAGGTTTTGAATTAGGGTTTCAAGTCAAGGTTAGAGTTTTAAATTAGGGCTACATGCCTGGATTAGGTTTGCAAAGTAGGGTTTCAAATTAGGATCTCAAGCCAGGTTTAGGGTTTCAAGACCGAGTTAAGGTTTTAAAGTCGGGTTTCAAGACAGGGTTGTGGTTTAAAATGAGGTTTAAGCAGTAGTTGACTCATGGCTTAACAAAGTTCCATAGACTCGCATTGTTTGAAACAACTTCTGTTCTTAAAACCTCTTATCGTTCCTTTCTGTTCCAGCCGTCTCTGAACCGGACAGCGCCCCCTGCCGGAGGACTTACTGCGGCCGCGGCCGCCAGTGCGTGCTGATGGCGGCGACCGGTCGCGCGGAGTGCGTGTGCCAGGAGAAATGCCGTCCGTCTTTCGTGCCGGTGTGCGGCTCGGACGGCCGCTTCTACGAGAACCATTGCGAGGTTTACCGCACCGCCTGTGTGGAGAGGAGGCGTGTGTACGTGGTGCACAGCAAAGACTGCTTCTTCAAAGGTAAACACCGTACTCGGTACGCCATTATAGCATTAACATAGAGATTGTTGTTGTTGCTTTAGTCATGACATACATTAACGAACTGTAAAAAGATACCACAATACGATTGAGTCCAATTGCGACGCGATACGATTCAGTTGAGATACGATCCAGACAAATTAAGTTGTGATACGATACAACTGACTCAGTCCAATTACGATGCGAGACAATTTTGTCGTACTAAATTGCAATCCAATCCAATTGACTGTAATTACGATGTAATACAAAGCAATTCAGTCCAATTATGAAGCGAGTTGATTCAGTCAAATTAAATTGCGATACGATATTATTGACTAATTACGATGTGAAACGGTGTAATTCAGCTGAAATACGATCCAATACGACTCACTCTGATGAAGTTGCAGTACAAGATGTTTGACTCTAATTTCGATGTGATACGGTACAATTGCCTCTAAATATGATGTGATATAATTCTGTCTGACCAGATTGACTTTAATTACGATGTGACACAATGCGATTCCCTCCAATTATGATACGATTAACTTCAATTATGATTTGAAACGATTTACTCACACCAAGATGCCATACTATACAATTCACTCCAACAAAATACACTTGAAAGAAAATCGTTTTTTTAGCTATTGGAATAAAGCAATTAATCGCGGTTCAATGAAATTACAGTATATCTGTGAGAAAGTTTGGTATAATCCCAGTTGACGTGCAGTAGCCTCGACATGAACAGACTGAAATATCTCGTTAATGTGCAGCAATCTGCTCCGATTTTTCTTTCAAAGGCATTTTCTCTGCTTTTAATGGAGAAGCAATTGCCTACAGCTCTTTTTGAGTCAAAGGCAAGGCATTGCTCATCTGTCGAATCGTTTTTAATTACCGCCGTTGCAAAAAATAGCGCAGGCTGTGTCACCAACTATAGTTTTTTTGTTGTTGTTTTTTTTAAAAATTCTAAATCATTATTACGAGTTAAAAAAGATGGCTTTGCCAACAGAGGCAGACAACAAGAGCTCTCTAAAAGCTCTCTCGGGAGAGACTGACCCAAAATGAAGAGCGTGTACTTATTGACTTCAATTTAATGTAGAAACATTTCCACAGAAACAAAACAATTGTTTCTTTGAGGCACTTGTCGGGCCTGCCGCCTGCAGCCGCCAGTATCGCCGTGGCAACCGTGTCGTCTGTAGCGGATAGCCATTTATTGGAGATGAAAGAATCAAATTGTTTTCGCAGTCGGGAGCTCCATGCCGGTGCTCAGGGTTGAGTTTGTCGTCTTGGAAACGATAGCCTGACAAGTACTGACAATGGCCCTTAAATGCTACGCCATTCACTCTACGATGACAATTGAAGGCTATGTACACAAAGCTTTTTCTCACAAAAGTCACATGATAGAAGATATGTACTGCTTCATGTATGCGGATTTTTCAGAATGGAGCAGAGGTCCTCTGTAAAGAAAGACAGTGGAGCTTAGCCTCTGGCTGGTGGACATTGTGGCTAGAGAAATACTTTTGGATGGATAGGATGTCAAATTTCTTCTCCCATTTAAAATGGCGCCCTGGCAATAGAATAGGCCACCGGTGCCATTTCAGACTGTTCCAACCGTCACTGTCCTTTATTTCCTAGAAATACTGTTGTCGCTGCACTTTACCAAAAAGAAAAGATTTAAGATGTTATAAAGACATAAATCCATTTGATATGTAATAGTCTAGGCCAGGGGTGGCCAACTAGTCAGAGACTAAGAGCCACTTTTTTTCCTGTGTTACTGCAAAGAGCCACATACACGGGTACACATGAACAACATCTTTTAATCATGTATGCACGCATACACAGACCTCTGCTCAGCCAGATCTAATGAAAATAACCACACCAACATGATAATATCAGTAATTTTCAACAGTTAACATTGTGTCTCACACACACAAACTCTCAGTTCAAGCAAGTCCACAAACAATAAAAGAATAATTTTCAATAACATCTTTCTCTTACTATGCTGCTTAGTGAGACTTCTGGCATTCCTTATCTTGAACAATCCTCTTCAAATCTGGCTTGTATTCTGTTGTTGCCACTCTAAGCAATTCTTTCAAATGAGTGTCAGTCAGAAGAGATCGATGCTTTGATTTCACATGTTTCAGGGTAGAAAACACAGACTCGCAGACGTACGTTGACCCAAACATGGACAGTATCTTAAGCGCAGCTCGTTTGATGTTGGGGTATTTTTCAATTGGCACACTTTTCCAGAACTCAACGGTCCCTTCCCTTAAAACAGTTTTCAGTTGATCCTCCTCACAAAGGTCGATCATCTCCAACTCAGCCGCAGCCTCATCTGTGACGAGCGGGGCTTTCAAACAGTCTGGCTTCCAAGCCAGCTGATATGATGCAAGCGTTACGGTCTCTGAGTGTTTTGTAATTTTTTTGAAAAACTGCACCTGCTTTTCAAAGCGACCAACTTGTTCTTGCGAAGTTCAGTCCCTTTTGGAAATTCCTGTTCGATGTTAGGGTGGAGTGAGCTGAAGATTTGAAGCTTTGAAATGCGCTAATGCTGCGTGACATATAAGGCAGATCGGCTTGCCATTACGTTTAACAAAAAAATATAAACTCTCCCACTCTGGCAAAAACGTCCTGTGTTCTTCTTCATATTTTCGTTTGGATGTGCTTTTTTTCCCTGCCATTTCAAGAGGTAACTTGTCGGAAATTGTTTACAACACAAATGATGTCACACCAAAGATTCTCTCGTCGCTCGTTTGACGTCACTCAAACAGGCTTACATGGTCAGTGTGCCATCTAGCTGTAGGGGAGTGAATGACAGCGCCAGCCAAGAATTTTTGACGCATGTCATGTTACAGCTCCTGAAGAGCCGCATGAAACTAGTTAAAGAGCCGCATGAGGCTCGCGAGCCGCGGGTTGGCCACCCCTGGTCTAGGCTAATCAAACTCCCACGATTGCACTAGTCCGCATCGTTCATTTTCTAAAAAGAGGAAAAACTTTTGAGATTGGACTTTCCGAAAAAGAAAAGATTTAGTCTACTTCATATTTATTGTTAAGGCCATTGGGGTTTTTATATAGCATGGCTCTTCAAACTGCTACTGTTCCACTTCTCTGCATCCTACGTTTCCTCCAAAGGACACAAACTATTGACATTGTGGTTTTCTAAAAAGATTTCATTTGTCTATTATTAACGCAAACGGCATTTTTATAGCTTTATATTTAAGACTCTTCAAACAGGAACTGTTGCAAAGAAAAGATTGAAGCTGTTACATATACTGTACATTGTTGTTTTTAATTACAGACTGATTGATTCAAACTATGACCATTGCACTGGTCTGTGTCCTTCATTTCCTAAAACGATTTAAGATGCTTTATGTATATTATAAATTATAAACCCATTTGTGTTTCGATAGCATCATAATTCAGGTTCTTCACAATAGTACTGTTGCGCTTGTCTGCATCCTCCGTTTCCTAAAAAGACGACAAAACGATTGCACTTTCCTAAAAATAATCAAATTAAGCTGTTACTGTAATTTGAAAAATCTAAAAACACAATTAAAAAGAAAAACCAAAGTACGTATCAGACTGTGGTTTTTGGCATGCAGTTGTTTGCATCATGCCAACTTAACAAGTTAGTCGTACCGCCAAAAGCATGTCACTAGCTATAATATCTGCTGGCTCCACTGTTTGCTTCCAGTCCCAATATGTTACACCCTGCTACATCAACATAATTACTCCTATTTAGTTTCACAGCAAAAAAAAAAAAATGTACGTCACGTCAAAGTCCACTTCATCCCGACTCGTAACGCCGCTCCCAGATATTCCCGTCCCTTTCTAACATCTGTTGGCGGCGTGTCTTCAAATCGTCTTTTCCAGGTCAGATTACAATATTTTCTCTAATCCCCTCAAGGTGCGGACGTGTAAATAGAGAAGCTCGAGCTTTTTGGCGTCATTCACATGCGTACTCACACATGCGATCGTGGCGGCGGTTTTAATCGGCGAGTTAAGCCCAGAGGGATTCCTGGCCCATGCCGGCGTGCATAGCTAATCCACATTAGCCACGTTGGCTCCCCACATTAGGCCTCCGAAGCCAGACGACGGAGAAAGAGAGCGGCGGGAGATCGAGAAAAGAGGTCTCGGCGATTAAGACTGCCGGCGTAGGAATAACATCAGGAAGGCGAAGGGAGTTGAGGAGACGTAACGAGTGGTGTCTTGCCAAATATTTCCAAAACAAGCTAATTGACTTACATGGTCACTTGTCTGCTGGTGAATGTGGCTCAAAGAAAAACAACAGGGGAGCTTGAGCCCCAGTTGTCATGGTTACAGTGGTACTGAGGAGACAGATTCGGGCATTTTTTCAAAAGTTTGAAGATGTCCCCGTAAACTCTGTGCAATATGTTTTGGTCAAGCGTCCAGCCATTCTCGCTACCGCTATCCCAGCTGACTTTGGGTGAGAGCCAGGGTACACCCTGAACTGGTCGCCAGACAATCGCAGGGCACATAGGGACAAACAACCAATCACACTCACTTTCACACCTACGGAAAATTTGGAGTCTTCAATTAAGCTACCATGCATGTTTTTGGAAATATGGGAGGAAATTGGAGTACCTGAAGAAAACCCACGCAGGTACGGGGAAAACATGCAAACTTCACACAGGAAGCCCGGAGCCCGGATTTGAACCCTTGACCTCAGAACTGTGTGGCAGATGTGCTACCCAGTCGGCACCATGCTGCTATGCATGGGTGAAAATCCAGATAATAATAATACAACGTTGTAGATGCAACAACACAGCAGCTCTGTTTAGCTTTGACAGAAGTTTCCGTGTCGTTGGGCTGTCACTGGCAAGACAAGACAATGGCGGATCTTCAACCAGGTAGCTGCCAAGGCACTGGTTGGTACCAGGGTTCCAAAGGGGCGGTATTGTTTTTGACGTGGTAACGGTTTGCGCGTAATCCGACAGTCACTTGCAAACAAATAAATCTTGGACTAGGTAGCTACCAACCGTGATTTGGCTAGCTAAAGCTAATCTCTGCATCCAACAACACAGCAGCTCTGCTTTTGGCTTTAATCTTCATTTTCTTCGGTTTTCTTTGAAGAACCGCAAGTCTTCCCCACTTATTGACATCACAGTAAATAGAACCACATTCTTCCCCTAAACCCTGTCAGAGCCTTTCAAGTGTCCCCCAACCCCATGTATAGCCATTGGGCCGTGCACATCTGCTTTGGCTTTTAAATTTTGATAAAATCCTAAACGCTGTGGCGTGAGAGTCAATTTTGCTTCCCTCCAGGCCACGGCCCAAAAGTCACGGTGTCGGATTTGGCCGCTTTCATCAGGACTGTCGTGACCAATTGAAATGCTCAGAAGGAAAGAAGGGACGGATACTTTCTGTCCTGGCGTTAACGCCATTGCCTTCGTAGAGATGAATAGGAGACTTTTACTCTTTGCTATTCGTCTTTTTAAAAATGGTAGAAATTGGAGTAAGTACAATGGAAGCACGACGCTCAGTCCTCAATGCGCTAATTTGATCGTGCCACTTACGACCCTCCCGTTGATTAAAAAGGGTCCCAAAAGCATCAGTCGTGGCTGATTAATCATCTCTGTCTTTCCTGATTGAATGCAGATCAGAGAGGCGTCTGTTTGCGCCTGGGTTCAAGGGGAGTTGCTCGTCCTCAGCAGCAGGAGACTCCTCTGATGCTTCCTCCAGCTTGTAGCACTTCATTAGGGATGAGTGTCGCAGCCGCTCGTACTTAGACGCCTCGCTGGTGACTTCGGAGTCAAACTGGTGGTTTGTTGGGAGCCAACACGCGTGTTTGGTATTGGTTAATTTCCCCAAGGTGGTAAAAGCTGGAGTTAAGTTGGATTGATTTTTGTCCCGGTTGTACCCCCCTTTTGGGTCTTTATTATTTAAGAAGTTGCCCAGTCAGAGTCCGAGCTAACCTGAGCAATGGCGAAAAAAAAATGGAAAACCTGCGTGAGATAGAGGATTGGTGTTTTAGGCCAGGGACTGTATTCTTCTATGTTGTCAGGAATGAGTTTTGGGGGGATTTTTCCTTGAACCCAACGAGGTGTTATTCGGGTCTGGGTTATGGAGTTACTGTTGGAAAAACCTTGAATTATTGCGCTGTCCCAGCTTAGCTTGTAACATGGCCTGTCTGAGCTAATGCCAAACACCTTAAGAGTTAGAATTTAGTATTAAGGTTAAATGGTTGGTGTTAGGGTTGGAGATTAGGTTTTTGAGGTCATGGTTAGGTTTCAAAAAGACATTTTGAATTGTAGCACTCTCCCAGTTGAACTTGTACACGCACCGTGCTCAATCAGATTTGTTTGACATTGTTTTTACTCGCTCCTTGTTTGTCGTCAGATTACTGCAATTGCAAAATGCTTTTTGCGTCATTTAGGAAATGAGTTTTAGTGCGTCCTCTTAGCCGGGGGAACAAATTCCTTGATGCGAGTTTGGAGTGGATGACTTGCGGGAATTCTCCTCCGCTTTTAGCCGTCCATTATCCTTCTAAGTTGGCTGCTGCACTTTACTCTTGACTCTTTATCATTATTGCGACTCGCGTTGCGCTGTCGCCGCTTATTGCATTAGCCGTCAACACTTGGCCCTTTCGGACCGTCTTTGCAACGGTCGGTGTCATCGCCGGCCCTGCAATTTGGAGTCGTCCACACTGAGAAGCTTTTAAAGGCGGTAAGTGCTGCGTGTTGTCCCCTGAAATGGAGTTAAAAGTTACCAAGGTCGTGTCGCCGGAAAGTTAAAAAGTTAAAAAGTTACCGTCACCTCGGTGAGGGCTCGCTTCGGTCCGGGGAACCAAGTGTGACACATCGGAGCCAGGGCAAGTCCTCCCCTGACAGCCCTTTATTTGTTAACGCCAGCTTATTAACGAGCCGCTCCACCAGCCGGCTTCCTTTCTTTTAAACCTCATTTAGTCGCTCTCCTCCCCGCTAATTCATTACGGCGGACATATTTGCCGTAGAAAATGGATGTTCTGTCCCAGATAGAGATGTCCTGCAGTTTGTACGGCCAGTCCCTCACAAATCCCTCTCAGGGCAAAAACAAGAAACTTTTCTTAGGACTGCCCCCGCTGTTGTGGATGGTAGACTAGTAGAAAAACAATGCAGATAATTGAAAATAACTGTCTTTCTATGTTCATCACTTATTCATTCCGTGCGCTGCTGTAACAACTGCAAACCCTAGTGAAAAATAGACATACATAATTTATGATCTGCTGTATGTGCTACAGACTTCTCTATCGTGTGGGAGAAACGTCTAATCTAAAGCAAGCTCAAATCATAATTAAGATGATCACCTTTTGCATACGTTGCTGTTACATCCTTATTCCAAAATAGATAACACATTTTAACAAAGTAAAAAGCCAATTATTATTTTTTTTTTTTCAAATTAAATGAAAAGAAAAAAAAAACCTCTAATATTACAGCGGAAAACGTATTCATACCCTTTAATCAACAGCAATGACTGTTGCGGCGTCATTCCCACATGGATTAATTTTTTTAGACCCTTCAAAAATCTACGCAAAATCTTACATACTGAAAAAGTGAAAATACAATTATTAAAATTATATGACCGATGCAATCGTATCCCTGCCCTTCACTCAACATCAATGAATGTTACAGTTAATATGGCTGCACGATGTAGTTGTGTCGATCAGCCAAGATGTTATTACTTAAGTAACTCACAATTGTGCCGAATAGCCACCGACGGTGCTCGGTACTTATATAGTAGGGAAAGGGCCGACTCATGCCAGAAAGCGTACGCGTCATTGGGTGAATTTTTAGCCCCGCCCACCCAAAAATATGGACAACGGAGATGGTGAAGAACTGTTTAATACTATAACAATTCTCCACAATTCAGTCCTAAATTGTTGTCAGTCTTTGCACGTTTTCAGCAATTACCTTTAAGCGTATTCTATGTATTTAGAAAAAACAAAACAAAACACAAAATGACTTTACAGGCACTTTAAGCAGCAGATATTTAAACACAAACAGTCCATCAACACGTAGACAATAACACAATACTCATAGGCATATTTTCATTATCATCTGCGAAAAAAACTAATAATATTACTGCATCTTACTGAGTCACTTAGAGTAGTTTTGAAAGTCTTCTTCCTTTGTGTCTTCATGACGGTATTATAATGCCCCCGGTGGCCAAGTTGTGCAAAGCAGAATGAGTCACAATGAATTCATCATGATGCACAAACTGTGTCATGCTTT
Organism: Phyllopteryx taeniolatus; assembly: GCF_024500385.1. Taxonomy (NCBI): domain Eukaryota; kingdom Metazoa; phylum Chordata; class Actinopteri; order Syngnathiformes; family Syngnathidae; genus Phyllopteryx; species Phyllopteryx taeniolatus. Next base: position 16,369,530 of record NC_084518.1, read on the forward strand.
ACATACCATTTGATTATGTTACTACTGTATGATTCATAAAGCATATATTATAGAGTGAATTTTTCTTATTAAAATCACTACAAACAAACTAACTTTTTTTTTGGGGGGGGGGGGGGTAGGCTTTCACGGATTATGGCATTTCCATTCATTTGAATAGGGAAAGATGATTGGAGATTCAGGTTTTTGGAGTCACGATCGTGGACACGGAACAAATTAAACTTGCATGTCAAGGCAAAACTGTATGTACACGAGATAATAAGCTAGATATGGGGATTTAGGTATGAAAGTAGGGAGACAGATTTGTAGATTTGATTAAGTCGATAAATATCGAAGTCTACAATATGTAGGTTTGGGTGGACAGATATGTAGTTAGGTTTGTAGATTAAGTAGAAACATAGGTTGCTTGTTCGAGACAGTATATTGCTATCTGGATCAATTCAGTGATAGCTTCACCCCATAGACATTCACGGATTTGCCCTTCTAAGAGATCAATACTGGACTGCAAGATTAATAGCATCTGTTTATAGACTACACACATTGTTTTACTAACAATATTTATACAAAGCACTTAGCCTTACTATTTTTATAACATGCTGTGCAGTAAAAAGTAAACAAGCAAAAGTTTTTTTTCCTTTGTTTTTAGTCTAATAATGCGATCCAAAAATGTAATAAATTGCAGTGGGACCCTCGTTGGTCTGTATTTAATTCATCTCCACGGGTCTCGTCGCAGATGTATCATTAGAATCTGTGTCTCTTTGTTCCCTCTCTGGCTTTATTAAAAAAAAAAAAAAAACAGACGGGGGGGGAAAAAGAATTTAACTTGGCAGCAATGGATGTCCCACTGTTAAGACATATTTGTGCCATATGTTATTAATTAGAGTCATTATGTTGTCATCTTGTATATTTTACTTTTCTTTTGAAGCTTTTGACCAACACTCATGCGTGCCCTAATGTAGCTTTTAGCGCTTGTTAGCCAGCCTTCTCATTAGCGGTCGTCTAATTGTGATTTATTGAAGGTCGTGCGTTTTAGCACTCAGTCACATCTGTCGCAGCGCTAACAGGTGGTAGCGTATGATTTTGGGAGCCGTTATGACGGATTCAAACGCCAAAAACGAAGAAAAACAAAGCTGCTGGCAGCCGAGCGAGGAATTGGAACGTGATGAATGATTTCATCTGGCTCTGCTGCTTAGTTTGCTGATGTTGTTTTTATCAGTTTAATAGCAGCATGAAGGCAAAATGCATAATATGGCTGCCAGTCTTTGTTTTGTCAAGGTCGGCATGTAATAACTGTACATGAGAATTCTACGGTGGCGGAGAAGTCCAAACAAAAGTACAAAGACAAATGAAGAACGACAAATTAAAAAAGTGAAATCGGTCTGTAACAAATGAATGTTACAGTTATATTTCAAAATGGATTCATTTATTTTTCCCCCTCAAAATTCTACCCAAATACCCCATGAGGCCAAAGATGAAAAACGATTGCAATTTTTCCCAATTTACTAAAAATTTAAAAGTCTCCTATTCCTGGTGCAACTGTATTCACACCTTTTACTCAATAGTAGTGCCATAGTCGCCATATTTTAAAATGGGTTTAATTCATTTCCATTCTCCAAATTCTACCCATTTGAGATACGAGCGCTGGATGGTGGCAGCTTCGCAACAAGCAGCAGTGGGGCAGGTAGCAAAAAATTCTTCTTCTTCTTCTTAAAAAAAAAAAAAAAGGCTTCATGCTGGTTAAAGCCACTCCCGGGTTAGAGTTTGTCAAACTAAACATAAAACAAAAATAATTCCACACTGCGTATTTAAAACATAACATAACTTGACCTCAAAGTCTGCTAGCTTAATGCATAATGGGAAACGCTGTGTCAGGTTAACGAATTGCATCGATGTGGCGTTAGAGTTGAACATAAACAGTGGCGCAACACACGTAGACAGACAATATCACAATACTCACTGTCCCTGGCATATATTCTTTATCCTCACCGGAATTAATTAAACTCGTATCTCAAGGCACCGCTGTACCGCATCATATGATGCCCTCTGGGATTCATTGCAGTCTGAAACCATTCATTTCCAGTAAAAACATGGCCAAATGTGCTTTTTATTAGTTTTTCAGCACCCTCATTAATTCAATTTTGGGTTTAAATTGACTCCTGTACAGTTTGTCATCCGCCCGGCTCGTTTGTCAAGCGCCGCGATGACTGTCGCTCGTCTCGCTCGCCTCATCCCCACGTCAAGCCTGCGGGGAAGCTTTGCTTGAACATCAGGGCGGCCGTGTAATGGGTGCTGTCAGATGTATAAATATACGAGCGCTCTCCGCCTGCCGAGATGGCAGGCCAGAGGGCATACGGCTCGGCTCGATTGACACCTCGCTAACTCGCGAGCGGACTGACTGATCAGCCGAACGGACGCCCTGCCACTCAGTTCACTTTCCAGATAGATTGAGACCTTAAATACACCAGGAAAGGGCCTGTGACATCATTCCTTCATTTTCAATGCATGTTTCAGTATTCTTCCAAAATGCTTTGAATTTATTTTTCTCCCACAATTTCTGCACAAAATACCACGCGATGACTACGTGAAAAAAATTGCAATTCAAATTTTTCCAAATTTGATAAAAATGAAAAACTCAAATTTTACAGGCGTGACCGTATCCACACCCTTTACTCAACATCAATGAATGTTTCAGCATTATTCCAAAATGCATTCAATCCATTTTTTCCCCCTCGGTATTCTACGCAAAATACCACGATGACAAAGTGAAGAAACTGTCATTAAAATGTTTCCAAATTAAAAAAAATAATAATTACAGGCGCAACCTTACTCACACCGTCTGCTCAACTAATAAAAAAGCAATAGAACTATCCATCAGTTCTGAATATTTCTTAACCTGTTTCGGGTCACGGCAAGCTGGAGCCCATCCAGACTGACTTTGGCAAGAGAATAGACCCTGAATGGTCGCCAGGCAATGAAAGTAAGCCAAGCGTACTGTTTTCGTACCCCTTCACCTTCCTCATTTTTCTAAATTACAGCCTTATTCCAAAATGGATTAAATTCGTTTTATTTGTCAAAATTCTGCACAAAGTACCAGAATAAAAAAAAACATAAAATAAAAAAAATAAAAAAAATATTATAATAATTTTGGGTAACTTAATAAAAATAAGAGTCAAATATTGCAGGTTCAACTATACGAGGGAGTATACTCACCAATACTCAGCCTTTACTCAACAGCAATTAACGTTACAGCCTTACTCGAAAATAGATTACATTTGTTCTTATCTACACAAAATATTGCATAATTCCAAAGTCAGAAAGAAAATATTAACATTCTTGCTATTTTAATAAAAATAAAGTTAAAAATGATTCTTTACGCAACAGCTACGAATGTTACTGCCTTCATCCAGGATTGATTAAATGCATGTCTTCCTTAGAATTCTACACAAAGTATCTCATATTTTAAAGTGAAAGAATAATTATGCAAAAGTGAAATATTACAGTTTCAACGGCTTATCTTTTACTCAACAGCAATGAATGTTACAGCCTTATTCCAAAATGGAAAATAATTTTTTTCCCCCTCAAAATTCTACCAAAAATATGACATAATGACAAAGTGAAAAAGCAATAATAAAATGTTTTGCTATTTTAATGGCAGTAAACAAGTCAAATATTATCCTTTACTTAACAGTAATGAATGTTACAGCCTTATTCCAAAATAGATTCATTTTTTTTCATCAAAATTCTGCATAACATATTGCACACTGACAAAGTGAAGAAGCAATTTTTGTTGTTAATTAAATAACAATAAAAAAATATATTATCCGTAACGCAACAGCAATATGTTTCTTGATGATTGATTGAAAATGTTTTTTTGCAAGATGCTTCCTAAACACAGAAACTGTTAACAATTAAGTTAGACTTAAATAAAAATGAGAAGAATTGAATAATAATTTTTAAAAAAGGTTGCTCTACAGTCTTGTGTGCCATACTTGTGTGTCATGTTTAAAGTGACTGAACTAGCCTCGTCTATTTCTCAGCCTGCTTTTTCTCGCAGGACGGGAAATTCACTCGAGGACCGAACATTTTCAATGTCCCCATCAATTTCCCCAACGCAAAGTATAGCGCGGCGTGTCACGCTGCCCTTGGTGCTCGTTGTTAGCGAGCGCAGCACCTCGGGGGGCCAGCAGGCCTATTTGCATCACGGAGTCCCGCGCAAGTTGCTGACTACGTAACGCCGTCTAATTCGAGGACCCACAGGGAGGAAAGAGGCGACCCCGACAGCTGCCTGAACAAAGTTAGCTAGCGGTGCGTGCTATTTTCTTTTTTTTTTTTTTTTTACCCCCAAGCTCATCCCTCATGATTTCCTTTGAGAACATGACTGCCACGGATGGATGCCGCTGACCTTTTTTTGTTGTTTTTAGCGTTACAGGTGGCGCTACCGCTCGCTTTCTCTCTGGAGGTCCTGAGACGCCATCTGCCGAAACTCTGCCTGCTGGCGACATGCACAGCCTTGCTATCACCTCGCTTGTTATTAATAAATCATAATTCATTTAGGGCCTTTTTATTGGGATGGTTAAATTCAGTGTTATGGCATTTTGGAGCTGTTTTGTCACTGCCGACAACACCCTATGTGCATAATATGTATAAAATAATAGCTATTAAATCAATCATTAAAGCTGCAAGTACTGATAAATGGGCCCACGCGTTCCCTTTTTCCATGGTGAATACTCACTGATCAAACTCTGACACCATGCTACGCCCACCTTTGACGGCATAGGCTAAATACTTGGCAATTTAGCAACTCTCCCATCTGTCTGGGATACCTGCTTCAGCTTTAGGCTCATTTGAGCGAATTCTCTAGTTGGACTTAGTCAAAGTACCAGCTCTGGATTTTGGCCCAGATGGCTGCTTTAAACCAAAATGGCCGACTTCCTGTTCTATTTTGGGCATGGGTCCTTGATACTTTTTCGTGTGTCCTGTTGTGGTAGACATGTCCTCCCAATTCTGTGTGTGTGTTTTTTTTTTTTCCTCACACAATATGTTTGGGCCAAAATTGCTACTCCAAACCGAAATATCGGACTTCCTGTTTGATTTCGGCCATGGGTCCTTGAGACTTTTGTGTGTGTCCTGTTATGACAGACGTGGCCATTGCATTTGATGTCCAACAGTGAAACTGTCGTTAGATTTTTGCCCTTAAAAATATTTCGCCCAAAATTGCTACTTCAAACCAAAGTGGCCGACTTCCTGTTCTATTTTGGGCATGGGTCCTTGAGATTTTTTCGCATATATACTCAATTCCGTGTCAATCGCTGAAGTTAATGTTGAGGGGGTAGCATTTTTTTCAGATTTTTATTTTTTTTTTCCCCCTTAAAATGTTTCACCCAAAATCGCTACTTCGAACCAAAATGGCCGACTTACTGTTTGATTTTGGGCAAGGGTCCCTGAGATTTTTTTCGTGTGTCTTGTTTTCATAGATATGTCCACCAAATTTCAGGTTGACTGGCGAAACGGGTGTTGGGGGCTCATTTTTTCTAACTTCCAAGAGGGTTATACTACCCGTGCCTGTTAGCTTTTAGACGTAGCGTTGTGGTCAGTGCTTATCATCTCCGGGACGTGTGTGTGTGTGTGTGTTAGTGAGTGAGATAATAAGTGGGGTCTAGAGTGGTGGCGTCACTTCCAGTGCAAACAAACACTCGGTTCAGCTTTCGTAATTGCTTTTTCAGTGTGCTCAACGCACACTCACACACAGACATATATCTGTACGTTAGAAAAAGTGTCATTTAGCTCTTGCCAGTGGGGTCATTCGTCACGCTATACGGCCACTCTAAGAGAATGGTCTCTTCCTCATGTGATACGCACACGCACACACACGCACGCACGCACACACACACACACACACACGCACACACACACTGATGTCCTTTTCTAGCGCAAAGCAGACAGGCAAGCGAGCATCCCCGCAGCTAAACCCGTCTCGCTCCCACTTTCTTCTCCCTCGCATTATCACCTCAAGTCTACCCTTTTGTCCTTGCGAGAAATTGTAGAGAGCAGACGCAGACAGACCGCAGTATGCAACGTCTACGACAAATATACATATATTTACAGTCACTGGGGACGAGGCTCGCGAAAATAACCTTGTGCGATGAGCCTACATGTTGCCTCACAAACGCATTATCATCCGATTACGTGCCGCAGTCTCTTCTTGGCGACAATTGTATGTTTGCGAACGCAAGGTGGCTCGCGTTAGTCAGAAGACGTATTGTATGTTTGTATGTTTGCGAACGCAAGGTGGCTCGCATGTGCTGCGTCTCGCGTGTCTGCTCTGCTTCCTGGCGAGAAACGGGAGACGTTGTGTCGGGCAGATGCACAGAATGCAGGTCACGACGGGCCTCATGCACTAACCGTGCACAGATTTGACGCAGAAATTTGTGATTCATCAATGTGTTCGTACTTGTATTTACTCGTACTCTGCACAAATAATGCAGGGTCTGATTTTAAAAAAAAAACAAGAAAAAAACATCAAAAACATTTTTTACCCAAGATTCACTATGTATTGGGAATATAGTAATTTGTAAAAACAATAATAACTTAAGCGATAATAACCCAACCAGGAATTTGCTGATGAGTTGGCTAATGTCCTAAATAACCGTGAAAAGGACACTTCTCATCACTTTGACTGTTGTTTCTGTTCGTGTTTGTAATGTGCATGAACGTGCGTGTCCCGCTGCAGCTGTCTGCGTGCAGTACGACGTTGTCGAAAAGCGATCAGACTGCTCGCATTCCCTGGTTTCTGCGATAATGTGATTAATATATTTTGATGTGATTCTGCACGTGCAAAAGTGATGTCAATGGATCGATTCGCACACACAGCGCCGCCGATGTGATGGCTTGTGGCGCACTCCGATCGGCATATTTGTATGTCTCATATATTTTCTGTTGCTCCCAATGCTCATTTCATGAACTTTATCAACCATAAATGCCTCTTTGATATACTATATTTATGTCTTACTATTTATTTTTACAAACGTATGCACGTCAATTTTGTATTTATTTGTAATTATTTGTAATGTTTTATTGTATATTCCCAATGAATTACAATGATTAACATTATATGTTCTCCGTTTCTGTGTTTAACAAACTTTCCGATGATTACTTTTTGAACGTAGGATAACGATTAAGAACGTTATTAAAGTTCTGGAGCCATCTCTTGTGACTTTAAAGCTTTGCACATTGGCTGAAATGCATCAGACGGACGTCCTTTTATAGGGAAGTGGAGTGGAATGGTTTATGCAGATTGCAGCTCGCGGGCACGAACTCGTCATTTAGAATGAATTCAGATTCACTAACATACGCAGCAGTGCGAAGAAAACTGGCACGTGTCACGAATGTGACAAAGATTTTCTGACGCTCAATTTGTGCAGAGTAAAAACATTTCTACGTATTTATTACTGCTTCATCAAGCGCGTTATTACCCGATCACGCTTGTTGTGATTAGAAGTGTGACGTCAGAAAAAATCCCGGAAATGTTTGATACCGTCGCTGCAATGTCCTTCTGTTCAGTTTATCACACTTCTTCCTCGCATAGCCTCCAGTTTTCATGTTTTGGCCACCTTTTTGTGCATAGAAACAGCTGTGTACCTAACAAACGTGTTTGTAAAGGCACATTGGCGTACCTAATGAAGTGTCTGCTCAGTCTGCCTGATTTAGTAAGCATTAATGTGTAATCACACGCGATGCACCTCTTGTAGTGCGTAACACACACACACACAGTTCGTCATTCTTCATGCGTCTAATCCTCGTCGTCGTCTGAATACACAAGATGCTCCATTACTCAAAGCGGGTCGCCTGCTTGAAGAGCACTCCATTAACCATAGACTATTAGCAATAAGCGGCTGTAATCTGCGCTTCGCAACACGCGCGCGCACACACATGGATCAACACCGTTAATTAATTAGACGTGTCTCACACACACACACACACACACACACGTGAGCATGCACGCTGATTCAGAAACCAGGAAATAATGTGACATTTACATGTACAGTTTCCCCCACATATTCATGATCCGCTATTCACAAATTCCCCTATTCACTGATTTTGAGCTCAGGCCAAAGCCCTGTCTAATCGAAATGCATTGCATCTTGGTGCCAACGAACCATGGTAAAGTGAGTGGAGGGGCTTCATTTTGTCAGGTCATAGGGTTGTATAGTAGAAAAGTACTACTTTAGAGCTATTTTGTTGCATACGTTGACAATTACAAACCTTTTTGTGGGAGCGTCAATTACTTGTTTGTCATTCTTAATGGCCAGGCTGGTCCCTATTTCTTGCAATTTGAGGTTATTACAGTGTTCATACAATGTAGTTACAATGTTGTTAGTGTTTTAGTTTTGTGTGTTATTACAATGTAGTTAACATTGTGTAATTACAGTGTAGCTGTAGTATGTAATAATAGTGTAATTATTACATAGGGTTACTGTTACCGATTTTACTGTAATGTTTTCACAGCATTGTTACAGTGTAGCTGGTGTTTTTACAGCTTTATTACAATGTAGTAACAGTGTTGCAAGTGTTATTACTGTGCTTTTACAGTGTTATTACAATGTTGGTGTTTTGCTGTGATTACAGTGTAGCTAGTGTTCGCATTATACTGTTATTACAATGTTAGTGTATTTAAAGTGGTAGTATTTTTCAGTATTATCACAATGTAGTTAAAGTGTCAGTGTTACTTCAGTGTTGTTAGTGTTGAAGTGTAATTTCACTTTTGTTAAGATAGTGTTTCTACAGCATAATTTCTTTGATTAAAGTGTTATTACTGTGTAGCTACAGTGTAGTTAGTGTACTTTTTGCTTTTACAGTGTAGTTAGTGTTATTACAGTGTTGTCATATTGTAGACAGTGTAGTTAGTGCTATTGGTATTGTCACAGTATTGTTACGGCATTAAAATGTTTTAATGGCGTTATTACTGTGTTATTACTGTTATTGTTACATTCACGCAGCAAACTAGTGTGTGTTGTTATGGATTTGCGGTCATAATGTCCCATTGTCCCCTTATAATGTTTGTATTGCATGACCACGACGACTGCATTCTGCTCTGCTCACTCGATCCTCTTTTCTTGCAAGGAATAAACCAGAAGGAATAAACTAGAACAGTGTAGTTGTAGGCGGGCTCACTCTAGCATTACATGAAGGAATCACTGAATCAAATGTTCAAACTGTGGTTTAAACTATTTTTAATCTAGTAAGTGCATTTATTAGTTAGAGATTTCATTTTTAAGGACAATACATTTACATGTACTTTTTTTTTTTTTTTTAGAAATTTTTGTTTTACACCATTTGTTACTTAAATTTTATGTGCAATGTATTTTAATTGGATCATTATTTAAATATTTTTTTATTTTTTTAATATGTAAGCAGAATGTTTACCATGTCAGAGGACTTTTGTCTACTGCTTTCTGTGTGTCTACTGTGTACAATTTCTCCTCTTCCTTGCCATGAAAACAATGTTGTAGTTTTTATTTTTTATTTACGACACTTTTTCTTCTCGCTGGCCTTTTCTCGTGTGCCAATTACGATGTTGACACTCAACGCAGTTGTCTGAGCCTCTTCCTGTGAACCCCCGCTGGTGTGAACCGCCGATCTCCCGCCCTCCTCCTACCGGGATAAGCAATGACGAGTCTTATCATCATCTCTGCATTATTATTTTTTTTTGGGTCACAGCAGCTTGTCGGGCGTGAGAACTTGATGTGAGAGGTTTTTTTTCTTCGTTTTAAAGTCCCCTTTGCACTCGTTAACTTCATTTTGCGCTGCGCCGGTGTTAATTAGCTCCAATCTGCAGCGGCGACGTACATGCACGCAGTGGCGGGTCAGCGATTAAGCTTTGTAGAGGGACGGCCACCGTCACCGTCCTTTTCTTGCCTTCATTGTGGGCTTGTTGCTATGGGAACGGGTGAACGTGACACCTCAGAGTACGTGTGTGTGTGTGTGTGTGTGTGTGTGTGTACATATATATTGTAGATTCAAGTGCAGCTGCTCCCCCACGTGCTATATCGACTACAAATAGCCTTCACGTTGGAGCTATTTCGGTAGTCGGCAAACAAACAAAGAACCTGGTAAATTACAGACAATGGAGATTTCATTGTGTTACGACATGCAGCATTTCATCACCAAGCCACTGAAATACACTGATCAATTGTTATAGCGGTGTGGCGCATGATATGGCCAAACACAAGTACTCTCCACTCCCTCATCTACAACTCATTCGAACATTATTATAACATAATACGGCTAACTACTAGCCCAGAGTTTTTTTCAATGCACTTATAATGGGCCTCAATTATCGGAGGAATTTTGCTTTTTGCGTCGGGCCCAGTCCCCCTCCCCCACGAATAGCGAGGGTCCACTGTACTTGGTTGTTCAATTTCACACTTGATGACATTAAAAGGTCAATTTTCCATAATATGTCTCCTTTAAGACCCTCAGGAACCCCTGGTATTTCTCCAACAACCCCCCCACGCTCCTCAATTACCCCCATTCCCGAAGCTTCAATTAGCGCCCAAAAGCTAGCAGCACCAGTCATGATGTAAGTAAGCCGAATTAATCCCCCGTCTTCAAATTCTGCTCCAACATCGGGCATGCCGATTCATCTCGGGACCCTCGAGAGGAAGCGAGTGGGAGATTGCAGGCGCCCTGGTAGATCAAACGCGTTGCATTTAATCTCGGCAACGGCGAAATAGGAAAATTAAAAATGAAGTAGAAGAAACCGGCTGATTGAAAGGGAATTTGAGAATCGGTTAGCATTAGCGAGCAGCCGGAACTTTTTACTTGTCGCACTACAAGAGTCTTTAGTTGGATACACTTAAATCACTCATATAGTGTCCTGGAGTGTTCACTTACTCAACTGCAGAGGGTACGAGGCATCTATGAGGGGGTATGGCATTTAACAAGGATGAGGGTCCTGTCATAAAACATAAATGCATATTCAAATTAGGGATGTGAGCCATAGAATCAATTAAGAGTGCAAACATGAGTGGCTACTGATGAACTTTGGCGGGAGATGATTTCAGTGTCAAGAAAAAAAAAATCCCTTTCTTTTCCTGTTTTTTTTCCCCCAGCATTTTTAATAAATGACGTGTAGCGTACCATCTTGTGCGTCCCGGGAAGATGTAAGACGCACCAGTCATTAGACGGACCGATGCATTTATTCATGGCGGTAATTGAAGACGGGAGAAAAGGGGGATGCGGCCAGGGTGGGGTTAGGGTTCATCAATCACGCCGTCACGTTTAAAATTCCCGTTCTCGCCGCGGCGGGAGAACGCGTGACTCGGCGGCCGACCTAGTTTAGCGCGCGAAGACCACCTCTGCCGCCTCCCGTCTGCTAATTCACGGGAGATCTTCCGTCTTTTTTTCCGTGTCGCTGTTCTCGAAAATGGCTCCGACATGGAACGGTGCGACGATGTGTATCGGGTATCAGAGCCATAACAGAGGGACAGAGATTTAGTGATTATTATTATTTTTTCTGTACCATATTTAAACATATTTAGATTTTCTTGGATTTGATTGTAGTTTGTATTTGTATTATTTTATGTCAGAAACTTTCCATTTTGTGGATTATTAGCATTATTTTACTGCATTTTAGTCAATTGTATTTAATTGTCTCAATTTCCATGCGGTCATCTTTTTAAACTCGCAGCCGTTAATTTTGTCCGTCAACGCGAGAACCCGAATGTTTTTCTAACGATGTCCAAGAAAGTGTATCTGAGGTCAAAGCTGAATTAGCGCTCGCGTAAGCGACTTTTCAGGTCAGCAAGATTTTTTCCCGCTGTCTTACTTTTTAGAGGCGGCCACGTCGGCGCATTAATAATAATTAAAAAAATAATAATAATAATAAAAAGAGACAGACTTCATCTTGTCTGAGAGCGTAGAAATGAAAAGATAATTTCTATTTATTATTTTTGAGGTTGGGGAATATATGATGAAGTATGCCGGATTGAACTAAATTAGTAGGCTTATTTTATTGCTTGCATGCAGACATGGACAAAAATAATAACTTTTGTCTTCTTTTGGGGCTGGGGTGGCTCGTTATGAACGTGAAGATGGCGGTTAATCCTCTGTTTGCGATGCAAATTACTTATTATTTCCTGTCCTTCCTTCCTTCCTTCCTTCCTTCCCCGTTGGTTAATTGCTCCCGTTCCATTCATTATTCCGCGAATCTCCAGAGTTTTTGCAATAAACTCTAGCGTTGCCCCGCGACACTGATTTTTCATGGTTTAAGCTCCGCCTCAAGTCATCCTGAGGGTTCAGACATAGTTGAATGTGAATGGTTTGCTGCTGTTTGTTTGTTAGCTTCAAGCTGAAGCAGCCCGACTAGTTAGCTGTCTCGATGGACTTTTGTTGAAAGAAAAATTGGAAAGGGGGCAAAGTTTAGCGATAGATGTTGTGGACTAAAAATAATTAAATACATTTTTTTCCCTCAAATTCTGGCCTCCCATCCAAAAGATACTGCTGATCAATTAATTCGATTTTAGGAACCGAGGTATGTTAAAATGTATGAAAAAGTATAGGTATCGATCATTGTGGACTAAAAAGAATAAATACTGTATTTCCTGGAATTATGACCTTTTTACAAATAAAGGCCTCTAATTAAAAGATTTACCTCTAATAAATGTCTGCTTAAAAAGTCAATTGTACAAATAAGGTATCTAAGCCTTAAAAGTACAAAAAAACCAAAAACAAAAAAAAAACACGGTACTTTCTGCAGTTCCTTTTTTTTTTTCTTATTAAAATTGTACAAATAAAGGCCTCTATAAATATTTGAGAGGCAATAAATACGTAGAAAAGTTAATCAACACCTTACCTCTAAAAAAATACCTGGTACTCTCTGCAGTGGAGTTTTTTTCCACATTACTGCAGAGAGTACCAGGTATTTATTTAGGTCAAGGTAGTCATCACAGGTCTTTATTTTAAAATAAATAAATAAATAAATAAATAGTAGAATTAATAGTACTAAATATATGCTTATCTGTTCAATAAAAAAAAAAAAAATTAAATAAAATTAAAATTTAAAATAAAATGACTTAGAAATTGTAATACAATTACTCTGCAGTTGTGTGATTTAAAAAAAAAGCATTTTAAAATTTGAAAATGTATTTATTATTAGAATTAATATTAATCGTAATGACTTAAAAATTACAGTGAATACTGGGTACTATTTGAACACGTATATTTTTAACAATTTAAAATATTATTATGAACGTGCTTTTTTAAATTTGTTCCCCTCCCCCCCACAAATAAATACATGCTTAATTAAAATTACAACAAATACCGAGTAGTAGCACTCTTTGCAGCTGAGCGAATTTTGAAAAACAAAAACTTCTTAAATTAAAAAAAACGGATTTATTAGAGGTAGGTAGGTAGCTAAGAGTCCTTTATTTCTATATAAATAAATCAAGATCAGTAATTGAGTTAATGTTGAAGTGTGGTAAGTCGTAAATGGAATTGAGTTTATTGTGAGCCTGCTTAGTTTGTGACCCAGTTAGCTGACTCCAAATGACCAAAAAGGCACGGACAGGCGATGGCAAGTTAACGTGTGCTTGTACATGTACACGTGTTATTTGTTGTTTTTGTGCTTTGTTAATTTGCCCCTTCATTAGCTCCCTTTTCTTGCTTAATGGGCCCGTTATTCAGTCTTCCTTTTTTTCTACCTGCTGCCAGCAACAACAGCACCGCCACGCCTCTCTAATGGCGACCTCGTTTCAGTGCTGCCAGTGAGCCGGCGAGTGCGCCCGGGGCTAAGCAAAACCATATTTCACACAGGGCGGGGAATGGCAAATCAAAACGAGTCTAGGTAAGGTCAAAGCAAGACGCCTGTTCATTGTTAACGGCCTCAGATTGCTCCCATTAGCCACAGTGGACGCTTGCTAATTATTTCCCAGCTAAATCAGCTGTATTTATATTCTGGCGTGATTACGTTGTTTACCTATGTGCGTGCGGTGCTTCAATTTTACACTTTTGATTGCTTTCGTGATGTACATTTTTGCTTCTATAACAATGAAAAAAAAGTTAGTCCGGCAAAATGTTTAAGCAAAATGTTTTTAAAAAGTTACAAAAAAAATCTTACAATGTTGAAAATATGCTAGCTTGTTTAAAATCAACAGTGTTTAAAATCATTTATCCTAGCATGCATGTTTTTGGGATGTGGGAGGAAACTGGAGTGCCCGGAGAAAACCCACGCAGGCACGGGGAGAACATGCAAACTCCACACATGAATATTAAGGGTCAGAACAGAAGCTGTGAATCCAGATCTGATCTAGATTTTGCATTTGATGTGCAATCTTAATGTAGTACTTGAGTCCTCTTGTCAAATCTCTTTTTGTATTTTGTTGTGTTTATATAGCATCTGTTTTATTGTGCACCTCGAACGCCACTTTTCTCCTTCAGTGCACAATCGAGAACGTGTGACTTCTCATTGAGTGGCCGCCAAGCTGCATCAATCCTGATAAGACTTCTTCGACCCCTGAATATCTATCCTCCTTCTATTTATGATATGTATGCATTAGTACAAGAAAGTGAGAGTCACCATGAACCATTACTTTGGAGCTGTTTGGGATTATTTTATGGTAAAATGGCCACTTGGGACGTAACATCAATCCCCCACCCTGCCTCTGCTCCCTCTGCTAAGATGGATGCCGTTTGGGAATAAAGTGCTTGTTTGCATCCTTGGAGGTTCCTTGAGGGCATTCAAAGCAATCTTCCAAGGCATATTGTCATTTATCGAAGCAAAAAATAATAATAGCAGAGGTAGCCCCTCAGCTGTATGTATGACTGCTAACATGTTAAACGAACCAATTAGCATGTTAGCTTGGCCAACTTTTCTATGAAGGTGAATGATCTTACTCTTTGATAAAAATGCTCGTCTCTCTAGCTATTTGTATGACAATTAAGCTGTAAATAATAATAATAATAATACTTATCTACTTTTCTACAATACGGGTGAACTTTGTCACTTTTTGGTAAAATACACCACCACTAGCTATATAGTGACACTGGTAACTTATAATATAATAAGCAATTAGCATGTTAGCATTACTGACGTTTTCATGACGGGTAAATATCCGTGCTTTTAGATAACATTCTCTTCCCCCTGGCGATATGTTTGACTGCTAAATGCCAACTGTTAAAAATACTTTAAAAAATAAGTTAGCGTCACTTGCTTTTCTACCGTAGTGGCGAATGTTACGAATATTTGGTGAAATGCTAAACCATTAATAACCTTTTTTTCTACAATAGCAGTGAACATCCCTACATTTTGGTCAAATACAGCATCTTCCCATTCACGTTTGCTTACACTTTTAAGCAGCTAAAATAATGGTGGTAAAACCCACTGTTGATCCATGAGCCATATGAATGACATGCTAACCTCCACGTTTCCCACCTTTTGCTATTTTATTTTCAAACACTCCACCTGTGTCGTTGACATAATGAAACGTGACTTGTAATATGTACGTTTAGGTGTTATTTTGACTGCTAAATGGCTTGGCAGGTGGCAGATTTGATGCCAGGTCACCCTGAGCTCGAGTCACAGCAGGGGGGAAGCTTTTGTTTGTCAGCTAATGCACGCTTTTGCATAAGGGTAAAGATATGTGCATCTTTTATGGGTATTTCACAGCGAGGGTCGCCAGTTGCTCTACAGTGACATCGCTAAATATGCATTGACATTTTGCTCAAACGCTGCGTTTAAATTTTGGATTATTGTGAAATGATTTGAAAGCAGTCATGTTGCCAGCAGACGTAACCCGGGCATTTATTCCCGTCAAAAAGTATAGTGGGTAAAAATAAAAACGATTTAGAAGTGTTTAAAATTAACCTGGCTTTTAAAGAATGATTTCAAAAAAGAATATTGTCCTTGTCGTAGTCAACCAAAAATGTGAAAAAATAAATACATCTCAAAAACATACTCCAAAGTTTATAAAATCAATGTTTCTTTGAAACAAAAATTGTTCAGAACGGATTTAAGCGAATTAAAAAAAATTTAAAAAGAAAGAAAAAGAAAATGATCAAAACATATTCAGAAGTGAAAAAAAAATCTGAAATAAAAAAAAAATATATATATATAAAATGATTCAGCTAGGAGGCAGTCGTCACATAGCAGGAGGTAGTCGTTATGCTTCCGTGACATCACAAATTTTCCGATTATTGCATGCTGTTGTTTTCCGTTGATTGGCTTTGAAAGTTGTCGCAACGCTAGCAGACGGTGAGTTATACATGTCGGACAATCTTTCCCTTTTTCCTGTCAAAAAGCTTAGCGGGTAAAAAAAGATTCCCGCCACCACCACCGTCTGCCGTTTATTTACGCATCCCTCCGCCGGCATCAAGGCCCTCTCTTAGCGTGCAGCAGACGTGTTTGGCGTCCTAATTGATTTTGGAAGCGCTTGTCGGGGAAAATAAAGCCACCGCCGCCCACGATTAATGTCGGGCCTCTCCATTTCTGAAAAGCTTCGTATCGTCTGGTTGCAAGAAGGCGGTGTAATCCACACTCCCCCAAACAATAGGAGGACGAGGAGCTTGAGCCGTTCTAAACACAGATGTTTACCTTTTGTCTTCATGTGGATTACTCGTAATTAATTGGAGCATACATGCTGTCAAATTATGCAGATGAGTTAGTGTTGTTGTGCAAAATGTGCCAAGAGTATATAACCACACAATATAAACTCAAATCATCCAAGCCCGTGGTAAATCCATCTACTCGAGTCAGTCAGCAGAATTACAGAATCTTCATAGTTTGCTTTGTTTAAGGTAAGTTTGCGCATTTGAGTCGGTGACCAGATTTACATCTTTTGAGTCAGTTGTTTTTCTGGTGACTCGGCTTACTTGGTGTTAGGTAACCAATGAAGCAGAGTCTGCTGTGTTTCCAGCGGGCTGGTGAACAGATTCCCTAAACCTTTTGAGTCTGCTAACATGAGCAGTGAACAGATCCAACCCAATCATCTTAAGTCTGCGGTAAATCCGCTCTCAATTTGGTCTCCGGTTAACGGATTCACTACATCATTTGAGTTTGCTTACTCAAGTCTGGGAACAGATTCATATGAATCATCAGTGTCCACAGTGTAAATTAACAGATTCAAACAAATCATCTGAGTCCACTGACTTTCTTGTGAACGCAAGTCAGTGAAGAGACTCACCAAATCAGTTGAGACCATTAACTTGAGTCATTGGAAATCTTAAACTGAATCATCTGAGTCTGCGGTGTTGCTGGTGAGTCAGTGAACAGATTTAACCAAATCATCTGAGTCAGCTGTGTTTCCAATGAGTGGTGGGGATTCCGCTAAATGGAGTCAGTGAAGAGATTCTGTGGATTATATGAGTAAAATGTGTTTCCGGTGACTCTGTTAATTCGGATCAGTGAAACAATAGACCTACATCATCTACCGTGTGTCTGCGGTGTTTTCAGTGAGTCAGTGAACAGATTCAAACAAATTATTTGAGTCTGTGGTGTTGCCGGAGAGCCAGTGACAGATTTAACTGCATCATCAGACTCTGTGGTGTTCCCTGTGAGTCCGCTTGCTCGAATCACTGAACTGAATCCAGTCAGTTAACTCGAGTCAGCAAACAGATGCACTCAAATTGCTTGAGTCAGCTATGTTTTCAGTGAGTCCACTAACCTGAGTTAACGAGCAGATTCAGCCGAATCATCTTAAGTCTTCTCTTGCTGCAGGTAACGCATGCACCATGTCGGAGTACAACCGTCTGAAGAGCTTGCTGCTGGACATTAAAACCACCCCTGGGAGCCCTGAAACCGAACGCAACCAGCAAAGGGACATGGAGACTAGGCGGGCGCTGGTGGACACCATGTTCAAATACCTGGACGTGGACCAGGACGGACGACTGGTTGGCGAGGAACTGGAGAAGGTGAGCGGCGCCCAAAATTAATTGATAGTCAAGCTACAATTAGCATCAATCATTTCGGTTGTCTTTAGCATTGTATTTACAATTTCTCTCCAACAGATGTCAGAAATATTCTTCTTTGTTTGTTTTGAGTGCTACCAGTACCTACAGGACATTACTGGAACAGCAACAGCTGGCTAAACTTACTTTAAGAACGGTGTTGTTTATAGGCTCCTGTTTTAGCGTTATGGTTAGCATAATGAGCACACCAATGGCAGGAATGCCTTCTTGCTTGGTTTTAACAGTTGGCAACACTTTGAAAGTGCACTGCACATTTTTTTTCTTAGAAGTGCAATTAAAAAATTATAATATTTCTTTATATTGAATCGTGGTAATTTTCTCACTGATGATTACTTTGTGGTGCCCCACTTCATGTCACCAAAGATTTTGAGATTTCACAATATTTAATAGAATAGAATGTCATCCTTAGCAATATTTGGTGTTTTCTTCAATCACCTCACTCAAAGTTAATAAGGGCCAAACTTTGTGGTGTCCAACTTCATGTCGCCAACATTAAAAGTATGTATCTATTAGTTATTAGTATATAATAGTTTGAATTCCCTCACAAATGGTCTTTTTTTATATTTGTCTTAGTCACATCACTTTAAGTGAGCTACATCACACCAATAAAAACAGCCAAACTTTGTGGTGCCCAACTTCATGTTGCCAAATTTAAATACAGTGTTAACAGTATTTGTACGGTACAGTATTTACGTCAACATAAAATGTTTGTTTCAAGTAAATTAGCTAAACTTTGTGTTGCCCAACTTCACACCACAAAGGTGAACAAAATATACAGGTAAATACACCAAAAACATTTCCCTTTTGGTTGTCTGATGCAAAACAATCCCAGAGCTGAAATTAATAAGCGCCTGCCAAATCTAAATAAAACATTGCAAGTAATTAATCTTCTTTCACCTCTCCGCCATTGTTGCCAACGCAGCGCTCGATTGTTTAAAATTAAAAACTCCAGAGTGATTTATGGCTGACTTTTTACAGGCACAAATAGAAATAATCTTCTTCTTCTTTTTTTTTTTTTTTTTTTTAATTAACGCTAGTTTATTGTGTCGAGATGCAACAAAAGATTACGACGAATGGCAGCTACTAATGCCGACATGTCTCTGAAAAGGCTTTAAACAGTTTAGCCACGAACCTGAAATCATAGACACAAGCGCGGGTGGTCTTTGTAGCAGAAAGAAATTCCCGCACTTTGGTCGGGGGGTGTGTTCAATGCGCACGCTCATGGTCAGATCCGACGCTATCAGTGGAACACACGGCTGCAGCCTGCCGGAGGCCCTAAAATATATAAATTAAATTTGCCACGTCCCTTTAATCGGCCTCGACACATGCGCTGTAGACAGTCAATTGGAGGAGATAAACCAAAATGGGGGCCATTTTTAAGGCGGCAAAATCATAGCTGCAGGACTGTGAAAAGGAACATGTAAGGCAAACCACAAAACGTCACTAGAAAATCTAATAGTACAAACTGTTTTCAGCTGTTTTATTTGCCATTGTAGTTGATCTGTCACTTGATTTTTAACTATTTTTTTATTTGTATTATTGTCATTTTATTTTAGTCATTCATTGTTCTAGTTGTTAAACTTTTTTTGTGTTTTATTTCCTGTTTTTTCCTTTCGTTAGTATTGCATAATTTCTTTGAATTGTATTATTTTAATTTGTTTTCCTTTTACGAAAAACATACTTAAAGAAGATGAGCATTCGACAATACGACAATAGCAAAAGTAATTCTAGATCTCTTTGCCAGCCAGCCTGGTGGTGTCCAGCTTCATGTCAGCAACGTGTAAAAAAAAATCTTAACGAACTGTGTTAATTTCCTCACAAGTCATATTTTCTATCTACCCCAATTATGTCACTCAAAGTTACAAAAAAATAGCTAAACTGCGTGGTGCCCCATTTCATGTCGCCAACTAAAAAAATTATATTGCGAATGAATAATGTTTATTTACTCAATAGTGATATTTTGTGTTTACCTCAATCATGCCACTCAAATTAGTAAAAGCTAAAGTTTGTGGTGCCCCACTTCATAAGCAGAGTTTTTAATGTACAGTGGGTCCGGAAAGTATTCAGACCCCCTTAAAATTTTCAGTTTTTTTAATTTGTAGCCATTTGGTAAGATCATTTAAGTTACATTTTTTTTCCCACATTAATGTACACGCAGCATCACATATTGACAGCAAAAAAAACGGAATTGTTGAAATTTTTGCAGATTTATTAAAAAAAGAAAAACTGAAATATCACACAGCCATAAGTATTCATAAGTGCTCAGTATTTAGCAGAAGCACCCTTTTGAGCTAATACAGCCATGAGTCTTTTGGGGAATGATGAAGTTTTTCACACCTGGATTTGGGGCTCCTCTGCCAGATCCTCTCCAGCTCTGTCAGGTTGGATGGTGAACATTGGTGGGCAGCCATTTTCAGGTCTTTCCAGAGATGCTCAATTAGGTTTAAGTCAGGGCTCTGGCTGAGCCATTCAAAAACAGTCACGGAGTTGTTCTGTAACCACTCCTTCGGTATTTTAGCTGTGTGCTTAGGGTCGGGTGGACTCTAGGAAGGATTCTGATCAGCTCTAGGAAGGTTTCTGATCGTCCCAAACGTCTTCCATTTCAGGATTATGGAGGCCACTGTGCTCTTAGGAACCTTAAGTGCAGCAGAATCTTTTTTGTAACCTTGGCCAGATGGAGAGTGTAGAACCATTTTAAGGATGATCAGAAGAAATGGACAGCACCCGAGTTAAATATATGAGTGTCACAGTAAAGGGTCTGAATACTTATGGCTGTGTGATATTTCAGTTTTTCTTTTTAATAAATCAGCAAAAATGCCAACAATTATGTTTTTTTCCTGTCAATATGGGTTGCTGTGTGTAAATTAATGAGGAAAAAAATGAACTTAAATGATTTTAACAAATTGCTGCAATATAACAAAGAGTGAAAAATGTAAGGGGGTCTGAAAACTTTCCGTATCCACTGTATACAGTTCATATTATCACTGGTGATATTTCACATTTACCTTGAACACGTCGCTGTAACTTATACATATATATATATTTTTCTCCACTTCATGTTACCATAGTTTTCATTTTTATAAAACAATCAACTTTTTTCTGTATTGTACGTTAGATCTCCATGAAAGAGCACTTGGACGACGCCTTGTTGCATTGCACCATGCAGGACCTGCTGCGCTACGACGACTACAACAACGACGGACACCTCAGCCTGCACGAGTTCTACACCGCCTTCCGTGAGTCATTTATCCGATTATATTATTAGTTACTCATATTTTTCATCGTCCTTATGTTTTGTGGATAGTAGAACAAAATGCGTCAAATAAATTGGCGCTAAGATAGAAAAACAGCAACACTAACAAGCACATTTCTTCTTCTCTTTCGGGGCCAGTGGCTGAGACAAAGGTACCTCGCTTGTACTTGAAGTGCTTGACGCTAGTGCTAATGTTAGCTGACAAAATTTAGATGAAAAATTTGTTTAAAAAATGAAAAATAGTCAGAAAAATAGTGCCTACAAAATCTGAGGTTCCATGTACTCCCAGTATTTCCCAACAAAATGGAGGTTGACCAGCTTCCCAAAACACATTGTGTTTTGCTGGTCCACTATAACGCTGTACTCTTACTGTTAGCGGGATGTCTGCTTTGTTAGCATGTTAGCATCAGACCGAGAAAACGCAGCCAAGTATGTCTCAAAATGTCCAAATGGTAAACGTTGACAGTATTATTCAATAATGCTCAGTCGGAAGTCTGCATGGCGTTCGTGACAATAAAACGCATCCGCCAGACAGCCGGAGGAGGGCCGCTCGGGAGCGACGCTAATAGTATTATGATGAGATTTAAAAGGATGACATATCTCCTTACTGACGATGCACAAAGATTGTGTGCTTGGGCGGACCGGTCCTATTTCCTCCGCCGAGGCACCTGCTCACCCGTCTTATCTCCCGCCGCCTCTGAATCATAGCACCTCTGACACAGAGCCCCTTGTCTAATTACATCTACGCTAATTCCCCGACAATGTAAAGATGCAAAAGCCGCTGAAAGCAGACATGGAACCTATTTTACAAAGCCATTCACGGGTTGTTTTTTTTTTGTCCTTGAACGTGGTCTTTTCCACAATAGCTTTACAATTGAAGCAATTCCCAGGTATCTATGACAGGCTTTTGTCAAACTACCCCAAGGATTGAGAATGATAGCACATTTACCACACTATTTTCTCAAAAATTAGCTGGTGTTGAGGAGGCGGTCCAGAGTCCTGCAAATGAGCCACTGCTCACCTTGTCTCCCATACAGCAAGGCCAATGGCAAGTAGGGCTTTTATTACCATGACAACCAGGGTGGAGCTAGGTCTAGTTGTTCTCAATCAGTCCAGAGTCTGATAACAATAAAAGCACGGCTTGCATTTTCACTGGTGGACGCAGCACTTCATTACCCAGCCATCTAATTAGTTTGCAGACAAGTATATGTGGCGCCTGCAGCGAGCACATCGTCAAATCCACCCCCACCTTGACAGCAATCAAAATATGTGCTGCTTGTAAGTTGCGAATACTAATCTGTGCATCCAACAACACTGCAACTCCGCTTAGCTTTTGTGTTTGATGTGAGTTTTTCCCGTGTAGACACTAATGAGGACAGGCCAAAGAAAATGGATGCATGGACAGGTAAATAATAAATTGAATGAAATGGATGAAATCGGCCTGTTATGAGGGGGCAGTCCTGCCCATGCAAATGAGCTCACCCCACCCCCTCTACTGCAGGGCCAATGCTGGTCAAAGCTACCATGACAACTGGGGTGGAGCTAGGGCATTGAAATGAAGTGACATAAAATATTTGATTGTATTTTCATTGGTGGAGGCAGCACTTCATCACCAAGCCCCACCACCGAAATTCCGAAGGGCTCACTCATTTTGGGAAATAGGCAGCTCAGAAAAGATTAACTTGGTAGTTTGATTTCATTTTAATTTCCTCAAACCCAGAAATGCACTTCCAGCTTTGTGTGAAAGCAAAACCATCTGCCACAAAAAGGGCCCGAACACAGCACAATTCTGGTACCTAAATGCTTAGGAATTACTTGAATGGATTGAATGGATTGTTTCCGCAAGAAAAGTTTGATTCTGATGAAAGGGGACCTTTAAACATATATTTATTGTGCTTGTGAGTTATATGAGGAAGAGGCGGGGTACACCCTGGACTGGTTGCCAGCCAATGGCAGGGCTAATACAGTATAGACAAACCCGCATAAACATTCACCTTCAATTAAGACACAGGAAAGCCGGAGCCGAGATTCAAACCCTGAACCCCAAACGTGAGGCAGACCTGCAAACCACTCGCCCCATTTTAATAATTTAAAGTGAATAGGCTGTGAATAGGCTGTTTTTCGGGAGAAAAACTACACGAGACAGAAACTGGCTTTCCTTTTCACCAGAGGCAATTAGCCCTTTGCTGACAGATAAGTAACTTAACTACTTAACTGGTACTGCGAACTTAGCTACGCGAGGGAGTTAGCACAGTGTATCTCGTTGCATAGTTATTAGTCGAACCTTTTCACGAAACCTTTGGTCAAATTCTGACGGCGAGAGAGAGTGGTGAATTCTAATGCTGCTGACTTGATTCCAACGACTTTGTAAGCCACTTTCCCAACTTTCCCATTAGAAAGAGCTGGGCAAGCTTTTTAATTAGGAGTACTTTTCCCCCCATTCCTGTTGTTTTCTCCTTTTTTTCGTGCTTGTTTACTCCCGTCTTAGGGTGGAGTTACACAGGGATGGAAGCTATGCTGCGGCGGCGGCATATTAGACTAATTAATCAACAGAGTGGAGCGGCAGAGGATGGAAGAGAAAGGAGAATGATGGCCAAGTAGGTGGAAGGAGAGGGAAAATGCAATGTTATTTGGACAAAACTATTGGGACACCTACAAGAAGTGGATGTTGCAATAATTGCTGCAAGGGCCTTTTTTTTGACATGAATCAACTTTTTTTATTCTAATATTGAAAATCTTCGAGAAAGTAAAGGGACTTTACATGCTTCCTTGCGGAACGTCACCTTATTGAATGATGGCTGATCTGAACAATGGAAGCGAACAAGTGTCTTCTGTTTTGACGTCAGCTGTCATTTTATCCAAGAGGAGACTGTGGGAGCTGCAGCAAAGCGGAGACCCGAGTGCAGTATATAGGTACCGAGTCCAGAGCTAAGGCTAACGTTAGTATGAGTGCTAACCCACAAATATTACTATGAAAGATCTCCTGCTAAATGTGTCTTCATAGCAGGTAGAGCTGAGTAGGTACTGTGCAGTGGAAAAGGGACCTGGGCTGTGTTCCAAAAAACAGCTACGAAGCTACTATTAGAGTAATAAACATAAGAATTCCGTCAATGCGGCGCTGGTCCGGAAGTCTGCTCGCTATACAATTGCTGGGGAATGGCTGAGCCTGGTTGTCATGGTAACTGCTATCTGTCTGTTTAATATCTGAATCATTTATTTAGTGCAACACACACCATTCCCCTGAGCAGGAGAGGAACCATAAAGAAGAGTTGCGGTAAAGGAAGTACATGATCAACAATTAGGGGGTGCAGGAAGACAACGTCATGCCCTCCCCACCTTCGCCCGTGTTCTTCCCTCCAGTGCGCACATACTGCAGGCGGATGGAACACCCGAGTCTTTATGTAAGGCGGAGACGAGCACAAGCGGGGCAGGGAAGCAGTAATTTACTGCGCGACTGAATGAAGAAACACAAGCTCCAAACCTCTGCGGCCATCAATTTGTTTTATGGCGGCAATACACTTATTGTGCAGCCACTGTGCAGCGCGGCCGTGCGGGATTTATACACTCAAAACACGGAGAGTCTACCTCAACGGAAGGAGGGCGGGGGTGACATTACCTGACCTCACTGCAAGGGTTTGTTATGCTCTTTGTATGGAAAATATGGATTTCCAGTCAACCCTCACCGGTTGACAAACTCGACCATTTTTCTGTACATCATAACTCAAGTGATTCGCTGAAAAACGCACCATCAGTATTCACACCTATCCATGAGGTTTTGTGCTTTTTTGCCATTCGTGTCCCACTGCCCATTATTTCTTGACCCACAACCTAATCTAATAATAACATTATTAAAACGCACACATTCAGTTTGGTGGCGATTGAGTGAATTCCCTAATCGGAGTACGTTCATGTACGATGTGCGGAAGTGTCAAGAATTGCCCCAAAACTGCAATTTTAAACCAGAATGGTCAACTACGTGATTGACACCATAAGTTCTATATTAATTTTCATGCGTCCAGCCAGGTTTCCTGTCTATTGGATGTGCTCGTAATATATTCTTTAACACTGCCCAGGGGGCAAACCCTGTTTTGTTGCAAATGATCAAACTTTGCAACTAAGCTCCGCCAACACCAAATTATGAAAACTCACAATTTTTGCAATTTAGTGTCTAGTTGTCGGTTCAGATTTGGTAGCAGTCGAACAAAATCTCTAGGACAAGTTCCCATTTGAAGGACCCTCGAATTGGCCGAAATCCCTTGGAACATAAAAAGCCGCTTACCTTTGCATTTTACAGCATCGTTCTTTGATTTTCATACATTTCATGATGAGCACAATCATTTTTTATTTTTTTTTAAAGATGATTCATTTCATGTCAAAGTTTGCCTTGAGTTGAAGGTCCTCATCTAAATTTAGAACCTTAATTGAGGGTCGACTTTAATCCTTACTCGAGACACGCCGAAGTGACTAATATCAGCTCCGACATGATCTCCTTGAAGACAAATTGCTCTTGACGATGGGAAATGCGAGCCTGGGATCATGTAAAATCATCGTTCTGACCTCCCGGCGGGCGATGCGCTCGTCGTTGGACAAATCTTCCACTATCTCCCGTCATTACGCTGCGACTAATCCCACCCGAGCCTGCTCCCTGCGCTGCTTGCCTTTTTTCCTTTCCGCCAACTTTTCGTGTCTAATTAGCCGCAGACATGCAAATCCGTGCAGGAGCTCGGGAGGCTTTACTTCGACCCTGATAGCCTTTCTTCTACTGCGCTCTTATTGTTAATAATTTCACTTCCTTGTTGCTTCACTATCAAGGGAGTGTGGTACCAAACTCACCCTATGGTGTATTTACTGAAATCAGGCATTACGTGTTCTTTCTTGTCATCATTTGTCTGTTATTAGAGGAAGAAGACGGCTATTCTCTGTCCACCAATCAACACCCCCTCGGTACTCGAAAATGAAATCAATTTTGGGACAGTACTAAGTAATAAGTAGGTAACTAAGTAATTTTGAATGTACAAATCAGTACCTTTGGTTCCAGAGGTGGGAGTAAGTCATATAGGTACATAGGTAATAAGTCATAAGTAAGGCTCAAGACGAAGTTTCAAGCAAGTCCACATACTGCGACATAACTCAAGTATATCGACTTCCCACTCATTTTCAAGCAGCTTGAGTCATTACTTGGATTAAGCGAGTCAATAAGTCACGTCATACATTCTTGCTCAGTCATTCACATGTTAGCCCCTTTGCATTGAGCAGCTGTACAAACACATTCACAATCACACATTTTGTCTACGACTTTATGGTCTTCGCAGTTAAAGATCTACTTTTTTTTATAGTGACAGATGAAGGTTTGATGTCGGAGTTGTTGTCTCTTATCTTTGACTCGCAAACTTTGCATGTTGTCGTTCTCGTTTTCACGATTTGATTAAAACTAGAATCCTCGAATCCAAGTGTAATAATCTTCTGGATCTCATTCAATGGCACTTGCTTTATGAGGCCTCTGTACTCCGCATTATAGTGTACTGGTGGGTTGCCAGGTTTGCATGCATCCATCCATCCATCCATTTTCTGGGTGTGCTGGAGCCTATCCCAGCTATCATTGGGCAGGAGGCGGGGTACACCCTGAACTGGTTGCCAGCCAATCGCAGGGCACATACAAACAAACAACCATTCGCACTCACATACACACCTACGGGCAATGCACTACACTAAAATAACTTTTTCACAAACAAAACAAGTGGCACACTATCTTAAAAATACTGATTTGTCAAGCCATGTAGTTCAAGTCTAAGTCCAGTTGAATGTCAAGAATACAGAGTCGAAGTGAAGTCGAGTTTTAGCCAAGCAAATTCCAAGTCTTGAAATTGGCGACTTAAGTCTGAGACTCCCAGTCTCCCACCTCTGCTTGATACTCTTGACAAATCTAGTCAATGTGAATTGTAACAAATAGTCCTAAATTTCATTCCGGCACAATACTGTCAGTTTTTTTCAAAATATTTTGCTGTCACAGCAGAGAAAGTCATATTTCCCTGCAATGCTCTCAGGGGAACTTTTGTTCCCTTCAAGGAAAACATCTGCTTGCCGTGAATTGTCAGCGAGTTGGCCAGATGGCTCAGTTATAGTAGTGCAGTTATGTCTTGACTAAAGTATGGTATTGAATCGGCGGAACGGGGCTCTTATATAAAGCCAGTGAAAAAAGTCGAGAGGCAAGACGACTCTATTTGTCGGCTTGCAGCTTTCTGAACGGACAACTCGTCGCTCGCTTGGTTTCAGCTACTCCATATTCAGTAGGATGAGGGCACCTTTTGATCAGGGTAAGGATTACAGGCGGTGCACAGATTGCAGCCTGGTGGGGCAGAGGAGGATTTAGGTGTAGGGCAAAGGTGTCGACGTTGAGAGGAGAGCATAAGATGTTCTTACAAAAGCAGTCTGCTGACAATCACCTGTATTTGCATTCATGTTGCAGGTACTTTTGTGGCCCCTCGACCGCAATGGCAGGGTTAGGGTTCAGGTTGGGTTTAGTCGTGTTGGGGGAGTTTGAGTAAGAGTTAATGGGATTAGGGATCAGATTTTGATTAATGTTGAGGTTCAGTGATGGGGTTTGGGTTATGGTGGATGGGTTAGGTTTTGGTTAGGCTTTAGGTTGGGGTGTGGTGTGCGGGGTAGGGTTAAAATTAAGTTTGGGATTGAGAGTGATCTTCGGTTTACGGGTTGTGGTATGGGTTATGGTTAAATATATGTTTGGGGTTGGGTTAGGTTCAATTAAAAGCGTTGTCTCTTTGTTGTCCCTTCAAATTGTCTGCCTTCGGTATGCTCCTTCCCTTGGTTACAGTGGCTTTGAGATAAGCAGTTGTAGCACCACCTGTTTCTTCAGCGTGCCCTCGACAGCTCATAAATGCGTTATCATGCGGACAGAGATTTTATCCCCGCACCATTGGTGAACATAGCCCGGGGCGATCACTCTGCTAGGGGGCGACATAAAAGGCCTACAACTCATGAAAAATGCTGGCGGTATACTGTAAATTTCCCACTCTCTCTACAGATTGTGACCCATTGGTCAGGTGAAACCCCCTCTGACACCTACCGTAGGCTTTTATATCTCTTACCCAGCCCTCCCCTCACAAGAACATGAAACACCACTTAGCTGGGCCTGTCAGAAAGAGGCTGGGTGTTGTGGGGGTTTGGGGGTTGGTGCGCCTCACTGTAAAGATGAACGATTATCAGGATTGTCAGAGATCTTGTGTCACGTTCGCAAGAGAGAGATAGAGAGCATCACTTTAATAAATGGATTCTCCTGCTGCCAAATGAGAGATGAGCTGCAGAAGCACGTTTAAACAAGACCTTGAAGATTTTAGGGGATTCAAGATTTTTGCAGTAGGAATAGGGTTGGGGTTAAGGCTAGGGTTAGCTAACTAGCATCTTACCTGGTTTCCAGCTCTTACTGTAGATACTGCAGGATAAAAGAAATGAAGACCCTATTGTCAAGCTATTCAAGGCTTCCTCCCATGTCTTGAACCCATTCTGACACAACGAGGGGACAAATTGCGTATCCACAGGCGGACGCTTTTCAACGCGCCGCATGGCCGGGCAAGGATGCCATGACATTATTTTTAAAATGATGCCCCCGTTAGTTTCCCACCCTTTTCTCCCGGAATAGCCCCGGCCGCACACAAGCCAGTAATTGACCATCCAGGGACTCCGGGAGCGCCGCTAATCAATCAGCATTGCTAACGGAGAGAGAGAGAGCGAGAGACAGGATGGAAGCATTCCTAGTTCCACATTCCAGGGAATGTGTGCGTTTAAACTAGTGGTTTTCAAGCTGAAGTCGGCAAGATCTAGATTGCGTGTCGGCAAAATAATTTGCACTAGATAAATGTGTCGAATCATGCTGTGGGATTTATTGAGTTATTGAAACGTAGAATGTGAGACTTGAAGTTGGAATGATTTGAATTCCTCAAAATGTGAAGCAAGAAGGTAAATAATTCTCATTAATTTGGGAATTTCATTGCGAAAATTTGGGAATTTTACTGTGAATCGTATGGAATTTTGGGAAAGTGGGAATTATTGGAATGTGAAAAATAGTTCCCAAGACGTACTGAATGAACTGTTCAATATGAATTTGGAATGGAAAGATGGGTAACATTTTTGTTTAATCTGTCATAGACTTTAATGTTTATTTTGTGTGGTGGATTTCTGGAAGAAGTGGGGCTTTTTGGAACATTGACAAATGGTTCCAAAGAAAAATGGTTGCTGAATTTGTTTTTTTTATCTTGATTTTCGAATGGTTTAAATTGGTTGACAAATGTAGAAGGACTACAGTGGTGAAAAACGGATGAGGAGGAGGATGTGAAAACGGAAGTATGAGTCAGAATCCAAGCGACACACTAATGCCGAACGATTGACCGAGGCGGGAATGCGCGAGCGTGCCTGACAGGAAGTGAGAGCGATGGCAGGCAGAGCACGTACGAGGTCTCTGGAGGAATTACTGATGCAGCGAGCCGACGACTCTGTTGTCCCCCTTTGCTACTTTTACGAGGCAAAGCAGAGGAACGGACGATGCTACTGAGGCCAATAATTTCCTGCATGGGCAGCTGAGTAGCACACATTGTTAATTTGTGGCTTAAATGTAATTGCTACAACCCAGGAATCCAGACTGGCTAATCACAGCACATAACACAGTTCTGATGTTTTCCAGGTGGAAACTCTTGAATCCCGATCGCCAACCTTAAAACGATACCCTAACCAGTGGTCGCTGGCCTATCACTCACCACTAAGCACATTACCTTGAATAAGACGAAATAAAAATGAAACAACAGAATAAAATACTTATACTTAATGCAGCTGGATTTACATACCACACGCCTCATCACATCCATCTGTCATAAAGTGCGGCTGATTGACAGGTTGAGTTGGAGGAGTTGGAGACGACTTGATAGAGATGCAAAATGGAGGAAGAGAAATTCAATAATTCAGTGAAGTCACTTAATACAACACTGTTTGACAGGAGACTATCAGGGGAAGCTTGATGTGAAAGTGCGCGGACAAGATCAGCTGAATATGGCAATTAATTTGCAGTCCAGAGACTTTTTCCAAGACCTGTTTGAGGAACAAGGCGAGGCTAACGTCGCATAGCGAGGCTAATGCTTTAGTCGGCTCTCTCTGCCTCCTTTTTCGAACATCAGGATCTGACCTAGCATGGATTAAGACAGGTACGACTGATTTTAAAAGTAGGCGTTTGAGCAAAGCCGATAGCTTTTTTTTTTTTTTAGCAAAAGATTGTGATGCGAAACAACCTGAAGGATCCGCTGAGTGAATCGAGTTTTTGTTGATGCTGAGTTCCAGTGCCGCCGTCCAGATAGACCTTCCCGCCTGCTCTAGAAGTTTGGTGTTTTCATCAGTGGCGGTAGTCCCTTCCGCTGCATGGTTTGTCAAGAACAGATCAAGTTTCACGAACCTTGCCATGGATAGCATAAATTTTACGTGTTGGAGCAATCTGATGGCCATAAAGCTTCTCAAACTGGTGTTGAACTACAGTTGGGGACAAAAAAAAACTTCTTGCCAGGTAGCAATTTTGGAACGGACAGGCGAATTATATGCTTACAAAAACGGCAAAGCCTAAACTGTCAAATACTGATGGCCTGACGTCTGTTCAAATCATACCTGAAACCAAATGGAAAAAAGGCATATAGTAACTTTTAGGACACTTTGTATTTCCTCTATTTCGAGCCTTCTGTGAGAAAGCACACCAGCCGCCACTAACCCTAAGCCTGCTTGACCCCACTGCTGCTCAATGAGCGGCAACGAAAGTGGAGAATAATTCCTGGTTTCCCCGCAAAAGGTGAAACGGAATGATGCGTGACCGCTCCGATGAACATCAATTTTCCTTAATGAGAAGAATGATATTTAGTCCTCGGCCACGTGCTCTTTTTATTCCCGAGCTGAATCACTCCGGGACAGCTGTTTATCCTCCTCGCTCCGCTGGTAATGAGACGGACCCTGGAGATGTATTAAGCCTCGGCTGCTTTTCTGCAGCATCAGCACATTTCCCTACTTTTCCATGATTTTTTTCCCGCCTTCGTCAAACAATTATTTCCTCCCTAATGGCGGAACCGATCCGCATCCCTTTCCTTCTCCTGGCAGAGGTGGTCCAGCTGAGCCTGGCGGAGGACCAGTGGGTCAGCGTCTCGGCAGTGACGGTGGGCCTGAGCGCCGTGCTCACCTGCGCCATCCAGGGGACCCTGCGGCCGCCCGTCATCTGGAAGAGGAACGGCGTGGTTCTCAACTTCCTGGACCTAGAGGATATCAATGTGAGTTGCCTTTTCATGGATTTTGTTTTACATTTTTTTATTTTGTGTCAAACTATGGTAGCGTCCTAAGGCTTTCTGTGTGTTTGATCATAATCGTTAGGTGGAGCCCTTATATATATATATATATATATACACAGTAGAACCTCAATAAAATGCACCCCGATATAACATTTATCGGATAAAACGGACCGTCGGGACTAAACAATGTGTCCAACAATAGTTTCCATTTGCCACTTAGACCGGCGTTGACAAAGTCTGTTAGTTCCAGAATTGGCCACTGTTGTTTAAAAACAACTAACAACAAACAGATATGCCTATGTGGCAGCCATATTGAATGTGGCAACATTTCCACGTGGCTGCTATGATGGCAGGAGGTATCCATTATCTTAGCATATCTAGCAAAGTGCTCTGCAAAGAAGAATACGACACACAAGTCTCTAGAGTCTGGAACATGCTATTTTTAGTAACGTTTTTTTTTTTTTTTTTTTTTTTTGTCAAGCCGTTTATCTATGACAACGGAGTTGAAACTAGGAAGGACTTATTCTACGCGGCTCATGAAGGCGACTAGCTTATGACGAGTACGTCAACAATGCCTACATAAAGCACACCAGCGGTAAGTTTGGATACATTTTGAAACTTCAAATATTTTCAAGGTTTTTTATATTTATTTACAATAACTTTGTACTGGACTGGGCATTTTAGGCAACAAAAAAAAAATACAAAACATAAATTTTGTACTATAAAGTAATATGGGTGCATATGGCCACAAAAAAAAAAGTGCTTCAATATATCGAGCAATCGGCTGTAATGGACAACCCCTCTGACCCTATCAGTCCATTTTATCGAGGTTCCACTGTATGCGTGTGTGTGTGTGTCCCTCATAATCTACATAGGTTAAAAAGAACATAGGGGAACATGTAATTTTCTTTCAGTTTTGGTTTAAGTGTTTTCCTTGATTGATTTCTTCATGTGTTTAAATTTTTTAAATAATGGAAAAAAGAGAATTTCCAGCGGAAGTTTTCAGATTGAAATCCCAGCTGCTTTGCATATTAACAACACAAGATGGTCTCAGGAAGCCGAGTGGACATACGATGTGGCAAATTGCCACTCATTATAAAAGTGATGAATAATGTATTTTGATTTCATTACTGTGCAACTATTTGTATTTGCACGTAAGTGGCAGCAACATGATGAACGACAACAAAAAGGTGAAATGAAGGGTGTGTTGTTTTTTTTTTCCTCATGATGGTTGGGGAAAAACGCAGCAGTGACACTTTAATGCTTCAGTGTGGGAAAAAGAAAAAAAACTGATAAATTTGAATTTAATTATTTGGAGTGCGACAGCCCGCCACCTCCAATGTCCTTAGCCGCACAAAAGCCTTCATAGAAATAACGAGCCCACTGTAATTTGCCATGTAGCACATTTGATGAAATAAAAGGTTAACATCCCATTATGCCGGGTGCCATTTGGAATCCTCCATTTACATTTGGCGCACAATGCCAGCGAGTCTCGGCGAATCGCTCGGAAACCATTAGTCGCATTCCGGCTGTCCTCCTTCGCTTTTTCCGCGGCTTCTGTCATATTTGTGACTTGTCTTTCCAATCAGATGACAGGAGAAATAAGGTGTTAAGAAATTATCTTGTTATCTTGCAACAGCTAACTCCCAATCTCTGTTGTGGAAATTACTTGAAAGTAAAGAATATGCGTTTGGAAGACATTGAAAGTCAACAGAAACGTCCTTTAAAAGGTTGAATACATACAGAGAGCTTTTCAACTTTTTGTTGATGTTTATTAACCCTTACTAATCCTCATTTGTTCCTAATGACCAAAAATGTGTCACCGAAATGCTGCTACTTACCTCTTAACTGGAACACGTAAGAGGGAGCATGAAAACTCAATTCTGGCCTCGCTGCACTGGCTGTCTTTCCACTTTTAGAGTCTGTTTGAAGGTTCTGCTGTTTGCTTTCAAATCTCGAAACGGTCTCGTCCTGCGTACCTCTCTTAGCGGCACAATCCTTAGGCTCCTCCCCGGTGCCTCAGGTCAGCTGACCATCGGCTTCAGGAGGTACGGAAGTCTAAGCGGAACCTCTGAGTGCATTGAGCTTTTTTTATTGCTGGTCCAAAACTCTTAAATGACCTCCCTGTTCACATTAGACAAGTATCCTCACTGTCCATTTTTTTTTAAAAACCCGCCTTGGAACCCAAATTTCTTTCTTTGGCTTTTCAGTGCAACGACTCTGCCCTTGTTTTAGTGTGATAGCGTTAATTGTTTTTAAATTATGTTCAATTGTTTTATGTTGTGCCCTGTAAATAAAATTGTTGAGTTGATTGACGTGGATTTCTGTTGTAGAAGTCGCGCCTTTCTGCTTTTCAGCCACCGTTGACACGCCACTGGACGCATTCGACGTCTATTATTATAGCAGCACCGCACGGATTGGTGGGCCCATTACTTGTAGTTTTTGTTGTGGTTTTTTTG
This sequence comes from Phyllopteryx taeniolatus, assembly GCF_024500385.1. Classification (NCBI taxonomy): domain Eukaryota; kingdom Metazoa; phylum Chordata; class Actinopteri; order Syngnathiformes; family Syngnathidae; genus Phyllopteryx; species Phyllopteryx taeniolatus. The sequence continues at coordinate 16,403,525 of NC_084518.1, forward strand.
TTGACGTCATATTTGAGAATTTCAATGTCTTGATGTGGTGGCAACTGTTGACCGCCCTCGAACGAATCGGTGACAAAGACGGGCGGGTAGTGCCACTTGGCAGGACAAGAAAAACCGTAATGCCTTAATCTGCCCTTAAGATGTGTGTCGCAACCCCCGAGGCGCGCGCCACCGCCACCGCCACAAACAAGCGCCCCCATTCGTCAAACTAATGGCTGTTATATTTTTAACCCTTGCAATTTGTCAGCACCAAGGATCAAATTCCCAAACGCCGGCTAGAAGTTGATTCACGGTCCCGCGATCCCTTCGCTGTCCCGCCGCGTTCTATCAAGCCGCCCGGGTTTCTCCCGCCTCCCGTCCCTCGGCCCCCTTCGATGGCGGCATCCCATTCTTCTCCCGCTATTCCCCTGTCCTCCATTTCAGCCTGTGCGCTCCTTCCATTCCCTTTCGCCACTTAATTTCCCATCTGCCCTCCTATGTGTGTCGAAGGACTTTGGGGATGACGGCTCGCTGTACATCACCAAGGTGACGACCATTCACATGGGGAACTACAGTTGCCATGCCTACGGATACGAGGACCTCCACCAGACGCACGTGCTGCAGGTCAACGGTCAGTCGGGACCACTTTCTTATCAACTAATTCCTACTTTGACATGACATGTCCTTGTTTCCTTTGCGTCCCTTGTTTTCTTCCTTATCTCCTTCCTTGTTTCCTTGCCTCCTTGTTCACTTGCCCCCCAGTATCCTTGCTTCCTTCCTTCCTCATTTCCTTTGCTTCCCTGGTTTTCTTGCTTTATTTGCATCCTTATTCCTCGTTTCTTTGCTTCCCTTGCTAAACCTTGTTTCCTTGCATCCTTGTTCACTTGCCCCCCTTGCTTCCTCACTCCTGTACTCTTGTTTCCTTTGCTTCCCTTAGTTTTCTTGTTTACCCTGAATGATTTCCTTCCTCAATCCCTTGTTACCTTACTACCTTTGTTTCATTGTGCCCTTTTTCTCTTCACCCCTTGCTTCATTACTCCTTGTTTCCTTTGCTTCTCGTTTCCTTGCTTCATTCCATTTCTTACTCTCTTGTCACCTTGGTCCCTTGTTTTTTTGCAAACTTTGTTTCCTTACATCTTTTTTGTAATTGCCCCTTTGTTTCCTCAGTCCTTTTCCTTGCTTCTTTGTTCCCCTTCTCCCCTTACATCCTCACTCCCTTGTTTCCTCGCTTTATTGCTTCCCTCGTTCCTGTTTTTCCTCCCTTCCCTTGCATCCTTATTTTCATTGCATCCTTGCATCCTAATTCTTCTGTTGTTTTCTTGCGCCACTGTTACCTTTCTTATCTTGTACTTTGCTATTTCCTTGTTTCCTTACTCCCTTAATTCTTTTCTTGCTTTGCTGCCTTGTTAGCTCGTTTCCATCGTTTTCAATGTTTCCATTTTTTCCCTTGTATTTCCTTAAATCCTTACCTCCCTTTTCTTTTGTATCCCTTTCTCCCTTGTATCCTTGCTACCTTTCATTTTCCTTTTTTTCTAATGCAACCTTACTCGATTGTTACCTTACACGTGCCTTTCTCCTTGTGTCCTTGGTCTCTTTTTTCATTACTTCCCTTGTTGACTACCTTCCCCTGTGCCCTTGCTCCCTTACGTTCCTGCTCGTCTTGCTCACTTGTTTCCTTACTTCGGACTGACTGCACGGGACGACGTCGGAAAGCTGAATATTTCCAGCACCACTTTGTCCCCGCATTGCAGCAACAGCCAGATTTAAAAATGTTCTGTTTTCACAAGCACTATAAAAGAAGTCGATAAAAGCGGCATGAAGACACATTGGGGTCTCGAAGATTATGTCGTTGGTGTATTGCCAAAAGTACTGTGGTCATTTTTGTTGGAGAGTCTTCTTTGCTTATTATAGTTGTCGATCCTTCCCTTGCATAAGTGTCAACGCTCTGACGAAAAAAAGGCAGGAATTTGTCAGGCTCTGAGGTGCTTTTGCAAACTGCAGGTGTCATTCATCCACCACCTTCTCTCACAGCGTTTCTTCCCTCGGGCGCCGCCAAGTAGTCCAACGTTTTTTTCATGCAGCAACCGCAATAAAGCCGCCCCTGAGCTCTCGGCCGTGTGAATCCATTCCACGCCGCCGTGAAAGTAATTCCACGTCGCTGGTGGTCTTACTCCCTCGCCCCCTCCCTCCCTCCCTCCCTCCCTCCTCTCCCTTGTTTGTGCGTTCCAGTGCCTCCGGTGATCCTGGTGTACCCGGAGACGCAGGCCCAGGAGCCCGGCGTGTCTGCCAGCCTGCACTGCCACGCCGACGGCATCCCCGATCCCAAGCTGGTGTGGCTGAAGAACGGCGTGGAGCTGCAGCTGCGCTCTGCCAAGCAACTTTCTCTCAAAGGTAGGATAATACCACTTCCAATACCAGTTTTTTTTTTCCACAAGACTCCACTGTTGGCTTTTTATGGCCAGCTTTTTTATGAATAAACCCTCAGGCCTTGTTTGATTTTTACTACCCTTTCAGCTTGTTAGTGGCCAACATAATTCGTAATTCTTTAAAACATTTATTTTGCCTCTTTTACGGCATAAGGTTTTGAACAGTTCTTGTCATTAGTATAAAAGAATGTATTTTTTTAACCCTTCAATTTCCCTTTTTTCCCCACAAAGTGCAGGTTGAAAAACATTCCAAAATGTTGTACATTCTCAGTACCACCATTTTTTTCCTCATACAGAAATACCTTGACTTACGAGTGACTTACGAGTTTTTCCAGATATGAGCCATCACCCAACCAATTTTATGCTTTGACTTCCGAGCAAAATTTTGAGATACGAGCGCCAGACGGTGGATGGAAAGTTTACTGTCAAACTAACAACAACAACAAATAGAATTGCACATTGTGTATTTAACGTAACTTTGCCGTAGGAATGTCAATTTATCTTAATGCTAACACACAATACAAAATGCCATATATGGGCTAACAAACAGCATCAATGTTGCAGTGTTGTAAGGCTTCAGGCAATGGATATTTTAACACAAACAGTGCAGCAACACGTGTAAATGGACAATAGAATCAGAATCAAAATCATATATATATATATATATATATATTCTTTATCCTCTGCGAAAAATAACTAATATTATTGCAGCTTACTGAGCAGTTGTGATCATATTCTTCATGTATGCATTTGCGTGCATTTGACTGCCCTCTGGTGGCCAAGACACACACCAGACGGAAAATGAATACATGAAATTAAGATGCACAAACTGTTTCAATATTGACATTCTGTTTAATTGTTATTAGTACTGTACGTTTTTATAAATTACAATACTGTAGAATTATATATTTTTTTTATTAAAAAAAAAACGTTATAAATATTCTTTTGATGATTTTGGGTGGGTGGGCTTTTGCATACATTTCAACAAGGAAAGATGATTTGAAATGTGAGTGTTTTTAGTTACAACTGTGGTCAAAGAACAAATTCAACTTCATTTTAAAACCTAACCCTGGTTTTAAATTTTAATTTAAAGCCTGGGTTAGGGTTTTAAACAAGTGTGAGGGTTTCAAAGTGGGGTTTTAAGTTCAGGTTACAAGCCTTGGTTGGTGTTTGGCACAAAGTTAAGGGTTTAAAAGTAGTATTGAAATACTACTTGGATTTCAAGCCTAGGTTGGTGTTTTTAATTAAGGTTTGAAGCCAGGGTTATGGTTTCAAGTTTGGGTTTCAAGCCTGTTTACATTTGTATTCTAATAATGTAAGGTAACTATACAGATAATTACATGAACATGAGCATAAACAAATCAATTAGATCCCAGTAGCAGTCCCCCAAAGGTCCTGCAAGGTCCAGCACACATTATTTGTCATACTGAATTAAAAGCTCAATTAAAATCCCTTGCAACCACCTAGCCTGCAGAGTGTGTATAAAAAAAACAACAACAACCTACTAATTTAATGAATGGTTCATTCAAAATGTTGCCAGAAAAAATGAGAGCGTAACTGCTTTGTATGTAATTAAAGCGCTTTTTCTAGCGCGCGTTATTGCATGCTGTTATCAGGATGTCTACCAAATTTTATGTTGCTCAGTGAAATCAGCACCTTGGGTCGCTGATTTTTTATTTCTTTTTTTAAAATGCACTTTTTATTGTTTTATGGCAGGTAATCAAACGTCACCACCATGCTCCACCAACACACAATGACGGAAACTCAAATCCTTTACAAATTTAGCGTCGTCCACGTTCCTAGTATACTGCGTTCGGATTTGGACGCAATCGGACAATATCTCGAGGACAAGTTTGTCTTAAAGGTTTGTCTCAAATGCAGACAATTGGCGGACATCCTGTGTATTTTTGCCATGGCTTTTTGAGACTTTTATGGGTCTACCAATGGTAGACTGACTCACTGGTCAGTGTTTATATTAAAAAAAAAAACCTATCTTCACTCTCTGCTCACCATGCATACCACCACCCACACTCTCCGTTCCAGCAGTTTTATTAACCTCCTCCTTCCCAAAGTCCGCACTACTTTTGTTCCATCCTCTTTTCAATTTTCTGCTCCAAACAACTGGAACACTAAAACTCACCTCATTGACCCCAAATTCGTTTTGAGTTGGTCTTTGATTGACACTTGTAATTGGATTGACACTTGCATTTGCCTAAAAATGGCTGCTTCCAACCAATATGGCTGACTTGCTGTATTTTTGCAGGTGAGGCTGTTTGAGACTTTTTGTGGGTCTACTCATGACAGACACGCCTAGAAAATTTCATGTTGCTAAGCGCAACTGGTTTCAGGGGCCGAATTTTCAAACATCTTTCGTGTTTTACAGCAAATCATCTAATTTCTCTTCCATGCGCCGGCTGCACACGATCACAAAAATTGGAAGTCATCGTAATTTTGCATCGTCCATTTGTCTAGCCTACGAGGCCCAAATTTGGTAGCAATCGGATACAAATTTCTAGGACGAGTTTGTCTTTTCGGGCATGGAACGTGGGTCTTTTGTGCCTTCAAATGATGAAGGCCTGTACCAGACAGAGGCAGGATGGTAAGGGTGAGAAGTGAGTAACGCTTCTGAGAGAGTTCACTCCATAGATGTTTCTAGAAAAGTACGAAAGTGCCGGAGCTGCGTTTCGATGATCCCGGCCGGCCCACACGCGGCCGCCGTCATCAGCAAAGAGGTCCTGTGATGCCCCTGCTGTGTGGCGTCTCGTCATCAAAGCGCCACTTCGACGGAAGATCAGAGCATAGCTGTGCATCACACGGCCTCTGATGATGACCTACCCCTTCAGACGTTACCATGACTAGATTCAAAGGTAGCCTATGAAAACGCATATGCTTGGCAATTGAACATCGTCTATTATACTCAGTCAGAATATGGAAGCGATCCATTATTTCTCCTGTGAGAAGGTTGCTGAACGTTGCCGTCCAGCTCAGCCCACACACTATGGTGGAAAATCACGTCGTGCAATTTAGCTTTGCCCATCTGTTTTCGTATACTGGGTTCAAATTTGGTAGCAATGAGACAAAATCTCTTGCCTTTCTTTGGGTTGGGTTCTGCTCATTGGTTGAACGTCGTCTTCGGTTTCCTTTCTCTTAGCTAACGGCAGCGAGCTGTTCATCGGCAGCGTCCGCTACGAGGACACTGGCGCCTACACCTGCATCGCCAAGAATGAGGTGGGCGTGGACGAGGATATCTCTTCGCTGTTTGTTGAGGACTCCGCCAAGAAGACGCGTAAGAAAAAACTCGAAGTGACCTGATAAGAAGTGGAATATTGTTGTGTACAGTGTACCCTTGCTATTCGCAGGCGTTTGGGACCAAGACCTGCTGCGAATAGTACGTTTAATATTCATAGTTTAAACCCTAACTATGATCCCAAAATACTTTAATATCATTCTCCACTTATCTTACAGTACCCTTGAAAATAAATAGCTTACAGATTATTTGAGTTTGAAAAAAAATGCAAGGTGCAAGGCGTTTTGATTTGGAAAGAGACAATTAAATGCATTTTTTTAGCCAATAGCTGTAGTTAGGTTCTACAGAAACAAATTGTGAGTCGTGAGTTTGCGAATGCGAGGATTCACTGTAGTTGTCTTTTTAAAATGTTTTCGATACATTCGTCCTCAGTAGACAAGCCAACTCAGTTTAAAGTTGATGTCTTCCTTTTGTCTTACAGTTGCAAATATTCTGTGGCGAGAGGAAGGTAAATACATCTCAACTCCTTTTGTATTCATGTGATTAAGTTGGCATGCGGCGCAGCACTCCTGGGCCTGTGAAAGCAAATTACAGTATACGTGTTCTGTTGTGTTGTCCACAAGAAACACCAGCTCGCCAGCTTTTTTTCCTCCCCTTCGCCTCGTACACTGCCCGGGGTGCGTTTCATCAACTACCGCTCGCACACAATCAGCCTCTTTTTTTTTTTTTTTCTTTTTCATACCTACCGCTCGCAGCTCCACTGTTGCGGAAACCATCCAATCCTGTCTGGATGCTGTGTGTATATTATAAACACAAAAACAACAACACTGCCGGTCTCCCTGTTTCGATATGAGACTTACTGCTGTTTATGGCGCGCTAAAACGTGTTTTACAGTGTGCCAGCGTGAGTGCTTTGTGGACATTTATCAACGGGAAAACAGCATCCACCGCGGCTTATTGTCAGTTTCGGGCCGTTAGGCAGCGTACACTCGCTGTGTTCTTACAAATATACACTTGCTGTGTTGTTATAAATGTGATGTGTTGACAAGCTGACAAGCGAGCATACGGCATGGGGTTCTATCTTCTGTACGCATCGCCGTGTGTTTAAGACGCGCAAGATCCTACTTAATGATGCTCGTACAAAAGCCTTTGCATCGTGCCACTATTTTCTCTTTGCATGAATGAATGTAGAGAGAAAGATAGAAGTCGCAAATGAACACCCACCTGGGGGGCGAGCTGATGGACCCGGACGACGCGGATGTCTGACGTCATCAAAACAATGGTGGCACCCATTGAGAATGTTTAATGTCAATAAAAGGATTCAATGAGTTCCAAATTAGCCTGGATTTATTGGTGCACCAGATGTTGGCTTTTAGAACCTGATCTTGGTGTGAGGAAATGTGTCTTAAATAGTTGGGTTAGGGTTTAGGGTTCAGGTTGGAAGGGTTAGGATTGGGTTAGTGTTTAGGAAAATGTTCTCTCCACACCCACTAGCTTTTGGGACTAACGTGCTAGCACACTAACGCACATCTTGTCCCCCGGCACCCTGTTCTCAGGAGAACTTGGAGTTGAATTTTAGAATGAGGCGACTGAATCGATTTTGTTCGGTTACTTACAGTACCCAGAAGCTTTGGTGTTAATTAATATGACCTAATCCTTCCCCCCCCTTGAGCCACTTGCTTCATGTTCCCCGCATTGTTCTCCAGGTCTGAGCGTGGGCAACATGTTCTACGTGTTTTCCGACGAGGGCATCACGCTGTTGCAGCCCAGCCAGTGCGAGATCCGCCGGCAAATCAAGCGCACCGACAGGATCGTCGCCACATACGTAATTCCTGTTTGTTTTTTGGATCCAAGGTGACAAAAGTACTCACACTCTGTACTTAAGCAGAAGTACTGATATTTTTATATATATATAAAGACACTGTTGAACGTAAGAGGTACTTGTAGCTGTTTCACTAAGGAGTAGGAAGTACAAATAAATGTTTTCAGCTGAAGGGAGGAAAAGTCAAAAGTTGTTTGAAAACTAAATACTCCAGTAAGTATAAATATTTCTACTTCTACTACTTCCCATCATTTTAAACAAAACTACTACCAGTGATCTTGAACTTTGTAACAGGTCTTGATTTGCTGTCCCTGCATCCTGACAGGATTATCTAATGTTCAGTGCAACGTGTCACCAACCTCTCTTCATGTATTCAGAGTGGGCCGCTGCCTAACACCTCCAAATTTAATAGGATTACTCGCATCCTTTAGTATCGACTGTACACAGTCGATACTCGGGCGGTTAGTGGAACAATGGGCTTTATGTGGTAAAAAGTACTTGTTCCGTAAAGGGATTGGGGGGGGGACGCCTGTGATTGTATTAGAGATCAATAGAAAGTCAATAAGCCGCACGTTAGCGAGTTGCTGCCGCAAACGGCGCCCGCTGCACTTTAAACGCTCTCCGCGCACAACCCCAATGCGCGCGCGAGGGAGTTGGCTGTTGGCGGACAACAGCGAGGACTCCACGATTACACTTGCAAGTGTTTACATGTGCACTTAAGATGACAAGTCGCGGCAGTAAAACGCTACTGTGAAAATGATGAGGTCCAAATTTGAAATGCTCAAATTTGACTTCGAAGACTACGAGAAGGATGAAAATGTGAGGCGATAGGTTACGAGAAGAGAAACGGTTAAGTGTTACGTCAAAGATTACGAGAAGAACAGTGGTAAAAGGTTGTTTAAAAGATTAGGAGAAGCGAAACGGCAATGGCTTACTTTGACATCAGAAGGAGAAAAAAAGGTTGTGAGAACAGAAAGAAACGCGCTACTGAAGAGAAAACAATCACCCTTGCCTGTTTTCCAAAGAGTTAACAGTTAACATGTAGTGTAAAGTTTGAACTATTTTTGCACTAAAAATGACAAGCAACTATATTGAAATGCTACTTATAAGATTACGAGCGGAGAGAAAACAAGCACACGGTGTGAATTTGTCATAAATCTGCAGTTGCCTGTGAATTCTTCGATCTTTCTGTACACTACGACTGAACAAAAGACAACAGTTAGCTGCTATATATACAGCATAACTTTTTATGATGAGATTATGTTGAGGAGAAAACAATAACACCATGTGAATTTGTCATGGCTCCAATGTTGTTACTTGCTGATTTTAGCCATCTTTCATCAACACTTAACTCTTAGCATTCAGTTGTACTTTTTTGCACTTAAAATGACAAGTATCAACAGTTGAAATGCGACTTCGACTACGACAAGAGAAAACAAGCAGACTTTGCGAATTTGTTATAAATGTGGTTACCCGCTATTTTCAGCCGGCTTTCTGAACATTAGGACTGTCGACAAGACAACCGCTAACACCAGTGCAACTTTATTTTCGAGATCATGAGAAGAGACAACAATAGAACGGTCTGAATTTTTCCAACACGGCTGCTTGCTAATTTAGCCAACCTTCCGAAAATACTATTATTGAAGAAAAAACAACCGTTTAACTCCTAGTGTACAGCAAAACCTGTTTTGAAAGATTACGAGAAGAGAAAAACAAACCCGCCAAGGGAGTTTGTCATAAATATAACATGCTAATTTAGTTGTTGTTTTTTTTCCACTCTCCTCCACCTCCCTTCACGTCCGACGCCCCTGGCAGGAGGAGATGTGCCCCAAAGGCGAGGGTCCGTCACCCCAGCGCTGCGTGTGGTCGTCGGCGGTCAACGTCCGCGAGAAGTACGTCTACGTAAGCCAGCCCCTCCAGAGCCGACTCCTGGTGGTGGACATCCAAGCACAGCGGGTGGTGCAGGTGGGTCGGGAAAAAAAAAACCGCCCTCCGGGAGCAGTTCTCCTCCACGAGTTGATTTCAAAGCCTCCCTGGGAGCTGATGCATGATGGGAAGTGCAAAAGGTTAAATTGATGGGGAGAGAATTCCATTTTTCACTTAAAAGCTTTTTTCCAAAATGTATTAAATAACTTTTTTCCCCCTTCAAACTTCTCTATAACTATGACAAGTCATCAAAATTGTTTTAGAAAATGTTGCACATGTATTAAAAAGGCAAATACTGATTAAAGTTCGTGCTGCATTTAAAGCACCGGTACATACACACATGTAATAATTGAGTGTTTTATTGTTAATACATTTTTTAAAATTTTCAATCATCATTTAAATCATGTAATATTTTGCACCTAATTTTGTGACAACATTTTAATTAATTTAATCCATTTTGGAATAAGGTTGTAAATCCATCATTTTAAAGATTTATTCCAAAGTTAATTTAAAAAAAAAATATGTACAATATTCTACACAAATTTGCCATCAATGACAAGTTCTTAATGTTATTTTTAAAAGTTTTGCAAATGTACTTAAATTAAAAATATGAATTAAAGTTCAGTTATCAGGTTCCAGATGTGGAAATGTACTGTACATATGCACATATAATATTTGACTGTTTTATTTTTAATTAATTTTCCAAAGTGGGTTTTTTCCCCCCCACATTTACATTGTGATATTTTGTGTTGAATTTTGAGGCGGAAAATTGATTGAATCCATTTTGCAATACAAAACACAACTGCCAACCATGAAAATGCATCAGTCATATTAAAAAAATGTTTTGAAAGTATGAAAAATCAAAGTTGCGGAACGAGTGAGTTATGTAACATTTGAGTGTTTTATTTTACTGCGATCGGCTGGCACCCAGTTCCGGGTGTACCCCGCCTCCTGCCCGATGATAGCTGGGATTGGCTCCAGCACTCCCGCGACCGTTGTGAGGATAACCGGTAAAGAAAATGGATGGATGGATGGACGTTTTATTTTAAGAAATGCACAAAAAAACTTCGATTGACTTTTTGTCACATTGTCATCATGTGGTATTTTGTGTCCAACTTTGAGGCAAAAAGTGGATTTAATCCATTTTCGCTAGTGGGTGTCAGCAACTCTCTGTGCAGCCACGCAGAAGCAGGTTAATGGATTGTGTTATTCCTGCTTGCTGACCCTTCTTGTCTCCTCTCTCGTCTGCCTTTTTACTGTAATTCATTCTCCATCCTCCTTCCCCCCCCCTAGTCTATATCGGCTCTATCCATCACCGTCCCGACTAGCTGAGCACGTTTAGCACGTCCGTGTTGGCATGATGGGACATCTGCTGCCCACCAAAATCAATTCTTTCCAAATGTCAGGCAAAATGTTAGATGGACGCTAGTGGCTCATCCGGTCAACACCTTACTGAAAGGCCTGGCTGAGTTTTTCTTGACCTTTGTATAACTGCTCAACCAAAACATATAAATCGTTAAGTACTCAGAGAGAGAGAGAGAGAGAGAGAGAGAGAGAGAGAGAGAGAGAGAGAAAGAGAGGGAAAGAGAGAGGGAGCACGAGAGAGAGAGAGAGAGCAGACCTCCCCCAAGGTTACCGTCGACAGTAAATTTTTGTTGTTATTATTTTTATGAAGGAAAATGTAAAATAATATATATTTATGAAAATGATAACTAACATTGAATCAAATCTGAGATTTGGCATAGATACACGCTGTTGCTAACCATCTTGTTAAATGAGATTTGATGTGTTTACATCCCGTCCCAGCTGCTAACCTTGCATGTCGCAAATTAGTCCGAAATAAGTATTTTGTTTATTCATCGTTCATCATTATGTTGGTATGTCATAACCTAATTCTGAAATTCTGTCATTTACATTGCTGCCAAATGTGCAATTTCATCATCATGTTGTTATGTTACGACCTTATTCTAAAATTAATGTTGTTTGTATCACTGCCAAATGTTCAATGTGGATCAGATCCGGAGTAAACTCGGTACAGCTTTTGACCCTGCATACAGTCAACATTTAGCTCAATTACAGTAGTACAGCCTTATTCTAAAATTAGGTTATGTTTACATTGCTACCAAATGTGCAGTCCAGATCAGATCCAGATCAAATTTAGCAACAACCTTGGAATAATGTCCACCCATCATAAAAGGTTAATGTCTCAAAAACTGCCGATGAAAACCTCCTTGGTAGCAGTCCTAAAATCCCCAAATCAGTATTAAAACCAGTCCATCCTTTGTGGTCTTTGTTCTCCAGGCAGTAGCCACAGATCCGTTTCCTGTGAAGATGCTCTACGACAAGTCACATGACCAAGTGTGGGTGCTAACGTGGGGCGACATGGACCGCACGCACCCAACATTGCAGGTAGGCCCCGCTTTTGGGGAAAATCGGCCTCAGAAGCCATTTTACTTTAGGAATGTGACATTTTAGTCGAAATGCTTCATGAGTCGACCCACAAAAAAGTCTCAAAGTGCATAGCCTGGAAAGACACAGGAAATCTGCCGTTTTGGTTTGTCGCAAACATTTTAGAAAATGTGAATGTTTTTTTTTTGTTTTTAATTTAGCTCCCTAAGACAGTTTCACTGATCAGCGTGAAATTTGGCCAATAACAAAAGTCTCAAAAAGCCATGCCCCAAAAACAGAAGCCAACATTTTTGATTGGAAGTGGCAATTTTAGGGTAATTTTGGCCGTTCAAAAAAACCATTTAAAAAAAAAAAAAAAAAAAAAAAAAAACCTCAGCAAACTCCGAGAGAACGATTTTGTAAAATTGCTACCAAATTTGAGCCAAATATAGAGATTTGCCACACCTTAGCAGCAAAAAAAATCGGTATACATGTTTATCATGATTAAGGCCACAAAAAAGTCTCAAGAACCCATGCATCAAAACACACAGGAAGTCTGCTGTTTTGGTTTTCAGCAGCCATTTTGGACTCATTTTGGGCTCCTACAAAGACAAACTCCTTCTGGAGATTTTGTCTGATCGCTGCCTAATTTGAACCTCGTACACTAAATTGATGGGTGACAACGAAACTCTACAGATGACTGCAGGTGTGGTGCAAATCCTTCGAGGATGAGCCAAGGGGGACACCGTTGTTATACATGTAATTGCCACAAACATGTTTACGGTTGCGCAAAGGAGGCAAAGATCCAATTATAACTACAGCGAGGCGTCGTGTTTACTGCCGTCTGCATGGTTACAACGCATCGTTAAGGGGTGATACTCCCCCCATATGACTCTTTAGAGGAGCTTCGCCGCTTTTTTGCATTCGGAGAAACACGATAAAGCTACTGTCACTTTTTCACTTCGTCGTCAGTCATCTTATAAGACATGAGGCCTGGTACACACGGAAGGATTTTTGCAAATCTTGTGAGATTTTTTTTACCTGCTACAGACCCCACACCTGAAGACAAATAAATCAATAAATCTGGCATTTATTTAACAGTTTTGTGTGTGGTGTGCTCCAATAATCTCAACATAGAAAAGCGCACACATAAAGATTCTGTCTGATTCTGACCGCTGATCCCGGAACAAGTTCCCCGAGCCATAAATCTCATGTGATCACACCAAACGGAAAAAGAAGAAACACGTCCGGGTTTGCGCCGATGTATGCCGAGTGTTTCCGAAGGTTGCTGAAGGCGGGACCGTTGTAAAATGCCGACGTCGTCTCAAAAGGTCTTGCTCCGGGAAATACTTATTGCCGTCTGGCGGTGTTGTAATAATATAGGGAACGGATATTTGAATAAACGCGGTAGCAACACGTGGACAGACGATATAACAATACTCACAGGCATACTGTATATTATTTGTCCTCTCTATAAAAAAAAAAACACTGTTACTACTACTTATTATTATTAAATACCATAATATTACTGCAGATTATTGAGTCACTGACAGTAGTTGAGTAAAACTCTTCTTCATTTGTTTGCATGGATACTGTAGTGCAGCTGGGTGGCCAAGTCACACACACCAGAAGCCGCCACAATGCATTAACCATGATGTAAAAATTCTTCACATTGTCAAACTATGTTATTACTATATGTTTTTATAAATTACACTATTATATAGTGCTATTTTACGCAAAAACGCATGAAAAGCGTTTTTGTTTTTTGGGGGGCGGCTAGAACAGATTAATGGCATTTCCATTCACTTCAGTGGGGAAAGATGATTGTGCACTGTAATTCAAATTGAACTGTTTTATGTAAATAGTTGCATTAGATCGTGTTGAAACAAATGCAGAGATTTTCAAAAGAACATTTTTGGTCACTTTTAGACACTATGTGTAGGCTAATTCAAGGAATAAAGATTACAATTGTGAACATTTTTTAAATAAATATACTCTAGCAAATTATACTTATCCGTGACCTTGAACAGGATGAGTAGCACAGAAAATGAGTGGATAGAAATGTCACATCACACTGCATAATTACATATTTTAATGGTTTACTTACGCACAGTTGTTGTTTAGAACTCAGAGCTTACGGTCCCAAATGAGGCGTAGAACAATTTTTTTATATATTTTTTTTAATGACAAAACAATTCCTTTCCGTGTAATTAAAGTAAATCCGAGAGTAGCTTTGCATAACAATCACGCATCTGTTTTTTTGCAACATTTGAACCATCTTCTACTGGAGGACTGTTTAAATAAAACAGAGGATTTCCACCTGCTTTGGATGTTTTGATGGAAAAAAGAGACACTAGTTAGTCAGTTGCATTTGCAGCTTTGTTTTCATGTAATACAGACATGCTAGCGAGTGAAGAGCAGTTAGGGTGTCACATCAACTCAACTTTATTTAATCGTCTACCTCTTTAATGCGGTTTTAAAAAAAAAAATATATATATATATATATATATATATATATATGCTTTTCATCTGGTTTTTGGTCGTTCTGATGTTTTGATAGAAATTGAGAGATGCTAACAAGCGAGTGAAGAGCAGCTAGCGAGTCGGTCACATTTTCACCATCAACTTCTGGAGTGCTGTTTTCTTTTTTATAACTGACAATTCGAAAGGTTTTCATCAGTCTTTTGACGTTAAAGAAACATGCTAGCGAGTAAAGAGCAGCTAGCGAGTCAGCTGCATTTTAACCATCAACTTTTGCCGTGCTGTATTTTTAAAGCGGACAATTCTGTAGAGTATTTCCATTTGTTGTGATCTTTTGAGCAAGTGAAGAGAAGTTAGTGAGTCAGTCGCATTTTAACTATCAACTTCTGTTGCGCATTTAAAAAAAAAATGAAAATACAGATGATTTTCATTAGTTTGCGATTGTTTTCATCTCTTTTCGATAGTTTGGATGTTATACTGGAAAAGAGCGATGTTAGCGAGTGAGTGAAGAGCAGCTAGCGAGTCAGTCACATTTTAGCTTCTGGAGTAGTTTTTTTTTGTTTGTTTTTTTAACTGACAATTTTGAACAAGATTTTCATCTGTGAGAGTGAGTCATATTTTAATTATCCTCCTCTGGACCTTTATTTTTCAAACCTGACCATTTTGATGAGGATTTTCATCTGCATTTTAAAAGAAAGACGCTAGCGAGTGAGTCAGTCACATTTGAACCAACAACTTCATTATTGATGTTGTAAAAGCGATTAGAGATGATTTCCGTCGTCTGTTTTTAGCCTCTGTTGTGTTGAGGTAATTGAGAGATGTGAGTGAGTGAGTGAGTGAGTGAGTGAGCGAGTCAGATGAAAGCCCAGGATGAAGTCGCAAACAAAGAGAAGCGAGTGGAATGAAGCTTAGCGCACCTCCGTCGCATGATAATACTCGCCGAAACCGCATTAACTCCCAACATTGTATTCCGTCACCTGTTTTTTTTTTTTTTATGCTTGGTCGTCTCGAGTGCTGCTGAGATGTTATTGAAAATAAAAAGACAGGTAAGAGTGGAGGTGTTTGTTGTATTTTGATTATTTGTCAGTTCTTTGCGGGTTTTTCAGGAGCGAGCGCAGCCAGAATGGAGGCCCCCCCTGCTGGGCTATGGCGAGATGCTCCAGTGTGTTTGATACCTTGTTGTTGTAAAAAATAATGAAAAAAAAAAAAAAAAAGGCAGAATAAAAAGCTCCGTGTCTAAATATAGCAGTGACAGGATGATCCAAAATCAAAACAATAAATTTTACAGTGGAAGTAGCAAAAAAAAAAACAACAACTGAAAACTAGGGTATTACTTTTCAAACACAGTATGAGTCAGATGTTCATTATGAGCAAGTCATTTATTTGTACACATTTGTAAAAGATAGTCATACTTAATATTCTATATCCAACATGTTTTTGCCACTAATAAATAACAAATCTTCAAATAGTGGCTTTCACGTCATTAAACACTATGTACAAAAAGGCCTCTGCCCTAATAAATCCATTATGGTTATCTAGTTTTAGTTGTGAAAATTAACTAACTAGGTATCTAACAAACTATTATTTTTTTCAACCGTTTTTACAATTTTCGATTAACACCCCCCCCCCCCCAATAAATATCTGGATGCCTAGTACTATGTGCAGTTGAGTAGATAAAGACCCTTGGATAATATATAAGGATAAATAAGATATTATATCAAGGACCAAGATGTTGCGTCAGGTACTTCCTTGCTGTACTTCAATAAACAGTCTTTAAAAAAGTGATGACTTTGCAGCAGGGAAAGTGAAAGATGTCTCTTTTTTTCTGCACCACGTTCCGAGACAAGCATCTCGAAATGAAACGCGTTATCGGGTGAAAACGAGGCAGGGTCGCATCTCATACGGCGGCGGCGGAGACCTTTACGATGTTTATCGCCGCCGAGATGGACGAGGACGTCGCCTCGGGGCGCCACGTCCTTATCTCGCAGGCAGGAAGTGGTGACGTGGACGTGTGTGAAAATACATAGGAAAAAGAAAAAAAAGAAAAATCTGGGACAAAAGAAGTGTGGATAATTAAACCCTTCATTCGTCATTACAGGTGTATGAATGGTCCAAAAAAAAATATTATCACCAAAATGACAGTCCTGTACTTTTTTCTCATATAAATGCTGCCTCTTAGTTTGCCTTGACGTGAATATTTCAACATTGTTTTTAACATTAGCGTTTTGATTCAATGAAGTCAGCAAGGTAAGGCTAGCCAATATAATAATAAAAAAAGAAAAACAAATTGTAATAAAAAAAAAAATATATATAATTTAATTATATTTGTATTTTTTATTTCTTAACATACGGTGCATTTTCTAAGTGCCAAGGCACATATTTTTCCAACACTACTTTTTTCCCGGTTTCCGTCCAGGTAATTCCTCAAGCCAGCGTGGGTGAAGTCCATCACGCCGTCCGCACCTCCTTCCAGCGTGTCAGCGACTTCTTCATCCCGCCAACCAACCTCATCATCACTCACGTGAGGTAAAAGCCCAAGCCCCTCCACACAAATGAGAACGCTAATGACACGTATTAATCACCGCCAACCATTCGTGAGGCAGGCCATTAACCTTCCGTCGTGAACTTTGTCCGCCAAGGTTCGCCTTTGTCTTCCTCCAAGACGAGCCGGCGCTGCACAAGGTGGACCTGGAGACCTTCCGGCGCGTCAAGACCATCAGCCTGAAGGACCACAGCTGCGTGCCAGCCAGCATGGCCTACACGCATCTGAGCGGCGTCTACTTCGTCCAGTGCCGGGGCGGAAAAGCCCAGCTCCTGGTGGACGCGGTGACCGATGCGGTGGTGGGCCCCAACCGCGACGTCACCGGCCGGGCTTTCGTGTCGCCGGACAGCCGCTTCATCGTGACGCCCGGCGGTGGGGGCGGCGGCGCTCGGCTGACGGTGCAAACTGTCTCCTTCCAGGGAGAGATGCGCATCCGACAGGAAGTCGAGGACCCCGTCGCCGCCTCGGACCTGGTCTTCCAGCCCTCCTTCATCACGGCCAACAAATACGTGGCGGTGGCCGCCTCGGACTCTTCTGCAGACTTGCTCTTCGCCGACCTGTCCTCGGGACACACCGAGGTCCTCCGGGGCCTCAAGGAGCCGCTGGGCCCTCGCAGCTGGCCCTGGGGGGCGCCTTATCGGGTGGTGGTCTCCAGCGGCCCGTTCGGACAGTACCTCCTGACGCCGTCGGCCGAGTCCCTCTTCGTCCTGAACGGCAAGCAAAGAACGCCGCACTGCGAGGTGTCGGACGTCACGAGGGGCAATACCGTGGTCTGGGTTGGCGAGGTATGAGTAAAAAAAATACAAAAATAAAAACAAGAGTATCAGTAGGACTTAACTAAAAATGAAAGGCCCGGACGCTGGTATTTAATAACAGAACAAGGAGGATTCAGTGTGTTGGGTTTCCAATGTGTTTAAAAAAATAATTGTTGTGATAGTCTCGCTGGGAGAAAGTGTCAATGGTGTTCAATGCGACACAATTGTCCACGATTGCACTTCCCTTCCGTGTTATCACAGCAAGTTAGGTACCTGACCAGGGGTTACCACACGACGAACTATGCACAATGCTCACTTTTTTAGAGTAAAAAAAAGCTTTCCGATTGTTTTTTTTCCCGTGTGTGTGTGTGTGTGTTGATCGTCTTCACCAGTGCTAACCACCAACTGTTCTTCAGTCAATGTCCGCATTTAGTGTCTGTGAGTCTTTAGACGCTGTATTACCCCACGCCGCCTCACCTTTCATAGACTGTCACCCGATTCTGTTTTCAGAAACGATGTTAGCAACTCTCCTGTTTACGTCATAGCTGCAGACCTCTGAAATTCTACTAAAGGCTGTGAGCATTTGAATGCACTTTTACTCTGACATCGAGCTAGAAAAGTAGCAAATCAAATCAAAAGCAATCCTTGATTTATGTATTCCATACATAAATCAAGTAAAAAAAATTAAAAAAAAAGTCGTTTAGGGGTTGAACCTTTTAGTGGACGAGTCGACTTTACCACAGTGATGTTTAACATTTGAAGTCGACTCATCGCTAAGCACGTGTTTTTGGCGTCTCGTCTTCCAATCGGCCAATTTACAGAGGACTTTCAACACGCCCGTAAGCTGCCATCGCAAGACCAAAACGCACTGTTGACGCAGAAAATATCCGTTCAACAAGGCGACAGTGTTCATACGTCAGCGCGGGTCAGAGAGTACAAAAATAAGCTGGTTGTGGAAAAGCAGAGCAGTTAGCCTTGCTAGCTTTGGCTATTACGCTCGCCGCTAGTCCTAAAAAATGTATTGTGGTACCTCGGGACCGTCGGCGAGGAACGAGGGCAGCGGCGTGAAGTGAGACGACATCATGGTCACCAAAATGTAATAAAGCACAGACAACAACTGTGTGCTAACGAGAACTTTAGCCATTATAGGTCTTGTGTCTCACAAGACACAACGATATCGCTTACTTGATCGCACGCTTGCTTGGGTTTTATGATTTGCTAAAAAGACATAAACTTTTCTACAAATACTCACAGCCTCACGTTTTTTGAATTTGAGCAACTTATCAGCAAGACGTTGTCCAAAAAGAAGTCGTGATTATTACCGACAAATTCTCAACAATGTGTAAACGGCAAAGTGTGTCCTAACTGAATCTTGAGTTGGGGCTCTCGTGGTTGATTTAGGCTGCTAAGCTTAGTCTGAGGGTTCACTCTTGGCAGCTAGAGGTAGCGTATATATATCTCTTGATCTACGAATTCAATTCTGCGTATGGAGTAGAGACAGCTGTGAGACATGCATGCCATCGAAATCAGTTGTCCGCCATATACCTCTCTCTCAGTGACCTTCATAGTCGTTTAACAGTTAGTCATGTTAAAAAAAAAAAAAAAAAAGAAAAAAAAAGAAAAAGTGTCACGTTTGTTTTTATCTCGTATGTGTCGCCACCGAGCTAGCTAGCCTAATTGTCTCAAATGTCCGAACGCGAAAGATTATGATACCTCCCCACGGTTGTTGTAGATAACATGTTTAGGACACATGACAAAAGTGACTGTACAGGTTTTTTTTTTTTCTGTATGCATTTTTTGTGTTCTCTGGTTGACCAGGACAATTGTTTTTTGTAAGAAAATTGTCAAATAAAACACATTAAAAAAAAAAAAAAAAAAAAAAAAGAAACCTAAATCAACGACTCATTTCATTCATACCAAAGCCAACTTAAAATTCCAAACGAGCGCTGTTGCTCGCAGGTCCTTGTTTGTTAGTTTTTTTTTTGTAAAGTTGTGAACTTTGCTTCAGCTTCAACTCCCGGGCATAGAAAGTTGCATTAGACTAGATGACATGAAGGTGTTTCCACAGGCGGCTGGCAAGTCAGCGACGTGTCATCACGTCACACAAGCGCACACGCAGCAACACAACAACAAAATATGCCCCCCTCGACTTTTTCCCACATTTTAAAATTCACTTCACTTTTTCTCCATCATCTGGCATTCTGTATGATTTAAAATGAATCGTGGGGCAGGGTTCTTGTTTTCCAAAGCATACCACACCATGTGTCAAACATTCCTGCATCCACTCAAGATCAACAGGGTTGTAGTTCTCAATAGCATACTACACCAAGTGTCAAATACCGATTCATCTATTGTTTTCCAAAGCATACCACATCATGTCAAGCTTCTAGCCAATTATCAATTCAAGATCAATAGGGGTCTAGTTTTCCAAAGAATACCACATTATGTGCGAAGCACCGACTGCATCCATCCATCCATCTACTCAATATTCGTAGGGTTTTAGTGCGTCAAACATCTCTTCATCCATCTTTTTTAAAACAATAGGTTTTTTTTTCCCCAAAGCATCACGTCAAATATTCAACTACACCATATATGAATATGTTCCATCTCGCCAGCAATGTTGTCAAGAATGAGATTCTTGTTTACCGAAGCATACCACACACCATGTGTCGAAGCGACTTTCCATTCCTAAATATGAGAAAAAAATAGTTGCTAGCAAACAAGTCAACATATCTGAAGAGGGACAATTTCAGTAGCTGCGATTGTATCTGTCAAAAAAATGAAATCCAAATCACCTCGTTGAAGTGTTGAACATTGTGGGTGCAGAAGTGCATCCATTCCAGGTGAACAATCATCACCTCCGCCATCCCACTTTTAATGGGATGTAACGATGTTTCCACCTTTTGTTGACACGTGTGGCTAATTGACCTTGTAGCCATTAGCGGCGCGACACCTCAGCCGCTGACTCGCTTTTTTTGCAGGTGAACGGCAGCTGTCACCAAGAGCTAACACGCTAAGCCTCGTTATCGGTCGTCACCGCCGATTAATTAGCGGCGCGTTGATGAGGCGCTTCCGGCGTTTGCTGTTCGCAGGGTCGCACAAAAATGATGTCAGGCGGATCAACTTGCTGTTCATTGTAATTTAATCAAAGAAAAGAAACAACTCAGAAGATGACGGAGAAGTATCAAGAAAATTAGAAGACAAAGAAAGAATACAATCGATAAAAGAGGAAGAAGAGAAAATATATATACATATGACAATAATAAAAGATGTCGATGAGTAAAATAGGAATAGTAGTGGAACAGTAGTAGTAGAAGAATAGTACAAGTCAAACAATAATAGTACAAGAAGAATATTAGCAGTAAAACAAAAATAGAAGACAAATAATACTGGAAGAATATTAACAACATATAAAAAGAATAGTAGATGAAAATGGAATAGTAGAATAGAAGAAATGGAGTAGACGAAGAATAGCAAAAGTCTCCAGAAAAGTAGAGGAAGACGAGAAGCTGAAGAGGAACAAGACACAAATAATCGATGAAAATGGAATGATAGAGGCATAGAAGAAGATGGAGGGGAAAAAAGTCAAGACAAGAAAAAAAGTAGAACAAACTGGAAGTCTAAAAAGAATAGTATAAAACAGAATTATATTCTAATTCTAATTCCATTAGAAGAATAAAAGACAGAATAGAAGTTGAATAACAGTAGAAGAATAGAAGAAAATGGAATAGTAGAGGAAGTCAAAAGACAACAGCAGAAGAAAAGAAGAAAAGTCTAAGCAGAAGTCCAAGCCAAAGAAGGTCGAGTCTTGAGTCAGGTCAGGTTAGGAGTCGGCATGTGATGAGAAGAATGCGGGGGTCAGGGGGTCACCGGGCGGGGACGCACACGGCGTAGCGTGAGGAGGACGAGCGCTCGTAAAGTTGAACCGCAGCCGTGACACTATTCGATAACTGCTGCTGCTCGTCAAATGGCAAAGGCCATCAAATGTGAACGAGGGACCAACAGTTACTTGAAACCTTAACTAAGTTGGAACCCGACCCTTGACATGAAACGCTCGTGAAAGTCTGACTTGAAACCTTAACCTCATCTTGTAAAACTCATTTGAAACCTTAACCCAGGCTCCAAAGGCCTACCTTGGAACGATAACCTTGATTTCAAACACATTTCAAACCCTAATATAAAACCCCAACACTGTCTTAAAACCCTAATTCAACAGCCTAACGTCACACGTTACCCCGTTTGAACCTTTAACATGGTTTAAAACCCTAACCCTGGCTTGAAACCCTGACACAGGCTTGAAACCCTAACCTTCGTTTGAAACCCTAACCCAGGCTTAAAACCCTACCTTTTAAACCATAACCTTATTTTGTAACATTAATTCGAAATCTTAACTTCAAACCCAAATCCTAATTTGTAACCCAAACACAAATTTTAAACCCTACCTCTTGTCTGAAACCCTAACTTGAAAGCCACTGGTACCCCACTGTGGGTCCATTTGTCAACATTTAGCTCTCCCTAAATATTTTGCACTCACCCGGGATTACGGCTGTGATTGACAGCTCGATGAGACGAGATAAAAAATAAAAAACAGACTCGCGGCCCACGAGTACGGGACGTGACGGCTTTTCCATCTGAAGGCGCCCGGGATGACAGACGGCGGCGGGATCTCCGGGCCGGGCGGGGTACGGCGCGTGTTCACCGCGACTCCCTCCCGCAATGCGCCGATGTGATCTCGCCGCAGTTTTTTTCTCTGTGACGGCTCGTGAGCAATGAGTCAGCGTCATCCTCCTCACTGTCGCAGTCTTCCTGTCACAGCGGCGAATAGAGGACTCTTGACGCCGTACCATCGGGTACTCAAAAGGTTCCAATCAGGTTTCAAATGTTCCTATGCCTCTTCCTAACCCTGCCCCTAGAGTCTAAGTTGAAACCCTAAAGAAGATTCCAACCCTGGCTCAAAACCTTCATGTAAAACGCCAGACCTGGCTGGAAACCCTAACCTGTCTTTGAAACCTTATCCCAAGCTTAAAACCCTAAACCTGTCCTGAAAATCTAACCTTGTCTTGAAAGCCTCAAAACCGAATTTGAAGCCCATAACCCTTGCTTAAAACCCTAACCTTGTCTTGAAAACCTAATTTGAAACCCAAACCCTAGCCCAGGCTTGGAACCCTAATTTAAAACCCTAACCAGAAACCCTAATGAAATCCCAAGCCTGTAGTATTCAGCCTGTAGCCTGTCTTAACGTCAAAGTTGAGCATCAGTCAAAAGCTTTACGCTATTGTGTTGATGTCACTGTCATCGCAGCCCACCTAATTATCTAAATGCGTGAAGCCGCAGCGGCAGTGGGCAAGGGCACTTCCGTCATTGCTTCAGCGAGTTGCATATCAAATCAATTTCCGCTAGCAGACGGCAAACTTTTTCAACTCCTCAAAACAGGTTTGTTTTGTTTGGCAAAATTTCCCCGACTTGGTGTTGGTTTCTTCTCCCCCGTCGCACCAACGCACCCTGCGCCGCTAATCCTCAGTAGATTACGCCGACGAACACCTGCCACCGCGACGAAGTGTTTGTCGCGGCTGTCGTCCGTCTGCAGGTGCCGAGCGGAAGCGGAGGAGGGGAGGCGAGAGCAGAAAATGGAGAAAATGAGGAGAGCGTAAGGCATCCCTGCGGAACGCCTGCTTGTTTTATTTCAGCGTCAACGTCTTGATCTCGTCTTTAGTCAGCCGGGAAAAAGAAGGAGGAGGAGAAGAAGAAGAAGAAGAAGAAGAAGAAGAGGAAGAAGAGGAAGAAGACATTGCGGTTTTCTCTCTGCAATGCAACCACTGGTAGAAATAAAGCTGATTCTTGAACTATAAAGGGCAGAGGTGGATGGAGTAGCCACAAATTGTATTCGAGTAAGAGTACTGTTACTTTGAGTAATGAGGTATTGAGTGGGGGGCGGGGGGGCTATTGAAGCACCAAGTACTCAAGTGAGTAACTTCTGATTCATTTTTTTTAACCAAAGCATGATGGTCAACGAGACAAAAACATAACATGGGAATGTGCAAATTGAAATATGGCCCAGGAATGTCACTTGACCTCAAACAATAACACATGTAATCTTCATAACATAACAAATGACGGCAAACAGCCGTTGTTTTCTCGACTATTTCAACAGGTTTGGAGAAAAATGTGTCACTTGGCATGAGACTGTCCGCCTACGTTTGGATTGGTCAAATGGAGTCGTTCTGTTGGATTTGGAAATCAGAGTCATGTGACAGCACCCGTCTCTCTGCACTTCCATTTTTCCGTCCATTTCCTGAGCCGCTTCCCCTCACTGGGGTCGCGCGCGTGCTGGAGCCCATCCCAGCTGCCAATCGGGCAGGAGGCGGGGTACACCCTGAACTGGTCGCCAGCCAATCGCAGGGCGCATACAAACAAACAACCGTTCGCACTCACATTCACACCTACGGGAAATTTCGAGTTGTCAATCAACCGACCCTGCATGTTTTTGGGATGTGGGAGGAAACCGGAGTACCCGGAGAAAACCCACGCAGGCACGGCGAGAACATGGTTTCAAATAAAACATTTTTTTAAAAAAAGCTAAATTAGGGTTTCAAGCCTTGTCTGGCTTTTCCAGCGTTCCCACTTCGGTTCCGGCTTTGATACTGCTGCCGAGGTTCCCAACATCGCACACGCTGCGTGGGTACAAAGCAGCAACCTGCGGGGAAAAAGATGGAAAAATCCTGTCATTTTCCAATGATTGCCTCCCCATTACAGGAGGCAAACTTTTCAGGCCCAAAGTTTCTATTACAAAAAAAACAACATTCATAACTCGTCCTAAATGAATCCGACATTGAAAAGCAGGATTTTAGCGAAAAGCCGGATTACATTCAAACTCTTTTCTTCCTTTTCTTCTATTTGGAGAAGTCCTCCCAACGGCATGGACATTTATATAGAAATATATAAGCGCTTCAACGCCTATTAATAATGGCCCCGCGGTTCTCTTTGACGCTGGGGTAAGTCGCAATTTGACAGATTTAAAAAAACCAAACAAACACAACAATCATTGCATAATTGCACGTCTTTTTCACTGAATACATTATTTAGCGGTTCTCTTCTGCGCTCGAGCAGTCGCAACTAACTAACCGAACTAACTTCTCAAAGGCAGGAAACCTAGCAAGATCGTAGGTCGTGTTAAAACCTCGTTAAATAGCAAAAGTATGTTCTTTAAGAGTTCTCTTCAGTGCTAGAAACTCTCAATAGGTCCTAAAAATACAAAGTTCTCCAAGGCACGAAAGATTGCATCATCTCAGGTCGTTTTGAATGCGGTGTACTTCGTTAATTAGCAATGGAATGAGCGTGTTTGTTTGCAAAACTAAGTTCTCAAAGGCAGGAATCATTACAGGATTGCAGGTCATTTTCATATCTAATTAATGAGCAAAGGTGTGTTATTAAGGGGCTCGAGTAGTCGCAACGGCAGATCTTTTTGGTTTATTAAACAAACGTTCTTTACAGGCAGGAGTCATTGCACGATTGCGGGTTGTTTTGACTGCGGTGTACTTCATGAGTTACTTCAAGTGTGTTAGTTGAGCGTTCTCTTCGGGGGTCGAGTAGTCACAACTCTAGACAGATCTTTACATTTTTCTTTACAATTTTCTCAATTCTCAAAGGCAGGAATCATGGCGGGCTTGCAAATCATTTTCACGCCTCGTTAATTTGCAAGTGTGTTATTCAAGTGTTCTGTTCTGTGCTCGAGTCGTCGCAATTCTCAAGAGATCCTCAAACGTACGACGATTGACCTGCATCTGAGAAGTAACCCTATGCATTTATAATTCCTCAAAAAAAAAAAAAAGAGTGGCACAACAGAGTGGCGGGGAGTACATCATCATCATCATCATCATCATCATCCTCCTCAGCTTTTCTTCTTCTGCAAGACACTTGTGAAAATGTTGAAAGTGTGGCCAGCAGGCCTTCAGAGGGAAGCAAAAAGCATCATTCAACACAGAGAGAGAGAGAGAGAGAGAGAGAGAGAGAGAGAGAGAGAGTTCTACAGGCTGAATTTCAAAAAGCTCTGAAATGAAAGGCGGTCGAGATGGACGGAGGGCAGGACAACCACAACAAGTCAAGGCCGACGAGTACGGTGGAGGTTTGCTGGCATTCGGGAGCACATTTCTGCTCCAGAATGCCTTCCAGATTCAAGACACCGCACGCTACATGTAGCAAAGCGGCCCCAGAGCATACTGAACTCTCTTGACACTGGGCATCACATTTCTTTGGTCCAGAATGGCTTGATAGTCTTGAGATTTGACTGTACCCTCCACAGATTAGAGAGACTCCGTGCCAGATGTAGCAAAGCAGCCCCAGAGCATACAAAGCTTTCTGACACTCGGCAGAAAACAACTCCTAATGCGCTAACAAAGCATAAAGGTTTACAGCTGTTTAACAGGCTTTTATGGACTATATAGTCGATTGTGAGGTTGCTGATGTTCCTGGTTGTCTTTTGCTTATTGGCCAGGGAAGCAAAACTTTTATATTTGATTTTATTTTTTGGGTACATTTTACTGCACCTGGAGAATTACCATGCTGGCTGCCAATAGTGTAACCTCCAAAGACCAAAAGTGTTGGTCACAAAACACAAATCATCTCAATGAAAATCGAAAACTTTTGGCCTTTTTGGTTTACTTTCTTCATTTTTGTAATGTTACCCAAAAAAAAAGTGAGGGCAAAGTACTGTGTATAGTAAGATGCTAACATATATATTTAAAAATAATAATAATAATAATAATAAATGAAATTAACAGATTTTTTAAAATGCCGGACAATTTTAACCAGCTATTTTTTTTGTAAATGTTAAAAATATTAAATGTCCCATGCCATCAAACTCTTTTTTTTTTTTTTTTTTTTTCAAAACTGAGTCTATTACCTGGTTGAAATCTATGCGCTTTGACTCAACTCAGCTGAACGGCAACATGGCATTTACCATTATTCGAACTGTATAAAGGCAAGAGTGTAATTGATTTTAATGAGGAGTTATTTATTTATTGATGCACTTATGCCCTTAAAGTTTGAAGGGCAACACATAAATCTATTCTTACACAAATGTCTTTAGAGTTATTGATCAAATGACATGAAAATGACTCAAATACATAAATAAAGTCAATATATTATGTTATTATACACATTTTGTTCCATTTCCTTCAGTTAAAAAAAAATATTCTAATATTTACTTTAACAATTCCTTTTTGTTTTAGCATCTTTAGCATGACGCTAGCTGGCTTGATGTTATCTTGGTACCGAGTTACAATGTGAACGATCAATATGAGATTAAATGACTAGCAAAGGGCGCAGAGAAGCAACAATTTAGCTACGAGGTGTTTTTTTCCCCCCTCTATCTTTCTGTGATCTTTGTCTCGACCTTTATCGCGTACACTGATTTGACATTTCCTCTCCAAAGGCCACACGGCGAGATCTTAGATGGACATCGGCGCTAGTTTGTCTCGGTAACTGGCTGGAAGACGACGACGAAGATGAAGAAGAAGAAGAAGAAGAAGAAGAAGTACATTGCCAGCGACAAAAGTATTGGGTCACCCCTCTTGATCAAGTACTTAAAGCCAGAATTCGGATCGGGGTTTCAAATGGAAGTGTTTGAAGCCAAGGTTTGCATTTCAAGTTAGAGTTTCAGGTAGGAGTAGGATTTCAAATTGGGGTTTTAAGACAGTGTTAGGGTATTAATAGCTAAGTAGTGACGTGTTATGTCGCAGATATGCAAAACAAACACGATTCCCTCCATTTGCTTTTGCCGGCGCGCTGCGGAGTGTTTGCACTGCCAGATGAGCGTGTGAGCGGGCGTCAAGTGGGTCTGGAGTGGAGCGCTGCCGAGTGTAAACACGGCGCGCGGCTACCTGCGCGCTGAACCGCAACACGCCGTCACCGCTGCGCCGCATCCTGCGGGAGATTTCACGCCATAACGTAAGCGCTCGAAGCCGTTCTTAGTATACTACACTGCTATTACTCACAGTGGCGACGATGCTTTAATGTGGGGAAAGCCTTTGATAAAACGGTGCATGGATACAAGAATTTGTCGTGTTAAAAGGGAAGGTTTTAAGCCATGGCTAGGTTTTGAGACAAGGTTCGGGTTTCAAGCCTGGGTGAGGTTTTCACTTTAGGGTTTGAAGCAAAGGTCAGAGTTTCAACAAGGGTTAGAGTTTTAAAGTTGGGTTTCAAGTCACGGTTGTGGTTTCAAACAAGGTTTTGGGTTTCAAATTTGATTTCAAAGCCAGGGTTTTGTTTTCAAATTTGGGTTTAAAGCCAAGAAAAGGGTTTGAAATTAGGGTTTAAAGCCAAGGTTAGGGTTTCAAGTAGGGTTTAGGGTTGGGTTTCACATTAGGGTTTGAAGCCAATGGTGGGGTTTTAAGTTTAGGGTTTCAAACAAGGGTTAGGGTTTCACATTAGATTCAAGCATGGGTTAAGCTTCCGCCAAGGAACAGGCTTTCAAATTAAGGTTTCAAGCCAAGAGGCGGGTTTCTAATTTGGGTTTGAAGCCAAGGTTAAGGTTGCAAATTAGAGTCCAAAGCAAAGAATAGGGTTTGAAGCTAGGTATTCAAATTAGGATTTGCGGTTTTAAAGTAGAGCTAGGGTTTCAAGCTTGGGTTAAGGTTACACCAAGGAACAGGGCTTCATATTGAGGTTTCAAGCCAAGAATAGGGTTTCAAATTTGGATTTGAAGCCTGTTTTTTGGTTTCAAGTTAGAGTTTGAAGCTAAAGTTAAGCTTAGAGGCTTTTGCATGTGCTCCTGTGACACGACAACCAATCAGAGCTCTGCGGTGGCCAACGTGCCAACCCTTCAAGGCTGAAAAACAACATGGGTGATGATGAGGAGGAGGAGGAGGAAGAGGAGGAGGTGGAGTCGCAGTTTCCCCTTCATCTTTTCCCGCTCTTACACAGCAGGTCCTCCATTTTCCTCCGTGTTTCCACCATTACGCGTCCTCCTTTTTCTTCGGAGCTCTCACCGTAATTCCCGCGCTGGTTAAAATCTCCACCTCATTCCGTCCAGCTGCAGTTTGGCAGGCCTTTGATTTTCTTTTTTTTTTTTTTTTCTTTCCCCTCTCTCGTTCCTAGCTGTGCACTCAGGGCGCTTTTCATGTCCGGCCCGCCCCTTCCACTGCCACCACGACACAATGCCACCCATTCATATTACATCAAGAGACAGTGACACCAATTACTTGCCAAAGGCAGATAGAGCAAAGAAGGTAGAAGAAGGCAGATGATGATGATGATGATGATGATGATAATGATGATGATGACGATGAGAGGGCTTCAAAAATCTTGGCTGCACGAGTTTGGAGCAGCAGGTGGTTGTGGTTCAGCAGGGAGGTCCGTTTGAAAGCGCCGGGCCAGTTCACGAACACGTGGACTTCAACTACTTGAGGGGCGGGGGGGGGGCGTCTGGCGGTGGGAATCTAAGGGGTGTCAAACACAGCCCTCACTCAGCAGCAACCCATTGGGAAGATAAAAAAATAAATCAATAGCTCCCCGACACAAGTTTTGCAGTGCAATGGGGTTGACATAGAACGACACGGTGCTGAACACATGCACCTCACGGTTCTAACGTTGGGGGTTGGAACCCAGGCAACGGTTTGTATGGTCCGCCCGTGGGGTTTCTCCAGGTACTCCGGTTTCATTCCCACATTCCAAAAACACGTTATGTTCATTGAAGACTAAATTGTCATCAGGTGCTTCTCACGCAAAGACAGCCGGCACGCCCGTCCGTGGCCCTAATTAGTATAAGTGTTGTCGAAAATGGATATAAGAATCGAGACCTCAACATCTTGGTTTTGAGTTGGTCTGGACTCTTCAAAGTCTTCGACTGAACTTGGTCTCAACATCTTAGACTTGCCTTTGGTTCAAGTCCTCTGACTCTTGGTCTTGATTTGGTTTCAAGCCCTCCGTCTTTGTCTGGACGTGGTCTCAATCTCTACCCCTGAACAATTTGGTCTTGATTTGGTCTTAAGCATTCAACGTCTTGGTCTTAATTTGGTCTCAACTCCTCAAAAGTCTTAGATCTTTAGTGGGTCTTGATTTGGTCTCAACCCCCTGAAGTCCTGGTTCTGACTTATTCTTAACCCCTCAAAGTCTTGGTGTCAACATTTCACAGTCTTATTGTTGACCTGGCCTCAATGTCTTGGTCTTAACTTGGTCTCAGCCCTTCAAAAATGTGGTTTTGACTTGGTGTCAAACCGTCAAAATCTTGTTGTTCACGTAGTCTCGAACCCACAAAGTCTTGGGTCATAAGTTGGTCTCAAACCTTCGTTTTGGATTTGACTTGGTCTCGACCTCTTATAGTCTTGCTCTTGACTTTGCATTCAGACCTGACCAAACGATCGCACCACGATCGGGGGTAAAGATAACTTTTTGGGTTCAATTCAAACTGATATTAGTGTTAAAGTTACGGTGCAACCCCAATCAATGGTGGGGTGTCTTTTGGTAATGGCCCTTGAAGCGGGTCGCTATCAGACCGCCAAAAAGCTTCCGCCGCGCATCATTTCAAAGACGGCGTTCATTCTTCTTCTCCTGTCAATCCGTGACACTTTCATCTCTCAAAATTTGCTCTCCCCGCTCTTTTCTCGACGTGCCGCTCCATTTCTTCGGCGAGATGACTGTCATCGTTTTCCATTTGGGACAACTCGATGCTCTTCAGGGATCTCGGGGTAACATCCGACCAGGAGATTGGGGTGTGTGTGTGGGGGGGGGGGGGGGGGGGATAAAAGCGGGAACCAAACAGCCGTGGCATCAATCTGGCGCACGAGCGGGAGTGGAGCCAATCTCCTGCACATTCAGCTCCGATTGGCACAACACAAGTCATTTTTTACATTAGACTTCAACTGACACACGCCATGAATCTTTTAAGCGTGACTCTTTCCTTTGACAGGGCACACGCCAGAGCGTTATCAAGAGTTCGCTTCGGTGTTAATTTAGCCATTGTTTCCTAAAATGCCTAAATTAAAATGTTTTTTCTTTTTCTTTTTTTTATTTTCATAACTCATGTTCGATAATTGGTATGAAAAAAAATGTAAACAAATGTATTTTTTTCATTATCTAAATAACTGAAATATATAAGAGGTTGATTGATTTCAAATAAAATAAAAAATATTAACAAATACTAACATTTACACATTATATATATATATATATATATAAATAATTGGTTAATTGATTATAAATAATTATTACAAAAATACAATTTAGATATGACAATTAGTATACTGTATTATTAAAATGAATTATTTTGTTTTATATACACTTTTTTTACTTCATCTTTGTTTGAGGTAAATATTTACATTTTAAACATTTTTTATTCCATTTAAAAATGTTGAAAAATTTATTTATGTACTTTTATTCATTGCTTGTTCATTTATCTCGTAAAAAAATTGGTTGACTTATTTATTGTAAATAAAATGTAAAACATTGTAAAATAATAGATTTTACATATACATGTAACATTTTAATTGAATCATTGGTTAGTCCATTATGATTAAATTAACTTGAAATTATTAAATTAAAAAAAGAGTATTAATTAATATTGTATTATTAAAATTAACTATGTGACATATTTTCCGTAAACATTTATTTTTATTACATAATTGGCTAAGCCATGATAAATAAATAATACATAAATAACAAACAAATAAACTATATTAAATAAATTATTGTTAATAGATTTTAAAAATGAGAATGAATTAGTTTTACTGCTAAAATGAACCATTTTACATACATTTTTGTATCTATATTTATGCATCTATATATTTAATGATCTATATTTTTTGACCTTTTAAAAAAACTCAATCTATAAATGACCTGGCCCATCTCTCCTTTCTAAAAATCATATGTGGCCTTCGAGCACAAAAGTTTGCCTCGGCTTGTTATAGACAGATATCCTTAAGTTACATTTCATACAACTTTGAACACTTTAAACCCAACCCTGACATTGAGTTGCAACTAAAACGCGTAACCACAGCCCAATTGTGGCTTTGATTTTTCCTCTACGTCGCTGAAGCACAAAATGGAGGGACCCCCCCCCCATGCTGTTTTGGGTCATGTTTGATTTAACCACGGCCAGGTTTTTGGAAACACTCTCCCAGTCGGCAGACGCAATAGATAAAAATCATAGATCAAACACAAATTGTCTACCCCCTACCGTCGAGCGGGCCTAGAAAACCTAATAACAGGCTATTTAATGGGTCGACAGTGCCATGGCTTTTATGATGTATTGGGCCAATCTTCTGCCCACGCCCCGCAGCGATGCAGACCGTTTTAGTTTTTTTTGGTTAACCCTTTCCTGCCTTGCTAGGATGCGACGTGAGCATCTCAGCCGCAGGTAGACTACAACCGGGGAAACGAAGATGGAGGCTAAGTGACAAAAATGGAAGCACGAAGACAAAAGTGCACGATAGCTTTGCATCGGGTATTCCTACGAACGTTACAATATAAGCCCTATCCTAATCTTGACTTGGTCTCAACCGCTCAAAGTCTTGGTTATGAGTTGGTCTCGAGCACTCAAAGTCTCAACCTGCCAAAGTCTGTGTCTTGTCTTGGCCGCAACCTGTCAAAGTGTTGGTCTTGTCCATGAAAATCTTGGTCTTGACTTGGTCTCAGCGCCTCAACAACTTGGTCTTGACTTTGGCTCAAGCACTCAAAGTCTTGGTCTCAACGCTTCAAAGTCTTTCTTGTCTTTGCTGTCATTTGCCCATGGTCTTGTTCTCAATTCACCAAAGTCTTGGTCTTGACTTAATCTCAACCCCTCAAAATCTCTATTCTGACTTGGTCTCGAACCGTCCAGGTTTTAGTATGGACTTTGTTTCAACAACTCAATAGTCTTGGCCTTGAGTCATTCGTAACTCCTAAGTCTTGGTTTTGTTCTTATTAGATTATTAGATCTTGTTCTTGACTTGGTCCAAAGCCCTCAAAGAAGTTCCGACATGCACTAAAAACAGTCATAGGGTGGTCTGCAGTAGTTGCAAGGCGTTGCGTCATAATGCCCCCTTGCTGTTCCTCATGTTTAAAACACCCATCCTCTAACCTAACCTCAAATTAGTAATTGATCACAAAAAGCCATGAGAGGAATTCTTAACAGCACCGTCTTGTCCGTGTGCAAACTTTCTTGAGGATTCATGTGAGAGGTGACGCAAGGACAATCGTACTAGGAAAGAGCCCAGCATTCAACTTGTACTTTTCTGAAAAAGCGTGGATGCTTGAACAAGGACACAGCGCAAACACAAAAAAAGACAATATTTATCCCGCTCTTGACCTTCGTTGAGGCCTTTGCAGACCGCCATTATTCCGACACACTGATGCGTCTTAGCGTCGGCTTAATTTGATATAGCTAATCCAGCCTGTCAGAGGAATACAGAAGATGAAGCTTATTGGATTCACTGTTGACAATATCAGAGAGACTTTTCAATTGAACTGACGGTGACAAGTTGGCAGCGGTCGGTCAGGTGGTCAGTCAACAAAAAGCAATCGGAGGATTGGGGTCATCTGCGACCATAACAGATGGGAAAAGGAGATTTTGTCTTAGTTGACAATAAAAAAATAAAAAATAAAAAAAACAACAGAGGGGGCTCTAAAGCAGAAATGAAGTCTAAGTCTTGATTTGGTCTAAACCCCTCAAAGTGTGTTGCTCTTGACTTGGCATTTACTCCTCAGTCTTGATCTGGACTGGGTCTCAAACCCTCAGAGTCTTTGTCTTTAGTTGGTCTCACCGTATTGGTCTTGACTTGTTCTGAACTCCTGGAAGTCTTTACCCCTCAAAGTCTTTGTTCTTAAAGTCTTAGTCTGAACTTGATCCCATTCCATCCAACCAAATTTTGGTCTTGACTTGCCTATAAATTCTTGGTCTGTATTTTGTGTCAACCCCTCAGAATATTAGTCTTAACATGGTCTCAACTCCATAAAGTTTTGCGCTTGACTTGGTCTCAACTGTACAAAGTCTCTGTCTTGACTTTATGTCAACCCTCTAAAGTTCTTATGCTGACTGTGGTGTCTTTAATTCTGCTATGCTGTCGTATTCATTAACCTAAACTTGACACAATGCCATCCAGTGAAAAGCATTTATCTCCAAACAAAGTGTTTTGATTTCATCTTTTTATTATAAAAACAAAAACAACTCTTCTGAATTGAAACAAAATGTAAAGAAAACTGCAGAAACATGCTTTTCGCTGGACAAACATTCTGTATTTGTTCTTATTTAAACAGGATAGCTGGGTGGATTTAGGCGTATATACCGTATGGATCTGGGGGGAAAAAACATCCGGAAAACAAATGCAAGACATGCTGGTTGCTTTTTCCGGATAAAAAAAAATGACAACGGACAAAGACCATAATACTCGTATTAAACGTCACTGCATTCCCGTTAGTATAAAACAAAAGTGACTTATAGAGACCCAAACAGCGCCTACATCTTTTTCCCGCTTCTGCTTTTCCACACACTGGACGCTCGGTGATGTATGAGGAGGGTCAGCGCACTTAAAGACTTTTTTTTCTCCCAGCAGGCTGCAGCCGCATGCTTTCTCAGCACATTCTGAAAAGTGCTCATCTTTATCAACACAACTCTTTCTCTGTCCCCACCATGTAACTTTTTTGACATAACTCCTTATAACTGCTAAACAATGCCCGCACAAGCGCTCCAACAGCGCTACATTGAACACTGAAGTTTATTTTTATTTTATTTTATTGGTGTCATTGTCAAAACCTTTTACTCAGAGATTCCAAAACAATGTTCTAAATAACGAATGGCCAAAATGACACTTTTTTTTTTTTTTTTGGGTTAAACCATTTTTTATGTGTTCAGTCAATAATTTTCAATTTGCACATTTTTGGGGAATCACCTCAAAGATTTTGGGGTCTTTGCGGCACGAGATGGTTGAAGCTAACAACATCAAGACTATGCGGCGTACAAGAACAAAAAACATTCGGCTTTGCGGCAATCGAAGTTGGAGGTTCAAATTAGATCATGTTTCCTTTCAGTCACAATTTTCAATATGCAAACAAATGGAGTATTTTCTTTCCCGGAGCAATAATTTTAAGAACTCTTAATGCTATGCGGTAGAAGATAGCTGAAGCTAAATAAAATCAGTGCTCAAAATCATTGCATGTTCCTTTTTAGTATTCAAAAAAAGATCTAAACGTTTCTTTGGATTTTATAAGGATAAGTCAAATATACCAGCGCAAGAACCTTAGGCTATGCGGCTCACCAGAGCAAGAACCCTTAGGGCTATGCAGCACCAGATGGCTGGCACTCAAGTTCAAATCAGAGCTGGTTTCCTTTCCATCACAGTTTTCAACATGCACATTTTCACGGAATACGGTCTTTTTCAGAGCAAGAATCTTTTCATGCTACGCGGCACAAAATGGCTGAAATTAACGTCACAGATCAAATCAACGCATGTTCCTTTAGAATACTGTAGTTCACAGGCTTCTGCAAACTTACAAGGATTTATGACGTTTACCAACAAAACACAAGATGGCTGGCTTTCCCTGGCCAAAAACAAAACCAGTTTTCACCCATTTTTCTGCGAATAGCGTGTAGTACATCGCGATGTTTATTTTGAACGTCCCCGGCTTCAAACGAGCGCTCCCCCTCCCCGCTAATCACTAAAAACACTTGGGCTACGTGAGGCGTTTACAGGCAGGTAATGTGAGGTGTAATTGGAAGCTTCCTGTTTGCCTCAGTCTATTAGCACTGTGGTTAAAAAAAAGCAGTAGTTCATCATCTCAAATTAAACAAGAGGAGACGGAAATTAAAGAGATGGCAGGAAGCCCGTCAGAAAAAAAAGGTGAAAATGAGGCAGAGCGCTTGCGTAGGCGACCGGTTATTATCGAGCGGTCGGCGTGTTGTCGCTGCAATGGAGTGGAGTGGGAGGTCTGGAGGCATGATGGGAGGAAAAGGCATTATGGGTAAATGGAGGTGTGAAGCAGCTGGAAAGGTTGAACAGAAGGGAAGGGCCAGACAATCTAGACGCATCCAAAGTTGTCTCCTGGGAATTACTTTCTTAGTGGCTCATAGCAGAGTGACACGGTTAAGGCCATGGAGCACAAGATGGTTGATGCCGAAGTTCAAATCAGAGATGTTGCCTTTCAGTGTTCCAACAGTCAACAATTTTAATCTGCAAATTTTACAGGATTATTTGCCCGAAAAACACACACACAAAATGGCTGCAGCTCACTAGCGTCGTAGAACGAACTAGTGCAAGTACTTTTAGAATGTTCTGAAAGTCACGTGTTTCTTCAAATTGAGAGAGACTCTTGTCCTGTACCAGTGTTAAGTATGTGAGCAAGTTGCTTTATAACATTTTGAAAGTCACAGGTTTCTTCGAACTAACAGGGATTCGCGTCCTATATCAGAGTCAGATGAGGAAGGACATGCGGCGCAGTAAAGTAGCTTTAAGGCTACGCGGCAAAAGATGGCTGACACTAATGTCAAAGTTAAAATCATGGCGTTTTCTTTAGTGTTCTAAAAGTGGCACTTTAAAAAAAAAAAAAAAAAAATACAGGGATTATTGGCCTCCTGTACCAGAGCAAGAACCTTAAGGCTATGCAGTACAGTAATGTCGTGGGTAAAATGAGTGCATATTCCTTTTCAACATTCTAAAAGTCACGTTTCTTCAATTTTGCAGAGATTACAGTCAAAACCAGAGCAATAATTTTCATGATTTCAAATGCTAAAAAAAGCATTTTGCGGTAGCTGAGTTCAAACTTCAGATCGAGATCCTATGTTTTTACATTTAGGCATAATTTTGAACCCAAAATTTCAACGACTACTTCAAGGCAAGAATCCTATTGACCCCCCCCCCCCCCCCACCCCCAAATTAATCCAACAAAAGATCCATCTTCGATTGTTTTTACAGCCATAAAATCAATTCCTCGAAACCCACCACAATGTCACTTTTAGATTATTGTCCAGAAATGAATCAAACGCTTTCACCGCAGGGAGCTACTAGGAGAGAGAAAAAAACAAATAGGATTCTTGATTGAGAAGACTAAATGTTAAGGTCAGCCTACAGGTGCTTTCAACATTCAGTCTTTCATCAGTGGGTTAGCCAGACAAGGTCAAAGATTATTACTTTGACAGGCCCCACTGCTCAAACCTCAGAAAAAAAATAGCACCACCATCAAGCGTGTGTGTGTGTGTGTGTGTGTGTGTGTGTGTGTGTGGCAAAGCAACGATTGCACAAACTCAAATGCTGACATCACCAAAAAGAAAACAGCTCCCACGGTGGCCTAAAACTGCCCCAAGGAAGCTGTAGCACAGAATTCTGAATGCATGGGTGAAAACGTCCCAGACATTCAGCCGGAAAGGTCGCCATGGAAACACAAATTATTAGGTACTGAGCAATCCACTGGCATTGATGTTTTCATGTGCAATTTTTTTTTTTTTTTTTTTTTTACTGGCTGCTTGGTAAACTCCATCTTCCAGTTGCCATCACAAGTATTGTTTACAGAATTAGCAGCAGGGACATGTTGGTATTGATCGGTCATCCATTAGCCAGGGTGACTTGGAGGCCATGATTGGCCGCCGCACGTACGCATCTCTGTGTGTAGCGTTTCAGACTGTTGATCTTTGTCATCCATTTATTTTTTTTGGTCAGTCATTTAATCCCTGAAAGTTTCAAGACGATACGTGGACACAAATAGGTCAAATGTGAACGAAAATCAATAGGGTTCTTGCTCTGATGTGGCGAAATGAGGCCCAAAATTTAGCAAATGGGCTGAAAGACGTTTTGCAGAAAATGACCAGTGGTAGTGAAAACATCATGCTCTGCCCACATCCAATGATGGAAATGTGAAATACTTTTCAATTTAGCATTGTCCATTTGTCTAATATACGTGACTTAACACTGGTAGCAATTGGACAAAATTTCTCGGACAAGTTGGTCTCAGGACACCTGGAAATGGCCAAATGTTCTCGAAAATGACTGCTCCGAACCAAAATGGCTGACTTCCTGTGTATTTTCAGGCATGGCTTCTTGAGACTGTTTTGTGGATCG
This sequence comes from Phyllopteryx taeniolatus, assembly GCF_024500385.1. Taxonomy (NCBI): domain Eukaryota; kingdom Metazoa; phylum Chordata; class Actinopteri; order Syngnathiformes; family Syngnathidae; genus Phyllopteryx; species Phyllopteryx taeniolatus. Next base: position 16,441,108 of record NC_084518.1, read on the forward strand.
ACTCATGATAGTCACGCCTACCAAATGTCATGTCGCTAAGTGAAACTGGCTATTTTCAAATATAGTGTAATTTGCTACAGTTCAAAATTGGTACACTCCTAAAACTCAAAATCTCCAACAATCTTTGTCCTCTTAAAATAGGACTCATCGTGTGAAAACTAACTTGTTTTTAGACCATTTTTACTTGTTTCAAGCTAAGTTTTACTCGACATGAGCAAAAAAAAAAAAAATTAAATAATTACTCCACTGGCAATTTTCTAGTTTTATTGATGAGTCTCATTTTAAGTGTAATCAGATTAGTTTTGACAGGAAGTAAGACAAAGATTCTTGGTAAGATTTTAATTTTTTGAAGTGTAGCAGCTGTACAAAAATTGTTTCAGGGATGCCTGGAAGTGGCCAAAATGAGTAAAAAAAAAAAAATGGCCGCTTCAAACAATAATTGCATACTTCTTTGTGAGTCTACTCATGATAGACATGCCTACCAATTTTCTTTATGGACAATAGTTGGTGGCTAATAATAATCCAAGCACGCGTTTAAAACTATTATGACATTAAGGTGACAACGTCCGTCACAGCTACTGCGGCAATGCGACACGTCCGCCGGCGTTTTTCACCGTCAACGAGCGTGACGCGAAACGCCGCGTCAATTCAGCAACGACGGTGACAAATAGACAACACCGAGAAGCATCCTTATTGCGTTTGTCTGGAGTCCATCTTTTGATTCGCATTCAATTAGCTGTCAACGCTGTCACCGCCTTGGCTCGTTGTTTGATTCCGCTGCTCGCTAAGCGTCCTTCCTGACCCAATCCCCTGTCTGCTCCACTGAACACCGGCAAATGCCAACTTTAATGTGGATTGCAGGCACTGGAACGTGGCCAGATGGGGATGTTGGGAATATCTACGGACTGGCTCGATGTCTTACTCGGACATTATCGCTAATTTAATGACTTTACTGACCCCTCGAGGGAATATTTTTCAAAAAAGCAACTAGCGACTTTAATTCCTGCTTAGAAACAGATAAGACGAGTGGAATAATGTTCACATTATGTTCCGTTTGACAAGAAAGCTGCCAGGTGCAAGGCAATCTCGAGGTCAATTGAGCTGAACGTTGCGAAAGATGGAGCGGCCATTTTATACGTTGCAAAAGCATGGATTTATCAGCATGTTGACAGGCAACTTTTGACATGAACTATGCGCTTGTGAGATGAACTATGTTGCGGTGCTTGCCTTGCCTCACCTTTACAACTTAACATGAGTTAAAAAAGGCCGTGAGAGCTGGATGGGGTTCTGTGTCAGACAGCTTGAAGCCTGGCTTTATTATGTAGAAATGTTGAACATTTAAAATGTATATTTACATACATGCTTTGACAAGAGCCATTTTTTTTAAGAGGTAATGGCATTTTTCACATTAGCACCCAGCTGTGTACCAAACCAACACTCATTGCTCACAGCATCAGGAAAGTGCTCGATTAACTTCCAACATCAGCAGTAATCAGCTGTTGTGGATAATTGCGTTAAATCCACTTGATGACACGTCTGAGGAAACATCTCCAGGCTTTGACGAGTGGAGAAAATCGGGCGCGATTAAGCTCCTGCCACCTGAGCCCCCTTACGAGCGTCCGCCTCCGCCACCGCCATCCGTCCTCATCAAAAGTAAGAGCCTCGTTCTTAATCCGTTTTTGCGCTCTGACCTTTTCCGCCGTACTGAACGCGCAAATGATTCTTGATTTTGTCGCCAGGAACTCCCCCCCCAATCTTTATTGTCATCCTCACGAAAAAGAAAACGCACCAAAGCGCCAGTCAATTTCGCGTCGACCGAGTCATACATCATGTTTGGAGTGTATGGATTTCTAATATTTCGCTACAGTGCTCAAGATGATGTCATGGTCTCTGAGCATATATCAAATACACTCCTTAAAGGATATGCAAAATGGGCACCGAGAGACTATTAATAAAGATAACCTCTTATACCTTGGAATTGCGCTGCAGGGGATGAAATGCACTGTTGAGGATTATAGGTAGTGGTGGGATATCTATTAACAACCAGTGTAAAAGCCAGTGAAATAATCCATAATAGCCATGAGAATGGCAGACATCCACCAAGGGCGAACAATCTTACTTTGGATCTTCATTGATACACACATTCTGTATTGGAATGAATTTAAACCGGTTCGGGTCATGGTTAGAGTAAGGATTGGTCTGGGGTTAAGGTCCGGGTCAGATTAGTGGACTTTAGGGTTAGGATTCTGGTCCGGGTTAGGGTTGGTGCAGGGTAGGGTTAGGGATCAAGTATCAAGAATCTATTGGAACCGGGACTAACATTCCGATTTTCTCGGGATCGTTTGCATTTTTGAATTTTGGTTCCTAGTTTTGATGTTTATTGTCCACCGACCTGAAGAAAAATGTGCCGAAAACCAATGAAGAAGTGAGCACGTGCGCCCAAAGGCGTATACGGCAGCGATCGAAAGTATGTCAAAATTTTTTTCAAATAAATGACCGGCGAATCTCAGATTGAGGAGGAGCAGTGTGGTTTTCGTCCTGGCCGTGGAACAGTGGACCAGCTCTACACCCTCGGCAGGGTCCTCGAGGGTGCATGGGAGTTCGCCCAACCAGTCTACATGTGTTTTGTGGACTTGGAGAAGGCGTTCGACCGTGTCCCTCGGGGGGTTCTGTGGGGGGGTGCTTCGGGAGTATGGGGTACCAAACCCCCTGATACGGGCTGTTCGATCCCTGTACGACCAGAGTCAGAGTTTGGTTCGCATATCCGGCAGTAAATCGGACTCGTTTCCGGTGAGGGTTGGACTCTGCCAAAGCTGCCGTTTGTCACCGATTCTGTTCATAACTTTTATGGACACAATTTCTAGGCGCAGCCGAGGCGTAGAGGGGGTCCGGTTTGGTGGCCTCAGTATTGCATCTCTACTTTTTGCAGATGATGTGGTTCTGTTGTCTTCATCAAGCCGTGACCTACAACTCTCACTGGAGCAGTTTGCAGCTGAGTGTGAAGCACCTGGGATGAGAATCAGCACCTCCAAATCTGAGACCATGGTCCTCAGTCGGAAAAGGGTGGCGTGCCCTCTCCAGGTCGGGGATGAGATCCTGCCCCAAGTGGAGGAGTTCAAGTATCTCGGGGTCTTGTTCACGAGGGAAGAATGGAACGGGAGATCGACAGGCGGATCGATTTCACAATGTGTAGGAGTGACAGGATGCCGTCTTTTATCCGATCCCCCCCACTCCGAGCATCAGCCTACAGCGCAGTGATCATCATTTAAGTCATAATTGGGGAACTAAAACTAAATGTCTAATGCCAACATTGAGGCAGCTAACGAGTGAAACTGTGACTAAACCAGTGGGTCAGCTCCAAAATGTACACTGCAGGAGAATTTGTACATATTAAAATGGGTAAGTAACAGTAAGTTATTGTTTATGTCCATCCATCCATTTTTTGAGCCGCTTCTCCTCACTAGGGTCGCGGGCGTGCTGGGGCCTGTCCCAGCTGTCATCGGGCAGGAGGCGGGGTACACCCTGAACTGGTTGCCAGCCAATCGCAGTTATTGTTTATGTGTTGCTGTTTTTCCACTATCCTGCTAGACCCTGCTTGATGCATGAAACTACATCAAAGACCTGCTTTTTGGATGTCTCCAACCCTTTAAAAATGCCTTCCTTCCGCAGAAAAAAAGTGCTAACCTCCCAAAGTAGAACAAACATTTGACTTTGACGCTCTCGCAGCGTTCCCGTCAGAGCGTCTTACTGGGGTTTTGCGTGCGTAAGCCATCGCAGCGGGGTAGCGACAGGTATGTGAACCGCTCACAATGCCAGACTTCCTCTGATAGTCAGCAGCAGCTATGGGGAGGGGGGCACAATGGAGCGACAAGGCCCCAGCTGGAGGCCTTTCACTAGGTTAGACTTTGAGAGAAAGAGGTGGTGGAAAAGGATGATGATCATAAAAAGGTTTCTTTCATTACTTTTTATATGTATAGCTTCTGTGTGAATGCGGTTGTCCTTGCAAATGTTCCGCTTACCTGTCATCTCATTTGCTCCCACTCTAAATAGCCAATTCAGCAGCTAATACGTTGCCGCGAGGTGCCGCTGAGTACAGCGTTCTGTTTGTTTGGAAAAGGTGACGCGGGGGAGGGAAAAAAAAATTTATATATATTTTTCCCCAGTTCACGAATGCCATCAACGTGGTAGGGGAGAACGTGAAGGACGTAAAGTGAAAGCGATATTGAGAAGATGGGATGGCGGAGGAAGGCGAAAACTCCCGCTGGCTGCTGGCGTTAGCCACAATGCTATTAGCAACGATTAAAAAGCCATCACGCTAACAACTTGAGAGCTCAAATAATCACCAGGTCCTCTCTTACCGATGACGCCCTGCCATTTTGTGATGAGATGGGAGTGCAGGTACTTTTCCGCTGTGGTCCCAGAGGAGCCTGCATTGCCATTAAGGGTTCCTTTGGGGAGTCGCATCATCCGACGAATGATCTCAGTTAGTGCCTACCCAACTACTTCCCAGCCAGACTGTGACTTTGTCCCGCTTTCAACGTGACCCTCAGACATCCAACCGTCTATATAGAAATGGATGAATGGATGGTCATGAGTTTATGAAATTGGGGTTTGGTTTATGTTTGTGTTTCAGTTAGGTTTGGGAGTAGGGCTAGGGTTAGAGCTAGCTCTAAGGTAAGCCAAAGCCACATCTCCAGTCCATCAATCATTTCTTCTTTCTTCCATAGAGTCAATGTCTCTGCCCCATACCAGGCCACATTCTAGACCAGGGAGGGGTACAACGACTTCAAGATTTTTTGTAATCGACTATAACATGATGAAAGTCGAGTTCAAGTTGATGAATCTATTATAGATATTATTTCAGCACAGTATCACAGTCACCAACCGTTTTTGAGCCCTGAACTGGTTTCATATGACAACATAGCGGCATAGAAAGAAAAAAATAATAATAATTATTATTAAAAATACAACACACCATGACGCGAAATGTAGTTGTTGTAATTAGTGGGAGTCCTCGACACCTTTCTCTTCATTGAGCCGGTCTCATCTCGTGTTCCAGAGCACACCGTCTTGCTTTTATTGTATTTGGGGATACATTCGCATATTTTGCAAGTAACCGTGCTCCGGGTCTCGTTTTTGGGAAAATATTTCCACACGCTTGTAGCATAGTACAGCTGAATGCCATAGTGCGACAAGTGTCCTAAGGTGACAAATGTCATGATGTTGGTGCGTGTTGTATGCAGAATAAAGTTATCGCTATCAAACAGTTGTTGTCCGTGCATTACTGTACATAATACTTTGGCGGCAAGATGGAGCTTCACTTTGCGCCGCTGCCCTTGTTTCTCGCCACCCCCATGGTCCTGTTGGTATGAATATTTTAAGAACAGCGGTGATCAGAATAGCCGAAGCAAGTGATGCGAGGCTAACCGCTTTGCTCACCTCCGTGCGGATGGATGGAAACTGTGTTAACTTTTGGGTCAGACATTTCGCTGTTCCGCAGCACGTCATAGTCAGCAGACAGGAGAGTCGAAAATCACCTCTGAATTGCCCTGAATTGAAAAGACGAGTTACCAAAAACATGTAATTAGCGATGAGTTGACTTCAAGCTTTAAAATTTGACTAATCGGTTCAACCCCTCGTCCAGACCGTTTTATATCATGGAGTCTAATTTTTTGTTCTTTGGCAGTGACGTGCGGTCAGGGTAGGCAGAGCCTCACTGCACCCTGGTGGTCTTTCCTTTCCACTGCATGTGAATAGTAAATAAAACCATTTCCATTTTAGTTCTATGCCGTGCTTTATGCCATTGACTTTCTTTTTCAATCCAACAATTTCAATGATTTCATCATTAAAATAGCGGAATTTTCATGTTTCCTGTTCAATTGCATAGGAAGCGCAGCTACGAGTCACGTTGAATCATCGCACACATCCATTCAGGCAGGCTGTGATTGGTCCGTGGCTTCACACAATACATTGGTGTTTCCTCATTACATCGCCAATAATATACGTTTTATCGCACATGTACTGTACTTACTGACATTTAACAGTCTGTCTAATATATTTAATGAAAGTGTGTGACATTTAGTCTTTCTTATCGACCAGAAAAGTCACTAAAAGTGCACAGTGGAGTCTGGTATGTACGGTGCCACAACCAGCATGTGGCCGTCTCGAGTTGAGCTTCATCGAGCTCCAGACGTCACGTGACGTAGTCAGTGCCTCACCAATCATGAACCTCACCGCACGTCACTGTTCTTTGGATAGTCCTTTTGAAACTAGTATATTTCTGTTTATTTCTGTTTTGGTTAGGGTTGGGTCAGGGATAAAGGGTAGAATCGGGGAAACTAATGAAGCTTAATGCTAATGCTTAAGTTAGCATTAGAAACTAATGCTAACTTAAGCATCAGTACTTGCGCGCTGCCACATGCACACTGTGCAAGGGTAGTGTGAAAAGGCCTCTAGCTGTAAGTTTGGGGTTTGGTCCTAGAACCGGTTAAAAAATTCAGATGTTGTTGTTGATGTCAAATGTGTGTGAGTGCAGAAAAGCAGCAGACTGCTAAGTTTTATTTTGAAGAGGCTGACGCTGAGGAATTCCAGACCTTCGCTACTAAAGGGGAAGGTGCACAATATGTCAGACATTTGGCGTATGTCACGGAGGACAACATACATACCTTGGAGGCGTCGCGTGACACAAAACGGCTATGTAGAAAAAAGATGGAGTGAGTCATCACACTGCAAGTCTGCTCTGGGAGAAGATCGTGTAGGCTAATCGATGAAAACACACACTGACCATCTCATTAGGAATACCAGAACCATCTAATGAGAACTGTGTCGCATAATTCCTACAGAAACAGAGCCTGCCACACACACACAGAGAGAGAGAGAGCGAAAACAACTTTTATTCAATGGCTGCCTTGTGACTGACAGGCTCAAATTGCATTGCCCCTGACCTTGGACGACCATGGAGGAACACTGCTGCTCCCACTAAAGTCCTCAACACTTCATGTCAGTGCAACTCAGCACATTTCTGCCCTTTTTTTATGTGATGCTACATGGTCAAATAAATAAATAAATACATAATGTCCTAGCACTATCTAGAAGAAGGACACAAACAACTCATAGCCTTTTTCATTCTGCTACCTCACTTATCACTTAGAAAACTGATAGCTTGACTGTAGCGGCTCCTGGAATAGAGCAAACCATACCTAGCAACATGTATCTATCAGAATAAGAAATATATGAATATTTATATTAATTAGTCAATAATATTCTTGGCTTTTAACCCAAGAATGACACCTGATGGGGAACCTTGGAACACGGAACAAGTGGGGATTTCTCAGATATGCCAAACTATCATTGATGGAGTTAAAGCCCTTCGTTAATGCTTAATGCTGAGTCAGGGTGAATTGAATTGATGCATATTGGTTGTTTTGTGTTGTGTGGAGTGCATCTTTGCATTTGTGAGTGCGTACAGTGTATCATTATGTTTATGTTTACAGCCGTGCCTTGAGATACGAGTGCCTTGACTTATGAGTTTTTTGAGATATAAGATAGACGGCGGCAGCAAACTCCACTACATCCTGCCACCATCGATTCACATTGGTTTGGCACCACTGTAGCTGTGTTAATGTGGTTTTTATGTTTGGTTTTGTGTGCGGTACATTGTGATCGTGTGGAGTGTATATGTGTGTGGGGGGGGGGGGGGGGGGGCAAGTGACTGTTGCGCAGACTCAATTAATTGCTCCCATCAACAAAAAGAACACATGTCTTTTGTGGAGTGGATCTACTGTATGTCTTCGTATGGAGAATTTTTGCATCTGCGATTATGTGGAGTTAATCTTGGAGTTTGTATGGCGTGTATCGTTCTGTTTGTGTGGAGTATATCCAGGGAAGTATTCCAGAAAGGAGGTTCAACAACACTGTTAGGCTGAAGCTGAACTCTTGAGTTGACTAACCCTGAAATGGGAAACTGAGTATCTGGTCGCAGAACAGAAACCAACCCTAATTATGCTCACCTTGAGTTAAGCGCATGCAAAAAGACGTCATGCCCTGATATCTTGATTGTCCATGGCAACAGAGGGAAAAAAAGGTGAAGTTGCTTCTCCCCCATGGACTTGGAGGCGCTAATACGGGTATAAAGGAAGTATAAAATACATTCCATGAAAACAAATTTTTTAACAAATAAAATAAATCAACACTGCTACAGCAGGGAAGTGAATGCAGAATTTTGAAGGCACTACTATTTGATGCACTTACTGAAAAGGCGGTGTATTGAATAATATCTGATTTTCTTTTGGGTGCAGTCCGGCGTCGGAGAAACGTACAGAGTTGAATTTGTTCTAAGACCACGCTTGTAACTGAAAAACACATCTCTTAAATCATCTTTTCCCCATCAAAATGAACAGAAATTCCATCAATTTGTTCCAGTCCCCTCCCCAAATATAATGTAATGTGTTTTACCACTCTATAACATTGTACCTTATAAAAACATGCATCCATCCATTTTCTCTACCGCTTTATGCAGATGTGCTCACCAGTCATCCACCGTGCCGCCTAAAAACATACAATAATGGCATAATTAAATAGAATGTAAAGAATTTGTTTTCTTGCCAGATTTGTTTTTTTTTTTTCAATTCAATGGACACTGTGCTGCTCCTCCTGATATGCACACAATGGCCACCTGGGGGCAGTGTAATACAGACAGAGATATAGATGGTGACGGTCACGTCTACTCAGTAAGCCACACTAATATTAATCGCTCTGAGGATAAGAAATATATGCCTGTGAGTGTCGTTGTATTATCTGTCTACAGGTGTTGCCCAACTATTTATGTTATAACATGGCAACGCCAATGCTATTTGATAGCATTTCTATGGCATTTTGCATTGTTTGCTAACATTAAGTTAACAGACTTATTTAGGGCAAAGCTATATGGTTGTTTTAAATACACAAGGTGCAATTCTCTTTAAGTTTGACAGTCAACCTAAAAAGGGCGTGGCAATAAACAGTTTGTAGCCATATTTTCAATACATTTTCCCTATGTGTCAAACTGCTGCTTGTTTTGGAGTGAATTAAGTCCATTGCCATACAGTTCTCATATCTGACATTTTTGTTTGCAAGTCAAAGCAAAAAATAAAAAATAACAAAAATAAAAATTACAAAATAAAAAAAATCAATCATCTCTCAAAAAGTGGGGTCACTCCCATATCTCAAGGCACCACTGCACTTGGAATTGTTTCAAAATAAAATCTAAAGACACCATTCAGAAAAGCTAAATATATTTTGCTCGCCCATGATTGGACCTAACAAAATGTAATTCATACTAATGGCAAAATATTATAATATAGTGTGTATCTTTGTGTTTGCTTCGAGTGCATTGTTGCATATCTTTGCCTTTGTGATGCAATAGCTTCTGATTGCGCAAAACCAAGTTTGCTCAAGGTCCAACTACTTTTTATGTCGTTGCCTTTTACTTTGATTTACTGACATCTGCCAACCTCTACCTTTGCGTCCTTCCCTTTCTGTTCTTCCTTCCCCACTCACACAAAAACACACTCACACACACAAACACACACACACTGCGGTGCAAACCCATGGAGAGCAAGTCCCGCCGGCGTCTGCCAAGAGAGTGCGGGCTGATGAGGTGAAAGTAATCTATCGGGCATGGCATCATCACACCGCCATGGTGGCATATGGCAACTATTGCGCTAGAAATATCCAGAAACATGAGATGCGGTCAGCGAGCGGTCGTTCCTTTTTTCTCCCCATCATAATTGCAAAACTGAAGGAGTCAAAACAAAGTCACCAAACTGTTTTATGTTTTGTTTGGGTACAGATGAGCGGGCCAGAAGGTGTTTGTGTCTCCATGTTTGCGCATGTGTGTGTGTATGGGAAAGATGCCCCCACCCCGAGCTGGTTGCTTGGCAAATTTACGGAACTCCCGTGCCAGCTTGTACTCATCCTCAAGGACAAGCTGACCCGGTCGCCACGGATGCTAAATGAAGCGGGTCCTCCTTTTGGGAATTTTAGGAAGGCGGCAAGCAGGCATTGTCCCGTTGGCGTGGATGTTTGATGCTGGAGGATTCTTTTGATTTTATACACATATATTAGTGATAGATAGACACATAGACGGACGGACGGACGGACGGACGCGCGCACACACACACACACACACACACACACATACACACATACACACATTGCTTAATGTGAACCCCAAATAAATTTCAGATGTTCGAGTAGGCTTTTCCTGATGTGTTTTTTTTTTGTTTGCGCTCTAGAAGAAGCCAAAAAGTTTAGTTTTAACACTGACTGCTATTTAGAACTGTTCATAATTCCCTCTACCTAGACTAAAGAAAAACAGCCCTAAAGCATGATGCTGCCATCACCATGCTTCACTGTAGGTAGGTACAGTGTTCTTTTCGTGGTCACATTAATGGTGAAAAAAGTTTTGAAAGTATTTATTTTGCTCTCGTATTTTTATATCACAAAAATCTGGGATTTGAGCAGAGGTTTGGAGATTTTTAGATCTATCTATCCATAAGCAAACAGTGTTTTGGTCTTATTTTTTAGGCAAATATGACATTTTATAGAGGAAATGCTCATAGTTACCTTTTTTTTTATTTTCCCATGCGTTTTAGCCATCGGTCCTAACGTTTTTATCTCAGTAAGAATTGTGGATTTCATTTGGTTTTTCATTCCACATCAAAACATAAATGTGAAGGGTCATGTGGAGAATAATTCACATCATATTTGATGAGATAGAAAAGGAAATTAAAAAAACACAGAGATCCCGCTATCAAGGTGAGCAAACTATTTATCTTTCCCCCAAAGACAACAAGTTGGAAAGTTCTAGAAGGAAAAGATGTATCTGGAGATATTGTATGTCATTTTCACTTAGCCCTTTTGCCCAACAATTTTCTTTTGGCTTTATCCTTGGCCGGGTGCCACGCTGATGTATTCATAGGAAACAATAAGCGCTCCTCCGCATGCTCACAATGAGACTCTCGGCCAGTAACCTCCCCTCTGTCACTCCCTCCCCCAAGGCTGTGCAGTATCTACACAAATGTAATCTGTGCGTCTGTATTAAAATTCATGAGGGACAGATAAGAAGGGACTTTCATTAGTGTGGAGTTAGCGCTTTTGGATAAAGTTGACCTTTTTTTTTTTTTTTTTCTCCACGAAAAAACTTTCATGGAACCCGTTAAGATTACAGGTGTGAGGTCATAAGAGTGACGTCACCGGGGGTAAAGTCATAGAAGTGAGGTCGTCCAAGTGAAGGCACAGGAGTCAAGTCAAAGAAGAAACGCCGTAAGAGTGAGGGCATGTGAGTGAGGTCATCGAAATGAGGTACTAAGAGTGACCTCAGACAATAGAGGTCAAAAAAGTGAGGAAATGGGAGTGAGGTTAGAAGTGAGGTCACAAGAGTGAAGTCTTAAGAGTCAGGTCATAAGCGTGAGTGGATAGAAGTAAACTAATAAAAGCAAGGAAAGCAGTCATAAGGGAGAGGTTATAAGCTTGAGGGCATCCGAGTGAGGGCAGGGGGTAAAGTCACAGGAGTAAATTCATGGGAGTGAGGGCATTGGAGTGATGTGAAGTTATACAAGTGAGATTTTAAAGGTGAGGTCATACGAGTGAGGGCACAGCAATGGGGTCACAAGAGTGTGGTCATCAAAGTGAGGTTATGAGAGTGAGGGCATAGGTGATAGTATAAAGAGTAAGGCAATAGGAGTGACGTCTTGAGTCACAAGCTCAACATTGCTGTGCTCGTTTGCTGCTCAGACAGATGTCTCTATTGTGGATATTAAACGACTCAAATCTGATTACAGCCAATGAGAGCTCTGCACAAGTCACATTAGTTCTATGGGAAATATTCCTCCATCTGTTTGTATTGTTTGACTGTGAGTCTGTTGCGCTTAGTCCAAACTAAACAAAAGTTGTTGGTGAAATGTGCCGAGTCATGCTTGAAATGTTATGCGCTTAACGGAAAACAACGTTTGACGCTCGCAGCTCGCAAAGCCAAACATGGCAGACGAATGAACAAAAGCCATTAGTGCGAGGCAGCGGGCGCTAAGGAGGACAATGCCTTTTGCTTTTATGCTGTTTTTTCTTTCCATTATCTCTATTAACATTGACCGCCCGACGCGCTGTATTTCACCACTCAAGTAAAAGCTTTCCACTTGAGTAAGTCATGTTGTTCTTGTAAACTGAATGAACGTTTTCTTCTGTGACTATATAAAGAGACATGATCTGTATTTACTGTGGAAAATAAGTCGCGTAAAATAGGAAATACTCCCGCCTCAACGTGACACTTTACCTTTACCGCACTAAATGAACTTAGCAGCGAATTAACAAACGAGACAGTAGAAGATGTCGATTTTTTTTCTCTCTTTTTTTTTTTAAGCGGGGCGAGACTGTAACGGCCCACTTCCTGTTGACGCCTTGGGTCACTGTTATTAGCAATGGCGTCGATTGTCAATACAAAGCTAATGGAGGGAAAAATGCGCCACCGTCGCGGGGTCTGTAGCTGACAGTTACACTTCATTAAAGGACCAGCCGTCGGTCCTTACCCTAACACTAACAGTAACCCCCAACTCGAACCCTAACTCTTAATCTTAAACCTACCCTTACCGCTGACACCTACTGTATACTAACCCCTTATCCTAAAATCCTACAGCGCTTGGTTTTGCGCACTCACGTCTAGCAAAGGGGTATCCCAATTCTACGTAAGGTTAAGGGGACGGGGTACACAGCCCATGAAACGAAGACAAACCGGAACCTCGCTTGAAAGGAAGGTGGATGAGAAATTTCCAATGATACACCTCTCCCACTGACAAGATGGCTAAACGGAGACAGAAGAACACAAATGTAAGTAATTCAGCATAATTATTCATTTTCAGAGTAAAGACACTGTATAGTAAAGTATATAAAAAGTATAAATAAGTATAAGTATAATTTCATAGTAAATATTTTTCAATTCTTTGCTGTTCCATGTAAATATTAGCCAATATTTAGCATTTTCAAATTGCTTGTTATCACGAGCTAGCTAAAGCAGTTATAGCTAATAATAGCGGCACCTCTGTCAGACGAGGATGACATATTCACAGCAAACGCACTTCACTAAAATGTACTTCATGAATGATTACACGCTTAGACAGCGAAGCTACAATACAGCTAAGCTACATTCAGAAGCTACATTATTTAATGTATATACACACAGCTGTATACTTTGACGTTCACTTTTCATAGTTTAGCCTCGTCTAACCACGTATGTAATGCAGCAGTTCGCAGTGAAGTCTGTTTGCTGTGAATTTGTCACCCTCGTCTGACATCGGTTAACTCGAGCCCTAACTCCTAAGCCAAACATTAACCCTAACCCATCCCTAACACTAACCCTACCTTGACCCCTTAACACTAGCTGCTAAACCTAACCCTAGCAAAGCACATTAACCTAATTGGACAGTTATTGTTATTGTCCTTTACACGGCTTAATCAGAGCCTAGTTTGTTTCATCCCTTGCACTCCCCCCCCCCCCCAAAAAAAGCACGCAATGTCAGAAAGCGAGTGTTGGAGAGCATCAGGAGATAAACTGAGTGACTCTACGTGACGAAGAGAGAAGAACAATCAAAAAGTCACATCTTGCGTGTGAACCGAGGTTTGTTATCGCATTAGAACAGTGTGTGCGGAAATGTATTGCTTTTGTGAAGAGGACGCCGGCGGGAAGCACAGTTGCGCAAAAGATATAGAATAAAAACAGCTTCCCATGCGTGAAATTGGAACAGACTTTGTGATACCAATGTGATACGATTCAGGGATTTAAAAAAAAAGATTAAAAATAAAAGTATTTGTCTTTTGTTTCATCGAAGTCGACCAAAGTTACTAGTTCTTGGGAACTGTATGACTTTTGTTTGCAAAGAAATTCAGAGATTCAGTTTGGTTTTACAGTTTCTGTATAATGAGTATACAGGTTAGTCAATAGACTGCTGACAAGCAGCAAAAATTGAATATAGTGTAGCTACATTAATGGTGTACTTTTCACGATGTCTGAGGTGTTCTCGCTAAGTCTCACGCTAAAGCTAGTTAACTAGCTAAGAGTGGCTACACCGGCTTCTTGTGACAATTTTAATATGTGTAAGAAGAAAAAGTGTAGTGTTATAGTGTCGCTACATAAAAGGGTGTGTCTTTTTCCCCATGTCTGTAGGACTTGAGCAAAGTCAGAAGCTTAAGCTAGTTAGCTAGGTAGGACTGCTACACCATCTTCTCGCAACAATTTTACAATGTGTAAAAATAAAAACTTTGATAAAAATAGATTATAGTGTAGCTACATCAAAGGTGTGCAATGTTCACCAACTCTGTAGGATTTTAGATAAGTCTGAAGCTAAAGACTTGCTCATAAACCAGAGTGGCTACGCCAGCTTCTCTGTACACTTTTACAACAATTTACACGAGTTAAGATTCAATATAAACATTGTATGTAAAAAGAAAAAGAAAAAGTGAAAAATTTACTTCATCAAAGGGGCATTTTGACTAAGGCCAAAGAAGTACACGCTAAATGGAGTGGTTACACCAGCTTATACCAGGTTTACTACACTTTACACATTACATATGAAAGATGGGCAGCACAGTGAGACTGGTTAGCACATCCACCTCACAATTCTGAGGTCGGGGGATCAAATCCGAGCACCGGCCTTGCAGTGTGGCGTTTGCATTTTCTCCCCGTGCCTGTGTGCATGTTCTCCGGGTACTTCAGTTTCCTCCCACATTTCAAAAACATGCATGGTGGGTTAATTGAACACTCTACATTGTCCGCAGGTGGAAATGTGAGTGTGAATGGGTATTTGTCTATTTGTGCCCTCCAGTTGGCTGGCGACCAGTTCAGTGTACCCCACCGCTCACCCCAAGTCAGCTGGGATAGGCTCCAGCATACCTGCTACCCTACTGAGGATAACCAGTAGAGAGAATGGATGGCTGAATATGAATCATCATTTACAGTAAAAAGAAAAAACAACAACTGAAAACTAGACCACGGATACATTAAAAGCATAGTTTTGTCTTAAGATAAGGCAATGCGCTAGTGCGGATACAGCAGCTTCTTGTGAGGCGTTTATTGTTTTCACACTATCGCCAATTCATTAAATCAATATAAACACTACACTGTAAACAAAAAAATGGTGTAGATACAGCAAAGACAACTATCTTAGTCAATAGATGATAAACATGATCGAGAGATAGATCGATGTGTGTTGTTCTAATGGCCAAACTGACCTGACTGTGAATCCTTTAATACAAAAACACAATAAATCATCAGCATCTGTGGCACGCCTGACTGGCAGCATCTGCGATCATTTTGTTTGTCAGGAAAATTGATATTTTTTTCCTCCCACGCTTCACAATGCAGCAGATTATTTAGAACAAAAGAAATGCCAAGACACACACAATATGCGGATCTAAACCTGTTGCTCTTGGTTTCGGGGGGAGAAAGATGCTGTGTCATTGGCCTTTACGCCAAACAATAGTCATGCCAGGAATAGGTACAGAGGCTTTTAAGAGTTTCAGAGACAGAACATTAGAGCCTTTCAGGCAGAACCCAGCAAAGCAGAGCGTCGCCACGACTGAGACAGTTCGGTGTCGACTTGGTGTGACGAGTTCAATAATTGTTGGAAATTTGCTTTCAACACAACAGGGCAGGAGAAAAGAGTTTTGCGTGTTAAACTTCACACCCCTGGTGCTGGCTCTCCGTAACTCCCTTTCACACAGCCACAGTCCTGCCTGAAAGCATGAAATTTACGGTGTCGATTTACGTGTTAAATACTTGTCGGACAGTGACGATTGCTTTTAACACAACATGGCGGGAGAAATAAATATCGCGCGTTAAACTTCACAGCACTGGTGCTGGCTTTTCGCTATTGCCTTTCACACAGCTACTGTCCCACCTCGGACACTCGGTGAAAAGCCAAGAAATTTGCAGTTTTTACTTTGTGTGATGCGCTTAATACTTGTCAGACTGCGACAATTGCTTTCAACGCGAAAGGGTGGCTGAAGTGAGTCTTGGGTGTTAAAATTCACAGCCCTGGTACTGGCTTTCCGATATTCCCTTCCACACAGCCACCATCCCACCTCAGATATACTCTACACTCTCCTACCCATATTCCATGTTGGTTCTTTTCACACAAAACATTTTATGCCACGTCCCCACAAAGCAAACATGTAGTACACAGCAAAATAATCTAATAACTCAATCTGTCGATCTGTGAATGTCAGGTGTGTCAAACGGGCCACATCGTAGTCACGGTTTCCCTCAGAGGGAATGTGGGACTTGACTGTGAAACCATATAAATGTTTAGTCACCTCATTATTACATACACACAACAAATTGATTGATACCTAGTTTAGAAATCAAAAGTCAAGGATAATAGTTTGTTCAACTATTGTTCAAGTTACCATTAACAGAAAATGCTTGCAATGTGTCAACGCTACTATTTATTGTTATTTTATGAGAATTTGAGCAATAATCATGGAAGTTGACACAGAGGATTTGCTTTCGCGGGCCACATGAAATGACTTGGCGGGCCAGATTTGGCCCCCGGGCCTTGAGTGTGACACCTGTGGTGTAGGTGAAGTCTTGACAGAATTATTTTAAGGAAAACAACCGGGTGGGCTTGGGGGGGTTGGCACCAGCTCTGCATTCATTTGAATTAGAAGAAAAGTAAACGACTTCAAATTTTCAATGCGCCCAAAGAGATTTTGAGAAATGGTTTCTCAATGCAAACGACTGTCTTGAGGCTTAATGAGGTTAAGGCAGAAATTCGGATCAAATACGGGAACACTGAGTCTCCCCCGACATCCATTCAATCAAGGTTTCTAATAAAGGTCTCCCCTCAATAACGAGTAAGTAACACCGCTGTTCATTTATAACAAGACTGTCAGGTTAGCGCAATTGACCACAGGCCCACCGATCCTGCGACATTTCTACCTCAAGGTCGTGGATTAATTTCCTTTTTTCCCGTGGCCCCTCGAGCACTCCAGCATTTGCGCCATAGCTCAATCTTTAAAAGGCTGCTTTCAGAGACTCCACCACTATGTCTGTAATCAGCGGGTCACACCGAGAGATTTCTTGGGTCCGGATCACTGGTTACATGCCCAGTCAGCGCTGTTACATTTTCAAGCCATTCCAAATTATGGACTTCTTGCAAATGTCACTCACAATAACTGGCTATTGATTGCTTAGAAATGTCACATGCGACCTTGCGGTCGTAAACATGTGGCAAGAAAGTAAGAGCGTGGATTAAAAAACTGCCTTTGCCTGACCTCTTTTGACTTGCCGTTAAAGCTAGTTTTTTTTCATGTTATTGATTGATTAATATCTTTGTAAAAGAATTCATTTTGGCATGCACGATATGGATCCATACACTGCCTGAAGACATCAATCCAAAGATGACATCTTGGAGGCCTTAAATACTGGAAGCCTGGCAGCTAAAACCTCAGACCTTTGTTACCAAAAACTCCAACTGGGAGGAGGGTGGTTGACAAAAGTCAAAATGGATCAATTCAATCAGTCATTGAATGACAACTAGTCCTGGGTGTACCCCACCTCTCGCCCCAAAATCAGGTGGTATAGGCTCCAGCTCATCCGTGACCCTGAACAGGTTAAGCAATAGAAAATGGACAGACTAAGGAGACTGGAGTAACCCAAGAATGGTTTCTGGACTATTGGAGCTCAGGGTCTCCAGATCCGGGAAGTTATGCGACACAGGTGCACAAGGGTGGTTCTTGGAGGCCACCGACACTCCGGACTAAGTCCTAGAATAAGAATAAGAATACTGAAGTATCCCAAAAATGGTTTCTGGACTCAATGACTATGATTCTGCGAAAAGGGCGCTAAAGAGACTGTGGTCTATAACAGGTTACTAATGTTTGCATTTATACGTGGCGATGGGAGGGATGGATTTTTGTATATTTCCTGCTTTTTAATTATCTATTTTTATCTATGTGAAGCACTTTTTGTTGCATTTTTTTATGTATAATAAAGTGCCATGTGATTGCTCGATTGATTGATCAAGCCAAAGGGTGCGCACGTGGTGAAGGTTTGATTCATTTGGTGAGTTGAGAAGGGTGTGGAGTCTGTGGACCAACCAAATCTACTGGGAACGAGGTCTCGGAATGTGGTCCAGTATAAGTCAACCCATGAATTTCCCAGTTTTTGGAGGTATCTGAGGCAAGACAGTGGTGAGCGTGAACAGGATAAGCTTGTAGAAAACGGGATGATCATAGACTATGCAAGCAGTTTCAGAAGACTGGAGGAAAAACTGTTTCTGATTCCCAGTAAGGAGACTAAAGAAACCCAACAACAGTTTCTAGACTCCAGAACTACTAACATCTGCAACACAGGCAAGGTTGCTCCTTGGAGACGAAGGCTGAAGAATATTTACGAGGGGAAACCCTTTATTCCGGACTAAGTCCCTGTTCTGACAACCAAGGTTACTCTCTCTGGCGAATCCCTATGGTTCATTTGGTCATTTGAGAAGGATGCTGGGCCAACCAAATCTACAGGAACCAAGGTCTCTGATGGGGGCTCGGCACACAGATACACCAATGTCCCACAGAACCACAACAAAAACAGAACGAGGGGTGGAAACCCTTTGACGGATTCTGGCTAAAGAAGGCAAACTATCTGTGTGAAACAAGTGGTTGTTATGAGAACAAGGGTATCTGTGGAGTCCAACGATCAAAGTCACAGGTCCTCATTGGATGCTACAATTTGCTTCGCCGTTTATTGGCGACATCTTTGCTATTGTAAGCCGTGCTATTGGAACAGGTGCTGCTTAAAAGAACCAGTTGGCCTGTTAAAACGCAGAGTCAGCGGGCTGGGGCGCACAGTCATCATCCCGTAGGGGGTTTGCTTGCTTAGGTGGATCTTTGTCTGCTTGTCAGCCCGTGAAAACGCCACAGCAGGTGCAAGATGGAGTATCTATTCCGCAACTCAAATTATATTAATAATTGCGTCTCGCCCTTCCAAGATAGCAGAAGTCCTCGGCGACACGGGCAGAGTGCTCATTACCTGCTAAATTACCCAGGATCCTTTGGGAGGCACAGGCTGGGGAGATGTGGAAAAAGTGACATTTGATAACTGGACTGTGCTCACAGCTTTGACTCTGGCGTGAAAATGTCCTGACAGGATCGCAATTAATTGGCAGATCATGAGGCCCAACAGAATCTTGATGCTCACGCCGTACTCGCCACGTGACCGTCAACGATCCACTTCTAACTCGATCATGAAGAGTATCCATCCATCCATCCATCAATCTTCTGAGCCGCGTCTCCTCACTAGGGTCGCGGGCGTGCTGGAGCCTATCCCAGCTATCATCGGGCAGGAGGCGGGGTACACCCTGAACTGGTTGCCAGCTAATCGCAGGGCACATACAAACAAACAACCATTCACACTCACATTCACACCTACGGGCAATTTAGAGTTGTCAATTAACCTAGCATGCATGTTTTTGGGATGCGGGAGGAAACCGGAGTGCCCGGAGAAAACCCACGCAGGCACGGGGAGAACATGCAAACTCCACACAGGCGGGGCCGGGGATTGAACCCCACTCCTCAGAACCGTGAGGCTGACGCTCTAACCAGTCGGCCACCATGCCGCCTCATGAAGAGTATTTTTCTTCAATCTAAATGTTGCATGCACTTAGAAAAAGAATTGTGATTATAAGATAAGGACAAAAACAGAAAATCCACCAACAGAACCTAAAATGGAGCTTAACGCCCCCAAAATTTGTTTTACGATTAAGAACATTCACTTATTTTTGCACTTGTACCAAGATAAATATCGCTAATAGTATAACAAGTCGAAAGCTACGATACTCAAAAATACTTAATGCCTAAATACTTGCATGTTTTATTTTTTAACTTATTGCTTCACTACTTAGAACAGTTACTTTTTACAGTGACGTGGCACTTAATTATGATCAATTTTACGACCTGTACACTATCATTTCCACTGCAGGCACGGATTAATCGGACTCTCAATATTATAGGAAAATTCAGCTAAAGTCAAATCAAAAGGCGGATTGTGCTCAGTTTCCGAGTGTCAGCACCATACATCACGTATCCTACAGTGACATCATCATCCTGTGCCCGGACCCAGAAAAGTTCAAGCGTATATTGATCTGAACAAATCCCGATTTAAGCGGTGAGGCTGTCATTTAAAGATTTACCGATTAATCTGTTGATATTTTTGAAGCGTGAAAACATTTCAGCAGCATTTCAGGTTCGCCAGGAGGCCAAGGTGACACCTCGCTACAGACATGGCGAGACGCACGCACGCAAAAGTGGCACACACGCAGACCCGTCGAAGCGACTCGGGTGAAAGGTCAATGTATGTGATTATAATATAGAAAGAAGAAAGGGAGACATGGAATGGGAAGACAGGATAAAGCAGTCCATCATAACGCTACTGTAATCTATATTGCCGCTGCATATTAAGTGCTAACACACACACACACACATATTCACACGGGCAGGTGTTAGCGTCTCTCCACTAACATGAGTCGACAAATAGCTGTCCATCTCGCACGCACGCATCCACCGTAGGGCTGGGAGATACGGCCTAAAAAAATAATAAATCAAATTTGAAAAATACGTTTTAAAACTAACAGAAGTAATAGAAATACAATGAATCCTCACCTATTTGCAGTTCTCTATTCACAAATGTACCTATTTTTTTTTTTTTCTGTAGAACGTATCCTCAGCTATGCACTGAAAAACTCACCTATTCACATTTCTGGTGCTCTTTTCATAGCACTTTAAAATGCTACAAGATGGTGCCAAAGCCTTGGCTAACAGGAAAGTAGTAAGTGGTGTCAAGCGGTTCAAGCGGTGTCAAGCGGTTCAGAAGATTGATGGATGGATGATTGGATGTTAGTAATGCTAACTAGAAAATACTTTCCCAGAATGTATGATGCAGCAACATCAAAGAAGGGCAAAAAAAAAACAGTGGGATTAATAATTCATTTTGTATTATTATGTTTTAGACCACTTTGTGTTTCACATTTGACCAATCCAATCCAAGATCACATTTGACCCAACGGCAGTCGCGTTCGACCCATTTTGGGGTAGACAGCCCCAACCCAACACACAGGGTCAAATCCCCTAACGCAGACCTGCTGGTCTAAAACAACTCGTCGGGTTGGTCTAACTTTAGTAACGCATTGGGTTACCCAAATAACCAATTTTGGGTTGTTTTTGACCCAGGTGTTTTTAGAGTGTAGTCTGATTTATCAAGGTTTTATGACACCAGATTTACAGTTTCCGATGGGGGGAAAAAAATGTCTTGGGGATAGAAGAGTCTTTTAATCATGCCATGAATAAAGATCCTCCCAAAGTCCGGTATACCAATAGCAAAAGTACACAAATTACAAATTGCGTTGTTCCACAAATGTGAACGCTCATTCTTCAGCAGTGTTTCTGGAAAAACAGCACTGCCCCTTAGTGGTCGCCGGTGGAACTACATAAGAAAACTACAATGTATTGTTGTTCATAAAAAACCTCTCTCCTTGCTGACAGCAGCAATAAAATTAAGATAAAAAAAAGGAATTACAGATTGTGTGATGTGCAAGATTCATAGGGTGTTTGAAATGTTTAACTCTAATTTAAAAAAAAAAAAACGTGCCTACCACCAGTGATAAATCAGGAGACGAGCGCAATTATACATACGTCTTACTTATTTCTTATTTCTTTTTTAATTACACTGGTGCGAGCAGTGCTTACCTCGAGACAGCGCGTCCTTGAAGGCAGCCTGTTGTCGTCTGATGTCGACATGTAGCTCAGCTTCGAAAAGACCGAGCACGTCTGAAGAGCACAAACAAGACTTTGGGCTCTTTCTACTCCACTCTGTCAAGGTTTCGTGGGCGCAAATATGACTTTTAGAGATATAAAATCACATGAAAGTTGCAAAATGAGCTGTCACGGGCAAGAAATGAGCTACTCTATTAGTCTAGTTGAAGTTCTTGTGTATACATTATTACATGCACATTTATAGATATATATTTTTTTATACATAGTATTTTATATTGGTGGTATGGTGTGACAAAGTTCACCCCCGCCCCCCCCTCCCAATTTTTTATTTAAAAACTGCTCAAGTTAAATTTGTAGCCACAGCCAGCATATACAACCATTATTTGGAATCGACAACATGCTAACTTCCTTAGCATTAGCTCAGGTTTTTTAACTCCACATTCAAGTCCAGGTAATATTAACTTACTAGTGCAACTTTTATCTTGTTTTAGATGTGTAATTTGTTTTACAACAACAACATAAATGTGCCCTTGTGGCTCTGCTCCAAACTCACGTCGTTAAAAACCGTCGACTTTAAAACACTTACGTTGGCGTAAATGTGGGTAAAAAATCAAATGGGTGCCATAGCCTACTGATGATATAGATAGATATAAACACAAGATGGCGCCCATCTTGCATCGATGGCAGAATCAGTGTAACTGCACTTATGTAGTTTTTCCAGACAAAATATTAGTCTAATAGGATTCAATGCAACAACTGTTTCAAATCCCCTTATGAAGTGGCCAGTGAGGGACTATTTAACATAAATATATCTCCACTTTAAAGTCACAAACACAATAATGAAGCCATGTTTCCATTTTAGAATTTTATTCACTGTCCAAGTTCTTATCAGTAGACTTAAAAGGAAATAAAATGTCCTTTCTTCTTCTTTGTTTAAATCCTTTGTTCACATCCTCTTAAACAAAAATAGAACAACTATGTACAATCCACCGGTAAAAAATATACATATACAAAGCGTACAAGGCCGAAATGGAGTCGTCTTTGTAAAAGACATAAAAAAAAAAAAAAAACAGCAACAAGACGAGTGCCACTTAAACAAACACGGGACGTTATTTGTGCAGCAAACACTCACCTTTACATCTTATTGTGCATCCTCATCATCGCTTCTCATTCACATCGCTTGTTGTATCTGAGCGGGGGACTAAAATGGAGGGGCAGGAACACTAAACCAAGGTTTGAAAATCCTTAATTGACTGTACAAAACGAGTTCACACCTGAGGAGAGTTATTTAATACTGACACATGGTTTATAATGTGAGGAGTGAAGTTGTGCAAAAACAGACGACCAGGGGACCTACTCAAAGATATCTATGTGACAAGGGTTTTGCCAAGGAAACTCAAAAAATGGGTGTCGAGACACCCATGGTGGGCTCCCAGGAGGTCCGAGAACACCCTTGAAAGATCTAGGACAGTGGTGTCAAAGTCATTTTTATTGCGGGCCACATTGTAGTTACGGTTTCTCTCAGAGGGCCATTATGATTATGAAACCATCTAAATGTTTTATTGCTCACAGCAAATTGATGGATAACTAGTTTTGAAATCACAATTCAAGGATAATAGTTTGTTCAGCTATTGTTCAAGTTAGTGTAAAAGAGGGGTTTGGTAACCAACAAAATGCTTGAAATTTTGGTGCAGATTTTAAAATCATGGAAGTTGCACCTAATTTGCTTTCGCAGGCCCCATAAAATGACGTAGCGGGCCAGATTTGGCCCCCGGGCCTTGAGTTTGAAACATGTGATCTAGGAGATCAGACAGATGACTTAAACAACTAGTAGGGGCCAAGAAGGCACGCCAGAGGTCCAGGAGACCCACATTGGGACCATGTGGAGTGCCATTGTGTAGATACACAATGGATCCAAATAATCCTACGGAAACAGACTACTAGAGACCCATTAAACAGAGGAGGTCCAGGAGGGGATCCAGTAAATCTAAAGGGGCTCGTGAGGAGAACCAGGAGTGCAAATGAGAAAACGGAGACAGGAGAGACCCACAATGGATCCTTGGAAACAGCGGGACGGAGCTCCAAAATATGTCCAGGAGGGTCCCTTGAGACCAAACAGAGGTAGAGGAGAATCATGAGGGGCCCAGGAGTGCTAAAACGGTGGTGGCGGGTTAGAATACCCACAGGTGGCCAAGGAGACCCAAGAGACCCACAAGAGATTTTGTGAGATACCCAAATGGGGCTGTGGAGACCCAGGAAACCAGGCAAGGGGGTCTAAACCTTCACGTATGTGTTGTGGGATAAACACACACACACACACACACACAATAGCAGCAGCAGCATCTGCACAGCTACTAGAAGCATAAGCGAAGAGCCAGCAAAAAAAATAAAAATGCTTTTTTTTTTTTTTTTTGGTAACAAAATATTCTAAAATATTCCACAGTCTGTAATCTATACACCATCATTAATTTACAGCAAAAACAACCACAAAAAAGTATATACACACGTTCGCATTCACTTATTTATACATATGCCAACACGTTAGCATTTCAAGTCTTCCCAACGGATGTCGGGAAGACCAATCCTTTTCTGTACAATCAACACGAACTGGAGATACACTTCCCGTTTGGCTTACATTTAAATAAAAAGGGGGCAGGGCTAGCGCTCTCATCCAATCAACACTGTAAACAAAACACACCTTTTTTACCTCCATTCGTTTGCGCCTTAAAAAAAAAACATTGTTTTTATCCCCTAAAAGGTCCAGGAGGTAGCACGGCGCTCGACTAGCTAGCTTCTTGAGGCGGCCATTTTGTTTCCTCCAAGAACAGTAAGTGCTCCACAAATCACCTTAACTCCTGTTGGCGGTCTTGTCTCGAGGAAAATGTGGTGCAAAATTCAAATGATTAAAAAAAGCTAAAATCTTAAATAGCATAAAACTTTTCTCTCTCTCTTTTCCTGGTCTGAAGTTTCTTATTTTCAAGTGAAGCAGGCACGAGTTCCAAGGGGGCCTGTGTGGAGAGCCACATGGGGTCTTGTTAACGGGACTGGTGATCCATGGGTGGCACCAGAAGACCCACAAGTGATCCTGGGATCCTTCTGTTGGCCATCATGTCCCAAGGAAAACGTGGCGCTAGCTCCGAGGTGCAAAATTAAAATGATGAGGAAAAAAACAAACAAAAAGAAAACGTTAAAAGCTTAAAAAAGTGTGAAACTATTTTCTTTTTTTTTTGTCCTAGTCAGAAGTCTTTTAAAAGTTCTTTATTTTCAAGTGAAGCAGGCACGAGTTCCAGGAGGTGGCAAAGATCGTGCCTTGGTGTGGAGTCCACGCGTCTACACGGCCGAAACTTGTTCCTCTGCAAGAGTGAAGACAACAAACAGGAAGTCACAACAGAGGTACATTTTTTAATTTATTTTACCGTTAAGTTAGAAAAATAATCCTTTTGATTTTAGAAGGGTGTGTCAAACAATCTAAATTTCATTTTTCAAAGTTCACGTTATTGATTTTGTCAATAACGTGAACGTTAGAGCAGGAACACTGTTGATTTTAAGAGGGTCCATAACTCAAAGAATGCATGTATAAGTATAACATGCCAGTCAACAAGAACCCTATTGATTTTGAGAGGGCACATGAACCAATGTGTTATTTTTAATGTCAGTGAGAATTATTCGAGTTATTCAGTTAATCGTTGTAGTAATTACTCATTTTTCCATGTTAGACCAAGAACCTTATTGATTTGGCTAAAAGACATGAAACCTTCAAGTTTGGCAAAGATGCTTCACTTCCACATCGCATCTCTGCGAAAGGACCGCTCACGCACCGTCCTCGCTGTCGGCCACGTCGCATGTCCCGAGGCGGCTGCCGGCAAGCCTCCGGGCCTGCGCCAGGCTGCCAGCGGCTCCGGGGCTCTGCAGGAGTTTGCTCCTTTGCATGGCCACGCTGTAGTCAGGCGGTCTGAGGTGGGGAGGCCTCCCGGACGCCCCTGCCGCCACAGTCCCACCACTGCCATCTTTGACGTCCCCCAGAGCCAGACCCTGGTAGCCTGGAGGGGTGGGAGGAGGGGCTCGGTAACGCTCGTCCTTGGTGGGGGAGGTGATGCAGTAAACTGGATGGAGGCGATGGAGGAACAACAAACAAACAAACAAAAAAGCAGCAGGGAAGGGAGTGAAGGGGGGCAACACAAAGAAACCATGGTGAAATTAAATGGTGGTGACGACTGGGAAAACACCATGAAGCAAAACATGACGAGAAGCAGTGAGATGAATGATGGCAGCTCACATGTAAACATTATTACGACGAGCGCTAGCTCGCTATAACTACAAGCTAATATTTTGTTATCATGTTTAGCGGCAACTACCAGTGAGGCTCACACAAATACTAATTTTTACAACTAGCAAACCTCATTAAAACTTTCCATAATTTTCCATTTAGCCATAACTAAAAGTTAGGCTTGCACAAAACCTCGCTTTAAGCATTAACTCGCTCATCTCACCTATCTCGCAAAAATCACCCTCAGCGCTAAATACAAGTGAGTCTTCCACAAACATGCATGTTTCAACGAGTGCTAAATTACTTAACTTCTCTACCAGCATCCCTGACATTCAGTTACAAGTGAGGCTCACACAAAGCTATTTTTGCTAACCTTGCTAAAACTAAAAACTTAAGTTTAGATTGCATCTTTAGCACTAAATACAAGTAAGGCTCACACATTGACACTCATTTTTACAACCAGCGCTAACTCACTAACCTTGCTAAAACTACGAGCTAACATTTAGTTAGCATCTTAAGTGCTAATTAAACACATTTGTACCTTTCTTTAACTTTTTATAATCTTGCTAAAACTTCTCACAAGGACAAGCTAAGTTTCAGTTAGCATCTGTAGCGTTAAATACATTTTTGCAAATTGCACTAATTCGCTAACTCTGCTATCCTCGCTAAAACTTCCCATGAGGATGAGCTAAGGTTCCGTTAGCATCTTTAGCTCTATCAGCCAGCCGAGCTCTCACCTATTAGTCCTTTCTCCGTGCTGGATGTCACAGTTTTGTAGGCGGGGTCTGTGCTCTGCACTCCATCGTCATTGGTCGGCGAGGCAGAAGAGGCAGAGCCAGGCAGCCCCCGCTGCTGCTCGGTGGCGTTCCTCCGCTTGACGGTGCCGTAATTCCCCTCATATGTGTCCGACAAGGATCCCGACGATGCCCAGCTCTGCCGCGACTGCTTGGCCAGCTCAGAGTCGCGGGCGGAATCCGCCTCGGCGATGGGGGCGCCGGCCAGCCGGTGAGCGAGCGCCAGCGGGTGCCCATGTATGCCGTGGTCCCAGGGGCGGCAGGAGGAGGTGGGCAGGCTCTGGAAGGAGTCATGGGAGTTGGAGGAGCAGGACGTCCAACTGCCGCGCCCGCTGTCAGCCACCGAGTCCAGGGAGGCCAAGTCGGGTGTCAGTTCCTCCGTGGAGATGGACGACGTGAAGGTGGAGCCTCGTGTGGCGTAAACCCGAAATGACGCCGGCACCGCCGCGGAAGAAGGACAACTACGTCATGGGAAGGAGACAGAAGGGAATTACTTGCGGCACCCTTACAAAATCAATACATTTCTGAATTGGTCGCCAGTCAATCACAATGGACTGGCAAACCAGTCAATCACAGGGCACATATATACAAAAAATGACTGGTTGCGACTCGCTAGTCAATCCCGAGGCACATGTAGGAAAACAATAGAATGAGAAGATAAAAACAACGGCCCAAATGCCAATCAATAGCAGGGAACATACATACATATAATGGCATGCTTGGGCATACAGACAAATGGTGGCCTGGCCTCCATTCAAATCGCACGGCAAATCGAATAC
Organism: Phyllopteryx taeniolatus; assembly: GCF_024500385.1. Classification (NCBI taxonomy): domain Eukaryota; kingdom Metazoa; phylum Chordata; class Actinopteri; order Syngnathiformes; family Syngnathidae; genus Phyllopteryx; species Phyllopteryx taeniolatus. The sequence continues at coordinate 16,468,737 of NC_084518.1, forward strand.
CGACAAGCTTGAGTGGACTTACCTGGTGCCGGGCTGGCTGTAGTCCACATTTAAGTGCGTGGCCGCCGCGCTCTCGGGCGTCGGCACGCCAGCCGGCACGGTGGGGCCGGCAGTGGCGGATGCGACGGACGTCCTGGCGCCAACGCTGTTACAGCGCTCCTCCAGACCTGGGGCAGGCACCGAGTCCACGGAACAGATGCTGGAGCGAGACGAGATCTCGCTGTGACTGGAGTCGGACAGGTTGTCCGCTTTGCCCGGAGGAAGCAGCGCATAACCTGCATAGTGTAAACAGGGTCTAGTTTGAAACATAGCCAGTGTGGATGATGGAGAAACTGACTCAACTACACTATACAGTACCCAACTAAACTTCTCTGTTGGAACAGGGCTCTAGCTACCGCAAAACTACAGTTGGTACCACCATGCTTAGGTTGGTCAACCGTACTACTGCAGTTGGTACCCCCATGGTTTGATTCAGTTTGTCAGCTGTGCTACTGCGGTGGTTAATCCCGTGTTCTGGCCAACCGTACGGTACCATTGTGGTTGCTACCCCCATGGTTCGGTTTGTTCAACTGTACTAATACGGTTGGTACCCCCATGGTTCGTTTGGTCAACTGTACCATACTACTGCTGTTGGTACCATTGTGGTTTGGTTCAGTTGGTCAAATGTACGGCACTTCTGCAGTTGGTACTTTGGTACTTCCGTTACACTGTGGTTGGTATCGTAAAATGGGGGAGCGAAAATGAAGATTTTTTTTTATAGTCTTCACCATCTTTGATTGGAAACATTGTGGACTGTAACAAAAGCTTCCAAAAACTACTTTGGTACGTTTTAAAAATGGAAAAAAAAAATGCATACCGTCCAAAACTGGAGCAAACGTACTGCTTGGTAGAATGCAACTTGCTGTAGAAGGGCTTTAAGTGCTGTACAACTATGAATGTAACCCCAACACTCGGGTGACAAAAATCAATGGTTTGTTTAGGTTGGCCTACCTATGCCGTAGCTGCGCAGGCTGATGGTGCTCGCTTTGGTGCTGGCGTCGCTGGTCAACGACGACGAGGAGCCCGACAGGTTTATCTGGCCTGAGCAGGTCTGAGCTTTGGCCGACGGGCCTTTGCGCGGTGAGCCCTGCGGCGACACGGTGGGGCTGGAGTGCCGGGACGAGATTGTGTACACCGTGTCTTCCGAGGCTCTCTTGGCGGTCCACTCGTCTGCTGAGCTGGCGGGGGGCTTCTTGACTACCTGAGGGGAACTAAAGTCTGCAACGAAGAAAACCACCAGGGTCTTAATATTTGGTAGCTTGATGCGGATGAATAAGAGACTCGGGTACTCACTGGGCGGGCCGACGTCCTTGGCGGTGCTCTTCTTGCGTAGCGGGTTGAGCGGAACCTGCACCTGAAGGACCTGCGACACCCGGTTCTGGGTCTTCCCCGAGGGCAGCGCCGACCGTAGCGACACAGGCGACATGTCCGACTTGGTGGACCGCCGGTCACTCAAATTCTTAGAAACTAAAAAAAAAAAGATACCAGTGACCATTTACATGACCAGATGCATTGTGGGATTTTTTTTTTTTTTTTTTTTTTTTGTGTGCACTCACTGGTGGTGTAGGCGGGCTCGCACTGCAGCGACATGATCTGGTGCTTGTCCTCGTCCGTTTCCACCGCCAGGTTGGACAGGTACTGCTTGACCTTGCGCGCCATTTGCGCGTCCTCGTACAGCTTCTTGGCGTTAAGCAGCGAGCTGCGCCGCACACGCTTCTTGTGCCCGCCGCCCTGCACGTCCAGCATGTTGGAGTTGGTGCTGCCCTGACTCAGAGATCTGAAAATGATTTTAAAATGGTTGTTATGGTCCGTTATAGCCAATTATTACATAGTCAACAAAATTACAACACCACTTATAATAAGTCATATTACAATAAAAAGATAATCATTAAAAATCTATATATACATACATGTATTACAAAATACAATATTACAGATTTAATGTATGTACAAGTTTTAAATATAAAAATTTACAACAAAAAACTGGCAAAAATATTAATATAATGCAGAAATGTAAATTACTAAAAATGTTTTGTACTACATTAGATTATAATTAAAGATTATAACCATGATAAAAAATATCAAAATACAATGTAGAAAATATCATGCAGAAAACAATGTATGTGTAAGACATTTGTAAATATATTTTTTAAATAAAAAAAAAATGATACATACAAACAAACAAATGACTACAAAATTTTCATAAAAAATGTGTCTGATTGACTGATTTTAAAACATTTATTTTGAAATATTAAATAATTTTAAATATAACAAAGATTATGATAAAACAATAAAATTTTTAAATAATTTCATGTTTTAAAGTAACGGTAATAGAATGAAAAAAAGTTGTATTATTTTCAAAACAATACAATACTTGGGAAGGGGGGGGGGGGAATTATACAAATAATGACTCATTATGCAGGTGTACTAAATGCTGCATATACCTCAGATGAAAGTTCAATAAAATGTTATTTTTATAAATATTGCTATTATAGTAGCAAAACAAGTCCATGCAGCTAGCCGCGCCATGCTGTAAACGTCAAGAGGGTTAGGGCATTGGTGACAACTGGATACGGGAAATATTATGGGATCCAGAGTCCATGTAGTACCTTCCAATGGTTCATTTATTAGCCTGTTAGCATTTGAAGCTACTATAGGACTCGGACACAAGGGATGGCTCAACAATGATGGATGGACACCGTGAATGAATCATGTTAATGATGCACAAGCACAGGCAGATATACACTCAAGTCAGTCTCTTTGCATGCTTTGTTTTATGCAACGAAATGGCGCCGGGAGGTGGGGGGGGGGGTACAAAAACTTACCCTAAACTCTTCCACCTCTTCTTCCTGCAAGCGAGAGGCGCGGAGATTGAAGCGTGAGGACAAAAGTTGTTCTTTTCGGAGGAGGTTGGGTTATGAAATGGAAGTGAAAAAACAAATGCAAAAATGTGGCGGGATGTGACCACAGACCAGGGGTGGGCAAATTTTTGTGCTCAAGGGTCACATTTGATTTTTAAAACGGATAGAGGGGCTGTTCAAACATGATTAAGTGTATGTAAAAGACGTCTGCCGGTTTATTTTAATATCAATTCATTTGCATTTCAATAATTATTTAGAACTAATCAATCAACTATTCAGTTAAAAAAAAGTACAGACATATGTACAATTTTTCATTATATTCACATTCTTTTATTGTTTACAATAAATCGACTAATTATTCAAGTACATACATTAATGACAAATAAAACAAAAAAATCCATGTACATAATATAATATTTGAATGAAAGAATTAATTGTCATGTTTTATTGCATTATAATTAATTAACAATTGTTTAATAAAATAATTGTTTTATGAGTATGTAAAATATGTTAGTTTATTTTAATATATTATTAATGTTATTTACAATAAATCAATCCTCCAATTATTTGATAAGATAATTACATTTGAATATAATTATTGTAAAATTGGTTTATTCTTGTTTATTTTATTAATTATAATAAATACAGTAAGTATTTAACAAAATTAATACAAATGATCAAATGTTTACATAGAATTATTTATTTTATAAATATTAGTTTTAATTATTCCAATACTGTAAATCAATTACTTAACGAGATACATGAATTTAAATTCCCGAAAAAAACCCAAAAACAATAAATACACTTAAATTTACCCGTGACCCGGAATAGGGAAAAAGCGGAATAGGGAATGGATGGATAGATTTTAATTGACCAATTTGAGGGCGGGGGAAACACCCAAATTAATGCAAATAATTATTAAAGAAAACATTTTTATTATATGACTCTTGATAATGTAAATACTTTGCCCACCACTGCTACAGACTGCATGGACAAAAGTATCGGGACACTTTACGAGGAAGCGTAATAGTGAAGAAAAAGTCACAAGCCATGGGTCCCAATACTTTTGTCCATTAGTCCATCTATTTTTGTAGTACACCATAAGGGTCTGCGGGGGGCAGTGGCGCGCCTCCACTGCAGACCCCCGCATGCTGACATTATGTGACAGATAGTGGTTGAATGCGGGAATGGTGATAATCACTGAGCTTTAGCAAATGTACCCCACCCCGACATGATAGGACTACAAAGATGGCTGACCGTTGTCTGAACATCAGGGCGGGGTCCATGTTGGCCGACGTCATCCGGACGACGTGTCGGATCTCCTTGGCGATCATCCGCAGCTTCTCGAAGTTCACCAGGCCATCCACCGTTGAATCGTTGCCTGGTGGACACACAGAGCTGGGACGTAGTATCGATATGTCTTTTGGCAACGATTAGTGGTGGGAAACAACTATAATTGTACTTTATATGTATTAAATTGATATCTTGTGGTTTTGATTGGAAGTGGGACAAATTATGGACATCCGGATGTATTGAGTAGATCTCTTTTCGTAAGGTATGATTATGATATATCGATATCGCAATGTATTATGTTTTCTCTTTTAGTATTGCTTAGGGGTGGGACAAAATAATGATATTCCAATATATAGTATCGTTATCACTTTTGGTGATAACGGTTTTGAGTCGATAATATTGATACGTATCGTGTTGTTCTCGCTTGGTACAATAGCGACTCAAGGCAGATCAAATATCAATATGCTGATGTGTTGTCATCTATTGTGGTACATTACATTCAATGATACCATCATCTACCATAGATTGCTTTTCTTATCGATTATTGTGGAATAACGGTACGTGATACCGTACTGTTGTATCATCATAGGTGGGTTTTTTTTTATTATTATTTTTTTATCATCATCACAGAATCACTGCATTATGATACTCTTGTATCGTAAATCTTTTTATTATTTTATTTGTTGATTATCACGGTTTATATTGCTGTATCGTGATACTATGTTTTGCGGAATATCATGATACCACTTTATAATACAAATTCCTTCATAAGCTGAAGCGAGCCATTGCTGGTTTTGCGTTGACTCAGAGTGAAATGTAGAGCGGTCAATGGAGGAAGCCTTTAGCAGAAGTAAAGCTGCTTGAGTGAGCACCAAATGACAACAAAGAGGAAGTCCATTAGCAACAATGACAAGTCAGACCACACACGTACTTCTTGTTTGACAAAAGAAGGGCACCTTCATGCAGGAACGTGAGGTCCTTCTTGACCACGGGGAAAAGCGGGATGACAGGTGGCTGCATGCTCTGGCCGCTCAGGACGTTGCGGTATTTGGCCATGTTGCGTGACGGGTCAAAGACGTCCTGCAGGTCCCCGGAGAGTTTCTCGTACTTGCTGGGCAGCTTCTCCCACGAGCTGCGCAGGCGAGCCACCGGGGCCAAGTTCAGACCGCTAAACCGGGAAGAGAAATTGGGGCAATATATCGATATTGCTCGGACTGCTACTTTTTGATTTGTATACTTCCGTCTGTCTGTCCCTACCTGATGATGGCAAACATGGAGTTGAAGTTCTTGCACTCTTGGCAGTGCAGGGCGATCTTGATAAAGTGCTTGACGGTCTTCATCCTCTTGAGGGCGTTGGGCTCTTTGAGGATCTCGGTGGCGACCCAGAAGGTCTCCTGGTTGATGACCTCCTCGAAGCGCTTCAAGTGGCCGCCGCCCGCCGCCGCCGCCGAGTCCAACTTGAACAGGTCGTCCACGTACTCTGTGGACTCGATGTTTCTGAAGAGCTCAAAGTCCCTCATGGAGAGCTGGGCGGCCACCTCCATGGTGCTGAGCTGCAGCAGCGAGATGTGGCTCTCGCGCAGCAGGTCCTGGGCGTCCTCGTCCGAACACAGAGTCTCCGTCTCCATGTTGTTCTTCAGGTAGTACCTGCAGATAGCACAGTACAGGTTACAGATGCCATTGATAAGCCCTAACCATTTATAGCACAATGTAAGCGATCTCCACAAATTATATGAACTCTACTGCAAATGGACCCCAGAAAAATCCCTGAATAAAACAATGACGGGGGGGAAAGGTCTTCCAGAGTTTTGGTTGTAAATAAAGTTAAAAAACAAAATAAATGAATTGTAAGAATTGAATTAAATTATTTAAATTCAACCACTATTCAAAAACGTACAAACACACACAACAACTAAAAAACCCTCAAAGAAAAGAGTGAAAAAGCAGACGTGAAGGTTGGACTGTCATTGCCTGTTTAGATGAAGTGCTTTCTGAAAAAGTGCAACCTTTAAAAAAGAAAAGAGAAGATGGCACACGGAGCAATGAGAGTGGCTTCACCACGGAAAAAGCAGTGAAGCAGAACCGTGTGAATCACTGGGACCGAGGCCAAGGTGTGCGTTTGTGCGAGCTCCACTGTTTTGGCGGGCTAAAACATTTCAGGCCGTCTGCCTGACTGCGCCCCGACTGGACCCGCTTGCCAATCATCAGCCAAATAGGAAGCGATAGCAAACTATACCGGTCCGATTATTCCACACTTGGTGCCTGTCCCACTCCTGACACCAAATTTCTTCTTTGAATTTGTTAAGCCCCCAAAGCCACTTTGACCTGCAAGTATGAAAATTGGTAGACATGTCCATCATGTGTAGACTCACAAAAAGTCTCAAGAAGCTATGCCAAAAGACAAAATAAGTCTGCCAGTTTTGGTTTGAAGCGACTATTTACTTATTTTGACCATTTCCAGGGTCCCTATAGTCAAGTGACTTAGAAAAGAGGTCCACGCAGTCTTACCTGCCGTTAAGCTGAATGCGGTCAGCCAGCTTGGAGAGCTGGTCGGGCAGGCGGCGCTGCTTGATGACGCCCTCGGGGCTGACGGACACATCGCACAGCGAGTAGTTCTCGGCGGCCGGCGTCAGTCCGAACTCGTTGACGGCGTGCGCCACCACGTCCTTGGCGGTGGTGTCCTTGCTAATAATGATGTAGCAGCTCTGCTGGTCGGCCTTGAACACCCGGATCACCTGGTCTGGAATGTCTGGAGCGGGTGGCAGAGGGATGTTAGAGGACATTTGACCATTCAAGTGTCACTGTTATTTATTTCTTTGATTTTTTTTAGGGCTTCAGCATGCGGTTGAAGGACCTTTTGCCATTTTTGTTTGAAGCAGACATTTTAGGTACATTCTGTTAGAAGCATAGTGGAGAGGTTGGATGACTCGCAATTAAACATTTTTTTTGAAAATCAAACCCCCAAAGCTAGTTTTAGTTTTGGTAGACATGTGTATCATCAGAAAGTCTTAAGAAGCCATACCTGAAAAAGGCACAGGGCATCTGCCATTTGGGCTTGAAGTAGCCATTTTACAGGAGTCTCTCAAACATGAACTTGTTCTAGAGATTTTGTCCCATTTCCACCAAACTTGATACCTTGTATACTAGTCAGACTGGCGAAATTGTGTCAACTGTTTTAGGTTTGGAGTATGGCAGTGATTTCACCATCAAGTCTTCTCAGACTCATTTTGGCCATTTCCAGGAGCCCTTTAAAGATGAACTCATCTTAGAAAGTATGTCCCAATGCTACAATATAGGTGAGCTCCACACGGTCAGAGCTCGACAAAACGCCTTGTTAACTTCAACTGGACATATGAAATAAAACAACCTCAAGGACTGACATTGTTTTCAGACGGACGCGCATGCAGAACACAACTGTTTAGACGCCACACATGGACAGAACACAGTCAAGCGTCCATACTCACAGTACAGTCCTAGTGCTGGACCAGTAGAATGAGAAAAGGATGACAAGGAGAAGAAAACAACGTGAGAGGAAGGAATGAAGGCCGCAGAAAGACAACAGGGTGTTGGAAAACCTCAGTCTCTTGTATTGTATTCATATGTAATGGTCTCCGTCCTACCTGCCGGGTTGGAGAAGTCCAGCACACTGGTGGCGGGCTGGAGGAGGTCCGGGCTGCTTGACGACAGGCTGCCGGGGATGGGCATGATGGCCACGCTGTGCCGACACTGTTTGGTACCCACAATGCTGTCGTCCTGAGACTGACCCATGCCGCCGTCACTGAGGAGGGACGTTATTAGGACAAAGTCCAAACCTTACATGTCGAATAAGATCAATCTGCAGTTCATACGCAGTAGATATCCATAGTGGTGAATGGAGATGCTCCATCACATGCAAATGTTGCATTCAAAGACCTGGTTATTTGGATTTTCATATTGTAATAGTGGGTCATCATAAGTGGAATTACATGCACTATGTATGCAAACTTGAGCCAGATAGAACTAAAAACATTTTTTTCCAGTCTGGGTTCACCTATTGCAAAGTTTTCTATTTATCATATAAAATAATTTGTTTAAAATACATTAACAATGTGTTCAAAAAGTGTTTTAACAAATTTTAAATGTGTGTTAAAAGAGTCACGTAGGGCTATATTAAGACATAAACTACTCTCCCTCCTTGAACTGGGTATCACTGTACATGTACAGTAGATTTTGCGCAGCTCATTTAGGCAGCAAAGTAGTTAGTAGTCATACTATGTATGATCTTGGCCATCTTGTGCCGGATGAAAACTAAAAGCTATTTCCCGTTTCTACTCTCTATGGCCTTGGCCATCTTGTGCTGGATTTAACTCAAAGTGCCCTAGCTAGCCTTGAACAGAAGAGCGATAATAAAAGGAAACAGGCTCCAATGGGATTAAGTAAGTCAATGGTCTTTGATCTAAATGCAATCTAGATTCAGTCATCCTTTTGACAGTGTGAATTTGAACAGTGAACGCTGCCATGTGCATGATTCAATCAGGAAAATTTGAAATATTATATAGGATTTATTTGTATTTATTCAAATTTGCTTTATGTCAAAAAATACTAAAAGCACTGTTTTTACACATGGCTTGTCAACCTGCAAGCAGGACATGACTCAGGAGAATCCTGGAAGCAGCTGAAGGGGGAAAAAAATGAAAAAGAAATGTCCCTTGGAATATTGTGTGTATGGCCAAAAATTAAAGTCTAACAATAAGCTTGTCTCATAATTTTCATAGTGTTGATTTTGGACTTATGTCCAGCACAGCGCCCCCTAGTGTGTGATTCCAACAGCCCCGTGAATTCCGCCTAGCGACCAGCGTTCAGGATAGAAGAATCAGTGGAATTTTGTGTGTGTGTGTGTGTGTGTGTGTGTGTGTACTTGCACTGAACAAGAGGTCTTACCCAAACAGGCCCCTGAAGCAGCAAAGCAGGGGGAAAAGAAACACAAAATTTTAAATTAAATTGAAATTTAACAGAAAAGAGGAGCAGCGCCGCTATATTCCAGGATAAAAGCATAGCAAGTGCGACAATATTTGTGTTTGTGTGTTACGTGTGAAAAGTACATACACGTGCACCAAGAGGAAAAAGTGATGTTCCTCTTACACACATGAAGTTTACTGAGGAAGTGAACTCACAGCGACTGTTTGACCTCATCCGAAATAGAAAAGTTACGCTGAGTCAGCACACTGCAGACGGAATGTTGATTAAAGCTTTTTTTTTTGTTTTCCCTCAGTGGACCTATGATGTAAAATTGACTTTTAACTTGCTTGCAGACAAATAGTTTTGCCTGCCCACCATCAAGTGAGAAATTAAATATCCAAGTCAATATTTTGTTATGTATATATTTCTGAAAATGTATCAGGGAGCAACCACGGATCGGCTAAGGTACATGTAATTGGCCAGGTCGGTAATGAAGTGCTGTCTCCACGAGTGAAAATACAATACACGTGTTTGCCGTCATTATTTTTTTTGTCACTCTTTGGGCTCGCAATAGCCGCTTGCCTTGTCGCCCAGGTTGTCATGGTCACGAAAGTAGCACTGGGTGTTGGCCAGTTCATGGTGCCATGGTGAGCAGTGGCTCATTTGCATGAGACAGGGCCGCCCTCTAAAAACAGGCTAATTTCAGCAGTTTGATACATTTCAAATGGCAAACACTGCCATGTGTGCGAAAATGAATTGCAAAGATTTACATTAACTGTTTTCATTGAGGCGGCACGGTGAGGGACTGGTTAGAGCGTCTGCCTCGCAGTTCGGAGGACCGGGGTTCAATCCCCGGCCCCGCCTGTGTGGAGTTTGCATGTTTTCCCCGTGCCTGCGTGGGTTTTCTCCGGGCACTCCGGTTTCCTCCCACATCCCAAAAACATGCATGGTAGGTTAATTGACAAGTCTAAATTGCCCGTAGGTGTGAATGTGAGTGCGAATGGTTGTTTGTTTGTATGTGCCCTGCGATTGGCTGGCAACCAGTTCAGGGTGTACCCCGCCTCCTGCCCGAAGATAGCTGGGATAGGCTCCAGCACGCCCGCGACCCTTGTGAGGAGGAGCGGCTCAGAAAATGGATGGATGGATGTTTTCACTGAATTTTTCATATTAGTTTCAAATGGGACTTTCCTTGTTAACCTTAATGCGCTAACATTAGCGTTCTAGGACAAACAAGGCTAATTCTTATATAATATATAGACTCAGAGGTATTACGAGGCCAATGGGGTGGTTGTTCCTATTAAATGTAACCCCTTCCTGTTAGCACCCACGTTAGCCTAGCGCGGCCTACCTGAAGGGCTTGGGCGGCAGGATGCTGAAGCGCGTCTTCTCCAGCATCTTGCGGATCTTGTTGCGGCCGCCCGACACCGTGTTGGCCTTCATCTTGCGTGTGGCCTTGTGGTCGGTGGCAAACTCCATGTCACCGGGCAAGTCCGGGATGGAGAAGCGGTTCCCCTTCTTCTCCTGGATCTTGGGAATGTGCGGCCCGCCGTTCTTCTTCTCGTGCACTATTCGGCTCAGGAGCTCTTTGAAGACTGCGTCCACAATTGATGGGCAAGAGCGTATTATTCACATGTTAAGGGCATGTTATGGAAAAATTACTTTACTGTCATGCCTTTGCCCGTGGAAAGGAGAGCTACAGGTCCAGCTGCATTTTTAGCCGTTTATTAAACAAGACAGGTCAAGTAGACAAAAAAAAATGAGAACACTCGCAAGGAGCTGCTGTAGGCCACAACTCATGCCGAGACGCTCACAAAGATCTATAACCAGACAACCCAACTTCAACTGCTGATGTCACTTGCGAGGCCCCGCCCCTTAAAGGCACACATCTAACCCACATAAGTACACTTCATCAAACCAGTTTATTTCTTTATACTGTATTCTCTTGTATTATATTTATTATTTATTATTTTTGTTTGTATAAAATACACTGCTCTCCCATGGGGACTGAGCCCTGCCAAGAAAAGCAACAAACTGTGAATAACTGACACCCCCCCAAAAAAGTTTATTATTGCCTATAGATGCCACAAGATGGTGGCGAAGCACTACTTTTATATTAGACAGGGGTATGGCCTGTCTAAATCAAGCTTCTCCCCTCACGTCAATATAGTTTCTTGGCACCTACCTGCCACTAGATGGCACCAAAGCAATACTTTTATATCAGACGGGGCTTTTGGCCTGAGCACAAAAACGAATAGGTGAGTTTTTAGCGAATAAGCAGTTATCCAGATCAGTCGCCCACCCCCCCAAGATAAATCTGTGCTATTTTTCTTAATTAAAAGCACATAACAGAAAAAAAATGTGTTTTTTTTTAAGGGCTGGAACAGTATAATGGATTAATTTCACTCACCAAATATGTTGGTCTTGACCGTAAGGGACAAATGCGTGTTGTTCCTCAGGATGTCCACGGCTTTGGAGAAGGAGATGTTCTCAAAGTTCTGCCCATTAATCTCCATGATCTGAAGTAAGACATTGAGATGTCACATTTTAGCAACATGTGAACTGCACAAAAAAAAGGAAAAAAAAAAAAAAGAAAAAAGGAAGTGTTTAGTGATGCAGTATGTAGTTCCAGTTGTGGTTTTAAAGGGTTAAAAAAAAAAAAAAAGAAATAGCACTTAGCTAGGTTAGATGGTAGCACAACTGGGTTACAATCAGGTGTTTTTTATTTTTTTAAATTTTTTTTTACAATTGATTTTCTAAATCAGTGTACATCAGTAGTGCCAATTTTGGGAGGAGGGAGTTTCCCTAGTGTCTCAAATCTTTCACTTGCTGACCCCAAATAACAAAAAGGGACAGGGAGAGGAACAGAAACCAGAAATGACACCAGAAACAACACTATAAGGATAGTGATGTATGTGACACAAGTCACCATCATGACAACGCGGGGGTGAAAAAAACATTAAAAAAATAAAATAAAAAATGTAATTAAAACATCACAACTCCAATATCAAATATCCAAAAGCCCCTGAACAATTCTTCAGAAAATGAAAATGCAAAAATCTTTTTCGCCATTTATTTTTGTAAATGGTGTCTATCCCATATAATGTTTAAAATAACTGGTGTCTGTACTTTCTTACTGTTTGCTTGACTTCCTGTTGCTGCCGATTTGCCCTGTCCTTTTTCTGCTATGTTGTGGCCACAACTCAATTAAATTCATTCAATAATTCACTGCCTAGCAACAAGCGACCACATGTGAAATAACCAGGAAAAAAAAAACAAATTATTTTGAGTTGTCCTTTCTTTGCTATGTTTGGCAGCTCAGACCATCGGCCCCCAAAGGTATTATTAATTTATTTATTTTTTACGGAATCTGAATTCTGCCTCGTAACAACGAACCATGCAAACATGATGTAACCACAGGTTGCTGCCTCTCTCTGCTATTGTTGGCAGCCCCAGATTTTTTGGGGGGGGACGTTTTTGACAGTGAGCCCCCCCCCCCCCCTCACCTGGTCTCCACGTTTAAGCCCCGCCTCGAACGCCTTGCTGCCATCCTCCACTGACTCGACAAAGATGCCAAAGCCGCGCTCGCTGCCACCCTGGACGCTGAAGTAGAGCGGCGACTCACGCGACGCCTTCTGCAGCGTGATCTGCCGCCACTTGGCCTTGGCAGCGCACGCGATGTTGAGTAGCCGCAGGTGGCCTTTCATTTTCTAAGAACAACGCAGATTTTAGGACGTGTACCAAGATTTCGAGATGGCACGGTGAGATGGGCGGTCTTACTGTGGCTTCCAGCAGCTTCTCAAAGTCTTCCAGGAAGCGCGTCATGGCCGTGTCGCCCTCAAAGTCATTGAAGTGGTTGTTGACCCACAGCAGCACAATGCGGGTCACCTGTAAAATCAAAGACAACCTGTGTTGAATACATTTAATTTTTTAAAAATCCATTAAGATTAGACAAGATGCCCCATAAAGACTAAGTGAAAAAATATTTTTCGACATTTTTGCAAATTTGGATATACAAGGTTTCCACCCCACAGCGACGATATTCAAAAAGTCAAGAGGATGAAGCCTGTATACACACACACTGACCGTGTCTCGAAGCGTGTCCATCTGGAACCAGTGCAGCAGCTTCTTGCCCACCTCCAAGGGGCTGGACACGAAGGTGCGGTAGGTGAGCAGGAAGTCCTCGATGTAGGTGGGGTCCACCACCGAGGGCTCCTCCACCAGATGCATGATCAGACGCTCCGGGGTCCCCTGGGCGGGTGATAAGCAGCGCGCATGAACAATAGGGCAGGCGGCCAGGACACCACATGTCAATTAATGATTAAATCTACAGGCAGACGCGCAGTCTGCCTTTTTATTGCCTCGGTGATGTGTTTTTAAATTATTATTATTATTATATTACATCTTCCAAGCAATTCTATTTTTTCTTTTTCATATTGAAATATGTTTTTCTAAACTAAAAATGTAATGTTTACTGGTTCAATTTTTTTTAAATAACTTCATCCACAGAAGCAATGTTTTTTTTAAACGCCTTTTTAAAAATAAAAAATATTTTTAAATAATTCTAAACGTTCTTTTTCATGTTTTTCATTACTATTTCATCACTAAAGACAATAATACCTTTAATCGGTCTTACTAAATACAGTATATATTTTTTTATTTTATTTATATCATGTATTATAAAACTAAAGACATTATTATTTGTAATTAGCCTTACTAAATTATACAGAGTATATATATTTTATTCATACATATTATATGATCTATAAGACAATAGAGAAAGTATTTTTACATTTCAACTGTTTTAAATATGAAATATAATTTTTGTTTTTCACTTGTAGTTTCAGTGTTCATTATTTTTCCTATCAACAATATTTCTTTGTAATTGTGTTCTTTATTTATTAATGTATAATTAAAATCTCTTAGTTTGATCTGTTTTTGTACTGTATGATTTATTTTTTAGGTTTTTCATTGGTTTGGGTTTGTTTGTGTTTGATTTTCAATCTACATTTTTCCATATATGAAGGGTCGGTATTTTTACTTCTGCGATCCAAAACACACTGTAAAAACATTTTTAAAAAATATACCTAAATTGGGTATGGTCTCTGAATAAAATAATCTTCTAGAAGGAAACAATTCTTTTTTTGGTGAGGAAGCAAAAGTAGCAGAGCACATCCTCTCTTCTGTCCGACACAAAAAGAACAAAAGAAAGAGAAGTGGAAAATAAAAAAATAAAAACTAAGAAACACTCCAAAATCGACTGGTCTACACTGGTGTTTTTGGATCATTGAGGCCCATTACACGATCAATACCTTACTGCCTTTGGAGAGTCCCCGAAGAAAAAAAACAACAAAAGATCAAAAGGAGCCTTGGCGGACAAGAGGAGTGCTAATCGCGCTAACGCTTCCTCTAAATTAGCAGCAAAGAGCGCTGAGCCAGCGCATTGATGTTTCAGCAAGTAGCTGCCGATCGATCGGCGATAACCTGAGAGACGCTAATTAGCTCCCCCGGGCTAACAGCCTTGGATTCTTCTGGTGAACGAGTCCAAGGTCGCGATCAGTGGCAGAACTTGACCTTTGAACTCAAGTGGGAGGTTTCACACATTCACATTTAGTGCGAATGCTACGAAACAATCAGCGCTAACTTGGTTATGTTAGGGTTAGTTATAATTTGAGTCTGGTAAAAATCTGACCGGGCGTATACTGTAAGAATTAATCGTACCCTTTGATTGCAGCTAAATTAGTTCAGATCAAAAGAAAACCCCCTAAATTGGGTGAGGTAACTAATCGTATCCTTTTTTGAGCTCATTTTCACCTGAGGTAACCTTTGAACGCCGATCAAAAGACACCCGCTAATTTGATTTGGATATTACTTAAAAATCAATAGCACGATTGCTTGGAGACTGAGCAGCAATCCCTGTATATTTGAAGGCAATCCAGCAATCATCTGGGTTAGTAAAGTAAGTAGAAGACATTTTAGCTCAGTCAGCTCAGCTCAAACGACACCCCCTAAATTACCTCGGCACAACAACTCCAGTTAGCGGCATTCCAAAAATTAAATCAATCAAAAAAATCCAACCGGCACTGCGCTTCGCACCTTGATGACGATGTGCCCCTTGCGGGTGCCGCTTCGATCCAGCTCGCGGTGCTCCTTCACCATGACGATCTCGCCCTCCTCCTCCACCTTGTGCGTGTTCTTCTCCACGTGGTTGAGGATGCGCCAGTAGTCCTCTTGGGCGATGCACACCAACTGCGGGCGAGAGCGCAGGTGGCAGGGCGGCGGGCTGACCAACGGGTGATGACAAAGTGTTGGCGCATAGTGACCCGTGCAGCACGGGGCTAAAACAAGTCAGACGACTTTGTAAAAAGCCAGCTTCCCTTCCTACTAAGAACAACCTCGTTGACTTCCTCGAGGTCCGACGACAGGAAGTGTGATGCGTACCGCACAGGAAGTGGGCCTCCGATGGGTCACGTTTGACGTGTATTTGAATTCAAATGAAATGTCTTTTAAGGAGACATTCTGTATTTTTAAAAGCACATTTGACTTATCTTGGCTATGCTGGGTCGGATGACGTTTAAAAAAAAAAAAAAAAAAAAAAAATCAAACTGGACGACTTTCAAAACGAAAAGTGTTCTCGCTGTTACCTGGCAGTCGTCCCCTTTGGTGCGCACCTCCCCGTTCATGAACTGCTTGTCCAGCGAGGGCGAGATGCCGAAGCTGTTGCCCATGCACAGCGTCTCCGCCCGGCCCTCGTGGCGACCGATCTCCACCGCACCGTTCAGGATGACGTACCACAGGTCCAGCTTGGGGAGAGGGAAACGCGGATGACGTCACTGTCCGTGTACGGTGGTGAGCCGCCATTTTGTTTTTCGAGTGCGGTTCTGACCTCCTGCTTGTCGTGCAGAATGACGGTGCCCGCCTGCTCTACCACCTCGAAGACCATCACGCCGCACAGCTCACGACGCACCGACATGGTCATGTTGGCGAAGGCCGGCAGCTGGTGCATAAACTCCAGCAGTTGCTCTGAGGACAAACATTCAAACATAATGCAAATATTAGGGCTCGACCAATATGGATTTTTTTTTTTTTTTTTTTTTTTTTTTTTTTAGGCAGATGCCGATTCATTAAAAAAATATATAATGAATAAAATGACTTCTTTTTTGTTTCCTCAACACGTACAATAACAAAGATATGAATTACAGGCAGAAGATTTGACTGTTTTACAATACTTTGTCCTTTAGTTTTTGTTTAACTTTACAACAGAGAGAAAAATCTGCAAAAATCAGCTGATTTTTTTTGTTTTTTGTTTGAATGTCATTATCTTTATTTTATGTTGTAATGTGTGTAATGTGTTAATGTGTAAAATGGCAAAAATCGGCCAAAGAAGTGGCCGATTTTTGTCGATTTAAAAAGGGCTAAATAAATCCAGTGGCCGATTAATCGGTCAGGCCCTTGTAAGTATGGTAGGCATATAGAACATTTAACATGCTACATTAGTGTTGGATAATGCATTATATGTAATGTAAATAGTTAAGTAACATTAACATTAGTTGTATAGAGCAGAAAAATATGGCACATTAGAGTTGAGTAGAAAATTAAACGAGTATATTTTAGTTGTTAAATAAGCTACATTAGAGTTGTATAGCATGTTAAACATGCTATAATATGGTAGTTGCAGGAATTTTGTCGCACACACTGACCAATGTCGTCGTCGTTGCGGTCGGCCGGGTCCTTCTCCAGACACTCGCGCACAAGGTCTCGGGCCAGCAGCGCGTCCGAGGCTCTCTCCAGGTCATCGTCCTCCTCTTCCTCGTCCTCGCTGTCCACGGGAGCTTCGGGAAGGCCAGACAGGTCCACGTCGCCCAGCTCGCTCTCCGTGGCCTGGGTAAGGAAAATTGCCAGAGTGAACGCTAGAAAACACATTTGTCCTCCATGTGCTTACTCTACTTTTTTTTTTCCCCCCCCCCATTCAACTTGAACTCTGCCTTACAACAAGCGTCCAAAACTACGTACTCCATGACCCCTTCTTTAATCGCAGCTACAATTAGTCCATCCATTAATCCATTAGTGACAAGTGGGGCAATGCCCTACCACGAACATCAGATGGTAAAAATAAAAAAAAAGTGATTGCTTGACTTCCTGTTTCTGCCAAATCTGTTTCTGCTATGTAGGGGCAGAGTTTATTTTTTTATTTATTTCCAGAATTCTGCCGAACAACAAGCGAGCGTGCAAATGCATGATATAACCTGGAAGACTAGGTAAGACCATGGGACTGTAACTTAACCCCTATTTCTTTCTTTTTCTGCAAAGTTAAGGCAGCAATTTGGACATTTTTTTATTTTATTTTATCGTACTTCAATTCTGCCTAGCGACAATTACTCTTCTGTAATATGGGGTGGGGGGAGATGAATAAAAGTATCTGCTTGACTTCTTGTTCCTGCCCTTCTTCCGATCCTTTTTCTGCTACGTTAAGGTTGCGGCGCCTGCAAAAGAAAGGCAACTGAAAAGCCTCCCTGGTGGCGGTAACAACCACTATAACGATGCCATTAACACCGTTTACGTCCCTTGATGGGGTTTCCGCATTGATCACAGCATCTCATCGGCTTGGAAGTTATTAGCCGGCTAAAGCGCAACCAAGATGGAAAATATTTCTGCCGTTAATTTCAGGGGGAAAATGGCTACGCTGAAGGGATTTCAATGATGCAAATGACGTGTTGCTTGATGGATGATTGATTTGGATTAGCCGTGACAACGGCGACGCTGAGCAGAGGCTGGAGGACATTCTGTACGCCGTACGAAGCTTCGAGAGGCGTGGACCCGGCTTGGAAAAGGTCAGGGTTATTTCCTGCGTCAGACCTTTGTGCCGCCACAGGAAGTAGCGAGCGACGCGCCGCCAATGCCGCAGCAGGAGCAGCAGCGAATATTAGTCTGATGAGGGAGGATGACACGGGCAGCGCCCACACCGGACCAATGGAAAACATTGGTCCGGTGTGGGTGCTGCAAACAACAAACAAATATGATGTATTAAACATGATACTTTCACTTATTGGAGTTGTATAGAATATGATGTATGGAACATTTAGACTTGGATAGAATGCTGGCGTAAATATTAGAGTTGTATGGAACATTAAAATGCGATATAAACATTTCTATGAATAGCATGAATAGTCGCATCGCTCCTAGGAATATCCCACCTGGTAGATGTCCGACAGGCTGCTGCTGCCCGAGTCGCTGGCGATGCTGCAGCCCGACTGGCTGGCGGGCACGTGCATCACCTGCTGGTGGGCGTGGTCCGTCAAGTGCATCTTGTTGAGGTCGGCAGGAAGCTGCGCAGACAGACGGGAAGGAAAGGAAGCAGGCGGCATGAGACGATGATCGGGTGCTCTCGGTTCTTATTATTTTTAAATGCGCTATAAACACAACACGCAAGCCACAATAAGAACAAACTTCTTTTCTAGCATCGAGCTAACACATTTCACCATAAACAACGTACGCTGCATTCACCTCTATGCACTCTCTCGCAGAGAGCTGCTCCTAATGTTTTGACCCTTGCAGTGGCACTAAATAATCTGGTCCAAATATTACAAAAAACTCTTCTTCCTCCTCATTCATAAGTGGCACTGTCGCAGGAAACCACCTATTGAGGGAATTGTAAGGATTATGATTGAATTCTTTAAATCAATGATTTTACGTCGACATTTTAACCTTATCTACGAATGATCTGTCCATTTTAAAAATCAAATAAGCGCAAAAGTTTGCCCAGCTGTGGCTTTGAGGATCGACTCCACCAACTAAAGTTTTACCAATTTGGATCGCGGCAGCGCCAAGGTGAGCGACGACGTCCTCCGGCGACACCGCGCCAACCCGCACCACGCATCCTCCATCGAAACGCCACCCAAATGCTCGCCAAACGCCGCCGCACAAAAGCACGTGATAGCCAACATCGAGGGGAGGTTGAAGTGGGAGGAGAAACCACTGTGCCAACATGAAATATTAAACACACGGCATCCCCCCCCCCCCTTTCCTTCAGCGCTCCCCTCTAATAGGCCCGTTGTAGTGCGGGACCCCCGAACCCGTGGGGGACCCTGGGAGTGCGGGGTGGAGCTTTGGGAAGCAACGACCCGTTGCTAATGCGCCTTTATGACCAGGGAAAACATTCAGAATGTCAAATGCAGAAGTCGTAGAAAAAAAAAAAGAAAAAGGACAAAACACTAATTGTATATATGCGCCGAGCTTTGACCTTGCGGCAATTTTAAGCACAGCCTGACCATGTGTGTCAAGACATGGGTGCCATTAGGATTGGCACGTGGTCAGGAAAGTACGACCACGTATTCATGCCAAGAACACGCTGATCATGAGAAGTCAGTAAGACTAACACATGGTCACGGTGCTAATAAACTTGACATGTGGTCATGGTGCTGTTAAAGGTGTCACATGGTCAAGACACTATGACATGTCAATCTTAATAGCACCATGATTATGTCGGTATGCTATAAAAAAAATAAGTCAAACTATTGTTATAGTGATTGCAAACTTGTTGACTTGATGTTTATTGTGTTGGTGGCCCTTTTTTTTTTTTTTTTTTTTTTTTTTTTAGACCTTTGAGATGTGAATTTTATTGAAGAAAAGTGTTATGTTTACTGATAATTAAGGCCTTATTTTAAATACAAATAAAATAAAGTAAGAAAATAAATAGTTTTGTCCTAACCAAAATCTCAACGAGGTTCTGGACAGATTCTGATTTTGGTTAAGGTAAAAATAAACCGTCACGGTTTAGGTTAGGGATGTTTTTGAAAATGTAAGCATGTCCCGGGGGTGTTTTCCGACTCTATTTCACACTCCTTACTTAATCCCACCTTAATCCCGCCCTGCCCCCCCCCCAACTCAGACACACACACACACACACATACTTTCTCTCCCCTCCGAGATTGAGCTGGCAGGTGGCTGCGTGGGGGCGGGGGTCTCCCAATCTCCTCATGCATTACGGATGAGAGCCGGCAGATGAAATATAAATGTGTCATCTTCCTTCAGCTGTACAATTCCATTAAGTCAACACGTAGGATGGACAGACGGGGCGTGGAATGTGTCACCCCCAGACCCAGAAAAACACTACTGTATGCTCTTATGACGATAGCGTTTTAATTTGAGTCAAGTATGTTTGTCTGTCGCTGATGTATTTAGGTTCATGGTAATAAATTACAAGGATGAGTGACAGAACTAAAGCGCCAATAAAACTAGTTTCATCCAAAAGTCTTCATTCCGTTGTAGCATGTTAGCGTTTGATTTATTCTAGTCTGTAAGAGGTTTAAGGGATTTTCGATGTTGCTGGTACCAGACTGCAGATACAAGTGACGAAATTCTATTCCACCCAAAAGTCTTCAATCACTCTCATGATGTTAGCATTTGATTTAGTCTAGCATCTAAGCGCTTTAGGGGATTTATCACAAGTGCTTATGTCACTGGTTATAGAACTGAACCAGCAACAAAAACTTTACATCTTTCCATTGTCACCCTGAAGTCTTCGATCGCTCTCATGATGTTAGCGTTTGATTCGGTCGAGTATGTAAGAGTTTTTTTTACAGGAGTTTGTTGATGGTTATACAATACTAATATTCTATAAAAAAAAAAATCTATAAATCACTCTCATCGTGTTAGCACTTCATTTAGTCGGGGGGAGAAAGAGGTTTGAGAGATGGGTTACAGGTTTTTATGGTTATAGATTACAAATATTCTAGTTCCACCCAAAGGTTTTCAGTCACTCTTCTTATGTTAGCGTTTGATTCAGTCGCATATGTAAGATGTTTAAGGGATTTTTTTTTTTTACGTGTGTTCATGTCACTAGTTATACATTACTAATATTCTAGTTTCACCCGAACGTCTACAGTCACTCTTATGATGTAAGCGTTTGAGTCAATTGAGTAATTTTTGTTCCAGCTGTTTATGTTGATTTTACAGATTACACATATTGTCGTTTCACCCCCCCCCCCCCCCAAAAAAATCTTCATTCATTCTCCTGACGTTAGCTTTTCATTCAGTCGAGAGTTGTAAGCAGTTTAAGGGATTTGTTACAGGTCCTGTTTCAGTGTTCCAGCATGAGGTGCCAACACAGCTGAGTCAATACGGGCACGGTGACAGACGGTCGGGTCACTGGCTGGCCATGTGCCATGACCACACTTGGCCTGTAGGTGTCAGTGCACAGCCCACTAACATCCTTAAACAGTCTAAAATTGATGGACTCTGGCGTCTTTAGCGCTTCGGCACGAACACTCAAATCAAACCCCCCGCTTGAATCAACATTGTGTCTACTTGACTATTTCTCCCGCGTCTTCCATCGTCGCAACGCTTCGCCGCCTCCGTCGGTCAGTCATTGGACTTCCTCGCCAGCTTTCTTTCAGCCTGTCTTTCCACCCCTTCCTCGCATTTTCCTTCCTCCCCCCCCCCCCCCCCGAGAACATGAATTATGGATGAAGTCTGACGCCGGCGACGTGCAATTACGCATCAAAGACGGCAGAGGAGGTGCGCTGCCAGAGCAACCGAAAGACGGCAAACGGCATCAAAGCGAACGTGTCCGAGGCTTGATGATCTCTAGTGCAGAGATGAGGGATGCGGCGGGAATGGTATGGCACGTATAACTCTGCAAAAGAGGCAGTAGATTCAAGACGTGCTGCGAGAAATGAAGACAAAAACATCGCAAAGAATCCAATTTCCGACCGCAGTCGAGAGCTGCCTCGTATATCTGCGCGCTCGTGTGAAATTGAGTCGTGAAAGGCAGCAGAGGAGGAGATGAAGTTCTGAACGGCGCCTCTTATCAATGCATGCAAAGTATCAGCTGAAGCTTCGACAAGATGGACTGCTTTGTGTATGGCTTCGTATATGGTATTTTTGTATGATTCATATAATAAAGCATTGACTGGGATCTGGATCCAACTGGAAAATCTTTAGTATCAGATCTTAAGGTATTACAGTATTCCCCAGCCGCTCTGATATTTTAGCAATGCAGGGCTCAAAGATATCTTGGAAAGCAACCAAAGATGATATTCAAAAGCGCATGAACAGGCACGGCATGTTTTATGGCCAGTCGTCAAACTTCGCAGGCATATTACGTGTCACTACAAAAACTCAAAAGATTTCGGCAATATTATATTGCATTGTCAATTTAAAGCAGACGTTTTAGGGTGCATTCTAGAGCTCATACCTCACCTGGACTGTCTGTGCCCAGCCATAGGGCTTTACATTATTATCATTATGTTTATTTGTACCCGTGTGTGCGTGCGCGTGTGTCTGCACGAAATGGCGGCTGATTGGCGGGAGAGGATTGATTGATTAAACTATGTAAAGCACTTTGTGTTGCATGTCATTGTATGGAAAGCGCTCTAGAAATAAAGTTGGATTTGATTTGATACCAGGACACACGAAAAAGTCTCAAGGACTCATGCCCAAAACTCAACTGGGAGTCAGCCATTTTGCTTTCAAGCAGCCATTTTGGGCGCAAATAAGAGGGCTACTGGGGAATTCGCCCAATTGAGCCTTAATCGGATGTAAGTATCAGACAGACAGATGGGCAACGCTACATTGTTCAGCGTCAACGTTTGATGATTTCATTTTGAAGATTCACCAGAACAAAAAGGGGCGCGAGGGCCCCGTTTCTTGCTGCGTTAATTTACACGTGTTCTGGCATGCGTGGGGAAGAAGGTAATCAGCACGGATCAGCGAGACCTCGTGGAGTCAAGTGCTCGTCTTTGGCAGACGAAAGGAACAGGGAATTCCTTCCATTTGGCAATCCCGACCGAGTGTTCGTCGTGTGTGGCAGCAGATGGCGGCGGTTACCACCCTACCGAAAGTGTCTCTTTTGACGGGAATAGTCGCAGCCGAAATTCCGCTCGGGGGAGAGGAGCTTTTAGCAACAAGGGAGAGAGAAGAGAGAGAAAAAAAAAAAGCCTGCTCGGGGTACAAAAGCATTTTTAGATGTGATATGTCAGACGTGGCGAAGCACTGCAGAACGAGCAACTTTAAACACTCGGTTGTGCTGATGTGGCTTGGGTTTGTTTTATTTTGGTTAAGTTTGTTTGACCTTTTCAGCATTCCCTTAACTATCCGTCACCACCTTTTTCCTCTTCATCCCCTAAAATCTGCTGCTTTTGCAAATGAGGACCGAACGTGGCGGCACGATGAATGGGATTCAGGTTTGAATTTATCAGGAGAACGCCGCAGGTTATAAAGATGATGCTACGTTTCGTGCTAAACGGACCGGATTAGCGATCCCAGCGTGCGGGTAAATAGGAATTGCAAATGGGTGGGTAAATCCCCAGAGGAGCCAAGGATCACCATCAGAATAAATGGCTCCACCTGTGGAAAGGGTGAGACGCAAAAGGCACAACAGGCACAAATTTGAGCGTGTTTGGGCCCATGAGGAAGATGGGCAAGCCTGGTACTTAACCCACCATGAACAGATGCTTCCTGCTCTACACAGAGAGGCTGGCACTGATACGGCAAAGAGCCCAGGGGTCAGCTGAGGTTTGTTGAGGTCTGTTTTTATTCAAAATATTTCCCAAAAACTCAGCCCAGTCTGGGCGGATGATGAATCACGAGCATGCATCAGCAGGACAGGAAATTATTTTTTGGTGCGCCGAGCAAAGTTTGGAGTTCATCAGACATTTCTCCGCCACGTAAGTCAAATTGACGAGAAGATAAGAATCTTATGTTGCTATCGCAAATGCAGCTAGAAGGTGTTCTTGTGTTATTGGACTGCTTTTGGTGAGTTCTAGTTCAACGTAGATTGCGCCATTCACTAATTAACAGGTGTGTCCTGAGACCTTTGTCCAAACCACAAGTGCGTTGCCTGGTGCTAAGTCTCGTGGACAAGCCCACGTATGTCCACAACGGCTTGAGAAGAGAACAAATTAAGATTCAGGGAACAGAGAGTTCTAGTCTCACCTAGGCTGACTAATTTATTAAATCATCTTTGTCTACAAGTGTATTGGGAGGTTCTAAGTCACTTGGGCGGGGCAAAGTTTTTCGCAATGTGTTGATAAGAGGACAAATTGAGATTTAAGGAGAACAGAGGGTTCTTGAATCCAACCTTTATAGATCCATACATTTAATTAAGAGGTGGGTCCCAAGACCACAAGTGCATTGCCAAGTTCAAAATCACTTGGACAAGCCCAAGTTGGTCCGCGTCTTGACTCTTGATAAATCGACAAATTAAGGGGGAACTAAGAGTTCTAGCTCAACCACAATTGATCCATCCGAACATAATCGACCTGTCCCATCTCGTATTCGTTAACGGCCTTGAAAATGATCCACTACAGACTCTCTCTCGCTTTCTGGCTGCGCAGGGAGCAGTGTTGAATCAATACAAAGGAAATAACGGGACCATGTGAAATTGAGGGGTTTGGGGTGGGGGCGGGGTGTCATCATGATGTGTCAAGGTCAAAGAGAGAGACAGTTTTGAGAGGGTTAAGGTCGGGTCTACAAATGCCATGGGGGCGGGGCTTGATTTATAAGTGCATGTACTGCAGGTCTGCTTCCATTATAACCACGTCATTTGATTTTAGAGCCCATCGAGGACCCTTTTCCCGCTGTTAGAGTCTACTTGCATCAGGGCAAAGTGGGGGGACACAGGGCGGAAAAAAAGCTCGTTCAGGGCATCAGTTTTAGTTTTACTGTTAAGACCCAAGAGGCATTTCTAACTGTGGATTTAAGTATTGTGTGTCATTTAAACGTAAATGAATGGTTATTATGGAATTTTTCAAGGATGTCACTGTGCAAGGCTTCCTGGTCTACGCAGAGAGGCTGGCACTGATACGGCAAAGAGCCCAGGGGCCAGTTGAGGGTCTGTTTTTATTCAAAATGTTTCCCAAAAACTGATGCATCACGAGCATGCATCAGCAGGACAGGAAATTCTTTTTTTTTATCAGACATTTCTCTGCCACGTAAAGGGAAGTCAAATTGACGAGAAGATAAGAATCTTATGTTGTTATCGAAAATGCAGCTAGAAGGCATTCTTGTGTAACTGTGGTTGCCGTGGTTACCACTGCATCACTGCCACCTACCAGACTTCAGTGGAACACTATGTCCCGGGACAGTCAAACGGGCATCTTTTGAGTTGGTTTTGGCCTTGGCGGAGGTCTGTTTGTGGTGTAAAATAATAGAATGAAAGCCTAATCAGTTCTGTGATCTTTACAGTCGTAACTGATGACTTATAGAAGGCGATCTGAACACGGCCTGGTGTAACGTGACCCCTATCGATTGTCTTCGCTGCGACTTCCTGCGTGTTTGAGCTTCCAGACGCTCCCGCGGCAGGTCTTAAAAGCCCTCAGTCGCAACCCCCCCCCCCACCACCCCCATTTGCTGCCGTTGTGTCAGTCTATCAATCAGGATGTAGTCTGACCCGAGGGCGACTCCAGGCCATGACATCATCTGGGAAAGATCGCCCTCTTGTGGCACCCCATCACCCCAAAAAACATACAGTGCAATTTTCAATCCACATGATTGTTGGGCTCACTTATCATGAAAACAAACACAAACCTGTATGCACCAGCAATTAATGTATGGACCATAATGAGGTTCTTTTGGTAACATTTTTGAGGTTTTTGTTCATCCTAGAAGTGTTTCTTCCACACCAAACTCGTTCACGCATGCCTTTGTGGACGGAGGCACAGTCTCGCTGGGACAGAAAACTGTCTTCCCCGGGATACAAATGTTCAAAATTGCAAAGATGATGAACGATGATTCAGGTGGAACGAAGGATTCTAGTCAAAACTAGATTGATCCAGTCATTGATTAAGAGGAATGTGCCCGAGTCCTTCCGTGCGCAAGTCGCTTGGACAAAGTTCCTCGACGATGCCTGGACAAGATGACTAATTAGGACTCAAGGGGAACAAAGGGTGCTAGACCCACCTAGATTGATACATTTTCTGATCAAGAGGTGTGTCCCCAGGTCGTTATGACAGTTGTAAACAAATGCTTTGCCGGGCTCAAAGTCACTGACACAAAACCAGTTCCTCCAAACAGTCTTAATTTGATGCAGAATTAAGAATCAGGGGTAGGTAAGGGTTCGAGTCCAAACTATACTGATACGTTTTTTTGATTAAGATGTGTGCCCTTTGCACACAAGTCCATTGCCGAGCTCGATTACTTGCACAAGCCCAAGTTTCTCCACAATGTTTTGATATTAGGAAAAATTCAGATTCGGTGACAACTAAGTGTTCTAACCCAACCTACGTTGATCTATTCTTTGATTAAAAGGTGTGTCCAGAGACGTTTTGATCCACACTTCCCTGTATTCCTACTCTGATATGCCAGACACTATGCCCACGTGGCAGTCCGTCTATCACGCCGACTCGCCTGCCCTGGCACTGAATCTATCAACCTGTCCAAGTGTGGCTCATTAGCGGCCAGCGAAGCCTTTTTCCTATTCATCACGGCTCGGACACAACAGACACCCAACGCTGATTGTCGAGGGGCAGCCCCCGAAGCTAGTTTACCTTAGCGACTTAAAATTTGGTAGGCGTGGCTATCACACAAAAAAAGTCAAGAAAAACTAAAAAAACAAACGAGGCAGGAATCCACTATTTTAGGATTATTTGGCCTTTTCCAGGGGTCCTTCAAACATTAACTTATCCAACAGATTTTGTCCCGATCGCTACAAAAATTGAACCGAATAATTTGCGAAACATTTTAGTTTTCCGCATTGCTTGTCGGCAGAGCACGGCGACGACTTGCCGTAATACACGAAACTAATGAATAAACGCTACGAGGTCAGAGCTCTGCCACACATCGTGAGTGTGTGAGATGAAGGATTCAAACTGCGGTATTATCATCATGCAGTATGTGTGAGATACAAAGCTTTACCTTAAATAATTTTGCCGTCCGTCATCTGATGCCGTGGTTGCAGTCAATATTTCAGTCCACATTATTTCATCTGACCTTAAGAGCGAGAGTGGTACGCGTTTCACTCCAAGCAGCTGCATGGCAAAACCAGCCATTAAACGTTCAATGGGTGAGGAGCCTGAAGGCATCTGCGCCGGTCATGCGGGAAAGACAGTTGTGTGAAAGGGAATTATTTTTTTTAAATGACTTACTGTGGCTTCAGCTGTCATAAGCAAATGTTTCCAGTGGTTAATTGAGCCAAAATCCTTCGGGGAGATGACTTGAGTTTTGTCTTTTATGAAGTTTATCAAACTTCATCAACATGCTCTTCCCATACGCAATAACGAAAACTCAATCATTTATATTTGTCCATCGGTTTTGTATACGTGGTTCAGATTTGGTAGCAATAAAAAAAAAAAAAGAAATCTGTGTTTGTCTTTGACCCTGAATATCGGCAAACTCTTTCAAACCAATATGGCCGACTTCCTGTGAGTTTTCAGGAATGGCTTCCTGAGACTTTTTTTGCGTCTCCTAATGATGAACATGGCTATTAAATTTGATGTTGCTAAAGAAATCTGGATCTGAATTCAGGGGCTGAATTTTCTAAATATTCCATTAGGAGAAGTTGGGCTTTAAAAGAAAATGGGCAAAATGACGCAACAATGGCTGCTTCCAACCAAAATGGCAGACTTCCTGTGAGTTTTCAAGACTGGCTTCTTCAGACTTTTCTGTGATATTTTTTTCCTGTGACACTCATGACAGACATGCCTACAAAATTTCAAGAAAAAGAAAAAAAAAAGACAAAAAAAATTGGGGTGAGGCGGGGGGGGGGGGGGTTGTTGTCCTCATCACAAGGTATCCTCCTTGCCTGCTGCTACTGAAGCGGCAGTTAGCATCTTAGGTAATGTCAGACAAATTTAATTAACCTTTTGTGACAATGACACAGACCAATTAAATACGGATTTTAAACAGGGCGCGCTGTCAGAAACCTTCGTCAAGTTCAGTGAAGGCTTTCTCTCGTTACGTTGCACTTAAGACTACGAGGTGGCTTTGAAGTGAAGTGACTTAAAAGTCCCCAAATTATTGAATGACGTCTGCTCTTGCAGCCAGTGACTGTGGCAAACTAGCCTTGCGTGTAGCAGAATGCCTGATGGCTAATGTTACCACAATTGTCAATGCTCACTGTGACATGTTTGCATCAAGGTGAAGGGGTAGGTCTAAAATTGAAGTCATTTACAAGTCGCTAAATTCTAGAATTAAGTATATTTCTTCTCGTTATTCAGCGAGACAAACTAACTAGTCTAAGGTTAGCGCCGGGGTCATTGCAAGATGGTGGCAAAGCACTACATTTGTCTAAATGAAAATCCTCAACACACCAACATAGTTCCTTAGCAACAAAATACCACAAGATAGCAGAAAAGCACTACTTTTGTCGAAATGAAACTTTTCAAGTCACTCCAACATAGCTCCTTGGCACCACGATGCCACAAGATTGTGACAAAGTAATAGGTTTACTGCTTTGGCCCGAGCACAAAAATAGCAAAAGTTTTTCAACAAATAACAGTGGATAGGTTAAAAAGAAAACTGAAAAAAAAAACATCTGTGAATTTGCGAATGATGAACCGCAAATATGCGGGGGTTCACTGTATTTCAATGACACACTAAAAGGAAAGCTAACCCCCCCCCCCCCCCCCCCCCACACACACACACAAAACACACACACACGCAGTGTCAATGGGCATTACGACATGGCTTACTTTGGTGGACCACGGCTGCAAGCAGTTGGCATAGCAACGGACCAGGAAAGCCATCTCTCCGACCGAGAGGAGGAGGAGGGAAGTTTCCCCCTGTTCGCCCAAAGATGGAGGGGGGAAAAAAAGCAAGGAAGAAGAAAACCCCCTTCCCAAAAACAAAGCCGCCGGATTGGATCGGATGCCCACAGAAATCCTCAACTGAAAATTCAGCCGAAAAAGACAAGTAATCCCAGTTTAGATGAGTTTTTGCCAGTGTGGCATCCAAGTTGTGCCGGTTTTCGCTGTTG
This sequence comes from Phyllopteryx taeniolatus, assembly GCF_024500385.1. Lineage (NCBI taxonomy): Eukaryota > Metazoa > Chordata > Actinopteri > Syngnathiformes > Syngnathidae > Phyllopteryx > Phyllopteryx taeniolatus. Next base: position 16,497,777 of record NC_084518.1, read on the forward strand.
GAATTTTCCCCGAAGAAACCCCCAGTGGTCAAGTCATTTTCAGAGTGCCCCTTTCTCGCCGTCAAACTCCTGCCGCAACTCCGCGAGCCCGCCGGTGAGTCTCCATGGCCGGCTGCCGATCCCCCACTAGGCTACGCCAGGTTCCGCTCCTGCAACACTACCCTCCGATAAGTCCCCGCCGGCCCCCTTCACGCCGGCATTCCTACGCTTTTTTTGGAGGGGTGGTTTGAGACACAAGCCGAGCCAGGTTGGGATGCTGTGCAGCCGTGCGCCGGGGTCGCTAATGAGCTAGCGGTGGAAGGAGGGAGGAGAGGGAATCCAGCTGAAAAAGAATGACATCACCTGTATAGAGAGCGAGTGAGCGAGCGAGCGAGAGAGAGAGGGAGAGAGAGAGCGAGAGAGAGAAAGAGACTGCATTAGATGGATTGGCTGGCGAGGAAAAGAAAGGGGAGCATCTTTATTGATCGGCAACATAAAGATATTGGGTCTATTGAGCCCCCCCCCCCCCCCCCCCCCAACCACCCAAATGGCCACCGCTGCTTTTGTGCATAAATTACAAAGAAGAAAAAAAAGGAGGGGGGGGGGGGTCTGACACCCACCAACACCCCCTTTCCTGCCTCCCTGCGAGGACAGATGCAGGCACAATAGAGGAGAGCGAAAATGGGCTTCCCCCTTCAAATCAACCAACGTTTTTGTTTTTAGCATTAGCATTAGTCCGGTCATTTAGCAACGAGCACCAGCGACTGACGTTTGTGTGGCTAGTTCGTGAGAAGAAATGCGCTCGATGACACACACAGTGATAACAAGCTTCGAGTTACTGGTTTTTAGAATTAGCACTAGTCCAAACGTTAGCGTCAAGCGTTGTCCTATGTACCAGGCTAGTTTGGAGAAGAAGTTTGCTTGGAGTTAGGAGAAGCGAAGCATTACTAGTCCACATACAGGTGGAAATGTCATTTTTGTCATTTGTTTGGACAGTTGGCCAAAATTTGAAAACTACCGACGCGAGACGGCTCAGAAAACCGTCATTGAGAAACTGTATGGTATTTATTTCAATAATTTAAATGTATTCCATTCTGAGCATTTTACAGAGGGTAACACTGATTTCATGCTGTGTGTTGATGGCCAACACTAAAAAGATGGGGAATGTTCTACAAGGATATATATTTTGTATTTTATTTTTTTCCCTTTACCAGAATCCGTGCATCTCCATTTGTACTCCAACCGCCCCTCCCCAACGCTAGGGTATGACATCATCTTTTTAGCGGGCAGCCAATGGGGGGCGAGCACATGGAGGCCTGCCTTCGGAGGAGCCAGTGTACACAAGAGAGGCCAAGCAGAGGAGGGATGGAAATAGATGAAGGGGGGAAAAAAAGATGAATAGACACAGAGAGAGGAGGGGTGGGGGGGGGTTTAAAAAATAGATCAGACTTAAAAAAAAGAGAAGACATAAGGGAGGGGAGAGGAGGAATTATTATTCAAATGTGCCACTCAAAAAAGGCAAACATTTACATTAGCTAATCCGATTATAACGCACTGACTGGATGAACTCATGGGAGCAAGAGGCTGTACCGTCATAGCCAATGAGCGCCATCAAAATGAATAGCCTTCTTGCGCTAACACAGGACAATAACCCGGGAGAGTTTGTAGAAGGTTGCGAATTGCGACCGATATACCGAGGGGGTGACAAGAAATATGTCCGATTTGGAATTTAAACAACAAAAACAACCACTGGTGCAAAGGAGGCTCGTGGTCATGTGCTACTGTGCAGTGTGGAGGCAGCTGACTGCTTTTAATTAGCTTGATAGCACTGATTAACACACATGAACGTACGCGCTCGCTCACACACACACACACACACACACACACACACACACACACAGTACGGCTGAAAACGCAAGGAGTCGGTGGGTGACAACAGTCACACAAGAGACATCAGACATGACAGCCAGGCTTCACTAAGCACACACACAAACACGCACACGTCTGAGTTCTGTCTTTCAATTCAACCTTGAAACTTTCGACCAAGTTACTAGGGCGGATACACCAAGTTTAAGATTCAATTACTATCTCAATTTTTGACCCAGGGTTCGATATATACGATAATAGATCTGATTCTGATTCGGATTAATTTTGAGATGGTGTCTTTGAAGGTGCATTAACATGTTCGGCATGTTGCCCGTGACTTGGGGAGGTTTTTTTGAAGTTTGAAGTTTGGTAGCACTGTCAGTGATGGCTGTGTGTGGACTGGAGGCGACACAGGTTCACGTCCTCAGAACATGGCGATGTTCAGTTTCAATACGGCATCGTCCTAGGCGTACAACTTAACGTTATCTTTTCATTCTTTGTGATACATTCAAACGCGCACATACGCTTGCACAAAGCGCTCCAGGAAGTGTTTCCTGTACGAGCTCCATCCTGTTGCGAGGTGGTGTCGGTGCTCTCAAAATAAGTCGCCTTTTCTTCCTCTGTCCTATTTTTGCGTTCAAATTCAAAACATTTGACACAACACCAAAAGCTTGTGACGAGCAACATGACAAGATTTTCCAAAAAGTCAAGTCTGTCACAATGCTGAGTTTGGTTGGAATGTTCAACCTGAGTACAACGCATCAAGAATTTTGAAAATCAGATGAGGTCTTCCAGTGAGGTCTTTTTGTGTCATAAAAAAATGGCCTTTTTGATGGATGTTTTCGTGTGGTATTGCCGGTAGAAAATCTGGTCCAAAAAGGCCTTCAAACTACAGGAAAACAGTATAGCTTCATTATTTCTCAACATATCTCCTCAGCCCTTTCATTTCGTCTGCTACTCGGAGAAACCCTTCTACTATTGGCTGCCAAGTTTCAGTTAAAAATATCCACTAATACGCTTGTAGAATAAGCTTGGTTTCGCCAAGAAAACGCCCCAAAATTACCGTGATGTTTGAAATGGTGTTACTTGCCGTAGAACTCCACTTAAATAGCCTAAATGGAACGATATTCGCAGTATAAAAGGCCACGTACGGAATTTATCAACAGTTTTCTTTTTTTATATATATAAATTATTTGCTATGGACGCCCCTGCTTATTTCAGCAAGACAATGCCAAACCACATTCTGCACGTGTTACAACAGCGTGGCTTCGTAGTAAAAGAGTGCGGGTACTAGACTGGCCTGCCTGCAGTCCAGACCTGTCTCCCATTGAAAATGCGTGGCGCATTATGAAGTGTCAAATACGACAACGGAGACCCCGGACTGTTGAACAGCTGAAGCTGTACATCAAGCAAGAATGGGAAAGCATTCCACCTACAAAGTTTCAACAATTAGTGTCCTCAGTTCCCAAATGTTTATTGAATGTTGTTAAAAGAAAAGGTGATGTAACACAGTGGTAAACATGACCCTGTCCCAGCTTTTTTGGAACCTGTTGCAGCCATAAAATTCTAAGTTAATGATTTGCTAAAAACAATCAAGTTTATCAGTTTGAACATTAAATATCTTGTCTCTGTAGTGTATTCAATAAAAATATAGGTTGAACATGATTTGCAAATCACTGTATTCTGTTTTTATTTATGTTTAACACAACGTCCCAACTTCATTGGAATTGGGGTTGTATGAAATAACTACTGCTTGGTGGAAAGACGAAGGGGGCCATTACGTGTTACAGTACAGATTGTATGCACAATCTAAGTCTTTGACTTCCTCAGTCTCAACCACAGCCATGACATGGCCCAGCACGGGGAATTTTTTTGTCTTTAAACCGAAAATATGTTAATGCGGCAACAATAAGTCATACATTTTCCCCTCAATTGGCAATCGAGGGGGATCTTGTGAAAGCATTTGTTCCGTCAGAAGCAATCAGGGAAAAAAAGCACGTAAACACGCCGTCAGATGTTGCGGGTTTTTGGCGTAGAACAGGAATTCCTGCCATTTAAAGTGGGCCCTTCCCTTCCTGTCGTCAGCAACAAAAACAAAAAATGTATCCCTGGCTCACAGTCGCCATAAAGCAGGTGGAGGTCCTTTTAAACGGGAAGATGGAGGATTAAGCAACCAGAGACATGAAGAAGAGGAGGCTGGAGAGAAGATGGAGGACGAGTTCACCAAGGTTGTCATATCAGTGCTGCTGATGTAATCCCTAAAATTAGCTGCAGCAACCCTGCGTACTGTACAGGCTAAAAACACTCGGACGAGCAGGCCGCAATGCCATGTGAGATACAACATACATTTCTAATGCCACTTAAGTGCCAGCGGAACACTTCTCGGGAGGAACGGCAACGGAACGGATGCTTTGCGTGACAGGAAAAAAAAAAAAAAAAAAAAAACTTGCACCGACTTCAGCTGTTGAGTCAGATATTCAAAATCGAGAGTTATCTTGCGTTGGGAATTCAACAAGGCGATATATATCGATTTTGTCTCTCCGCCGAGTTGAGAACTTTGGCCAGATCCGATAAGAAGCCTTCGTACCGGACGGGGATCCTTCTTGACCGCACCCTAAATCTGACTCACAGCCCATCAAGACCCTCTGTCCTTCCCGCAACCTTCACCTTCCGAGTGTTCATCCTGATCCATAGGCGAGTCAATCAATCCAGTCAGCAGTCTCTTTTCCATCTCAGTCACCTTGGTTTCTTCTTGGGCTTTCGCACTTTACATATTTTTCCAGCCTCAATTATTTTTCTTAATAGTTTTTCTCATCCCGCGTTTGTCGCACTCCCTTTTCCATCGTCTTCGTTTGCACTTCAACCTTCAATTTGTCCTTTGAGGCGTCCTTCCTCATTTTTTTCCAAAACAAGAAGATAACAGGCCGCAAAGTTCTAAACGTAAAATAACAGGCCAAAGCAAGAAAATGATGGGCCAAAAAAAAAAAGAAAAAAAGATGAGCCAAAGAGAAAAAAAATGACTATCCAAACATTAAAATTACAGGCCAAAATAAAAGTGAAAATAAAAATGATGGGCCGAAATGAGAAAAATAATAAAAATAAATAAATTTTAAATGACGGCCCAAAACAAAAATCTGACGGGCCGAAACGAGAAACGGGTGGGCCAAAACAAGGAAATGACTGTGTCAAAATGAGAAAATCACGGTCCAAAACAAAAACGTGACAGGGCAAAATGAGAAAAAGGGCCGAAATGAAAAACAAGATAAGCACCGCCATGAGAAAATTATGGGGCAAAATGGGAAAATAACAAGCCAAAACGAGTGTAAAAGGAAGGTACTGCAAAATCTAAACAGTCAAAAATCAACTACAAATAGCAAGACTTTCTTTGTCTTTGCATATTCTTTTACGCTTGGTTTCAAAGGTTTTACGGCACCCTGTTTTTGTTAAGTCTTGCAGGGGTTCGCTCTCGTGCAACCCTGCTCTCCGGCTCTCCTGCGGGTCCCGCTTTGAGGTCCTTCCGGGGCTCGGCTGGCTGACACCAGATGAGTGACTGGATGGACTGTCCCTCAGGCTTTTAAAATAAAGCCTGAAAGGTCCAGGATATTACATTTTTTGTAATAAGCCTCAACCATATGTAATAAAACCAGTAACGTACTGGTAAATCAGGTGTCCGTTGCGTTAACATTCCCACCAGTGACTTTCAAATCCTAAACGTTGACAGATGACGCAGAGGTTGTGAGTCACACGAATGCATCATGAACCTGAAGTTTAATCTCATGATTTCTAGGTAACCTGAGTCTTGGCGCCGTGTGACGAGCTCAAGCTAAATGTGATGGCTCGCCCGTGTGAGTCAAAAAGGGAAATGTGATATCCGAAGAGGTGAAGTGCTAAAATAATACAAAAATGGATTGCTAACAACAACAACAAAAACAGAGATTCTTCTGGAACTCCAGGAAGTTGGTCGAGCCAGTATTTATTTGACTGTAGCTTTCAAACAGCACATTCGGGCTACTTCCCTAGTACTCTGTCTAAGTACAAACTCTGGAATTTGCTTCAAAAATGTCCGCTTCAAACCAAAATGGGTGACTTCCTGTTAATTTCGGGCATGGGTCCTTGAGACCTTTTCATGCATCCTGTTACAATCGACATGTCCATTGATTGTCGTGACACTCAGTGAAACCAGTGTCGGCCAAACTGTAGGCCAAAACGAGAAAATGGGCCAAACACCAAAATTCAATTCAAGTTCCCATGTGCAGACTTCAATTAGATTTACGATCCCGGGAATGAAGACCCCCTTCCAGCCTGTTTTCCCCCCCCCCACAGGCAAACGAGCTGATGGCTTCATCCATCTGGCTTTAGCTCGCTCGCTCTATTGAACGCTGTAACCCGGTAAGGTCCACAGTGTTTTAATAAAGTCAGCGTCTGTATGTTAAACTCAAGCAAGTGGAGCAAGTCGGAAACTGGCGTAAAAGACGGCGGGGGACCGTCACCTACTGGAATTGAAATGATGAGTTAGCGGTTTTCAAAATGACAGGCCAAAATGACAAAATAAAAAAACTGACGGGCCGAAGGGATGAAAGGGATTTAAATGAGAAAAACTACAGTTAAAAACAAAACAAAAAAATGCAGGTCAAAATGTGAAAAGGACGAGCTACAGCAGGAAAACGACGGGCAGATATGAAAAAACAAAAATGACTGGGCAAAATGAGGAAATGACAGGCCAAAGTGAAAAAAAGGATGGGCTCGGGAGGAGAAAATGAAAACATAACAGGCCAAAACGAGAAAAGGAAGAACCAAAATGAGAAAATCAGCCCCCGACACCAGTTTCACCAATCGACACAAAACTGGGTGGACATGTCTACCATAACGGGACACTCGTAAAAGTCTCAAGGACCCATGCCTGAAACTGAGCAGGTAGTCCGCCATTTTGGTCTGAAGCAGAAGTTAGAATTTATTGGGCGGATTCCGGAGCTTTGACGAACTCCTACTCGGTTATTCGGCCAAATGCGCTCCAATCAGAAGCAGGTATCCTAGACAGATGGACCACGCTAAATTGAGAAGCTTTTTTTTTTTTGTTTATGTCATCGAATGTGGGCGGACCACGACGTCAACATTTGAAGATCAATTCGAAGATTCAAAATATGTTCTCCGGCAGCACATTTAGGCCTCTCCTCGTTGGGGCCGTTTTGAAATTCAACACAGCGAAGCCATGGGGATATGATCAAATTCCTCATCCATTAACAAAATTCTTAACAAAGATGGATTCATTGATTTATCATACCCATCCAGTCATGAGACATTTATCTATGATAACTGAGTTCATAAGACGCCAGTGAACGCAACACAGACCAGAGAATATCCTTGCCAAGAAACAAGCAAATTCCTGTGCGTGTCTTGTGTTATGACAAGCGTCATTAGCGAATACAAGAGGAGGCTCTGCCAGCATTCCCGGCCCGCTGGAGCACCAAAAAAAATAAAATAAAATAAAAAACCTCAACCAATTCATACATTTAAGGCAAGAAAAGATGAGACATTCCTAAAACTAATTTGAAGAGTCAACGCTGGAAAAGCTTCAACAATCCCTTAACTGATTCATGGCTGGAAAAGTGGCAACAAATTCATGTATTCAAATTTGGAAAAGAGCTAACAAATTCATAGAGTCAAGGTTGCAAAAAGGTACAACATTCCCTTAACTGATTCAATATAGTCAAGGCGGAAAAAGACGCAACAAATTCTTACAAAAGACAGCATTCCCTGAGCTGATTCTGAGATTCAAGGCTAGAAAAGATGCAACAAATTTACCAATGTAAGGCTGGAAAAACACACAAATTCACAGATTCAGGGCTGGGAAAAAAAAAAAAAAACATTTCCAAAACTGATTCCGAGATTCAATGTTTGTCGACATGCACCAAATTCATCGAGTCAAGGCAAGAAAAGACAACATTCCCTAAACTGATTCAGAGATTCAAAAAGTGACGACGAAAAGCTGCGATTCATGGCCGTAGCATCTCCATTGAGTGCAGAGAGCAGAGACATTAAGCAGACAGCACTGCTAATGGAGCACTGATGTTATTATGTCTCAATAACAACATCCTGTGTCTTTATCCACCACAGCGTGGACAATAACATTCACACTGTACATTCATACATACATTCAGTACATAGCCACCATTAGACCATAATGAGCATCCATTTTACAATAGGCAATCCCCTTGAAAATTAAATAGTCACAAATGGAGAAACCTCTTCAAAAGCCATCTCTCAGCATGCATGTGTTCATTCTAAAGATAGTGCCCCCCCCCCCCCCCCTTCCTATGTACCACCCACATTGGTTTCCCAACAGGTGTGCGCACACACACACACACACACACACACACAAATACAGTAGCACCTCTTTAAGTCCTGCAAAGTTGGCCAACATCAGAGACAGTGTTTTGTTTTTTCAATACGAACAAATCTGAGTTAGTGTGTGTTCTCCTATACAACAGCTAAAAATGTGATTCAAAACATTGACTACACAGTTAATTAACGTTTTAGTTTGGCCACGGTTCGACCCAGCAACGGATTATTTCCATTTTCATTATTTCCAATGGGGGGGGGAAAAAAAAAAAAAAAAAGTTTTAAAACCCTCAGACATTGATGCGGATTGTGCTCGGCCTTGAGAGGTTCCACAGTACTGAAGAATGTCGTAAATAAGTTTAGGGTCCTACCTGGTTGTTGACATAATCCTGAAGGGGGGGAGGAAAAAAAAAAAGAAAAAAAAAAAGAAGAAGAAACAAAATTAAAGTCACATTCCAGTCTTGTCTTATAGCCCTTTTTATGTAATAACAATATTTTGATTAATGTAAAAAAAGTTAATTTGAAATTAACCATTTGGTTGAAATCACATCTTAATTTAAAATACCTAAAAACAAATAAAGTATAATGTTATATACTTCCATCCATCTGATGGGTTGCCAGCCATACAGTGTATAAGACAAAAGGTTTGCACAGCACCCAGAGAAAACCCAAACAAGCACGAGTCCAGATTTGAACCCGGAATCTCATAACTGTGAGGCAGACATGCGAACCACCGGGTTCCCGTGGTGTCGCGCCACTTGATTAAGAAGTGTAATGGAGCAGTTGGGCTTTTACAATAAACAAATAGTTCCGCACCAAGTGGGCATTGGCCCCGCAGTTGAGGGGATGCTCATTCGCAAGAGACAGGACTGCCCCCTCAAAACGGGTTAATTTAATTTCAGCAAGACAAACATCCCCCGATACCTCAGTGAGGTGGCGTGTGCGCGCGTGTGTGTGTGTGTGTGTGTGTGGTAAGTGGTGATTAGTCAAGCAGCTAACTGACACATTGATCCTATCAGAGGGAGGGAAAGTTACACACGCCTCTCACGAAAAGGAAACAAATATCTTCTTTTTTTTCCCCCTCCTGAATAAATTGCTGAATCATGATAATAGTGTGTTGTATCACAATAATAAATGTAGTTAATACCTCAAAGCTTAAGAAAAAAGCCAATTGTCATTACCTTTAAATATACTTGCTCAACAGATATGGATGGATGGAAATATCGGACTGTAGAGATATTTTTCGCTCTTTTGGAATTATATTGCTTTATGACACAACAATAAACATAGGTCATAACTCAAAAACTACAAAAACAGCCAATCAATGTTCCATTCATCCATCCATTTTCTGAGCCGCTTCTCCTCACTCGGGTCGCGGGCGTGCTGGAGCCTATCCCAGCTATCATCGGGCAGGAGGCGGGGTACACCCTGAACTGGTTGCCAGCCAATCGCAGGGCACATACAAACAAACAACCATTCGCACTCACATTCACACCTACGGGCAATTTAGAGTCTTCAATTAATGCATGTTTTTTGGGATGTGGGAGGAAACCGGAGTGCCCGGAGAAAACCCACGCAGGCACGGGGAGAACATGCAAACTCACTTTGTTTTAATAATGATTGTAAAGTAGATCATTTTTAGCCCAATATATGAATGAATGCCTTATCGTGGGACTCACCAAAAACCCTGGTGGCAAGGTTGTTTCATGTACTTTTACACCTTAGCATTTAGCCTCAGTCCTACCTTGTACCCATCCGTGATTTTTTTTTTATCCCCATAATATATTGCTATATATATTGTTGTACCGCAATAATATCAAATCTTCCATGATAGACATTTTGCTAATACCTCAAAATAAAAATAAAAACCACCAACTGCCATTACTTCGTTTGAATAACTATTATTCAACAAATACTGTTATGTATTGTGGATGCTTTTTTTCACCACCATGTACCTGTTATTGTCGTATCGTACTCTCAAACAAAGAAATCATTTTCCTTTAATAGGTTGATCAATATGGTAGATGTCTTTTATCCCATTGCATTGATTATAGCTTTATCATAAGAACAAATTGTTATACGACCACAATAAAGATAGACAAGACCGAAAAACTTGACCACACAGCCAACTACCATTACTTATAAAATTGTCCTAATCATATGGTTGATGTGTTTTAATTAATTATCGCCGTATCGTAGCTCGCAATAATGTTATGTTGTTACCCGTAGGCATTAAGCAAAGTTTGACACCTTAGCATTCATCTTCAGTCTCAGTCCTACCTTGTAAGCAGCGGGTTCTTGCCCGTCCGTGATCAACTCCCGCTCCCCTTTGGGGTTGATCCTGCGGAAGCGCCGGCGGGAACGTCGCTGCGAGCCGTCCCGGTGCAGGAACCCGTCGTCCCCCTCGCCGCAGTTGTCCACCTGCAACACACAGGGTGCACCATCCTCAGAACGCAAAATGGACTGATCCGGACTCGCTTCAGAGCAGCTGCGCTGGAGAACTTTGGACTTCTGGATGTACGGAGAGGAATTCCGAGGCGAGGGATCAGAGTTCTGCTTGGTGACTTTGACTTTTGCGGGCTTGTAATCCTCATTTTGGTCCTTTTCCTCAACGTATCTTGGTGCGTCGGTGGGCTCCTGGTTGAAGATCCAGCTCTTCCAGAGTGCCGACAGCCGGTTCCAGCGCAGCCCACTCATCCGGACCACGGGCAGTTTAAAAAAAAATAATACAAAAAAAAAACTAATCCGAAACTTTCAGGAAAAAAAATCCCGCGTTTACATCAGAGTTCCGTCTGCTCGACACGTTGCCGAGCATGCGAGTGGCTCACACGCTTGAGGCCGTTTCCTCCAGGAAACGACGCAAACATCCTACTCACGAGGCGTAGCAGCAAGAAGAGGAAGAATAAAGAATAAAAGGGCAGATTCCAGCAATACACTGAAAACTTCCCAGGAGAGGTTTTGTGTCGGCTGTTGTTGCAGCAGGAATGTGTTTTCTTGCACTGTTGCGTCAGTCAATGGTGTCACTGTGTCACCATGCGGGAAGAATTTGAAAAACACAGCGTTGAAATGTTGTTTTCCTCACCGTTTAAGGAAGATGTCGCTTACTTTGTTTATTTAGCTTTTCGGGGAATCATTTTGGAATTTGTTACGGCTTGCAAACACATGAGTTTCCTATATTCCTATCTTATATACTTTACACAAATTTGACACTTAATTAGATACACATTCTTATCAGATTTAATACACATGTATTAATTGAAAATGTCATATTTTTATATTTCATATTTTTACATTTTCTTATCATATTTATTATGTTATTATTATTATTATTGTCTTTAATTATTTTAGTTTTTAAATGGAATTTGTAATTCAACATCATTATTTTTTTTTTATCATAGTTGTACATTTTTATATTTTTTACTTTAATATAATTTGTGTTTTTTTTTGCATTATTTTGGAACATAAGTGTTTTCTTATTGTATTTTTATTACAAAGTTTTTTTAACAATGGTTTTTTTTTAATTATTTTTATTATTAAGCTCATTACTTTAGTTTTATATATGTGTTTTCACTATTACATTTTTACTGTAAATATATATATTTTTTATAATTACTTTGGCTAGTCATAAGGGCATTACCAGTATTATTGCTGTTAACACAGCTCTCAGTCTGATAGTAAATCTAAACCGCTGCAAACTACAATCACAATAACTATATTATTTTCATGACTATACAGGATTTAGTGACTAACACTCCAAAAGCATACAACGTAAAAGAGAAGAGCAATAATCTGTGATAAAACTCGTCCAGTGTGTCATTTTAACGAGCCTCATGGGACAAACTGCAGATAATACACGTGACACACACACACCACACAATACACACACTTCTGTTAAATGTGACCGGACGACAATCTTTCTCTCTCTCTGCACAGTACAAAACAAACGCGTCACGAGACCACCGGCACGGTTGAAATGTGACCACACTTCCTGTTTCCTCACTGAATACGTGTGTGTGTGTCCGCGCGCATGCGTGTGTTTGGACTATTCCCATGTCGCTAATTAGTTGCTTGGAGATTTTGCAGTGCAACAACGAGCTAGCTTTCTCCCCGACTCCCAAAAAAAAAAAAAAAAAAAAAAAAAGGGAAAAGTTTTGAACTCATGTTTTGCGTACTAAAGCAGTGTGCAAAATAGGGCGCCACAATTAATCTAACTTTAATCGAGATCGCGATTTTGGCTGCCGTGATTAAATGAGCCTGATCGACGGCGATTTTTTACATTTAAAATGCGCACAGTGCTGCATATGAAAAGTGTTACATTTGCAGCAGTGCCCGCAACCTAGTCAGCCAGCCACCAGGGGGCGAACATATGGTTAAGGCTTCATTAAGCGCTGGCACTACGCTCCAAGGCCACCTTCAAAATAAAAGCCTAAAATGGCACTGATGTCCAATGTAGTAATATAAGAAGCTTTTATTTTGAAGTTGGACCTCTCAGCACGTTGGCGCAGAGGCGGCGTGTCACGGTAAGACATTAACAATTTTGTAACAGCTGCCTCGACGTCAACTTTTCGGCTGGCCTGTCCACAAGAAAAAAACACTGGGACTAAGTAAGAGGGAAATCACTACTGTCGAGTTCTTTGCAGTTTGTGACCGTGCACGACTGACCGATGGTCAAGAGGAACAACGGAGGCGTACCATTCCTTGACAATTCATTATATTGACGTGGATTTTCAAATGAAAAATAGGTGCTAACAGCCTAATGTTATTGCGTTTTATGCATTAACTTCCATTATGTTGCAGTTCGTGATTGTATTAAGTTAGCCCTTGCTAAAGCAGAATTTTTTGGGGGCATTTTTTATTTTTTTTTAAATTAGCCATCGTTTATTCTTATTTAAAGATTATTCTTGCAGTGAAAACTGTTATATATCATTTGTTGAAAAGTAGTGTTATAAAAATAAATATTTTTCCCTAACATGAGGGATAATCGTGATTAACATATTGATAAAAAAAAATTGTGATTATTATTTTGGCCATAATCGTGCAGTCCTCGTGCAAAAGTTACAAGGAAACATTACGGGACAGCATAATAAAGGTTACGCTATAAAGATGTGTCACAGTTAATCACACAGCAAATTTACAAAGCAAAGTATCACTACAAAGTTATGCAACTTTACCGCATCAAAGTTACTCTACATTATTATGTAATCAAATTATGCAACAGCTACACAGCAAAGATAAGCAGCAAAATTGCACTACGAACATATGCAACATTAACTCGGCAAAATTATGAGACTCAAACCCAGGACCTTTACACAAATGCTAAACGATTTAACAAAACAACTAACGCACCAAGGTTACACTACAAAGTTATGTAACAAAATTTGCAACAAACTTAGTTACGCTGCACGCTACAAAGTTACAATGCTACGTTACGTTGCAAAACTACGCTACAAAATTATTTAACAAAACAACTAATGCAGCAAAGTTATAATACAAAGCTATCGAACAAAATTTGCTACAGAATTACGACTTATTACAAATTACCACTACAAAGTTACACAACAGTTAAACAACAAAGTTATAGAGTTACTGTTTTTTGTCCACCTTTCTCCAAGAAATACGACTTTCTATCCTGCAAAAACAAAACGGACCTCAGTCTCAAAAAATATAACGATGGTTTTTCTGATCGGGCTGGAATTTTGTTTCAGGGTTGTTGCTTTTTTTCACACCGATCAGCATCTCCGGGAGGAATTTGACTAACATTCGTGGTCTCAGGTAGAGCGAGATAGCGAGAAATAGCGAAAGAGATAGCGAGAGAGAGAATCTAGAGTCTAAAGAGTGTGTGTCAAAGAGTTGCGCTGTCTTCTCTTACCACGATCATTTCTGACGGCTCCAAAGTGATGCATTCACAGCCTCGCCTGCCCCCCAGCTGCTTGCCGAAACTAAAGATGAGAGACACACAGAAAGAGAGAGCGAGAGACACACACGAACATAAAGTGTGAACATGAGAAGCAAAACCCAGCTGGAGACCACATACTTGTCAGGCTTTCACGCAACCAAAAATAAAAATACTCCTTATGGACTAAAGTATTGGGACACCATTCTCCCGCTCCCAAAAAAACAAAATACATTTTTTTTTTTTTAAATCTTGACTTTTTAGTCAAGTAAGTGAGAAAAATTTCTGCTGAAAAAATTACTTCTAAGACTAAAGTACATTTTTAAACTGACTAAAATGTTACTCATAACATTTCAACTTTTCCTCTAAAAAAAGAAAACTTTCTGACATTCATTTTAAGAAAATCTCACTTTATTGTTGAAAGACTATTATATTTTTTACTTCAAAAAAAAATCTGCATTTTTTTTTTTAAATGTTAACATGAGATTTCTGCTTTGTTCTAAAAAAACAGTAAAAATCAGACTTTTTCATACCCATATATGTCTTAATTCAAAAAGACTTAATTCAACTTTATTCTTGTTGAATTGTTTTTAAGTCTGTCCCTAATATACAGTATATATCCTTGGTGGTATGCTCTTGTGGGCCGGATGGATGTAGCACTACTATCTGCAGTTTTTTTTTTCCGCAGTTGAGTAGCAATGTACGAGTGTATGAAATGTTACTTAAGCGCTTTGTGTTAGCAGTAGCCACTAGCCACGTTGCTTTGTGTGGTAAGAAAAGGAGATGAAGGGGGAGGAGGAAGGCGGGAACAGCTGAGCCCATGTGATTTGGTCCCCGACGTCATCTCGGACTCAGTCAAAGTGCACGCTAGGTGACTGGAGAGCAACAATAAAAACGACATAATATACAATACTATATTTTATATAATATAAAAACAACGTGTAGACGACCACAAGGTATCACGGCAGACAGTTATGAGTTGTCCTACCTAGTGGGGAAGTTGTGAAATTATAGTTTTATGTAGTCTTAATTTCTGTCCATGTTAAGATCTTGAGTACAAACACAGTGAATTCAGTGTATCTCATTTATGCAATATTACCAGACTAAAGTAGAAATTTAAAGCTGCAGTCCATAGCTTCTGTCGTCCCCTAGACTGGAATTCTGCATTACAGCAACAGAGCTGTCGCTTTGATATGACGTGGCCTATGCCTTGTCCCCGCCTCCCCACTGTGTGATTCTAGAACATTTTTATTCTGTTTGGACAGCCGGTGGGGAAAAATGATGGATTCTTTTATAAGACATATTTATAAGATTATTTTCTGGGTTTTTTTCTCAATCATTTTTTTATTTTTTACAATTTCTTCCTTGGAAAAAATGTGATTTTTAATTGAACATTTTGACTTTTTCACAAAAATGTTTTTTTTTTTTGCTCTATAAAAATAAGTATTTTTCAAAAATTTTCTTTAAAAAAAATCTAAATTCATTTCTCAAAAAAACTTTTTTTCCTTTTCCATGGAAATTATGTTTTTCCATGGAAATTATTTTTTCAAACATTGCTTCTAAAAATTTGATTAATTTTTAAATTGAAAAATCTGACTTTTTCAAGAAAAATAAGATTTCTTTTTCTCAGCTAAAATATAACTTGGAAAAAAACAAAAAAATAAATCAATTTTTGTAAATTGGGTTTTTTCCTCCCTAAAAATCTGAATTCTTTTATCAAAAAATTTTACTTTTGAGGAAACCCTGAATTTGTTCTTGAAAAAAAAATGAACCTTTTTTCCCCAAAAGAAATTGACTTCATTCTTGTAAGATTACCATTTTATTCAAGTATTTTTTTCCCATTTCACTTTATCACTCCACACAACACTGATTCAACTACGAGCAGTGCGCTCTGACAGCCAGAAACATGACAACGTCATCATGGGAAAAGCCCTCAAACAACCCCAAACATTCCTAATTTCAGCCTCTAAAAAATGCGCAATTTGTCCACATCCTAAAATAATAGCAAGCCTCTGTCGCCGTGTGGCTAAGCTAATTATAAACACACCGGTGGTTTTCCCGCCTCGCCATCCACCAGTGTGCAGAGGATTCCCTACGAACAGATTGCGCACACACACACACACACACACACACACACACACACACACACCGCGCTGCCTTGGCGAGCTGGAGTGGCGACTCAGCATTGTTAGAGGAAGCATGCGGGCGGCGGTTGCTTTTAATTACGGACGTGTGTTGAGCCGCGGGGACGGCCGACTCCGTCTGATTACGCGCTGACACTTTTCTGTCCACAGTATGGTCTCGTCTCTTGAAATAGTTCCACATTCCGTCCTCTCCGCAGCTACCGGGAAACTAGACCTACATGACAGCGAGCCAGAATATAGCGTGCAGACCTCCGCGCCAAGCCTCAACAATCCTAATTTGGATCAGCACCGAAGGATTTTTAGCCTGGCACGTGAACATTCGAAATTACAAGTGTCACCTTTTTGGGCCGTCTTTTTGGATGTACTTTTGTCCGAAAAAGCGCAAAACGTGTACTTTCTGCGTTTGTTTTCACAACAATATGCACTGATGCTCTAGGGTGCTAGGCATGCGTACTGCACATGAACATTTGAAATGACTGGCAAGACATGATTTGTTTGTGTAGTTTTGTGAGAAAAGTCCAAAAGTGCACTTCCAACCTGCAACGAAAACGTCGGAAAGTCTCGTAATGGCAAATTCTTCTTTGTTTTCGACCGGCTACAAGCTGACGCTAAGCTGGAGTATGGCATTTGAACACTTGAAATGACCCAAATTACTTCGAAATCTTTTTTTCATTTGGTCAAATTCCTTATTTGTTTTTGGCTGGCTACATGGCTATGCTCATAGCGGTTGGGGCTTGAGTATTTTTTTATGTACTTTTGCGTGAAAAGAAAAACATTAAAGTGTACTTTGGGGTAACATACCTGCTACAAATATGTCAAATTGTTCTTCTTTTAGTTAAATTCATTGTTTTCAGAAGACTACGCATGTGAACAATTAAACTTACCTGCTTTTTTTTTTTTTTTTTGCATCGTTGGCTTAAAACACATAAGAGTGTACAATTTTGAGTTTCAGTCAAATTATTCATAGGTTTGTTTTCACCAGGCTATGTACAGACGCTCCTGGCTTGAGTATAGCACTTTAAAAATAGAAAGTACAAAATAAATGTTTTTTTTATTTTTTGTTTTGCTTAATCTCTATGCAGGGAGTCGAACCGGTGTAACCCAAAACTGAGTTGTGTTTCCAGTCAATCAGGAGACCTTTTCGTCAAGTATGGTATTTGAGAAATGCCCCCTGAGCGTGAACATTCCCGAGGCCACCTGAAGGTCTCGTCTTACCCTTGCAACTGATGCGATCCGCATTCAAACTCAAGCACCCGTGTAGGAACCCCTCCACTACACGTTATGGTGACCACCCAGGAGCGGCGCGGACGCTACCCAGCGACGCCTGCGGTCTCGCTGGACTCGGGACTTGTCGGCGAGCCCCTCCTCCTGGAGGTCAGGCCGGCTGGTGACAGATGTCTGCGCTCTCCAGTGAGGCGAGACTTTCAGAGTTTACAGAGCTTGTCGGCCAGGCGAGTGACAGATTTGAGCAAACTCGTCCTCGAGACTTTCTCCGATTACTTACAAATTTTGTATACGGGATGGATAGATGATGCTAAATTGCAAGAATTTTTAGTATTCGTCATTGCGAGTGGGTAGAGCATAACGGCCAGGCTTTATGAATGAAATATTTTGGGGAAAATCCAGCCCCGAAGCTAGTTTGACCAAGAAACATGAAATTTGGTAGACATGTCTGTCGTGAGTAGACCCACAAAAAAAATGTCAAGAAGCCAAGCCTGAAAAGACCCAGGAAGTCTGCCATTTTGGTTTGAATCAATCATATTTGGCTCATTTTTCCAGGGGTGCTTCAAAAACAAACTCATCCTAGAGATTTTGTCCCACTTGCTCCCTATTTTGACCCTCACACACGAGACAAAATTGCAAACCATTTGGGATTTTGTCATTATGTGTTGGTGGCACATGGTGGCAAAATTTGATGATTCACCATAAAACACAAAACCCTCATACTACAGCTACTGAAACCAGTGCAAAAAAAAAAAAAATGACTCGTTGCATTATTTTGAAGAAGCTGAATTTTTTTTTTTGAAAATTCAGCCCACAAAGCCAGTTTTGCTTAGTAACATCAAATTTGGTATGTTGATCATGAGTAGACCCACAAAAGTGTCTCTGAAAAGACAAAAAAAGTTTGCATTTTCCAAGTTGCCATTTCCAGGGGTAATACACAAACTTGTCCTAGAGATTTTGTGCGATTGCTACCAAATTTGAAACTTGTACACTAGATGGATGGATGACGCTAAACAGAGAGATGTTTTAGTTTTGGTCATTTGATGACTTGCCATATAAAAACAAATCTTTTTGAGAATTCACCACCCAAAGCTAGTTTCACTGACAACATGAAATTTGGTAGGGGAGTAGATCCACAAAAAAAGGTTAAGCCACACCTTAAAAGACAAAGGAAGTCTGCCATTTTTGGTTTGAAGCGGCCATTTGAGGGACACTTTGATCATTTCCAAGGGTCCTTCAAAGACAGACTCCCAACAGATTTTGCTCAATTGCTACCAAATTTGAACCTCGTACACCAGACAGATGGTCGACGCTGGCACTTGGCACTGCGTGTGGACTGAGCATTGCGGCAAAGCTTGACGACACGCTTTAAAACCCAAGCCGCTCATAGCTCCCGAAACTGAAACAAAGGACAGATATTTGTTTTTGCTGTTTCTTTTTCACCGAATGGTTTCATAGAACCAGCTGTCAAGAGCAGTCAGACAGAACCCAACAAGAGGACACCAATCCTAATCCATCATGTCTTCGAAGTTTACCAGTCTGGTAATGGTGGTTGTTGATACAAAGTCCACATCTTTGACAACCTTTTCAGTCAATCAAACAAAACAAAAAAAACACTTAACATAACAGTTCCAACTACAACCTGACTTTTCTAGTCCATAAACATATATATATTGTCCTCAAAGCACTTAGCCTTGGCAGGGGGAAAAAAAAGCATGGAAAATGCTGGATTTCAGCAGGTGATGATTTTCTGTGCCGCCACCCATCTTTCAGCCTTGCTCTTAAGAAACAAGTGTCTGACTGTGGGGGAGGGTTGCAGGTGGGTTGGGGAGAGGTGGTTGCAAGGGGGAGGGGGGTTCCAGACAGGTCCACTGACAGCTGCGGTGCCACGGGGCAATAAACTGTGACAGGCGGTAAGGAAACCAATGCCACACACACACACACACAGACAGAAACAGACTGCAACCATGTTCAGAAGAAAGACAACTATTGAGGATGTCAAATAGTTTGGATGAGAGCGACAATAAAAGTCTTTCAAAGTTCTCTGTGCTTGTGCCGTAGACTTTTTTTTTTTTTTTTTAAACTCTGTGGATTACGTTGAGAAAGTCTTGCTCACTTCTATTGTACATGGTGGCGGTTGTGAATAACTGGCAAGGAATTATCGGATTTTAGTCATTGAGATTTAGTAGGTGAGGGTGTGTGGGATTGAGCTCGTCGTCGATATTGTCATTTAAATGTGGATTATTTCTTGTCAATTTGTTGATTTCTACGGTCCAAGGTGCGATGTGGATGATTTCAAGACGTCCTGTTGATTTCTATTGTGCAAGGTGGTGGTTATCGTCCATAACCAAAATGTAGCCATTCCTCTCCAGTCATTATACAACTATATGTGAACGTGTGTGATTGAGTGCGTTGTGGACTTTTTGAGTGTGGATTATTTCTCGTCGTCCTGCTCATTTCTATTGTGTAAGGTGGTGGTTGTCGTGAATGACTGCCGACTGGGGCGATTGTATTAATTAAATGACATGTACGTTGCCTTATTTTCCCCCATTGTGTAACCAAGCACACGGTACATTTTTGACTCTGGATTATTCGGACTCCACTTGTTCATTTCTATTAGGCACAGCAGCAGTTATCATTTGTGTGTGAATAACTGGCAAGGAATAACATCTTTACAGTCATATGACAACACCTACATGTGCCTGTGGTACAGTTTTTTTGTTGTTGTTTTTTTACCTAAAGACAGGGTTGGTTGATTGAAGATCTAAATGGACTTTTTTGACTTTCGATTATTTCTAGTCAACACTCACAATAGTCAAACAAACTAGACTTCGGGTGTCAAGTTGGCCTCAAGCACGGTTCAAATGTCAAAACTGGATTCATCTGTAAAAGTGTAGACAGCATTCTATGTAGGGGGGGGCGGGGTCAACAGCTCAATCCAAACAGAGCTGCGGGTCCATTTGATAACCCCCGTTTCCATAGTTACCAGGACCAAGCGGAAAGGCAACAGAAACAAAGGATGGACACACACGCAATAACTTTATGAGTCATTTGCAAAACGTGACGTTCCCATTTTTTTGTAACACTTATTAACCGTGTTGTTAATGTTTCACTTGAAACAAAGAACATTCCCAAATTTGGGAATGCCATCATTGTAATTTGTATACTTATATTTGACTTATAGGTGTGTTTGTGGGGGGTTTGGGACCTAAACATGAACATTTCTGTCCTTTCCAGAAGCACAAGACGAAACACGCCAGGAAAAGTAGAAAGAGAGCGTTTTGAAACACCTCAAGGTGGGAGGGGGTGGGGGGATAAGGAAACGGCGGTAAAGAGAAAGCTTGAAACTCACTAACCGGGAATTTTACAGGTCCGCTTGTCGGGATTCCAGGGAAGAAGTGAACGGAAATCCAGCATGTTATCCACGAAGGCGGAAAAAAGGGACCCAAAGTTACTCCGCCAAAAAGTTCCAGAGGGAGGAGTGTGTGCGTGTACGTGTGTGCTGTCTCCCGCTTGATACTGCTCTGTCTGTCGGCTGCCTTTGCGTGCGTGCGTGTTTGCGTGCGTGCGTGTTGCTCATTTCCTGCCTGGGATGTGCTGGCGGGCTCCAGGCGGGCAGGCTGCACAGGAACACATGGCCAGCCACTGTTCCGCCCAAGTCTACACATTCCGCACGCGCACTATGCACACACACACACACACACACAATACACTTTGACCTGCTCCAACACCCCCTGCTGTGACCACTAACCAACACACAGCCTCCGGTCATTTTGCATTTCCAAAAACCTCTCCCATACATTTATGGGCTAGGCACGCGCACACGCACGCTCACCGTGTATGTGGAGCTCATGCGAGCTTCACTGACTACGCACATTGGAAATCAGTTACACTGATTTTATGTTGCACTAGAAAACGGACTGGTACTTTTTTTTAAGAAATTGTAATTTGCTATTTATTGTGTTTTTGGTTATTGTGCTTTCTTACATACATTTTAATTGTTTCATATTTTAATGAATTACATTTTGGGTGGGGTTATGGGCATTGGGGGAGTACCCTAATTTTTTTTTTATTTGCCAATTTTGGGTACAATTTTTAAATTGTTAAAATTTTATTGAATTAAATCTGTGGGGTGTATTTTTAGATCAATTATATTTTGTAATTGTAATTGAACAAAATATTCATTGTGTGGTGGGTATTTTAGGGACCATGGTTTTGAAAATAGTACATAATAATTTTTTACTATTATCACATATATTTTGTGAGGGTTTTTTCTTTACAATAAATTCAAAATGAATTGAGGTAAATGTTTTGGAAATGGTCAAATTTGACCTTTTTATTGTGTGATTTCTTTTTTAATATTTAAGGTAATACACCCCCCGGGGTTGTGCGTACCACAGTCTGGGAATCCCCGTTCATCACAATAGATGGCAGCGGAAAAACAAGCGCGCGCGACACACACACACACAGACACACACACACATTGTTAACATAGTTGTGTGTCGATGTGATACACTGTGGTCATTTCCATGCCTCTTCACCTTGTTATAAGCTTGTGTGTGTGCGTGCGTGCGCGCATGTTGAATGTTGATGTACACTTACCAGCACCTGGCCAGGTACATGTGCTCCTTGACAAAGACGGACCCAGACAGCAAGATGTACCAACAGCTGGCGATGCTGTCGGGACTGCAGAAGAAGAACGAGACGAAAACAACCTTGGTGAAGTTCTTTTTTACGAAAGAAGAAGACTGACTGCTTTAATTGTTTTCTCTAGTTTACAACCCCACTTTGAAATCATAAAATAGGCTTAAACCTTGATTGTAACCCCCCCCCCCCCCCCCCCCAAACCTTGTTTGAAAACCAAATTTAAAAACATTAACCCCGTCTTGAAACTCTACTTTGAAACCCTAACCCGTGTTTGAACCCTAAAATAAAACCCTAATCTTAGTTTGAAACAGGGGTGTCGCTAGGTTTAGAAAGCATGGGGTGGTTTAGCCCCCCCCACTAATGCGACTTCAAAATTCTGCCTGTGCAGTTAAAAAGCTTTATGATGGATCCAGTTTGATCCTGGAACAGAGGATTTTCACTTCCATTAGCTGGTATATGGGCCTCCACCAGCCTCCTTTTTTGTCTATTCCGGAGTGTTCCGAGTGTACTCACTAGAAGAGGATGTGGTTGGCCTCGTGTCTCTCGTACCTGGCTGAGGTGCACATGGACCTGAGGGAGGAAACAACCAAAACACACGTTCAAGTGAGGGGCACGGTTTTACGAATTATCTTTGTTTTGTTTTTTTAAGTCACAGTTTGGATCCCATTCACGCCTTCGGGGATGTTCAGAAGTTATTGCTTATCATTTTTAATTGCCGTCACCTGACTCGAAGCAACTAAGGGAACATTCCGGACATGTCGGGCATACTTTAGCCACATGTTTGAAAACCTGTTTGCCATGTGACTCACCTACAAACAGGCAACAACTTGCATCTAGCGCGGGGGTGTGCAAACTTTTGTGCTTGAAGGCCCACATTTGATTTTTAAAGAGGACAGGAGCCCAGTAACCAATTATTTAAGAACAGAATGTATTTCACGTAAAATGTTTAATTTTACAGATGTTTGTATTTGAATGTTTATTTTTTTAAAATGAACTAAATCGACAATGACTAAGCAAATGAATATATTTTAATTCACACATTTTAGGAATATAGTCAGAATTGCTATGCATTAAGGTGTGTTTATTTTAATAATAAAGTAACAATTCATTCACATTTGTTCATTTTACTGTTTATTAATTTACTTTGGACTAATTATTTACTAAATTACATTTAATAAATGGTTAAATCTATTTGTTAAATTGTTGATATGACTAATATTGTTTTTTTTATTGACAATGAATTACATTATGCAATTCAATAAATGAATAAAAATAGAGAAAAAACATGTAATTATCCAATTTTAGAAGAAAAAAAACAGCTAAATTCATGCAACAAATATTCCAGGACTCTTGCTAATGTAAATGCCTGGAGGGGGGTAAGCGGGATTAAAGAGCGGAGTGCGCCGTAGATGCCCCGTGGGCCACACTTTGTCCAACCCTGATTTAGCGGCTATCGTTAGCATTGTGTGTTAGCACGGCGGACCTTAGCTGGTGCTCCCTGAGGTGTGAGAGGACATCCATGTGGTAGAGGTGGCAGTAGATGGTGTGCAAGTCCTAAAACAGAGAGAGAGAGAGAGAGAAAAAAAAACGTAAACGCACAAGAAAAATACATCCAGTTCATATTTTAAATGTTAAATGGTGGCATTTTGGAAGACAAAAAAACGAATGTTCTATTTTTCATTAACTTGGAAATATATTTATAATAAAGATTTTATCAGATTTACATATTTTTAGTTTTTCATTGTGACAATGCACTGGAAAAGTGCATTTGTAAATAATGTGATATTTCAATTTAATGAATTTATATACAGTACATTTTCTATATATTTAGAAATATAGCTATATAAAAAAAGTACTAATATTATTATAGAATTTTAATATAGGCACACAACAAAAACAAAAGATAGACAGTATGAGATTTCGACAATCTTTTTACTAAAATGTTTAAAAATACATTCATAATAAAATCAATAAGACCAATATTTACGGTATAGAATTCAATTTCAATGCAATTTATTTTTTTCTTAAAAAAAGATGAAACAAATGTTTTCAATTATTAATTCATTTTACTTCAACAATAGTATATTTCTGTACAGAAATAAAAGTAGATAAATGATAAACTAGCCTCATAGCATAATGGCCTAAGTTAATAAAGAAAAATTGTTGTTTCTTGTTTTCCAAAAACCTTCAAATATGACTTTCACAACTATATTATTATTACTATTAGGCTAACACAATAAAAATAATTATATATAAAATATTATTATTTAGAATGATTTAATACATTTGACTTATCAGAATATCAATGTAACTGGGTTTTGACCCTTGGGGAAAAAATATTGATTTCCAATTTAAAAAAAAAAAGAAAAAAGAAAGAAAAGAATTTTTTAAAAAGCATGACATCCAAGTCGAATGTTCCAGACGCGAGAACGGCGTTGGCCACATTGATGCCGACACGCGGGTGACAGCATCCACACGTCGCGCTCCCGAAATAGCACTCGATCGGGGCCAGCTGTCAAAGCGCTAAGAGGCTGACAGGATGCGGACATTTAGCAGATCTGCGCCTGAAGGGAGCCCACCTAATTGATCGCTGTCGAGTAATCGTGTCTGGAAGAAATTGGTGTCAAAATAGAGCCCACTACTTTGTTTTATGAAGAGTCATCAAACTTCCTAAATGACACTAAAATAGCAGACTTCAAATCAAAACGGCTGACTTCCTGTGACTTTCCAGTCATGGCTCCTTGAGAATTTTTTCATGCCGAGCAAATCTCACGCTGCTATAGGAAACCGGCTTGGGGGGTGAATTTCGAGGTGCGTGATAGCAGTTCGGCGGCGGCGAGGAAGTGGAAGCGTATTGACTTGCATGAAGTGGGTTAGTCAGCACAATCAAGTGCTGCAGTGAGCACCCCCCGTTGTGGAGTCAGCCCGAGCCCGAGGCGAGCAGCCGTCATTTGTGAGGCGTGGGGGCTTGGATTGCTCCACTCCCTCCTATTGAGGCCCCCTTTCGCACTTTCTATTGCTACCGCAGCCCGTAGATGCAGCAACAAAAAAGGTTTTCGTACTGACGTTAGGAAATCGCCACGCAGGCTTTGAGTTTACTTTGCTGCCTCAACAGGCTATTGTAGAAGTCAAAGGAACATTCTATCCAGTAAGAATTACTTTCTTCAGTAAATACGTTTCAATTTCTACCACTGCCCGTTGAGGCAGCAAATAATTTTAGCCTTCTGGAAAGTAAGAAAAAAAAAAGCTTTTCCTCATCATGAAACTAGAAATCACGTCGCTCATTTCAAGTTTTTGGATTTCCAACGCAGCCCGTTGAGGCAGCCAAGTCCTTGGGACCACTAGAATGTAGTTTTTAATTATTATTATTATTAGTAGTCGTTTCTTTTTTGAACAGTAAAGTTCGGCTATTGCCTCTCTCTCTTCAATTTGGCTTAGGATTTCTACCGCAGCCCATTGACGTGGCAAAGTCCTTGTTTTTTCCCCCCCCCAGAAACTATAAAAATGAAATGTGCTTTCAATACAGTTGGGACATCGCCTCTGTCTTTTGCAATTTCCAGCCAAGCCTGGTAAGATTTGGTCCTATGAGAAATTACTTTTTAAAACGTGTTCTTCTGCAAAGAAAAAAAAATTAAATAAATTCATCTCACTCGCTTTAAGTCGACTTCAGATTGCAATCGCAGCCCATTGAGGCAGCAGCGTCCTCTACCCTCCCAGAAAGCCTCTCAAAAACACACAAGGAATTTGCAGCCGCTAGTCGCCGGTCCGTGTCAAGCAGGAAGGAGCGTCAATGCATCAGAAACACTTTTTCATGCCCCCAAAATAGCAGCACTTGAAGTCGTTGCTATTTGTGGCCCAAACGCTGGTGAGGTCTTTCGTTTGTGGCTGTGCAACGTGTGTGTGAGGAGCTCTGCTGCAATGATGCTGCCACCTGCTGGCAGACACAAAAGTGACACACTCAAGACGCCTGCACTATAAGCAGTTGCCAACAAACAGTCCAATTGAACCACTTTGACCTTTTCCCCAAAGTGGAATCCAGTCTTTGTTTTGGCCCACACTAAATGTTACGCTAGCAGAGTTTATGCATTTTATTTTTTTATGTGCGTCACTGGAGCTCGCACAAAAAGCTACTTGTTGCCATAGACGCCCACCCAACGCATTTCTGATGTTCAACATCAAGAGGTCGCCTTCTATTCCCACGCTGGATTTGAATGAATAAATATGGAATAACTGTTAAATGTCAAGAACACTCAGCAATGTATGAACCTTTGATGGATACTTGATTTGTCAGAGTTGTGGGGAAGTTTGAGGTATTTTGGGTAACTTTGTTGGACAGTTTAATGAGGTTCGTTCGATACTTTTGGAGAGGTGTGAGGAGACTTACACGGCGCTCATATGGAATTTTTCTGGACAATTTCAAGGCTTTTCAAGAGCTTCGTTGGACGCTTGGTGCCAATGAATATGCCACACAGAGGCTATTGTGGACACAAGACACAGCGCGTCCCTTTCAAAATGTCTGAACAAACGTCTCGGCCGCATAGCTGACCCTCACCATTTACATCAACCTTCGACTCCTCCAGGTTTCAGGCCAACATTGCACTTGGCTGAGGACAAACAAGCCTGCGCAATGTGTTTGGACAGAGCAGTTTAGCAGGTGAATGCGAAATGAAAAGGCAAAATAAAGTCTTCATTAAGGATAATAAGCCACAGACAGCAACACAGTACTTGGGGCCTCGAGAAAGAAAATTGCTTTGCTTTCTTCTTTCAATTCCTACAGCGGTCCGTTGAAGTAACTTTCACTCGGTCTTTCGAGAAAGTACTATTCTTTCCCGCAATAGAGTTCGAACCTTGCCTTCCTCCTTTCAAGTTTCGTTTCAATTTCTACTGGAGCCCGTCGAGGCTGCAAAACGGTTGAGCCTTCTCGAATAAAGCTAGGGACAAAAGTCATCGTATCTTATCCTTGCTCACTTCAACTTCACGTTTGATTTCTACCGCAACCCATTGAGGCAGCAGCGTACTCGGTCTTACACGAAAGCTCGAAAATCCAACATCACTTATATAAATTTCCTGTTCAAGACAGCCTGGAAAGAGATGATTTATTTATTTTTTTTTTTTTTTTGCAACATTACCTTGCTTGCTTCATGTTTACATTCGGTTTCTACAGGAACCCATTAAGGCAGCAAAGTACTGCGTCCTAATCGAAATCTCTAAAATATAAAACGATTCGTCTTTATCCATTAACTGTTTGAGCCCGAAGAAAGGGATTTATTTTATTTTTTGCACTGTAAAGTTAGGACATTGTCTTGCTCTCTTTACGTTTGCTTTGGATTCCTACCACAGCCTGAGGCAGCAAAGTAGTTGCTGTTTTTTTTTGGGGGGGGGTTTTTTATGCAATGAAATGAGGACATCGCCTAGTTTTCTTCAAGAGTCTGAATTCCTTAAGGCCGACGGAGGCGTTATCACAGGCAGCATCAATGCGGGGTTACAAGAGCACTTGTAGCACTTACAGCTAATTCCCCTCTCTGGGCTGTACAAAGGCGCTATTCTTAGCAACAAAACTCACTCACACACACGCACACGCACACACACAGACCCAAACATCGCTCGCTGGCTGCCCGGCGATACGGCGTAATTGAAGACACATGAGGGCGATCGGCCGGCAAATCGCTTAAAAAGCGGCACAAAAGCAGACGCGTGGAAAGAAATATGGCAAACGCGTATGATTTCCATACGCTGGAAGTCGGCGGTCCTAGCTGGGTAGCATCATCGAGAAAAACAAAAACAAAAAAAAGTGTGAAAAAGTCACCTGGAAAGTCTTTGCAACTGGGGAAGGGCCGG
This sequence comes from Phyllopteryx taeniolatus, assembly GCF_024500385.1. Classification (NCBI taxonomy): domain Eukaryota; kingdom Metazoa; phylum Chordata; class Actinopteri; order Syngnathiformes; family Syngnathidae; genus Phyllopteryx; species Phyllopteryx taeniolatus. Next base: position 16,525,707 of record NC_084518.1, read on the forward strand.
CCGGCGACCGGGCCTGGAAAGCGGCCGCGTCACCCGCCCAAACCGCGCAAAATCCACACGCCACACACACTCCGGTGGAAACTATGACCCTCCGTGTAATTTTAGTATTATGCTGGAATGAATGAAGCGGCAGGAGGATGTTTCTGACGAGGACGAGGCAGTGGGCGTCAATGAAGGGCTTTAGCGTAAAGAAAAAAAGAAGAAAAAAAATAAAGAAAATCAGGGATCTTTGCCCTGTTAACAGCCATTTAGCTCCTTGTGTAAGTTAGCAATTTAACTTTAGGAAGAAAAAAAAGACATACAACAATGACATAATTTTTAAAAATGTAAAGAAACGTATCAGTTTTACAACATTTTCTTCAATTTCTTCAATCTTCTGGTGTCCGCCGTGCCTTGACGACCTGGGGGCAGTATAATGCAAACATGCAGATATGCTGCACATCTCAGCTCCTCAGTACAGCAGTGATATTTGTCGTTCTTCGCAGATGATAAAGAATGCATGCCCGAGTATCGTTGTTATCTTTCTACGTGCGATCCGGCACTGTTTGCGTTCAAATATCCGTTGCGCAAAAGGTTATAATACCGCAACTCCAATGCTATTCGTTAGCCCATCTATGGAGTTTCCCATTATGCGTTAGCATTAATCTCGTGACCTTAAAGCAAAGTTATGAGCTTGTTTTAAATACAGCTTGTGTACGCTTTGTTTTTGTGAAAGCACTTTGTATTGTAGGCGACAAAGTGGTGACATTATACATTTGGGTCACAGGCTAATTTTACTTGTTACAAGAGATACTGGCATAATAATCACACGTTTCAATAAAATACATCCACAAATTACATTCAAAGGCACTCAAATTGCAGCAATTTGGGGCAAACGGGACTGCGCTTTCATGCCTTGAAGATGTGAAGTTGAAGTGTACTAAGTAACGTCGCCATGTTTAGTCAACTTTTCATCATCACAGCTGTGAAAAAAACCACGACTGAGTCAGGACCTTTCACTTCCTGTTTGCCATCCAATTTAAAAAAAACAACAACGACAGCTTTTTATATTCTCTCCATAACAGCTGCGACAGGAAGCTTTACTTTTGTCTTCTGTGCTCATTGTTTTGGGAGGAAACGTTCCGGGAATGCAGCTGTCACATTCCTGGCGTTCCGGAGGCGACGCGGGGCGCATTCCTTTCAAACATGTCAGGTTGAGCCTTTGAGTAACTAAAACCACGGAATGACGCGGACTGAAATCCATAGAATTCTCGCACCGACTTGCCCCAAGAACAACGATGGCGCAAAGTTTGAAGGAGTGTCCGCTGGGAGTTGTGGATTCATTCTGAATTGCGGCTGCCCGAGAGTCAACGAGAAACATTGCACTGATTGGAGCTTCTTACCAAAATTAGAATTATCTGACATTTTCAAATAATAATTATCTTAAGAGTAGTAGTTTTGCCATGAGCCTATGTTTTTCTTCCAATGTAATCGTTGTATCGCTGCATAAAATATCATGAAAGTTATTTTTTTGAAATAGTCTGATATACTCAAAGCATGAAACATCGATATTGCTTCAGTCATCGAATGTGGTTTTCTTCCAATTTAATCGCTGTATCGCGACATCATCGTTTATAAGCTATTGTGATATCATCGCATCGGCTGGTGACGTTACAGTATCGGCACATGGAACAATACCACAGCATAAAATATCGTTAATGTTCCTCTCGTCCTAAATAGTTTTCTTCCAAATGAATCATTGTGTCACAGTCACGATATCTTTTTAAAAGTTAATATCATCATTGCAGTATTAATACTGCAGAATCAATTATGGATATTGATGCCGTAGTCGTGTAAGGTTTTCAATAAAAAAAAAAACAACCTCTGTTCATCTCCACCTCCAGAAGCCTTGAGGGAGGTATTCCATCTAGTGACCCACTTTGCATCACAGGTGGACGTGAGCACCTGGGGTGGGGGTGTAATGCATGACAACACGCAGCAACAATCTAGGACACGTCTGACGAGAAAGTGACACTTTCATTGCGGGGTGGCGGCACTTTCGGGAATGTTTGACACCTTACAGCAGCTCACTTTGGTCTTTACACAGGCAAAACAAAACAAAAACTGGGTTATGTTGGATCAGTGCAATCGTATATGTTTGACGTTGCTGTTGGCTAACGTTAATCTGCACATCCGACAACACTGCAGCTCTGCTTAGCTTTTGACGTTGATGCGATAGCAATTGGGTATAGCCCGGCGAGACAGGAAGACGCCGGATCTTTGTTCACCATTCATTGGCGGCAGCTACCCATTATCTTAACGTTAACCTGCGCATCCAGCAACCTTTCGCCTTTAACGTGACAGCGGTGACTAAACGGGCTGCGGCAGCCATCACTGCGTCACATTCACTGCCATTGACGGCTTTAGAAGTTAAATATCCATGTTAACTGGGAGGGCTGGCAGTGAATGAGTTTAACTAAGGAGGATTATATCTGCTTGCTCAGCTACATGGACACAAAAAAAATTTGCCTGTGTGGAAAAATGTACTTCGGCCACGCCCCTTTACTGTGATTGGCTGACTAAACTATGTGAGGTGAGTCCACCTGTAGCCTCCTTGCGCATTCCATGCCGAGAGCAGTGTGCTTGTTCACGCCTGCTCTGCTGAATGGAATGTACGCACACAAATGCACACATGCGCCAGCTATGACTCGCGCTAGCGACAGCGCGGCGGGCTGAGACCGCGTGCCCGCAGGAAGCGGCGGCGTGTTTACTTTTAAACAATAGCCGGCAGGCACGGCGTTGGAGCGGACGCTTCCTGATGCTTCAAAACAGGTTTGCTTTTCGGAAACAACAACATGAGCTAACCACAGAGTCATAAAGCCTAGTTGCTTGGAACGTGAACTTTAAATGGACAAAATTGTGGCTAATCAAGAGTGGATAACAATCAAGTACTGATTGATTTGGTGATTGAATCCAGCCATCGTAACCTCTATCCAAAATTAACATGATTTAGGCCATGGGATTGAGCAGAAATCCACTATAACGAATTTTGGCTGCTCGAGAGTGGACGAGAAACATTGCAGTGATAACACGCACACATCTTGGATTGCATATCATACGAAATCAACAGGATCTTAGTGTAACTTTTGGATGAATTCCGAATCTTGGTTGCTCAAGAGTGGATGAGACACTTTGCAGTGACAACGAGCGCGCAACAATAAAAATCAACAGCGTTCTTGCACTGACATGACTGAACATGAATCCCCAAAAGATTGGGAGTAAGATTCACTCCGATCTGTGATTGCTCGAGAGTGGATGAGACAGATTGCATACCTTTTACCTTTTAGCTAGGCATCATGGGCTGTGTACTGTGTATGTAAAATCAACAGGATTCTTGGTTTGAAATCAAAAATCTACTTGAGAATAGTAAGGGTTCGAGAGTGGACGAGAAATATAAAGTGTTTCGACACATGGTGATCGGCTACCGTGACCGCTTCAGAAAAACGTTTCGAGCAAAAGTTTCAAATTTAGAACTGTGACTGCTCGAGAGTGGACGAGAAACATTTCAGTGATTGGATCGTTGACTCCAGCTCCCTTTAATATCTTGCATTGTTCCTCCTTGTGTCAAATTTTGCCAGGATTCTTGCTCTGATAGCAAACAAAAGCCCCCAAAGGTTAAAAAGTAAATTCAGTCCGAAATGTGGCTGCTCGAGAGTGGACGAGAAATGTGGACAGATTGCACACACCTTTGACCGCAGCCTACTTGAGCATCTTGGACTCTGCTTATCATTCAAAATCAACAGGACTCTTTCTCTGATATGAACAATAATCCCTGAAAATGGTAAATTTAGAATCGTGACTGCTGGAGAGTGGATAAGACATTTTGCTGTGATTGGACCTTTGACCAGTGCTAACCTGCACATCTTGGATTGCGTGTCGTTCGGTCTCAACATGACTGTTGTTATGTCTTTGAACAAAAAAAATAATAAAAATAAAAAATAAAAATCCCAGAAAGTTTGAAATTTAGCATAGCGAGTGCTCGAGAGTGGACTAGAAATTTACAGAGTGGATCACAATCCAATAATTTTTATCTTTTTTTTTTTTTTTAAATCACACTTCCTTTTTTTTAATTTCACACTTAGAAATTACACGGTGGACCGGACGAGAACGCCCGGATCGGCCCTTCTGGCGTTCATTGGCCGACGGAGCGCGCTTGTTATGGTTTGTTCATGTGTGCACAAAAGCGCTCTATGGACGGCGTGAAAGAGGCTTTCTGGCCGGCACGCGGACGCAAACAAACAGGGGATCAAGAGGCGTCAAACAGGCCCTTTATGAAACCAAAAGGGGGGGGGGGGGGGGAAACGAAAAAAAAAAACGCTTGCTCCACCATTACTGCGCTTCCATGGAGCAGACATGAACGCACCAAAGGTCACGCTTGCCGCTGTCATCGGACCCACAATGCACTGGGGCTGTCAAGATGCACGCTGAACACTGTTGAATGGTTTGGACGTTGCGAGCATCTTGTATTACATTTCATCCAAAATGTCTTACGATAAAATGGCACATTAATCCCTGGGAGTTTCACAATTGCGGCTGCCCGAGAGTGGACGAGAAACATCGCCATCTGACCTGCTTGGGTTTGGATACCGTTTCAAACTCTTTCGGATTCTTCACACATCTATCCATTTATCTACTTCAGAGTCAGTCATAAAAGAAAAGAACAAAGGCAAATTCAACACAAGTTACCAACTATATCTATTGACGTTCAGGTGTGGCCTTCAGGGACCTTCAAACATCATAGGGTTCATCCCATTTATCGTTATAGCTAGTTATCAATCGATGGTCAGGTGTGTCGTTCAGAAACATTCAGAAATCACAAATCGCCTTTGACGTATGTAACGTTCGCGGTTCGCCGCAGCGTGCCACTCAGTGTTTGTATTAGTAGTTTAAATCATTTCACTCGCCATTATAGAGCACGTACTGCGATTTATTCATGTAATCTGGTCACAAAACAAGTTAGTAGCCGCGAAGTTGTGAGCTAACTTTTGAAGGGAGGGTGAGAAGGAAAAAAAGAAAAAGAAAAAAAAGCCGACGTGCTACTTTACAGGCGCGATGGCTTCACGTACCTCTGCCGTCCGCAGGGCGGGCGGCTTCCTCAGCGCCAGTTTGAAAGCACTTTCCATAGCTCCGGTCATTTTCATAACGTCGAATTCCACCCAGGAGGGACTTTTCCTTCCTTTTTAGTCGATCTTTAAGCTTCGGGTGGTGTCACATCCCCCGCGGTGGAGCTCGTCCTCGCCCGGGCGTGCATGGACGGAGAACTTTTTCAGCCAACTCCCCACCAACCGGGCAGTTAAAACACGCCCAAATAAAAAAAAAAGATAACTAAAAATGCACCCAAAACAGCGTCGTAATCCGTTTAAAAGTGCCACAAAGTTGTATCCGGTGCGTCATGGGCTCCGTACGTCCATCTCGACCGCTGCCGCCGCGAGTTCCATCCGAACGGTGGAGATTTTGGTCCCCTCCTCCCGGAGAAAGGAGCAAATGTGGCGAGTTGACGACATACATCTGTTTGCCAGTAAAGGGGCGCTGCGTTCAAGTACACCTGGACGGGGAGGAAACCGGTGGCGACGAACAGCGACTTGGGTCGGAAAAAAAACCCATAATTTATAATTCGATCTACTACTACGGATTTAAGCCATCTTAATAAAATCACTTCACCTGTTTTAACGTTTTAAAATATAAATTCGGCGTGTAGTACTGGTAAATTGAAACGCCACGTACTTTGACGCAGTCCCTGAAGGCATCACTGGCTCCTGACACTTTCAGTAGCTGTTAAAAGTGGAGCGAAATCTGACTACCGGGATAAAAGCCAAGACGTTCATAAATAACACAATTTTATGTGAGTAACTTTATCCTGTATTCAGACGTCGACATACTGTGTTATGTAATCGTGTTATGACAAGAAACGGAACTTATTTTGAGTCACTTTTTTGGACACTCCTTGCTACGCTGGTTTATTGCATAACGGCGGCGAGCGCGCTCGTTTTGTCGACATTCTGTGCCGCGGTGGGGGGCGGGGGGGGGGCGGAGGGGCGGCATTAAAGGGGGCTGGAAAGGTTCACATGGTGACCACACTCGAACCATATGATTACTTTACCATTTACACTATTTAATAAAACGTGCAATAATATTAATAGAGTATTCAATAATAAGTCATTTTAAAATAGTATATATGTATTTTACAAATAAGACATGCAATAATAGACACTGAATCATTTTAGGAAATAGTAAAAAGCTCAACTTTACAGTTACAATAGTGGTCAGTGTTATTTAAAACAAAAACAAAAACGACAATATCCATCCATCCATTTTCTTTACCACTTATCCTCAATATTTCATTTTAATCATTTGTATCGTAAATATTTATTTTTAAATTGTAACTTAGTCATACAATAAATCTTTTGCTAGTTAGTGTAATTATTTTAGAATAATTGTAATGAAAAGACACAAAAGTTAGTGCTTTTGTTTTTTAGAAAATTACAAATAAGATGTGCAATATTAATAACTCAAATGATTGTTTAAAATATTGTAGTTGATAAAATAGCAAAAATATCTACCTTTAATAATATTAAAAATACTTTATACTTGCACTGCAATATTAATGTAGCAATTTGATTTCTGGAAATTATTACCAATTAAAAAAAAAAGTGCATTTGAAAATGTTTTCTAATTTAAATATTCTATATTAATATACTGTATGAATTTTTAAAATCATGGTATCAAAATAATTTAGTTATGGTTTTAAACAAATGCAATATTTAAAAAACGAATTACTAAATGTATGCTTTTTTTAAACAAAAAAGCACTACAGCAAATTTGAATACATTTTAATCATCACACTTTATAGTGCTTAGTTAAAAATCAACAAATATTCAATAGTATGCCAACATTTAAAATAGTATTTTATAAAATATATAAAAGTTGTACTTATAATTAAAATCAGTTTCCAAATTTTTATGCTAATTAAAAAATATAGTTTACACCAAAGTTTGTTGTTTAAAGAAATGCATGTAAAATGTGCATGTTATTGTGGCAAAGGTATCTAAAAATTGCAAAAATATAATAAACAAATAGAAGACCTCTTTATGTCCAAATGTCTCCATCTTTATTGCACATTCCCATAAAATTGGGAAAAAGATCTATTTCTGAGTAGACAATTGTTTAAAAGGTATAAATACATGGAAATGAATTGTACAGTCCACAAAAATAACTTAGTCATAAACAAAGGACACCTTTTAACACGCAAACAACAAGCGCTAATCAACGTTAGCGCCTGTTTGGAAGCCTGCGACTATGTCATCATTACCCATTAAGACAAAAACAATGAAAGCACTGTTAAAAAACAAAGAAGAAGAAGAATAACCCTCCATGGATTTTCCTACATCGTGTCGCAGTTACTCCTCATCGTAAACATGGTAGAAAAGTGTGAAAATATTCAGCATTTTTTGTTTTGGTTGTAAAATGGACACAGCGATGATTCCACAACAGGAGGAAGAAAAAAATAAGCTAAGTGTTGATTTAAAGAGTTAGAATTCCCTTTTTAATAACTGACCTCAGGGTTTTGTTGTGACTGGTGCATAAGAGGATCTGAGGTAGTGTTTGGAAATTTTCTGAACCGGTTTGTCGCAGTAAATTTGAGTACGAACAGAAGGGGGGAAAAGATCAAAATTTGGCTTGTAAAATTAAGTGGCATCCTTTTCAAAAGACTTACGACACGACTGGCTTGTTGGAGATTGTACAGAAAAAAAAGCACAAAATCGATTCCTCAAAACGTCTTTCTCGGCATTTAAAGTTCATCAACTACCAAGGGGTGTTAGGGCCACGTTATATAGAAATAAAAAAAAAAAAGATTCAAGTTGAAATCTTACAGGAATTAAATAAACAATTAACTAGAGAAAATTAAGTAGTAAATTCTAGAATAAAGTCGCTGATTGGAGAACTTAAAATAAAAAAAAAAAAAGTCATTTTCTCATGAGAGAAAAAAGAAGTGGTAATGAGGATATTTTTTTTCTTTAAAAAAAAAAAAAAAAAGAAGTCACCAATTATTGAGAATAGAGTTGCATATTTGAGGGAAAAGGATTAGTATTTTTTTGCGGGGAAAAAAACCTACATATTTCGAGAAAGTAGTCGCTAATTTTCGAGAAAATGAATGAGTAAAACTCCATCTTATGTGAATACATTAACATCTTTTTTTGTGAAAAAAAAAAAGTGCATATTTTGTGGGGATAAAAAGTTGCCAATTTTTGAGAACAAAGTAACATTTGAGGAAAAAAAAAAAAAAAAAAAAATCTGGATCTTGTGAGAATAAATCATTTTTTTTAATTATTTTTTTTTCTTTAAAGAAATACAATCGTATACCACTTGCATATTTTGGTTAAAAAAGTTGTATATTTTCTAGAAAAAAGTTTCAAGTTTCATATTTGATATAATAAACTGTTATAATTAATATCACGAGAAAAAAACGTTTTGGCTTTTTTAAAGGAAAAGTGGAATTTTTTTGGGGGGGGGGAAGTCCTATGATTTCGAGAAAGAAATGTGATATTTTAGAGAAGAAAATTTGTATACATTCAAGAAAAAAAAGAAAAAAAACTGAGAATACGTTTTTGAGAAAAGAAAATTTTCTATTTTTGGAGGGGGAGAAAAAGCCATAATATCACAAGAACAAATTCGGAAATATAAGGAGGGGAAAAGCCTCCTTTAGATACAATCATCTGGTATTATTCTTGAAAGATTATGATATTTTTATTTTTTTTTCCACAAAAATATACAATTTATTTTTATAAGAAAAATATGTCTTTACTTCACTCTCGTGGTGTAACATTCAGTTTCTTTTCAGCGTGATCCTAACACCCCTTTGGCAGTCAAGTCTTTGGCTTGGTGTCCAAGAAAGAAAAGAAAAACATTCAAAGATTCTTCCTTTCTTGCCCAATAGTACCCTCCTGTGGTACGATCGGACACTGCACCTGTCAGCAGCAACAGTGTGTGAGGTCCATCCACAAAGAAAATGGAGGAGAAAAAAAAAAAGGAAGCCCAGACGCGTTGTCGCCCTCACAGCAGGATCTGGGCCACGTAGGGCGAGTGAGTGCTGGCCACGGCGGCCAGAAGCGGAAGGTCGCTCGATTCGATTCTGAAATTAAAAAAAAAAAAAAAGGGACACGTCATATTATGCTCCCAAAAATACATTTATATGATAATAATACAAGGTGGGCTAAAAGTGGCTACTCACTTGACTTTTTGTTCATTTGAGTACATTTACAAATGTTTATTACAATGACATTTGTTAAACATGGTTTCATCAGGTAAATTCAAATGAGGGTTTTAAAATAGTGGTAGGGTTTCAAGTCAATCCTTCCTTTGTCGTTCCTTCCTAAAATCCTTCCTTTCATAACATCCTCCTTCATTTCTCCTCCCTTCTTTCGCTACATCCTCCATTCTTTTCATCCTTTCATACCATCCCTCTTTACTTCCTCCCTTCCTTCACTCATCCATTTCTTACCTACAAGAGACATCCTCAGTTCTTCCTTCCAACCTCCCTTCTTTCCTCCCTTCCTTCCTTCTGTCCCTCTTGACTCCATTCCTCCCTCACTCACGCCTATCCTTCTTTTCTTGCTCCCTTAAATAGGTTAATTTCAAGTTAACTGTGTACCTCATTTTGTACCCCCTTGTATAACAACAACAAAACTGGGTGCTCACCCTAAAACCATGCCCAGTTCTTTGACGTGGACTCTCTTTTGGCCCTTCAGGTACTCGGCCAACATCTTACTCTTGAAGTAGATCTCCTGCAGGCGGTCCTCCAGGTGCATGATGCACTGAGGAGGAACGAGATCAGTTAAAATTCACGCCATCAAAACCTTGGTAGCCAAGCTAAAGTCTCATGGGATTTGGTCAAGTCGCACTAGATTTTTTTTATTATTATTATTTTTTAAAGGTTTCACAAGTTTTGCTGAAGTATCACAAGCTTATCTGGAATCTGACAAAAAGTTTCTAAATTCTCATGAGATTTGCTGGTCTCAAGTTTTACTGAACTGTCACAAGCTTTTCTAAAGTCTAACAAGAGGTGCTGGAGTCTCGTGAGATTTGCTGAAGCCTTTCTACGTTTGCTAAAGTCTCGAGATTTTTTTTTTTTAAAGGTTTCGTGCAATTTTCTCAAATCTCAAAATTTGTTCAAGTCTCATAAGATTTTCAAAACTAACAAGGTTTGCTTGAGTCTGACGACATTTTCTGAAAACTCAGGAGATTCAAAATCTCGCGAGATTCACTGAAGTCTCGCAGGATTTTCTTACAAGAGACACTGGCTGGACTCGCTTGAATCTTGTGAGATTTTCTAGGTGGCACAAGATTTGCTAGAGTCTGAGATTTAAAAACGTCTCACAGAATTTGTCGACATCTGAAGAGATTTGCTGGTCTCACTAGATTTGGCAAAGCCTCAAAACATTTTCTAAAGACTCAAGATGTTTTTTTTAGGTTTCACAGGATTTTCTTAATTTTCACAAGCTTTTTTGAAGTCTCAAGATTTTGGGGAAAGTCTCATGAGATTTTCTAAAATCTTACGAGAGACACTATCAAGATTTTCTTAAGTCTTGTTAGATTTGCTGACGTCACAAGATTTTCTCAAATCTCGCAGGATGACTGTTCCACTTCCGGATTTTCTCAATTGAATTCTATGAATTTTGGCGAAATTACGGATTGTACAAATTGGAATTTGGAGGCGTCAGTGTGTTGTGTGTTACGTACAAAGTTGGGCGACATGTTGAGCTTGTAGAGCTGCTGCGTGGAGTGCAGCAGTCCTGACACCAGGCTTGACACCAGTACCTCCTTGCCCAGCTTGCCCACATCGGTGGCTCTTCTTTGGCTGCTGGCCACCTGCACCGTCCACTTGTCCGTGTCGGCCACAATACACACGGCCTCGGCAATGGGCTCGTCCAGTACCGGATGCTGCGTACAACAACACCGGCTACCATTACACCATTGGTTTCCCCTGGTGTTTTTCGTGCTTTTTGGGTCCAAGGACCCCTTACAAGGGAGACATTTTTCCAAGGGCCCCCTCATGAATGCAACGCTCATTAAACATAAATAACATGTATCCCTGAATAAAACAGGAATTAAAAAGATGACATGACGATAAATTCACATATTTTAAGAGACAAATAGACATCATTTATTGCAAACTATTTTGTGGACCCCAGTTTAAGAACCACTTCCCGAAGGTAATAAAACGTATTCCTTTACCTGGACGGCGTGCGTGAGTTCGGCCATGAGGCTCTGCCGTAGCTTGTCGTCGCCGGGCATCCCGTGCAGTACAAAGTCTGGCACATAGGTGGGGCAGTAGCCGCCGAACAGGGAGCGGCCGAAGTTGGCGATGGTCGGCTTGGAGTAGTTCTCCACTAGCTTGGAGCTGCCAGTACAAACAGCACGTCATTAGGTTTGGATTTGCAATTGCTATTCAGCCTACTGATTGTCTGATCAATGAAAGCATCCATTTTTGATATGGAAATTCAATCAAGGGAAATATTCACGTCAGTAGGCGCATGGTAGCAATCGGCACGGCGCACCAGTAATTCAGGTTCAACTCGTTTGCTGCCAAAAGTAAGCCACAGGTTTGAATTTCAAAAATGCAAAAGAATGATGAAATGCAGATTATATATATTATTTTCTTAAACATATTTACCTATCCAACTATATATAGTAAAAATAAATTCAAAAAAATATAAATTACAACGTATTATACATTTTTATACTTTTTAAATACGTTATATAAACTGATTTTAAATATTGTGGATAAATAAATTAACTTATTTAAAATATATATTTTAATTATGTAATTAAATTGTGTAATTGTATTCAAAAAAATCTCATTTAACATTTTGATATTGTATTTATCAAATATTGATTCAACAAATTAAATACATATCTAAAAACATCTACATTTTTATATTATGATCAAACTACTTCAGTTACGTTTAGTAAATATGAACATATTTTGATACAAAATGGAAATGTACTTAGCGTTTTCTATTTTTAAATATATTTAAATAATTCAATATATTTTGTTGATCATTTTTTCAGAAGACATTTAATTTTGTGTTTTCCTACTTGCATGTAATATTTGTAAATACCTTCAAAAATTACATAATACGTATTTCTATAAATTAATACTTACTGTAAACTCATATGTAGCTATAAACAAAATTGAGTATGAATAAAGTTTTCTAAATCTGAATCAAGACGCATGGAAAGAGAATGAAGTGAAGTTTTCCCTGTGCGCGTATGAACACACACACGTATTCACAAAACGTTAGGGATTTTTTCCAACGTATAATTTTGTCATACATCTGTACCGTACAGCGGACCCCAGCAATTCTTGGGGGAGAGGAACTGAGCCCGATAGCGAATAGCGAAAATCCGCAAACAATTGCCATTAAGAAAAAAAAAAAAAACCTGAAAAAAAGCCTGGATTCCCATGAATAACGAGGGAATGCATTCCCCCAAAAATCCACTGACAGGTAAAGTTGCGAATGCCGAACCGCGAATATGTTGGGGTCCACTCTATTCCACTTTTTACACAAGATGTGCTTTGAGTGGAGTGAGACTCGCACTCACCCAGGGAAAGGCACCAGCACCTCCTCCTGCCAGTCCTCCGTCTCCTCGCTCTCGCTGTCGCCCAGCGCGCTGTCTGAGCTTTCGTTGCGTGGAATCTCCCAGTCGTTGAGGGGCGCCACCTTGCACTTTTGGTCCTCACCGCCGCCTCCGCCTTTGCCTGCGCAGTGGTGGAGGACGGGCACGGACAGGACGAGTCCTTTGTCGCACGAGTCCGTAGAGGCGCACCTGCACCTCCTGTGCGCGTCCGACGAGTCGCTCGCTTTGTCGATGCCGCCCTGGACGTGACGCCCGACCCCCGATGGGTCCAGAAGGTCTTTACGAAGACCGGCCACGGCGCCGGCGGCCTCCTCCCGCTTGGCCACGTCGTCTATTGTCCTCGTTTCCACCGGGTTCTCCGCGCAGAAGTACTCGTCGAAGTGGCTAAAATCCGGAGCATCGGTGTTCCACGGGGGAAGTTTGCTGGACACCCGCTGCAAGGACGGGGGGTCCTGCGGCGTAGGCGGCGGAAGATGGTGGAGCTTCCTGTGCTTCTTCATCTCCTCCTCCACCTTCCTCCGCCGGCTCTCGGTGTCCGACTCGGGCGACATTGAGTCCCCGATGAGGAAGGTGACTTTGCTGGCCGCCTCCTCTGGCAGGATGAGAGACATAGGGCCCGACGCGCTGGTTCCCGGGGGGACGTTCTTGTCCGGAGGCTTTTTCTCCAGGGGGAAGCCCAGCAGGGGGTCCCCGATGGGGTCTCCGACAGGGTCCCTGCCCAGGCCCTCGTCCGGTCCGCGTTCTCTCGGGGAGCATGAGCCCACGGGCAGCACCGTCTCCAGCCGGGCCTCGGCGGTCAGCGGGCTGCCGGACTCCTTATGAGGCCCCTCGAGTTCCTCCGAAGTCCGGCAAACGTCGTCCTGGAGAGTCCCGGTCGCTTGGCACCGGTCCTCGCCCTCGTCGTCCTTCTCCGCCAAGTAGTCGCCGCCGGGCTTGTGCACGGTCACGAGCACGTAGTCCGACTCTTCCACTTCACCCTTGCGCAGCGAGGTGGTGATGAGCGAGCCGGGCATGACGATGGCCTCGTCCTCAGCGCCGTCCAGCATGTGCGTCTCCAGCAGCTCTGAGCAGCGGATGAAGTAAGTCAGCACGTACAGGAGGCGCTGCACCAGCTCTTGACGACGGCCCACGGCCACCGTGCGGGCCAGGCGCACCGGAGAGCCGATGGCGCCGTACAGGTCGCCTGCGAACAAAATGTCAGTGGCTATTTTTTGAGCTGCTTTTTTTTTTTTTTTTATCTTCCCACGTAACACACACAATGTCAGCGTCAATTGTTTTTACCCAAACATGAATGTAATGCAGTTCTTGGCTCTGACCACTTGGTGTCCCCATGATCACAGTTTCAGAACATGCAGCTTGATTATTTTTTTTTTTTTTTTTTTTAATTGTACTAATTATATAGCAACTGTATCGCTAACAATACCAGCTTTTTTGGTATTGATATGAACTGTTTTCTAAAGTAAATATTTTTGCAACAGTATTCACTATATGTTCAAAAAAAAAACTCACAAAATGTACCATTTTTGGCAACAATATTCACTATATTGTAAGGAAAACCAGCCATGCCTTGAAATATTTAAAAGAATTACCATATTTTGTAACAAAAGTCAACACATTTGAAACAAAATGTAATATATTCACAATATTTTGAAACAATACTATCCAGTATTTTGTAATTTGTCACATTTTATAACAAATTTCACTGTATTTTGTGACCAAATTTGGCACATTTTGCTACAAATTTTAACAAAATCTTGCAAAAAAAGTCACTATATTTTGTCACATTTTTACCTGCACATCTGAATAAGCTATATTTTTCATTTTTCAAATTAACTAATCTTTTCCTTTAAATTATAAAAATATGTTTTTAAAACTACATTTCCCTTAGACATTTCTTTATGTAGGAGTGAATTAAAGGTGTTAATCCAGGAATTAAGTTTTTTTTATGAGACAAGATTAAGTAAAATGTTTTCATATTTAATGTTTTCCTAACTAGGCTAGTTTGAACTTGGCAGAGGTAGGAAAAAAAAAAAAAAAGTACAGATGAAGTCACTGAATTTATTTTTTGGCCTTTAAAGTCTGCTTGCATTGGGGGCACCAACTGGGGGCAGTCGCCCACCATATTCAGCAGACTAAGCTTGTTGTGGCTTTGAAATGTGCTTTAATGCCAGCCACTAGTAGAGTGGAACGGTCACATTGACGTTTTATGAGGTCTGTGCGCTTTTGACTGGCATTCTCGTATTTTGATGATCTTTATGCATGATTATATATATTCTAGATTCACATTTCTCACCGAGCTGCGCCCACAGCGGGTTGTAGGGGTGCGTCTTGGCCAGCATGTCCACGCTGGGCGACGAATGCTTCTCCAGGAAGATCTTGATGGGCGGCTGGCCGTTGGGCATGACCGTGGGCACCCAGGCCAGGTGGTTGGTCAGGACGGCCGTCAGCAACGCCGGGAGGAACCTGCCGACGTCACAAGATAGATGAGTGAGCAGAAGGGAAGGGAGCGCCCACACAAGCGGGCGCCAGTGGGGCTTTATCACAAATTGAAAAGGTCGAAAGTGGACAGTGAATACACACGCGCATAGACACATTTTCTCTCACTCTCACACACACACACAAACACACATTCTTGCAGCATGATTCACTTCTCATTTCTAAACAAGCGGCTACTTCCCCTTCCTGTCTCATGACTCCACTCCGACACGGTGGTCAGTCAGTCACGTGCCGCTCATGTCGACAACACAAATGGTATGAAGAAGACAATAAAATTGTATAACTTGATTAAGGTTGAGGGAGGAGAAAAAAAGCTATTTCCCTTCAGAGATTAAAATTTGCATCAAAAATGATTTTTAAAAGAAATCTGATGCAGTAATTTTCCAGTGAATGTGTAAAGTATTTCCACTGACAAATATTTTTTTAGAAAGTAAAAAAAAGGATTAAAATTGATTAATTCATCTACTAGTGATTAAATGGGAAAAATATCAGGGATTAGATTTTTATCTTAATTTATTTAAAAAAAACATCTTGAACTACAATAATTTCCTGGTGTTAAAATGTGAACTATTTGCATAAACTATTTTTTAACTAATCATCTTTTTAATTATGATTAAAAAAAAATAAAACATTTTGAACTAGATTATAATTTGTGCAAGATCACCTACATTTACTGTAAATTAGACTTTACACGATCAGGATTTTTGGGGACGATCACCGCACAGCGAGTTTAAAAAAACGATAACATCACAAGATTAAGTTTTCAGTCAGGTCAAACAAACCTCACAACATGACAGACACTTAAATCCTCTCCCGAGCACCGGTGACCACCACCACGCGTTTTTCCTTATTTTATTTATTTTTTTTTAAATAAAAAAAATTTCCCCCGTCACAATAAATTTGCGCGATCTATTGTTGACGAGATAAAGCCCAGTGATCGTAAAAGACGGGATGTGTTTGTATCGGATTGTTTTTATTGCAGTAGTCTGACATAGTGCAATCGTGAAAGAGCAAATTTGTCTTGTAGTCTGAACAAGGCATTACGTGTTGTCTGTCCCACACCGCCGACATGTTTTTTTTTTGTTTTTGTTTTTTAAATAACTTTATTGGTGGTCAGATATATACAGTACTATGTCAAAAGAAACGCAACAAGGCTAAAAATAAACTCGTTTTTGGACTCAAATATACTGTACATGATGGCGACGCGGCGCCAAGATCTTGCGGAGCCGATCAATGACGTCATTGATTGGATCTGCGAATTACGCCAAAGCGCGCTGGCATCTTTTGTCAGGGCGACAATAAGCAATTTGTGACCGGCGGGGACGGGGCGGGCGTTAAACCGGTCGGACCGAATAGAGCGGCGCCACTCAACTGGTTTTTGGAGGCCTGCTCCATCAGCAGCGAGAACTCTCTCATGAAGAGGCTGCACAGGTGGTTCTTCTCAGACGCGCCCGACATCATGGTCAGCCACACGGGCTCGGCCACGCGGGGCATGCTGTACAGGTCGCATATGGTCATCCTGAAGGGAGAGCGAGAGAGAGAACAGGCGTGTTATTGTCCGAGAACAAGACCTCGCTGTGAAGACCCCCCCCGCCCCCCACTGCAAGAAGGCCAGGAGTTTCCAGGGCGGGGACGGAGGGGGTTCGTGCACGTCTCGGCTGGACGCCAGGCTTGGACGCGGTGGTGGGAATCTCTGTGGGCCCGAGGAATGTCAGGCTGGAAACACGGGGCTGCCTGAGACCCACTGCCCGTTGAAGTTGATTTCATGCAGTCTGAACTGCCACGTGGATGTTAAAAAAATTAAAAATAAAATAAAAAAATAAAAAAAATTTAAAAAAATCAAGCCCTTCTCTCTGCTCTCAAACGCTGTGGGCGTGTCCGCCGAAAATATATACGGTTAAAGCTGCCGTTGCCTGGAATATATCCCACTGAATCGTCGCGGGACTTTTGCACATCACGAGGACGACGTGCTCGCTCTAAAGCGACTACGTCAGCCTGAAGCCCCGGTCCACACACTGACTGTGCCGTCGGCCTTTATTTTTCTCCCCCATGCTCTATTGCCTTCTCTCTGTCAGGGGCGTGCACTCAGAGCAGACGACGTGGTGCTCTAGAATATTACTGAATATACAAAACAAGCAAAATAATTTTTTTAACGTAGAAATTTGGTAGGAATTGGCCTTTTTTTGATATTTATTTTCCGATGTGTCATTTTGTTTTCATGTTTTGTGTACATGACAGTTCAGTTTGTTGTATTTGTACTTGCTTTTAATTTGCCTTGATTTGCTCTGCTGTCTCCAGTCAGGCCGGCATTGGGAATGAGAAACTGTTCTCAATTGCCTTACCTGGTTAAATAAATAGGGTTAGAGTTACAAATGTGCAAAGGATATGGGTTCCACTTTTGGAATTGAACCACAGAAGTAAATGAGATGAAACCTGTAATAACAAGCTTGAGTGATTGGATGGTGGCTCAATCAATGCTTTATTACTACACATTATAGTATTATGTACGTAAAAGAGAATATTTAACACCTCGCCACTCACACTTAGCCCCATATAGACGCCTTTTATGTGCGTGCGCTTTCGCCAAGTGTGCGGCTTATCTTTGTCAGCATGCGTCGGCGCATGTGTACCCACGTCACGGCAGCGTGGGCGTGAGACGGTTGAGGCGCAGTTTTGTAATGCTCCATGAAGTCAAAGACACCCACTGAAAAAGGCAAAGGCCAGCACAATTAAATTTAGCCGAAGCCTGAAGGTGAGATTGTGCAGCTATTTTGTTTGTGCCCCGCTCTACTATTCTGGAGCTCGGGCGGGGGCTCCGCTAGATAGGGTTGCCACTCAGGTGGGCCGGCTGCCATCGGGCATATGACTATGGCACGCAAGGGACCTCAAGACATGCTGCCAGCGTGTGTGTGGCAATACATTAGATCCACTTTAACCCACCTGTTATGTTGTGGGTCAAACTGACCACTTGTAAGTGATTTTTTTTTATTTATTTATTTATTTTATTTTTTTAGCATAGACAGACAGACAGACACACACACGCTCGCACAGATTAGGTCCACTTGAGCCCTTGTTATGTTGCAGGTCAAATTGACCCGTAAGTGAACCTAGTGTGCGTGTGCATGTGTCAAATCAAAGTACTTTTCAGCAAACGCCTAACAACACACAGACTTTGTCCACTTTAAACCTCCCGTTACTATATTGCGGGTCAAGCTGACCCGTTGTCCCATTGTGTGTGCAGGACAGACATTCACATACAGGTACACGTAGATATTAGGTTCATTTTAACCCTTCTTTTATTTTGCAGGTCAAATTGGCCCGGTGTCACAATGTGTGTGGCACAGACACAGATTAGGTCCACTTTAACTGTTCTGGTATTTTGTGGGTCAAACGCACCCTTTTTAACAAAATAAATAAAGACAATCTTGAAAAAAAATATATATAAAAAAAAAATTTAAGTTTATATATTGTATAAAACTTTTCAAACAAACCATTATCACAACTCCTTTCACCATTTCACCTTGGGTCAAAAACTTCCAATTTGGCTAAATCCTTGCTTTTGCAACATATAATCATGCATAACAAATAAATGATTCCGCTCAGGTTGTTTGTTTCTTCACGGGAATTAACGTCGCCGGTTACTTTTTTTCTTTTTAAAAAAGTCACGAGAGGGGTCGGAAAAGTCACAAAATGGGCAACACTGACTGACTGTGCTTTTTGTAAAAAGGCTGCCACGTCGTTAGTGGAAGCAGTGCACATCAGCGGGGATGCACTTTGAAATGACCGGAGCCGCTAAAAGAAGATCAATTCAAAATCATCTAAAAGGTCCGGCCGGACAAACTGGAATGAATCTGCAATGAATGAATGAGCGCTGTGTGTAAATGACGGTAAAACTGGTACCTTACCTGAACTCGTTGAGCCCCTCCACCATGCGGCTGTAAGCCAAGGCCCTCTGGCTGGCGTCAGCTGACCGCCGGCTCATCTTCATGGCCTTGCGGGAGGATGACATAAAACACACACACACAGACACACACTTTTTAGAAACGTGACCCTCTGGAATTTAGGGGAAGGCAGGGAGCGAGGAATGTGATGTGACAATGATGCAGAGCAAAAGTGCTCCGTAAATGCCGCCAAGTAAACAACATTTATGAGTTACGGGCGGTCGTCAGTCACTGCAATATGACAGTTTACCGTTTCGTTTACAGGGCACTGGACACAACATTAGGTACACCTGCACAAGATAAGGACTATCCCAGAATGAAGTCGATGTCGTCTTTTGCATTTGCTTCCTTTTCTGTCCTTGTTCATCCAAGACCGCAATAGTAGTCGTCTTTTATTGCTTTTCACATTTTTCTGGTGGTGTTGTCACTTGTTGTTCTTTTCGCTCTCTCTTCTTTCCTTGTTTTAGCCCCCGATTACTCAATAGGTGATGTTGTTGTTTGTTCTTGTTTTTTGCTCACTTACCTTCGCTCGGTTACCTAACCAGGTTTCAGAAGGTGTTGTCTCTTGTTCTTGCTGACTGATCTCTTTTCTGTTGTGTTTTATTAGGTTTTGCTCTCTTTTCTCTTTGTTCATTCATAGGTTCTCGAACCAGATTCCAAAATGTTATCATCTTTTGTTCGGGCTCGTTGTTCTCTTTCCTCTGTTGTATTTTTGCAATTGGTTCTTGCTCTCGTTTCTCTTAGTTTATTCCTAGGTTCCATGACGACACTCCAAAATCTGTTGTTGTTGTCGCCCTTTGCACTTTTTTCTCATCTTTGCCCCGGTTTCCCAAACGGTACCAGCAGGTATTATCGTTACTGGTGTTGCCTTTGATCACTTTTTCTCTCTCTTTTCTTTCCATCTGCTCCTTCTTAAACCATCAACAATCCAGTGCGATTCTGCCTTTTTAATGGAATGCATGTAGCCACTAACATAAAAAAAACATTTTGGAGTAAATAAAAGGGCATTCACCTGTTCGATGGCGCTCTTGAGCTTGTTCATGTGGCTCTCGAAGAGCGGAAAGTGCGAGAAGAAGAAGTCCTGGAAGCGGCTGTTCTCATCCGGGCTTGGCGACAGCGTGAAGATGACGCCGATGGCGATCTTCTTCTTGCGCGCCGCGCCCAGGCTCTGCCCGCCGCTCTCGTCCGACATGTTGAAGCTCTCCTCCACCGACCTAATGGTAAAAATATGCCTCTCAAGTCCAGAGTTCAAGTTCACCACCGCAAGTCACGTGAGACCTCAGCAAATCTCGAGACCTCGTTTTAACGAGCACCAAAAGGATTAACGACAGACGTGTTTTGTGCTTTTCCTTGCAACCATAGAGGCTTGACTGTATTTTTGCATTTCACAATGAGTTCACAGTGTCGGACAGGTTCAACTGGCCTGATTTTGTGAACGAGCGGCAATCTCTCACCAGCGTGGGAAGACACCGTTTTCTAGGCTGGTGGTCTGGCTGCGTCGCCACCGCCGCTGGTAGCTGGACGCGCAGCTGCTGGTCAGCGAAGAGCCCGGCGAAGGGAAGGGCGTGATAAGGAGGCTGCTCAGGGACGCTTGAGGAAGAAAAAAAAAAAGAAAAAAAAAAACGTAAAATATTTATAAACTGTATTATTTATCATGAATTTACTTTATTTCATGAAATAAAAATATTACATTTGATAACCAGTTTATCTAATATTTTTCATTGTATTGACAATTTATCCATTAACTAATGATTTAATGAGAAATGAATAAAACCATTTTGGCAAGGTCACACGTAGATAAGGAATCAAAAAATAACCAAAATTTAAATGTACATGTAAAATATGTGAAATTTTTTATTCTGATAAAACAATTCATTTTCTATTTGTATTTAATTATAAATAGGTAACCTATTGTGTAATAAAAGAAAAAATGCAAATGTAAAATGGATTATTTCACCATTAAAAAACTAAAATAAATCAAATAAGTGAATGAATATAAATGGAGACAAATTTTCACATACATTAGCATTCATTTGTAGATGAACCAGTAAGTACTGGAATAGTACATTTTAATTAATTTGATTATTGATAACTATGATTAATAAAACAATTATTTAATCAATTTTAAAAGGCAATAATATTTGATGTTTTCCTTTTTTTTTTTTAATTGAGAATAAATCAATATTTTTTAATGACAAACAAAAATGAATAAATACACTGTAATTAACCCATTTTAGGAAAAAATCAACAGACATGCATCAAAAATTACGGGACTCTTTAACTGCTCGGTGGCCTGTATGCTGCCCGTTGGCTGCACCCCTCTGTTAAACGATATCCAAGTTAACCCTGCCTTAAATCCACTCTTAACATATTTAAAGATGGATATCACGGAGACGGCAATTAGGGTTCACATGTGATCCAATACAGTCACATGCTTATCCTATTGACAGACGCGCTGGCTCGGCACCAGGCTGGCACCACAAACGACAAACGCTGAACGTCAGCCCATCACATGAGGCCGTGTAGGATTCCTGCGTCGCTGAGGGGACCCAATAAAAAAGACCAAACCATGCTGTGGACTACAGGCATGCGCGTGCGTGTGCAGTGATGAGATGGGGCCTGAATAAGAAGCTCAATTACGAGTAGCGGCTTTTCAAAAACGCTAAATTTAAATCCGGCGCGTGTGACTGGGCTTTGGGCAGAACGCATCATTACCACAGGCCATTGTGTATGTGTGTGCGCGCATGTGGGCAGATCAGCTGATTTCGACTGTGCATATATTTTTTTGGGGTAATATGTAATATGATACGAAGATGTACGTGTTTTAGTATAATTTGCTGGCATAAGCTTCACATACTGTATATCACGTGTATGTGTGTATCTGTAGATCCAGGAACTGGAACTACAGCTGATTTCCACTGTGTGTAAACTCTACTAGTATGCTGTAGAACCTGGCTTAATGTACTTTTTTTTGGGGGGGGATTTTTTTTTTAAACCACATAGTACGCCTAAAATAAAAAGGGTTACATACGAGGCTTTGCCTACAGGGTAAAGGAATTAACATCTTAGCGCAGCAGGTCCAAACATAGTCGTGCTTGTGTAACTGTTTTTGAACTCTGACCTCTTTTTGTCTGGTGAACCTACCTGAGCGGGCGATGCCGCTGTCCCGCTCGTCGTACAGCCCTCGGCCCGGCATGTCCATGGGGTGGCTGTGGCCTGGCGGCGGAGAGCGAGGACAGTGACAGGAAATATGAGGGGGGGGGGGGGGGGAAAGAAAAAGAAAAATTGAAATAGGTGCATATTACAATACAAATGTGTGGAAAGGCCCGTCCTTGATAGTCATTTTCTGTCAGTCTCAACCTGTAGTAATGCCCAATTCTGTTTAACTGCCTAGATACATTTGTGATGACTCTTTCCCCCATAGGGTCAAAAGACAGATGTCCTCCATAATATAGTATCAATTATTTGCCTATTTAATGCTCAATATACCTTTGGATTACATTTTATGTTCTATGTAGTTCATATATACCACATTTAGACCACATATCTTTGTTGTTTTTGACCATATTTAATATGGTTACTAATACGCCTTTGTACCAAATTTAGACTATATTTAATGCATGTTTTGGTACATGCACCTCTAATGAACCAAATGCAGACTATATTTACTACATTACTATATGTATCTTTAGACAATATCTAATGGTCATAGTACTACTAATGTACCAAATTTAGAGCATATCTAAATGGCTTATGTAGCTGTAATTTAGACACTTGTAGACAACGGAATTGTAGCACAAATCCAGCCTGGTACAATCTGTATCTTTGTGTCATCACTTCCACGACAACGCATCATGCAACGCTTCACACAAACTACATGCAACAAAGAAAGAAAAAATAAATGAATAAATAAATAAATCACTTCCCGTCTTGTACAATGTTATCACAGGAAACAGGGCTGATAACGCAACAGGCGCTGCTGGTAAAAGGCAGTGCTTAGTGGAGGGGACGTAATAATATGGACTTAATGCTTCTACTACTGTAGTCATGTAACATAATACACAGCGGGTGGTAAAGAACAGGTACACGTGTTGTTTGGTGTAATAATAGAAACGGGCGGTTCCCCTGACATTCTAACGAGTGGCGGCCCATCGCAACGTGCTAGCGTGTTTATGTGCGCGGACGCACATGATGGAGGATGCAAAGCATTGCTCGGGTGGATGCTTTTCCATGCGAGTGAGGAGAAAAATCTTTCATTGCCCACAAAAAAAAAAATCACACAATCATCCGGTTAGTACAAGAATGTGAGTTAGTCAAGACTACGACTAACACCTGTACACACCCATGCGCACTCGCGTGTATTCCAGTGGCGAGAGAACACATGCGAGCCCGGATCAGACAGACGTTGTCACAGTATTTTGTCATTAGTTTTCGTTATGTCGTCATACACTTGACAGTAGGGACTGAGAAACACATAAATTAACCCTACGCTTATGTCAAAATGACCCACTTTGAAGTTTAAAACTCTTGACAAATCATTGAAAGTTTCTTAGGGAAAAACTTCTGCGTTCCCCCCCTTCTTTTTATATATTAATCTTTAAAATTCTCAGTATTAGTGAACCCTCCTATTATATGGCAGGTTAAAATGACTTTTGGGGGGGGGGGGGCAGAAAAACATTTCAGAACCAAAATTTCACAGGGATTTTTCAGTTTCTTTTTACTTACAGTATACACATTTAATATATGTTTAGCATTTGAGCAACGCATGACTCACCCTTCCGGTTTTGTGGCCGCTTTGACGTTTAGAACTTCCAAAAACACTTTATTTATTTATTTATTTGTATTTGAAATGGAAAATGTTACGATGTAATTTTATTTATTTCAATGATTAGCATTGGTGTTGGCTACATTCTGCCAAGTAATGCAGGAAATTACCTTCCTGTTACGTGGTAGGTCAACATGACCTGAAAAACTATTTTTACAATTGAAAAAAAAAATGAAAAAAAAGGCAGTTATTTTTATTGTAAGTAGTTGTATTTTTTAATTATGTATAAATATTTGACACAAAATTCCAATAATTAGTTTTTTTATTAACATGTTACAGTTTGTTTTTCTTTTGTACACTACAAATGTCTAAAGTCAATGTGACCTATGGCGTGTTTGAAAAAAAATTCATTTCTTTATTCTTAACATTGAAATATTTTTCACATATTTTTTTAACTTTAAAATGGGTCAATTTGACTCGCAACACAACAGGCGTGTTAATCCTGTCCGCAAACCCGTCTGACCCGAAACCCGCAGCCAAAAAATGGTCACATGCTGCCGTCAAGTGTGCAAACACAGCAAAGGAGTAAGCAAAAACATGCAAATTGTGTACACTGGTAGCCATGTTCTGTTTTTGTTTTCTTTGTTTTTTAGTTTGCTTTTTAAGCGCCAACCTGAAAAGAAAGATGCGCTTTTGATGAGACGCAGCGGGCCCTGCTCAGAGAAGGCCCGTCGAGGGCTGCAGAGCTGAGAAAATCCTGCGCAGCACAAACACAAAAACATGGGAGAGAGACAGAGAGGAGAGAGAGAGAGAGAGAGAGAGAAAGAGAGAGAGGGCAAGAGAGAGGGGTGGCGGGAATGATGGGAGGGAGGGAGATGGACAAAAAAGAAGAAAAAAAATGCTTGTTAGTGAATGAATAGGGAGGAAAGTTGGCGGCCTCCTGTCATGATAGCAGACCTTACAACAAGGAGCTTTTTAGTCGGGCATGATAAAAAAACAGCACGAAGATCTGTAGTCTGTCCCATAGGAAGGCTGCGATCTCACAGAAAAACAGTGACCACCTCATAAATAACATTTCTTCATGTAGTGGCCCATTTTGGATTTGAACAACTAGACTACTTTTTGTATTTTCTGTGAAAAAGCCAGGGAGAGGGCGCACAAGAATTTGCCAACAGCTCTTCGTTGAGTCCTCGTACTCTGTACGTCACTTATATCAAAAAGGCTCAAGACTGAGTTTTGGAAAAAGTGCTACGAGCAGAAGGGCTGGCAAAGTCTTGAGAGTCAATTTTGCTGTTAAAAAAGTATTTGAGGGTTAGAGGGAGAAACGAAGGCTGCTGCAATCCTGCACAAAATGACGAGTCATCAAAGTTCGCTGCCATGCTTCACCCATACGCAATGACAAAGTCTAAAAATCCCTTGAAATTTAGCGCTGTCCATCTAGTCTAGTACACAAGGTTCAAATTTGGTAGCAATAGGACCAAATATCAAGGACGAGTTCATCTTTAACAGACTCTTGGAAACGGCCGAAATGAGTCGACAAATCCTTCATGGTGTGTCTCCTCGTGATGAGAAATGGCTACCAAATTTCATTCTGCTAAGCGAAACTGGCTTCAGAGGAAGAATTTCAAAAAGATTTTGCGTTTCTTGGTAGCAATTGGGACAAAATCTCTCAGGCAAGATCATCTTTGACAGAACCTAAAATGGCGGCTTCTAACCAAAATGGCAGACTTCCTGTGTCTTTTAAGGCATGGCTTCTTGAGACTTTTTTTTTTGCGGCTATACTCCTGATAAACATGACGACCAAATTTCATGTTGCTATGTGAAAGCGGCTTCAGGGGCTGAATTCTCCCCCGCCGACAAACACACAAACACAAAACACACATTTTCACCGGGATAAAAAACGCCTCAAGGTGACTCGGGGCTGCAGGAGGAGGGGCTGTAGGTGTGTTGTTGCTACGGTTACCTATGTTCCCCAGGAGATTATTTGGCACGGTGTTTTGATCGGGCCGCAGCGTGTTGCCGCTGTCCTGAGTGATGAACTCCAGACTGTCCTGTAACCTGTGGAAAAAGCAGATAATCAGGAGAATGACGGGTAATGATTTTGATGACAAGACAGATGAGGGATGCGTTTGTGCGCGCGCGCTTATGTGCAAGCGCTTACGTGTTGAGGCTGCCGTACACGCTGCCTCCCGTCCTGGCTGTGAACACCTTACTCAGCATCAGCTGAGACGGCGACCTGACGTGACGAGGGACGCTCGTGAGCCACATTATTAGGTACACTCTCCTATCAAAATGCATGGTTTCGCCTGACCTGATCTGGTGTATTTTCAGCGTGGAGCCTTTGTAGCTCATGGCCACCGATCCAAACATCATCTCCCCCAGCATGACCACGTCAGACGAACACCTCGAACCCTGTGAATGTACACCGCTTGAAATGACTGCGGAGGAGTTCATTCAGGAAGGGTTATTTATTTTATTTGATTTTTTACCTGAAAGCGGAGGCCCTGCTCTTTGGTTTCCCTGGCGGTCTCGGAGGCGCAGGAGGACGAGGAGGAGCTGTCCAGGGAGCTGCTGCTGCCCCCCGTCGGTCGAAGCCGGCAGCATTTGCCAAACATCTTCACCTGGCCCTCTGTGCCCTGTGGAGATAAATAAGGTAGTGGTTGAGAGAATTACTGTTACCGTAATTTCTCGTGTAACATAAAATATTTTTTTATAGAAAAAAAATCATTCTAATTCTATAAACCGTATTACACAAGGAAATTTATTTTTTTGGGGCGGAGTTTAAAAACAAAATCACATTGTATTAAGGTATACCAGTACCATAGGGGGTTGTGAAAAATGTGTACTTTCATTCCAATATCCTATATAATGTCATATAAAAAAATGTATGCAATATTGCACTCTGTGTGCAGTGTATCTCTATGAGTTTCACTTTTTAAGCTTTCGACACGATTCTAATTCATTGAGACGTACCTCATTACTTTCATTGCAATATGATCGTCCGTCACCTTGTACAATAGAAATCAACAGAAAGACGAGAAGCAACCCAGTCAAAACTGTCCTAGGCACCCTCGATCACAAAATGGACGTGTCGTGTCATGTCGTACAATCCGCTATATGCGGAACGTCACGTGACCAAGCCCAGAAAACGGGTTAGTGGACTTGCTGTGTATCCTACGCTAACAAGCATGACTATGTTTTGATTACGATTATTTGAAGCCAAACTCGCTAAAAGTTACCTTTCTTTATGGCTGGTGTCTTCGGACCAAAGTTAAATACATGTATAGCGTTTATTTATACAAATGTGATGTATGTAAACACGGACGAAGCCTAATCATCGAATATTGTAATCTTTGGGTGGCTCTGTGGTGACATCTTGTGAAGTCCCTACGGTTCCTTTGTCACAGTCCACTTCGCCATTCACCCAAACTGGGGGGGGGGGGAAATGCTTAGACCCATTTTGCCGAATGCGGAAAGAGGTTTCGTATTTACCGGATTAAAGCGATCGGCCCTCTCGGTAGTTATTGACGATAACCAGCACCTTGCATGATAGAAATCATCAGAACAACTAAAAATAATGCAGTCAAAACAGCATAGACGCACGTAAACAGCCGACTGAAAGGAGGCTGTGTCATGTGCTTCTTGACTCTGCTTGTTAGGAGAGGAATGTGTGTGTGTGTGTGTGTGTGTGTGCGCGTGAGATTTGTGTACACAGACGCCAACAGCATGTGACTGCCAGTCATATGACTCTTGCGGGAACTCGTGAGCGAGCGAGCAAAGCTGCACAACAATCACCGCTGCCTCCCTCACTCAACATCATCATGATCCCTCTTGTCCTTCCTCCTCCTCTTCCTCACTTCGGTCATGTGATTTCAGGTAACAACGCAGCGTGGCAAAAACATCCGATTATTGCAGTTGGCAGCGGCTCAAGACTGCAGTTTGCCAAGTCTGGGTGGCCTTAGCGTCTGTTACATTGATTTATTCTATAAAACAGAACTTGCACAGCTGAAATCAACATGCCGACTGATGCCTTTTGCTGCAGCATGTGACTGCCAGTCACAGAATGCAGCTGCCCGCATTCTCTTCTCGGATAAAAAATGTCTCCTTATTTACATGCCGTAAATACAGGCGACTCTCCTTGTTGTCCAGTACTTAATGCACCTGATTACCAATGACAGATGCATGTGCGGCACTGTTTTTCATTTCCTTTGCAGAATTATACTCCATAGTCTCGCCTTTGCTGCAACTGCCCACAACTGCTTTGCGTGCCACATGCAGACATAAATAATCCTCCAGCATTGTTTGTCGACTTAAGACTGATGAATTCAATGGAGCATGTTTTTTGGAGTTTCCAAAATTCTGCACTATCCTCCAGTTTCTATTTTGCAGCAGCTGCCCACAACTCCTTAGCATCCCACGTGCAGAGACAAATACAGGAGACCCCTATTCTCTTCTCTGCTATTATTGGCTCGTCTTATTACAACTGATGCTTTTAATGCTGCGGTTTCCCCCCCCCTTTAGAAAAGACTGACAGTAATTCAGTAAAAAAAAAAAAAAAAAAAAAAAAAAATCCACAGACTCCACTTTACTGGAGGTGCCTACATCTCCTTACCGTACCACAGGCAGAGACGTAAAAACGATTAATGCATGCAAGCGGCATTTGACATCACCGCATCAAAAAACAAACATACAAACAAAACCCAATCACGTGACTCACGGCGAGGTGGGCGTCTTCCGTGCCTCTCTTCTTGGCGTTTGAGTCGAAGAGGACGTTGCGGCCCCGCCTCTCGCAGTCCTGGTACACGATCAGCCGGATGTGACTGGGCTCCAGCTGCGGGATTGGCCAGCTACATGGACAGAAAGAGAGCGGTCATTAGGCCATTTTACAGTGGAAAAAAAAAAAACACCACCAGAAAGTGCATAAAAAAAAGCACAAAACAACACCAAATCCTATCTAAAACCACAGACTTGTCGTCATAAATCCAAGCAAAAAGAGCGATACAACATCCTGATTAAACTAAATCAATCAATCACTTCAGGCGGGAAAATCTGAGCGGTTTTTAACCGGTCTGGGGCTGTTGCCAGGCAACGGGGGGCTTTATCGGGCCGCCTCGGTTGATCCGGCAATGGCTGTTGCTGCTTGCTTTAGAGACAAATGCTGCTAAACTACAATCGGCGTGGCTGGTGGCTGCCCTTCGCACAGTCCGGGTAATCCCAGCGCTTTTGCGGAACCTCGCTGTGTGTTTCTGTATGAGAGTTATTTAGGAGCAGCTGTACAGATGACAACAGGAGCCTACACCGACACTCAAAAATAAGTATAGCATTTTGGCCCCGGACTGGCATCGTTAACCTAAAAAATTAGTTACATATTTGGTTAAAAATGACGAGTACAATGTGTTCTTGTGTGGATTTATCAAGAAATAGTACAAATAGGCTCAATGATTCAACAACATATTGACAAAATACAAACGTTTACGAAAAACAAAAAGTTATTATTTGAGTTGGCACCAGCCCGAATCAAATATGACTTGACTTTGGCTGTTCTGTTTTTACTCTGCTACTGCGCGGAACCCTTCTTCAACCAGGAAAAGTCGACAGTAAGTGCCGAGTGTTTAATATAGAATGGACTACTAAATACTTTTTCACTGAAGTCCAGTCAAAGGCTGTATGCCTAATTTGTTAAGAAACCATTGCGGCTTTAGAGGAATGTAACATCAGCCGTCACACAAACATGCTGATTACGCCAACAGCCAATCAACGCAAGAACTGATGGCTACGGCTCAGCGGTTCAAATCAAGCTTGTAGGCTCAGCAAAACACCTTTATCTGACAAACTGCCATCAAAGATTGAGTCACACGAGAACCTGAAACAGCGCCACAGGAGCTGCAGATGGAACTGATTGATCTCCAATGTGATACTGTCTTAAAAGAGAAGTTCAACTCTCAATCTGAATGAGTTTTATGCTTCATTAAGCGCAGACAAATTTCCAAAAATCCAGGAGCTGGCAGAGAGAATGCTGGTGGTTTTTGGCTCTACATGTGTGTGTGAACAGACCTTTAGTGTGATGAAGACCAACAAAACATCCTACAGATCCCAGCTGAGTGATGAACACCTCAGATGTGTTCGGAGAATTGCCACAACAAAACTAACACCAGATTTTGATGCACTGGCAAAAAAGGTGATCAACAAAACAACACTGTTCCCATTAAAGTAAATCTAAGTATTAACACTATAATGCCTTTTTTTTTTTTGTGATATGTAGGCATCTGGTCCTGGCTTGGCCCACCTGTCAAATTTTAAAAGTCAATGTGGCCCCTGAGCGAAAAAGGTTTGCCCACCCCTGGTCTAGACAACACACACACACACACTGAGGTCTCTGCAAACACTCGCTGGGAAAGGGAGGGTCATGTGATGCAGTCCATGTTAGGATGTCAAAGCAAAATCATTTGTCATACTCAGGCCTCGACAAGGAAGTCATACGTTGAGCACTTTTTCTTCTACAAAGTCAATCATGTGCTCATTCACCTTTGCTTCAACTTGCTCGTCGACTATAACGCTTTGTTCTCCGGTCATGTGATCAAGCGCCTCGGCCAAAGCTCGGACCTCAGCGGCTTGCCGGGTAGCTACGCTGCCGCATTAACACATCGCACTCGCACTCAGGGAAGATTAAACCACTACGGGGACAAGTTGGCAGCACAACCTCAATTAGGTGCAAAGCTTAAAAGGCCAAAACTACACTACAACATTGTCCACGTGTTTGTGGGGAATACGGACATATGTTGGGAATGCTCTTCAGCTCATGCTAGTATAACTGGGATTTGGAACGAGGGATGTGCGTTGATTTACATATTACTCTTAAGTAGTGTCACCCAAACACTAGCCAAGAAAGCTCTCAAGACAAGAAAGAACCAGACTTTTGAGTGGGTGAGGTAAGCACAACTGTCTCAGTTGAGGCACCTCTTCTCTTGGGCGGGTAATAATCTGAGGGGGCCTCGTCAGTTTGCTCTGGAGATCCGAAGAAAGAAAGAAAGATCCAGACTTTGAGGGAAGACGAGGTAAGGACAGTTCCAGCCAAGACTTCTCTCGGGTGTGCAACAATCCAAGCAGGTCCCAGCAAACAAAGAACCAGACTTTGGCGGGGCCTGAATAACGCGGAAGGTAATTAACTTGTGCAGGCAATAATTTGAGCAGGGCAGGGCGATTCGCTCTAGTGTTCTCCAGATTTGTATAGATTTCTCCTCCTGATCTAAGTCCTGAGAGTGCTAAGTGTGTGGCATAATGCCTGCCTGGCCTACATAATGAGCTCAAATAACGCATTACGGGCCGGGCCGGGCCACCCCCCCCCCCCCCCCGCAGGTCGATATCCAGCTCTTGTGTGTAAGATTACACATCAGGCGGTCATTTTAGTCAAGTCACATGCCTCCCTGCAACTTGGCCACCGCCTGCCTGCGTGTTTGGCTCTAGTCACTGCAAATGTACAGAATGTCCATTTGCGTTCCAAAATCCAAATATTTTAAAATTTTACACTGAATAATAGTTAGTTAGAGCCACAGTTGCTCAAGCAAATGCCCATCCCTTGTTTGGATCTTCAGCTACTAGAGTTAGCTGAATTACCTTAGCGGAAGTCAACTGTCCATCCATAGTTCCAGATACTCGCTAATAGTGGAATATCAAATGTCCGTACCTAGTTTGAAATTGTAGCTAATAGTGTTAGCTGAATAACATTACCAGAACGCCAAACATCCATGCCATGTTGCAAATTTTAGTTGCGAGCATTAACGGAATGTCAACCAAAGTTACAAATCTTAACTATTAGCAGGATGTCAAATGTCCTTCCATCATGCCAATTCATAGCTTCCAGCATGAATAAACAACATTTAATCAGATGCAACATCCAATAAGGTCGCAATTATTTGCATAGCTTGGACACAAATCCAGTCTGTTCTCACGAGAGTAGGATGAAATAGAATACAGACACATTTTGGGGTTGTTTAAAGCTAATTAATAACAAATGCATTCTTAAGTATTTCAACTTCAAGCATGCTAAGCTTTCCTACTAAAACCTGGTAAGTGCTACACGGGTTGTTTACAGATTCGGCCCGATTCTGTGCACAGTGCGGAGACGGTGACTTGACTGCCGCCTTTGTTGAAGATGACAACGAGAGAACGGAGCCAAAGGAAGACACAAAGACATTCTGTCAACGACTGTAAACAACAGCCCACCAAAATTTGATAAAAACTCGAGAAAAATAGAAGTAGACAAAGTTGGGTAATCAATTTTAGAGATTATTTCAAGTGTATTTGTCATTTTAAATTGTTTTGTGTATGTGTGTCTTCCATAGCTGCTTACACTAATAACATGGCTGCTGACAGAGAGAAGCTACTTTACAAAAGCAGCCAGTGTTTGATCATTTGCTCACTATATTTAGCGACTTTTCCGACCCCTCGAGTCACTGCTTTTCAAAAAGCGTTCAATTGCACTGACCATTTCAAGAGACATGGTGCCCATCTGTACGTTGCAAAAGCAGTCATGTATCCAAGTTGGGAACTTTTAACCCAAGGTATGTGCTTTCCAAGCTGCAAATGTTTTGCCGTGGTCACCTTGCCTCACCTGTACAACGTGTACATGAGAGAAGGTGTGGGGGGGAGAAAAATTGAGAAAAATCACATTTTTGTGCAAAGAAAATCAGAAATTTAGTTTCTTTTAAGGCCATATCACCCAGCATGTACTAAGACAAAGTAACAGGACGGGAGGTCACCAAAGTACACAAAAAGCAGTACTGGAAGCATGCGAAAGTGAGGAAGCGGCGATGTGGCGGAAAGCTTGTGACTGTCACAGAGCGGCGAGTCATTCATAAAAGTGGCACATGACCTCATGAGCGTCACATACTTGCACTGCTAGCTCAAAAAATGACTGCCTTGTCCCCCTCTGGATATAAAATACTGTACATCCAAACCAAATGATAGACGCCAACCATGTACACGAGGCTGACTGACAGTCAAGACAAAACAAAGCTGATCCGCATCTTAGCTGCTCCTACCTGGGCATCGTTGTGGCTGTGCCAGTGTTTCCCGTGACCGCTCTGGCCCCCTTCGACGCTGCCTCTCTGTGCTCGCTCAGCCTCTAAGAATAACGGCCGACTAAATTCGCACAACATGAGACAAGTCAGGTGATTGCGGCGCGAGCGGCAGGCACATAGTGGCGGGCTAACGACGCACTGCTGACTGCCTCTCCTCCCTCTCCCTTGTTTACAGCCCCTTTCACGCTGCCCGTCAAAGCCACCTTTTTCGCTGTTATGTGTCAAAGGTACCGCAGTGAAAAATAAACAACGGAACAGGTGGGTGTCAAAGTGGCCATGTAAATTTCTCCAGCTTTGGAGGCTTTACAGAGGTGTAAAAACAGAGGGTGTGTGAAAGGATTCAACGTAAAGCAAGGAAAGCGGTGTCAAGTTTGACACCCAAAACTCCATCTACTATTTCTCCAATGTCGTATGTATGTACACAGTTGCTTGCTTGTCTAAAACACAGATGCGGAAAATTGTTGGAAATTCTTCACTCGCAGCACTGCAGTAGAGCATTCAATACGGATGCACCAATACCTAGTTCTGCACTCGTGAAAAGGCTCCGAAACTATGACACCGATACCACTTCACCAGCCTGACGTAGGAGCCATGTCAACCGCGTGAAGATACTTTAAGGTACAGATGACAACACCTTTACCCAACTGTAACTTATGCGTTGCAAAATGGAAGAACCAGAGGCGGCCAGTGATCCGCGTCGCCCTCTCCGCTCCACGCTGCCCTGCTCCAGCCGCACTCACGTCACAAAGGCGGAGGAGGCTGGGCCGGCCGGACAGGCGTGGCACACCCTCTGTCGCCGCTACCTGGTTTGATCCTGCCAGTAGCATATCTAAATAATCTCACAAATTCAATCATACAAGTAAATACACACAGACCTGTCCTGTACTGTGAAAATGCGAATGACACATTAAAATAAATGGTTCCATTGATCGGTCTGCCATTACTTGGATAACTGTGGCAATTCTAGAGCGGATACAAAAGACTCTTCATAGAAAAGAAAATGCCCCTCACTTTTTTTTTTTTTTTTTTTTTTTAAATAGAGTACAGAGGAAGGAGAAGCAAGCGATCATGGTCTGACAATGTATCACTTCGGCAAGCCTGCCGGTTTTATTTTAGTACTAAAATACCCTGCGTTACAGCAGTTGTTGTTTTTTAACAATATATGATTAAGTAAAATCCACTTTCATCACAAAGGCAAGACGTACTGGCATTATCAAGTGTCAGTTTTCAGTATTAGTGACTTCTCAAATGCAAGTACTTGTACTCAGTCTGAAAATAAGTGATAGCAGTGAATCCCTAGTACTGTATTCAACTGAGCCTTTCAGATAGACCTCAACCCCAAACAAGGGTACTTTTTTTCTATTTATTGTAAGATTATATGCCTATTTTTTTTTTAGAGAATTACTCTTTAAGAACAGTCTTGATAGTCTTTTCCAGAATACAAGACGTAATAACCGGCCCATGCCACCATACCAATTATTGTTAAACTTGCATAAGGATTATTAGGGGTCCTTGGAAATATTTCTCCCCTGGAGCCCAACAACTAGAGAACCCCATGCCTCGAAAAGCCACGGGCCAAGAAACTGTGGGCCTGTTTGCAAGCCAGCTTTCCTCCGCTGCTCTGACGTCAGCAGCAGCCTGCTAACTGACCGCAAAGTGCCTTCACGCCAACGCCGCCACTGCCACCCTGCCACACTTGTGAGTGTGCATTTGTACTGCTCGGGCGGTTACATAAATACAACCTGCGACATTCCTCCACACATATCGACCTCGTCTACAAACTTGGCCCATCAAGTCGACTTTGTGGCCCTTTGTGCACAAGTTTGCCCAACCCCATTAAGAGGCACTCCAATGCCACCGTAGGCTACAAAAGGAATCTCCCCCCCCGCCCGCATGGAGTTGAACTCTTCCCGATTAGCCTGACTTGCCTCGAGGCAAAAAGCAGAGCACCTGACTGACTACCTGCATATCTGCCGCCTTTGCCGCTGTTGAAAGACTTTCCCATGAAG
Organism: Phyllopteryx taeniolatus; assembly: GCF_024500385.1. Classification (NCBI taxonomy): domain Eukaryota; kingdom Metazoa; phylum Chordata; class Actinopteri; order Syngnathiformes; family Syngnathidae; genus Phyllopteryx; species Phyllopteryx taeniolatus. The sequence goes on from NC_084518.1 coordinate 16,560,676, forward strand.
CGCGTCTGCATTCCTGCAATCACGAGTATCAGGGGGGCAATGACCGACTTTACTACAATGCACTAAAGAAGCACCCAGCCGACTTTTTATTGTCTTTTGGATTTTTTTTCGTTATCTTTCTATATTTGTTTGCTATTAAAAGCCAAAAGATGACTGCTACTCTCAGAGATTCTAAAAATGGTAGTAATGATCATCAAAAATTTAAATGTAATACTAAACATGTGCAATGTTATCACAGTTTCATGAGAAACTGTGTTATTACGTCAAAATAAAAAATATATATTTTCTGATCGTTACTACCATCTTACTCTTTCGACTAATAAATCACCTTTCGGAGGGATTTGTTGTTGGTAAATCAGCAGAGAGAAATTGCGACATCCATTTGGTCCAAAATAAAATCTCATACCTTTGTCAAAACAGAGGACAGAGAAAATGTGCAAAAGTTGAATGTGTTCCGAGTAAGACTGTAACCTGAGCAGAAAAAACACAAATGTCTATGAAGTCAATGTATTTCCATTAACATTTTGACATCCATTTTGGAGCACTAACCTAAAAATAGAGACACCTGGATCATTTTTAGTTCATTTTTACCCAAGGGTTGACTTCTCTGGTCGGGTGTGAACACGGTCATCGAAATCAGAAAATCCAACAATGACAAACGACTACAAATCCAAAGGTATCTCCGTTAACATTTTATCATCGATATTGGAGCTCTACTATACCTGCAAATAAGATATACTCAAATCGATTTTAACCAAACTGTAGTTCATTTTTACCAAAGGGTTGACTTCTCTGGTCAGGTGTGAACACGGTCATCGAAATCAGAAAATCCAAACTGTAGTTAATTTTCAATAGAGGTGCGACCTCTTTGGTCGGGTGTGAACAATGTCATACCACAAGCGACATTTTAATGTCCATTTTGGAGCACTGACATACCTAACAAAAAGGTACACTAGCATCCATTTTATTCAAGTTGTAGTGCATTTTCATCCCTCATGCGATTTCTTTGGTCAGGTGTGAACATTGTCATCATATTCAGGAAATCACAAATGACTGTAAATTCAGTGATTCCAAATTAATAATTGGACATCCATTTTGGAGTGCTACAATACTAATATTTAATCAGTCAAACCCTAGTTCATTTTTGGTGCGATTTTTTTTTGGGTCACCAAATAAAATTGATCACCATGAACATTTTGACGTCCATTTTGAAGCATTCCTTAAAAAAAAAAAAAAAAAAAACAGTGGCATGCATTTTAATCAAACTCCAGTTTTGTTTTTTTCATTCGATTTTTTGGGGTCAGGTGTAAAGACAGTATTTGTATAGATTCATGACTGTGTGTATACCTTTAGTACGTTTATTATTTTTTTTAAACTACATCTTTACCATGACCCTGAACTTCTGAGAACCCCTAGCACAGCAAGTTTAATTACCCCTGAAAGCAACTTGACAGCCGCCATAGTCCACATAAACACGCATGCCGTTTGTGTTGTGACGCGCACGCACGCACGCACACAAAGTTGACAAGCCTGTGATTGATGAAAGCCTCAGATGACACGCGGAGTTATGCAAGTATGTACGCAGTTCGGGAACCAGAGACTTCTCTCCGGTCAACTCTCGAGGAGGAAAAAAAAGGACGCAACAAATAAATTGCATGCAGGTTTTTTCTGTAAGATGCAAAGTCATGTCAATCACATGACCGCCCGTTTCATTTATGATTTATGGCAAAGCTTCCTCAGCAGTTAGCAAATTTGAGACCGGACTGAAAAAGATGATCTGTCGGGCGGGGCCCTGCTCGGTATGCCGCCTGGGGTCAGGTGCCTCTGCCAGGGAAACGGGAGAGGCATCAGGGGTCGGCCAAGCCACCGCCCCGGCTGGTATTCCACAGGGCTTGTGCTGGAGACATGGCTTTGGGTGACGCCCCGTCCGACGGCCATCAGTTTGCGGTGGCAATGACGGCGAGAAAAGTCGCGAGGATAAAGGACTGCTGTTGTCCCCAGAAAGTCGCCAATACTCAGTGTGATCATGTGGCAGACAATAACACACATATTATAGCTTCAATTTCTTAATTATCAATACTGACATTTTTAGCGTCACAGGAGTAGTTGTCTTTCGGCTTCTTCACTGTTTTCATCTTTCTTCATTTGTTTGCTATTGCCAACAATCACTGTCAGAGAGGGTAAATACAGTGGTAGTGATAATAAAAAATCTAAATGGTAATACTACACCTTAGAAATTGTATCCCAGTTTCACGATAAGCGGTGTAAAAATTTAAATCGGGAAATGGTAATACTACGCCTTAGAAATTTTATCCCAGTTTCACGATAAGCTGTGTTAAAATTTCAAATCGGGCGGTTTTACTATTTAAATTTTTAATTAGCATTACTACTGTGTTTAGTCTATTTCAAAGAATGAACTGCCTTTTGGGGGTCCTGAACATGCCGGGGAAAAGGGCAATTTTTGCAACCCTGGTGAAAATGTACGCGTTTTGGGGATTCCAAACTCAACCCCTCAGGTAACTATGAAAGTTAAAACTATTTAGCCCCCGACACCAGTTTCACCGATCAACACGAACTTCGGTGGATGTGTATATTACGACAGGACACACAAAAAATGTCTTAAGGACACGTATCCCAACTTAAACAGGAAGTTGGACATTTTGTTATGATGAAGAAGCCATTTTGGGCAAATTTCAGGGCTAATACTAGCGGCTTCCTACACCAGGGGTGTTCAGACTTTTGCCTGTGAGGGCCGCAGACAGAGAAACCCAAGGACCTTCCCTTGAATTTATTAAACACGCTACGTCAACGCTGCGTCAAGGTGGGCGTTTACCATTGTGGCGCTGCGCCTCGAGTTGAAATGCTTTGGGGTTCCTTCCCCCCCCCCCCCTTTTAACAATGATTTTGTGTGCAACTGATGTGCTGTTCATTTTGTATATGACCTGGATGACTGAGAATCTACACAGACAAAATATATACCCGTTTTGAGTTGTATATATTATTATTATATATGATTTAGTTATATATCATTATTTATTTATATTTATTATTTTTCAAATTAGGATGGGCTCAGTGAACTCCAGCTGGAACTAACCCTAACCACTGTTCTAGACAAACGGGTGACAGTAAAGTGCTTTTTTTTTTTTTTTTTGCCTTCACCTTCTAATGTGGACCGACCCTGCCGTCAATATTTAATGGTCATTAAGATCGTGAGTAAAAGGGTGCAATGGCCCCTTTATTACCTTTCAGATGCAGCAGAACTAAAAGGCGAAAGTAAACATGCTGCAAGTGCACAACTTCAGCTACTATCGTGACAAGCGGACGGACGCAAATAATGTGACGTCACAGGCTTTTACATTCCAACGGCGCCCCCGCCCCCGGCGCTCGAGACGTAATGACGTCACGCACGCCAGTCGAGGGGGCACGTTCCGCACGTCGTCGACACCCAAAGAAAGACGGCGGCGCGAAATGCACTTTGAACCCGAGTTTATATCGTCACACATCGCGTGCAACGACAACAAAAGACAAACACGGGCGCACACAAGTGGGGGTGTTGAGACAAAAGCGACAGTTTGAAGTCTCAACTTTTCGAGTAGTATTGTACGTGTGACGTTGAATGGCGATAAACACGCTGGCTTTAGGGTTAGCCCAGCTAGCTGCTAGCGAGCTAAACACGGCCAAACACACCAAAACGCGTCGCCCACTTCCAATGTCGTTTAACCAAAGCCTCCCAGTTATAAATGAACAGCACGGAGCGTTAAGCGGCTGTTGAAGCAGTTGAGGTAATAAAATGCGTTACTGTACTCATAAACCACACACACGCGCGCGCGCACGTTCACATGAGCTACCTGAAAGCTGGCTCCTCTTTGTTACCTCTCTGCGGAGGCGGCGAAAAAGCGCTCCTCTTGTTGAAAAGTTTCTGAAAGAGAGTCGGAGGCATTTTGTACCATGTAAGGGGGGGGGGGGGGGAGAAAAGAGTCCCCTTTTCTTTTCTTTTTTTTCAAATCCACGAGCGAGTCTTGTTCCTTGTAACTGTCTCCATGGGTCTCAGTCATATGACAGGCATTAGTCACGGGAGCCGCTTGGCAACCGACCTACCCTTCTTTTTTTCTGACTGGCCGAGCGAGCGAAGGAATTATCTGATTGGCTGTCTATTTTTGGACACGCACCACGTGGTCAGCGGGTGCCCCCAGTGTTGACGTTTTGTCAGTAGTCGAAACGCACGTAAGCGGTCATCGTTTTGTCTCGTTTATTCACAGAAAACCACCACAGAGCATCGCAAAAATACATGCAATATTTATTTTACAGCTATACATTTATTTTACACAAAAGACTCAAAACAACACAGAAACGAGGTAGTTTGCCCTACTTTGGACGGAACCCCTGGCTACAAGTGACTAAGTGAATAAAACAACTAATGGATATTTCATGTGAAATTAACAGCAACCAGGAATTTATGAAGTTTTATGTCTGACATCTACAGGCTATGTCAAGATGCCTGCACCATCTGCGGTACGCATGTGCAACTAGCTACATCAAAAACACTAGGACGAAATACGTAGGTAGTACCCATCACTAGCCCTGAAACTAATTTTAACCATCACATAATTCTAATCCTAACCTTAACCCTAAACCCTTTTACGAGCGGACTGATTCATGTAAGGTATCCACGTCAGTACCCATGTATTTTGTGCTTTTCGTCCTTAGCTAGCTATCAAAGATGGCCACCCTGTTGCGAATGCGCACCGCAGGTAGTGCGTTGACAGCCTATTCAGCAGCATAAACCTTCTTAAAAGTAGTCTAAAACGGTCACAATTTATTTCTACTTGAGGAGTACTTGAAATAAAGTAACACATTTTCTTTAAAAAAATATATATATATATTTCAAATTAGGCCACTGTGCAACATCCTATATTTACATCCGATATTTGGCATCACAGGACGCAGGGTTGTACGTACAAGCGTTAACCTGTGAGTTTGGCGTGCCGCTCTCGGGCTTGCCGAAAGAACTCCTTACGGATGGAGTCGTCGTCAAAGTGGAAAAACGTGGCTGCGCCGTCCACTTTGGGAGGCTGCTTCTTGCGCAGACTCGAAGCGTCCTTCTGCTCGGCGACAAAAGGACTTTTGAAGCGCTGGACCTTCCTGTAAGAGAGGGGCCTCCTGGCGAGGGCGGACTAAAGACAGGGGAACACAGTTTATTCGTCAAATCGTACGTGTACTATTCCTCCTGCTTTGAAAGGAGACTTCCATCCATCCATTTTCTGGACCACTTATGCATTTTTTCTCTGCATGCGCCACATGCACAGACCTGCTTCACTAATTTCACAAAGTGCAACTGGACCACTCGGTACTTAAGTGCCGCCTCCTCCAGTGAAAATATGATCCATGCTTTCGCCGCCTTTATGGGCGCGACCCCCCTAGCGCCACCACCGGTCATCATGGTGACAAAACCGTACTCGACGTTGTCCCCGCAGTAGAGGGTTGACCGGTGGTTCATTTGTATGAGACAGGACCGCCCCTTCAAAACTGGCTGATTCCTGTGCTGTAATTGTTGATCCCCTGGGGTATTTAATTTCCCTCAGAGGAAGAACAAAGGATCCATCTATCTACTGTATTTTGATGAAAGTGTGTCACAGCCATGTTATTAAGACACCTAATTAATTAAGTAATACGGTACAGAGAGATGGATGGATGTCTTTTTTAAATTAGTCATGTTGGTGTGAGTCGCTTACTTTCCGTGAATTCCCTTTCAAGGATTCGTCTGCAGAGTGGATGACAGAAATTACACAAAACGACAAAAGTATCGATTTGTGTTTATTACGGTTATTAATATGACGATGGTCATTTACCCGAATGAGTTTGGGGATTGTCCGCAGTCGCTCCCTGGTCACTGCACAAATTAGATACCATAGTTGAACAGTGCATATTAGTGAGTTAATTGTGAACTCACCTCATCTGGCCCTTTGTGTTTACCAAAATGGAGGGGGCATCTGAAAACACAAGTTAGAAGAATGGCGAGGGATGACAAAAAAATATTTTGAATCCCTACATAGGCAAATATCTGTCAAAATCTGAAGATATTTAAATCAGATGTACTATATGTAGGTCTACGTAAAGGTCAGACGCTAAAAGAGTTAAATTTGGATCTGATCCAGATTGGGCATTTGCCAGCAATGTAAACCAAAACATCCCATGGAACCTGTTCAGACATTTCAAATGTCACCAGATGAAGTTCTCGTATCTTCGTAAATTTGTTTATATTTGCGTGTTTCACTTTGTAAACACTCTTAATTGTCATGCAAGTGTAAAAACGTAAACACTTAACTTTGACCATAAATGATGACACGTTTGCTGAAGCTGGAGTCTTACTGTTAAGAGGATTTCAACAAAGTGTACGACAGTGTTTGATGGGTCACATGCTCAAAACAAGTTTAATCTGGATCTGATCCAGATTAGGCATTTGGCAGCTATGTAAACGCAACGTGGAAAAGCTCAGGGAACATTTTTCAATGCATATTTCTCATCAGACAATTGCAAAAAATAAAAATAAAAAGCCAAAGAAAACCGTTAATAATATGATGCTCCCTGAATTGAAGCTAACTTTACTCACATAGGACGGTGGAGACGTTGGGGTGCCGGTGCCTTTGGATGCTCTCGACATGGCTCCTGCCCAGTAAGGTGGAGTTCTTCACCCGGGGCTGCCGGACATCCCCTGGCGTGGCGGTGACATCCTCAGAGAAGAAATCAAACATACCTGCTGCCGATGGGTGGGGAGATTAAATTCATGAAAGCAACTTTTTGTTTTTCGCTAGGCAGACTTTGAAACTAACGTAACTGTCGTGTCTGAAGATCTCCGGGGAAGGAACACTACTGGAGGTTAAGGAATCCCAGAAGTCATCATCGTCTGAGGAGTCACTCGAGTTCTCAGATGTCGTCCCCGTTGGCCCTGTTTGAGGTGGGCTAGGTCTCACCTGACACCCGGGATGACCTAAAGTCACAGCGCCGACTCTCTCAGCCGCTGCTGCTCCTGCTGATGGTATAGGCCAGATATTGTTGGAGCTTGGTGGAAACTGGGATTTACATCGCAAAGCCCTACCGCTGGTCTGTGGGGAAAAGCGACAACATGGCAGACCCTCACCAAGGAACAACAAGACACCCACCCTTGCGTATGCACGCATTTTGTCAACACATACAGAGAAATTAAGGACGATGAATGGAGAGCATAGCGCAGTGATTCTCAAAAGTGTGGTATGAGTATCACTAGTGGTATGTGGGTTCTCTCGAGTGGTACACAAAATAATTGCTTCCTACCGTTCAGTTGTATTTTACTTTTTAGTACAATACAATTGCATTTAACCCTTAAAATGGCCACGTCGTCATTGTAAATGAGAACTGGTTCTCAACTGACCTTCCTGGTTAAATAAAGGTTAAGTCATATTTTTAAAAAAGAACAGTTTGTTTATTTTAACTTTTATTAGATTACAATTTTTATTTAACTTGTATGTGCAATACATTTGAATCAAATCAATGAAGTAATTTTCTTTTCCTATATTTAAGCAGTGTTATGTTCAAACTGTGAATAAAGTTTACAGTGGTTTATACATCTAATTTAAAAAAAAAAAATTCTGCCTTGTTTTTGATGAACACTCAGATCTACGACACTAAATGTACTTGTACGTTTTTTTTTTTTTACCTGGCGATGGTTCAAAATTGAGTCCTTTTAACATACATGTACCTTTTTTTGACCCAAAGAGGGTCCAAAATGAAGTTCATTAAATATAATTTTACCCTTTTTGGACCTGGAAAAGATACAAAATGGAGCCCAACATATATACTTGTACACTACTCCTTTCAGACCTTAAAGTAATGTACAAAATTGAGCCGAATAAACACCCTTCTCTCCTTCTGGACCTTGAAAATGTATAAAATGGAGTTCAATGATTAGTCGTATTGGGTGTAGGGCCTATTCGTGTTTAATTTTGGCCCTGAGGGACAGCAATGTAATCAGATGACTCACCCGTACGTGGGCAGGCCCGGCAACGGCGTCACATTGAGGTTCCTCCTCGGGTAACGCTTGGAACTTTTGACATGGGTGACGTCCCCTACCTTCGAGGGAATTTCAACGTATTTACGGGCGATGCTTCGTCGTGTAATTCACGAGCAGGTTTTTCTTACCGTGTCGCCGTTTGAGAGGCGCCCTCAGAGGCGTGTCTGCCTTAACTGCTCGCCTCGCTCCAAACATTTACCCCCCCCCCCCCCCCCCCGCGCGCTCTTTTTAAAGCGAATAATGAGCTGAAAACGTTGAATTTAAACGGTCAGGATGCTAGCTCAACTGGTGGCTAACGTCAACCGCATAACGTTCAGTCATGACTCGGTCGGCGTAGCTGTGAACGAAAACACGTGTAATAAACGTAAGGTCACATTTTGTTTGTTTGTTTGTTTGTTTACTTAACAGACTTGTACACACTGGTCTTTAAATACCCATGCGAGGTCTCCCCACATTTCCTTTTTACGGCGGTTGGCAGCCAATTTAACGGAGCAATACCGCCTCCTGCTGTTGCAATTCTGCAACAGACAGACCTTGATTTCATACAAACTACATTTTCACCGAAATTATTGTAAACCCGGTGTCCCTTAAAAATCCTGCCACAATTATAACTTGTTCCCTACTACCCATTCCCAGTACACCTTGTAAAACTAACATCCCTCACCTCTATTTTCCTTAATCTCATGTCAAGTCAGAATCAGAATCAGAATCATCAGAATCATCTTTAGTTGCCAAGGATGTCAAAAACACAAAAGAGTCGAAGGGCTTCACAAAGCCCACAGTCGACGATTATAATCTTTTTTTTTTTTTTATCAGTTTCATATCTCTTAGGGCTCATTAATACATGTTCCACAGACTCCTCACATAAACCTGACTCATTTTTTTCCCTATCAACTTTCGAGTTTTAGTCAAACCACAGTGTCCAAATGTTAACCTTGTTAAAAAATGTTCCTCTTTCCTCTACCTACCCTATTAGCTTTAATATACATTTTAATCTTGTACAAAAGTCTTCCATTTCCTTCTCTATCCCTATCACATGCCATATTGGATTGATTTTACACCATATACAACTTTTGATCTCTGCTTAACTAATATTGACATATTATAATATTGTCATTTCTACTTTTTTTCCCTCCCCCTTTGCCAATGTACCCACGCTCTCATTCTGTTTAACCCCTTCGAGTGCCAGAACCCATTAAAAATGTGACTTGACTAAATAGTTTTTGCTACTCTTGTGATTGACGGAATAACTTTTATAGTTGACGCTGCCTCATATGACAGCGGTCCTTTTTAATTTTCACAGAATAAGTGTCACTAAAAAATGTGTAAAAAAAAAAAAGCCAAAGAAAACACTTGCGTACTTAATCTTTTAGATGTTCACCGACTTTAAGTCTCAGTTTAGTTTATTGTGACTTTAGTGGCATATTTTTTTCTTACAAAAATTGTGCAAAAAATTTCAATTCATACAATTTCCGATGCATTTTACTTTATAATCTGTAATTGCACATTATTCATTTTGATTTCCACATGAAAAAAACAAGCGGGACAGTGGTTTAAAATCATTCCAGAATGTTATTTTATTTCCTGCCCCCAGTCATCATCATTATTATTATTATTACAAGGATATGCTGCTGATTCGACTGCAGAAAAAAAGAGAGAAATAAATACATACAATTTGTCCCACTACACACACACGCAATGAAAAGAACAAAATGTAATAAAAATCCCATTTGAAACGCCGACTTGAGTCGTCAATAAATAAGCTTACATATATAGTGTAGCTGTCCTCGTGTATGTACATACATCATTCATGTTCACGCTTTGGGACAAGAATCAACCTTGAAAAGCTTCTACATTACTCGTGTGTGATAAAAAACAAAAACAAAAAACAAACAAACAAACAAAAAAACTTAATAAAAAGCTCTTGTTTAATTAAAAGTGAATGGTCGCTCTGTATTTTCCCTGCAGGGCAACTTCATGCACTGCCCCACCGAGTCCTCTTTGTTGTTTGTTTTGTGCAAACAAAACAAAACAAAACGGGTAGAGAAGAGTGAGGGGTGTGCGCCTTGAAATGACCGCCATTACTGGTAAGGCAGGAGGTAGCCTTGAGTGAACCTACAAAAAAAAATAAGTCCATGTCTTTGATGTTTAAATGAAACTAACTGCATGTTGAGGTCTATCTGGATGGACGGAGGGTGACTTGTTTTTTTGCTGCTTGTTCCCCCAATGTGCGTTGTTGTCGTTTGTGGACGTCTGCCCTCACATGGAGATGGCGCTGTAGAGCTGCTCGATCTTCTCTTTGAAGAACTCCCGCAGCTCGGGCCGCTTGGCCTTCAGCGTGGGTGTCAGCAGGCCGTTCTCAATGGAGAACATCTCACTGTGGATGTAAATGTTCTTCACCTGGTTTGAGACAATAGAAGAGGATGTAGTGAAGGTCTAAACGCAATTTGACACCGCTCGTGCTATGCTCGGAAACAATATACACTCAATGAAAGGTAACAAAACAAAACAAAAAAATGTGCATGTAAAGCATATATTCAGAATTGTGTTTGATGTTTACCTAAACGTGCAGTATGTTAGGTTCTTCAAACACTACATGTATGAAAGCATGTACGTTAGGGTCATCAAATTCTCTCTTGAATCATCTTATTGTTTCAGGAAAATACATCTACTAACTGTGTTTGATGTTTACGGGGAGGAAAACAAAATGTTCAGTTCCTCAAAGACTCAAAATTGTCTTCGATGTTTGCAAAAACATATGCATGCTCAGTTTGTAAAAGACTAAATCATCGAAGATGTTTACGAAAACATGTCACTTTGGTTTATCGAAGACTCAAAATTGTCTTTACTGTTTAAGAAACCACATAATCAAAAGACTCTAAATTTATCATCCTCAATTAGGAAAGTACGTGGACTAGGTTAATTTAATCCAAAACTCGAAAATGTCTTTGATGACAGAAAACCAACACATTTGTTCAGAGATGACTACAAATTGTCTTCAGCATTTACAAATTAATGTAGAATATATTGTGTACATCCAAGACTCAGGAATGTTTTTGATGTTTAGAAAAACACATACATTTGGTTCCTCAAAGACTCAAAATTGACTTTGATGTTTCCAAAAACATGTCCCTTTGTGATTTGAAAAACTCTATAAATTGTCTTCACTGGTTAGTAAAACACGGTGAGCTTCATCAAAAGACACAAAATCATCTTTAATGATTCTGAACATTACATGCAGCAGGTTAGGTTCATCAAAGACTCGGAATTGTCTGCAGGTTTTCAAACAATACAAACGTTCAGAGCATCAAAGACTTAACATTTTCTTCAGTGTTAAGGAAAACATATGCAGAATGTTATTACATCCAAGACTTTATTGTTTTTTATGTTTACAAAGACACGAACAGTATATTAGGTTTATCAAAGACTCCAAATTTTCTTTGACGTAGTATGTAGTCTCAGTTCTACATAGACGCAAATTTATCTACAATGTTAACGAAAACATGTACGTTTAGTTCATCAGAGATTCCAAAATGTTCTTAGATGTTGATATTTGAAAATACACACATTCATTTAATGAATGACTCGAAATTATCTCCATTGTTTTTGTTATGATGGGTTATCTTAAAATACTTGGAATTGCCTTTTTGTTCATGAAAACATGTTTGTTCAGTTTATCAAGCGCTTGAAATGGTCTTTGATGGTCGCAAAAACGTACATTAGGTTCATCGAAGACTCGAAATTATCTTCTATGTTTCCGAAAACAAGTTATAAATGAAGACAATTCTGAGTCACTGATTGTTAAATAAATAACTAAGTACATCCCCAATTCCAATGAAGTTGGGACGTTGTGTTAAACATAAATAAAAACTGAATACAATGATTTGCAAATCTTGTTCAACCTATATTTAATTGAATACACTACAAAGACAAGATATTTAATGTTCAAACTGATAAACTTGATTGTTTTTAGTAAATAATCATTAACTTAGAATTTTATGGCTGCAACACGTTCCAAAAGGAGCTTCCCTGAATTGCTCAGTCATTCACAAGCAAAGATGGGGTGAGGGTCACCTCTTTGTGAACAAGTGCGTGAGAAAATAGTCCAACAGTTTAAGGAAAATGTTCCTCAACGTACAATTGCAAGGAATTTAGGGATTTCATCATCTAGGGTCCATAATATCATCAAAAGTTTCAGAGAATCTGGAGAAATCACTGCATGTAAGCGGCAACGCCGAAAACCAACATTGAATGCCTGTGACCTTCGATCCCTCAGGCGTCACTGCATCAAAAACAGACATCAATGTGTAAAGGATATCACCACATGGGCTCATGAATACTTCAGAAAATCAATGTCAGTAAATACAGTTCGGCGCTACATCCGTAAGTGCAACTTGAAACTCTACTATGCAAAGCAAAAGCCATTTATCAACAACACCCAGAAAAGCCGCCGGCTTCACTGGGCCCGAGCTCATCTAAGATGGACTGATGCAAAGTGGAAAAGTGTTCTGTGGTACGACGAGTCCACATTTCAAATAGTTTTTGGAAATTGTGGACGTTGTGCCCTCCGGGCCAAAGAGGAAAAGAACCATCCGGACTGTTATGGACGCAAAGTTCAGAAGCCAGCATCTGTGTTGGTATGGGGCTGTGTTAGTGCCAATGGCATGGGTAACTTACACATCTGTGAAGGCACCATTAATGCTGAAAGGTACATACAGGTTTTGGAGAAACATATGCTGCCATCCAAGCAACGTCTTTTTCATGGACGCCGCTGCTTATTTCAGCAAGACAATGCCAAACCACATTCTGCACGTGTTACAACAGTGTGGCTTCGTAGTAAAAGAGTGCGGGTACTGGACTGGCCTGCCTGCAGTACAGACCTGCCTCCCATTGAAAATGTGTGGCGCATTATGAAGCGTAAAATACGCCAACGGACACCCCGGACTGTTGAACAGCTGAAGCTGTACATCAAACAAGAATGGGAAAAAATTCCACCTTCAAAGCTTCAACAATTAGTGTCCTCAGTTCCCAAACGTTTATTGAGTGTTGTTAAAAGAAAAGGTGATGTAACACAGTGGTAAACATGACCCTGTCACAGCTTTTTTGGAACGTGTTGCAGCCATAAAATTCTAAGTCAATGATTATTTGCTAAAAACAATAAAGTTTATCAGTTTGAACATTAAATATCTCGTCTTTGTAGTGTATTCAATTAAATATAGGTTGAACATGATTTGCCAATTATTGTATTCTGTTTTTATTTATGTTTAACACAACGTCCAAACTTCATTGGAATTGGGGTTGTATAAAAAAATACTTCTTAGTCACCTGCTCAAATGAGTGCAAAGAGCTGGCCTTGCCCAGACGCACCAGATCCTCAAGGATGGCCTTCTTAAGTTCCTAATAACACAAGCATTAGAGTATTTGAGGTCCCCCAAAAAATGGTACCTTGCTGTTTGTCTAAAATTGCGCCACCTACAGTGTTTTTACAAAGGTCCTTGTAGGTGCCTAAGATGCCTTTCTTCTTGGCCCACATGGGCATGACTTCCGTGTCGGGCACAACAATCCCCACCAGGCAGGACTGCACACAGGGACCATGAAGATGATAACAAAAAGTGAGTGGGGACCATAAATGAGGTGAAGCAGTAAACTGACCTGAAGGCTGTCTCCGTGCACGTAGAGCTGGGCCACAGGCTCGCTCCGGATGTAAATGTTCTCGATCTTCTCGGGGGAGATGTACTCGCCCTGCGCCAGCTTGAAGATGTGCTTCTTCCTGTCCACGATCTTCAACGTGCCGTTCTGCAAAAAAGGACAAGCGCGATCAATCGACTATAAATCGGTCACAACGGTGTCAATTTACTTGACGTACGGGCAGCCATTTGCCGATGTCGCCGGTGTGCAGCCAGCCGTCCGGGTCCAGCGTCTCGGCGGTCCTCTCGGGGTCTTTGAGGTAGCCCATAAATACGTTTGGTCCCTTCACACAAACCTGACCATTGGAATAGCGTCAAATACAAACAATACAGAACTCATTTTATTAGTAGATTTTTTTTATTATTTCTTGTACCTTTAAAAAAAAAAAAAAAAAAAAAAAGCTTTTTGAAGACTTGCAGTGAAAAAATAAGTGTTGTACGTATGTACTTTGAATACACACAATTATCGACGCAAACACATACATGAGTTTCCTCGTAGACTTGATACGATGAAAAACATGCGTATTAAGTAAAGACTAAAAAATATCTACATTAGGTTCATCAAAGACTCAAAATCATTTATGATAGGTACGAAAACACGTATGTTAGTTTTGGAAAACACAAAATTATTGTCATTAAATACAACCCCAATTCCAATGAAGTTGGGATGTTGTGTTCAACATAAATAAAAACAGAAAACAATGATTTGCAAATCATGTTCAACCTATATTTAATTGAATGCACAACAAAGACAAGATATTTAATGTTCAAACTGATCAACTTTACTGCTTTTAGCAAATAATCATTAACTAGAATTTTATAGCTGCAACACGTAATTCCTTGCAATTGTACGTGGAGGAACATTGTCCTTAAACTGTTGGACTATTTTCTCACGCACTTGTTCACAAAGAGGTGAACCTCGCCCCATCTTTGCTTGTGAATGACTGAGCAAGCCAGGGAAGCTCCTTTTATACCCAATCATGGCACCCACCTGTTCCCAATTAGCCTGTTCACCTGTGGGAGTTTCCAAACAGGTGTTTGATGAGCATTCTTCAACGTTCTCAGTCTTTTTTGCCACCTGTCCCAGCTTTTTTGGAACGTGTTGCAGCCATAAAATTGTAAGTTAATGATTATTTGCTAAAAACAATAAGGTTTAACAGTTTGAACATTAAATATCTCGTCTTTGTAGTGTATTCAATTAAATATAGGTTGAACATGATTTGCTAATCATTGTATTCTGTTTTTATTTATGTTTAACACAACGTCTCACCTTCATTGGAATTGGGGTTGTACGAAAACAAGTTTCATGTTCATCAAAGAGTTTTACAAAAACGTACTTTACATGTAGGACTAAAAATTGTCTTTGATATTTATGAAAATGTACATTAGGTTCGTCAAAGACTAATTGAAGTTTACAAAAATACGTAGAGTAAGTTTGTCAAAGACTAAAATTATCTTTACTGTATATGAATACATGTACATTATGGTCATAAATCAGTCTAGATCACCTAACATATTTACAAAAACATGACAGACTGGAAAGGATCTACAAAAACTTGCACATTAGGTTAATTAAAGACCCAAAATAATTTACAAAGTTTACGAAAACAAATTTTTTGTTCGGCAAAGACTGATGAATGATCTGCAACGTTTACAAACGTACAAAAATGTCATCGGACTCGAAATCATGTCGGATGTTAACAAAAAGCACGTAGGTTGTGTTCATCTTCAGTGTTTTACACTTATTACCTCGCCCTCTCCCTTGGCGGCAAAGTAGTTCTTCTCGGGAACATCCACCAGTTTAATGAGGTTGCATGGCAGCGGTGCGCCGACATGACCTAAACATCAAAAACCAGAATAAAAAAAGACGTTCTGATATAGTTATTCTGCACTCTCGAGGCTTTTAACTCGGATATTCACATTGGAACTGCTACTGTAATATCAATACTGTACAGCAGGAGGTAATGCTGGACTACATTTGGCTACCGAGCTCAGCACGTATCTGATTCAGTCAGATTGTCAGTTACATGGCAGAGTGCAAACACGCGTGTTACTCCACGACTTGGATCCATATTATGAGAATATTTAAAGAAATGATGCAAATTTTGCAGTGATAATTTTCATCATAAAGGCGTGCAAAATCCTCTCGGACCCTCCCCACCCTGGTCACCAGCTCTTCCAGCTCCTTCCCTCAGGTAGGCGCTACCGATCAATGCAAACTAGAACTAGTAGACATTCCAACAGCTTCTTCCCTCTTGCAAATCAACTTCTTGAACAGCTAACTTACAATTCCATTACAACAAGCTGGCAATTTTTTGACTTGAGTTCGTTGTCACATTTCTGTATTATGTATTACTCGTGCACTCACTGTAGTTGTCTCGCCGTGCTGCACTATTTGCATATAGTGGCCACTCATGCCAGAGTAGCATCTGCTCCATTTGCACACTGATTGAGGAGTATCTGTAACATTTGCACAACCATTGTCCCAGATTATCGCAGTACTCGTCACTTTAAATCGCATACACTCCTTGAAGTCTCAGTGCCCTTTGCACAATGGTCATTGCACCGGACTATTGCGATATTAGCCATTCCAACTGAGGACTTTGCATCTTTTTGCACAATTGTTGTTTGTTGTTGTTTTTTGTCAATGTCTTTGTCTCCAAAGTGTTCTGTAAATTGACTGTCTGTTGTACTAGAGCGGCTCCAACTACCGGAGACAAATTCCTTGTGTGTTTTGGACATACTTGGCAATTCTGATTCTGATTCTTAGTCTGTATTTTATATATTTTTTTTAAATGTGTGAAACCACTGTTTTTAAAGCGATTGCAACTTGGAAGTAAGCGGCATTTATTAACGCGTAATTTTGTCACACAATAATAAACGTGAATCACTGAACACAGAGCAGTATAGTCTTTGTGAAGGCAGACTTTTTATGTATAAATCCTATTCTTCAGAAATGTGATTCTTTGTCTTTGTTCTTTGTCTGCGATTTTCATCGCCAATAAATTCATGCTTGAGTCATCATTGACATGTTGACGCCGTAATGTGGCCAGACCACTCTTTCCTTGTTTGGCAGTGTTTGTGACCTCATTCCAGCACTTGTTTATTATTTTCCCGACATCATCACCGCCAACTCGACACTTTTATTGCATCTTTACGACCTAATGGACTTTGGATAAGGATCGAGTCCCTTTGCATAACAGACTAGTGCTCACCTGGCGTCCAGTCGCCGGGCGTGGTGAAAGTGCAGCCGGCCGTGCACTCAGTCTGCCCGTAGGCCTCGTACACCTGCAGGAGGAAGCAGGGGTCAGTCTTGTAGTGTATTGTGAACACTAATGAACTTCTTTTTACACTTACGCAAAATGACCGTGGAGCAGGTTATTATTAGAGGCCGAAACACTATCGGAAGCACTGACCTACATTTACAACCTAAAATTTTGGTTGTAATGTTCATGAAACAATTGTTAGATTTTAGGTCTGTATTAATTGATTCCCAACAGCATTTTTCTAGGCTGCGCTGCTCCCAATATATGTATGTGGATGTTGGACTATTTTGTCCAATCAAATTTCAGCCTTTTGTGTTGCCATGTCAATCTAATCTGGCCAGGGCCTTCAGATTCAGTAATGCTGGCCAATGCGAAGCTAAACGATATTAGCATTGGAACTGTTTCTTAACCAATCAGATTTCAAAGTATCCTCACAGGTACAGACGGCTGGCAGCATTTTCCCTTACGCAGATTGGTCGATCAGAGCAAAACTTGTTACAGCCAACTTCGACTAGCAAAACACACCTATAGTGATCTGCATTCATGAGTACATTTAACAATCATCAACTTGGGTGAGTATGATGTCTTTTATTGAATTTTGTAATGCCTATTGTCATGTTATTAGATCAATATTGATTGTGAAGTGCTGCGATTGGCTGGCAACCAGTTCAGGGTGTACCCCGCCTCCTGCCCGATGATAGCTGGGATAGGCTCCAGCACTCCCGCGACCCTTGTGAGGATAAGCGGCTCAGAAAATGGATGGATGGATGATTGTGAAGTGCTCCAGATGACGTACAGTTATGTGCTGTTGTGTTTTATTTTAGGCCATATCGCCCATCCCTTAGTTTTCGTCACACTTTTTCAACTGTATATTCTATGGTTTTCATCACACTTTACATACAGTGTGTATATAAGTGTGCGCGTGTGTGTGTATTTGTGAGAGACCTGGCATCCTAAAGCTGCTCTGAGGAACCCCAGCACAGTGGGCGATGTGGGAGCTGCCCCTGTTATGATCATCCTCAGCCTCCCACCCAGGCTGGCCTGTAACACACATACACACGCACACGCGCGCGCACACACACACACACACACACACACACACGCACAAAGGTTAGATTCACATCTGACAATGAACTTCTGACAGAGATTGACAGCAACCGACATCAACAGTTTATCTGCAGGATCGCCTCGAACCTTTTGTTATCTTCGTGCTCGTTGACGCATGCAGAAAGACGTTTGGCAAGTTTTTTGTTTTTGAAGTCAGTGAAGAAGTGTTTTAAAACAAACTAAAGTGCTACCTGAATCTTGCTGAAGAAGATTTTGTCCCAGACGCTGTTGCTGCGAATGATGCCGCTACTGACTTCGGCGCCTTTTCTCTTGGCGGCAAAGTTGAGGAGGCAGCGCTTCAATGGACTGTTGGCCTGGCTGAAGATCTGCAGACCAACACAGAAACATCTCGTTTAACCTAGGGCTGGGCAACTGGGACTTAAGATAACATTTGATCATGTTTTGTTCATTTTCTTTTATTTATTATTATTTTTTTAAAACATCTGATTTCTGATTCGAGTCTCTCTTTTTTTGGGTCTCCTTTGGTCATAGAATTCTGGCATCTGCTTTATTTCTCCTGATACCAATCAAGCTTTTAAAGTACGTTTTTTCTAAGCCTGAATTGCATCAGTACTGACTTGCATCAACTTCCACAGAAATTAGTTATTCCTCACAATATCTAGGTTTACCTACTGATATCCTGCTATATTGCACATTTTTTATTTAACAATATTTGCTTGAAAAATATTTACAATCTAGTGTATTCAAATAATCATGTGTAATCATGCAATTACAGTGTGTGGGAGGGGTATTTTTAGACAAACTCCCAAATTATATTTTGTAGTTTTTTTTAATTCCATTATTATTATGCATTTTCTATACATTTTATGCTTGCTTTTTTTTGTATGCGTTAAATATATTTACATTGTCTTTAAAAGTGTGTTTTAATGAGTTTAAATGTCTTTAAAGTGTGTGGGAGTGGTATTTTAAGGCTTAAAGTGGATAAAATATATTTTTTATAGGGTCTCTATTTCTCAGGTGTGTCTGTAATCTACTGTAACTCCTGCGATGAACGGGGAAATCACTCGAATGTGAAAATAAGTGCTTATTGGAAAAAAAGTCCCTTTAGTCAAAACATTTATTCACAAACAACGCTTAATTAAATACCATTTTAAAATGCTGAGCAATTTAAAATCGTAAAATGAACCATCAAACTGCATGACTCTATCTAAGAGTGTGAGTAATGTTACATCCCCTCCAGCTCTGTCATGCTCTTACAGGTGAGGCAACCGGCTAAATATTCGGAAGCAAATGCCTCAGGTCAAACGTTTCCAACATGTGGCTAAATCACGGCTTTTGAGGGCACCATGTATTTGCTTTGGTTTCAGAGCCATTGAGTCCGTGATTTCCTTCCACACGGCTCCTTTCTTGTCATACGCAAAGCAACGCGAAAATGAGTCCGCTCTTGTTGTCTTTTTCTTAGCAGGAATTAAAAAATGTGACCAGTGCTTTCATCATTTATTTTGAAAAATAGCCAATAGAAGAGTCAAAACAGTCACTAATTATAGTGATCAAATCTTTAACTGGCACCCATCGCCCAACCCTAGTTCAAGCATTATTGTTTTTTTTTTTTGTTTTTTTTTTAAACCCGGTCAAATGGGCCGGGAGTCTCGAACGCACCTTATCGTACATGCGGTTGAGCAGGCGGGGCACCACGGGGAAAATGGTGGGCCGGAGGGTCTTCATATCGTCGGGGAGCTGGCGGATGTCGCCCTGGTAGAAGCCGATGCGCCCGCCG
This sequence comes from Phyllopteryx taeniolatus, assembly GCF_024500385.1. NCBI lineage: Eukaryota > Metazoa > Chordata > Actinopteri > Syngnathiformes > Syngnathidae > Phyllopteryx > Phyllopteryx taeniolatus. The sequence continues at coordinate 16,580,521 of NC_084518.1, forward strand.
TGGCAGTAGACCACAGACTGGGAAACGCAACACAACAGATCAACGCTCATGAATGCTGGTTAGCCTGTGTGGCTGTGGCCTTTTCCATCGTATGCTTGATGGAGGCTATGTGGTTGTTTGAAAGACATAGTGTAATTCTCTTTGTTTTGTGGTTAGTTTGACACTAAACTCCAACAGGTAGTGGCAATCAACCGCTTGAAGCCTCTTTTTTGAAGAATATTTGTGAATTATATCAGCCAAACTGCTAGCTTGTTGTGAAGTGAGTGGAGCTTCCTGACGCCATACACCACTCGTGTCTCAAGTTTGGGCTCGCAAGTCAAAGCAAAAACCTTGTAAGTCAGGTCACTTGTAGCTCGAGGCACCACAGTACATGTTGTTGATTGCAGTCGTTAAAAAGAACAAAATTTGACCATGGATGTGGTTTTCACGATTGTCTATTGATGATTGCAAAAAAACACACGCACACACACAAACACACACACACACGCGCACACACACACAGAACTATTCAGGCATTTTACTTAGCTGAGAATGACATTTCTCTTCCTCAGGCCAAAGCCACACATGTGGAAAGCGCCCATATATGGACTTCCATCAACCCACTGTTGCCAGGCGGAAGTTCAGTAGGTGGGGGCTTAGGAAGACAACAAGGCGCCATAATAGGACCACTTCCTGATTGTGTGTGAGGTCGTCTGAGGACACGACTGAAGCGCCACCCTCTTGAGACAGCGGAAGTGTGTGTGTGTGTGTCTGTGTGCATGCATGGACACATGCCTGTGTGTGGCAACTTTGCGGGGATGGTAGGTACTTTCTATGAGGGGCCATCAGGGACAAAATTACCAATCACACACACACACAACTGTAACGATCTCACACACATTACTTAAATTCATATTTCAGTAATGGGTCCAGTCACTTTGGCATTGCTTCTGTTATAAATAGGCCTTCGTTATCAGGCTCTTGGAAAATGAAAGTTAGGAACGGTTGGAAATGGGCCGCTGACTGGCTGACTCATAAAAACATAACAGCCACAGATACAAACGCATCCATCCTGCTTACCTCGATAAGCCTCTCGAACATGTGAGCCAGCGGCAGGAAGGAAATGAGGCAGTCGTCTTGGTTGGGGAAAATCACTTTCTACAAAAGAAGAAGAAGAAAAGGAATCAGAAAGAGCCATGAGAATAGTTGAAAAGATTCAATAAATCCTGTTGACTTGTTGACTCACATCGGTCACTTTGAGGAAGCCCGAGAAATCGGCCACCACGTTCCCATGGGTGAGCATCACTCCCTTTGGGTTTCCTGAGAGGGATGGGTAAGAGAAGTAGGTCAAGACACTTCATTAGGTACACCTGCACAAGTTCATGACAGCCCATACAGGAGCTGTATCAATATCAATGTACATAATTTTACTGTTCAACTGATCATTTACATATTTAAATTTATTTACATATATATTAATTTAATGTAATTGATCCTTTTATTGATCATTTATCTTTTACATTTAGCATTTATATATTTTATGACTCTATGTTTCTACTGGCTAAAGCTATGCGGTCGTCCGCATAGAACCATTACGCTAAAGTTATGCGACTAACATGAGACCCTAGTTACTATCTGTGGTTCTGGATAAAGCTATGTGGTCGTCCCCTAACGTTATGCTACAAATCTGAGGCCTATTTACTTTTGTGGATAAAGATATGTGGTCGCCTGCATATAACCAAATTCCTATTATTATGCTACTAACCTGAGATCTAGTCTATCAGTGATCGAGCCGTGGTCGTCTGTTAACGTTACCCTGCTGATCTGAGGCCTCGTTACTTTCTGTGGCTTAAGCTGCTGTATGTGGTAATGGGCAGCGAACCAAAACAGTCATTCCAAACTGTGGCATTGTAAGACATTCCATTTGGTTGAGGGCAAAGTTTAAAATAATTGTAGCTATTATTTTGATTGTTGTTTTATCATTCCCATGTCATGGTTTGTAGCAGAACTGTGGTGGTTGTTGATCACCTGTGGTTCCACTGGTGAAGCACACGATCGAAAGGTCGTCCGGTGAGGGCGGCTGTGCGGAGAAAAACAATTACGCCATCATTTCATATTCATAATTGCATCATCATCAACATACTAATGAAATCATATAAGATGTTTGATAAGGGAAATGTGTGTTTCTAAACCACCACAGGACAATCTTTCCTTGTGAATATATATATACATGAAGGGGAAAAAGGTTAATTACATTTTTGCCAATGTTCTGACAAAAAATACAAGTCTCAATTTAAAAAAATGTTCTGTACAAAAAAAAAAGAAAATGTTCGGCAAAAACTAAAATGAAAAGAGTTCTGCAAGAAAAGTAAAACAAAATCTGCAAAAAAGTTCCCAAAAATTAATTCAAAAAATAAAATGAAAAAGGTTATAAATTATTTTTAAGACAAAAAAAGGAAAATAAAAATGTTTAAAAATAAAATTTGAGTGTTATTTGGGAAACAAAACGGAAAACAAATGTGCAAAAAATTAAATAAAAATTGTTCTAAAAACAAGTCTGCAGTTTTGTAAATGATAAGTAAAAATGGTGTAAAAACGGTAAATAAGAATCTCTGCAAAAAAATAAGACAATATGAATTCTGCACAAATTTAAATGGAAAAACACAAATGCCTGTGTCACAAAATTAAAAGATAAAAAAAATAAAGAAATAAGAAATTGTTAAACTGATGTTGGGATCTCAATAAACAAACATAATACATAATAAATGTTGAGACTTAAAACAAACTGTGTTCTACTCGTGTATTTTAACTCATTAGATTGTGTACCTCATGAAGTGGCAAGCGAGGCGAAAAACATACAGTTGTTGGTACTTACTAAAGGTTTCCGATGGTAATCTCTGCCCAGCGCCTGAGTAACAGATGAGCACATATTTATTTTTAACCTGTTTTTTTTTGTGTAAATCGTTTTGCAGACACGCATGTGAGAAGCGACAGACTAGTTTGTCGTGTTTTGACAAAGCCGATGATGCAGTAACTGTGGAACCACAGAAATGCTATTGTTTACATAGCATGAGGCGTTTTTTATTATGCAAATAGACTGGACGCCATCATTCTTTATCCAACAAACTTACAACATGCGTGTCGAGCTGTGGAAAAAATGTGTTTAACTAAGGTTTGACAAATGCTAACATGGCTAAGTTTGTTTACCACAATCACATTCCACTCATCACAATACAGTTTGACAAATGCTAACGTTGCTCAGCTTTCTGTTTGTTTACATTACCAATCAATGATCACAATACTGTTTAACAAATGTTAAGGTTGCCAAGCTTCACATTGTCCTCAGCACAATAAAGTTTGACAAATGCTAATGCTGCCAAGTCTCCTTACGTCAAGCAAACCTGACTGTTCATAATAAGTTCTGACAAAAGCTAACATTTCTAAGCGTTCACGTTGTCCTGAACGCAGTAAAGCTTGACAAATGGCAACGTTGCTAAAATTGTTACTTCAATCAAACTCGGCTCATCACTCTAAGGTTTGACAAATGCTAACGGTGCTAATCATTCACTTTGTTGACATTATCTTACATCAATTAAACCCGACTTAGCACAATAAGGTTTGACATATACTAATGTTGCTAACTGTTGTCCTGATCACAATAAAGTTTGGCATATGCTAATGCTACTAAGTTTGTTTCCTTCAATCAAACGCGTCTCATTGCAATAATAGTCGACAAATGCTAACGTTGCTAAGTTTGTTTGCCTCCATCAAACTTGATTCATCACAATAATGCTAGAAAAAATGCTAACGTGCCTAAATGTTCACTTTGTCTGTTCACCATCAAGTTTGACAAATGGTAAGATGCTAAGTGTTCATTTACATTAACATACGCCCCAACTCAACTGACCACTGCATGTTCTGACAAATACAAATGTTGCTAATCGTAGCGGCCGTGCAGCACCTCCACTTCCTGCATGGCCTGCACGTGGACCCCACAGCCGTGTCCACGCTCCACCAGGGCAGAATCCAGAACATCCATGAGGACGATGCGGCGCAGGGCCGGTGTCTCCGCACGTTCCACATTAGCTAGCAACACCTGTGCCTTCTCTACCTTGTCACAGATGACCGTGGAGATGTCAGCTGCAGGGACACAAATGACAGGCCAACGTTTTTTTCATTGTGAAGAAGTCCAAAGTCTCACAATCAAAAATCTGTTTGCAATAAATCATATTGACCGATACCTCATATTAAAGCTTGTGACCTGTGCTTCTTAGATCTACAAATATTTGTCAACATATCTTCATGGGATAACGCAATGACCAAAAGTAGTCTTTTTCTTTGTCAAAATGTCCAAACTCTTACCATCAAAAATTTATTCTCAACAAACAATATTGACTCATACCTCATATTAAAGCTTGTGACCAGTGCTTTCATCATTTATTTTGTTAACATGTCCTCATGTAATGATGCAATGGCCAAAAGTTGCCTTCTACTTTGCGTAAAAAGGTCCAACTTCTCACTGTCAAAAATCAGTTTTTGACAAACTGCATCCAATCATACCTCATATTTAGGCTCAGTGCTTCCCGGGTCTATAATTTTATTGTCAGTAAATCATAATCCTGTGTACATCTGCTCCTGTCCAGTTAGAGGACAGCCTCGACATGCTACGATAGCGCGGAGGCTGACGATTGTCTTACCCGTGTTGATGATGAAGCGTATGGCATCAGGACCCAGCGTGTCGTAGAGGGGCACCACCACCATGGAATATGTGTAGCACGCTAGCTCCGAGATTATCCACTGCAATACAAATAATAATAGTTTCCTGCAGTTGAATACTTTGTTGTCATGAAAAATGCTAACATGCTAAAGGGAGTTTGTTTATAGTAGCTTCCGTCAATCAAATGTTATTGATCACATTTAAATTGGACAAAGGCTAACATTATTAAGTGTTCCCTTTGTTTACATGTTCTTATTCGAACAAACCAAACTGATCACAATCAAGTTTGACAAATGCTCATATGCTAACGGCTGTTTCTGTATAAGCGGACCAGTCAAACTTGATTGATGAGTAGTTTGACGATTACACGTTTGACAAATTCTAATACAAAGACAACAAGAAATGCTAACACTGCTGTTCATTTTTTTTTTATTATAAAAAAGCATTTCGATTTGTTAAAATGAGTATAAATACTATCATTGCTAAGCGTTTGGTTAGCATACATAAAAATCAAACTTTACTGATTATAATAAAGTCTGACAAATCCTAACATTGCTTGTGGATGTTATGACATGAGCTTATGCCACCATTTTGTGTTTTTGGTGTTCTTCATGTACTATTTGTTGTTTAGTTTAGTGTTTGAGATTTTATTTTGCCCAGACAGGTGGGGCACTTTACATCTTGTTTCAATGAAAATAAACCTGTTCTATTCTATTCGTAAACGGCAATATCTCGGCTTTAGGAGGCATTAGAAAAAGTTGTGGGGGGTAGTGTTGGAGGGGAGGATAACCTCAGGCCGGTTCTGAGCAAAGACTCCGATGAACTGGTCTGGACTGGCCTTGCAGCCCTGGTACAACAGGCCCGATCCCAGATGCTCAGCCCGGGACGTCACCTGCGGGACCAAAACAGAATGGAAATACGGCAATACAAAGGAATGTGTCATACCACCCCCCACCCCCCACACACACACACACACACACACAAACGTTGAGATGACATATTAAGATCACAAGTTCACTGTTACATCACTCACTTCTCGTGCGGCTTCAGTCTGACTAGAAGTCACGTGACTTCTGTTGAGGAAACCTCGATGTGCTCGACAGGATTTTTCCACTAGCAGCCAGAGTGTAGCATTATTGTGTTTAACTCATTCACTGCCAGCCTTCCCAGTTAACATAGATATTTGACTTCTAAAGCCGTCAATGGCAGTGAATGTGTTAAACATTCAGGATGGGACAGCTACAAGGTTCGAATTTGGTAGCAGTTGTCAAAATCTGGAGGACAAGTTTGTCTTTAAAAGGACTCTTGAAATGGCCAGATGGCTAAAATGTACGCTTTAAAACCAAAATGGCAGACTTCCTGCATTTTGTCAGGCATGGCTTCTTGAGACTTACATGCCGACCAAACTTCATGCTGCTAAGTGAAACTCGCTTAAAGGGCTGAGTTAAAAAAAAAAAAAACTTTTCGCATTTCATGGCAAGTCATCAATATTGGCTGGCATACTTTGCCCATACACAATAACAAAAACTAAACTCTTTCGCGAGTAAGCGTTGCCCATATGCCTAATGTATGAACTTCATATTTGATAGCAATCCGAAAAAAAAGATCTCTTGGAAAAGTTCGTCTTTAACCGAACCCTGGAAATGTCCGCTTCAAAACCAAAACGTCAGACTTGCATCTCACCTCTTTGTAGGACATCCACTTGTAAGGCTGATTGGGGAGTCGCGAGCCCAGGCAAGGCCCATCACCTGTGACGGAAGAGACGACAGCTATGTCACCGCGGCAACCAAACCACAACATCGATTGCATCGATTTGGGGGATTGGTCGTTTTGAGAGACCTATCCCCGTGTACCTGATATATGGAGGCCTCGCTGGAAGACCTCGTACATTGTCCTAGCGTCGTCATGGTAATGTGTTAGCAGCTTGGAATGGTCGCACATCATGGACCTGCGACCCCCGCCTTCGTGCTTCATGAAAGCACACACAAAAGACAGATGACAACCACTTTTTTGACGTCAAAAATTATTTTGCACCAAAAAAACATGTCGACTTGGATGTCATATTAAAGGTCTAGCTGAGTACAACCGAGGCCTGAAATTGGTTATTAATATGTCATAATATGATGATGCAATGACCCAAATGATCTTTTTTCAATCAAAAATCTGTTCGCAACATACATCGACTTATACGTCATATTAAAGACTTTGATGGCTGCTTTCCAGATATGCAACGATTTTGTCAATGTCTCCTCATATGATGACATTCTGACCAAAAGTTGTCTTTTTCATTGCAATAATGTCCAAAAGAAACAATTTGCAGCAAACCATCGGGTCATATCTCATATCAAAGCTCTTGACCTGTCCTTTTTTAATCATTTCGTCAATATATCCTCTTATGATGAGGATATGTTCCAATGTCCAAAATCTGTCGAAAAAAAATCGATTTCCAGCAAACCACACTAACCCATACCTCATATTAAAGCTCGTGACCAGTGCTTTCCAAATCAACAATTACATTTGTCAATATCTGTTCTTGTTGTGATGGAATGATCAAAATATGTCTTTTTGGTGCAAAAATATCAATAATTTCACAATCAAAAATGTATTTTCAACAAACCATATCAAATCATACCTCCTATTAAAGCTCTTGAGTGCTTTTCAGATATGAAATTGTTTTTCAATAAGTCCTCATACGATGGCTCAATGGTAAAAATGTGCTTTTTGTACTCAAGCTAAAAAAATTATCCAACCACATCAACTCATAGCTCGTAGTTAAGCTTGTGATCAATGCTTTCTAGATCAGTAATATTTTTGTCAATAAGTCTCAATCTTATGTACGTCTTGAGTCTTACCGGCACTTCCTCGGACTGATGCAGGAGGCTGCATGGCGGTTTGATAGGACGAGGCCTCGTGGCCAACCAGTACGCCAGCACTGCAGCGAGGGCGCCGATGCCCACCAACGTGGAGGTAGGCAGCGAGCTGAAGAAGCGGCCCAGATCGTCCATGTCTGGCACCCTCAGGCCGCTCAGCATCTCCTGGGCCTGCATCTTCTCCATCAGCGTCGAACTCAGCTCTGTGGGACGACAGGTAAAGCATCAACATCACTTACGTTCGGCGTCGACTGAGGCTGCGGGAAATCATGTTCAGTTGTGTTGCCTTCAGTGTCAGCAGCAATATTTTGTGTTCACCATCTAGGAAAATGTCAAAAAAGGTAGCACTGTGTTATGTTCAATGTCCAGCCGCGCATCGATGTGTTAACAGTGTTCAAAAGAGCAGCATAGTGTTGTGTTCAGGGTCCAGGACACCGTATCATGTTCCACTCTGTCTAACAAATTTGCATTGTTCAGTGTTGAAGCTGTCAGCATTATGTTGCTCACATGGAAGCACTGAGCTTTTTTACGTGGCTGTAGTAGTGTTGCATTCAGTGTCTCAGGAAGAAGCAATATATTGCGTTCAGGGTCCAATGCAACATTTTGTACATATGGCAGTATGGTGTGTTCTGAGCATAGTGTTACGTTCAATACCAAAAAAAGAAATAAATAAAATAGCAGCATCGTGTTGCATTCAATGTCTGACAAATGAGCATTGTGTTGTGTTGTTGTCCTACATAGGACAATTTTGTTGTTTTCAGTAACCAAGGAAACAGCACAGTGTTGCATTCAGGGTCTACTTGAAAGCAGTGTGTTACGTTCAATGTCTGCGGTGATGACAGAGCTCGAATGGATTAATCAGCGTTGGAGAACAGGGACAAGCAAAGGGGTAAAAGCTGGCCGCCAAATCTAAATATAGACCCGCTTCATAACCTACTGCAGGCATGCACACACACACACGCACACACACACACACACACACACACACACACAATAATGACACTCTCCATTCGTTGTGACAACGATCTCCCACTTGGTGTCTTTTTAAAGCAACAATGAAATGCTTCCATGAAGCTGAAACTGCTGACTAAACAGAACAAATAAACATTTTGCTGCAAGCTGAGTGACAAAGTGCGCTCAGTGCAGCAGACATGAACAACAACTACAGAATATTGATAATGTACTGGAACCTGTACAGCAGACGTATCTGAAATGAAACATTACATTTACGGCCTTGTTTTGCATTTACCAACAAATCAACATTAACACAATGTTGAATCAGAGTCCAATACTGTGTTGCATTCAAAGTCCAATAAAGGAGTGTTGCCTTTATTTCCAAAGAAGCAGCACTGTGTTGCTCTCAGGTCTTCTGGGAAACATAATGTTGTGATCAGGATTGTTCTGTCGTTCTGTGTTCAGTGTGCTAGGAAAAACGTCTGACGGCGTTCGCAGTCTCTCAAGGACCATCATGTTGTGTTCAAGATCGAAAACAAAGAAGCACCATGTTGTGTTCAGGGTCTACTGGGAAGCAAGGAGCTGCGCATTGATCATCATGTTGTGTTCATGGTCTAAAACGAAGCAACATTGTGTCGCGTTCAGTTGCAAGGCACGGCACTGTGTTCAGCATGAAAAGAATCAGCATCGTGTCGTGTTCACTGTCTATCAGGCAGCATCATGTTGTGTTCGGGTCCAAAACAAAACAGCATCGTGTTGCATTCAGTGTCTACTGGGAGTATTGGACATAGTGTAAAGAAGGAGCAGCATTGTGTTGCATTCAATTTAAAATGGAAAAACACGTGTGGTATTCAGTCTCCCAGGAAGCAGCATCGTGTTGCATTCAGTGTCAGCTGGGAAGGATTGTGTTACGTTTGTATCGAACAAATTATGTTGCATTCAATGTCTATCAGGCAGCTTCATGTTGCGTTCAGGTAAAAAAAAAAAAAAAAAAAAAGAGCATGTCTTGTACTATTTGGGGTTTACTCAGCTGTTGTGTGTCTGGTGTAAGTGTCCTGTAGTAACTTCGTTGGCTCCCTGGAGTGACGCGCAGAGGTTGTGGAGTTCTTGAACGTCCCCCGCTACAAGTTTGTTGCTCCAGCTGGGGCCACGGTACCAACGCAACATCAGCGGCCTCTCAGAAGTATTCAAAATAGTTCCTAATGAGAGGTCTCTGGGATTCATCCACATTTTTCCTCATAGAAATAAAACATCATTGTATTACGTTCAATGTACATTAAATCAGCATCGTTGTCCTACACAGGAGCAATTTGTTGCATTTGGGGTCTACTTATTGCGTTCGTTCAGTGTTTAAGGAAGCAGCACAGTGTTGCGTTCAGGATGTACTTGGAAGCACATGCTGTGTTCAAGGACTGCTTGGCACACTGAGTTGCGTTCGGTGGCCAAAGAAGCAGCCCTGTGTTGCGTTCATGGACTACTTGGTAAGACAGTGTTGCGTTCAGTGACTATTTGGTAGCACAGTGTTGTGTTCAGGGTCTACTTGATAGCACAGTGTTTCATTCATGGGCTAAAAGGTAGCCCTGTGTTGCATTCATTGTCCAAAGAAGCAGAAAAGTGTTATGTTCAGTGCACAAGCAAGCAGCAGTGTTGCATTCAAAGTCAACCTGGTAGCACTGGGTTGTGTTCATTGTCCAAGGAAACAGCACAGTGTTGCAATCAGGGTCTCATTGTAAGCACAGTGTTGCGTTCAGGGCCTACTTGGAAGTATTGGGGTGAGTTCAGTGGCCAAAGAGGCAGCACAGTGTTGTATTCAGGGACTTCAGTGTTACAACCCCAATTCCAATGAAGTTGGGACGTTGTGTTAAACATAAATAAAAACAGAAAACAATGATTTGCAAATCATGTTCAACCTATATTTAATTGAATACACTACAAAGACAAGATATTTAATGTTCAAACTGATAAACTTGATTGTTTTTAGCAAATAATCATTAACTTACAATTTTATGGCTGCAACACGTTCCAAAAAAGCTGGGACAGGTGGCAAAAAAAGACTGAGAAAGTTGAGGAATGCTCATCAAACACCTGTTTGGAACATCCCACAGGTGAACAGGCTAATTGGGTATAAAAGGAGCTTCCCTGGATTGCTCAGTCATTCACAAGCAAAGATGGGGCGAGGTTCACCTCTTTGTGAACAAGTGCGTGAGTAAATAATCGAACAGTTTAAGGACAATGTTCCTCAACGTACAATTGCAAGGAATTTAGGGATGTCATCATCTACGGTCCATAATATCATCAAAGGGTTCAGAGAATCTGGAGAAATCACTGCATGTAAGCGGCAAGCCCGAAAAACCAACATTGAATGCCCGTGACCTTCGATCCTTCGGGTGGCACTGCATCAAAAGCCGACATCAATGTGTCAAGGATATCACCACATGGGCTCGGGAACACTTCAGAAAACCAATGTCAGTAAATACAGTTCGGCGCTACATCCGTAAGTGCAACTTGAAACTCTACTATGCAAAGCAAAAGCCATTTATCAACAACATCCAGAAACACCGCCGGCTTCTCTGGGCCGAGCTCATTTCAGAAGGACTGATGCAAAGCGGAAAAGTGTTCTGTGGTCCGACGAGTCCACATTTCAAATTGTTTTTGGAAATTGTGGACGTCGTGTCCTCTGGGCCAAAGAGGAAAAGAACCATCCGGACTGTTATGGACGCAAAGTTCAAAAGCCAGCATCTGTGTTGGTATGGGGCTGTGTTAGTGCCAATGGCATGGGTAACTTACACATCTGTGAAGGCACCATTAATGCTGAAAGGTACATACAGGTTTTGGAGAAACATATGCTGCCATCCAAGCAACGTCTTTTTCATGGACGCCCCTGCTTATTTCAGCAAGGCAATGCCAAACCACATTCTGCACGTGTTACAACAGCATGGTTTCGTAGTAAAAGAGTGCAGGTACTGGACTGGCCTGCTTGCAGTCCAGAACTGTCTCCCATTGAAAATGTATGGTTGCATTCAGGGTCTACTTGATAACACAGTGTTGCGTTCAGGATCTACTTGGCAGCGCTGCGTTCAGTCGCCAAAGAAGCAGCACAGTGTTGCATTCAGGGTCTACTTACTACCACAGTGTTGTGTTCAGAGTCTGCTTGTTACCACACCGTTGCATTCAAAGTCTACTTCGTAGCACTGGATGGCATTTAGTGTTTCCGGAAACAGCGTAGTGTTGCGTTCAGTGTCTACCTAGTAGTTAATAAGTGTCCTGTGATAACACACTTAATAAGAGGTCTGTGGTGTTTTTTTTTTTTAAAGAATGCCCAGTTTTGGACTTCCTACTGGCCTCATAGACAACGTCCCGGAAGTACCACAGGCCCTGGTCCTGGAAGGCCCGCCCCATCAGGCCATCTAAAGGCTGCTGCGGGCGATTAGCGTCCAGCTTGAGAACGTCAAAGCCTATTAAAGCTGAGACGCATGGACAGCGCTAACCTGGATCTCTCTCTTTCGCTTTCTATCGCTCTTTAGCTCGCTCTATCACCACTTGACAGCGTTGTGAACAGATGCCGAGGCTTTAAAAACCACCGTGTGACATCAGCAATAGCATACGCGTCACCTCCTGTTCCCTCCCCGTGCAGACGCATTCAAAGGTCGCGTCCTTCTATAGACTGCTGTGGCGTGCAGTCAATGTGGGCAACCGCCTCTTCTTAAAGGGACACTAACCCTATTTCCTTTTCTATAAATAAAGTATTTTATGTTTAAAAAAAAAAACAATCTTGAGAAAATAACATTCAATTTTTTTCAAGAAAAAATAAAAATCCCAAACCCCAACATCAAATTATCAATTGAAGATTTATAATTACCATAACATTTATCCCAATATCAGTTAGACCATCAATACCATTTTGTATTATATGTTTGTATTAAGCTAGCGGATTTTGGTTAATGAAATTATATGGGTTGGTTGAACATTTTGGTGTTTAAATAGACAATGTTTAATTCTCTTTTGTTTTATGTGTCAGCTTTACAGTAAACGTCAAGCGGGAGTGACAAATAAACAGCTTGAAGCAAGCACGCTTCGCTTCTAATTTGGAGAACGGTGCGAGTCTTCTTTTCACTTTCCTCAAAGTGATGCTATATTACTATTTGGTGACAGCAAGAGAGTGAGAAAAGGCGCTAAAAAAGACTGAAAGCAGGTTTTAATAAGTTTAAATGTTTTTCAAAACTGAGCCATATTAACACAGCAAAATCCTTTTTGTGTGTGTTTTAACAGCTTAAAGCAGCAGGAGGACATCTTTAATTAAAATTTAAAGAAAAGGGTGACGGTTACACGCATCGTGCTAAGCTGAGTAGCATGAATTTTTAATAACAGGCGGCAGCAGCCAGGTGACCGGACGCCACGCCGTTACAGGTGTCGGTTAATTTTATGCATGAATAAAGTCCTTTTTTTGTTTGTTTGTTTTTTTTTTAACAAAAGGAGCATTTTTTGGGGAGAATATGCTAGTCCAATATTTATGAGTAATGACATGGACTCTCTTTAGTGGTATGTGAAATGACCACTGAAATACATAAATGTTCAAACTGTGCAGAAACCATTTTTTTTTCCAAAAAGTCCAAAAAATTGTCTTGTGTTAACTTGCGACAAGATGGGTTTTCTTAAGTACACCTGCCCAATTTATTTCAACTTAAATAATTAATATAATGGGTTAATTAATACTGTATTAAAATTATGATTTCACATATCTTATATATTATAAATTTGATAATTTTATTAAATTAATTTAATCAAAATAAAAATGAACAATAGCAATAACCAAAAATAAATCATATTCAATAAGGCTAAGTTCTGACTGAGTTATGAATGCAAGTCAGAAAGATATTACTTTAACAATATGTTGCTGTTCCTAATATTTTGAAAAGGGTTCCAAAAATCACAAATGAATAAAAAATGAAGCACGTGTCGGGAGGGGGGTCCCTAATAGACTGTCTCCCGGTCCACATGCACGCATGCTCTCTCTCCCCCCTGACCCCTTCCCGGCTTTCTTTTCCAGCACCACCTCTCGCGTGGACAGCTCCCGGCTCTCTTGTCCAATCAGCTTGCCTCTCGACGTCATACTTTCACCCCCCTCATCACCCCTCCTCCTCCTTCCATCTGTGTGAGGCATGGCGGAGGACATTCGAACGAGGGCAATAACCTTACTTGTGCACTTTTTTTTAACACACACACACACAATCTGCATTCATCCATTTCTATGCAGTACCAATAAGCATGAATGGACTTCAATGACGCATGCTACACCCAATGTCACTAGCATCTCACCTAGCTTAGCATCCCACCATAAATCCGTTCAATATGACTCACAGTCCTTGTCGTTAAAACGAAAAAAAAGGAATCAATGGTATTAAATGGAGAATGGCAATGAATGATGCTCACGGCTGGCCTTGTGCGTCACCCTGCACCCCCTCCCCCTTAAAAAAAATGATGAAGGTGAACGAGGGTGGGGGGGTACAAAACAATTGTAAATCCTAATATAATAATGATGATTAATACTGACCCAAAAGGATCCACAGCGAGCCGGACACCAGCACGAAGGCGAGCATGTCTCTCGCATGTGGACGCGGTAGGTGGCGTCCCGGGTGCAGCGGCCGTGGACTGGACTGGATGCTTGCTTGCTTGCCGCAAAGAGGCACCGGCAATCTGGAGATTAGGGAGGGAGGGAGGGGGGGTGGGAGTGGAGGCGGTGGAGTCGAGGCAAAGCAATGGACCTCCTCTCTTCTTTATAAAAAAAACATCATGAATGGAATATAAGTGTTAAATGTCACCCAAAAATATAACCATCATTTGGTATTGTGAGTTTTTATTCACGGGGAGTAAAAAGGGGGGAAAGGGAGGGAGGGGATGGACGTCACTGATATGGGGCAATGTTGCGTCACGGTGATCTGGCCACGCCCACTGAACTGAAGTAACCCCTCCAGGTGGGCTGATGTGTGGATGGAGACAGGAACTCAAAGGGCGGATAAAGACGTACCTCCCGAAATAATTGTTTGATAAATGGTTAATTTTATATTGAACTTGACAATAAAATAATAGATTGAACAATAGAAACATTTTAAATGAAAAATAAAATATTGAATAAAAAATGTTGTGGGACTGAATACACAACTAAAATATTTTATGTATAAATATGTATATTTATTTATTTTATCAAATTTAAACATTTCATTGGTTGTTTGTGGAATTTTAGATATAATGCTGAGACTATTTATATATCCATCCATTTTCTGTACCGTTTATCCTCACTAGGGTCACGGGCGTGCTGGAGCCTATCCCAGCAGACTCTGGACGAGAGGCGGGGTACACCCAGAACTGGTCGCCAGCCAATCGCAGGGCACATATAAACAAACAACCATTCGCGCACACTCACACTTACGGGCAATTTTGAGTCTTCAATCAACCTATTATGCATGTTTTTGGGATGTGGGAGGAAACCGGAGTGCCCGGAAAAAACCCACACAGGCACAGGGAGAACATGCAAACTGGCGAGGCTGGGATTTATATCTATTTATATATAATATTGTATATTTATTAAAAAATTGTATGCGAACTTAAACAAAATCTAAAAATACAAATAAATGTACACTCATTAAAGAGGTCAAAGTTTAGCACGTCCCATCTGTCACTTGTGGCGGCGGACCACGCCCACTAAAGACTGTCAAGGTTGCTGTGCAAGTGTACCTAATCCAGTGCAAGGGTGTAAATTACAGATTACAGCGGACCCATCATATTCACGGTTCTGCACTGGCGGATTCACCTATTTTCGCATTAAAAAAGAACAAAAAACATTTATAATTATTTTCTTTTGCCGGGGGCGGGGCTACCCCCATTTTTTGCTGAAGCCGTTTATTCACAGATATTCGCTAATCCCGGTCGTACCGAGTCACTCCCAATCCCCTGCAAATAGCAAGAACCTGTACAGGCAGTGGTTTATGGAACATTTTAAAGGGGACATATTACGAAAATTTTACTTTTTTATGTTTGAGTACAAATAGTTGAGTCTGGAGTCCCTGCCATACACACCAAGTGCGAATTGCCCAACTGTGACATTACAGTGGTGCTAATTAGCATAATAACCACCCCTACACCAAGTTTCTCAGCCAATTACTTGGCAAACAGGCTGGCCGGAGTTCCAAAGTGAAAGAACCACTATGGCGCAACGGTGAAGTACTATCATGTCAAAGTCATAAGGTAAGCAGAGCTGCAGTGTTACCAGCATTAGCTTCTGATGATAATGTTCAGCTAAATTGTTGACATCGGGGGTATAAATAAGAAACTTTTCTCAATTTTCTTAAACAAAGGAAATTATTATTATTATTAGTTGGGCTACGTTAAGCGCGACTGCTACATTACTTGACAAGCGTATTTCGGTGGCTTGTTGATGAAATGCTGCATGTGATAATGCAATGGAATCTCTATGGGTGCTCGCTTGCTGTATTTGTTTGGGGAGGTTATCTTTACTTTAGCCAATGTTGGCTTCACACAGGAGGCAAATTTGCATTGAGTTACAGCTTTTACTTCTTTAATGCGGCACTCACTTGATTGCATCGTGAAGTAGTACTTGCTTCTGGACAGTCAAAACTATCCAGCCCGCTGGTTTTCTATCAAACAAAAGCCTGGCTCGCCATTGGCCCGGCAGTCTGTGGGGGCGGGTTGAGGGCTGGCGCACTTGCACGAGACAGATCCGCCCCTAAAACGAGCCAATTTCACTGTAGTGAGAAAAAATATGTCAAAATATGCCTATAATTCTAATCCTGATAGTTATCATCACACTCTCCCACTTTGCCGTCCCGTCCGTGTTAAGTTTATTTACGAAGGGATAAATGCTATTCAATGTTAGTTTAATCAGCGACAGACAGAAGGGTCCATTTGCCGATATGATTCGCTGTGAGGGGGCGAGGGACTAGTTGCATACTAGGTGTGGATAAACCAAATGTGAGAGTGCACCTAGAGCAGGCGTGTCAAGCTCATTTTTGTTGGTACGGTTTTCCTCAGAGGCCCATTTTGACTGTGAAACCTTATAAATGTTTCATCGCCTCATCATATTATTTAGTGGGGGCTGGGCAATAGAGGGCGCTAGGGTGCCATCCCACCGCCTCTGAGTCGCCTTGAAAAGGACAAAAGTGGCATAATGAAAATTAATAATTGTAAAAAAAAATAAAAAATAAAAATCAAGGTTTTATTTCAGAAACCGACGAATCACGCGCCCTCACGGGAACACTTTCTCACCCACCCTCTTACACTCATACACACACACATGCACAAGCAGTTGCACACACTCGCAGTTACACTCTCTCACACAAATACACAAACTCATATACACGCACACAAACCCACGTGTTCTCTCTCACACAAAAACAAATTCACTTCAAGAGGTTCTGGAAAGTCATCTGACTTCCAGCCCTCCTTTGTTCAGCCTCGCTCCCTCATACACGCGCACACACACGCAATCAAATACACGCGCACAAGCAGTTGTACATCTACACACACTCACACGAACTCACACTAACATGCTCTCTCTCACACACACACACACACTCACAGTTTCACAATCACGCACTTATAATACTTGCACACACAAACAGTTGCACGTACATACACACACGCGCGCACACACTGTCTCCTTTTCACCAGTCAAGAGTTTTTAGGAAGTCACCTGACTTCCATCCCTCCCTCTTCACACACCCACACGGACACACACACCCAAAAAAAGTGGGAAAATCGGGGATGATGTCATGGAGAAACCACCAGGAAAAGTCCTGGATAGCCCCCTACCTCACGTGGACGCGCATGTTTACGGGCACTGGACTCTTGCCTCCAAACGAGAAGCCCCTTGGACACACACACACACACACACACACACACACACACACACACACGTGGGCGCGTTTCAATATCCATCCATCCATTTTCTGAACGGCTTCTCCTCACTAGGGTCGCGGGCGTGCTGGAGCCTATCCCAGCTGTCATCGGGCAGGAGGCGGGGTACACCCTGAACTGGTTGCCAGGCAATCGCAGGGCACATAGAAACAAACAACCATTCGCACTCACAGTCATGCCTACGGGCAATTTAGAGTCTCCAATTAATGCATGTTTTTGGGATGTGGGAGGAAACCGGAGTGCCCGGAGAAAACCCACGCAGGCACGGGGAGAACATGCAAACTAGATTGAACCCGGGTCCTCAGAACTGTGAGGCTGATGCTCTAACCAGTCGGCCACCGTGCCGCCCCCGCGTTTCAATAGTCATGCAGTTCTACCGAGCTCATGTCACGGAAGCCAGCGCCTCTTCTTCCTTTCTGCCGCCGACGTCACCACGCAAGCACGCTAGCGCCTTACAACCGGCACATGGGCTCCCTCCAGCGGCCGCTTTAATCACTGCACCATTTCAGCGAAGGCGCTCGGCTTCTCGTCGCCGGACTTGTTTACGCCGAAAAGGGATGATGATGACGACGAAGATAATGCCATAGCGTGGGCTAAATTTGGAATCTTGCTTTTGATGGGATTAAAAAAAACAAAACACGTTGCATACTTTGGCATTTTCATGGGCGGGAGTGAGGAACGATTGCTATCATGGAACCTGATGCTTTTATTTGCAAATATGCTTTCGAAAAGGCTCATTTTTGATTGATTTCTATTAACGGCAAGTGCACGTGGTCACATGGGGTGTTTCTTTTTTGTAATTGCTTTGTTTCATTCTATAAACTACCGGCAACATATTACAAATCACCAAATAGTGTCATTTTTAGAGCATCTATTTAAAAAAATAAAAATGGTCAATATAGCAAAAAAATATCCAGTGGTATTTTTTGTCTCAATTTTTTCCAGAGCTGTATTTTTTATTTTATTAGTCATTTGTTACTACAGAGAGCGAAACGGCATTTCCAATCATTTACATGATTGCATATAGTGTTTTGACAATGATTAAAAAAAACAAAAACTTTAATGCATACTTTGACGCTGCCATTTGGTGGGAAAAGTTTAGCCCTGCAAACCCCTAAACCCAATATAACAAATTCACTGATGAATTAACACCATGCATTCAGAATAATACACCTAATCGAGTGTCCACACGACGACGTGACATGATAACGTCACGCATAGTTCTTAATTTAACAATGTATAATAAAAGGATAATTAACTCCTAATCAGAAGTAATAATAGGCCCCAAAGACAAACCACGCCTGGACCGATGTCAACTTCCTCGTCTCTTCAACCACATGACTTCATAGAAACTGCCAGGGCCGTTGATGGAAGCGGGTGCTAGTGCGCATGCGCGATGCACTGTAAAAAGTGCTCGGGCCCAACGCGGCTCCAGAGTGCAAAACATCAAATAAAATAAATAAATTTGCCTTTTTGAGACTCACCGTTGATTTTTCAAACCAAGCCTTCAAACAAGGTGAACATATTATTTTCCCCAAGCGTTTTGTAAAATAAACAAGATGGAACGTACTTGGTTTTTTTCTCGAGCCAGGCGGACACTTCTTGCAGCGCACTTGTCTCCTCGTACTGCAGGGGGATTACCAGCCAGTCGCCTTTTAAAAGCGAGACAGCCGCTGTTGCAGGACACACTTCTGTTTGGCTTAGACAAGAGCAGGACAAGGAAAAGAAGAAGAACGAGAAGAAGCAGGAGAAGGAGAATAAGGTGCAGGAGAAACAGTTCTGGAAAACAAACGTTCGTCGGGGGATTATTTGCCGCTTTTCCTTCTTGGATTCCAAAAACCTTGTAAGTGAGCACACAGCCTCGAAAATGACACTTGATTGTAATTGTTATTAGTTATATGCCCCCGACCCCTACGCAAAGGTGTTCTGGTGCACTTTGCATGACTTTTAAATGTTTACAATGCGCTTTTAAGACGAAAAAAAAAAAAAAACAGAGAGCGAGAGATACAATTATCAATAAGTGCTCTATTACGAAGTCATACATTAGCTATCTGCCCTGCTCGTCGTGGCCGTGACCTGCCGCTGCACTCCCACGATGGCAATAAATTCTCAAGTGTGCGTGGGTGCGTGGAAAGGGATCTCGCCGCTTTGCTCCTCTCGGGCAAGCCTATGTACACAATGTCAATTCAAACAAAAAATGTGGGTGGTTATAGGTACCAACATGCCGGTGAACAGGATGAAGATGCGGCCTTGGTTGGAGAGGATGATCGAGTCCAAAAGCATCCCCGGTCTGGCCTGGCTGGATAAGGTGAGGTTTTCCTCTTTTTCTCCTTGCATAAAAGTTTCCGCTGCTGTTGACAAATCCTGCCGTTCAATGATAGCAGACTACACCCTGGACAGGTCGCCGGTCAGTCGCAGGGCTCATATAGAGACGGACAAACAGTCAAACTGAGGAAAATAGCCCAAAATAGTCCCAAAATATTGTAACATAATACAACATATTAGAACAAAAGGGGGGTGCAAAGCACTTGGGGAGGAGGTTAGGTTGGTGCAAGACAGATCTCAAACTCAATTATGAAATTGCAATTTATATAAAATCAATCAATAAATAAATACATTTAAAAAAAATGGGGCTCCATTAATGGCTTCTTTTAAAATTTTGCAACCCCTAAAAACATGCAGACCTGTGGCAAATCCTTGTGCCACTCCATGACTAAATAAATGCTCTTCTATTCCAGGAGAAGACCATGTTCTCCATTCCTTGGAAGCACGCGGCTCGCCACGGCTGGGACATGGACAAGGACGCCTCCTTGTTCAAGAAGTGGGCCATCCACACTGGTGAGCCGGCCGCCCGCCCGCACCCGCACGTTGGCCGGAGCGGCAGCATGTGAAGCCTGACCGTGGGTAAAAACTCTTCTGTAGGGAAATACATGGAGGGCGACACCCATGACGCCAAGACGTGGAAGGCCAACTTCCGCTGCGCCATGAATTCCCTGCCCGACATCAAGGAGGTGAAGGACAAGAGCGTCAACAAGGGCCAGTCGGCCATGCGCGTCTTCCGGATGCTGCCCCAGAAACAAAGAGGTGGGTCCATTTGACAGCATCCCCTCACCTGCGTTTCCCATTGAGCGTAAATTAACATGTCGACTACTTTGTTCCCTTGCAGAAAAACGAGGCAAAGCAAAGTCCAGGAAGCAGGTAAATCCTTTCGCTAAAGTTTCATGAGACAGTTTATGACACTAAAGCAAAGACGTTCTGTCAGTGAGGTGATTCCCTCAGTGATTGTACTTTTGACCACAACACCTGTTTTGGGCCAAGGTCGCCAATCACCCATGAGTCAACAAACTAGTCCCATATGGTCCACGCACTTTCGCAGCAAGCAACTTCTGATTCCGAATTAGCCCGCATCTACTTGCAGCCTTGATACTTTATCAGACTTTTTAGACCTCAGACCCAAATGACTATGAGTCAACAATCTAGTTCCCTCCCATAAATGAAGTTATACTACACACCAGCCCGGATTTCATCTCCAACTCCTTGTATCGTTGATCCTTTTATAGGAACATCCCCGCACCTTTTTGACACCAGAATAGGTCCAAATGACCAAAAATCAACAACGTAGTCAATGACTTTTACAACACGTCAGCACGGATCTCACCACAGATTCCGTCCCGCAGGTCAAGAAAACTGTGGCCGAGGACTCAGACTACAGCGATACCCAGTCGCCGCCTGATCCATCGCGGCTGAGCGAAGACCAGCCGTGCGCTCAGGAGAACGTGGTGGACAGCACGGTGTGCATGGACATGACAGAAGGTGAGGGACGGACGAGGAGTCGGGACCCGGCGGCATTGAGGGAATCTTTGTTAAAAAAAAACGCTTTGCGATTCCTTTTCAGATTTAGTTTCCTTTGGGTTCGGGAGTGACCACCTGTCCGACAGTTTCAAAGACCGATTCCAAGTTTCACCCGAGCGCACCCCCGGTAAGACGACAACTCGAGCACTTTTGGGCAGAACGTCTTTGCCTTTCGGCTTGTCCCTTTCTGAGTCGCCACTGTCAATTCTTTTTCATCTACGCCGATCTTCTTCTAACACAAACTGCCCTCACGTCTTTCCTCACAACATCCGTCAACCTTCTCTTAGGTCTTCCTTAAGATTTCTTGCCTGGCCGCTGCATCCTCATCACCCTTCTACCAATATTCTCCCTCTCTCTCTCTCCTCTGGATGTGTCCAAACCATCGAAGTCTGCTCTCTCCAACTTTGTTTTCCACATCCACCCCTCTTTCTTTGGCTAGCCTTCATTCCTCTCCTTTCCAACGCATGCCTCCACTTTTCTAAATATCACATTTGGTTCTACTTTTGGACAATCTTAATAAAATAAAAGTGTATGCTCATTCCACCTTCTTTCTCTCTCCACCCGCCCCTCCATGACCGGTCGCCCTCCAGAGTACGAGTACGACATAGTAGAGGTGAGCAACATACCAGGCACGTTTTTCCATCGCCCGCGTTGGTCGAAGACAGCCCGGCTGAAGACAAACGGCGTGATCGCGCTAAACTCTGGTGTCTCTTTGCTAGATTTGCAAGCAACTGGAGAGAGACTCGCAGAGCTTCAAGACCAGTTATGATGTCAAGGGGATGCTGAGTACGTGCACCAGTCCAGGGAGCCAGTGGAGCGAATGTTCAGGTAAACAGAACTCGCCAGTTATGGCCCCGTTCGTCCTACTTCGCAATGTGAGAATCGGTCCAAAGTCCCAAAGTGTATTTTTTTTATTGTGGTTTGAACACTCGTTATTAAAGAACAATAAAACACATCAACACAATGAGCACACTCAAGCAGGAGCTGCTGACGGCCACAGCTCACTCCCGGACACTTACACGCAGACGTCCACCGCCACGCTACCAGGCCCCGCCTCTTAAAGGCAAATAACACACAGACACAACATTGGTACAGTATTTTTTAAATACATTTTATGGTTGCAATTTTACTTTTTTTGTTTTCAGATAGATTTACAAAGTGTTTAAAAAGTATCGGAAGGGATAACAGTATAGGGGTTCACTGTATTGAATGGAACTGGCGTCATAGTCCTCGATTGTTTTCAATTTGGAAATTTCAGGCGCCATCTCTGAGGTAATAATGTGTCCTTCAAGATCCTGATTGTGCGCCTCCTCTTCTTTGAACAGCCGACGACGCGGACGAACTGCGGCTGTCGCCACAGTACACAACGCTGAGTTCGGAGTTCACCATGTCGGCGGACAGCCACTGGAACGACCTCCATCTCCCGACATTCGGCGGCTTCCGTTCGGGTCTGGATGACAGTCACTTTTTGGACTTTATGGGCTCTTCGGTGTTCAGCATGTGAACCCCCACCCCCGCCTCCACCACGTTTGAAGAACACTGTCTCTCCAACTCGTGACCACTCTGGAGCGCACTCTCAGGAATCGTTTGTTCAAAATTGCATTGTTAGGCCCACAGTGTCTCTGGTGTCTGGTTCTGGGTGCAGTCATAACCCTCAAGCTCCTTTTCCAGCCGCACACAGCTCTCTGGTCTTCATGTTGGTTCCGCCTCCAACTACTATAACTGCAATGTTCATGGACCACATCTGAAGCAACTTTGTCAATGAAGGGACACCAATGGACTCATTTTCAAATGTTCCCTCTGTTTCAGACAGTGCAGCCAGTTCACATAGTAGTTTTTCCATTTACTTTGTTATTACCGTGGTAGCCACACATTTAACCATCGCGCTACAATCCCAACCGTACACTTTTCCCAACAGTTGTAAATGTATGTATATAGTTGCCTATTGTGTTTTTTGATAATAAAAAGGAAACAAATACATGCGAAGAGTACATTTATTTATTTATTATTTATAACATACAAGAAACCATGCACTAGAAACTAGAAGAAACCAAATTAATCGATCATTAGATTGTTGTTTGTTTGTTTGTTTGTTATAAAAGAGTAAGCCCAGAAAATCTACATATATGCTTTTCTAAACAATTTGTAGTCCTATCCATTGGTAAATTATGTTTAAAAAGGAATGATATTTAAATAACGAATGAACCTACATTAGCGGTACGTCAGCGGACAATAAAAAATATGTAACGAATTGTGTGAGTAAAAAATTAAGACATTTTAATACAATAAAAGGTAAGTCCCTAGAATTTGCACAACTTCAATTTTTTTAATTACGATCCTGTACGGTCTACACTACAGGATCCGATACTATGCTACCGATACCACTTCGCCAGCCAGACATCTCTTCTGGGCAGGAGCCAAGTCAGCTGTGTAGAGATATTTAAGGTAAACACGGATGACAACACATTTAGCCGACAGCAAATTATGCTCTTCACGGCGACTGAGGCAGCGGCCCCGCAAGCCGCCTGATTTCCAGCCCTGTTATCCTAACCGCGGCGAGTAAGGAGAAGTCACTGATGATGTGATAAAGTTGTACTTTAGTTGTCCTGTCACAGTTTTCTTTCATAACTTGTGGTATTCTCAAGATGCAGCAGTCTTACATTTCTTTTTACTCACTTCATTTTGGAGTTGACACATACTGTAGAGATAACAGGGCATCAGTATTCCTACTTGTATATCCACCAGGCTCTCTGTTCTTCTTTGTCTCGGAACTATATACTGCTTTTACATGGTACCCACTAGTGGTCAGACTGAGACATGACATAACTGAAATACCTTGTGTTACAGGCTACATTTTACTGAATGTGTGGCAAGCAGCTGGGTGTTAAAATGTCAGAAATAAGCTATCACTCTAAAAAGTGTTAGATTTGTGTGAAACCTGTGCTATGTTCAAAAAAGGTTGTGTTTTGGAACAATATTTGATTAAAAAAAAACATTTTCATCACAATTGCAAGACATAATGCCATTATGAAGTATTAATACTCGTTATCGGCAGGTACTCAAATGTAACCACTTATGCTCGTACTCATACTCAATCTGAAAAAAAAAGTGGTATTGGCGTCGCCTTATTTTTTGTAATGATTTATACTTATATAGACACATAGTAAATTATAGTTTAAAAACTACGAACAGAACCCAAAAAGACGTTAAAAATTGGTCAAAAAATGTTTTTTTTGAAACCATGATTTAAAACTAAACGTACAGTAAAATGTGTTTAAAATAAATAAATGAAGATTTTACATAAGGAAAAAGCCTCACAATTTTCTATAATACTACTATGAAATGCATTCCTTAATATTTTACATGCTTTTTGAGAACACACAGGTCACACTGAGCAAATACATCGTTTGAGGTTTTAGTTCCACAGTTCATTTTAGACCATATTAAAAAAATTATTTACTTGTACTCCATTTTCTCAATTGCATTTGCCCTTGACCATTAAGCTCTTCTCCTTTTCTCAAGTCACTTGGAATAGCTGATGTCCAATTCAGAGTTTTACCTGACAGAAAAAGAGACAAAAATACTTACATTACATTTTTAAACAAAGAAGAAAGACACAACAGTGTTAATAAAATAAAGGAAGTTTGGACATTTCTTCATCCAGCGATGTCAAAACGCTCACACACTGTATGTTACTGTGTTATTGTTTTCTTTATGAATCATTGCCATTATTTTGTATTTAGTGTAGTGTATGTTTTAACTTAGACAATTTGGTTTATTTGAAAGTACATTATTATTTTCCACAGTAAATTATTTAAAAAAATAATTACATTTAATAGCGCTACACGACATTTCTCCTACCGGATATAAAATCTAAAATTAATCCATACTCAAAGATGAAAATTACATAGTAAATATAATAACAATAATATCGAATTACAAAATGAAATATTTGATTGCACATTTTAAAAATGGGCATTGAAAGGTGTGATGTTTGATATAACCAAAATGTGATTTGAAAAAAAAGAAAATTTCAACAAATATTTTATATTTTTTGTCTAATGTTTGTGTCTATACATATAAAATGTTCTAATATTTTCCATAATAATTTGCATTTCTTCTAAAGTTTTATTTTTCCCATAAATATTTTTTTTCTCGTATTTGCATATTATTTGTGACAAGCCTAGCCAGGTCAAAAAATAAAGAAGTAAAAAAGAAGAGCAATGTTTTTGGTGCTTTCCCAATGGATGGCGTAAATTTCACGCTGTACTTCCCCAAAGATGCAGCTTTTTAATTTTTTTTCTAGCTAATACTGTATGTATTCTTTGGCAAATATTTATGTATTGAGAAAAAGCACGCATGGATGGGGAGAACATGCAAACTCCACACAGAAAGGCCAGAGCCTGGATTAGAACCAACGGCATCTAAACTGTGAGTCGGATGTGCCGCCTTATATTCTAATATTTTTTATTTATTTAATTTTTTAAAATATTTGTCTTAGTGTTTTTTTTTTTTTTTATTGTTCAAGGGCTACAACTAATGATTATTTTAATAACTGATTTTTTTCAATTTAACCAATGAATCAGAGCTTCCATCCTTTCATTCAAAAACAGGATTTAATTTTTTGAAATTCAAAGTGCAGAAAAATGTGCATAAAACAGGTTAGTGCATGGACATTCCAGAATAAATGATAAATAATAAAGAAAAATAACAACTGTTGAGTCAAAAACATACAATTATCTGAAAAATGACTTGATTACTTACATTTCAGGAGATGTAAAATGTTATTTATCCATGTATAAACATAATCTGTCGTGCCTCACTCTCTCATACAGTACAGTTATTATTATTAAATTTCTCTTTTTTTTTTTTTTAAAAAAGTGTATTTTTTTCATGCATTTTTACCAAATGTTTTTGGTTTTCAAATATATCTTTTTTTTTTTAAATCTTATTTTTTGTTACTTTTGTGAGGGGACCTTTCCCCCTATAACAATAATAACGTATGTGTATTTGTGTGGGTAATTTTTGTCTATTTGAATCATTTTCAAATATTATGGTGTTTTGATCTGATATTTTTAAATTTCTCATCTATTGTTATGAAATGTTAATGCATTTTAAGCTCTAATTGAGTCACCACTGACTGTACAGCACCCTTCTAAAAATAAAGAAGTGAAGAAGAGCATGTCTTTGGTGCTTTCCACACGTATGGTGTACACATCACACCAGTCATCTTTTTTCCCTTTTTTTTTTTTTTTTTTTTTAAATAACTATTGTGAAACATTTGACTTCCATCCCAAACAAACCTCCGCCCCCTCCTTTACCCACGCCACTAAGTCAGCATCCTGGTATTTCCCACAGTCATACTCAATGATGATGAGTTACTTTTTTAAAGATGAACATCATATTAGAAGATACAAAACGAGAAATCCGTGGGTCGACATGTTGGTAAACCCACATTTCCACTCTCACAAGTCAAGACGCAACAAATCCTCAGCAGCGTACGGCTTGTTTTACAAGCTAATTCGATTTTGTTTGATGAATAGACATAATTAATTAAATGTCAATTTTTTGCCCCAGTCAGGCCACAAGCCAATTACTGCCAACTTCCAACAAAGTGCAATTATTGGAATACAATTTCAAGCTGAATTTTGACCAGAAATATTCAGAAGATTCCAACTCTTAAATTCAATTTGTCTGTATTTAAGCTTTTAAGGGACTTTTTGTCAAGTCTTGCATTTTGACTTTGTTTTTTGTTTTTCCCCCTGCTTGAAGTACTAGACCGAGCTCTGTCTGCTACTCCAGGGCTGAAGTCAGAAACACCTACATTTCAGGGAAAATTCCCCATTTTCCCTACATTGCAAGAATGAGTGGACATAAACCAGTGTGTGTCCACTTTTCTCTGTGGATCCAACGACAAAGGTCTACAATAACACCCGAAAATCCGCTAGATTCGTTACTATTTTTAAAAAGAGTCACTAGGTGGGTCTGAAGACTCACTAAATATAGCGAGAAAGTCTCTAAATATGCACAACGACACCGAGCCCCTTTCCTTCAACACATTACACGAAATACGGTAGCAACGATAATTACCATTTGAAACGGTAACGCTTTGTGTAACTTTATCCCGGATAATAAGTAATCCATTTCATCTCTACTGTATTCCAGAGTCGGTGCAAAAAAACATTTTGAATGTTGTTTGATTGATTTACTGCTGTGCCAAAAGGGCGGGACACACTTTCGTTACCATGACGTCGAGCATTGGACAAGAATTAGTGGCTTCTATGTGCGAGACCAGAGCCCAGAGTGGGGGGTAAAAAGCAAGCGGCTGCAAAGACAATAAAAAACATTTGCCCTCATACAGGGAGCACTACATCATTTTTTATGGGGTTTTACAGTATACAGTAATTTTCTAGCATGGTGAAAAAGAGAGCGACATTTAGCTGATTGACTCTTCTGGCGTATATTGAACGTCAGGAGAACAGTAAAACACAACCACCATGAGCACAAAAGCTGATGTCAGCCACAGCTCACGCCCAGACGCTCACACGCAGATGTGGGCCAGTGGTTGGGAATCACTGCCTTGTACCGCTTGTGAATGCGAGAAGTAAAAATGAACAGCCGCATTTACTTCTAGGCACGTTTGTGCTTGCGGAGAGGGAGCCTCACGCTACATTGGCTGCAGCTAAGTGAAGTGACAAGAACGGATGTGGGGACGCCACGGCAGCATACCGCCTGCACTGTGTTTGACACCCGAGACAGGAAGCGACGCCGGTCGGTGTCATCTCGACATTTTGCAGCAAAATTGCGTTCAAATTCAAGCCCTGCGTTACGTTGTACAGTCACACAAGTAATCTTAAGCATCTTAAATCTTTTCTCTTAAGGAAAGTTGGTGAGATTCTTGACTCAGACTTGAGTTTTAAAAGCCACCTAAGAGACCTAAATATATTCAAGACCATTTACAGGCGCATGAGAGTTCCAGACCCCTCAGGTTGTCATGTGTTAGCATGAGGCTAACAGACTTCCATTAGCTGAAATTATATGGTTTGGTTGTTCATTTTGGTGTTTAAAAATATTTTTTGTAATTCAAGTTTTTTTTTTTTTGTGAGAGAGTCTTCTTTTTGACTCCTCAAAGTGAAAGTCACTCATTCAGTGGCAGTCCAAGTTTTCGTCCCTGTGCAGCCACACATATTGCACATCCCAGAAATTCCCACTGCTCTCATTTTTACATATTTTACATTTTATATCGCGGCTGGGTTGAGAATGTATCCTCCACAATAAGCTGGCAACAAAGTAACATCGTAGCTAAAATCTTTTCTTTTTAAGAAATTTCAACATGAATCGTTTGTCTTCTTTGGAGGAAATTAAGGCCACAGACAAGTGTGATGTGTTATGTTCTGCAAAAAAACTAGGAGGGCTTGACTAAAATGACGATGGCATGATGTTACGTGACTAGCTGAAGCTTTATTGACGCAAACCACTCGTTAGTGGTTGCACATTAACTTGCACATGAAACCATGGCAGACATCTTGGGTCGTATCCTGGTGAAAGGGGACACGTCATTCCACAAGATTCTCGCCTGACCTGGAGACAATCTGCAGGCACAATTATTAGCTTTGTTTCTTTAAACTAACAATCAGCACACACGACACAGTGATGCCGATCGAGAGCGATTCAACGACAACTGCGACCCGCAAAGTATATCACAGAAAGTCAAGACTTGGATGAGGTCCAGCAGGAAACTGCACTGGTGAGAAATCTGGCATAGTTTGGCCTAGCTGAATTAGTCACTCAACTGTCATCTTTTTTTGCAAGCAGTCACACCTAAAAAGCTTAAACAATGGCCAAAGAAGCATACCTGTGGGCAATCAGGTGTTTAATGTTGACGCAAAGTAGAAAATATAACTTGAACTGCTCACTGCTGGAATCAAAGTTTGCGTGGGTGTGTCTTTAGGGTGCGTGGGTGTGCGCTGTGAGAATGGTCAGCTGGTTTACGGTAAATGGCAAAGCTGTTGTGGAAAAAGGACGAGAGACACTTTGCGGGGTGGTAGGTTGATTCCCTGTGGCCAGGACACGCCGCATGTTCTCCTGAGAAAATGGACACGTGCATCTTCCTAAAGTACGATTGCGAGATCACTTCAAAAAGTCGGCACCATAAACAAAACAAAAAAACAAAACAATCATAAAATAATCCTGTGTACAGTTTTCTACTGAATGACATTACTTTTTATAGAAATGGGCACAAAATTCTCATCACAACAGAGCGAATGGAATTCCATTAGCTTTTGTACACATTTTGACAAATTTCATGAGAGAACAGCAAATTACATTGCATTACTTTTTGTGCAAATTTATACTACATTCTCATAAGTACAGACTAAATTGCATTTTTTTAAAAACTTTTTGTCCATATTTTTACAAATTGTTCATGACAATTGTGAAATACAAAGCATTACATTTTATATGAATAGTTTTTTTTTTTTTTCAAAAGCTTTTTTTTTGTCCTGTGACTATAGAGCAAATTGCATTGTCTGACTTTCAATAGGAACTTTTATGGAATTCTTCTGAAAACTGTGGTAATTACAGTGCATCAATTTTGTACAAATTGTCATGAACATGGTGAGGGCGACGGCGAGGAACGCAAGGCAAGAACATGGTGGACCCAATTGCAGGGAAGCAGGGAGGCAAGGCAGGAGTGCGGGAATCTCAAAATAATAATATTTAATCAATGATAAAACAACAGGCGACTATGACAAAAACAACTGGCGACTATGACAAGGCAAGACATGTGACAACGACAATGAACCGACAAGGACTGAAAGAACCCAGGGAACTAAATACAAACAAATTGACGAGACAACGAGGAACACCTGGACAAGACACGAGTGGCTGGAGAGAGCTGATTGGTCGACACAAAATAGACGAGAACAGGTGGACACAACAACCTAATGAGCACACGACAAACATGGAACACAGGAAAACATGGAACAAAACTAAACACAACCCAAACCCAAAACACAGACCATGACAGTACCCCCCCTCTAAAGGAACGGATCCCAGACGTTCCCCAAACAACAACCAAAAAGTCACCAACCCAGGGTGGGCGGAAGGGGGCCTGGAGGAGGGTACAGAGTCCACCCCTCAGGTCAGTCTGGTGGCCATCCAGGCCACCCGAGGTGAGGTGCTTGGCTGAGCGGTTCAGGAGGTCGTCCAGGACGCCAAGCACCAGGGTCTTTACAGGGCCATTCAGGCGGACGGCCACGGTGCCGAACCCAATGGTAATGCAGGGGCCAGGCAATAGGGTTGGGTGGCGGCCGCTGGACGAGCGCCGCCGGAGCGTGGTCGGGTGGCGGCCGCTGGACGAGCGCCGCCGGAGCGTGGTCGGGTGGCGGCCGCTGGACGAGCGCCGCCGGAGCAGGGTCGGGTGGCGGCCGCTGGACGAGCGCCGCCGGAGCAGGGTTGGGTGGCGGCCGCTGGACGAGCGCCGCCGGAGCAGGGTCGGGTGGCGGCCGCTGACGAGCGCCGCCGGAGCAAGGACGGGTGGCGGCCGCTGGACGAGCGCCGTTGGAGCAGGGTCAGGTGGCAGCCGCTGGACGAGCACCGCCGGAGCAAGGACGGGTGGCGGCCGCTGGACGAGCACCGCCGGAGCAGGGTCAGGTGGCGGCCGCTGGACGAGCGCCGCCGGAGCAAACCCGGGTGGCGGCCGCTGGACGCGCGCCGCCGGAACATGGTCGGGTGGCGGCCGCTGGACGAGCGCCGCCGGAGCAGGGTCGGGTGGCGGCCGCTGGACGAGCGCCGCCGGAGCAGGGTCGGGTGGCGGCCGCTGGACGAGCGCCGCCGGAGCAGGGTCGGGTGGCGGCCGCTGGACGAGCGCCGCCGGAGCAAGGACGAGCGCCGCCGGAGCAGGGTCGGGTGGCGGCCGCTGGGCCGCTGGACGAGCGCCGCCGGAGCAAGGACGGGTGGCGGCCGCTGGACGAGCGCCGCCGGAGCACGGACGGGTGGCGGCTGCTGGACGAGCGCCGCCGGAGCACGGACGGGTGGCGGCCGCTGGACGAGCGCCGCCGGAGCACGGACGGGTGGCGGCCGCTGGACGAGCGCCGCCGGAGCAGGGTCAGATGGCGGCCGCTGGACGAGCACCGCCGGAGCAGGGTCAGGTGGCGGCCGCTGGACGAGCGCCGCCGGAGCAAGGACGGGTGGCGGCCGCTGGACGAGCGCCGCCGGAGCAAGGACGAGTGGCGGCCGCTGGACAAGCACCGCCGGAGCAAGGACGGGTGGCGGCCGCTGGACGAGCGCCGCCGGAGCAAGGACGGGTGGCGGCCGCTGGATGAGCGCCGCCGGAGCAAGGACGGGTGGCGGCCGCTGGACGAGCGCCGCCGGAGCAAGGACGGGTGGCGGCCGCTGGACGAGCGGCGCCGGAGCAAGGATGGGTGGCGGCCGCTGGATGAGCGCCGCCGGTGCGGGAGCCTGGCGCAGCTGCCGAGGAGCCGGAACGGGAGCCTGGCGCAGCTGCCGATTAGCCGGAACGGGAGCTGCAGTCGCTTCCTCAGCCTGCCGCCATTGAGGTGTGGGAGTAGAGGGTACGGGAGTGGAAGAGTGCACAAGGTCTCGGGAAGGTGAACTAGGAAAAATGGCTGGTACTGAACATGGCTTGGGGGCAGGTTTGACTAGACGTGACTTAATTGGAGCCGTGGAACAACGTGTGGGAACAGGTGAAAAATCTAGTGATTTGTGAACAGGGGGAAAAAAACGAGGGGGCAAAATTTGACCCTTACTTGGTCGCCGCCGTTGGCCACCACGCGGCGGTCCCGGGTAGATGGCCAAACGGGTGCCCAAGAAAAGGTCAGAGGGAAAGGATTTGGACTCACTGGGGTTGGAAACGTGGAAACGTGACAAAAACTGACGAGGACGGGATAAACTAGGGAAGGAACCAGAAAAATCTAAATCTGTGTCAGAGTCAGAATCAGACAGGAGGTTAACTAAATCAGGGCCATCTTCACAATCAGAAAAATCTGAATCTAAAGAAACATGTGGATGTACAATAGTAGGGCATGGTGAATAACTAGGACAAGTGGGGGGACCCGAGGAAAAGGACAGAAAAGACTGAATGATAGGGCTTACTGGAGGAGGGTAGGTATGGATGGCAGGCTGAGGACGGTGGGAGGCAGTTTGGTGGCGTCCAGGGTGACGCCATGTTCTTCCCGCTGGGTCCTGTTCTGGTCGGTTCATTCTGTCATGAACATGGTTAGGGCGACGGCGAGGAACGCAAGGTAAGAACATGGTGGACCCAATTGCAGGGAAGCAGGGAGGCAAGGCAGGAGTGCGGGAATCTCAAAATAATAATATTTAATCAATGATAAAACAACAGGCGACTATGACAAAAACAACTGGCGACTATGACATGGCAAGACATGTGACAACGACAATGAACCGACAAGGACTGAAAGAACCCAGGGAACTAAATACAAACAAATTGACGAGACAACGAGGAACACCTGGACAAGACACGAGTGGCTGGAGAGAGCTGATTGGTCGACACAAAATAGACGAGAACAGGTGGACACAACAACCTAATGAGCACACGACAAACATGGAACACAGGAAAACATGGAACAAAACTAAACACAACCCAAACCCAAAACACAGACCATGACACAAATTCATATTAAGTTCTTGTGAGAACAGAGCAAATGGCGTTTCATTACTTTTTCATACAAATTCGTACTGAATTCTCGGTAGAACAGCAAATTACATGAGGTTTGGGACAAAACCTTACTGCATTTGAATGAGAACAGAGGGAATAGCACTGTATTACTTTTTGTACAAAGTTTTACAAAGTTCTCGTGACAACAGCGAATTACATTGCATTGCTTTTTGTATGAATTCTTACTAAATCCATGTGAGAACAGTGCCAACTGCATGGGCTCACGAACAGAGCAAACTGCACTGCATTAATTTTTGTCCATTTTTTTATGGCGAATTGCTTTGCGTTAATATTTGTACAAATTCATACTAAATTCTTGTGAAAACACTTAATTACACTGCTTTGCGTTTTTACTAAACAAAACAAAAAAATGATCATATTGCCCAGCCATACCAGGGACACAACAATTTTAGCGCTATCATCATCAGGGCAAGCCACTATTACTGTCTCAATGATGTTATTCTAACTTTAGGAGCCATTTTGTGTCGTTTAAGCATTCTGGTCTCGCCAGACAAACACTACGCTCTAATCTCAATGTCTGATGTCATATACTATTCGGTGTTGCCCGCAGGTCTAATATGCTACATGCAGCTGTGTATGTGTGACAGAAAGCGCAAGTATGTATGTTTGTGCGTGAGAGAGAGGAAGTCGAGGGGACGAGTGGCAGAAAGTCAGGTGATTTAGCGGATGGCCAAAGCTGCGTGGGATGAGAAAGACACACACACACACGCAGTTTTCGACGGCTGCAACCCACTCCCGCCCTTTTATTGCCCTTATCAAGAAAGCCACGCTGGAATGAACACACACACACAAATGGAGGGCGTGAACAGCGCCTCCAGGCGGGATGGCAGGCTGCCAAGGTTTGGGGGTGGGGGTCCGCACAACACCAGAACCAGGCCACCCATTGGTAAAATTATTTCTGGTTGTGATAAACGGATTACTGTAGCACACACTTTGTTTAGTTTTTTGGAATGTCGTATCTCTTATTCCATTTGCAGCCTGCTTGAAAGTGTTAAGTCTTAAGCAACCCACTGTGTTTAAGATGATGTAACATTACACCAAGCTAGAGGCACACGTCACCCAGGCCCACCCGGACTAAAAACATTTGCGGTATAGGGAGACCATTTAAAAAAACTAACAAAAAAAAAAACTTCATATCTATAGTTTTACCGTATTCATGCGCTATAAACACAATTCAACCTATTTAAAAACATTTGAAACACATTGTAAACATACGAGGCAAAAAAAAAAAAAAAAAAAAAAACAACATGCATAAAATGTATATAAAATACTGTAGGTGTTGTGGTGTCTTTGTTCTATATAGTGGATAATAAAAAGTCTACACACCACTGTTTCAAAGTCAGCCACTTAACATGGGTTTGAGTGTGATTGGTTGATTCTGATCACAGCCACATTCCCAGTTATCAGAGGGTGTGCACCCTTGTGCAACATTGCCTCAGTTGTTTATTTTTACTGCCCCTCTCAAAAGTATGTTTTTTCCCCCCAATAGCGTTGTACAGGTTATAAGTCCCATTAATAGTGAATTCCCCCCCCCCAATTATTTATCTATGTTTATTTTTTACATATAACAAAAAACAGGCCTTTTAACAAGGATGTGCATACTATATAGCCAATGTATTTGCATTTAAGACGCATGGTGAGGTGTCGTGTGACCTCAGCAAGTCTGCGTGTGAGTGTCTGGGGGTAAGCTGTTACCCACAGCAGCTCCTGTAGGAGTGTGCTCATTTCTGTTGATGTATTAATCTGTTCTCTCAGCATTCAATAAACAGCTGACAAGTGCATCGGCGACTATGACTCTTCTTTCCCACATGCAAGGGCATGACAGTAAGTATACTACTGTAAAAAAAACATTAAAAAACAAACAAATGATATAGCGGCAGAACACTGTATTATTGTTATCGTCGAACCCTGGCGTAGTACCCGGATTTTTTAAAATGTAATTATCTGTAAGCCTTTTACTCAGGAGTGCAAGGTTGATAATGAAATTTACAAACATTTTTAGGAGCTGTCCATTATTTGCCATTAATGTCAGGGCTTGATCACTAACCCCCCACCAACAGTGAAGGTTGAGGGTGTGTTATATAAGGCAACTTCTGAATTCGTCTGTTATTCGCTTCCTTCCTGAGTGGGGGGGGAAGCGTGTCTCTAAAAATGATCCGGTGTGTAATCGCTTACAAATGTGAAGCGAATGTCCTAGCGGCTCGTCGCTATCCAGCTCGGGGAATGCTTGAGTGTGAAGGACAATATTTGGACGCAAGTCTTACGGCGTCCAGTTCGAGAAAAACGACGGCCTTGTTTTGCTGGAATCTTCTTCTTCTTCAGGGTATAAGGGTCACAGTGCGGTTATCGCAGGAAGTAAATTGTTCGCACAGCTGACAGCGCGCAGCGCACACACATACACAAACACACGTACACAAACACGCAAGAGAATTTACGAGTCAAATGGCACTCAAGTAGAGCACAGCAGAATATCCACTGTAGATACAGTACACCCCCCCCCCCCCCCCTAAATGGGTGATGTTCCCAGATTGTGATGTAATGACAATAAAAGTGATTACAACAAGACTACAGTTGCACCTTAATCAGACCTTTTGCCTAATTACATTAACAGAAATACCAAGAAGAAAAACGTTTGAGGTTATTAAAAGTGTACTTCTACAATGGTAACGGCTTTTTTTTGAACGATCGAAAACTACATTCCGGTTATGTATATTTTTAAAATAAGAAAAATAGTAATAATAGGAAAGAAATCGTTTTTGCATCTTGATTTCATGCTTTAATTCAATTGACCTCCTTCTGGTGTATGCAGCTTTGCCACCAGGGGGGGCAGTATAACACAGACACAGACTACACAGATTTGTTGGGGTAACGTGAAGACTGTCGCAACTAAACTGCAGAAATATTAATTGTTCTTCGCAGACTATAAAGAACATATGCTTGTGATCATTGCTGTATTGTCTGGCTATATGTGTTGTTGTACTGTTTGTGTTCAAATATCCGTTGTTTAAAGGGTTATAGCTACAGTTACATCCATGCTAGTTTCGTAAGGCCGTCTGTGCCATTTTGTAATGTGCGGAAGCATTAAGCTAGCAGACTTTAGGAAGACAAATTTGTGGTCTGGTTAAATAAACAATGTGTAATTCTCATTGTCTTATGTTTGGTTTACAGGAAACGTCTACTTGACGCGGGGCAGTGGAGGCAGTCTAGTTCGCCCCGCGTGAGGCCCCACAACGGAAACACTTCAGGGAAAAACAACTGTATATGATGTGCGCTAGCTCGCAAGGTAACTCATGCCAGAGGCCTGCTTGCACCATCTGGCCTTGTTTTGGACCTGCTCCCAAAAAATCCGGTCAACTGAGAAAGTCAGAAAGAGTTTAATGCAGTATCTCAGCAATTCAGTACTAAATAGTTCTTAGTCTTTTCAGCACTTCAAACGTATTTAATGCATGAAAAAAACATGAAAATGACTTAACTGGGTGTTTAAGGACAACAAAGTCAACGCTTTGGAGTGGCCATCGCAAAGCCCTGATTTCAATTCTATTGAAAATTTATAGGCCGTCCTGAAAAGCAAGCAAGGTGGCCTACAAACTAGGCTCCTTTACAGAAGTTCTGTCAGGAGGAATGGGCCAAAATTCCTGATAAAAATTGTGGAAGCTTGCTGAAGGATATCTGAAACGTTTGACCCAAGTCATACAGGTTTAAGCCAATGGTACCAAATGCTAAAGAATTGTAAGTACATTTATTTGAAAAAAAGTAATGAAAAATTGTCTTTAAAATAATCCTTATTTAGCAAATAGAAATAATTTTGGTAATCCTAACTGACCAAAATCAGTCTGATTTCATGTCAGACACTTGGGGGGGAGCGAATGTGTCTTTTTATATAGTGCATGTAAACTTGTGATTTGAACTGTATCTGGACCTGTGAACCAGGTCAGAGCTCGGTTGCAAACAGGATCCCAAATGGAATTTTTTTCCCACGTTGTCTCGCCTGGCCATCAACCCAGGGTGTGCCAGCAAGCATGTTGGCAAGCATGTTGAACCCCGCACCTCAGAACTGTGAGGCTGACGCTCTAACCAGTCGGCCACCGTGCCGCCCAACTACAATATTATTATTATTTGTTTTTTATATAAGGAAGACGGACACAACCCTGCAAAACCAGTTCATATGCGCCAAATATGTTTGGTTTTTTTCCCAGTTTGACTCAGCAAGTTTAAGAGTCATTTTATGACACTAAACAATCATGATCTATCTACTCTCAGTGGTGGCTCATGCATGCGCACTGAAACACAGTGGGGAGGAGTGGGGGCAGCATCAGGCAAGGTTCAGGCTGCAATGGGATTTAGGAGAAGTCACATGACTTGCAATATCCAGTACTGCTATTCTCCAGTTGGGGGCGCCTCATGGCATGCAATATCCAGTACTGCTATTCTCCAGCTGGGGCACCTCACAGCAGGAAAGTCAAAGCCATTTCCAAAGAAATGCTCCTCGGAGCTGGGAAATCCGACCCTGGATGATTGGCTAACATCTGCCATCTCGCTGCTTTTAATTCATCCCCCACAAACATTGTAGAAAAAAACTACTATTCATTGTAAAAATACACATTAGGTACACAAAATAATCCTCAGTTTTGAGAGCATTTCATTATATAAACAATCTCACAATAGTTGTATCCGAATAGTAAACATAAAAAATAAACAATAGTAAAATAAGAAATGTGTAAAATGATAACAGTTGATTTTAAAATGGTAAAAATAAACATTTTAAAATGGTAGTATATTAATGCTCAGTTTTGATTGACACGGTTAAGAGGCCATTTCATTTAATACACCAAAATATTCCCCAAAAATAAAAAAATCTTTTGAATAAGAATCAAAATGCTTAGTTTTGATTGACAGGAATAACAAGCCATTTTGTTAGGTACACCTAAAGATTCAAAGAAACAATAAATTTTGTAAATAAAATTTTTATCAAAAAATAGATTACAATATTAGAATATAATGCTCAGTTTTGATTGACAGGTTCGTGAGTAATTTTAGTAGTCACTTTATTAGGTACACATGCACACTCTAATACAACTGTTGGACCATTTTTAATGGTAACAAATACATAAAATGATAACTTTAGATTACAAAATAGATAATAGCAATATGATAATTAACCTAAATATAACGTTTTGATAAAAACTAAGATGACAAATATATAAATTGCCAACGTTCCATTTAAAATTGAACTCCATCCATCCATTCTCTTGAACTGCTTATCCTCACTAAATATATATTTAATATATTTATATTTAAAATATAATCATGCTCAGCTTTGATTTATAACAAATCCATATTTTTGGATCCCATTTTATTAGGTACACCTGCACAATCTAACACAGTCATTAGAAAAAAATATTATTATAATAATATTACATATATATAATGTATTATTATTTTAATATAGTAACAAATATATGCTAAAATAATACAATTGAATAAAAAAATCTAAATAACATTTCATCTTTTTAGAGTTTTTAAGTTTTGACAGGCGTGTTTATACGCTTTGATGAGTATTTTTAAAATTTTAAAATGTATTTAAGAATTTAGCAAAAAAAAAAAAATATATATATATATATATATATATATATATTCATATATAACATTGATTTGCTATTACAAATAAGCTCAGTTATGGTATTGATTTGACTGATGCGGTTCTAGTTTCTGCACTGCATCACACAGAGATGTTTGACCTACTTGAGCTCCATTGAACATGTCAACAGAATATGACAAACATCTCTACAAGTACAACAAAGCATTCTTGTCTTTGTAAGTCGGACACTTTTGTATTGGGTGTCATTAGATAAGCATAAGATTAACTTTGTTTTGATGACTGTCAAGTTTATTATTGCAACCTCGATTCCATTGATGCTCACAATGAGGGACTTTTTATGAAGGTGGTGTTACAGTATCACGGGGCTGATTTAATTTTGTAAAAAAAAATAATAATTTAAACCTCAAACACACCTGCCGGGTTTGTAAATCCCATCTAGTAACTTTCCACTCTGGGGGGGGGGGGGGAAGCAACTGCATGCAGGCGCAGATATTTGCATGGCGGGATTGTGACACGCATACGGGCCACGCTCGGCAGCAGCCTTAACGCCTAAACGACATCTGGGAATGTTTGCGTGCCAAAAATTACAGGAAAAACTTGCAACAGCCACCAGCTTTGTTGCTGTTTTCTTCTTTTGGTAGCCTGGCTTGATTTTGAGAGTTTATCCGTACTCTTGTAGCAGTCGACACCAACGCACACTGCTAAGCATGCACGAGATAAGGTGGGAAATCAGATTAAAAGCACATAAAATGTTACTTTGGGGTTGTTGGAACAACATGGGAGGCTGTAAAAGAGACACTTCCTGAATCCACATTCTTTTGGGGTCAAGTAGGGACATTGGCTTTTCTTCGTACTCTGGCGCCATCTAGTGCGTTACTCGTAATACATCTTTCAAATGTTGAATTTTCGACCGGACCTGAACGTAATCAAGGACCGAGGAATTGATAGCTGGATTCTTTGTGAAGAAAACTGTGATTTCAAACCGTCCCCAAAGGAAACGTCTGACTTAGATGGTTATTTATTAGTTAGTAAGATCGGTTGTGTGATGAAAGCTATGATTTCAGACAGTCCCCATAGCAAATGGAAAGGGTAAACATATATCTATATAGTAGATCAACTGCTTGATGAAATTGATAAATTCAGACTGCACTTAAAGGCAACACTGGTTATAAAGGATAGTAGACAGTCAGCTTCCTCACACTGTCCGTCCGTGCGTCTATATGAGCGAGAATCTGACAGTATGTAAATAGGCAGGTAGGTACTGTGGGTAGGTCGGTAGACCAATTGGGTAAGAAAAGCTATGATTCCAGACTGTCTCTGAAGGCAACACCTGACGAGCATCAAGGACAGACTGATAGATGGACACATACTGCAGATAAATGTGTGGTGAAAACTATGATTTCAGACTTTCCATGAAGGCAAAAGCTGACTATAAAGGATAGCTTGATAGATAAGAGAGACGAACAGACACACAGTGTGAGGAAAGCTACGATTTCAAACAGTCACTGAAGGCAACACCTGACTGACAGACAAATACAGACACATGATGGATAGTTATTTAGTTCGTTGATCAGTTATGTGAGGAAATATATGATTTCAGATTGTCCCTGTAGGCAACACTATGGGGTGCCGTTTGTAAAGCGGCTCGTTCTGAAAATAACAGCAAAATTTTTTCACATTTAGTCTCAAACAGTGTTTAAAAAAACTGCCATGAATTTTCAAGAGTCACTTTTCTGCACATTTAGAACTACAACCCCAATTCCAATGAAGTTGGGACATTGTGTTAAACACAGATAAAAACAGAATACAATGATTTGCAAATCATGTTCGACCTATATTTAATTGAATACACTACAAAGATATATACCCATCCATCCATCCATTTTCTGTACCCCTTATCCTCACGAGGGTCGCGGGCGTGCCGGAGCCCATCCCAGCTATCTTCGGGCGAGAGGCGGGGTACACCCGAACTGGTCGCCAGCCAACTGCAGGGCACATATAAACAACCATCCACACTCATATTCATACCTACGGGCAATTTAGAGTCTTCAATCAACCTACCATGCATGTGTTTTGGGATGTGGGAGGAAACCGTAGTGCCCGGAGAAAACCCACACAGGCACGGAGAGAACATGAAAACTCCACACAGGCGAGGCCGGGATTCGAACCCCGGTCCTCGGAACTGTGAGGCAGATGTGCTAACCAGTCGGTCACCGTGCTGCCCAAGGATATATATATTTAGATATCTATTAACATTTATATTTATTATTTATATTTAAATTTATATTTAACATTTACATTTATAATTTAGGTGCAACATTTAATATTTGGATTGAACAATAGAGTTGACAAATATAGTTCTAAATGTGCAGAAAAGGGACTCCTGAAAATTCACAGCAGTTTGTTTAAACACTGCTTGAGACTAAATGTGACAAAATGTTGCTGTTATTTTCAGAACGAGCCGCTTTACAAACGGCACCCCATACAACACACCAACTTTAGAGATATAGTTATTTAGTTACTAAATCAGTTGTTTGAAGAAAGGCATGATTTCATAGGTTACAACTCACAAACGCATAGATGGAGTGGTAGATTAGTTGTCTGAGAAGAGGTGTGATTTCAGACTGTCCCTGAAGACAACAACCCGACTTTACATAATGTTTAGTTAGTACTTGGATAGATCAGCTGGGCAAAGAAAACTGTCCCTGAAGGCAACGCTAAAGGAAAACTATGACTTCTGACTGTCCCTGAAAGCAACACTCAACTTTAGCATATTGGTACATCAGTTGTGTGAGGAGAGCTATGATTTCAGACTGTTTCTGAAGGAAACAACCGAGGCTAGAAAGATACGTAACTAAATAGGTAGGTAGAAAAAAGGTGTTCCACGTTTAAACTTGTCTAAACTTATTTTTAACTTTTTCAATAATGTACTGTAACCGTACAGTAATTTAAAATCATGCTCCTTCGCATGTCAACACAGTGTCGGGACGTAAAAACAGAACTAACATCCAACTCCGCCTAAAAATATATATATTGTCTTACGACACAGCGCCGTAAGTTGGGTTACAAAAAACTTACGACATCTTGTTTTCCGCCAAAAATTCGAAAGTAACGTTGATAAGTAATTGCATGTGAAAAACTCACCTTGAATCTGGCCAAGAATTCCAATTGGAGGTCAAAATAAATAGTAATAAATATAGTATACTACTAGCTACGAAAACGATATCCCACAGCTTTCCTTCCGCAATATTGAAACCTTTACACCCTGTTACCTACTGTACATTAACGTGACGCTCCTTATAATTTGATAAGTAAACAAACAAAAAACACACGATAGTTCACAAATGATCAGTTTAAAAAGACCCAGGTCCATTCTTTCGCATTGTAAAATTGAAATGTTGCCGATATTTCGTAACGTGGGCGGTTACCCAAAAACAAACAATTGTTTTCAAGCCGTAGCCAATCAGAACGAGGAACACTGGTGATTGACAGATGAGAAGCCGAGTTCACCAAAATCCTTCCGATGGGGAAAACAACGCTTGAAATTATGTTTCTTCATTCCAAATAAATTTGGTCGACTTAAGTCAAAACACAAAACTTTCAACAAAAAAATCTACTTATAAAATGTATAT
The DNA here is from genome assembly GCF_024500385.1 of Phyllopteryx taeniolatus. NCBI lineage: Eukaryota > Metazoa > Chordata > Actinopteri > Syngnathiformes > Syngnathidae > Phyllopteryx > Phyllopteryx taeniolatus. The sequence goes on from NC_084518.1 coordinate 16,622,774, forward strand.
TGATAAAATAAGGATGTAATTAGTTCTAACCGTCGAAATTGACAGTTAGTCGTCGGGTCCACCATGCACCATTTGGTGGCTCTATGGCTCGTCTTAAGCAGTTGAACCGGAAAACCTGAAAACTTGATGTATTTTTGCCCAAAGTTGCATTTAATAGTCACTGGAAATATAATTTTCTAACAATGTCACTTAGCAGCATGTCGTTAACTCTCGCTGGATTGTGATTTCAAATGTGTTACTTAAGTGCAAAGTACAGTACATTGTTTAGCAAGCTATTTGTTTTAGCCGGACACATTATAGCGTGGGACTGCCGGTTACTTTTGGCCATAGAGATGAATAGGTAGATGAGACACGCCCCTTTTGTATGCGTGGGTTTGGCGAGGCTAAGTTAGGATGATCAAACTCGACCGTGCATCCCGTGAATGTGGACGGCAAGAAAGCCCCCCGGCTCCCCCCAAAAATAAATAAATTAAATGGATGCATGTAGACTAGATGGAAAAAACAACGCAAGACCTCGTGGTAACACAAATATCCATACACCGCCTTGAGAGGGTTGGTCATTTACCGCGTCCGCCATATTGGATGTGTCAGATCTGGCTAAATTTGTGCAAATCAATGACAGACTGACCTTCAAAAACTCCATCTCTCTCTCTCACACACACACACACACACACAGACACACCTAATTTTACTTTGGTAGAATTAGGTAAGCCCCAAACCAACATACAGTATTTATTTTTTCCAATGTTTTTCGTTAGTGTTTAGAGCTCGCAATGCACTTAGCACTGTTAAGGCATTGATGCATTCTTTGATGAGAAATATATATATTTTTTGTGCTTTTCCTTTCAGCAAAGTGACTGATTGTCTGTATTTTTACAGATAATAAAAAGAGTAGTACCAGAAATGTACACATATGAAAGGAATACGCTGTGATGTATGTGTACAATGGAAGAGCTTTCGTTGTTTTCCAATACTGTAAATGTAGACTACATTCAAGTATCCATCCATTCATTCATTTTCTGAACTGCTTCTCACTAGGGTCGCGGGCGTGCTGGAGCCTATCCCAGCAATCTTCGGGCGAGAGGCGGGGTACACCCTGAACTGGTTGCCAGCCAATCGCAGGGCACATACAAACAAACAACCAAACAACCAGTCGCACTCAGAGTCACACCTACGGGCAATTTAGAGTCTTCAATTAACCTACCATGCATGTTTTTGGGATGTGGGAGGAAACCGGAGTGCCCGGAGAAAACCCACGAAGGCACGGGAAGAACATGCAAACTCCACACATCCGGGGCCGGGGATTGAACCCCGGTCCTCAGAACTGTGAGGCTCCAGTCGGCCACCGTGCCACCACATTCAAGTATAAGACTTTTTATTTATTTATTTGTTTACACCACTCCAAAGTCCATCCACAGTAATAAACATATTGTTAAATCACCTCATCTGACAGAGTCACTGAAAAGCATTTTGAAGTCAACATTTATGATCCAACTGACTCGTGTCTAAACACCTTTGCGGCTTAAGTAAATAAATTATTACTTAAGGAGTTCTGTGAATCATTGCCAGTCAGTAGTAAAATGGATGGATAACGCTGATGAAATGAAGCGGTGACAAAAGTAGTCACACTTTGTACTTAAGTAGAAGTACAGTGATATGTGTAAAAAGAAAAAAAAGAATGTGGTAAAAGTACAAGTGCTGATTCAACACCTTTACTTAAATTGGATACAAAAACTCTACACACCCCTATTCAAATGCCAGGTTTTTATGTTTAAAAAAAAATTTGACTAAGATAAATAATTTCAAAACGTTTTTGTCCATGAATGTCACCTATAACATGTACAACTCAATATTTTCCAGAGGGGGAAAAAAAATAAACAACTGAGATAATGTGGTGCACAAGTGTGAACACCTTCTTATAACTGGGTTTGTGGCTGTGCATCTAATTAACCGAAATACATTTCAGATGTTCTTGTTGGCTTTTCCTGACTTTTTTTTCTTCCTCGCAGAAGCCTGAAGGTTTTGTGCTACCACTGACTGCTATTTGGAACTGTTAATAATTGCCTCCACCTTAACAAACGCCCCAGTTCCAGCTGAAGAGAAAACCACCCCAAATCATAATGCTGCCACCCGTCCTGCTTCACTGTTGGTAGGGTGTTCTTTTGTTGATGTCTGCAACAGAAATACTGTAATTGGAATTATGGTCCAGAAGTTCTACGTTGGCTTAAAACAATTACAAAAACATACTTGAAGTGTGGAAAAATGTGTTGTGGTCTGATAAAACTAAAGGTGAACTTTGATTTATCTTGGTCTAGTTTTTTTTTATACAACAAAAAACTGTCATTTGAACAAGGATGAAAATCCTTTTTATATTCACTGTAAGTGGAAGTAAAAGAGTACAGACTCTGAAATGTAGTTAAGTAATGAATTTTTACTGTCTTATACGTTGTTATATACAATACTCATTTTGATTTGATTTTATTAACTTGCATAGTGCTCATACTGAGAAGAAAATAAATTACTGGACAAACTCTCTAAACAATGTGTTTTGCTTACGTTTTGTCCGCCTCCGTCAATCAAAATCTCAACCGCTTGACTTGGCCCTTTTCTATTTACGACTTTTTAACATTGTGTCATCATTGGCAGAGGTTAAAAAAAAGTAACGAGCCTATTTTAATCAAATAAGAAGTAGAACGTACAGATACCTGTTTTCAAATGTAGGGAGTAAAAGCAAACAGTCAGCAGAAAAATCAATACTAATGTAAAGTACAGGTATCTGGAAAATCTACTTTAGTACAGTAACAAAGTATTTTAAATTCTTTGCTTTCTGCCACTGATGAAACGTCACGGTGTTATGGCTGTTTTGCAACACTGGCATGTCGCAGCTGTGTGGATCACAAATGGGGAAAGAAAACCAATTCTAATAATGTAAAAACAGTCCAAAGCAAACCTTCCTGGGTCATGTTCTGATCTCAACGGAGGTCATCGTTGTGTTCCACAAAAATACAAATGAAGAATCCGGAGTGCGATGTCATTTGATAAACTACAACTTGGATTCTTTACTCTGATAGTCCTGTGCGTCTCCGTCCTCAACTTTCTTTTTGTCTTGACCTCTTCGCCTGTGGAAAAAGTGGAAGACACGTGTTTTTATTTCGATTTCCGTGTCCGACGAGGGACCCGTTTGCATAACTCACCTGCATATAGTCTGCATTTGCGTTATGGTCTCCGGCAAAGGCTTCCCGAATGTCTCTGGCAGCAGGAGGCAGAGGAATGCGCCGGAAATGGCCAAAGCTCCCATTACAATGTACGGCAGGGCCTTATAATATTGTCCTATAGTAGGAGAAATCCACATTTTCATTCAGTTTGCTCATTTACTTCCATCAAAATTACGACTAAACACGGCAGTGGGTGAAAACTGTACTTGCCAAGGTAGATGATGAAGGGCGAGGTGATTGTCCCAACGCGAGCCGCCATGGAACAGCAGCCCATGGCCGTGTTTCTTATGACAGTGGGGAAGAGCTCGGATGTGACGGCGTACACCACGCAAAAGGCTGACGTCACGCCGAATTTGCCCAGCATCTCCAGCAGCACGGCCACCCACTGCAGATCTGACCACAAACAACGCAAGATAATAGCATGGAATTACCCATTGTGTATTTTGCATTAGGGGCAAACGGTGCAGTGTCCCACCACCTTCCTTCCTGCAGCCGTGAGCTAGAGAATATGCCAATTTTAAAAAAATACTTTTTGAGTTCTTCAGCGAGTAATGGAAAGTGGGTTCCCACCCAAAATTCTGCAAATAATTGAATTTGCTTGCAGCGAATCGGGAATAGGCAGGGAAAAACCGTAATCCGACAAGAATAAAGTCTTGATTTTACCGTGAAAAAGTTGTTTTATGAGAATAAAGTTGTAACTTCCTAAAAAAAAAAACGGGGAAAAAGTCTTACTTTTATAACAATAATCATGATATTATGACGATATGACTGGTAAAATTTCAGTATTGCATGTTTCCAGAGAATAAGAGTGAATTTTGATGATCAAATATTATTATATTATTTTGAGGGTCACACTGGAATGTACAATTCTTATTGTTACTACGAGAATAAAGTCATTATTTTAACAGGGAAAGTAATTCTATGGGAATAGAGTAGTGATTTTAATGGGGGGAAATGCGTTGGTCATTTCGACATGATCAAAACTGTCAATTTATGATAATAAAGTCATGACTTTATGAGAATTGAGTCCAGATTTTATTTGGGTAAAAGTTTTTATGGCAGTAAAATTGTCATATTATGACTTGAATGTTTTACATTTTGAGAGAGACCGCCGTTTTTGACATTTACTTATTATTATTGTATTGTATTGGACTGTATTCCCTTCAACAGGGAGTGCCACGTCGCCGTTACCTATAGGAATGAGGTGGACGCACAGGATCATGACGCCTCCCATCAGCAGCGTGGACGACTGGCACAGGCGGCGGTAGCAAAAGTGCAGCAGCAGCAGGGCGATCAGGTACGCCGGCACCTCCGTCACCGCCGACAGGAAGCAGTTGAGGTACGGGTCGCCGTGAAGGTTGGACGTGTTGAGGATCAGAGCGTAGTAACTGATGGTGATGACAAACCTGCGGGGCCCAAAAAGGACGCCCGTCAAAAAGTTCCAATTGCAATTCCAAAAAGTTTGGGGTAATTGGGCTTTCAGGTGAAATTTCTGGATGGATATCCATCGCTCCATCTTTCCTTTCTTACGCTTCGCACTTCACGTTCTGTGTTCATTACCCATAATCCTTCATTTATTCTTTATGTCATGCACAGTTTAGTTAAAAAGATGGATGTACCACAGAAATGAACACAACAGAGTGATGGTGAATATGTTACAGCTGCGCAGGATGTAGCTAATGTTGTATTTCTTGTCTTTCATCGTCATTGTCTCTTCAATCTGAAACAAAAAAGATGTCATTTCAATAACTTCAAACCCCCATACTTTTATATATATTTTTTTGTTATACCCAACTTGCAAATTTTCCTAGTTGTTGTTTTTGCGGTCTCTCTGAAACACGCTAAGATTCCACAAGATGACACCAAAGCCCTGTCTAATTGAAAAAAAGTAGTGCTTTGGCGCCATCTGGTTTCATCTCGGTGTCAAGGAACTACACTGGTATCTTGACTTACAAGTGCACCAACTTGCGAGTTTTCAGAGTTACTTGCTGCCGCTCGTTCGATTTTTGTTGCTTTGTGTTGCTCGCTAAAATTTGAGACACCAGCAAGTTCCAGCTTGTCGCCACTAGATGGCGTGCACCACAACGAGAGTTAAAAAGTGCAGTCACTGAACAAATTAGATCTGTGAGTCAAGATATCACTGTATGTTGAAGTGAGTTGAGGAGTTTCCATTAGACAGGCCAAAGACCTGCCTAATCGAAAAATAATGGTTTGGTGCAATCTTGTGGCATCTCGGTGCCAAGAAAGTACACTACTACTACTTTAATACAGTAATCCCTCACTATATCATAGATCATTATAGCAGATTCAGTGTGTTGCATTTTATTTTATTTATTTTTTTAATGAATATAGCGCAATTAATCACCTGTGCATTTCTGATCCAGTCAACTTAATCAGTCAATTGATTTAAATTTGACAGCAATGACTGACAGAAGGTCAATTGGGCTAATGTTCCTCACAGATAAGCAAACCTGGCTGAGCTTATCCATGTAAAACACAAGCCACAGTCAAGACTTTTATGGAATAAATTCACAAATACCAACCTTAGCCTGACGAATAGCTAATGCACACGCTCATAACAATATGGACAGGAACAAATGCGAGACGCAAAGTTTAGCTGGATTTTCTACAACTACAGTACTGTAGTTTAAAATGAATTTTGGGTACCCATAATGCTTTTTGCTGACAACATTGCCAGATACTGGAACGAGTGGATTTCACTTACTGCGGGGGTTTACACATAACCCCCGCAATAAACTTGGGTTTACTGTAGTGGGCATTTTGAAAAATGGCCAAGTGGACTCTTACCTCGGCCTCTGTGAAAATGGCTTGCGGCGTGGCAACCTTATTCATCCTGGCAGCGTCCTTCAGGATGGCCTCAGCCTCCTCCACTCGGCCCTGGGAGAGCAGCCAGCGAGGCGACTCGGGTATGAACCTTCCAAAGACGGTCGACGTTTATGAAAGGATGTCAGTTCACAATGGAAGGGAAGCTCATTATGTCCTTTTGACACGCGGCACATCCTTACCACCATAGGGGTATGTATATGAGTCCGCTGGCAGCCATGGGGATCAGCAGCAGCCGCCAGGAGCGCAGGAAGTAGGCCACGGGCGGCATGATCATGTATCCTATGGCTGAGCTCATGAAAACTCCCAGGGAGCAGAAGACCACACGGGCTTTGGCGCTCAGAGTTTCTGTTCCTAATGACAAAATGTGAAAAAAAAAACGTGCCATGAAACGAGAGAAATGGCTCAAATTTGCATGAGAACCGCAAACTAGCAGCCCTTGTGTCATTTAAGGGGACATATTAAGGAAAAGTTACTTTTTAATCACTTGTAGCCTACCTCAAATTTAGGCTCACGACACAAAGCAAAAAATGTACAAAGCAACGGCTCATAACTGGAAAAACCCGTGAGTGTAAGCCGACCTATCAAGTGGGAAATTAAACCAGCAAGGAAATAGTTTCTGTTTTTGAAAATGTGTCTGTAAGCAAGATGTTATCCGCTCATTTATTATGTAAATTATGCTCATTTTCATGGAACACTGTATTTCACCACCCATGACTTGTAAGCGACTGGACTACTTTCATTGACAAAGTGAAATTGAAAATCGAAAGTGAAACAACAATGTCAGTAACTCTGTCAAGACACCAGAGAACTGTTTTGAATTGCTAAAAAAAAAAAAAAAACATTTCTTTTTAAAACGTCCTGGCATAAAGCTGTCTCTAAAACGTACCCAGCACAAAGGCTATGATGTAATTGGAGAACCCGCCAGAACCCGCCAGGAAAAAGGTGAACGTGAAGACCTCCCAACTGTTTGAGAATATCTGTGCCGTTACGGCCACCGTCTGCAGGACCATCATGGCGAACAGCGCTGGCTTCCTTCCGTATCTGTGTGTACGAAACGCGTAAAATGCTTCGTTTTTGAATCAACGCTTGAAAGCATCCCCAAAATCAAACATGCAAGTTTTGCCCACCTGTCCGACATCTGGCCCGAGAGAAACGCCCCCACCAGTACGCCCACGTAGTGGATGGAGGAGGACAGTGGAATTTTGTGTGCATCCTCACAAACCAGGTCCCACTGAAGAAGGTACACATGTCAACTCTTTGTTACCAAGACAGCAAAGGAGAGTCCATTTGCCTCAATTCAACTTTTGTGGATTGCCTGACCTTGATGACTGAGAATCTGCACAGAGACATTATCTCATATATCTATTTAACATTAGAATATGTTTCATGGTGTTATCAACGTTATTTTGCACAATGGCACTGGTGTGACATATGTATACAGTACATGTACAACTAATATGTCACGCTATTGTAGAGTGCAGCATGTCAGCTGATGTTGCTACAAGCCTGAAGAAGATATACATTTTTGTACAAGTTGGCTTAGCGGTAGTCTTTAAAAAAATAAAAAATAAAACCCGCCAAAGTGGCTAGTGGGAGTGGCGGTGTTGCCCGCAAATGCTGATTTCACCCACATTTGTCGGGTTGGAGGATGTTCATGTCAAATCCTGCACGCAAACATTGTTTTTTTCCCCCCCTAAATACTGTGTTTTTTTTTTTTTTTTTTACTTTGTCTTTAGTGTGTCAGTTGAAATATTATAATATATTAGCTCACGTACTGTATCTATTGAAAAACAGAATATCAAAAGATAAACAACAATTTGGACAGATTATTCGTTGGTCCGTTACAAAGTTTCTTTGATATTGGCTATGTCTCTTTGGCTGAATGCTAACTACCTGAATAGTTATATTCTATAACCTGAACTTACTAAAACAAATTAAGTAAACACCCAAGAATTACCAATCAAAATATAACGTCTCTGCAAGTTTATCTTGAAATAACCAAAGCACTTAAAAAAAAAAAAAAAAAAAAAAAAAAAAACTCAATAACAGGCTGACGGAAGTCTTCTGACTCACCTCGGTGGCAATGGTTGACTGGTAGATGTCTTTGCTGTATATCCACCCGTCTAGGCAAGCCTCTAAAGGAATGTCAGCCACATTGACCCCAACATTCGGGACCACGCTGTTCAGAGAGTAGTTCTTGACCATCTCCAGGTTCAGCCTGAAACAAGACCTGGGCCTCACCGCTCCGTCCACCGACTCCATGGGGATCGTCACGTTCCTCCACGCCTGGCTGATGTTGGCGTTCTCGGGGATGCGGCACTGGTGAAGCGGCGTGTCTGCGACAAATACAATATAGATGCCAGTGAAGCCATTGGGGTAGATGCTGATGGCCAAGGCAAAGAAAATTCTACGTTGAAAGGCTCCCCACGGTCCCAGAAAGGATGTGATACTATCATAGTCTCGGACTTTCAAGTCACCCATCGTTAAACTTGTTAGGAAATGAATGACCAGACAAGCGGCATCTGAGACTGAAAAGAAAAACAGCAACGTAATCTGCCCTTAACTTTCAGAGGAGGTTACACAGTAACTGTCAAGTCTGTACTTATTACTTGCGTAGAATAAAAAAAAGCCTCTCTGTTAAGGGAACTGGCCTTAGTGATCTCTTGGAAAATGTGTTAATCATTAACAAGTCACTATAAAACTGTCATAAATTGTTTTCTCACTCTTGTGACATGTCTCATGGGACATATTTTAAAGGTAAGAGGACAAGCTTTTCACATTCAGGGGTACGGTACTATCAAAGTACATTTATGTTCCACGTGTACACGTACAATCTGAAGATGACGGCTCGCTGGTTGAACAACTCCCTGCGATTGGCTGGCAACCAGTTCAGGGTGTACTCTCCTGCCCAAAGTCAGCTGGGCTAGGTGCCAGCCCCCCCGCGACCCTAATGAGGATAAGCAGTTTGGAAAATGGATGGATGGATGGTTGAACAACTACAAAACCAACCGAAAATGACAGTCCGGAAGTCAAACAAATATCTGGAATTTAAACCCAAACTTGACAAGATTGGACACAAAATCGCAAATTACTTTAGGGTGATTTGGAAGTGCAATCACATGGTTGGGTTCGGCTGTTGGGATCAATCATAAATAAGTAAAGATTAACCCTCCTTCTGTTTTGATGATCAATCACTCAGTGTTGCTGATTGTCCATGAAACGTCACATCTGTACCAACCTTAGCAAGAGGCTCATTCACTTTTAATTTAGCTAAGCCTGCACAAACGTATAACAGACATCTGTAATTAGGATGCATTGTATTTGTACACCACTGCAAACTGCAACCACCATACAGTATAGGATATTTCTGGCGAACTGATGTTTTGGTCAGAAATTGTCTAATACCTTGTTATTGTACAAAAACAGCCGAGATTTTCGATCTGATTTTATTTACATGTAATTAAAGACCGGTGAGGTATCCATGTGTTTCAACATCAAACACAAATGGAAAGTTCTACAAAACAAATGATCAAAATGCAAATCAGCAGGCATCAACCTTTTCAAAAATATTTGTTTCTGATTTCCAAGTAAAAAAAAAGAGGAAAACCCAGTCTTGGACACACAAAAAGTGAATTAATGCTACTTGGGAAGCTACACAGTAAGACTTTGCAGGTCACTTTTGGCTTCATTCTGCTTTTGCTGGAGTCCGCTTCCTCCGTTTTCTGCATAGTTCTTCTTTTTGGGTCTACAGCACAACCTGAAGAGAGAGCACAGTTAAGATGGTCACAACACAAAATAGTTGCAGAGCGTACTCTCTGTGTACCATTGTTTCCTAAATTCTGTTGTAAATATTTTGCAAATTAATCATACCCTTGCCATTCCTGCATCTGTTCCAGAGTTTCCGGAAGATCTTTGTTCAAGGTCTCCGGAAGGAAGATGTTGACCACGGAGGAGGCGATGGTTAGACTCCCCATGAGAATGTACGGTAGAACCTTGTTGTAAGTGCCTGGAAGTGGATAATGGAAAATGCACGTTGAAAAAAACCCAATAGGATTATAAAATACTGGCACATGATAACGTGACATGCCTAAATAGATGACGTAGGGAGCCGTGATGCTTCCGATGCGAGCGGCCGACGAGCATATTCCCATGCCAAGGTTCCTGAGTACGGTGGGGTAGATCTCTGCCGTGTAGATATAGACGATGCCGAAGGCCATGGTGAAACCGAACTTGCCGGTCATTTCCAGAGCTAAGGCCACATACTCGAGGCCTGCCAGAGAAAACCCCCAAATTCCTCAAACTGTTGCCACAAAAACGAGTCCAAAACCAGATTCAAACACATACCTTATAATCCCTGTAAAGTGAAAAGGAACATCGTCTAAATTTGACATACCTCAGAGAAGAGTGTTGTTAACAACCTTGCCAAATTTGAATGATATCATAAATATCATCAAGTATATAAAATAAAGGCGGAACGGTGAACAATTGGTTAACAGATCTGCCTCACAATTCTAAGGCCCTGGGTTAAAATCCGACCTCACCTATGTAGAGTTTGCATGTTCTCCTCGTGCCTGCATGGATTTTCTCCAGGTACTCCAGTTTCCTCCCACATTCCACAAACATGTGTAGTAGGTTAATTGAAGACTCTAAATTGCCCGTACGTGTGAATGTGAGTGTGAATGGCTGCTTGTTTCTGTGTGCCCTGCGTGTGGTTGGCAACCAGTTCAGGGTCTACCCCGCTCCTTGCCCTGAGTCAGCTGGGACAGGCTCCAGCACGCTCACAACCCTAGTGAGGATAAGCAGTACGGAAAATGGATGGATGGATATGAAATGAGATGCATTTGCAGGGTGTTGATACGCTGTAGTTGTCGAAATGATTATAACTAAGTACTCATTCAAAATTGCGCTGGATAACCGGTTATGCGAACGAAGGCGCTCAAGTTCTTCCAAAGTGGGGGAGATGTGACTAAAACCCTGTTTGAGCTACGGGTAAAACAATCTGAAGAAGTGTAATGTGAAAAACTGTTTAGCGCTTTATTTTCAAGATTTTGTACTACAAAGTTCTCAGTCTTTGCACGTTCTCAGCAATTATCTTCAAACGTATAACATATTTCGAAACAAATTCCTGAATTCACTTCACGATAACTTTAAGAATTTGGTCATGATGATTTGCGTGGTACGCCTGGGACTTACTGGGCGGAATGAACTGGATTAGCAGGAGGACTCCTCCACCGATGACCAGAAAGGTGGACAGTAGAGCCCTTCTGGGACACCTCTTCAGGAGCCAGGTGGACACAACATAGGCAGGTACCTCGGTGGTCGCCGACAGGAAGCAGTTCATGAAGGGGTTCCCACTGAGGTTGGAGGTGTTCAGGGATAAACCGAAATAGCCCACGTTGATTGCAATCCTAGTTGGGATGAAACGGAATATTTAGCAGCTCGCGTTTAGCTGGTCAAGTACTCGGTAATCTGTTTTTGATAAAGCTCACCACAGAACAAGACACATTAGTGTGATGCATCTGATGTTCTTGGATCTCAGGACGTCAAGCATGGTGTATGCTTTGCTCGGAGGCAGTGACTGTAGATGAAAAAATAACCAAAATACAACATCAACTAACACTGACTTCACTTTTCGTGAAAGCTGTCTTTTTCCCATGGCGCTGTTCTGCGCAAAAGGTACCGTAATGGAATGGGGGATTGAAATGGACGAGTGAATTTCCTGGCTTTTGTAAGGCGAGGCAGCAGCTTTGTGATAGGGAGTAACGGAAAGGGATGACCCAGGTGTCAAGTTTGACACGTCCCACTCTCCCGTTTGTGTAAACAGTAGTTGCTGTCACCTTTGCTCTACGTTACGTCTCTGATGTGGCAATTTTGCGGAAACTCTGCACAAAAGGGGCTTGTGAGGTACCACACGGAAACTCCACCTCAGATCCTCTGAAGATAACAAGCGGCGCCTCGACTTTGTTCTTCCGAGCGGCGTCTCTTATGATGGCTTCAGCCTCCGCCACTCTTCCCTGAGTGATCAGCCACCGGGGGGACTCTGGGATAAACCTGCAAGCACACAATTAGGACCACGACTTTAAATACTGGATGCTTCTTGAGCGTACCACCACAGAGGAATGTAGACCACAGAGATCGCGGATAGAACGGCCAGGAGGGTTCTCCAGTCCCTGATGCTGTATGCGATCCATGGCAGCATCATGTAGCCGATGCAGTAGAAGAGGAACGCCCCGAGTGTCGTGAAGATCACACGGAGCGTCTTGCTCAACACCTCAGTTCCTGTCCAGGATGAAAAAAGATGCTGACTCCCCCTGGACAAATACGGGGCAGGAGATACGAAACCATACCTAGTACAAAGGCGGAGATGTAGATTGAAATCTGGGAGGCTCCGACGAACAGGAACGTTATGCAGAACATCCTCCACGACTGGGAGAAGGATTGCAAAAGGACAGAGATGCTCTGGGCTCCTAGAGAGATAAAAACTATCTTTTTTCGCCCAAACCTAAAGAGTGAGAAATGATAACGATGGAAATTGGGGGGGTTGGTGCCTTGATGTCAAGGCTTAAGAAAGACTGACTTCAACAACTCATGTGTCATGCACAGCGAATATTAAATGGGCCACCTTCCATACCCCAAGCCAACTCCTCACATCCAAGGCTTTATAGCCTTGTCCTTACAGACAAGTCCTTTACAGACAAAGCTACTACCAATCCTGTTTCCGGTTTGATTTGTAAGTCTTCAGTTCGCAACTTTTGCCGTCACCACTTTATTTTTGTCAGACTCTTATCACAAAAATGTCAAAGTTCAAGACCTTCGGATTCATGTTACAACAAAGATTCATGATACTTAAACAGATTATTCATAGTAATCAGGAGACTGGGGGTTAGGGATCAAATGAATTACTGTCCCATCCAGCCATCCATTTTCTGTACCGCCTATCCTCACTAGGGTCGCGGGCGTGCTGGAGCCTATCCCAGCTATCTTCGGGCGAGAGGCGGGGTACACCCAGAACCGGTCGCCAGCCAATTGCAGGGTACATACATAATCAAACAACCATTCGCACTCACATTCACACCTACAGGCAACTTAGAGTCTTCGATCAACCTACCATACATGTTTTTGGGATGTGGGAGGAAACCGGAGTGCCCGGAGAAAACCCACGCAGGCACGGGGAGAACATGCAAAGTCCCCTCAGGCGAGGCCGGGATTTGAACCCCGGTCCTCAGAACTGTGAGGTTTGGAAGAATATTCGCCAAGTGTGCTTCTTGATTGTTACTTAAATTCATACAAGTTACGAGACTCAAGGCTGCCTGCTGTTTGCGCCCTCCTTTCCCACTCTCTGACTCTGCAGCTGGCCATAACACTGGCTTGTTGCCTTTGCCTCACATGTTGGAGACAAATGTGTGTGTGTGTGTGTGTGCGTGTGTGCGTGTGTGAGGGTTTGCGGTAGGGGTTTTTACAGCTGTAAAAGAACAGTACTGAGAACAAAAGGGGACACCGCCAACAATCTCTAAGAATAAGCTCAGCGTACTGTTAACTCAACTTCAGACAATGTAATTGATACATTTTAAGACAAATGTTATCGATAGTATACGCCAACACTAGATGGCGCTGTTTTGTGGAATGAGTGTAACAGGTTCAGGCCACCAGGTGCACAAAGCTCACAATATCTACATTTCTATCTCTGCATGGTTAAAAAAAATAACCTGAGCTGATCATTTGGGATGATGTACCTGTCAGAAAGCTGGCCTGAGATCAGTGAGCCGAGGAGATATCCCACGAACAGAGTAGAGGATGCAAAGGGAACTTTCCACTGGTTGTCACAAACCAAGTCCCACTGCAAAGACACATGCACATGTTCTTCCTGTGGATTTTACATTGTTGTTCTGTGACAGGCATACTGACCTCGGTGACAATGTTGGCCTGGTAAATGTCTTTGCTGTAGCTCCAGCCGTCCAAGCAGCTCTCCTGCTCCAGGCCTGTGAGGTTGGCGTCCGTCACCGGAGCGTATCCTTTCGCCGAGAGGTTCCGAACCACATCCAGCTTGTAGCGCCGACACTGACTGCGTACTTCACGACCGTCCACCTCGGTGATGGGAATGATGGCGTCCTGCCACGCTGCTGTGAGGTTGACCTCCGGGACGAGGCAGCGGTGCTCAGGGACCGCCCCAACAAAGACGATATAGAGCCCGTTGAATCCAGTGGAGACAAAGATGGTGTTGAGAAGGATAAATGTAGTCCAGAAGTGGGGTCCCGTTTGGCCCAGGAAGGCTGTGTCTTCGTTATAGTCGCCCATGTTGGATGGTGCGTGCTCTGTGGTGACTCTCAATCACTGAGCAGGACCCTAAATGGGCCAGTGAATCACCTCAGCCCCAGCAGAGCATTAACCCCCCTCCCATTCAAGGCGAACCCACTTTCATCTGGCAGTGGGGAAAACTATCAGGACTCATAAGAGAAGGAGAGGAAGTGATCTACCCCGACACATCCCCTCGACCGGCTGATTTGATTTACTGATAAACGCTTTAAAAAAAGTGCCCCAGTCCATCTGCCCTGCTCCCGTCGCACCACCATGGCTATTCACACAGCAGTGGGCAACTATTTGCGCCAGACAACATTCCACACTTTTAAATACCCTTGAGAAGTGCGCGTGCTTGTACTCTAAATGGTGCTAAGTAGCTTTCAAGTGCCCAAAAGAGCTGTGGTTTAAGGCCACACCCAGCGAACCACCACGTCAAAGTTCAGGAGAGTTCGTGCTTGTTAACATGAAATCTTACTCATGTAAAGTACTTATTAGGACAAAGGAAAAATATTTCTTCAAACCTTACAGTACAAGAGGGGTGGTGTACTAGTGAAGAACCCATTCAATTTTGGTGTTTATCTGGATAAAGGTGATACAAGAATTTCAATTTCAATTTTCATCCATCAGCAGCACGGTGACCGACTGGTTAGCACATCTGCCTCACAGTTCTGAGGAACGGGGTTCAAATCCCGGTCCCGCCTGTGTGGAGTTTGCATGTTCTCCCCTTGCCAGCGTGGGTTTTCTCCGGGCACTCCGGTTTCCTCCCACATCCCAAAAATATGCATGATAGGTTGATTGGGGACTCTAAACTGCCCTTAAGTGTGAATGTGTGCGCGAATGGTTGTTTGTTTCTGCGTGCCCTGCGATTGGCTGGCAACCAGTTCAGGGTGTACCCCGCCTCTCGCCCTACGATTGCTGGCATAGACTCCAGCATGCCCGCGAGCCTAGTGAGGATAAGCGGAACGGAAGATGAATGAATGAATGAATTTTCACCATTAATGGAACGTCCATCGTCCCCGTGAACCAGGAAGTAGCCAGCTAGCTAACAACCAGATAGACAAGCAAACAAACAAATTTTCACAACAGTTTGGCCTTGCCGGAAGTCTGCGTTTCACTGAGGGACATTTTGGTTCTACATGCTCACATAAAAGCATACTGCCGAAATGACTTTGCATGAACAAAAGTCACAAAATTGCAGCAAAGGAAGTGGTGATGAAGAGATTTAGTCGTCAAGCCACGATGACCAAGTTCAGAAACGACAATTGTGGACCAACGATATATATATATATATAGGCCCACCATTGGGCAAATAAAGATATATCAGATATATCTTATAACTTTTATGTCATCCTGGTGGACATCAAAAAAATAAATGTCTACCAAATGAAGTAAAACTGGTTCTGATGTAAAGCTGGAGTTTATGGCGAGTCATCAAACTTTGTTGACATACTCTGTCCACATGCATTAAGATTTTTTTTGCATTTAGCATCATGAATCTGACAGAACTTGGGAGCAATCTGATAAAATCTTTAGGACACACTTGTCTTTGAAGGACCTCCAGAAATGGCGCAAATAATCCTAAAAATGCTTCAAACCAAATATCCTTTCGTTTTCGGACACGGTTTCTTGAGACTTTTTTTGTGGGTCTACTCATGATAGACATGTCTGCCAAATGTTGCTAACAGAATCTGGTTCTGGGGGCTGAATTTTCAAAAGATTCCAGGGACCTCAACCAAGTCAATGAGTAAATGAGAAAATTACCTCTGATTTGTGGGGTTATCGATCATTTCAGACATGGCTTCTCCAGACGTTTTGTGGGTCTACTAATGACAGACATTATATACAGTGTACCAAATTTTACATCGCAGAGAGAAACTGGCTTCCTGTGACTGGCTTCCTATTATTGTTGATGATGTTAGTTGTTACTTGTTAAATTTGGGTTTGAGTTAATGTTCTACTTTTGTGTGTGTGCGTGCATGCGTGTCTGTGTGTCCAGGAGAGTGTGCGTGTGGGTGGTGCTGGTGTGTGCTGGGCTGGTTTCACTTGAGCGGACCAGTCCAAATAAAAAAATACTCCGCTCCAGAGTCAGCTGCCCTCGTGCAAGATGGACAGCGTGAACGACTATGAGGCCGACACAGCGTTTCTGGGGGACTGGGGGCCCTTCCAGCGTCGTCTCTCGCTGCTGCTCTGCATCACCCTGATCCCCAACGGTTACGGGAGCCTGGTGGTGGTCTTCCTGGCCGACACGCCGGCCCACCGCTGCCTGGTGCCCGCGCACGGCCCAAACCTGACGGACGAGTGGCGCAACGCCAGCATCCCCCTGGAGGAGGACGGCCGGCCTACAGAGTGCTCCCGGTACCGGTTGGACACGCTGCGGGTGTACTCGGAAGCGGGCGTGCTTCCTTCCGACGTCAACCTGACTGCCGTGCCCCGAGAGGGCTGCCTGGATGGGTGGGAGTACGACCGCAGCGTTTACGCCTCCACCATTGTTTCTGAGGTTAGTGGGATTCATTCATCTAAATGTATAGCATTAATGGTGCCTTCACAGATGTGTAAGTTACCCATGCCATTGGCACTAACACAGCCCCATACCAACACAGATGCTGGCTTTTGAACTTTGCGTCCATAACAGTCCGGATGGTTCTTTTCCTCTTTGGCCCAGAGGACACGACGTCCACAATTTCCAACAACAATTTGAAATGAGGACTTGTCGGACCACAGAACACTTTTCCGCTTTGCATCAGTCTATCATAGATGAGCTCAGGCTCAGAGAAGCTGGCGGCGTTTCTGGGTGTTGTTGATAAATGGCTTTTGCTTTGCATAGTAGAGTTTCAAGTTGCACTTACGGATGTAGCGCCGAACTGTATTTACTGACATTGGTTTTCTGAAGTGTTCCCGAGCCCATGTGGTGAAATCCTTTACACATTAATGTCTGTTTTTGATGCGGTGCCGCCTGAGCGATCGAAGGTCACGGGCATTCAATGTTGGTTTTCGGCGTTGCCGCTTACATGCAGTGATTTCTCCAGATTCTCTGAAACTTTTGATGATGAAATCCCTAAATTCCTTGCAATTGTACGTTGAGGAACATTGTCCTTAAACTGTTGGACTATTTACTCACGCACTTGTTCACAAAGAGGTGAACCTCGCCCCATCTTTGCTTGTGAATGACTGAGCAAGCCAGGGAAGCTCCTTTTATACCCAATTAGCCTGTTCACCTGTGGGATGTTCCAAACAGGTGTTTGATGAGCATTCCTCAACTTTCTCAGTCTTTTTTTTGCCACCTGTCCCAGCTTTTTTGGAACGTGTTGCAGCCATAAAATTGTAAGTTAATGATTATTTGCTAAAAACAATCAAGTTTATCAGTTTGAACATTAAATATCTTGTCTTTGTAGTGTATTCAATTAAATATAGGTTGAACATGATTTGCAAATCATCGTATTCTGTTTTTATTTATGTTTAACACAACGTCTCAACTTCATTGGAATTGGGGTTGTAGAAAGACCTCCCCCTAAAACTCGCTCAGTAGAAAATGTTTTGAAGTTTCAAGTTTCACTGAATGACAAGCAATTGGGTGTATGTCAGACAAGACAAGGCAAGAGAAGAGAAGAGTAGAGAATGGAAGAGAAGAGTAGAGAAGGGAAGAGAAGAGAAGAGTCTCAAGCCCCCGTGCCCGAAACTGAACAGGAAGTTGGCTATTTTAGTTTGAAGCTGCCAATTTGTGGCGAATTCCACGGCTTGTACTTCGACAAACTCCAAGCCCCTGACACCAGTTTCAACGATCAACATGAAAATCGGTGTACTTGTCTATAATAACTAGATGCATGGAAAAATCTCAAAGACCTACGCCAGAAAGTTAGCTGGAAGTCTTCCGTTTTGGTTCCATTTTGGGCAAAGTCCAGGCTTTTTGAGGGCCAGTGGACCCCCGCATACTCCCGGTTCGGCACCCGTGGATTCACTTATTCGCAGATTTTTTTGTTCTTTTCCAATTCTTTACATTATATTTAGGACATAACAACAAGTACGGAGACTCACTAAGCAATGAAAGGGGACCAGTACCATGCCCTAAACTTAACGGGAAGGTAGCAACTTTTGTCTGAACTAGTTTTGGGCAAAATTCCAGGACTCGGCATAAAACAAAAGTTTGACTGCAGACCTCAGGAAAGTTAGAAAGAATCAGCCCCCCGACACCAATTTGACATATTGACACAATAGCACTTCAAAAAGTCTCAAGGACCCATGCCCGAAACTGAACGCAAAGTCAGCCATTATGGAGCGAACCAGCTATTTTGTGGCAATACCGATTAGCCCGAGCCATTCCAAGAATTCCTTGAAAAGATGGGCCACAAAATATGTCGAAGCTTTCACTGTCTAATGTGAGTGGATAATATGGCGTCAACGTTTAATGATCATTTTGGGGTATCGTTATGAAAAAAAAAAAAAAGGCTCCACAATGGGGGTGTCAACTTAAATTATGTTTGTGTTCAAAGTTTTGTGTGTGTGTGTGTTTTCCATTCTTTATGTATGTGTGTGTGTGTGCGCGTGTGTGTGTTGCAGTGGGACCTTGTTTGTGCGCAGCAGTGGAAGAAACCGCTGACGACGTCGGTCTACTATTGCGGTTACCTCGTCGGATCCTTCCTGTCTGGCCAGCTCTCTGACAGGTTACCACACACGTATATAGATAAACCACATTCTTACCTGTGAATAACTCTCTGGCTCTTGTTATTATTTGACAATGTGTTAACGTTCTACAAATTAATCGGTCATCCAAATAGTGTTCGATTAATTTGATCATCCATTAGTTGTCGATTAATCGATGAATTCTTGCACCTGTATATCCGTAGGAAGAAACCATTCCATCAAAATCCCCCAGATTTTATTGCAGCCATAAAACTTAAAATCACTCTCCTGCAAAAATGACAGAAACGGAGTTTGCCCACTTTAGTCCTCAGTGGCTCATGTGGCAGCTGTAATGGGAACAACTCCACTTGTGCACCACATAGCGACTGGTGTATTCACCTTATTCCTTTTTCAGGTTTGGCAGGAAGATCGTGCTGTTTGTCACCCTGGGGGGCCAGACGCTGTTTGCCTTCATCCAGGTTTTTTCTCACTCCTGGACGGCCTTCTGCGTCCTGTACTTCCTCGGCGGCATGTCGCACATCTCCAACTACCTGTCCGCCTACGTGCTCGGTACGTTTCACAAACAAGTGCTCCACAAATCGTTGAGTGAACTTCTGAAGGTATTATTAGGAGAAAAGTTGTTTTTTTTTTTGCCATTTAATGATAGCAAACAATGCAAAAAGAGCGTAGTAGTCGTAATGTTATGGGATTTTTTTTTCTATTTTTTTAAAGTTATGATCTTAAGAGAATAGTGGTATTTGTTTTTTAAATAAAAGGTGATAATATGAGATTTTAGTCATATTTGGGGGGAAAACGTCAGATATGTTTTAGAAATGGTCATCATTTCATGAGGGAACAAGTATAAATCTGATGAGAATTATTTGATATTTTCGTGTAACAAAAAACAACAACTGAATTTTACAGGCATAAAGTTGTATTTTTTTTTCAAGAACCTTTTTTAAATCTCCCAAGAAAAAGATTTTTGAATCATACATAAAGTTGGATTTTTTTTCCCCCAAAATATTTTTTTTATACGGTCATAATAGTGTGAGGGAAAAAACATTTTAATCTTATGGGCATAGTTAAATCTTTTGGAGAAAAAACATTTTTTTTTTTTATTTTCAAGTAAAAACTCATAATCTGATGAGAATATTCATTCATTTTAGTTAAAATTTTGCAATATTATGGGAATAGTACATTTCTTTTTTAAAGAATAAAAGTTTCTTTTTCATGTCATAATCTCATGATTTTATTTTGAGAAAATGTCATACTTTTAGAAAGAAAAAATCCTAATCTCAGGAGAATAGTTATATGATCTTAAAATAAAAAATAAAAAATTCAATTATTAAATTGAAGTCATTTTTTTTTTTTTATAAAAAATTGGACTCTTACAAGAATAAAGTCATATTTTTCAAGAAAAATGTACTTTTCAAGAAAAAGAATCAGAGATCAGTCAGAATCTCATGAGAATAGTCACATTGCTTCAAAATAAAACATCATTATATTATGAGATTAAAGTCGTATTTTTTTCTCCCAAAAAGTTGGAATTTGACCAGAATTAAGTATTTTTAGAGGGGGGAAAAAAATGATGAAGTAATTTTTTAGAAAAAGAAAAAAAAGAGAAAAAAAAACAAGAAAAAAAAGTTATTATGAGAGTAGTCATATTTTTTTGGAGCAGGAAAAAAATGTGAATACTATGGGAACAGTCCCTTTTTTTCAAATAGAAAAGTCCAAGTTTCTTTGGAAAGAAGTCGTAATTTTACAAGGATAGTGGGTATTTTTTCGAGGAAAAAAAAAGTTGTACTTTTTGAGAAAAAAAGTCATAGTGCCCTTTTTTCGTGACCAGAGTACAGCCAGTGCGGCGGGCAGCGCAACTATTCAAAAAGTATTTTTAAAAAAATTATCTTGACTTTATTCACAGAATATTCCATTATTTGTTTTCCTTTTCGTGAGATTACAACTATCTGGAAAAATATAGCGCTTTATCTCGAGTGAGCTGGAAGGTTTTTCTTCCAGGTGCGGAGATTGCCACTCCTCGAGTTCGCGAGTTCTTCACCACGGCGGGCTCGTGTGTATTCTTTGCGTTGGGCTACATACTGCTGCCTCTCCACGCCTACTTCCTGCGAGACTGGAGGATGCTGCTGCTGGGCATCACCACGCCCGGATTCCTCCTCTTAACTTTATGGTGGTAGGTGCTTGTGTGTTTGCGGGGGGGGGGGGGGGGGGGGGGGGTTCCAGGAAGGCTATTGCGAATTAGCCGCTCCTTCCACCAAGGTTTACGTGACTGTGCAGGTTCATCCCCGAGTCGCCTCGCTGGCTTCTGTCTCAGGGAAGGATCGCTGAGGCCGAGGCCATCTTGAAAGACGCCGCCAAAATGAACAAAATAGAGGCGCCGGAAAAAATCTTCACTCCTCTGCAGGTTAGTGCCATGGCATCGCATGGGCATCAAAAGGACACGGAGAGCCAGCAGGAACAGGAAATTGGTCCTCAAAATATCCACGTAGAGTTGTTGAGTTTTTCAATGCTCATCTTTGGGGTCTGTGATTTATTTCGGTCGTAACTCACAGGAATGACTTCAATTTTATGGGAAAAATTGTCAAAATCCTACGATAAAAAAAGTCTGAGCTTTATGGGAGTAATACAATTTTTTTTTTAACATAAAAATGTAGAAATTGTCCGGGAAAACTGTAGAAATTTTCAGAGAAAAAGACAGAATTTTTCGGGAATAAAGGTCAGAATTTCTGAGGAAAAACACATAATCTTGCAGAATAAAGTTATCATTTTCAAGGAATCTTACACGATTAAATTTGTATTTTCAAGAAACAAATGTTACATTTTTTTTTTTTTAGAAAAAGGTTGGCATTTCACAAAAAAAGTCATAATCTTACGAGTAGTTGTATTTTGTTTTTAGAAAAAAAAAATATGCATTTGAAAGACTAAGTCAGACTTTTATATTATTAAATTGCATTTTTTCAAGAAAAATGTCAACATCTTAAATTTTAGCCAAATCAAATCTGTATTTGTCTTCACAAAAAAAGTTGAAAACTTCTAAAAAAAAAAAAAAAAAAAAAGTGAATATTTCAGAACTAAAGTCTTATTTTTCTGAAAAAAAATCAGAGAATACAGTACAATGGCTTACTTTTCTTTCTTGAGTCACTTATTCACCTTTTTAGAACCACTTCATCTCAGCATGTCACAATCAATCATTAAACCAGCATATCTGGCATTGTTTTGGCTGTTTAAGAGCCAATTTTTTCCTTTCCCTTTTTATCGGGTTCACTGCTCAATGTCCAGCTCCCGACAATAATTGAGACCTTGACGCGCTCAAACGTACAAGCCAGCAGGGGAGGCAGAGGACCCGCTGGAACTGGAATGTTTGGCAAAATGTACACTCTCCGACCCCCAACATGTGATGACCCTAAGACTACGGTAATTTCGCTGTGTAGCACCACTAGCTATACTCGCGCAGTCTAATGAGAGCCAATGCAAAAAATAGTGTGGTTAGAAAGATAACAATGCTCACTTTTGAATTCAACTGTCAGAGTGACAGTATTATAGAGCGTTCGTTATACTGCAAAGGTAAAAAATGATTAGGAGAAAAAAGTCACAATGTTGCATTTTTGAGAAAAATAACTGGCCCAATAGGCATCATCTAATCTAAAATTAAATGTAATATCACATTTTCACCCCCCCCCCGAGTAAAAAGTGATATTATTAAGAAACTAAAGTTGGTGGTTTTTTTTTTTTTGTTTTTTTTGAAGACCAAAAAATGTAATCCTGTGAATATAAGGTCATATTTATTGACAAATATTTGCAATATCTTGAGCTCACGGTCATATTTTTACAAGACAAAAAGTCATAATACTTTGAGAATAGAGTTTTATTTTTTCCGGAAGAGTCTTACCAGAATAAAGTCTTCTTATCTCGAGATAAGAAATCGTAATCGTACGTAAATAAAGTCAGAATTTTCAGCAAAAAAGTAAAAACTCGCAGGCCCAACATTGTACAGTATTTTTTTTCTAGCTAGATATTACTTATTGTACATTGTACTTTTTCTAACTAAAATGTATTTTCTTTTGGGAATAAGCAAGAACCTTATGACTATTAAGTCATCTTTTTTATATTTTAGTTGTATTTTTAGTATAATTATCTGTCTTTTTTTCAAGAAACATTTGCAATCTTACAATAAATGAAGTAATATATTTTTTTAGAAAAATCTCATAATTCTAAGAGACGAATGTTGCATTGTTTTTCAAGATAAAAAAAAAATCAGAAAACTGTAAGAATAGTCATATTAATTGAGAAAAAATTGCGACGTCTTGAGCATACGTTTGTATTTTCTTTAAGATAAAGAGTTGTAATCTTTTGAAAATAAAGTCTTATTTTTTTCCGGCAAAATAGTCATAATATTAAAAGAATAAAGTCCTAAAAAAATCGTAATTGCACACAAATATATATTTTCCCCCAAAAAAGTGCAGTTTCACAGGGATAAAGTTCTATTTTTTTTCTAAATAGAATGCTGTACTTTTTCTAGATGAAACATATTTGCAGATTACATGTTTAAAGAGAAATGTTGTAATTTTACAAGAGTAAAGTTTTATTTATTCTTATTTTATTTATTTATTGTCATTATTTATTTACTGAATTTTCTAGGTAAATTAAGTAATTATTTATCGCCAAAAAAAGGTAATATCTCAACAATGCTGCAGACTTTTATCGAGATAAAAAATTGTAATCTCACATCAAGAACAGATTATGATCAATTGAGGGATTTTTGCGATTATGACAATTTAAAAAAAGACTATTCTAGAAATATTGAAACAGACTGTTTTCTCACAACAATGCAACTTTTATCACAAATGTATTGTCGAAGAATTATGACTTTATCTATAAAAATTGACTCCTGGTAAAGTTGAGTTTTGTTTTCTTACAAAAAATACAACTTTATTCTCTGAAAATTGTGAAAAAAATAGGAATTTAATCTGTTTGTGTATTTTTATGTAAAGAAAATAACTCACCACTTTTTCCTCATATGTTATCTGGAAGTAGTAGTTTATCGAGACAAAAATGACTTTTTAACGGTAAAGTTGCTCATTCTTTTCACACAAAAAACAAACAAAAAAAAAATCCACTTTTTTTCTCTTAAAATCACGGCTTTTGTCCTTTATCGAAAAAAAAATTATTCTGGTCATACTTTTATGGCCCCCAAAAATGTTTTGTTAGCTCCTAACTGTATGTGCGCTCGTTATGAAATGAGCTTTCTTTGGAATGTTTATTGTTCCGTAGAACAAATGTGGCTTTGAGAAGATGAAGGCATACAACATCTGCGACATGCTCCGCTACAGCAACATCCGCTGGATGTCTGTTGCGCTGTGGTTTGTCTGGTTAGTTGCACGCACACACACACACACACACACGCACGCACGCACGCACACATGCACACTCACACACAAACACACACCTAATGACCTGTCTGTTTTAAAAACAGAACCCCAATTGAGTTTTAATCCACCGAGGATTATAAAACCCATGCTGAAAAGAAACAAAGAATGTCACATTTATTTTGGGGTGGGGGTGGGATATATTTTTGAAAAAAGATATCATTTTATATATATATTATATATTATATTATAATTTTATAAGAATAAAGTCAATTTCGGGGAGGGGCTGGCATATTTTCTCGAGCTAAATCCAAATCTCACCAGATAAAGGTTTTGGTTTTTTTTTAAAATGTATCATCCATCCATCCATCCATTATCTGAGCCGCTTCTCCTCACTAGGGTCGCGGGCATGCTGGAGCCTATCCCAGCTGTCATCGGGCAGGAGGGGGGTACACCCTGAACTGGTTGCCAGCCAATCGCAGGGCAGAAAATGTATCATTTTAAGGGTAAAAGTCTGCTCCGCCGCATGGAGAGGAGACAGATGAGGTGGCTCGGGCATCTGGTTAGGATGCCCCCCGGACGCCTCCCTGGTGAGGTGTTCCGGTCACGTCCCACCGGGAGGCCCCGGGGACGACCCGGGACACGCTTGAGAGACTACGTCTCTCGGCTGGCCTGGGTACGCCTCGGGATCTCTTCCCGGAAGAGCTGGACGAAGTGGCTGGGGAGAAGGAAATCTGGGCTTCCCCGCTGCGTCGATCCTAGACCCAAACGCCGCTCATCTTTCGAGTGAGTTCACCTCGCATTATAAAATGGAGGGTTGATGTGTTAGTGATTTGGCTAGGGATAAATGTCATTTATTTATTTATTTTAAATTTGCCCCTCTTTTTAATTTGAGCCACCTATGATATCAACCGCCATATCTTTCGTTTTTCTTTCCGCTTCATTTTCCATGACATTTTTCATTACCCATATATTGTCCCTTTGTCATAATCCCTCATTTAGTCCTTGTTATCTGTAGTTTAGTGAATTAAACCTTCTTAACTAAAAGAACTTTATGTGTTCTTTGCTGAGAAAATAAATAACAGTAACAAACTCCTAGCGAGCGTACTCAGCACCTTACGAGACATTTCCTTGTTTTCCCCCAAAATTGGATGGCACCCTTTATTTAGTTCCGAGAAGGTCAAAATGAAATTCAACTGGAAAGGTTATGAAGCATTTCATTTTTAGAGAATTTCATTTTGAAATTTCACCTGAAAGCCAATTATCCCAACATTTTTGTGAGCAGCGTTTCAAGCGGCATCAAACCTCCTCCGCAGGAACATGATAGCCATCGGCTACCTGGCCCTGTCGCTCAATACGTCCAACCTGCACGGCGACGCCTACTTCAACTGTTTCCTGTCGGGGGCCGTGGAGATCCCCGCCTACGTCATCACGTGGCTCATGTTCCGTCGCTGCCCACGCCGACTCACCATGGCCGGCTGTCTCTTCGCTTCGGGTTTCTTCCTCCTGGTCATCCAGCTCGTTCCGGCAGGTAGAAACCTTAATTGATAAGGGTTAACGTCTGTTAAAAAAAAAAAAAGTGTAATCCCTCTGGAGTGTTGCAACAACACAATGACCCGCCCTCTAGTGCCATTAACGATAAAAACAGCTTGCGTGATGTAAAAAAAAACAAAAAAACATTTGAAAAAATACTTTAATTGCAAATCATTAAATTACATTTAGGACACATAATGGTAAAGACATTTTGGGATTAAAAGTGTGAAGAATATTACTTTCGAACAATTTGCTTTTCTTAGAAACAATTATTACCTTTTGAATGGTAACAGCTGCGAATAATTCAAAGAGTAAAACTCATTGATTTTCAAAAAGAAATTCAGTGGCGTATGTCTTGATCAAATTATATGAAAATGACGCCTATAAATACTGAACTTGTCCGACGTCTAACGTGTTGGCGTTCTCTCCCTCATAACCACACGGTGTCAAACTCGAGGCCCGGGGGCCAGATCTGGCCCGCCACGTCATTTTAAATTATGTGTGTCAACTCCCATAATTCTTGCTAAATTCTGTACCAAATTTCCAAATAGTCATATGTAATGAATATTTTTGAGATATTGAAAGTATAATTTTTTTGTAGTTTTAC
Organism: Phyllopteryx taeniolatus; assembly: GCF_024500385.1. Taxonomy (NCBI): domain Eukaryota; kingdom Metazoa; phylum Chordata; class Actinopteri; order Syngnathiformes; family Syngnathidae; genus Phyllopteryx; species Phyllopteryx taeniolatus. The sequence continues at coordinate 16,649,272 of NC_084518.1, forward strand.
TAAACCCATTTTGAAAGTAACTGGAACACTTCTTGCATACTTCAGATTTCAAAAGTAGTTCATCATCAATCTATTGTTTATATGGAATAATAAGAAGCGTCTAGGATCATTTATATGGTTTCACAGTAATAACAGCCCTCTGAGGAAAACCGTACCAACGAAATTATTATGAAGCTATTTTGGACCCGGAACATACTACAACTGCACGTAAAAAGGCGGGTATCCGGTGGCCCGCAGGCCTGCACTGGTTGGCGGTGACCCTGGAGATGATCGGCAAGTTCAGCTTGACGGTGGCTTTCTCGCACATCTACGCTTACTCTGCCGAGCTCTACCCGACCGTGCTGAGGAACACGGCCATGGGCGCCTGCTCCATGGCCTGCAGGATAGGCAGCATCTTCGCACCCTACATCATCTACCTGAGTAAGGACGTGCCGACGCACACCGCACGCGTGTTGACATTTGGGGGAGGAAAATGGACACACAGGTCTGTTTGTGTGTGTATGTATTTGTTTGGGTTTGTTTGTGTGTGTGTTTGGGTTTGTGTGTACGTGTTCAAGTCAGTGTGTTTTGTCTGTGCGTGTTAGTGAGTGTGTGTTTTACCTTTTGTGTGTTAGTGTCTGTGAGTGCGTGTGAATGTGTGTGTTTGTGTGTTTTTGCTTGTGTATGTTAGTGTGTGTTTGTGACTGCTTGTGAATGTGTGTGTTTGCGTGTTAAGGAGTGTGTGTGTGTTTTTTCTTGTGTGTGTTAGAGTGTGTTTGTGTGTGTGTATTTGTGTGTGTGTTTTTGCTTGTGCGTGTTAGTGTGTTTGTGACTCCTTGTGAATGCGTGCATGTTTTAAGGAGTGTGTGTGTGTGTGTTTTTTTTTTTTGCTTGTGTGTTTGTGACTGCTTGTGCGTGTGTGTGTGTGTGTCAAGGAGTGTGTGCGTGTGTGTGTTAAGTGTGTGTGTTTGTATGCGTGTGCATTCGTGTGTGTCATGTGTGTTTTTGCTTGTGTGTGTTAGTGTGTTTGTGACTCCTTGTGAATGTGTGTGTGTGTGTGTGTGTTAAGGAGTGTGTCTGTCTGTTGCTTGTGTGCGTTTGTGACTGCTTGTGAATGTGTTTGTGTGGGTGCGTGTGTGTGTTTGTGTGTGTGTGTGTGTTGTGAGTATGTGACTGGGCAGACACTTTTGGAAATCGGCTGGATTTCAAATCGCATTTGGCCTCTCTCTCTGTCTCTCTCTCTCTCTCTTTTCTCTCTATTTCTCGTCGGGTCATCCGTCACCTTCTTTTTTCACCCCGCCTTCGCTTGGGCGCCACAGGAACATATTCGGTGTCGCTGCCTTACATCCTGATGGGCGTCCTGATCACTATGGCGGCGTTGCTCAGCCTCCTGCTCCCCGAGAGCTACGGAATGCCCCTGCCGGAAAGCATCGCTCAAATGCAGCCCGGGTGAGCAGTCGCCGGGAGACCGGGTTCGCCGTCGTCATCTATGTCGGAGGGGGGGGGGGGGGGGGGGGGGGGGGTCAAAAAGTGGTGCTTAAAGGTCAAATGACAAAGATGTTATGGGGTCAGTTAAAATTCACATTCAAGGGGTTCTAGAGTTATCAAGAAAATTTTCAAAATCTTTGTCCTCTGACCTTTAAGGATGTTTGATTTCTAAAATCTGAAAATGGGTCAGGGCATTTGTATATGACATAAAAATAAAATTTTAATGTGTATGTAAAATCTGTAAAAAAAACAAAACTTTTATTTGAATAATAAAATAAAAAAATCATTGTTTTTTTAATTGTTTAAAAATGGATTTGGGAATGTTTTAAAAAATTGTAAAATAATTTATTTTAGTAATTAAACAATGATTCATTCTAATTTTTTAAAATTAAGTCACTGTTTCACAAAATACATTTTAAGAAATGGTTACAGGTACTGTATGTCAAATTCTTTATTTTACTGTTTTCATTTGGCTAAATACAAGAAATCAATTAACCAATTTAATGAGATAATTAATAATCATGAATAAAAATTAATACATTTGTAATGACATTTTCACCGAATTTGTAGAAATTAAAGTTTATTTTTGTAAAAAAATATTTTTCTTTTTTTTAATTCATACTTAATTGAATTATCATTCATCTAATAAAATACATTTATAAAATGGTTACATTTAATGTATATGTAAAATTGTTTATTATAATCACGTTTTTATGTACAAAAATCAATCGACTAATCATTTAAAAAGGTAAATACAAAATAAATATAAACGTATAATGTTTTCATACAATTTTAAATATATTTTTACTCATTCGTAAATGAGATAAAAAAAAAAGTTCAACTGTCTCTGGAATAGTTAAATTTGAAAAAAAATACCAATTCATTTTCTCTTTCATTTTATTTAAAATTTACTTATAATTGATACATTATTCAATAAAATACATTTTACAAAAATATAGGTAAAATTATTAATTTTACAAACATTTGTACATACAAAGTAATTAGCCAAGTATTTATTTAGACAAATAAAAAAAATAAACTATTTTAACTAAACAATGTAAGGGGGAAAAGGGCTAAATTAATGTAACAAATATGACAAGAACGCCGGATTTAAGAATATACTTTGCCCACACCTGGACAATGAGGATACATTTTTTTATTTTATTTTATTTTTTATTTTATTTTTTTTTAAAAGGGTGTAACTTTGTCCTCCAGGTGCTGGCGGAAGGTCTACAAACGCACACACACCAAGGAAGATGAGACGGCACAGAAGTCCACGGATGTCCAGTAAACATAAATATTCCAATTCGATAGCATTCAAACCACGGTATTAATAATTAGTGGATTTTTTTTTATTTTTGAGCCGATGGAAGTGTGTTTTTACATCTTGTATTCTTCACTGAATGCATTAATAAACATTGAGGTTGTCATCAAGTGCAAATGCATACCAAATAATTAAATTATAACTACCCTCTGTGTCGTTTCAAGAAATGAGCCAAACCAATGTACATTTTTAAATCATATTATGATACTTGGATAACATTAGTAACCAAATTGCAGTAGTTTTTCTTAATTGCATGAATAATTTTGGCGGTGTCCCCTTTTTTTCCTTTTTTGATTGAGCACCTTCCCCCCAAAATGTCTGTGCACATGCCTGACACTGTGGACTTTAAACCCGTTTTATTTGATTATGATAAACGTTAAATGAACCTCCTCACCTTTATTGTACCAGGAGGGCGGGGGTGGATCTTTGGGTTCTCATAGTTGGGTTCCTGGTTCAGGCCAGTTCACAATTAACAGTGACGGCCTCAAGGAGCGCGCGCGTTAAAAATAAAACTACGACACGCTATGAGCTGCAAATTTGGATTATTTCCCCCTGAAGAAGCCACACGAACATAGACCACGCGGGAGTACAATGGCAGTGTGACCTTCCTGGGGACGTGGGGTCGCTTCCAGCTGATGGTTTTCTTCCTGCTCTGCTCCGCCATCTTGCCCAACGGGACGGGCTCCTTCTCGCTGGTTTTTATTACCGACATGCCCTGGCACCGGTGCCGGATCACAGAGGTCAATCTCAGACAGGGGTGGCGAGAGGCAGCGGTCCCTCTGGTGGTACACTACTAGTCTGCCCCCTGAAAAAAAAATGAAAATAAATTAATAAATAAATAAATGGAAAAAAATATGAAAAATTCCAAATATGTTTAGCATGCGACAGGCATGTTTGCCTAAGTGTTTAGCTCCCAACACATCGACAAAACATTTGCTTTCAGGGAGTTTGGCACGTGTTTTATGAAGATTTCTCTCAACATTTCACACAAAGATTATAGAATCAGAATCATCTTTATTTGTCAAGTATGTCCAAGAAAACAAGGAATTTGTCTCCGGTAGTTAGAGCCGCTCTAGTACGACAACAGACAGTCAATTGACAGAGAACACTTTGGAGACAAAGACATTGAGAAAAAAACAGTCACTGAGCAATAAAGGGTTGCTAGTTATCTGGTAATGCCGGTACAATTTATTATTATTTTTTTTTGACAATTGTGCAAAAAGATACAGAGTCCTCTAGCACTTGGAGCAGTTCGAATGACTAATCTCGCAATAGTCCGGTGCAATGACCATTGCGCAAAGGGCGCAGAGACTTCAAGGAGTCTATGCAGCTTAAAGTGACGAGTAGTGCGATAATCTGGGGCAATGTTGATTGTGCAAATGTTGCAGATACTCCTCAGTCAGTGTGCAAATGGGGCAGATGCTACTCTGGCATGAGTGGCTAGTATTGGTCAACAACAGATATGCAAATAGTGCAGCGTGGCGAGACTACTACAGTGAGTGCACGAGTAGTATATAATTGGCCCGACAGAAACTCGACAACAAACTCAGACAAAAAGAAATTGGCAGCATGTTGCAATGGAATTGTAAGTTAGCTGTTTAAGAAGTTGATTGCAAGAGGGAAGAAGCTGTTGCAATGTCTGCTAGTTCTAGTTTGCATTGCTCGGTAGCGCCTACCTGAGGGAAGCAGTATCAATTTTATGAACCATAATATAAAAGTGTCAAAGTCAATCGCTCAGCCTTCGCATAGAAACTGAATGCATGCTTCGAGGTATCTCGCAGCATTCGTAGAATATATATATATATATATATATATATATATATTTTTTTTTTTTTTGACATACGGATTGCCTTTTCCCACACAAAACAATGTTTTATAAATGCTCGTCTTTAAGCATTTCCATAAAATGACACTTTGCTTTGAGGGAGTGATAATGTTGACTTTGACAAACAGTATATGAATGTTGACCTCAGTCAAAAGAATTAAGAAGGATTGTATGAATATTTGTGCTTTTAATGAATCCTGATCCCACAGCATTTTTTTGCCCGATTGTTGTTTCAGATACAAAAAGGATATATTGCATGAACGCTCATCTCGTCTTGTGGTTTTCACGTGTGTACCTTCCGAGGTTGTGAACGGGGCGCCGCAGCCGAGCCGCTGCCGCCGCTACCGGCTGGACTTGCTCCGCAAACCCCTCGAAATATAGTTCAAAATATATGCATATATTTTAAAGCTCTCGTAGTTCACCGTTGTCTCAGTTTGGGATAAGAAACATACGTTTATACAGTTATTTATCCACAATTTCACATTGAAAACCCGTTACCCAAGGTATGTGCTTCAAATATTTTGTCGAATTCGCCTCACCAGGACAATTATTCTGGTTTTCTGGCTCATTTTATGTTCAATTTTTGAACATTTAAAATGTTCATGAAAAGCATATTTGTAGTACGATTTTTCTCCAAAAGAAAAAAGATTTTCTCTACAAAAACAAAAATTTTTCTTAATGCTTTTTTTTTGATAGAAAATAAATTTTTCTACTACTTTTTTTGCTTTAAAATGTATGGTTTTTTTTCCCCCTTAAATGTTTATTAAAGATCATGTTAACATGTTTTGACTATGAAGTGACTTTTTTTCCCCAAGACTACGCGCTTATTTTTCACATTACTATATCTGTAAAGGTTTTTATTTTATTTTATTTTGTTTAAATTTCCATTATTTTTGTGGAACCCGATAAGGTAATGCTTGGGGGGAATCAACTTTCCAATTCAACTCAATTATGCACTTCCAGTTCGACTTGGTTTGGAACCATCCTTTTCTTCCTGGGGGTCCTGGTGGGATCCTTTTTCTCAGGAGTGCTTGCTGACAGGTACCTGCTGGGGATCAATAATTCATTGCAACAAGGTGCCAGGTGACCGTTTGGGACTGGTCTATTTTCTCTAGGTTTGGCCGTAAGCCGGTGCTGTTCGCCACCATAATCATTCAGGCAGTGTCCACTCTGGTGCAGATCGCCGCGCCATCCTGGGAGGTGTTTTGCATGCTTCTCTTCTGCAGCGGTCTTGGCAATATTTCCAACTACATGTCCTGCTACGTGCTGGGTAATTTTTTTTTTATTGCGCAGTTTCAGTTCAGCAAGAAGAGACAGAGCTGTTTTCACGTCTATTTTCTGAGCGACGGGGTCAAGGAGGCGATTGCACAAGAACAAGAAAAACGGCTGAGCGTTTGGAAGATGCTAGCGGCAGGTGGGAGAGTGTCTCGCGGTTAACTTGGCAATGGGTCAGTACTGTAGCTACAAGGACAAGAACAACAAATAATCAACAGCTACACACAAAAACACGGTTGAGCTGTTGGTAAATGCGAGCGTTTGACCAGAGAGTTGCTAGCAGTAAACCAAGCAAAAGGGTTCACTGCTAAACCTTTCCATCTCTCATCCAGGTTAATGTTTCTTGACATTCCGACGCAGCATTTCCAGCTCTCTCTCACTTGTTTATTTTTTCATTACAAGGCCCAGCAGTTTCTAGGACTTTTACTACCAGGATACTTTAAGGAGAGCAGATAAGAACCACTTTGACAAAAAAAAAAAAAAAAAAAAGCGGTGAGCAGTTGAAAGATGCTCGAGGCAGTTTGGAGGGCTGCTAGCCACTAACCAGGTAGCTTCCGGGGATAGTTGCTAGCAGGACACCCCAAGGTGGAATGGAGAAAGGAACCACGATAATTAAAACAATTTAATCTCTGAGCGGTTGAAAGATGCTAGCTGCAGGTGGGAGAGTTGTAAGCTGCTAAAATTCTGTCTAATTAAGGGCTTCATTTTGAAAATGTGGTGGCCTTGGAGTGTAAAATACACACCTATACACCTGTTAGCATGGCGGTTAGCTAACAATCATGGTATGTTGTAGGCAGATGACGAGATGCCAGCGGAGCGCTACACTGTTTTGGACCTGGCGAGGAAAAGAAGCACCGCCATGACCACCGTCCGTCCTCCTGTGCTGGGTGTGGTGAGTTCACACCCATCAGAAAAGAATGACTACCACAGCCACGCATTGATGGCGACCTGCCACGTTGGCAGGTTCACGCTGAGCGTCTGCTACTACGCCCTGTCCCTGAACACGTCACAGCTCCACTCATATCCATACAATAGCTGTTTCCTGTCGGCTGTGGTGGAGGTGCCGGCGTACATGAGCAGCGGCCTTGCCATCCGATACTTTCCGCGATGCTTCGGCGTGATGGCCGTCTTCCTCACTATAGGCCTGGTGCTCTTTTCCATTCAGCTGGTACCTAAGAGTGAGTGGGACACCAAAGCCAAAGAGTTGAGCTCAAAACCAGTAGGGGCCCCTGGGTCACCCATCTTCTGCCAGGGTATAGTTCAGAAGCAGTAAGGCTCCTTCGGCTAGCTTTGGCAGGGTATGGTTCCAAAACTCTCTCTCGGCCATTTTGTGCAGTTCAAAATCAGTTGGGCTCCCTCAGCCATCTTGTGCCGCGACGTAGTTCTAAGCCAGTCGAGCGCCCTCGGCCATCATGTGTTTGGGCATAGTTAAAATCCAAAAAGCCTCCTTCAGCCACCATTTGTAGGGTCTGGATAAAAGCTACTCCATCTTCCAACCTGGGCTGGGGCATAGTTTAAAACTAGTATGATTCCTGCTAGGACTGTGTCAGAGTTTTGGGTTCTCGTGTTTTTTGTTGTTGTTGTTGTTGTTGTTGTTTTAGGCGAAAGGTAGACTGAAATGCAGGCAGGCAAGGCAGGATGAATGTAAAAATAATAATAATAATAATAATGTATTTAAAAAAACTAAAGGCAAAAAAGGTACTTGGAAAAATCACAATATTAAATTATCAAAGTCCCCCCCAAAAAAAAGCCAGATACAAGGTAACAAAGTAACACAGGGAAACAAAAACACACACCGCTACAAATTACAGGGTAAACTTGACATTACCTGGTAGAGCAACAACAACAATGAGCTGAGAAAAAGCCAGAGAGCTTAATACAAACAAATTGTCGAGACAACGAGGCACATCTGGACAAGACACAAGTGGCTGCAGGGAACTAACTGATTGGTTGAAACAAGGAACAGGGCTGATGAGAACAGGTGGAGACGAAAATCAACCAAGCTGTGAACATGGGACACAGGAAAACATGAAACGAAACTAAATCGAATCAAAACAAAGTCAACAAAAACACAGATCATGACAGACTGTTGTTTGGATCTTCAACCTCAGGTATCCTGGGTCTGGCCGTGGCCATGGAGATGTTGGGTAAGTGTGGCGCCACGGCCGGAACGTCGCTGCTGTTCGCCTTCACGGCCGAGCTGTATCCGACGGGCCTGAGGAACACAGCGTCCGGGATCTGCGTCATGGTTTCACGAACAGGAAGCTGCATTGCTCCCTTTCTCATACAGCTGAGTAAGCACTTTTTGTGGGGAAGGGGGCTCCAAACGTTCAGTTAGCCTTTAACGTTTTGACCTGTCACCACTTTCGTGTCGGTACTGCACAGAGATCTACTTCGAGTATCTGCCCTATATCACCTTGGGCACTCTGGCCATGCTGTCCGTCCTGGCTGCACTCTCCTGCCGGAGAGTTTTGGGAAACCGCTTCCCGAAACCCTTCAACAGATGCAAAAGATGCAAAGGTGGGAATGGTTTTTTTTTTGGTTGTTGTTTTTTTGGGTTGTTTTTTTTATCTGCTGCTGAAAACATTTTAAATTGACACGATTTGTAGCCGAAGTGTTGGAAAAAAATAATTAAAAAAAATACAAATGTTTACCGTTATGTAAAATATTTATAATTTTTTTAAATTACTTTTAGGAAGACAATATCTACTTTATTTAGAATTTAATTAAAATTAATTAACCAGTTAAAAAAAATCTAAAATGGTTTAAATGTGTCAACTAGCTTATTTTTGTTATAAAATATTAATTAATTTGCGTTATTGTTTTAATTGCTAAGAATTAGGTACATTATAAATAATTAACCAATTAATAAAATACATTTTTAAAACAGTTAAATGTACTATGTGTAAGATTGTTTATTTTATGAGTATTTATTTTCATTTTACTATATACAAAAAAATCAATGAACCAATTATGTAATTTCCCCCCCAAATAAATCTAATAATTATTAAGATAAAAGAATTCTAAAAATATATATATTTTTTTTTTAAAAGTGATGTGCCTGTACAAAAACAATTTTGTGTTCTTCCTCAGCGTTGATTGCTTCAACCTTTGACCGCAAAATGTTCCAGCCGCTATCTTTTGATGAGGGCACAGTCCTCTTCACAGACGTCAACTTTTATGATACAATCAACATACTGCTAAATGCATGCTTTGAAAATACTATAAGAGTAAATATGGGATAACAATGTACTTTTATTCTAACAGTGTGTGTGTGTGCGTGTGTGTGTGTGTGTGTGTAAAACTCTCTTTTTGTCCTCTAGATGTTGAAGAACATGTACAGATGCACGCACACCAAAGAAGAAGAGACAGCATGTCCATGGATGTCTAGTCACACATCGAATATTTCCAATAGAAATCACTAAAATTATTAGCTCGTGGAGTTGTGATTTTTTTTTTTTTTTTTTACATTATTTATTGTATATTATATCATTAGATATTATTTACTATACAAAAAATAGAAAACTCAGATGACATGTTTTGTCTTTTATTCTTCTATGAATGCAGAAATAAACAAAATATTGCATATGCATACCATCAATGTACAAGTTGTTACATATTACACAATCCAGTTATACAATTTGTTGGTAAAAGCCACTGTGTGATCACAATATTTACAGTTGTCTTTAAAAGACATTTATGGATTTGGACGTTTTTGCCTCTTTTGCATCTGTTCAAGGGTCTCGGGAAGCGGTCGCCTAAACGTCTCTGGCAGGAAGAGCGTTGCCAAGACAGAAAGCATGGCCAGAGTGCCCAAGGTGATATACGGCAGATACTTGAAGTAGATGTCTGTGTGGTACCGACAGTCAAAGTCAAACTATGTTTGGCCCCACCAACCTCCTTCCCAGAAAAGTGCTTACTCATCTGTATGAGAAAAGGCGCAAGGCAGCTTCCTGTTCGCGACACCATGACGCAGGTCCCGGATGCTGTGTTCCTCAGGCCCGTCGGGTACAGCTCAGCGGTGAAGGCGTATAGCAGTGACGTTCCAGCTGTGGCGGCAAACTTACCCAACATCTCCAAGGCCACGGCCAGACCCAGAATACCTGAGGGAAAGGCCAACGACAACAGTCCAAGCAAGAACCGTACTAGTTTTGAACGACACCTTGGCACAAGATGGCTGAAGGAGCTCTGACACTTTTGAATCATGCTCCAGGACAAGACTGGTTTTGAACCAAGACAATTGAGGGAGCCCTACAGCTTTTGAATAATGCTCCTGGAGCCACTACTCCTTTTGAGTTCAACTCTTGGCTCTGGTGTGCTGCTTACTCTGAGGCACCAGCTGAATGAAGAGCAACGCCAGGCCCATGGTGAGGAAGGCAGCCACCACAGCGAGGCGTCGCGGCAGGTACCGGATGGCCAAGCTACAACTCACATACGCCGGCATTTCCACCACGGCGGACAGGAAGCAGCTGATGTATGGATCCGCGTGGAGGTGTGACGTGTTCAGGGACAGGCCGAAGTAGCAGATGTTCAGCGTGAACCTGCCAACAAGACAGAGACAAGACTAGGTTTTTTTGATGCCCCTCGAAAACCAATCGTTGACGGGGCACGGAGGATGAATATCCCCCACCCCTTCCTTGCATGCGCAAACAAAATGTTGAAAATAAACACACACGAGGGGTATCGGCATCGGGGTGGCTGACTTTCAGTCAAGGGTGGCCGTGGCCACACCTGGCCACTCCGTAGCTCCGCCCCTGGCTGATAGGTGAGAACTTACCACACCCAGCAAAGGAGGACGGTCGTCATGGCCGTGCTTCTTTTAGTCACCAGGTCCAAAATAGTGTAGCGTTTCACTGGACTCTCCTCATCTGCCTAAAAATGTACAACAAATGTTAGCATTCAGCGAACTGCCATGCTAACAAGTGTAGAATCTACACTCACTGGGCACAAAGCTTTTCAAAATAAAGGTCTTAATAAGACACCATTTTAGATGCTAACAACTGTCCTCCCTGCAGCTAGCGTCTTTCAATCGCTCAACAGTGTTCTTTGTTGTTGACATTGCCGTTCTTTTCAACGCTCCTACTTGGTGTGTGGTGCTCGCAACTCTCCTGGAATTTGCTGGCCCTTAGCCTGGTTATCCGCTAGCAACTCTCCAACTTTCAACTGCTCGGTCGTTTTTTTTGTTTGTTTTTTGTCATTGTGGTTCTTATTCACTCACTTCCTTAGTGTGCCCTGGTACTTGCAGGCCCTTAGCCTGATTAGCCGCTAGCAACTCTCCCACCTGCCGCTAGCATCTTTCAACCGCTCAGCCAGAGTTTGCTTTCTTATTTTGCTATTGAGGTTCTTATCCTGTCTCCTTCTTGTAGTAGCTTGGCATCTGCTATCCCTTCACCTGGTTTGCTGCTATCAATTCTTCCACCTGCCGTAAGTAACTATCACACCTGCCTTGAGCATCTCAGCTGTCTGTCTTGTTTTTTTAATTAATTGTGGCTCTTGTTTGCTCCCCTTCTTGATGCGTCCTATTTGCTGCCAGCCTTTAGTCTGGTTAGCCGCTAGCAGCTCTCCCACCTACCGGTAGCATATTTTAACCTTTTTTTTTTTTCTATACAGCTCTATATTGCTGTCACTAACGAAGTGTCCAGCCAGCGCATTGACACAAAAGTCCAACTTGCGTTCAACTCGAAATCGCCAAAGATCTTCTCTGGTGCGACCAGTCGGTTCATCTTGGCAGCTTTTTTCACGATGGCCTCTGCCTCCATCACTCGGCCCTGAGACAGCAGCCACATGGGAGACTCTGGGAGGACCCTGTCACACACACGAGCAATGGGTGTGAAGTAGATGTAGATTTTTCGGGTATCTATATTTTAGTATTTATTTTTCTGACAACATTTTGCTTTTTATATTTGAAAATAGATATCCGTACTTTTTACTTTTTACTCTTTGGCTCTAATTGGCTCTCCTCAGATGACAAAACGACATACGTAAAAGTACAGAGAGGTTAAGTCAACTGTAATTGAGATCTTGAGCTTCTGTCTTATAAGGCGGAAAAACAGGGACAGCAGCAACATGGAGGAACATGAACCAGGGAGCGCTAACGATGACGACATTAGATTCGGGGAAGCAAGCTATTTCCCATCTGTGTCCTTATTAAAGAGATTTATTTTTTTTACGGCTCAAAGAATGATTTGTGGCCAATACATTTGTTCTTGTGCCAGCCTAAAAGCCCCTAGCTTGTGCTGTTAAAAACTTTGCTCTTTAATCTGGAAAAAAAACATGCAAGGCTTATTTTTCCAGTTGTTATCATTAGCTAATTTTGCATTTTTTTGTTTTTTTGTTGTTGCTCAGTTCACAAGGTTAGTAAAACTATGAGAAAAACGTTTTGAACAAGGAAAAAAAAAAAAGTTCAGCCAACACTAACTCTTCAGAATATGACTTGTAAAGAGCACTATCGTGTGAGTTGCTAAAAGAGGAATACTACCGTATTTCTGTGCAGAGGTTTTTGCTTCCATCGTGCCAAGTTATCAAAACAGGTATTGAAGATAATTGACAACAAAAAATTATTTTCACTTATTAAGTACATTTCAGTCTGTTCTTTATTCATGTAAAGGAGTTGAATCAGTACTTACACAAACATCTGTACTTCTACTTTAGTACAGAGTGTGACTATGGAAAGCTGTTTGTGCATTTATTTGATATCCTTGATTTCCATCTTAAGGTCCTTGTACTAGTACACTTTGTCCTCACCAGTTTGACAATACAGTTCACGAGAACAACTAGGGAGCACTAGTAGAACAACTGTCTTAGTAATGTTTTTTTTTTTCTTCACTAGTTCTACCACTGCACTGAATTGTCATACTAGTAAGACCAAAGGGCGTACGAGTACATTGACCTTAAGCTGAATATCAAGGATAGCAATACATGCTCAAAGGTTTTGAATAGTGGAAGCACTTTTGCTTCATCTGGAGTTTCAAGAAAACAAGACAGCAAGTCAATAGTGTCCTTATGCCTACCACCACAGGGGGATGTAGAAGAGGCCAGGCAGCCCAATGGCCAGCAACAGAGTCTTCCAGCTCCGGAGGAAGTAGGCGAAGAGCGGCAGCATCATGTAGCCCAAGGTGAAGCCCAGAGATGCAGCAGCCGATGAGTAAATCACCCGAGCGTTGCCCGTGAGGATTTCTGTGCCTGCGCCAGCAAAAACAATTTGTTTGAATTTTGTGTGGCGTAAAGCAGGGGTTCTCAAACCGTTTGGGTCCATAGGAGAAATTTATTTTTCCCCATCTGGGATTTGCTTTATTTCTCCCGATGCCCAAAACATTTGAGACATGAAAAGATTTTTTCCAAGCATTAAAGGGAACTGTTAATCCTTTGCCGTGCATTCGCAGGCACACTCAGAGCAGGAACAACCCCACGACCTCATTCTGACCTGTTATTTTGGGCTTCAGGAGCTTTGCTAAAACTATGGGATAATATCTACCTCCGGAAAATTAAAAAAATGCCCATCCCTCATTTGCCAACAACTGGGCATAAGACTAGCAAACAGAAACACGGTGAAGAAACCTCAGGCAGTAGAGATGATTCAGGAGCGACATGGAATAAGCAACATTTCTGATCGATTGGTAGGTTTATTACCTTTTTTACATTTTTTATTGATTTTCTGTTAAGGTTGTTCAAGGAAGACACCACAGTTTATGCAAATGATTTGGTTTGAAAATACCCCTTGTTCTCATGTTAATAATGTGCTGAACGCTTATAGAACAAGTGTTTTGAATGTTTTGATTATCATTGCTCGTGTCAAGGTTAGAATGGTTACAAGTAGAGAAAAGACGACATGAAGAAAATAAAACTTGTCAGGGCACAGAAAAAGGAGTTCCGGTGAGTTGAATGGAAATGGCACAAGTCAAAACTCTGTTTTCATTATGACATTTCTAATGAAAATGTATGTGTTCAACCAGACGATGCGTTTTCAGACTATTTTCTGAAATAATCACACCTCCAGCTGTCCTTTTTTAACAAACCCGCCAGTTTTACTGTCCTTAGAACTAACTTTTACATTTACGTGCAATGAATGTGCAATATTCTCACAATGTTAAAGGCATTTAAAATTATTGAATTTTTTATAACACAAATAGCTCTGCAGCCAGCTAGGCTCCTTTTGGAGCCTTATTTTACATAATGTTTTTTTTTTTTCAGATTTCAGGGTTGTTAAAAAACTTCAAAGCAGTGTGTCAAATTTACAAGACTTTTTTTTTTTTGGTCCATTTACAGTCCATTTAAGCCTCATCTAAAGAGGACTAGTCTTGATCCCCGTATCAAACCTGCCATTCTTAGACAACGTCCTAGACAAAGTTATATACCAATAGCTTACTGACGTTCTCCTCTCTGTTACCGGTAATGCTTTATATACTTTCCAATCGGGTTTTAGGCCCCACCACAGCGTTGACACATCTCGGATCAAGGTGTCAAATGATAGCCGCCTGAACACAAATGCAGGCAAAGTCTCAGTCTTAGTTCTGCTGGACCTGAGTATTACCTTTGACACATTTGACCATGTGATCTTATTACAAAAGTTAGAATACTAGGTAGGAATCTATGGAACTGCTCTAACTGGTTAAAGTCCTATCTCGAGGACAGGGGGTATTTTGTTGAGATAGGTAACACTGTCCATGACCAGTGGGGGTACCCAGGGGTCAATCGCGGGACCCCTATTGTTTTATCTGTACAAGCTTCCATTAGGCCAGCTAATACTTACCTAAAAAGTGTTACACCAAAACAATGCAGATGACACGCTGATCTACATGTCACCGACGGCAGGTAAACATAGGCCTGTAGATTTACTCTTGTCACTGTATCAAACAGCTCAGTGTTTGGATGCAAAACAATTTTCTCCAGCTAAACTTCGAATGTGTTGAGAATGCTGCTGCTTGAGTCCTGAAAAGAATCAGGAAATATGATCGTATTAGCTCTGTACGCAGTTCTTTGCACTGGCCCCCTTTAACTCAGAGAATAGACTTCAGCTTTGCTTGTGTACAAGTCTTCTCATGCTTTACTGTAACTGCATTTAAAAAATAAATTACCCAATATAAAGCAGGACACGTAGTTGGAGATATTGCCAAGGCCGCTGCAGAAGAGAAAGAAGCAGAACACCTCCCAGGATGGCGCAGCGATCTGCACCAACGTGAACACGGCCTGAATCATTATGGTGGAAAAAAGCACCACCTTACGACCAAACCTAGGCAAAAAAAAAGCCATTCATTCACAAACAGTCACCTAGTACTTACAGTAGTTCCTGCAAATTCTTGATGCCAAGCAAGTACATTACCTGTCAGCAAGCACTCCTGAGAAAAAGGATCCCACCAGGACCCCCAGGAAGAAAATGGTGGCGGTGAAGGGCTGCTTCCAGCGCTGGCTGCACACCAAGTCGAACTGGAAGCGCATAATTGACAGTGTCACTCCTGCCAAGTCGTTAAAATCATCAGGTACCTTAGGTACACCCTAAACTGGCTGCCAGCCAATCGCAGGGCACATACAAACAAACAAACAACCATCTGCACTCACATTCACACCTACGGGCAATTTAGAGACTTCAATTAACCTACCTTGCATGTTTTTGGGATGTGGGAGGAAACCGGAGTGCCCGGAGAGAACCCACACAGGCACAGGGAGAGCATGCAAACTCCACACAGGCGGGGCCGGGGATTGAACCCCTGTCCTCAGAACTGCGAGGCAGACGCTCTAACCTCTTGTCCACCGTGCCTCTTTATAGATACAGTAATTTGAAAATAAGTGCCTCCTTTTGGAGGAAAAAAGGTCCCTATAGTGAAATTTGTTTTTTTAAAAGTCATACATTTTCAGGAAAATGGACATATAATTGAGGAGAAATGTATTATACTTTATTTATTATACTAAAACGTCAAGAAAAACTAAAAAGTTTAAGTTTTAGAAAAAAAAGTCACTTATGTGTGTTCCCCATTTTTTTAGATCAGTTAACTCACAGTAAACTACAGAAGCTGCCAAAAAAAACACATTTTAAATCGCTTTTTAAAATCTACAAAAACTGAAGAAAAAAAAACAGCTAAAAAACTACATTTTGGGGGGGGGGTTTAATGGAAAAAAAAACAAAATGATCTTGTACCAAAAACTAACCTCTGAGACCACGGTGGACTGGTAGACCTCAGTGCCATAAACCCACCCGTCCACGCAGTCCTCCTGCTCCAGGCTACTCAGGTTCACGTCGAGGCCTGGGAGCAGCCCACCGGCCGAGAGGTTGCGGAGCAAGTCCAGTCGGTAGCGGCGGCAGCGGCTCGGCTGCGGCTCCCCGTCCACAACCTCGGAAGATACATAGGTGATAACCACAAGTCGAGATGAGCTTTCATGCAATGACTTGTTGTGGAAAATGCATAGTAGACATGCATTTTTGTTTCTAAAACAGGCAAGAATGCTGCTAGATCAGGATTGATGCTAACGCAACTACAAGATTTCGTTGCCACTTAAATTCTTTTGCCCAAGGTCAACACACGTCAAAGTAAATTTTATTACTTATGGATGGACATTCCTACTTTTACATTTTGCTTCATAAAATTGATGAGTTATAAATGTTGATAAGCTTTCATAAAACAAGCAAACCCCTGAAAGCAAATGTTATCCATTACATGCAGTGAGATGAGTACTGAGACTAATTAATGTTCCTACGACACCCATCATCTGCTTTAAATTAAAAAAAATAAATTCTCCTTTCCTTTTTTTTTGAGTAAATGTGGAGAGATGACCTAAAATAGCAGTGTACCTCCAGAGGGACTGCTGCCTCTCGCCACTCCTGGCTGAGGTTGACCTCTGTGATCCGGCATCGGTGCCGGGGCGTGTCGGTAATAAAAACCAGCGAGAAGGAGCCTGTCCCGTTTGGCAAGATGGTGG
Source organism: Phyllopteryx taeniolatus (assembly GCF_024500385.1). Taxonomy (NCBI): domain Eukaryota; kingdom Metazoa; phylum Chordata; class Actinopteri; order Syngnathiformes; family Syngnathidae; genus Phyllopteryx; species Phyllopteryx taeniolatus. The sequence goes on from NC_084518.1 coordinate 16,666,074, forward strand.
AGCAGAGCAGGAAGAAAACCATCAGCTGGAAGCGACCCCACGTCCCCAGGAAGGCCACGCTGCCATCGTAGTCCCACATGATCCGTGTTTATGTGGCTTCTTCAGGGGAAATATCCAAACGTACAGATAAGAATGTATAACGCTGTTTCTTGAAGGAAGGAAGATAACACTCAGACCTGAGACTATCACTGATAATTTAGGACAAGCCTTGACTCGTAACTAAACTTTGTGTAACAACCCACCTGAAAGATCGCCTCCGGCTCCCTAGTACAGGAATGGTGAGGCGACTGATTATATTTTTATAGCCAAACAGGTTTAAAGTCCACAGATGTTAGATAGAAATGCGTATTGCTGGCAGACCAGAAAAAAAAGTACAGTATATTAATAGTATAGTATAGCAATATATAATAGTCAATACCACATTATAACGCGATACGGCTCATGTTATAACGTGAAAAATTTCATGTCATAATGTGATAAGTTTCACATTAAAGCGTGATAAAGTTCACATAACTTTTTACATTCTAATGTGTGAAACATCTCATAATAACATCATATGGAACTTTTTTCGCTCTCTCTGGTGTGGCAGCAAGGCGCTTACACCGAACACAAGTTGGACGACATCGTCACATTAACTTAACATAAATTAGCCTTGGGTCGCAGACGTGGTTCACACTTCAAAGCCTGTTTCAGGAGTCAGGATTATGAAATTTGAATTTGAATTATGAAAATTATAGCAATGAAGTCAAATTTACAGATGAATTAAACATTTTCTTCACAGAAGGTAAATTGAAGTTACACTGTAAAGAATTTTCCTGTAAAATAATTGAATTACTGGCAGCAGGGACGTCAGTAATTTACTATTATTTTACAGTGCATTTCCTGTCATTTGTTTTTAACAGTATACTACCATATTTTGGATTGAAGTACACTATCGTCACTGTAATTTAACAGTGCATCTACCAAGATTATTTTTTACAGTATTATAGACTACAGAATGTTATTTTGTTGTGAGTGTTGGTAATTTATTTTAACTCTTAATTACTATTTTTGGATTATATTAGGTTAGCATAATTTAACGGTGCGTGTTGGATTGGAGTGTTGTATGGGTTAGTCGTGCTACATTCTGTGAGGGAAGGACAGGACTGGACAGGACAGGAACAGGAGGGGAAGCATACAGGACAGGGGTCGTGTATCCAACTGAAGTGTGGTGGGAGTGGCTATGTAAATTATAAATTATAATCTGTAGGACCAGAGTGTAAGTGAGGGGATTCCCAAGAAATCTGCATAATTATAGGTTATTTGTCGCAATGAGAGCTGGCCCACACCCAGCGATTAAATCCCAGGGGTGTGTGTCTGCAGACACATGCAAGTGAATTGACACCGTTTCGCATGCACAATAACCGTCACAAGTGTCCTGTAATTCCTGTGCCTGCACCGCGCGGGCTGAGGACACCAGCCCACCCAATGGAGGGGCGGGGTCAGGCCCTGTCGTCCACCCGAGAGCGGCCCGGCGGACGGGACACCTCCCGCAATGAGGGATCCAAGGTGGTTCACCAGCCCCACCGAGGCAACCCGAAAACCGGCCACCTGGAGGAATTATTATTTTTAATATAGACTAGTGGGCATCGCTGATCCACACGCCATAGATGTCAGTAATGCACCTGGACATTATTTGCAAACAGCCTCGAAATGCCAACCGAAGAAGAAGGAGTTGCCAAAGCAAATAAATGGATAGGTCGACTTTTTAAATCAACTTCCATCAAACGTTTTACATCGACAGATAGGGAAGGGATAGCTTCTTGAGACTTCTACTCATGAGAGACATTAACAAATTTGAGGCTGCACATTTTAAGGTAAAAATGTTCCATTTATTGTCACTTTAAATGCAACTGAGTCTCACGTATGTATACTCTTCATACTGTTGGTTTGCACACTTTATAAGAAGATGTTTGTATTTAGCTTTAAGAGCTCTCTGCAATTGAACTAAATCGACCCATTTCAGTTTTAAGCTTTTTTTTTCTTTTTAAATGCTTTGTCAGGCCAGGCCTCACGGTGCAATATGCAGTATGAACAAGTGTAAATGGCATAAAGTCAGAAATGACACACACAAAACTCCACCCAGATATGTCTAATTTATAAGTAAATCATAATGAAAAGGAACAGAACCTGGAATCAGTGTTTGTCTTGAATATCATCAGCACTGGAAACATTTGTATTTGTATTTATTTATTTATTTATTTTTGTTTTAGGATTTGGGATTTTTCAAGGCTAACACAGCCATTGGAGTTCTAGCACTTAATGCTGGGAAAGTGAAAAAAATGACACAATAAGAGCGAGCAAGGCAGGAAATGTTGAATTGTTTACATCTGTTACAGCAGTGGTTCTCAAACTTTTTGCACCAAGTACCACCATCAGGACCAACAGTTTTAGTCAGAAACGAGTTTTTATTTCTAAAACGTATATTTAATATTATAGTAAGCCATTTCAACAATATGCAGAGTTTGAACATTATCCATCCAGTCAAGTGTTGCTCTTTAGGGAAAATGTTAGTCGGCCGAAAAAAGCGCCGGTTTCAAAATAACAAATTAATTCACATTTTCTTGGTATTTGTGTCACCTAACGTTTATGTATTTTTTAAATTACATTAAATTTGTTTAATATCCTCTAAAACAGCAAAAGCGCATAGTTATGTGCCAAAACTAGAACTCAATCGATGACGTGTACGTAGGGGTCCTTTCAGAGTTCCGGGTGTGAGTAAACAGCTCGCAACCCGAGTTGCCTCGCCTGAAAAATGTAAGTTTTCACTCTTTTACCTTTGACATTTCGTCTAAATATTTCCCCATAATACCTGTCTAAAACTGAGGCAACGCCTACGCTATTTTTGTTTGCTTGTGCAGGTCTAAAGTAACGTTTAAAATCACGTTGACGTCGGACCCCCGGCTCCCGTTCAAAGTGTGAGTACAGTACACTGACAGCTAAACGACTAAAATCGATCCGAAATGTGCCTTTAACCTTGTCTCTTTTCAATTCTATCCGCGTTTATCCTTGCATTTTAGTCCAATCACCATGTTCGACTTGATATGAGCGCCGCGTCGAAATATAGACGCTTATAGCTCGGTTTTTAATGCTAGCACATGCTCGTAGCCAGAGATGGCAAAAGTACTCTGTACTTTAGAAGTACAGATACTTACGTAAAAATACGTTACGTAAAAATACTTGTGTATTTACGTCAAAATGACTCCCCCCCCCCCCCCCCCCCACACACACACACACACACACTCTTGATGAGGTGGCAGGCCGTAACGACACATTGTGTGTGGTATTTGTTTACAAACAATAAAAAGCCAATTTCCCTTTAAATCCATTTTTAACCATCTATTTAGCTTTATAAAATGCATAAGTGTAATGTGTTAATGATTTAATTTAATTTTTTTCTCAAACAGATTAAGTGTCCCAGAGAGCACGCCATTCACAGCAGTTTTGAAATTTGCGGCAGAGGAGGTAAGACAACTAACTGCAAAGTGGGCAGTGGTGATTAAACTTTTCCAAACACTCTAGCGACTGCTTAAAAAAAAATAATAAAAAAAAATGCGACTCGTGAGTTTAATTTCCTATAAGAAACACGCAACATGAGCGGAATCCTTTTCACACTGCTTGCATATACAAAGGAGCCTCCTGGAAACCAAATTTCCAAAGACACTGTGCCCATTGTACGTTGCAAAAGCACTGATTTAGCCACATTTTGGAAACGTTTGACCCGCGGTATGTGCTTCCAAGCTGTGCTTGTATCCAAGCATGTTTGGTTTCAGGAGAAATAAAGCAAATTCCTAAAAGGGGCGGGGGGGGGAAGCAACACTTGTTATGAATAATGTCGTCGTTATTTGCTTTTTCAATAAGCGAAGGAGGTGAATCAATTAAAATGGGAAATCTAATATTTGTGTGTGTTTTTGTGTGGGCATGTCCATTTTTTGTGCGTGCGTGTGAGTGTTTCGATTGGTAGGATGGCTGTGTGTACATTTTGAGTAGGCTTTACACGATCAGGATTTTTGGGACTGAACAGTAAGTTAAAAAAACAAACGATAACCGATCACCGATCCTATCACAAGATGGAGCAATGTGTCTATTTACATCACTTGTTCATTTATTGTATATACTTGAGTACTGTATCCATACATCCATCCATTTTCTGTACAGCTTAACAAGGGTTGCCAGCACGCCGTCCCAGCTCAAATTATTCTCCAGCATTTTAGACAAAAGTTAAAACACAAATGACCTCTAGGGGGCATTCAAGGATTGGCCACTGACATAGGTTTAGGTCAAATCAACATTACAACTGACAGAAATAATGGGTGATAACTTACTGTAATTAAATTACTTTATTGCAATTAAATTACTTTAATAAATACTGTTAATGACATGCTTACTCTAACTTTCTCATTGTCCCGGATATATGGACGGGTGTTGTCCAGAGTTTGAGTCCGTTTGACACTTTTCCTTTCTCCCCTCCACGCTGCGTTGCTTGCTTACATTCTTCCGGTGCTCGATTTAAATTTGTGTTGAAGCATTTAGATGACGTTCCCCACGACGTACTTCAGTTGTGCACAGACTGCAAATAACTTGCATGTTGTTTGTCTGAGACACCGCAAAATAGTCCCACACAGATGACGTGTTTTTTCACCGACAAGATTGAAAAAAAACGTTATTGGCCGTCAGATAGTTACAGTACTGCGCAACAAGACACGTGACGAGGCTAAAAATACATTTGCTTTTGGATTCATACGCGACAAAGACACAGAGTTATGTGCGGAGCCGATCGATGACGTCATTGATCGGATCGGCGACTTATGACATGAAAGCCGATCAGCATAAAATGCTAATTATCGGCCGATACCGATAACGCCGATCAGATCGGTGTAAAGTCTAGTTTTTAGTGTTGTTTTTTTTTTTTTTTTTTGGCAGTTGTGTGCTCAGCTGTGATTTTGTGTGGTGTGTTGGGTGCCGAGGCATTCAAGTGCTCAGCAATGGGCTGATGCACTGATAAACGTGTCATCACGTTACGTTATTTCCTCTTTACCTTGTCTGCAGTTCAAGGTGCCATCAGCCACCAGCGCCATCATCACCAATGGTGAGTTTACGAAATGATTTCCTGCTAGGTAGCGCCAACTACACTCTTACTGATTTTTCATCAAATGTATTAAATAATGAAAGAATAAAAAATCCTGCTTGGATGCATTATGGGACTTTTGGATTCCTGGTTGTATTTGTAAAAGCAGCTTTTTTGATGCCGCTACTGTGCATAATGTTATGGCCGGTGAGTGTAACAAGTTGACGGTAAGCTTTATCAGGTTAGCGTTGATTTTTCGGTGCCTCGGCCGTTAACATCACGGCATAGTTATCCATCGTGTCTGTGATCTTTCCCCGACGTTGTCATTGACACGCAACATTTTCTCCTCGCAGACGGAATTGGAATCAACCCTGCGCAGACAGCAGGTGAGCCACGATATTTATTTATTGAATTGTCAGATATACACGAGTCACTAAAAGTAAGCATCTGTAAGGAACCTAGCATGCATGTATTTGGAACGTTGAAGGAAGCCAGAGCGCCCGCAGAAAACCCATGCAAGCAGGGGGAGAACATGCAAACTTCACACTGGAACCCGGATTTGAAACCTCGAACCTGTGAGGTGGATGTGCTTATCATCACTCCTCCACCGTCTATGCAAGATTAAGATTAAAAACACGAATGTATATCATTAGTTAAATATTTTTTTTAATCAAATCCAATTTTTAGCGCAATATGTTATAGGCGAGTTAGCATTCAGTAATTTCTGTAACAAAATACGGACGATCCGTAACATTTGACAGCTCAAGCATAATGAAGCAGGATGCTTCAAATCTGCCATCTCTAATCCTGAATCCTGACCGAGCTTCCACTTTTGTGTCGCTTTGTCGCTACGCCCGATGCCGTCCTTACGTTTTTCTCCCGCGTACTCGCAGGCAACGTGTTCCTAAAGCACGGCTCGGAGCTGCGCATCATTCCCAGAGACCGAGTGGGAGGACGAGGAGACCGACGCCGCTCGTCTCCGCCGAGGAGACCGTGATTCAGCCACGCCTCGTGTCCTATTTATGTACTGCTCTACAGTGTGTTTGTGTGTGTGTCTGTACACTTACAATGACACACTGCATGCTGCCATTTTTCATCCCTCAGTAAGTGTATGGAAACATCGACATTTTTAATCCTTGTAAATGACAATAAAACACCATTCACATGACACGCAACACTATCTTACTTTTTGGACCAAATTCGGTAGCTTAATTACGCATTCCAGCCACAAGAACCTCAGCCCAGAACTTTTAGAGGACCATTGTGTGTTTCGGGACTTTTGTCAAAATGTAAAGATCCGCGAACCAGTGGTTCTACTAATAAAAAATATATATATGTATATTTAACCACAGACGAATGTAACAAGGATTTATCATTGGTCATTTGGACTCTGTCAATTATTATTAGTTTTTTTTAAACGAGCAAAATCTTAAAATGGGATTGGTTAATTCTGAACTGCCACATCTGAAGTTATAAGAGGGTGTGCACACTTGTGCAGCCAGTATTTCAGTTTATTTTTACTTCCCCACTCAAAAAGATATTTTTATTTTCAATTGAGTTCGTCTTATGCTTGGAAAAGTTTTGAAATTATTTATCTTGGTCTCAATGTTTTTGTTTTAATTTTGCAAACACCTGGAATTTGAACAGGGGGTGTGTAGACATTTTATATCCACTTTAAAGTACCAAGAACTAAAAGTCCCTGAAACTTCAAGTGGAAATCCAGCTTTGAATGAAGAAGAAAAAAAAAAAAGTCAACGTCATACTTTTACACCCATAAGGAAGTAGAAGCATGCGATTCCCCCCCACAACCAATCATCAAACTTCATTTAAAAAAAATTATTTAAAAAAAATTTAATTCAATAAAATGACAAGTATATAAAGTTAACCACAGACAAGTGTGACACCGATTCATCGTTATTGTAATGCTTAAAAAACAACAACAATCAGCACATCGTTATTACATTTTCCTGAGCTGTGAGCCAGGAACTTTATGGTGAACTTTTTTTTTTTTTTTTTTAAAGATTTATTCGTAGTCACAATAAATGGATCACTGAAAATGTTTAAAAAAAAAAAAAGAATCCCACGTTTTTCATAAACGAATGCAATCCTTTGTAGTAAAATATCAATTTGGACTGCTTATACATTTGTCCACCAGATGGTGCTACTGTGTACCATTCCAAGCATCCTACCGAAATTAAAAGTTTCACGTTTTGGAGAAAGTGACTTTTTTTTTTTTTTTGTGAGCGAGGTTTTTTAGAGAACCTTTACATAGTGTTAATTTTCCTTGCATACACACTAAGTTCCAAATCAGTTTTGACCCGGGCCAAGAATATCTTTACAATAATAGTCTTTATCAAACAATGAACTGCAGATGTTTTCAAAATGTGTGAATAGCATTTCTGACATTAATAAATGATTAATCCTCAATATTTTAAGAGAAATTTTTGCAGGTGCAGCTCTCACACCTGTGTCAAGGCACCCTCTGAACAAAGTATGTATGATTTGTTTTTATTTTATTTTTTTTCTTCTTAGCTGTTTTACTATTTCGAGATTCCCCCATGACCCTTCAAGGACCCTGTGTAAATGTGATGAGAACGCAGACATTTCGCATAATTGTTTCAAGCTCCCTTTTACTCACTGTTACCGCTGTCCCATAAAAATACATTTTTGGCATGTGCAGTTTCAAGATTCCCGACGTTACCACCATTTTCCTTGATTTAACACACAGTGGTAAATCTAAAATACATTTTTGGGTATGGGTCAAATTTGACATGGAACAGACCTTTTGGAATATTTTCATTTGTGTGTATTTTCGGTAACTTTAGGAATATTCATCAAAATTCCGGGTGATACAATAGGATCTTATAATTGCTGTCAAATGTCAAAACGGGTCAAATTTGAAACTGTTCAAAATATATGGCTATATTTTAGCAGTACGGTAGTGTTAAAGTATACGACATCATACTGATACAGCTTCTAATATTTGGGTTGAATTAGTGAACGATCGTCTCAGCTCGACAGCGGACTACGTCGCGACGCGGAGCCGGCGGACCGCGGCCTCTTGGCGGCGTCGCGGGCGCCGGACACTCCGCTCCCACAGCGGACGAATCTCCGAGCAAAACAATGGGGGACACGACGCTTCCCCCTCCTCCTGGCGGTGGCGCGGTGACGTTTCGCCGCAGTTGCTGTAAACTGAAAATGTCAAACTTGCAGACTGAGTGTCGCCAGCCAGGCTTGCGTCATCAACCGGACCAGACCGCACCGCGGCGTCGTCGCGTATCCCTCCGCCTGCCTGACCGGCCTCCCCACTTAAGGTAACGAAATAAATTTCAACTCAAACAAAGCAAAACCCGTTGAGTACGCGTGTTTATGTTATTTCATACCTAATAGCTGTGTCAATGCTCGTTTGTATGGATTTAGTTTGTTATATACGGTATTTGGCTTAAAATGAAACCGTGATGCGTTCACTGACTTGACACACACACGTTAAAACATGTTTGTCAGGTGGGAAGGCGGCGGAGGGATCTGGAACACAGGCACTGCGGTTCCAGTCAGCCTGACGCCGCCGTGGCTGCTAAGGCGCTCCGGCTGGAGCCTGCAGGAGCCCAGCCGACTCCAGTGGGCCAGCCCGCCGCGGACCTGCTGCGGCAAGCGCGCGACCTTACCACCGGAGTCACTTCCGTGTCCCCTTCACAACAAAAGCTTGCTAAGTCAAGGATGGACCCTGCTTTTGTTTTTTTTGTTTTTTTTTTAAAGTTTGGCAAAGTGAGTTAAAAAAAAAAAAAAAAAAACGGGGGGGGGGGGGGGGGATCACATACTGTATGTGCAAGGCATACCGTAAGTCTCAAGGCTTAATAACGTTCACGTTTTGAGCAAGTACGGAGTTACTGTGTTAGTGATTAACAGCTTTTCGGTGAACCTAACATATTTACTTGACAGGTGAACTTAATTTGACCTTCGCTAAACTCAAAGTCAACTCAAGTCTTGTTTTAGCCAAGCAACCCCCAAGTCCTAAAATTACTCACTTAAGTCTGACTTAAGCGACATTGTTGGTGTCCGGTGTATTTGTTTCGGATGCAAGATGATTGATTTTCATTTTCATTTTGATTTATTTCATTATTTCTCCCAATTTAAAACTGTTTCCAACTGTCAAAATACCCCAAACGTCAACAGTTGTAGACATATTTTTACAGCATATTTCATGTCATGGTGACATTTGCTCATGGTGAGCGGCGGATCAATCTCATGCTTTATGGAGCAATCAAGTCAGTGTCGCATTTTAGAAGCTAAAATACATTTGTCCATTAGTTTTGTGGTGTGGTGCGTGACATAATTGCCCAACACAAATACACCCCACTCCCAAGTTGACATTATGTTCAGAAGTTAGTGCTAGTAACACTGTGCTAGCACCTACCTTTTGGCTTTGGCATACTAGTGCCTGTCAAATGTGGTTCTTTCGCTCTGGAACTTTGGCCAGCCTATCTCCTCTGTCGTTAGTGGAGAAGCAGATTATTATGTAAATTTGTCCCACTGACGTCACAATCTAGCACAATTCGCATAGGCTTGCTCACAGACACATTTTCAGAAATAAGCAGATAACTTAAGGGCTTTGTCTTTTATTTTGAAACACCCATAGCGGATACGCTCCACTCAAGCGTGTGCGCGCGCACAACCCCGCACACACTGGACGCACACCTTTGCAAGTCGCGACACGCAGCGTGCCCTGGACTTAATACTACTACTACTGCTACTAAAGTGGGTGAGTCAATATTATTATTAATATTATTTATTTATTGTTCACATTCCAAATGTTTAAAGTTGTAGAAATTGTTTCAATGCTAGATTGTTTGGGAGACTTTTGCATTGAATGTCACGTGAGGTTGAGCTTTTTAATAAAGACAATGATGTCACAATTAGTTTGAACAATATCTACTTAATCATGCGTAATGTTTATGAATGACACATGTTGTCGTGAAAGGATCTGGCTTGTTTACTTTTTAGTCGAGGAGTGGGCGTGAGGAAGAAGAAAAGGGGGTGGGTGGGTGGAGGGGGGGGGGGGGGGGGTCCTGGTGATAAAGCATTAGGTAATTGGACTATCTGAGCCCGCAGACTGTGTGACGCCGGCCTCCATAAAGCAGTTGTGGGTGAGTGTGTGTGTTTAGTAGACTATAGCTTTCACAATTGAAAATAAATAAATACAAATGTAATGTCATCGTGGAACGTCATGCGTGTGACCTGCTCGCTTCTGGTGTGATGCGGCATGGTTTTGAGCAGATGATGATGGATAGACGCACGCACTCCAATAAACACACACAGCAAGCACACGCGCACCCCTCCTCCTCCTGTCCTGTGATGTGTTCTGGCCAGACAGTTCGGCTCCTGGGCGTCTTCACAAGAGAAAGAGAGACGCCACAAGAGGACCTTCCTCCTCCTCCTCTTCCTCCTCCTCCTCCTCCTCCTCCTGCTGCTGCTGCCTGGAAAATATTCCTCCTCATCCTCACCAGCATCTTCTCACCTCTCTCCCGACAGATGCGCAGGACTTGAAAGAACCACTCGGACAAATAGGCGCTTGTTAAAGAAAAGAAGTCGGCACGTTCATCACCTCATCCCACGTGCGTCAATAGGGTGAGTGTACATTGTATTGTTATCTTAACAGGTGTGAATGTTTTTTTTACAAAAACGGGAGACATCGGCAATCGGCACGCGTCACCCAAGGGCGACGCATTTTGTCACGTGAATAGTTGTTAACTTGTTCTTAGACGTGTATGACAGTAAATCACTGATTAAAAAAAAGAAGTCGGCACACTCATCACTGAATCCGGCACCCGTCATCAAAAAGGCAATCGTGCGTTTTGTGACAAGTGAACAGTCGTTGGCTTGTTTTTACATTTGTGTGACAATGAATCAACCATAATTTGCTAATTGTACAAAAAAGGGAAGTCAGCACGTTCATCATCGCATCCGGCACGCATGGGTCAGCTACACATTTTTTTTTATTAACGTTAATTAACAAAAAAGTCGCTCATAATAAGAGAGGTCTGCATTTTCGTCACCGCATCCAGCACTCATCACCAAAACCCAAGTAGACATTTTTTGTTAACCTCTTTTCACATTTTGACATTTGACGTTTGACATTAAATCAACGATAAGTCGCAAAGAGAAGTCTTTATGCCTTCACCGCATCTGGTGCGCGGCATCAAAGTGGCAAGCGCAGTTTTTTTAATATGTTAACAGTTGTTAATGTCGTTTCACACATGAATCACAGTAGAACAACAATAAACAAAACAAAAAAAACAATATCAAACAAACAATAAACAAAGAAATAGAAAAATAAACAATGCAGCACATTCGTCACCGTATTCAGGACACATCATCAAAAGTCAAGAACAGGTTTTGTTTTATGTTAACAATTGGTAACTTGTTTTTGTTTACTTCTGACACAGTGAATTAGCAATATTTAGCTAATTGTACAAGTTGTTACGTTCATCACCGCATCAAATACGCATCATCAAAAGGCGAGTACCCATTTTGTTACATGTTAACAGTCGTGTACTTCTTTTTTTTTTTAACTCCTGTAAGACAATAAATCAATAAGTGGCACCGTTCTCTTCTCACCTACCTTGACAGATGCCGCAAACCTCGACCCGCATCATCTAGACCGGACGCATCGGGAACGAAAAGGGACCATGAACTCGTCCACGTCCATCACGTCGCTCTTCTCCTTCACCAGCCCGGCGGTGAAGCGTCTGCTGGGCTGGAAGCAAGGGGACGAGGAGGAGAAGTGGGCCGAGAAGGCGGTGGACTCGCTGGTGAAGAAGCTCAAGAAGAAGAAGGGAGCCATGGAGGAGCTGGAGAGGGCCCTCAGCTGCCCCGGACAACCCAGTGAGTGGCCGCTTCGTTAGATGCGTACCATATATTGAAATCCAGTACAAGAATATGTAGCGAGGATAGCACTTCTGTCAAAATGGAGTGTGCTGATAGATTTATGGCCTCTGATTCAAGTTAATAAAAGAAACATTTGACAACAGGAGGTCATAAAATCCGGATGTAGCGAGCTACACCAATTTTGCTTCTGTTCAAAGGGAATGTGCTAATAGATTTTTGGCACCCCACTACAACCACGAATACAAGTAATACTGCACGTGTTGATAGATTTATGGCCTCTGATTGATTTGGGACAGGCCAAATAAATGGATGGATGTCATAAAATCCACATGTAGCAAGGTGGGCAACACTGCCAATTTCAATGAGAAATGTGCTGATAGATTTATGGCTTCTCACTGATTTATGACCCCACAAATAAAACCATTACTTTTGAACATTTAACGTGTCATAAAATCCAGGTGTAGGCTGGTAGAAAATACCAATTGTCAAAATCGAAAGTGCTTTATTTAAAAAATATATATATATATATATTTTTTTTTAATGACACCCCAATTAAACCACGACTCTTTAATGAGGTCAAAAAATCTGACCAGAGGCAGAATTTTTTAAAAGAATTTTTTTATTGGACCTCAGGACGATGGTATACCTAACCTCGTGTCCAAACAGGAAGTGACAACCTCATCCATGTAGTAATCCTCGTTTTTAAACTTGTCAGGCAAGTGCGTGACCATCCCCCGCTCACTCGACGGGAGGCTGCAGGTGTCTCACCGCAAGGGCCTGCCGCACGTCATCTATTGCCGGGTGTGGCGCTGGCCCGACCTGCAGTCGCACCACGAGCTCAAAGCGCTCGACTGTTGCGAGTTCCCCTTCGGCTCCAAGCAGAAGGACATCTGCGTCAATCCCTACCACTACCGGCGCGTGGAAACGCCAGGTAAGGGGCAATCTGCCTAAACAGAAAGCGTTTGCGTTTATACAGTAGCTACAGAATGGGGACTAGACCTAGTTTATCATTTGCCAACATATTCCAACACAGAGTGATGTAAAGTGATTGGATTGCGGTTCCAAAGCCGCGGGAAATTAGCGCATCAATACATGCATTTGTTATTTTTTTCATGTGCATGGCTCTCTGTCACAAGATCTACATTATCATATTATGTGATAACACGTTTTTAACTCTCCCCGTCGGAGAGTGTCTGAAAGTGAAGGGAGTGAGGTTCCAAAGGCAGGAGAAGTTAGCATGTAAATGAATGAGATTTTCGTGTGCTGACTGACTGCCACAAGACAGCTTTCTCTTGTCAGCATGTTTGTGTGTCTCTTGTCTATTTGGAAAATGTTTAGTTCTGAGCCTCAGGTACCATTTTCCTGTATCGCTTTTTTTTTTTTTTCTCTTCCCAGTGCTGCCGCCTGTCCTCGTGCCGCGCCACAGCGAGTTTAACCCGCAGCACAGCCTGCTGGCCAAGTTCCGCAACGCCTCGCTGCACAACGAGCCGCTGATGCCGCAGAACGCCACCTACCCGGAGTCCTTCCCGCCGCTACCGGGCTCCTCGTCCTCCTTCTCATCCTCGTCGCCGTCCTCCTCGTCCCACGGACGATCGCCCGCCTCGCAGAGCTACCCCGACTCGCCCGGCAGCTCCACGGAGCCGGGTAGCCCCTACCACATCGCAGGTAGGACGCCAGCTAACTGGTTTGCCTAAACGGGCTGTGGTAGGACTCAAAACTCAAAATCTCTTCAAATGATGGCATGATGTCTTAGCGGATAGAGTTAGCCCCTCGCAGCAAGAAGGTTACAGGTTTGAATCCCAGTTTGAGGGCTTTTATGCGACTGTGTGGGGACAGCGCATATTTTCCATCCTGCAAGTACAGTAACTTTAAATAGGCTATTACCATAGCACAGACTGGTGTTTGTGGGGTGAGGTTCCCTAGGTTGCCAAAGTTAGCAGGTAGCACATCCTAATATTTCTCCAAAAGAAGCTGTAGAATTGATCAAGGCGACCACTGTACAGTGTATTTTTTTAGAATATAGGTACCATAACTTTAACTATCCTAATAACATGTTGATGGAGTGATGTTCCCTTGGCTGCCAAAGTTAGCACACTATTTTTTCCACAAGAGGCAGTACATTTGTTTTTTTGTTACTTTTTGAAATTTGCATGCAGTATTTAAACCGATTAGCTCGGAATGTCCAGATTTCCTGATGCTCGGCCATGAAAAATGTGCTGTTTTTTCCCCCCAGCAGAGACTCCGCCTCCTCCGTACAGCATGATGGAGTCTAGCCCCCATGAGGACGTGAAGCCCGGCAACTCCACGGAAACCACAAAGCTCACCTTCTCCGCTCCACACATAGGCAAGTTTGGCTTCTTCCGCTCTCCGGGTGCTGTGATGGAACGGTTTTTGTGGATTACGCTTCCTGTCCTCCTCAGATTTGCGTCCGGTGTGCTACGAGGAACCCGAATACTGGTGCTCCATCGCCTACTACGAGCTGAACAACCGGGTAGGCGAGACGTTTCACGCGTCGTCGCGCAGCGTGCTGGTGGACGGCTTCACCGACCCGTCCAACAACAAAAACCGCTTCTGCCTCGGCCTGCTGTCCAACGTCAACCGCAACTCCACCATCGAGCACACGCGGCGACACATCGGCAAAGGTCATTTTTGTTGTTGTTTTTTAGTAGCATATTCAAATAATGAAAGTCCTGCATCAAAGGTTTACAAGAACAAGTTAAAATGTTGATTGATAACACACTTTTTTTTAAATTAAAAATGAAAATGTCTCACAACTTACAAGGTATCACACTTTTTACCCTCTGGGTTCTATGCTGGCCAATGGGTTTCATTCAACGTTTTAGTTTTCTACCAGATTGCATTAGCACATTTTGGACAGGGCAACAATTTCATGTAATATTCCTTTAAGTGTCTTGATACAGCTGACGCATTCATTTACTAGTTAGCATATCTGCCTCACAGTTCAGAGGTCGTGGCTTAAAATCCGGGCCATCACACTTTTTTTTTTTAATTAAAAAAAAAAAAAAAAAAGTTACGTGAAAAGTTGTCACACAATTTAAAAAATGTGAATAAAAGAAATTTGAATGTTACAAGATAGGACCCTTTATTTAAAAATACTTTAGTCTATTAAGATTTTTTTATTTAAAATTCTAAGTATATTTTTACTTTCAAAGAGTCAAACTTCTTATTTCAAATGATTTTTAATGTAAAAAAAGTTAAAATGAAAATTCATCAAGCTTGGGGTGCCATACATCTGTCTATAAATTAACCGCTTATTCCTTTTTGACACAAGTGGTATTCTTAACTCAGTACAACCACAAAGGAAAAATCCGATCCTCGAATTTTATGACCTCCTGCCAAAAGATCATTGATTTATTAATTTTTACTGTCATTAATCATTCCAGCACTTGCTCTTTGACAGTTTTTTGAGCTGCATCTGTCTGAGGCCATAAATCAATGACCCTCCCTGGCCCTCCCAGGCTTACACTTGTACTACGTGGGCGGCGAGGTGTACGCCGAGTGCCTGAGCGACAGCAGCGTGTTCGTCCAGAGCCGCAACTGCAACTTCCAGCACGGCTTCCACGCCACCACCGTGTGCAAGATCCCCAGCGGCTGCAGCCTGAAGATCTTCAACAACCAGCTGTTCGCGCAGCTGCTCGCCCAGTCCGTCAATCACGGCTTCGAGGTGGTCTACGAGCTCACCAAGATGTGCACCATCCGCATGAGCTTCGTCAAGGTAAGACGTACTCGAAATGATGGGAAAGTTCGACGGGCTAGCTGTTCGGGTCTGGTCCTTATGACCGTGAGTCAAGCTAAGCTATGCTAATGTGATAAGTGGACAAGATACCAAATGTATAAGTCAAGTTTGGATTTTCACAATAGAAATCAGATAGTTGGAAAAAGTTGCTTTTTTTTTTTTTTTTTTACCTACTTTATACAACAAAGCTGTTGGAAAACTAAAACAAGACGAATGCACCCATAATTAGAGCATTTTAGCAGCGTCAGCTAACACGCTAAAGCTAATTGCCACCGAATCATGAGACACTGAAACTGAAATGTACACATTTACATTTCCTGTTGTCAACAGAGTCAAGGTTTCGTTGAGTGTCGGGGACCATAACTCATTCCATTTTTTATTGGGATGCGTTAAAGGGATTATCATACGTGCAAATGTTAATCGTCTGGATTTTATAAAGCTAATTGTGTGGATTTTATTGTTGTTTTTTGTTTGTTTTTGTAAAAACAAAATTGTTTATTGAGCTGGGGGCCACAAATCATCCCACCCCGTTAGTCTTTGACAGTTTTATTGGGCGTGAAATAGTCATTACAATATATTCTAAAGCTTACGATCTTGATTTCCTGTTGTCAAAACTTCCAAAGCACGGTGAACGACTGGTTAGCACATCTGCCGCACAGTTCTGGGGACCGGGGTTCAAATCCCGGCCTCGCCTGTGTGGCGTTTGCATGTTCTCCCCGTGCCCCCGTGGGTTTTATCCGGGTACTCCGGTTTCCTCCCACATCCCAAAAACATGCATGGTTGGTTAATTGAAAACTCTAAATTGCCCGTAGGTGTGAATGTGAGTGCGAATGGTTGTTTGTTTATATGTGCCCTGCGACTGGCTGGCGACCAGTTCAGGGTGTACGCCGCCTCTTGCCCAAAGTTAGCTGGGATAGGCTCCAGGACGCCCGCGACCCGAGGGCGGATAGCGGTAAGGAAGATAATGAAAACCTCCAAGTTTTTGTAGGTGGGTGGCCATGATAAAGCTTTCCAGCCTGTGTTTTTTGGGTTTTTTTTTAGGGGGAGTCAAAAGTTAATTGCCTGGATTTGATCATCTTTTGTTGTCAAAGGCTCATATGGTGGGGCCATGCAGATTTGCACCTTTTTGACAGTTTCGTGGTAACAATGTTGTAGTCATGCTTTGACTATGACGCGTTATACAATTGTGTTGTCTTGTTTTAGGGCTGGGGGGCCGAGTATCACCGGCAGGACGTGACCAGCACCCCCTGCTGGATCGAGGTGCACCTACACGGGCCCTTGCAGTGGCTGGACAAGGTCCTCACCCAAATGGGTTCCCCTCACAACCCCATCTCCTCCGTGTCCTAGCAAGCAGGCAGGTGGTGGTGGGCGCTTCGGCACGGGGGCACAGCTCCTCCACAAGCCTTCGGGTTGTGTTCCTTGTTTACTGTGAGACTGACTTTCATTTGGCTTCTTTACAGCTTGGTGTTGTTTTCTTGCATATCGCTGCAGCACTTATTTGTGTGTGTGTGTGATGTCTTTAAATATAATTTTAACATACAGACCTATTTTTATTTGTGCTTATATAAAATTTTCTTTCAAGTCTAAAAGGGGATTTTGTCTCATTTATTTACTGTGGATTAAGAAATCTGAGTCTTCTTCCAATGCAGTGTGTACACTGCAGAGGAAAACTCAAACATATACACACTAATAATACATTCCACCATGACATTACTTTTAGTAATATAATTCTGGTCATGATCATGACATTTTTGTTTCCACTCTAGTATAGATATGGATATGGACATATACATCCAAACATTATATACATGTATAAACTATACATATTGATGTATACAAAACATGTTCACATATAAATATGTATACTATACACTATGAGTATGTATACATATATATAGTCAATCATGCCGATTGCTTTGCTGCCATCTTCTGGCAGCTATAGGTAATTACAATCATATTGGTGGGTGTCAATTACTCGCAGGTTTTACTGTAAATGTATTTATGTGAATAAACACACACATATACATATATACACACGTATATACATATATACACACACACGTGTATATATATATATATGTACACACATGTATATACATATATATATACACACACGTACATATATATATATATACACACACATATATATATATATATACACACACGTATATATATATATATATATATATACACACATATATATATATACACACACATATATATATATACATATATACACACACACATATATATATATACATATATACACACACACATATATATATATAGGGCTAACCCTAAATAAATCATTTCAATAATTGCAAAGATTTTATTTCATTCGCCACAGGGGTCTCAGCTTGTGCAGTTGACCATAAAACATCCTTGTTTTGTTTCTTTTCTTCTTCCGTTAGTGCAACTTAAACATCAGCAGACTTGAAACATTTGAACTTTTTCCACAAAGCACAAAACTCCAGTTGACAGCAACAACAAACAACAAAATCATCAAGTCAAGGGAAACAACAAAAGGCCCCCCAAAAAAGCAGCTTGTATTGCTGTTTTCTTAAATGTCAATATAATAAATAAATAATAGAGTGGTTGACTGTTAGGCGCGTGCGCGTATGGTCAGCATCCGCTAAAGTTGTGCTGCAGTGCCAGGCTTCGGCTCTGCGCCGCCAGGATGTGCTGCTGCTGCTGCAGGAAGTGGATCACCTCGGGACTCCTCAGCAGCGACTGGTGGACATCAGAAGAAGAAGAATCATCTTTTATTGTCATGAACATGCATGCATGCACACGAAATTTGTTTTCTGCATTTAACCCATCACAGTGAACACATACACATGTTAGTGGAACACACTGGAGCAGGGGGCAGCTGAAGCGCCCGGGGAGCATTTCGGGGTATCAGTGTCTTGCTCAAGGACACCACAGCCGTGAGTCGGGGGGATGTTGGCGGATGGTCCAGTCGGGGTTTTGAACCTAGGTCCCCCACGGTGGCAGGCGATGATCTTAACCATTGGGCCACGGCTGCACAGCGTGTCAACGTGACATTGCCGCAAACTACGCTACAAACGCTTCAAGCGTTCCCCCTGCTGTATCGTGGATATCTGAGATGATTTGTGCGTCTTCAAATACATTCACAGTGTATAAACTGGGGGTTGACTGTATTGTGGTTGCGGTGCTGGTGCGACTTACCAGCCTCTTCTGGTTGAGCACCTGCTCGATGAGGGAGGGTCTGGCTGGCCGGTCCCCCATGGCCCCCAAACGCTGCTTGTTGACAGACACAGGACGCTCATCGCAGCTATCCTGAAACCAAACGACATCAATGAAACAAAAATCCATCAACTGATGATAACACACACACACACACACACAGTGGTACCTCGACTTAAAAGTGACCCCAGGGTAACGAGTATGATGTACAACCCCAATTCCAATGAAGTTGGGACGTTGTGTTATACAAATAAAAACAGAATACAATGATTTGCAAATCATGTTCAACCTATATTTAATTGAATACACTACAAAGACAAGATATCTAATGTTCAAACATGATTAACTTTATTGTGCTTAGCAAATAATCATTAACTCAGAATTTTAGGGTTGCAACATGTTCCAAAAAAAGCTGCGAGAGGTGGCAAAAAAGACAAACACCTGTTTAGAACATCCCACAGGGGAACAGGCTAATTGGGAATGTTGGCATTGTCTTGCTGAAATAAGCAGCGGCATCCATGAAAAAGATGTTGCTTGGATGGCAGCATATGTTTCTCCAAAACCTGTATGTACCTTTCAGCATTAATGGTGCCTTCACAGATGTGTAAGTTACCCATGCCATTGGCACTAACACAGCCCCGTACCTTTAGAACTTTGCGTCCATAACAGCCCAGATGGCTCTTTTCCTCTTTTGCCCGGAGGACACCACGTCCACAATTTCCAAAAACAATTTGAAATCTGGACTCGTCGGACACCAGAACACTTTTCCACTTTCCCTCAGTCCATCTTAGAAGAGCTCGGGCCCAGAGGAGCCGCCGGCGTTTCTGGGTGTTGTTGATAAATGGCTTTTGCTTTACATAGTAGAGTTTCAAGTTGCACATACCGATGTAGCGCCGAACTGTATTTACTGACATTGGTTTTCTGAAGTGTTCCCGAGCCCATGTGGTGATATCCTTTACACATTGATGTCGGCTTTTGATGCAGTGCCGCCCGAGGGATCGAAGGTCACGGACATTCAATGTTGGTTTTCGGCCTTGCCGCTTACATGCAGTGATTTCTCCAGATTCTCTGAACCTTTTGATGATGAAATCCCTAAATTCCTTGCAATTGTACGTTGAGGAACATTGTCCTTAAACTGTTCGACTATTTTCTCACACACTTGTTCACAAAGAGGTGAACCTCGCCCCATCTTTGCTTGTGAATGACTGAGCAATTCAGGGAAGCTCCTTTTATACCCAATCATGGCACCCACCTGTTCCCAATTAGCCTGTTCACCTGTGGGATGTTCCAAAACAGGCGCTTGATGTCTTTTTTGCCACCTGTCCCAGATTTGTGGGAACATGTTGCAGCCATAAAATTCTAAGTTAATGATTATCAGTTTGAACATTCAATATCTTGTCTTTGTAGTGTATTCAACTAAATATAGGTTGAACGTGATTTGCAAATCATTGTATTCTATTTTATTTATGTTGAACACAACGTCCCAACTTCATTGGAATTGGGGTTGTAATTTATTGCTATGTAGCTGATATACACAGAGAGACACGTACGTCCATTTTGTTGGTGGACATGGCCTGGTCGCTTTTCTTCTTCTTGTACTTGTCCTTGTACATCTTGTTGCGGTGTTTCTTGCACATCCACGGCTTGCGCTGCTTGGCCACCTGCGTGGTGGTCTCGGTGCAGCCGTCGTAGGTGCAATGCTTGGGCGCGGCGCCGTCGCCCTCCGACGCCTCGTCGTCGTTCAGCTCCTCCGGGCTGGCGGCGCTGTCCCGCGGGTCGGACGCGTCCAGCACGTCGCTCTCCTCGTCGGCGTCGTCCAGGTCCATGAGGTCGGCGGCGGCCTCCATGGGGATGAGCGTGATCACGTCGCGGCTGTCCACCGAGCGGCTGTCGCCCACGATGTATCGCTGGCCGTCCTTGGTGAGCAGGATGGCCTTGGAGGAGTCTTTGCGGCTCGACGCTTCGTCGTCGCTCATCTTTGACGGTGGAGTCACAAGCTAAAGAAGCTAAAATGAGCTAAAAACAAGCTAGCGGTGGCTAACTAGCGTCAAGCGTGTAAGCAGCGGTTTGCCAACATATCACGCGCTTTTTAACATAAATACCCGACAAGAAATGGCTGTGGTTTATAAATATGACATATAGCGAGAGAGTTGTTTGGTGTCTGCTAATTATTAAGTGGGCTGCAACTCTTCTTCTTCGTCTTGGTTTTTCTTCTTCCGCCTCACATCTGCTTCGTGCGCTAGAGCGACCCCTAAGGAGCAAATATATACACGCAAGCTCTTGTCCCTATTTTTTATTATTATTATTATTATTCAGAAACATGTTTTTTTTTAAATATTTTTTTGTCCATCCATCCATCCACGAGGGTCGCGGGCGTGCTGGAGCCTATCCCAGCTATCATCGGGCAGGAGGCGGGATACACCCTGAACTGGTTGCCAGCCAATTGTCTTTTTTTTTTTATTGTTATTCAGAAATGTTTTTTTATTTAGTTTTTATTTTCTTTTTTGAGAGATCGGTTTTTATTTGAGAAGTCTTTTTTCAAGAAAAACATTTTGGAAAGAAGACTTTTTTTTTTTTTTTTTAGCAAAATAAATATAAAAAATATTTTGGAGAGAAACTAGATTTTTTTTTAAAGAATATGTTTTGGGGTAAATATGTAGACTTTTTTTCTCTATAAAAAGTTGGGATTTTACAATTTAAAAAAAATACCAATTTTTTAGTGACTTTTTTTCTAACGATAAACGTTTTATATTTTTGACAAAAAGTTGTATTTTTATTTAAAAAAATTCTTGAAAGAAATCCAATTTGTGGAGAAAGACTGGTTGAGAGTGTTTTTTCAAGAAAATAATTTTTGGGAGAAAAGATGAATGCTTTCAAAAAAAAATCTTAGTAGAATACATAGTCAAATGAATTGAAACAACTTTCTTTCTAAGCATTTTAATAATTGTTAATACCACGTTATTGTTGATAGAGCACTGTTGAAGAGAGGTACATGTATTGGTTTTGCAACAGGCGTAATGGTGTAGTGCAGCCGTCACAGCACTTTGGTGAGCACTTGTTGCTGTTCGTTGATTGGTTAGTATTGATCGCAATCAATACAATCGACACATCAAGGGGACCTACAGACAAAAGTGACGACTGCGAGAGAGATCATCGGCCCCAAGCGAGCCATGTTGGCCATCGGAAAAAAAAGACTGGAAGTCTGACATTTTGGTTTAAAGCGGCCATTTCCAGTGTTCCGTTGAAGGTCCTACAGAATTTGTCCAATTGATACCAAATTTGAACCACGTACACTATGGACGATGCTAAATTGCAACGAATTTTTAGTTTTCATCATTGTGTGTGGGCAATTTGGTCGGCATGTCCGTCATGTGTTGACCCACCAAAAAGTCTTCATAAGCCATGCCTGAAAATACCCAGGAGGTCTGCCATCTTTGGTTTGACGTGGTCATTTCAGGCTCAATTTGGCCAATTCCAGGGCTTCACTCCTCCTGGAGATTTTGCCTGATTGCTACCCAATTTGAATATTTTTTAACTAGACAAACGAATGACCGTAACCTGCAAAACATTTGAGTCATTACGTATGGACGGAGCATGGCGGCAAAGTTTGATGTTTTGCCATAAAACCCAAAACTGGACCAGATGATCTCCCCGACTGACTTTTCTTTGCTAGTCAATACTGAACATATTAGATTTTATAATAACAACAACAATAACAGACGTTATTTTAGACGCTACGGTGTGTCTGTTATGCTGAATTCATGAAGAATGAAGAAGAATGAGGAGTAAATCCACTTGAGTGCTGCTGGTTCTGCATGTTTGACATCAGCAAGGTTACACCTTTGTCTGCTTCAGGGCGGGGCCTTTAGTGTGGGGGGGGGGGGGGGGGGGGGAATCATGGAATCATGTTTGCTACACACCAGCAGTGAAAGAAGCGGCACTCAAACGTACGACTGGCGACCGAACGCACCGTCCGTCAGCGTCTCAATGCGACATTACCGGAAGGCAACACCAATACTTTGTTCCATTTTCCGACGTGTTTTGAAGGAAAAAGCGCCGCTGGCCTACTGCGAGAAACACCTACTTCCTTCCACCGATCGATCGACAAAAACATATCTCTGTGAAAAAAGGGAACTACGTACATGATATATATATATATATATATATGTGTGTGTATAAAAAAAATGAAGTTCATTGGTCCATATTGCCAAGGATGTTCCATCACAGAAGGGGAATGACGGATGACACAACTTGGATAAATAAAATTGAATAAAATAAACTTCTCCTCTTGGAAAGACACCCAAGAATTCTCTGTTTTTTTTTTTTTTTTTTTTGCTTTGTACTTTTCCCTCTGTGGGAACTCCTTGAAAGGGATTCCCGCCCTCTTCGGAGCTGATGCAGATGTTGTCAAAGTCACGGGGGAGGCTGGCGTTTGGGCGGGACATGTCAGGTTTGCAAAGGCATCACATCCGGGTGGCGTCCTCGTCCGAGAAGCGACCTCTCCTTATCAATAGGGGAGGCCTGAAGGGAAAAATTCACGTTTGAAATTCAGCCCCACTAGACAGTTTCACTGCGTAACATGAAATGATCATGAGTCTATCATGAGTAAAATATATATATATATTTTTTTTTAAATGTCTCAAGAAACCATGTCTGAAAGGACACAGGAAGTCAGCTTTTTTAGGCCAATTTTCTCAATTTCCATGAGTCCTTCAAAGATAAACTCGTCCAAGAAATTTTGTCTTATTGGTACCAAATTTGAATCTTGTATACTCGACAGATGGGAAACGCTAAATTGTGAAATGGTTGAGTTTTCATCATTACATGCAGGAAGAGCGCCATCAAACACGACACGAATACAATTAAGTCAGATCGAACGTCTTAAAAATTCAGCCCTCGGAGCTGGTTTGACATTTGGTAGACATGTCTGTCATGAGTAGACCCTCAAAAAAGTCTCAGGAAGCCATGCTGGAAAAGACACATGAAGTCAGCCATTTTGGTTTGAAGCAGCCAATTTGACCATTTCTCAGGGTCTTTCAAAACAAACTCTGCCTACATATTTTGTCTGATTGCTACCACATTACAACCTTGCGTGCCAGTGCTAAATAGAGACAGATTTGAGTTTTGGTCATTGTGGGTGGAGCAGGGCGGCAAATTGTGATGACTCGCCATGGAAAACAACATCTCTTTTGAAAATTCAGCCCCCGAAGCCAGTTTCACTTGGCAACGTGACAATTGGCAGGCAGGTCTAACAAGAACAGACTCATAGAAAACACTCTTGAAGCCATAACCAAAAAGACAAACAAGTTCTCTCAGTTTGGTTTGAAGTGACTATTTTGGGGTCATTCGATGTGTGATGAAGGACCCTGGCTTACCTTATCCAGTACATGGCCGGGTGCTGCTGGAAGTCCAGCGATCCGGATCTCTGCATAGAAAAACCTCCGTCCAACTGAGCACAAACGCAAAAGACAGCAAAGTCAGAAAGACCTCCAACAACTACACACTAAATCAAGACATTTTCATCACTTTCCGTTGGCGGACAAAATGCTTAGTTTCGTGGTCTCCGCTTACAGAAATAAGCGCCTCTGTGTCATCGCCGACCTTTGGTGCGGTGTTGAAGTGCTTCTTGATCTTTCCCGCTACCGACAGCTGGTGGTCGTTCTCGCAAAGACCTTCATCCTGCATCCAGCAAGGACAACCGGCGTCAAGTACATCTTAAATCGACAGAGAATCACTCGTTTATGCGAAAAACGCTAAGATGTAAACAATGATGAGATCAAGAGGAAATGTGAATACAAAATTGATGAGATCAAAGGTGAATATGGCCGAAGGTCAGAAGATCAAAGGTAAAAAGGTGGTCAAAAACCAAGTAAGATCAAAGCCAAAGGACTATAAGATCAAAGGAAATGGTGGGAAACGCTGCTAACATCAGAATGACGTTCAAATCAAAAGATGAAGGTGTCCGAAACGACGGTAAAATGATCAAGATTAAAGATACATTCATAATGTGTTGGAAAATCTAAGATCAAAAAGAAAAGGTGAAAATTATGATATAAATAGAAATATGAACAGTAGAAGCGCTTACAGTGACCCATGGATGCTCCAGGACCTGCAGGGCCGTGTATCTCTGGTCCACTTCCACCTCCAGCATGGATCGGATCAGCTCCTGAGATCCAAAAAAAAAAAAAAAAAAAAAAAAACACTGAGCAACATTCCAGCAACATTTAAGAAGAACCAAATTTCCTAAAAAACGCATTTACCTTGGCTGTGTCCGACACGTTGTCCCAGTACGGCAGAGGAAATTCCACCTGGCCCATCAGAATCTGGTCGAAGAGAACCTCCTGATCCTCACTGCTCCTGCAAGCAAACGCGCAGTGACGTCAGCCGCCACTAGAGGGAGTGGTCCCATCGTGCGGACAAGCCGCTTACCCTCGGAAAGGCGGAAAACCACACAGAAGGATGTAAGTGATCACGCCGGCGGCCCAGATGTCCACTTTCAGGCCGTACCTGTCACAACACAGTTAGCCACAAGTCAGATTTCAATAAAATAATAATACAAAATACAAATGAAAGCATACAACAAATAAATTAAAACAATAGAACTCATATAATATCAAATGTGGAAAATAATATAAATCAAATAAAATTAATCCAACCTTCTATAAAAAATAAGTACAATGATAAAATTGCAACTAATCAAAATAAAAACTAAAATCTATTTAAATAAGTCAATAACGAAGCTAACAATATTGATTAAAATAGACTTGCAAATCCCAAGTCACATAAAATAAAAACCAAAATGAAATAAAATAAATATACAACTATCGCGGTAAATAAACACAAAGAAAATGTAAAATCTAAATAATGTAAAATGAAATAGAAATGATAAAAAAGTTACATGTTTTTAAAGAAGGAATATAAAAAAATATTATATAATAAAACTAGAATAATATTGAATTACAAGTAATATCACAAAACAGAAACTAAAATGAAATTAAAAAGTAAAAATAAAAATACAGCATAAAATAAAATCAATTACAGAAATTGTAAAATACTAATAATGTAAAATACAAATCTGAAAAATATAACAGAAATAATCGAAAAATACCGGTAATGTAATGGAAACAATATTTAATATAATTAAACAAATACAAATAAAATAAAAACAATATAAAACCAAATAGATTAATGTCAATGTAAAATAAAAAATATAAAACAAAAATTCAATTAAGTAAAAATAATGTAAAATAAAAACTAAAAATACAAATAATATTACATAAATTGAAGACCGAAATGACCTAAAAATACAACTCCCAAGTAAAATAAAATCAACTAAAGAAACATAAAAACATAATACCGACTAAAAAAAAAAGTTCAAACCAAACGAGGGCCTTACCCTGTTTCTGCAATGATTTCAGGTGCTACATATGTTGGCGTGCCGCAGACAGTGTAAAGAGGTCCGTCCACCACGGTGGCCAAACCGAAGTCTCCCAGTTTGAGGCTCTTGCTGCCGTCTGCGTGCTCGTACACCTAATAACGATTCAAACACTGTTAAAGTAGCGGTTTAAAGTAAGTCTACATTGACTTCAGTTGGCAACAGTTTGAGACAGGAAGTGACCTCACCAGAAGGTTTTCCGGCTTGATGTCCCGGTGCACGATGTTGAGGCTGTGGAGGTATTTGATTGCGTTGGCCAGGTTGTAGAGCATGCCGCTGGCGTCTTTCTCCGTGTAGCGGTTAGCCGAAGTGATGGCGTCGAACAGGTCTCCCCCCTGTGGACACATCGTGTCATGACGGGAAGAGTGTTCGTAAGTTTGGACCGGAATCTCACTGGGAAGCATTGGTAAAGATATTGGCTATTTGATATTTAAATGTAATTTGTTTGCATCCTCATTTTGTGCCGCACCACTGAAATGCCATGAAAAGATTTTGTTGACTTGGTTTGAACCACTGCTGCACTGCTTATAGCCATAGAAAAAGCTATCTTGTTGGGCTGCTTTTATTCAAATTCAAAAAGTGAAGATAGTTGAGATAATTTGGCTGCTCTCTTTTGCTTAACGTATTGTTGATATTGCATCGGGACTCGATATCGGTAGATAATTCAAATCAAGTGACTCCGACTCGGGTGCAAAAAAATAACAACCCCCAAAAAACGATATTTTGTAATCAAGTTGTAATTTTTTCTTTTTCCTCTCATCTAGGCTGAGGATCAAGATTTTACCGAATGGAGAAAGACACATGCAGGCGTGCGACAACCGTGGCGGCGTTGCCATCTGTGTCTCTCGGCCTTTCATCGGTCTCCTCCCGCTCGTTCGCCGTCTCCCCGCCCGCACGTGCGCGTCCTCCCCTCGTCAAACAGATGGACGCCATTCACGCCTCGTGAATTAGGCACCGACGCTTCCCGCCTCGCTTTTATATTCAAACGCCTTCGGAAGCTGCTTCGGAATTCACCGCTGGGTTCACGTTCCGCGGAAGAACGGCCTGGCGCGTATTAGATATTCCCCAAATAAACCTGCACCGACCTTGACCAGCTCCATGACCAGGTAGAGTTCGCCGTACGTGTCCACCTCCTCGATGAGCAGGACGATGTTGGGATGCTTGACTCGCCGCAAGATGGCCACCTCGTTCTGGATCATGTGCTCCTGAAGGCAAACGTGAACCGGAATTAGCCTCACGCAATTCATGTAAACGTGGTCGAAAATGATAAGATCAAAAGTACACATGGACAAAAAAAAAAGAAAAAACGATCATAAATGTAGTTGAAAATGACAATAAGGTCCAAATAAACAGTAGAAAGTTATGATATGATGATATGATCAAAGCTTAATAAGGTCAAAGGTAAATGGGATCTATAGATAAAGATCAAGCTTGGATCAGACTACAAGGCAAATTTGGTCTCTCCCGTCGGAACTATGTCAGACTATTGCCATAAAACCCTGCCGTGTCTCGGTCGGAACACTGGCAACGCTACATGACACAAATTGCCAAATCACCGTTTTGTCAATTCAAGCTGTCGGGAGAGGCGGCACCGCAAAACGTGTCAACGCACCCGCATGTAACCGTTACCATTGCGGCAACAACAACAATTGTGGAGGAAGAGGTGCTAGTTTTGACTGTGGCAATGTTCGGTTTTGAAAAAAAAAAAAAAAAAAAAAAAAGGAGAAAAAAAACGTGTTTGGTGTCGTTCCTGGACGGTTCAGGCTGTCTGCAAGATGCAATCCTATTGGTCGATGTCAGAGTTCTCGTAGATGTCACACTACATTTAAGATAACCCAAACAATCCAACATGCAAGACTTTTTCCTTTTGGGATCGTGGGGCTTCTCCGATGCCAAATCGTTAATCGGGAATGATGTCACACTACGAGGAGTTTTGTCGTTCCTGACAAAATATTTCGGGCCCGATCTGGGAAATCGCCTGCGATAGCAACCTGGGCCAATAACGGGACTAAAATCTTGGAGTCTGATCCAGGTAATAGATAACGAGGTCAACGTGACTGAAAATTTCCCATAGGATCAAAGGTAGACATGGTAAAAAAAAAAAAAATGACGCTAAACTCAAACCTCAATGTGATTGAAAATGCCGATGCGATCAAAGATAACCGTGAAAATTGACAAGATCAAACATGAAGGTCAAACAAGGTCATGGTGAGCACCGTCTGACCTTGCCTCTGCATTTGCCCTTGTTGATGATCTTGAGCGCGTAATGGCGTCCCGTCGAGTGCTCGGCGCACTCGTGGACCACCGCGAAGTTGCCGTCGCCCAGCATGCGGCCCACCTTGTAGCGCTCCGATATGTAAGACGGGACGGCCGGAAACTCGTCCGCCACCATTTCCTCTGCGGGGAGGAAACGTGAGAGTAGAAATGACAATCAATGCAATCGGATAGGTTGGTGAGTATCCCCCAAAAAATTGTAAAAAGAATTACGCTAAAAAGCCCGTCCTTACCGTCGGTCACTGCTCCGTCGCTGTTCACCGGGCTGGAAGCTTGAGTGGAAGACAGAGAGGGGGAGGAGCCCTCGGAGCCCTGCGGATGAAATCACAGCGACGTCATCGGACGATTAGTGAGTAACGATGAGCCAAAGTTAAGATTCCATTCCTGTCTCGGTTTCTGACCTACGGTTCAAGACACGATTGGAGAGTTTGACTGGGCCTGCATTTTCTTACAAGGCCTACTTAAATTATATTCGGAAGGACGTTTTTGAAGCTGCATCAAAACACATTCACTGCCATTGACGGCTTTGGAAGTCAAATATCCATGTTAACTGGGAAGGCTGGCCGCGAATGAGTTGACGTGTTTGTCGTGTTGCCCGTGACTCGGGGAAGTTTTTGGAAGCACTTACAGCAAATAGTCAGCGTGTTGTCGACTACACGATTTCCATCTCTGTTTTCGACTCGGTAGGCGAAATTCTGACCTAAATGAGCTTAAAGCAGTGGTGTCAAACATACACCCCGCGGGCCTGAACCGGCCCATCAGGGGGTCCAAAAACGGTCGGTTTGGTGGGGCCAAACTTGCCATAAGTTATTGCCATAACTTGTATATATTTTTATGTATACATTTACAAGGCAGGAGGACAATTTCCAGATGGATGTGGACATTTAAGTAAATTTTAAATGATTTCTAGATCATAACTTGTTTCTAAAAGGTAAACACAGTCTACAGACGGGATGACCATGAGCGAAGGTCGGGCTTGTTGGAATGCCTACAGTGATTCGTTTTTGGTTTTTTTTTTTTACGTATGACAGCCATTTATTATTATCATCGTTCTAAATATTGAAATTATTATTTAATACTACAAATGCAGTAAATTTAAAATGTCATTTGAAAATGAATTCATTTTAAAAACACATTTAAAATTACATTAATTTCTTTACATACACGTCAAAATCCAAATGATATTAAATTGAACAAAAAATCTGTTTTTATTTATATAAAATGTAAAAAAATTGAAATTGAATGCATGTGAAATTTTTTTTAGATTGAAATAAAACAAATTAAAGTTCAATGAAAATTGGTTAATTCATAATAAAAGGAATGTGTTATTATTTTAGATATTTATTATTTATTAATAAGTATTATGCTATTACATAATTGGTTGATGTAGTCATCGTTTTTTTTCAGACGTAAAAGTTTCAAATATAAATGTGTTTACATGTAAATCAAAATCCAAATGCAAAAGAATCACAACAAATCAAAAAAACGTATTTTTTAATTAATGTAATTTAAAATCAACGTTTCAATTCTATCCGAAATATTAAATGAATGTAAAAATGTCACAACTAAAATTGTTTTCAAGTGTAAAAATGTTCTAAGGTTAGTTTTTTTTTTTAACAAATTTAATTTTCAACTTAAATTAAAATTGATCAAACTACTAATAAACTCAATGCCTATTCCTATGTATTTATTTCTATATTAAGGCATCTATTTGCTATTTGTATGTAAGTATGCGATTACATAAATGGTTGCGTAGTCATCTTTTTCTGACCTAGTAGGAATAAAAATGTCCTCGATGCTTCTTTGTCTTACGTAAGATCGTTTTTTTGTGTGTTTTTTTTTTTTTCCGGGGTCGACAATCAGTGCAAAAGCGTTCATCTTCTTCGTCTTCTTCCTCCTGCGGCCTCATCGCACATGCAGCCGCTCTCTTCCTGCCACAAACACTGTTGCCATGGGAACTGCTGAGGAGAAGCCTGAATATGGTCGCTTCCTGCTGCCGTGATGGAGGGATGCATGGGGGGGGGGGCTCATCTCGTTTGTCTGCGGGAAACGTCTGGTTGTTGTCACACCGAATGAAAACAGGAAGTGCTGATATTGTTCACCTTAACGAGGAAGCTTTCAAGTAGAACGAGTGTCCGGCGCGTGATCAAACGTTTACGTCAGCGATCGAAGCTGTAAGCGAGCAATGCGGCCAGAGAGAGCCAATTCCCAGCGATAACAGCTGATTGACAGAAGGGCAATATGAAAACATATGAAAAGGACGATAAGATCAAAGGTAACCGTGGTTAAAAAAGGACGAGACATGATCAAAGGCTCGACATAAGATCTAAGGAAACTAGCGAAAATGATGATAACATCAAAGGTACGTTTAAAGCACATTCAACGGGACTGATAATTAATATCAGATCAAAGGTAAATGTAATTGAAAAATGATAAGATCAAAGAAAAAATGAAAGGATCAAAACTAAAAGTAAACTAAATTACGAGAAGTTAAATGTGTTCGTAAATGACAATAAGATGAAGGAGTGGAGTTGAAAATGATGAGAATCAAAATAAAGGTGGTCAACAATGGGAGGATTATTGTGAACGTGGTTGAAAACATTCATATGAATTATTACTATATGATCAGAGGCTGAACATAAGATCAAAGTAAATGGTTGAAAATGATTTTAAGATCAAAGGTAAAAGTGGTCAATCATGATAGTGAGATCAAAGCTAAACTGAATCCTTTTACAGTTTACAGTCAAAGGTAAAAAATGAATTTTCAAATGCTGATCGAAAATGATCTGATCAAGGTGTTTTGTTTTCGGCAGGTGATAGTAATCAATGAAAGACCACTATTCCTTTTGTCAAAAAGAACTGCTGATCAATATGGTTGGTTTATGGCAACCCCAGAAAACCATTGATCATTATACCATTTAATTAATTACATTTTTTTATTATTTTTATTTTGGGGGGCAAGAGGTGGTCAACAAAATCCAGGCGTACAATCAATCAACCATCAATCAATCAGCACTTTCCTTTTGGACATAAGTGGGATTGTCTTTCCCCCAACTTTTATTGGTTGAACAAAAAAAAAAAATAAAAAAAAAAAGGAATTCAATATAAATTTGTTTTATTGCGGTTTCTTTTGGTGTGCAAACAACCCGAAAAGTCATAAGACCTGCACGGGAGAAGATATAAGCAATAAAGTGCGCTCTGTTTGCGCAGGAGGCGATTTGATGACTTTCTGCTGTCTAGACGGCAAAGAAATCCTATCGCGCTCTCGTCGGAAAAGATCAACGCTGTCGACGGGATTATGTCGCTGATCCCTGCCAGCTGGAGGCCAAGGAGAAAAAAAAAAAAAACAAGAACGCCAAGGGGATAAGGCTACACGGGGAAAAGATTCAGGTCACCAAACCCGAAGGCTCCGCCGCGTCAGGAATCGCACGACTGAATTTCTGAATTCTGAATTGCACTGCGATATTTTCTTTTGACTTCAAAATATGTTGTCCACGCCTATTAAACGCGCAGATTGTCGTCCGTATTGTGTGTGCGACGCGGGAGTGTGAGAACTTTTAGTTAGAAATCTGTCTCCACCAAAATAAAGTCTCTTGAAGCCTTTGTTTTGTGTAAACGGTCTTCTTTGAAGTTATGTTATTTAATTACTCCCGATGAAGAAACGTGAAACAGATTTATGCGCGTGGGAACGCTTTTAGTTTGAAACCTGTTCCCGCCAAAATAAAGGATGTCAGGGCGACAGGTCGTCTTTGATGTTTGTCCTTTTCCTGAGTTGAGTTCACATACGTTATTTTATTACAAATGAAATATTATTACATATTTACTATAAACATGCAGTGTGCATGTGTGTGTGTGTGTGTGAGAGAGAGAAACGTACACAAAAAAGACAGCGTGAAATGAAACACAAAACAAGAAATGTGTGCAAATGAAATGATAATTTAATGACAACAGACAAATGGAAATTAAAACATGACCAAAAAAAAAAAACCACACGATTCAACATACAAATATGTATGATTTGTCTTTTTTTTCTTCTTCTATGGTCATTTTATGACCTTCCCCAAATGTGCTTCAACACAATATTATGACAAATACACACACACACACACACACACACTCTCTCACACAAACACAAAATAAAAGTTGAGTCATGGCGCCCGCACACACAATCCGGTGAGGATGAGGAGCTAACAGCAGCTTGTTCCCGTGATTTATGGCAGCCGCCTGTTTTTTTTTTTGTTTTTTTCCTCTCTCCACACTTAATGGAGCGAGCAGACGGCGGGCAACCTCGGAGCGACGCCGGCAAATCTGCTCGGAATGTCGATGAGACGTCGGAGCGTCGCAGGATGTAGGCGAGGCCGCTTCCGATTCATAAAAATGGGTCACTCGAGCGCCGCGCGTATAAAACATGACGGCGTGCAAATGGCTGCTTCGCGTATGACGTTACCTACGTTCGGGCGCGTGCGGCGAACGGAAAAACGAGGACTATGTCTTCATGTGCGTCAATAGGTGCCCGATTAATAAATAATCAAACAAGTACATCCATTTTCTTTTGATTGACGCTGTCAAATTCGAGAGAATAACTGCTCGCTTGCGGTGGTTGATTTATGGCTTTGTACTTTTTATGCACAAAATAGGGAATGTGATCACGAGTTTACGGCCTTCGATGGATTTACGGCATACCAGGAAACCTGTACATCTAATCTTTTGACAATGGGAGGTCATAAATTCCAGGGCTCCAGTCCTTGGGTTCATTCAAATATTCTACACTTCTCCAGTACATCTGGTGTGCTGATGGATTTATGGCCCCATTGAAATGGAAAACAGGCAATAAAACGGTCAAACATCCAAAAGTCCAATGAGCTTTAATTTATCGTTTTATTCGGGTGTCAAAAATCAAAGGCCATAAATGTATCAACGTGGACCGTTTGGACAGTAAGCGGTCAGTCTTTTATGGTTTTCATGGAAGTGTCATAAACTCTTCTATCCTTTAATATTTTGACAACAGAAGGTCATGAAATCGAGAGGTATGCACAAATAAATTGGGTGGCGAGGCCTTTGATTTGATTTGACAACCCCGCTAAAACTGATAAAAACGTCAAAGATCCCAAAATCCAGTGCATATTCCTTTTTAGTTTTGTTTGGGCGCCATCAATCGTTCCACGCTTTGATTTTGAGAATAGGAGGTCATCAACTCCAGGCGATCTTTTTGCTACAGTTCCTGTATTGGATGGCATCATCTTTTGTGGAATCTCTGGGAACAAAATCTGCTTGCAGAAAATGGGATATTTCAGACCTAAAATAGAAGCATCTCCGACTTCACAGCAGCGCAGCAAAAATGGCGGCGCAAAGTTTGACACCATCCAAGTGGAAACTTGTCAACGGCTCGTTTACATGTGGATCGTAGGACCTCCTTGTTCGCAAAAGATCAAGCGGGAGACAGATTGTTTGTTGGAGTTTCCGTAAAGCAATCAGGGGCCATAAATCATTCAAATCGATTTTGTTTATTTGATATGGACATCATAAAAAACATTGAACATACAAGATGTGCCCCCGCTTCTTTCTGACTAGATTCTATAGCTTCATTGTTCTCAAATCAACAAAGGGTAGAATAATTCATGATTTCTTGGATGGGCCATAAATTAATCAGGGGCCAAAAATCTATGAGCACTCCTATTCGGTGTGTTGTCTACCTCTCTAGATCTGGATTTTATGAACTCCTGTTATCAAAATACAACGGATTTATTGGGTGCCATAAATCAACCCGGGGACATAAATCAAGCACCAAGATCATTTGTGATACAATCGGTGTGCTCAACCGCTCTATGTCTGGATTTTATGACCTCCTTTTGTGGTTTCATTTGGTGCCATCTGTCAATCACCATGCTCCTTTTTGACATATTCTCATAAATCCTAAAATTTGTATATATATATATATATATATATATATTTTTTTTTTTTTTTTTTTGACAGTCATGATTTATTACTTCCCATTTAGCCTTTTCCTACAAAACGAAACACCGCACACAAAGATGCGTGTCAAATGAATGAAAACAAAACACAAAAGACCTCATCTTGACATGACATATTGCACAAATACAAGTGATGTCTAGCAAAAAGGTGGGAACATGACGGGATTGACAACTACACAACAACAACAAAAAACACGCACACAAAACAAAGAATATTCATAGATGCGCTGTGATGTGGCTCTAAGATGTAGTCGGCCTATGCTCGTCTTTGTCCGTATCCTGTTAACATAGAGCGCGGTTTAGTCACACTACAGCAGTGATTCAGTTTTATATACACAGTATACTGAACTAAGGATGATTTGGTCTCTATTTGCTCATAAATGTACCAAATGTGTACATTCGTGTAGTTGAACACAAAGCGATTACTGCGTTGTATGAATGGCAACAGACGGCTACACAAGCTAATTGTACCTTCTGCCCTCTAGTGGAAGCGCGTTTAATTGTTCTGCCTGTCGCTGTACATTGGCGGCATAGATAGGTGAACAAAGACGCATTCTTTGCAGAAAATAAATTACTTTCCGACCCATTGTGTGAACATTGATTATTTACGGCTTAAGCTACTCTTAAAGCTTGAAACTCCAAATTACAGACCGGAACCCTGACATAAAACCCGAACCTAGGATTGAAACCCTAACCCTGATTTGTCATACATGTTTTTAACGGCTGTTTTAGAACAAGATATTTTCTTGATTGCGCTATAACAATTGGAGTGCGTACGTATGTGTGCGTGCATGTGTGCGCGCGCCTTACCCGCCATTGTTGGCTGAGGCTGGCCGGGCTGGCGGGGGAGGGGCTGGGAGACTTTCCCGTCTGCGGCGGCGTGGACAGCTGACTGGCCGGCATCCCGTTCACTAGAGGGAACGTGGAGAAAATGGAGCAAGAGTGCGTGAGGGGGACACGTGGGAAATAGCAGGGCTGCGAGATTCACACGGATCTTCCGATGGATTATGACAAATATTCCTTTTCCATGTAAAGCACTTGAATATATCAAACCTTAATCGTCGCTTGAAACCCTAACCCTTCTGTATAGCCTACCTTGGAACCCCACTCTGAAATGCTAACCCAGGTTTGGAACCCTGACTTGAGACCTTAAACCGCATTGTAGGTACGACTTCCCTCAGAAGGCCGTTATGACTGTGAAACTAAAATATGTTTCATCGCCTCATCATAGAATTACATATTCACAAATCTTGATGGATAACTACTTTTCAAACCAGAAGTCAAGACACTAGTTTGTTCATTGTTCAGGTTATTATAAAAAGAAGTTTGGGAACAAAAAAATAAATAAATGCTTGCAAACTTTGCTCTCAATGTTATTTATTTATTTCAGATGACAATTTGAAATTTTGGCACAGATTTGAACAAGAATAATGGAAGTTGACAAACATGGTTTGCTTTCGCAGGCCACATAAAATGATGTGGCGGGCCCGATACGGCCCCCGAGCCTTGAGTTTGACACCTTCCCTTGAAACCCTAACCCATGTCTTAAAATCCTAATTTAAAACCCAAACTCTGGCAGGAAACCCTAACCCAAGCTCGAAACCCTCACCTTTGTTTCAAACCTTAACTCAGCCTTGGGCCTTGACTTGAAACCCAACCCTTGTTATCAACCCCAACTCTCCCTTAAACCTTAATTCTTGCTTGAAAGCCTAACCCAGTCTTGAAATCCTAATTTTAAATTACAGCCATTGTTTGGAAAATAGAAAAATGCTGCCTTGAAAGCCTCATTTTCAATCTGGTTTGGGACCCTAATGAAAAACCCTAAACCTCACATGAAAAGCAAAACCCTGGTAGAGAACACTAACCCAGGCTTGAAACCATAACTTCAAACCCAAAGCCTGATTTGAAGCAATGCTTT
Source organism: Phyllopteryx taeniolatus (assembly GCF_024500385.1). NCBI lineage: Eukaryota > Metazoa > Chordata > Actinopteri > Syngnathiformes > Syngnathidae > Phyllopteryx > Phyllopteryx taeniolatus. Next base: position 16,702,629 of record NC_084518.1, read on the forward strand.
GGAACACAAACCCTTTTCTGGAATCCAAATTTGAAACCCTAATCCTGTCTCGACACCCTAATCCTGATTTCAAACCCTCACCCAGTCTTGACGCACTCATTTGAAACCCTAACCCTCTCATAATACCCAAACCCTCTTAAAAACATTTATTGAAACCTGGACCCACACTTGAGACCCTAATTTCAGACCCTAACCCTGGCATTAAGACCCAACCCAGACATAAAACCCTTCATTTGAAACCTTACTTTGGACCACAAACCCTAATTTGAAACCCCAACCCGTTCATGAAGCTCTCATTTGAAAGACTGGAAACCCTTATCTAACGATCCGATATATGTACATATTTATATCAGCGTGTGCGCGCACACACACACACACAGATAGTAATCATATTCTTTTGATGTGTCCTGTTTACTCCCCCCGCCGCGATCAACACAACGTGCGTGTGCATAATTCACCAGTGGCCATCCACAGCAGACGAAAATAGACGTTACACAACACACAAACTTCATCTTCATCACTGATCATCATCATTGTATGACAACATAGCAAGCTTCTCCATTGATGAAACCCAGCCACACACACACACAGAATGTTACACAACACGTTAGACTGACTTCATCGTCCAAATCGTCGCAATTTAGGGGCTGAACCGTCACACACACGTAAACGCACAACATACACATCCCTACATCCCATATATGATGGACGCCCTACCTTCCTCGCCCGGCATGATGAAGATGAAGAGCACAGTGCGGGTGGACGAGGAGGAAGAGGAGCAGCTGCCTGGCTACTAAAGTGGTGAATGGGAAGACGTCGGCTGCGCTGTAGTACACTGATGGGCACAAAGGCGTGGGAGAGAGAGTGAGAGAGAGCGAGAGAGAGGGAGGAGAGAGAGAGAGAGGGAGGAGAGAGAGAGAGAGAGAGAGAGAGAGAGACGCTTGCGCATACCGTGACCCGCACCCGGCCCAGAGAGAGCAAGAGAGGGATGGATGGAGGACAGGGGATGACAATACATCACCGCCACGATGAATTATTTCCGCATTTGTAACAACAAATGTCGATCGCTAGCTCAAAGGCAGCGAGGAGAGAATCATGGACCAATCAGAGAGCAGGATGTGTGCAAGTGATGATGTCATAGCCAAGCTGAGTGGCGAACACGTGCCTTTCAAACGACCTGAGAGGAATTTTGTAGGAATACAATTAGTCGCCATTATTATAGAATTGGAATAATTGATCACGTGAACATGTTTTATATGCAAATACATCATTTATGAAATACTTTGTAATCCTAAACCACTCATTTGAAACCCTAATAACACTATTGTGGAATTTCAAATTTCAATTTTATAACCCCAAAAAAAATAATTATTATAATACAGAAAAAGGTTTCAAGAAAGACATTTTTTTAAAATGTGGAGCTGAAACAGTGTCCAAAAATCAACTCGCTTAAAAACAAATACAAACAAGTGATCTCTACAAAATATGAGGAGCCAGTAGGATTAATATAAATATCTGTCATTAATATTATATGGAACAATAAATAAACCTATGTGTATATTAAATATAGGTATAGGGGCTTGTTTTTATTGTTTTGTTTGCGGTAGTTGTTGATCTTTTTTCTTTTCATTAAATTCAAGACACTGCTATTACTGATATAATCATCTGTATTATTGTATTGGCGTACACATTATCGGAATAAGGATGTGTATCAATTAATATTTCTTACTGTTACGTTAATGTAGTGCTTTATTTATCTTTTATAAAGCAATAGTTATATAGAATTATAAGGAAGTAGAGATGGGGGTAGGAGTAAATACATTTGATTTCTTCCTACTCCTTTTCCAACATGCATAATTTAACTTTGTTTTCATTGTATTTTTGTTTCATCTTGTCCTTTTGTTTTTGTTTCTATGTCATTTTCACAAATGTTCCAAATCACGAATTCAATCAATCAATCAACCAGTGAATCAATAGCTAAAACTAAACATATCGATAATAGCGGCTTACTGGAACCTAGAGCACTGGAGTAGAATGGCAGGGAGCCTCTTATTTGTATTTGTTACATGCGCATTATGCGACTGTTGTTGTTGTTGTTGTTGTTAGCATGAATATGGGACTGGATGTGCTGAGTGTCATCAGTATGAGCAAAACAAAACAGAGCTCGATAGAAAAGCAGCTCCAGGAATTACAAATTTGTCACCCTGGAGGAGATTAGTAGCACACTGACAAAAAAAGCAGTCAACAACAAGTCCTTAGAACATGATGAGGATGAGGAGGAAGGTTTCCCAAAACTGACTCAAGCGATGGGCCGGGAAGTTATTGACATATATGGACGCGCCGCTGTGTAGCGGCTACGCGTTGCCGTGACAACCGCGGACCAGTCACTCACTCTCACACACACACACACACACACACACATGCACAAAGTCTTGTTTTACCGCATTCACATGGACCCATTGTCCCGCATGAATGTCCTCACTGGAGTGCAGGACACACACATACCGAAAATCAAGCCAAATTTGGAGCACTCTTCGTCCCTTGCGATAAAAAGCCAGCGAGGGCTGATTATCAAATGTCTCAAATGATTATCCTGAGCGATTATACTGTCCAGTCAGGGCTAACCGTCATAAATGTTAAACCTGTTCAATATTTACGATCGCAAATCCTCACCTTGAACTCAGTGAGTGTGAACTAAAACGGAACAGCAGTTGTTTAAGCGGGGTATACACACACCGGATAATCGGGCATAATTTGTGCATTTTTCCTTCTTACAATCAAAGGCCTGATTATTGTACGTCTCTAGAGATGATCCTGAGCGATTATCCGGTGGTGTGTTGAAAGAGATTTTTTCTCCCAGATCGGCTCGGATATCGGTTGGCGCCAACCATTGTAAATGTTAAACCTGTTCAAAATTTGCAATCGCAAATCCTCGTCATGATTATTGATATCTGTAAAGATGATCTTGAGCGATTATCCTGTGGTAGGCTAAAAGTGATTTTTCTTCCCCGATCTGCTTAGAAAATGGTCGGGGCCTACAATTGTAAATGATAAACATGTTCAACAAGGATAGGAGAACAAGAACTAAAACACATGCTAAATATTGTTTTACAGCATTCACAGGGACCCAGCAACTCAAGTGTTGACTTAATTCTAATGTCAACGCCAATTTAATCATATGTAATTTTGAATCGTATAGCATGTCAAGTCCTCACAAAGATGTCAAGCCCTGTAGAATTGGTCCAGAATTGCGACCACACACGTAGAGCAAAAACAAGAATTCCCACACACACACACTCACAGAATCTTGTTTTTCTACGTCACATGGACAGGTTGTAGTCCAGAATTTAAATCCCACAAGTACAGAAAAACAAGAACCAAGAGACACATTCTTGTGTTATTGCATCCACAAGGTCAGGGTTTGTGTCAAGAATTCACACCCCACAAGTATACGAAAACAAGAACTCTCTCTCTCTCTCTCTCTCTCTCTCTCTCTCTCTCTCTCTCTCTCTCTGTCACACGCATTTTTTTTTTTTTTTTTTTTTACTGCATTCATGAGGGCACGGTTTAATCCACAATTCAGACCTGCACAAGTCTAGGAAAACAACAACTAACACATGTAAAATCTTGTTTTACTGGCTTCACGAGGACAGTGTTGAGTCCACAATTCGGACCTGAAATTTAAGAATTTACACAAAACACAATCTGGTTTGACTGCCCTTCATGGGCGCCCACAGTGAACATGATGCTCTTCTTCCTCCCTTTAGCAGCCCCTTGTGAATCACTCCATGAACCTCACAAGTACACGAAGACAAGAAGTCTAGCACACACACATGTTCTCATTAGCCTCTGTGAGCCAGCAGCCACATCAGATGGTGTTATGACTCACTCTCGTAACCTTTTCCCCCCTCTCAAAAGCTTCCCGACTCAATCCAGACACAACGAGACCGCAAGGACGACCGTAAGCTACAGACGGACGTTTTGGCGTGGCGAGTGTTTGTCGCGCAAGCGGCGGCGCCAAGAGAACAATTCGTTACAAACGGTCATTGTCGCACGCACATGCGAGTCGATGCTTGGAGGGCTCGCGCGTCAACCGCTACCCGTGATGCACTTTTCATGCCGCAGCTGCAGGATTGAGTCAGCAGACAACCTTCATTCCCTGGTTGCCTTTTTCCTCCCCTCTGGCTATCATTTCAATGCCTATTATGAATGCCACACACACACACACACACACACACATAATGCCCACCCCCCGCAGAAGCAGTGTGTTCCCATGCTAATGAGATGCAAAACACAAAAGCAACACAACAGCAAGTGCAAACAACCATGATATTACACTATAGTAATAGAATAATCAGAATTATGCGACAATGACGAACAACAGCGGAAGACGTTAACAAAACGACGTCTGTTTGACACCATTTTCGAAAAGATGCTAATACGAACACGGTTTGTGTCACTTGTTAAATTATACTGGAATATCGACTGTATCTATGCTTTAAGTCATTTTAAATAATATTTTATACATGTGTGTCTGTTTATATATACAGTTGAAACCAGATACTTACATGCACTATATTTTTTACTCACTGACGAATCAGACGAAACTTTTCATGTTTACGTCAATTACAACTACCCTAATTATATCTATTAGCTAAATGCCAGAACAATGAGAGAAGATTTTTTTTTTTTTTTTTTTTTTTTTAGCCATTTTTTTTAAATGGCTTTCTTCAATGTCAGAAGTTTATGTACAGTAAGATTACTAAGCCTTTCAACAATTTGGGAAAACCCAGACGATGATGTCATTTCCTTGGAAGCTTCTGCTATTTTTATTGACAACATTTGAGTTAATTAGAGACACACCTGTGGAAATATTTGAACTTGGCACACCTGAAACAAACATATTCTTTGTGGAAAGTCAGGAGAAATCAGCCAAGATATCAGGAAGACAATTTTGGACTTGCACAAGTCTGGTTCATCCTTGGGTGCAATTTCCAGATGCCTGAAGGTGCCACGTTCGTCTGTTCAAACAATTATATGCAAGTATAAACACCATGGGAACCGCTCAGTAAGGAGACGGGTTCTGTGGTTCATCAGAGATGAACGTCTTTTGGTCCGAAATATGCATATCAACCCAAGAACTAAAGCAAACGACCTTGTTAAGATGCTGTCTGAAAGCTGGTAAAAGTGTTTCATTGTCCATAGTAAAACGAGTACTGAAAATTTTTTGGTCATATTTTGTATATTTTGATGAAAGAAAAAAAAAAAAAAAAAAAAAGTTTTTTGTTTGACTTTTGGTATTTTTTTAAATGTTTTAGAAAGAGACAAAAAAAAGTTTAAGATGTAATAATAATAATAATAACAATAATAAGAATAAATATACAGATTTAAATGATGTTTTCAATTATGTCAAAATTATAAGCTGGCGAAAACATTGTGTTGTGGTGATCTTTTTGCTGAAAATGACAGTGACTGAGGACATAATAATAACAATGAAATTATCTTTTACAATTATTATTTTTTTTAAATTTGACCATTTTAGATGAAAAGCTTCCATGTCGAAAATTATTCACACCCTGGCACAATTTATAAAATTTGATTTGTAAATTCTCAAAACCTTTCCTCATTTACTTTTTTTCCTGTTCTATTCATTCAATATATTCATTATTATAATACCATATATTGTACATATACATGATATATATATTAAAAAAATGCTTCCTTTGCCATCAGATGAGCAAGACTCGTCCTGGTTTTCTTACCGGACGCGGGGGACTTGCTGCGTCGAGTCTGGATCAAAGCCTTGGGGGAAGCTCGGATGGAAGATATCTTGCCGTAGTTCATCGGCCGCATTATGCGACACTCTGCCACAGAACACAATAGAATGAAAATCAGTCTATTACAGTGGAATGAGCTTTTTATTACAGCAGCACAGTAGCAGAATAATAACAGCAAAGGAAAAATAGATATATTTTTAACCTACTGTCATAGACATAATCAATTGAAAAAAAACATTTTTTTTTTTTTTTTTTTTGGTCAGCTGCAAAGATTGTGTTAAGGTAACTGGACTCTTCTTCGTTGATTTAATTTGTTGTATTTGTTTTTCTTGTTTTAAAAAAAACTTTCAAAAATGACAGGCAATAATGCTATTAGGCTAATGATATGCACATGTAAATTGAATGAAAATATGCCATTTATACAGAAGTGAACGTGAACGGCAGCAAAAATAGTCAGCAGTGTTGTAAGTAACCCAAATCGATATTTGTTCTACAGGGTGACTGAAAAGTTACTCCCTATTTTTAATTTATTTCTGAACGATAATTCTTACAAGAAATGAACATGAGAAGAAAGTGTATGGCATAGAGTTTTATTTAAAATTCGATATGGGCGCCGGTTTCTCAAGGCGCATTCACTGATTTCACAAGGAACTCTTGTGGGATGGAAGACATAACTTCTCGTATTCGCCCTTCAAGTTCTTCCAAAGTCGTTGGTTTGGTAGAATAGACTTGCTCCTTTAATCATGGAACATACACAAAGAAATTGAGAAAAATATTACAACATATGAATAAATTATAAGTATTTTAAAATAGGGAGTTACTTTTTAATCACCCTGTATATATGTATCCATCCATCCATCCATTTTCTGCGCCGCTTCTTATTTGTTTGATTTAAATTCATATTTGCCATTTAGTCTCAATTGAATGTATTGAAAACTTTCATGGATTATTCATTTTTATTCATGATTTGTTTTTATTTCAAGCTTTATTCATCATTTAGCGTGTCTTTATTATGATATAATTATTTTATTTTTAACAGTCCTATATTAATTATAGATGATAGATTTGGAGCAGAGGGTGAACGTACGCCCCTGCGAGACACTTACGAATGAATGTGCTCGGATGTTTGGTGGCGGTCGGAGGGGCCGTAGGCGCAGAATGGCAGCCGCGTTTCCGTCAGACTGCGCCAGGGCAGCTGTGGCTACACAAGTAGCTTAGCACCGCCAGGTGTGACTGCGGACTGAACGAATAATGTTTGCAATTGTAAAGCATCTTTGAGTGCTATATAAGTCGAATGCCATAACAACAGAGCTGATTTTTTTTTTTTTTTTTTTTTTTTTACTATTGCGTGACCGTGAGGGTGTTAGCGGGCTAGCGCGCTAGACTGAGGGCGTCACGGCGCTTTGTACTTTGACGGTGCTGCCCGTGTCATCATTTTGTCACACGTGTAGGAGGTTCACACGCGTGTCGTTCGGACGACGTGGATGTCCGCTGCTCGCTCAGGGTTGCGGTGTTGGGACTTGTTATAGACTCGATTATGCATATATACGTATAGAGCAGGGGTGTGGAAACTTCTGTGCTCTAGCGCCACATTTGATTTTCAAAACAGAGGTGCCATGTAATTCGTAGATGGGGCTAAAAATGTTTTTTAAATAATAATTTTAAAAAAAAATTCACTTTCTAATCATATAATTTACATTTAATTTTATAATGAATTCACCGTTTTTTTCATGAATGAAGCAAAATATTTTTACATTTATACCAAATTGTTTATTTCAATGAAAGAAGAATTTATTCTCATATTTTGACTGTATTATTTATAATTATTTTTCTTAATAATACATAATTCACATTTTGAAAATGTATTATTTATAATTAATTTCTTTATGATGAATTAACCAATTATTTTTTACATTTAAAAAGTTACATACATATGTCAGATTGTTTATTTTAATAATAAAATAATTCATTCTTATCTTTTGTTTGTTCTAATAATAATGATTTCAATTATAATGAATTAACCCTTAATTGAATTAATGATAAAAAAATTCATATTTAATAAAATAATTCATGCTTATTTTTTTATTTACTTTTTTTATTTAGAATGAATCAACCATTTTTTTAAATGATTAAATTAAAAAAACTTATTTTTTACAAGTATTATATATAATTTAATTAGATCTAAAAAAAAATTTTTTCCCAAAGAAACTAAATGTAATACTGTTATGAAATGTGTGACTGTGTACGACTGGTGGAATTGTGATTGCAGGAAGGAAGCGCTGGCGAGAATACGGAGGAGACAGCGACACACTGCGGGCCGGGTTGAAGCCAGCCGAGCGAGGAAGGAAGGGGGGGGGGGGGCATCGCAGGCTGGGTGGAGGGTGCCAGACGCACGGGGGAGGAGAGCCACCGGATAGCCTGCGGGCCGTGTAAATGAGTGTTTTTGGGGGGGGGTTTTCTTCTCAGAGGAGATGCCGATCGAGTGCAGGAAGCATGGGAGCAAGGCAAAAGCAACATTTTCAAAGAAAAGGTTTTCAATCACAAACTACAAAGCCTGATTATGACACCAGTTAATGCCAAAAACAGATACAGCACGAGAATAAAGTCAAAATTTTCAAAGAAAGAATCGGAATATTACAAGCATAAAGTCATATTTTTCAGAGCATGTTTTCTTTTTTTAACAATCATATTTTTTCTAGATTTACCAAGAATACTCATGGATTTTTCAGAGACTAAAGCCAAATTTGAAATATATTTTTGTATTTTTTCGAGATAGATATTCACATTTTTGTAAAGAAAAATGTCACAGTATTACAAGCATAGCCTTTTGTTACTTGAAAAAGGTCACAGTATTAAGAGAAAAAAGTTAGAAAATTATATACCTAAAATAAAGTTTTATTTGTTTTTAAGAAGGAAGACTGTAGTCATACTTTTTCAAGATTTTTTTCTTTGAGAATAAAATCACAGTATTAAGAGTTTACAGTGGTATTTTTTTCCAAATTTAAAATACACACACTCACACACACACACACGTCAAGATAAAAATTATTTTCAAGTTAAAAAAAGAAAAATGCGCAAAAGTTGACAAGAAATAAGAAATAATTTTAGATTTTTTTTTATTAAAAAAAGCTCTCGAAAAAAAACAATAATATGATAATAAAGCTGTATTTTTTTCTTAATTAAAAAGCGTTTTTCAAGAAAAAGTAATATTATTACGAGAAAAAAAAATTCCTGGTAAAAGTCGCAATGTTAAAATAATAAAGTTCTTAATATTTGGACCACATAGCTAAATAAGATCCTCAAAATTTCATAAAGCACACTCATCGATGCAATAATAGATGATAATAATATAAAAATAAAAATCTCACCAGTCTCATCCAGCATCAGGTCGTCTTGGTAGCGGAGCTTTTCGGGTCCACATGCCACAAACACGTCCTCGTCGCCAAAAAAGTCCTGCAGACACGTCACCTGCAGAGGAAATACATTTATTAAATATGCAACATAGAAATAAATGCGGAAAAGTGTATAAAATGATCATATGAGTGATTTTCAAGAATACAGCTGCAATATTACAGGAGTTAAGTTGTATTTTTACAGGCATCTTTAAAAAAATTAAAATAAAAATTCCAGTAAAGAAATTTATAGAAAAGGCATCTAACTGAGAGCTGTTTCTAATATTTTGACCCTCTGGGGCTGCTCAGGTGGCTAAAAATCGTATTCGGCCAAGTATAGTATAAAAGGAATGGGACGCTATACCATTCCATGATGATTCAATGTGTCCCAATACTTTTGTCCATATCTGCTATTTTCCCAGAAAGCACAAGGGTTTCATTCATTTCCAGATATTAAAAAAAAGAATAATAATAATAATTATACAACACATAACTGGCATGGCGCTAGGGGGCCACAAGGTGGCAGTGTTGGACAGCAGTGAGATACTCGAAGAAGCATGCAGTGAGGAATAAGCAAAATAAAAAAAGAACATGGAGAGCTGGTTTCACTTAACAACATGAAACTTGAAAGACATGTCTATCATGAGGAGACCCACAATAAAAGTCGCAAGAAACCATTCCCGAAAAGACACGGGAAGTCAGCCATTTTGGTTGGGAAGCAGACATTTTAGGGACGACAAACAAGTCAACTCCACATGGTAAGCGCTTGGACAAACATCTTGAAAATTCAGCTCCCGAAGCCAGTTTCACTTAGCAACATGAAACTTGGTAGACATGACTATCATGAGGAGAGCCGCAAAAAAAGTCTCAAGAAGCCATTCACAAAAACACAGCCATTTTGGTTCCAACGCAGACATTTTTTGGTAAATTTGGCAATTTCCAGCAGTCCTTCAAAGGCAAACTTGACCTAAAGATTTTGTACAATGGCTACTAAATTTGAACCTCATGTATTTGACAGATGGGCAACGCTTAACAGTTGTTTTTGCATGTGGGCGGCACATGGCGGCAAAGTTTGATGTCTTTCTGCCATAAAACAAGAAAACTCTAATAAGTTAACTGCACAACCAAGCATGCGCACTATTTCGCTGTTGGGCTATTATTCCAGGGCTGAGTAGGAGTTGGATGTTTGCGAGCTAAATGTAGTGCATGTGGGAAATGTGCCGGAGGACTTATGAGGAGAAATAATTGCATTTTGCAGTCACGGAGGAAGAGGAAGTCTGTCAAAAGTTCCAGGGAGGATCTGGAGGCAAGTGGAGCTGACCGTGGTGCTGAAATCAATTTACTATACAAATAAATAGAAGGTTGGGGATTGTTTCACTTGGAATTTGAAGTGCAGTTGTCAAAAGCATGTGTTGTTATTCACACATACATACTGACCAATCAAATGCCAAAAAAGAAAGGGTTACAAAAGTTTAAAAAAGAAAAAAAGTTGCATGAAAAGTTACAACAATAGAAAAGTTGCAAAAATAAGGACATAAACATTGCATAAAAGTAAGAACTTTATATTTTCTAAAATGCTGTTTTTTAATGTATAAAAAATAAAACAGTAAACTAAAATGCATTAAAAAGAAAAACTTACAACAAATGTTTTAAAAAGTGACAAAAGTAAAACAGAACACTGCATGAAAAAAAAATATTTTTACAAAAGTCAAAAAAAACAATTACATAAAACAGAAAATGTTAGCAAAAAATGTTTGGAAAAGTTACAACAGTAAAGCAAAAAAAATGCATAGGAAATGAAAATGTCCTAAAAATGTGTATGTGTAATGTGTTTTAATGTGTAAAAAAAAGTGTCACGTAGAAAAAAATGCAAAACAAAAATTGCAAAAGTAAAACTAAAAATATGCGGTAAAAACCTACAAATGTGTTTTTGAGGAAATGTTATAAATATAAAACAAATTTGCATGAAAAAGTAAAAGAATAATTTATTAAAATATCTTTTCTGGGGTATCCAAGTATTTCAATGAGTGGCTCCATATAAATATGCCTAAATGAAAACTGACCAATCAGAATAGACGTTTTATTGCTGGGTTGCAACAATGACAAATGAATGAAAGACAATCCAGGTATATGCGCAGCCGACTTCCGCGTTGGCCAAAACGGATCTGAGCAATTCCTCCCGGTCCGGGTGAATGGCCAAAGCAACTGGAGGCACTTTAAATGTCTAGATGTCACCCAGAGCCACCAAAGACTTCAATGTTTGATGTTTACAGATATAATAATTTTATAAACAAATTATGTACATGTATTATTTATTTATTTATTATTATTTGAAGTTTCTTCTTCACCGGAAAGAACGTAAGAAGCGGAAAGAGGAAGTTCGGATGAACCTGAAACAACCGCTAAGCGGGGCGGCCTCACAATTTGACCTCCAGCTCGCTCAGGACGATAAACGCCACCTGGGAACGAACAGACGGCGGCGGCACCGAGTTCACCTGAATGCACCGTGGCCAGATTGCGTCATGAGCTTGCGTAACAGCTCTCGTTTCTTCGACTTCTTCTTCTACATCACTCGTTTGATGTTTTTCATGCGCGTGTGACAAAAGTGTAACAAATAGGACATCGTATCCCACAATGCAGTGTCATGTCCTCAGGCTGCCCCCCCCCCACTTCCACTAAGCCCCTCCCCCTCCCATTCCTTATGTTCTCTCGAGCTTGATGACCCTCTTTTCTCGGACACAACATTAGGTACACCTAAACTAGCTCAATGAGAGGGGCTCGTGGTGTTCCTAATGAAGTGTCCCAAAAGGGTAAGTACGACAAACAAGTGAATTCATGTTTTGTTTTCTGCTCTGAATGTTAACATTATATAAATTACACAATTTATGTAGCCGCAGCACAATAGTCTTCACACACACACACACAGACACACACACACACACACATTCACAAGTGCTGAGTAACAATGACTCAGCAGAGAAGCGGATCAGACGCACAATAGCATTGAACATCAATCATCATCATCATCATCATCAAAATATCAAACGAGAGCTATACTACATTCCTTTGCATCGCAGTTTTTCCCCGTTTGTTTATCATCTTTTTCTTGTTTCTGATGTTTTTGGTCTCGGTCACTGCAGTGCTGGAAGCAGGAGGAGGAGGAGGAGGAAGATGATGATGAGGCACAAAGAGGGAAAGAACCAGCACTGCAGATAACAACTGGTACCTAAAAAAAAGTCCAAGGCCCCGTAAACCCTACACTAACATAGTTCTACACCCTACATGAACCAAGATCTAAACAAACCTCAGTCTAGACCCTAAACAAACGTCGTTCTAGACCCCACACGAACACAGTCTAGACCAGCGGTGTCAAACTCGTTTTTGTTCAGGGCCACATCGTAGTTAGTTTCCCTCTTAGGGCCATTGTGACTGTAAACCCATATAAAAGTATGACCGTCTCATATTATTACACATACACAACAATTTGATGGATAATCAGTTCTGAAATCTGAAGCTAATCAAAAAATAATAATAATGAGTTCAACTATCATTCAATTCATTCTAAAAGGGGGCTCGGTAACAAACAAAAACAAGTTTGCAATTTTGGTATTTTCTCAAAAATGCTTCAATTGACACACGATCGCTTTCGCGGTCCACATCAAATGATGTTGTGGGCCGGATCTGGCCCCCGGGCCTTGAATTTGACACCTGTGGTCTAGCCCATACAGAAAACTACTTCAGCTACATCCGACAGTAACATAGACCTTGCTCCACCATATAGCTCTAGACCCTACCAAAAAGATGTTGACAGGCTCTGTGTGTGTGTGTGTGTGTGCGTGTAGCTCTCAGTGCCTTAATGTGCGTGATTGGAGGCTCAAGTCTGCGTGTGCGTGCAAACACAGCTTACCATGGTATTAATAGTGGAGCCATGGCCGTGCTCTCTAAGCCACTTACAGCTTTGTCTATCTTCTTGATCAGAACCAGCTTGACACACACACACACACACACACACACACACACACACATTACAGTACAGTAGAACCTCACGGCCGTTGCTTGGCAACCGTGGCAAGAGGAGTGTGAGGTAGAGGAGGATGAGGAACCGGATACCTTCTCGCTCGAGTTACAAGTGGAAACGTGACACCGGGAGCCTCAGAGGGGCGCTAGAGAGCGGAAACTGAGCGTGGAGGGAGAGTATCGGGTTCTACTGGAGAGACGTTCGCAACCTGTAGACCCACCAAAAAGTCTCAAGAAGCCATGCCCCAAAAGATACAGCAAGTCTGCCATTTTGGTTTGCAGTGGCCATTTTAGGGTCAACTACTAAGTCAACGCTACAAGTCCAGCTCTTGACCAAAGATTTTGAAAATTCAGCCCTCAAAGCCAGTTTCACGTGACAATATAAAATTTGATAGACAGGTCCATCATGAGTAGACCCACAAAAAAGTCTCAAGAAGCCATGCCCCAAAAGACGCAGGAAGTCTGCCATTTTGGTTTGAAGCGGCCATTTTTGGTTCCACTACAAATTCAGGCCATGAGCAAATTCTCCTAGCTCCCAGTTTCTCCTAGCATTGTGAAATTTGCTAGGCATGTCTATCATGAGTAGACCCACACAAAAAACTCTCATGTAGCCATGCCACTAAAGACACAGAAAGTCAGCTATTTTGGTTTGAAGTCTGCCATTTTATTGTCAACAAAGAAGCCAATTTCACATAGCAACACAAATTTGCTATGCACTTAGCTGCAAGATACTTGGTAGGCGTGTCTATCACGAGTAGACTCACTCAAAAATCTCAATCGAGCCCTACTGCACGTGTGTGTGCGTCCTCATTAAAAGAGGTTAATGAACGCGAAACAGATGAGCGAGCCGTTTTGGTGTTCGGACGTCATCGCTCTTTCTCTCTTTGGACTCGTCGGTTCTGCCGGGACGCCGCGTCACAGATAGCGACCCAAAAACCTACTTCTGACACACACACACACACACACACACACACAAACAGACACAAAGTAATCCAATCTGGGTTTGCACTTGACTAATTACCTTCACACAGTTAATATTCAATAAGGCGTCACCGTTATTTTATCATGTCATCCTGCTGTCAAATATTTGACTGATGATGACTTGCAAGTGTCAAAATGAATCGCGTTCCTGCTCATATAGAAGCCATGTGAGGGTCGACAATCGGTTTTTTCCCCCGTTTTTTTCTTCACCATAAGCCAGGCTGTTTTAGTCGCGATTACAACACGGATTAAGCACATTTCACTGAGGTTTAAACTAATCTCCTAATTGTCCGTTGTGCTTTCGTGATCTTTAATATTCTTTACCTTACCCAGGAAAAGAAAATAAAATACAAAAATAGAGTGCGCCCAGCCCGGCTGGTTCGCAAGTTGCCATGCCCGTTGGCTCAATCGATAGAGCGGCTAAAAATAGCAGAACCGTAATAGCCTTACTTGCAATGAGAGAGAGGAAGGGAGTTTATTGTGTAATCTCCCAGACAACGGTAACCCATGGCAACCAGTGAGCGAGCAGGCATTGGGAGGAAAAGTGTGACTTTAAATCCCGTGTAGGAGGATTCTCAAAGAAAGAAAGAAAAATGTTTTTTTTTTTTTTTTTTTTTTTAAGAAGGTCAAATCAGATCTGGAATCTGGAGCGATGCCCCGCTGGGTTAATCATGGCCGATCGTTAAATGGATTGCGCGAGGTCAGACAGGATGCGACGCCCGTCAGCGTTGGCGGCGAGAGTCGCACAAAATTACACCGAATGATCAGAGAAGAAACAGAAGCATCCCCATTATTTGATATTTTGAATATGTTGTTACAAAGGAGCATTAGGACCACACGCAAAAGAAAAAAATATATGCATGCTATGACAATAACGACGTAATATTACAAGAGTAAAGAAAAAATATATACATTTTATAGAGAATAAAGTTGTATTTTTCCAAGATAAAATTTAGAAACATAGGAGAATAATGACATTTTTCAAAGAAAAAGAAATGTAACTTGAGAATGAAGTTGTCTTTAAAAAAAAAAAAAAAAAAAAAAAAAAAAAGACAAGGACAAAGTCCTCTTTTTTAAGTAGCAATTTAAAAAAAATTAAAGAAGAGATATTTTTTTTCAGGAGAAAAATTCCAAAGTTTCTGTTTTCAATTTTGTTTAGAAAAGCAGTTATAGTTTTGTACATTTTATTATTACGCTTACGAAAACAAAGTTAGGCTTTGGGGTGGGGGTTAATGGGAGGAATTGAGTTATGGAAAAAAAATCTTAATCTTAGAAAAATGAAGTCATCATTTTCAGAAAATTAAGTTAAAAAATGGAAAATAAAAATTACGTGAATGATGTCATATTTTTTTAGAAAAGGAAGCTTTCATGTCACAAGAACAAAATCTTATATTTTTGGCGGGAAAAACATGAATGTATTTTTCCAAGAAATTTTTTTGGGAGGAAAAAAAAAGTCTAAAGCTTAAAAGAATTAAGATGCCTTTGTTCTAGAAAAATGAAGTATGAAGAAATATTTTTGTTCAAGAAAAACAGACGTAAACTTATGATAATGAAGTTGTCTTTAAAAATATTAAATCAAAATTTTACAAGAATAATATCGTCTTTTTAGGTCATCATCTTCCAAGAACAAAGTTACATTTTTTTCAAGAAAGTTGTAAACATGTTTTTTTTGTTTACAGAAATAGTAATTTTCTTCAAGCCGTATTTTCTAATATTAGTCGTATAAAGTCAGAACATTGTGAGAATTAAGTCATATTGTTCAAAAAAAGATGTAAACTCACAAGAAAAAAAAAGTAATTTGTGGAAAATTTTGTTTTAATACTACGAGAATAAAATCATTTTTTCTAGCAAATGTCTTAATCGTCTCATATTGCAAGAATAAAGTCATATTTTAGGATAAGAAAAAAAAGTTAGATTTTGTTCAAGGAAAATAGTACAAAGAAATGACACAAAATTCACAGGATTAATATTTTTTGCGGAAAAAAACTATCATAATATTTTGAAAATCAAGTCATGTTTGAATCGTCCACCTGAGCGCACATTGACAGACTGCCCACTGCATGCCAAAGCAGCAGGTGGCGCTATAGCCCCAAAGCGTAAGGCCATTGTGGGCAGTCGGAAGCCTACAAACGAGCTTTCACTGATGATTTTCCATATTTTTCCAGAAATCCAGCGACCCGAATGAATGAATGAATGCAAGGCGCAGACACGGCTGAGCGGGTGGGCGGACCTTGAAGGACCCGTGACTCAGACGCACACGATTGATGGTATGCGGCGTGGGCGACCTCAAAGACACACACACACACTCTCACACACACACACACACACACACACACACCATTCATAGCGCTATCTGCACTATGGAATGGGAGGATGTTCTTTATTCATAAAAGTATGGCTTCGCTCTTAAAAGTTTTGAACGGAACCCAACCTAACTCTTTTACTACCATTTTCATGACTCCGTGGATTATTTCCGGACCTTATTTCTATTGTGCAAGGTGGCGGTTATCGTGAAGAACTGGCACAAAACGATCATTTCACAAGAATTCTCAGGTGTCTGTGTGACCAAATGTGACATGAGTATACTTTGGACGATTCTGACGATTCTGTGGATTATTTCGTCATTCACTATTTCTATTGTGCAGCGTGGCGGACAACATGAATAACTGGCCAGTTCACCCACAGCCAAAAAAGTCAATGGCATGCTTGTAGCGATCACATTACATAAGTTATATCTCTAAATTGCCCGTAGGTGTGAATGTGAGTGCAAATGGTTGCTTGTTTATATGTGCCCTGCGATTGGCTGGCAACTAGTTCAGGGTGGACCCCGCCTCCTGCCCGTTGATAGCTGGGATAGGCTCCAGCACCCCCGCGACCCTTGTGAGGATAAAGCGGTAAAGAAAATGGACGGATGGATATAACGTAGCACATACAACATACAGTATATAGATATATGTACATATAACACAGGTGGCAGAGATCAGGACAAAGTGACAAAAGCGCAAATCGTGACCAAGTGTGACTTGGACTTTTGTGTTTTTTACCGTGGATAAATTTGAATGGCTGTAATTGATTTCTATTGTTGGTGGTTCTCGAGAAGAATTAGTTTTAGGACAAGTACATACTGCCTGCCTGACAAAGCGTAGCGTAAACATTTTGGACTGTATTTCTATTGTGGATTATTTGGAGTCCCCATGTTGATTTCTATTGTGCAAGGTGTCGGTTATCGCAACTAACTGGCGAAGAACGATTATGTCACAATATTTCTATGCTGTGGCCTATTTCTACTGATGATTATTTTGAGTCGCTCTGTTTATTTTTATTTTGCAAGGTGGCGGCCATCATGAATAACTACCAAGGTGCGATCCTCTGGGAGTCATTCTATTATAGAGACATACGTGGAGATGGAGGAGACGTCCCAACTCCTCAGCACTAATATTAGCCGTTCCTCTCAGAGGATCAAGAATATATGCCTGTGAGTATGTGAGTATTCTTATCTGTCTACATGTGTTGCTCCGCTGTTTGTTTTGAAACACCGATGCTACTCATTAGCATTTTTGTGTTAGCATTTGACTCACCAGTTTCCCCTCCAGCGTGTAGATCTTCTTGACCACTCCAGAGTCCAGCTTGATGGCGTCGGTGATGTCGGTGAGCACCTGTTCGTAGGAGTGCGCCGTCTTCTTGTTGAGCAGAACCCTGACCGCCTTGCGGGGCTTCATGCCGCTGCGGACCACCGTCACCAGCTTGGGTCGAACAAAGTCCTTGTTCTCGCGGTTCTCGGGCAGCCCGCCGCCGACTGTGCCCGCGGGGCCCGCCTTGGCGCTGCCCAGCGAAGGGGGCCCGCGCGCCGAGGCCGCGCCCGACGCCTTGACGTTCACCGACCAGTTGGGGTTGACGTTTTTGGTGTAGTCCACCTTTTTGTAAGCCTCCACTGAGCTGCACACATAGCTTTCGCCTGTAGGGGGCGTCATGCGGTTAGTACTGACTGACATCATAGACAGAAATGCGATGATGTCATAGCGTGGCACGAAGACCTACGCAATTACTACACGTACGATAATGTAGCGCTGATATCAACTCCGATACTGCTCATAGACACCAGGGGACATATTTTCAGTCTCTGGTGCTTGCTATGATAAGTTGTGATGACGTATTTGACATTTTCTTGAAATGTATTTCTTTTTTATGAGTTTATTTCATGAAATAATTGATTTATTATAAGTAATAACATTCAAAATATTGGTAAAATAAACAATATTGCATACAGATTTCCATAATTGGTTAATCCATTTATTATAAATAAAATAGAAAATATTAATATTTTATTGGATTAAGTAATTGGACAATTACAACAATTATAGGTATTAACATTTTAAAAAATGGGCATAAAATATTCCAAAATGAACATTTTTACATATAACACAAAAATCTGCGTAAAATATCAATATTGCATATAGATGTAATATGTTTTACATTTCATTACATTTCAATAATTGGTTCATCAATTTATTATAAATAAAATATAAAATATTAATATTTTATTTGATTAAATAATTGGACAATTACATCAATTATAAGTGGTAAAATTGAAAAAAATGGGCATAAAATATTCCAAAATAAACATTTTTACATATAACACAAAAATCTGAGTAAAATAATCAATTGTAAAGTAAACAATTTGCCAATGAAATTAGAAAATGAGCATCAATTATTTTATCTTTAAAATAAAAAGTGTAATAAAATTTGAAAAAATTTGTTATATAATCAATCAAATTGGTTATGATTTATAATTAATTCATCCCACCGTCAAAATTGATGTGAGAAAATGTTCACGGATTATTTTATTATTGAAAACAGCTATTTTACATCAAATTAAAAAACAAACCTTGACTTAATAAACTACTTTAAAAGACAACTGCAGCTGTATTGAAGTGCTGTACATAAGATCAAACATAAAACAAGGAACAAAACATGATAGATAGATAATATACTCTTCTCCAATTCAAATATAAAAGAAGCACTTCCTTCACGTTGGCATTTGGCATACAGGACGTCGAGAGTTTTGTTTTTTTAATTGTATTACATAAAATTGGTAGAGAAATTACAAATAAATGAATCACCACGGATACGTGCATGAATAAATTAATAATTTTATATCCATATTTTAACTCCCCCCCCCCCCCCCCCCCCCCCAAGAATGACCTAGCCCATCTCTGTTTTAAAAACAAAATGTTGCCCTTGAGCACAAAAGTTTGCACACCCCTGTTCAATATCCTAAAACATGACATGCTTTTTTTTTTTTTTGTTTGTTTTTTTTTTAAATAATGAAAAGTTATTAGAGGCTGTCTTACCCTCGACCAGCTGATCGATGCTGCCGATGCGTCCGGATCCGTCCAGCGTGTAGATGGTGCGCACGCCCTGCGGCAGGTTGACGTTGTCCGAGAGGCCGCGCGTCAGGTCGGCCAGCAGCGCGTCGAAGGTGCGGAAACGGTCGGCGGACACCGCGTACACGATGCCGTGGAAGAAGCGGTCGCCGTTGCGGTAGAAGCGCACCTTCTTGGCCCGCCTCTCGGCGCTCAGGGCCTTGAGGGTGCGCGGCGCGCGGAACAGGCTGCAATGGGCGCTGTGCGTGGGGCTGTGCACGCCGTTGACGCGCGTCCCGGCCGCGCCGGATGCGGATCCGGCGCGGGCGCCGCGGCGCTGAGCTCGGTCGTCGAAATGCTCCATGTCCGTGTGGCCCGGCGGCACCACCGCCACGGTACCGTCTACACACAAACACACACGCGCGCGCGCGCGCGCCCACGCAAAAGTTGTGAAAGAAAAACAAGAAGCGAGCGAGCGAGATTAAAGTCCTAATGACGGATTAAATCTAATCCGGGTGAAGTGAACTCGCAGCAAGCATGCACGGTTTTGATGGAGAGGCGACCACGCGCCCATCAATACCCACACAACATCCCATAATACTCCCAACACGTGACTTACCGACACGAGCGCTGAGCGCCTCCGTCACCTCCAGTCTGGCCGATTGTCCACAAAAAAAAAAAAAAAAAAAAAAAAAAAGCAGAAAGTGAGCACAAAGTTGAAGGACAGTTGAGCCCGCCTGCTCGCGTGTGCGAGGTGGTGAAGATGCGATCAGAAGCCGAGCAGCGCAGCAACTAAGTCGCAGCTGCAGCTTCCTCCTCCTCCTCCTCCTCCTCCTCCTCCTCCTCAGCTACGTCACGCGTGTCGTGATTCCCATTCAACGCACACATGAAACATGAACACAAGCATTTGTAACACATTCACACAGTGCAGCTGCATCCTTCCCCCCCAAAAAACGCCTCCCCATAAAAGTTGATTTCAAAAGAGAAAATGATCATTTTAATGGTTCACTAGATGATGTGTCCTATAAACTATACTATTCTTTAGGCTTTAGTATAGTTAAGTCAATTTTACCCTTAGCTTTGCTTGATGAGATGATGGTTTGAAGACAGTTTTGCTAAAATGCTGTTTTCCTTGTGGCAGGTCTCTTCAGACAAAAGTTAATTACATACCTCTCATTTATTCATACAAATATGATATCATACCGTATACGTAAACATGAACGAAGCCGATATATCGGATAGTGTCATCTTTGGTGTCTCTGTGGCGACATCTAGTGGTAGACAAAAGACATTGTAGACTGTTAGCTAGCTGGCCCGCGATGACGTCAGCAATTTTCCGTCTTCTGATTGGTTGGACAGAGCAAGTGGCGATCGACGAGCGAAACGCACGTCTGTGGCGATCTGCACAAAAAGGTATTCATTTAACAATATGTTTATTATTGTGCTTGTAGTTTGCAAGGTTGTGTCTAATATTTGGGCATTTGGATATAGGCAGGCAGTCAAATTATTAGAAACACCCCCATAACAAGGGTAGGAATCGCAAGTATCCTGACCGACCAGCAAGCACGACATCAAAAGCGAATACAGTGAAGCCCCATTTGTCGTGGGGTATATGAATAGATGAAAATCTGCAATCTTGTATCAAGAGGCCATTTACACAAATATCATTTTTTAAAGTAGTTTTACCCCTCTCACACGTTTTAAACAGACTTTTGAAACATTGTAAACATAGGTCAACACCAAAACAAAACAGCAAGCATAAAATGGACGTATATATAAAAAAAATAATAATCAGCGAATGCCAAACTGCGAATATGCGGGATTCACTGTACTGACTAAACGGTAAGAGACACGAGTGACCCGACTTGGGAGTTTTTCGAGATACGAGCAACGTCGAGTACAAAAGAATGCAAAACGCCATAGATGCGCTAACATAACTATCATCTAAACGGCGCTGAAATAACACATACGTGGAAATACCTGTTTGGTGTCCCAAGTCACCACTGGAGTTGTTAGTGTCCACAAAGAGAAGACAAATACTCATTTTGGACAACATTTTAGTCCAGTAGTGTCTTACGCCGACGTGTGCGTTTACACACGTGGGTGTCCGCTTGTGCGCTGGATGCGGAACACGCGTGCGGTAGAAAGAAGGCTTTTTTTTTTTTTTTGTGAAAGTGTGAGAGTTCCACAAAAAGAAGACATGTTCACGTGAGTCAGTGTTTCACGTGGTGCTTGAGGGTGGGCAACCTGCTTCCAAGGTGGGCTTTTTTCAGCTCTCCTTTTCCACCTCCTCCACCTTTCACACATCCTCCTCTTCCTCCTCCTCCTCCGGCATCACTCTCTCTGGCTTTTCCCTTCTTGGCGTCGGCCTCAGACTTTCTGCTCGGCTGCTTCGCTCTGCGCGCACACACAACACAGAAGAAATGTCAGCTATCGCTGCCATCTGGTGTTACATTTATTTAAAAAAACAACAAGATTTTAGCAATTATTTTAAGTTTGACGACAAATCAATAAGAATTGGGACTGGTCTGTTGTGTTAGGGCAGGGGTGTCAAACTCATTTTTGTCGCCATATTGTAGTTACGGTTTCCCTCAGAGGGCCGTTATGACTGTGAAACCATAAAAGTCTTTAATCGCCTCATCATATTTACACAATACATTTATGAACAAGTTTTGGAATCAGAAATCAAGGGTAATTTATAGTTTTTCAACTATTTTCATTGTTTGGTAACACAAAAATGCTTGCCGTATCTCAACATGATCATTTATGATATTTGACTATTTGAAATTTCGGTGCAGATTTTAACAAGAATCATGGAAGTTGACACACATGATTTGCCTTCGCGGGCCACATAAAATCAAGTGGCGGGCCGGGCCTGGCCCCCGGGCCGTGAGTTTGACACGTGTGTGTTAGGGAATACAGGAAAATTGTAACGTAAATTGCAAAGTTGACTATAAAAGCTATTAGTAGCTGCATCGAGAGAGAAGCAGAAACATACTTCCAATTTTGACAGTGCACGAGGTGCATTCAAGGACCGCCAACAAAGCAGGACATATCAAACGCAGATGAAAAAAACACTAGGAATGATTTCAACCTAACAGCAACCCCGAGATTCCACTAGATGGTGCTGAATTAATAATTGAATTGCTTTAGCCTGAACGCAAAAAAGCGCAAATCAATGAGATTTTTCAGCAAATAACAGATATGTTCCCCCCAAAAATCTGCGAACAAACAGCAAAAATGCAGGAGTTCACTGTAAAGCGAACCTACACTTATTGCAAGGGATACATTCCAGATCTACCCACAATAGGTGAAAATATACGATAGAGACCATATTAAAAAAAAATGCTTTTACCTGTCCGACACACTTTAAAGACATTTAAACATATTAAAACATAGGTTTGAAACAAATCGCAGGTGAAAACTAGTCATCCAGCCCTCGGGTTGTTGTTGTACCTCAGTTTGCTCTCTGTGGCCCTCTGTGGCTGGACTGAGTACTGCTTCCTCTGGGAGTCCGCGGTTGACGACAACTGCAGAAGAATATCCCGATTGACAGCGGTTGTCACGGCAACATCCACGGAGGAGGACACTTACCTTGGCGATCTCCGAGAGGTAGGCTCGCCTCTCGTCGTTGGTTTTGTGGAACGCCTGATTCCGCCCCCCACAAGAAAGAGGAGAGTTTGCATAGAGCAGACGCACGGAATGCAGCAGGTCCAGTCTGACTGACCTTTGCCTCTCGTTCGATGCCGACACGACAGTCGGCCAGTTGACTGTGTAGGCCGGACTTCTCGTCAGTGAGCAGCTTGAGGTGATGTCGCAATGACTCCTGCAGAAACATAATGGCGCCCAATATCAAAGGACTCAATTGCCGCCCCCTGCTGGCGGGATTGAGAAAAGTCAACACTTACGGGTGGCATGTCATCGAAGGATCGGATAGAAGCCAGTCGATCTGGGAAAACAACACAAATTCTTGCTCGCATAAAAATGAAATCTTATGTACGCTCACAAGTCACTTCATTAGGAACACCAGCTAATGAGATCCAGTACAAGAGCTGTATTTAAAAAAAAAAAGTTGGACAAAAAGTAATGAGCCTATTTTGACAAAGTAAGGAGAAGAAAGTAGAGATATCTGTTTTCAAGCATATGGAGCAAAAGTAAAAAGTATAAATACTCGAAACCTGGAGAATCTGCTCAAGTCCAGTAAAAAGTACTGTATTTGTACTTTGTTACTTCCAATTACTGATAATATCCTAACATTAAGGTATGACATAGGGGGTTTCTAATTAAAAAGCATGAAAGTTTATATTGAACTGACTTTTACGGTTTTGATATTCTAGCTATCTATTAATATTGATATGATTGATGAGCCTCATGTGAAGATGGTGTATTTGCATTGAATAATTCAACTACAGTCATTTATGTGACATGGGTTCATGACTGTGTACATGCTAGATTGAAGCTCCATGGTCCTCTCCATTTTAAGTGCTTTGCCGCCATCCTGTGACATCTATACGCAAGTCATGTAAGTCAAACTCTAGTTCCATAATGATGTTATAACAGCCGAATACAATCAAAAGCTAGTTAGTTAATCCCATTAAATCCGGTTGTGAGTGTAAACCGGTTGGTACGTCTCAAAACAGCATATGAATAAGGCATTCACTATTGTTCCACTTTGCCACATCCAATATGGCGACGACGTTGCCGTACCGGTGTATTTTTTCTATATTCTCATTAGTAGACCGTGTCATCTCACCCACTGGGTTCCCACGCAGGTCTTCCAGCCTCTCGTGGATAAGAGCGAGCTGCCTTTGTAGCTGTACGTTGAGCTCGGTCTGGGTTTCGTATCTGGTCTTCCACTCGTTGTCTGGCACAAAAAATATAGACATCAAAAAACAAACACAAAATGGCGTCACAATTGGGCACAGTCGGCTTCCAGAAACTTTTCTCTTCCGTCACCTTCCCCGTCGACGCCCTGAAGTCTGTCCTGAAGTTCCTTCATGGTGCACCGCAGGTCCCGTACAGACTCCTCCAGCATGTCTCTTGTTAAAAGAAACAAAACAACAACAACAACGTTTTTGTCACAAACACAAGTGGAAAAACAAAAGTAGAAAAACTCACTTGATTTCTCGTTCTTGCTCCAGTTCAGTTCGCAGGCGCGCCATGTCATATTTACAATAATCTTTGCTCATTGTTAACGGATGGAAGAGAAAGTTTGGGTCACCTGGTTTCCATGGAAACGGCCGCTTCCGGTTGGTGCGTGGCGCCGGTTTTACCACCAGGGGACGCTGCCGTCTTTTGGGAGACTTAAGTGGCGCGGAAGTGGACAGTGATGAAGTGAGTATTAAGAACATTGAAAACATTTTTAGGCAAAGAGTTTTTTTTGGGTTTGATGCTGGTATTGCTACCAGTTAAAGACACACTTTTTGGTCATTTACAAAAAAAAAAACAACAACGTGAAATGTACCTCATAAAAATAACTGATGTCAACAATCAGAAATGCCAAATAAGGATACAAATCAACAAAACAATACATAAAATAATTTTTTTTTAAAGTTGACTTATTTACTCTTATGCCAAGGTTTTCCACATATGTAACTTCACCCCAATAACTATTTTGGTCTAATAGTACCTGAAAATTCAGGTAATTAAAATAAAACCTCCTGTTGAAGTGCATAAGTGGCGTCTGCATGTCGTAATTTGAATAAAATACAGATTTAGTCTGTTTTAGAAGGGGATTAAAATAAACATCCATCCATTCCATTTCTATATCTTATCTAGGGTGAGCTGGAGTCTATGCCAGCTGACTGAGAAGAAGCTGCAGTATGCTTAGAAAACCCAAGCAAAAAATAAATAAAATAAAATATATATATACATACATATATATATATATATATATATATATACACATGTATATATATATATATATATATATATATATATATATATATGTGTGTGTGTGTGTATGTATATATATATATATATATATATATATATATATATATATATGTGTGTGTGTATGTGTATATATATATATATATACACATACACACACATTGAAATCAATGAGTGACAAAAAAAAAATGTAGTGATCGCATAAAAAATAAATACAATTTACCTAAAAAAACATTTACTTTTGGTAGACTTCCCAATATTTTGTTCCATTCAGAAATGCACGACAACAAAACACCTGAGTGTTTACACATAAATCAAATATAACTTATAATAGTTATTTTATTATAATACTGTTATTGTAGTGATGACAACATCTTTGGAGGAGGTAATATTTTGAGGCCAATGCTCAACCAATGGCTCTCCTGGTGGGAACATAAACACATTTCAGCTCTTTGGTGTGCTTCAAGTAATGCTTTTTTTCTCTCTTTTCCAGTTTTTCTGACATCCTTGACTACGATTGGCCGCTTGCCGTCGTGTCTTGTTGTTGACCGGACGCTGGGGCCGCGGCGGCCTGTTGCGTCTTCAAGCGGTCGGGCAGCAAAACCTCGACGGCGAAGCTGATCCTCTTGGCCTGGAAGATGCTGTACGTGTTGTCGAATCGCAGCACGTCTGTACACCATTGCACACAATGGGTGGGAATCAGTACAGTATTTAGGATTAAATGGTGAAATGACTGCTAATCACATTGGTTATCTTACTACACGATAAAGTCTGTGAAGTAAGAGAAAATGAATATTGGAATTTTTTTTTTCATTTAGATTTTTACACCAAAACACTGTCTTCATAGTGCCACAATCGTAGTAGAAATCTATTGTTTTAAATTGATCAATGTTTGATATCCTCCGTTATTCGCCATAGTCCTGTCTATTATAAAAATAGCGCTTTGTCGCCATCTGTACCATCATTGTGCCAAGGAACTGTGTTGAAGTGAAGGGAGCAGCTTTATTTGGTCAGGCCCTGGCCCTGTCTAATAGAAAATCAGTGCTTTGCCGCCACCTTGTGGCATTTTGGTGCTGAGGAATTATGTTGAAGTGAGGGGAGGAGCTTCGTTTCATCAGGCCACAGCCCTGTCTAATAGAAAAGTAGTGCTTTGGCAAATACAATCTTTTTTGGAGGCGGCATCATTTTTAATTGACGTCTAAGAGAGAAATGAGTTTCACCCAATTGAGTGTGTTCATGTTTATGATGCATGCGAGCGTGTGCGAAGGCAGGGCGCACTCACACACGCCGGGGCGCTCGCACGTCAGCGAGCCGTCTTCGGGCACCAGGTGAGCGTTGTAGCGCTGACTCGGCACCACCGCCTCCATCTCGGTTGCCTTTTTCCACTCGCCCATTTTGGCCTTCAGGAAGACGCCGAAGCCGATGTCGGCGCCCTCGCTGGAAAACTGCCACCTGATGTTATAAACAAAACACACAAACACAAACACACACACACACACACAAAACACATCAAAACTAAAAATATATTTCCGGATTAAAATAAAAACCGACAGCGGAATAAATAGAAACTCAAAATTTGGAGTAACATTAGCTGAAAGTCAATAAAACAATAAAATACAGGTTTGAACTAGTATACATAAATCAGATTCTCCCTTTTTTCCCCCCTCTTCAGATACAAATTGAAATTGCGTGAGAATCAGATCAAAGACCAAATAAGGACACGTAAACTGTTATTTCCAACATAAAACGTACTGTATTTCCAACAACAAAAAATGAAATGGATAAATACAAATTAGTGTTGTTTTGGAGGAGGGGGGGTTTGTCACAATGGACCGATGTGGGTTAAAAAAAAAAAAAAACCTGACCGGACCTGAGGACACATCCCGGGAAGAGAATCTCGTAATCCAGTTGTCGCGTGGACCCTCGACTGACCGTCAAACACTGATCGTATTTCATCGACACGTGGTCGCGCACATAGTAGGAGGTAGGAACCGGGCCCACATGGTTGATCTGGGGGAGAAAAAAAAAAAAAAAAAACATAAAACTTGGGGTTTTTTTTCTTTCATTATTTTTATTTTTTAGAAGGGAGGTTCATTATGGACAAAGAAAAAAGGTTTACTCACATGAAGAAATCACCATTATCAAGGTATGCTTGCTCGCGGTGCACAAAATCGTTAATAAAGTCTTCCACGCGAGAATGTTTTACCAACAGGGAGCGGCGTAACAGTGCACATGATTAAGTGTGGATTGAAATATTTTTAAACACACTTCCTTAACTTTTAGCTTCGTTCGCAGTCAACATGCTAATGTGTAGTGGTTTTTAGCATTTAAAAAAAAAAAATCATCTCTAAAAATGTACAGCAGAAATGGTTATATTTATATACCTTTTGTCATTTTATCATTGTTATTTTTATTAAACATGACCATCTGACCACAACTTCATACACCACCAACAGCCTGCTGAGGGAACAGCAGGCTGTTTTTGTGTGTATACTGTATGTAATAATATGATAAGGTGATTATACATTAATATGGTTTCACTGTCATAACAGGAAATCATAATTAAAGTGTGGCCCATGACAAAAATTTGTTTGACACCCCTGGAAAGCGACAGTGGAGCCACTGCAGGAGTGTTTCAATGTCACAGACTGTTTACAAAAAAGCACATTTTTATTTTAAAAAATGCTTTGAAGTGTTCCATAAATAGGGTTGAGTTATTATATTTAAATTGTTACTTTAACAAAAAAAATTTGAATGTGCTTTCTTTTATTTAACATCTGGAAAAAATATGGAAACCAATTTATATTTTGGTATTTTTTCTATTCAACATGTCAAAAAATGTAGAAAATAAATTAATTCATTTTTATTCATTTACATATATCTATATATTTAGTATATTGTCATGTCAAAAAAAATTTTTCGAAATGCAGAAGAAATCATTTATTATTATTCTTTACCTATATATTATCTATTTTTTCACAGTGAAAATAATCACTTTTCTTCTTTAGCATTTAAAAAAAAAAAAATTCAATTACTAACAAATAATTTATTCATAAAGGTGCAAAAAAAAAAACAACACTATTTTATTGTCGTGAAAAAAGACCATTTGCAGTGTGACACGGCATTCACAAAAAGGATTTATTCTCAAAACGTGAATGCTAATCGAAGTCGAAACCTTTGTGACGTCACACAGTAGCAATGCATCTAGCTCCATTACAAAAGAAAGCAAGAAAAAGCGTCCGCCTTTCAACTCGGTGCCTTCCGTCCGTGCCTCACTTGTCCTGAGCCCAATTAATTATCTACAGAGACAGTAAGAGAGCAGCAGCATGAGGGATGATGATGTCACCACCACAACCAAGCTACCAGCAAAGCCACCCCAAAATGCTAACTTGAGCGAGCTACTACGGTATTGTAGCGTCTACGCCAGGAAGCGGGTGCAAATTGCTTATTTTTGTGGTCGACTCTTCTGCAATTTCCTCCCGAGTCGCTACAAAAACGGGAAGATCCATTCTGTTCTTTCAAAAAAAGATTCCATCACTTCCGAGAAGCGAGTCCTACAAATGCACGATGGTAGACGAGATATTCTTTTGTTTATTAAACGTGCTCAGTTATCCAATGTGGCTTTTGCAAAAAAAAAAAAAAAAGCGAAAGATAGCACTGTAGGGTATTTTTACTTTATAAAATCAAAGTGATAACACAATTGGCCTTGGCCACCAGGGGACAGTATAACAGACATACTTGATGATTTGATGATGAAACACAGAAGCAGACCATTGCAACTAAATATCAATAATATTAGTCGAAAATGGATGCATGGATGGATGGATAAAGAATGTGCCTGAGAGTTGTATGCTCTGTCTGCATGTGTTGCTACCGTTTTGTGTTCAAATATACGTTGTTGAAAGGTTTAGAAACAGCAAGGTCGATGCTAGTTTTGTTGGCCCATCTATGGTGTTTTGCATTGTGTTAGCTAGCAGGCTAACATAAGTTACGTGGTTTGGTTAAGAGGAAAAAAATATATATATGAAAAAAAACATTTAAAGATTCCGACCCAAGTTATGAATCAATTTTTATTAATGTTAAACAAGCCAACTTTTAACAAAAAATCTTAAGTCACTATCCGACAGATGGAAAAAAATAAATTAATTTGCGGGCTGGAAGTGGTCACGCCTGATCTAAGTGAAGCAAGCTCGTTGCTATCAGCTAATGACGAAGCTCAAGTCTAACACAGCAGCAGGATCCAAACTCACCCTGGTCCGACAGCGAGGGTCTCCGTCGGGGTCCGTCAGCTTCCCGCCGTAAATGGCGGGCAGCTGCTCGGGCGCGATGTGCCCCAGCAGCGCTTCCTGCCATTCGGCTGCGGAATCAAACACACACCTGTCACGTCAGAATCTATCTAGGCGAACCCCGGAGGAAGGACGCGTGCTGGCGTGCGTGTCTCACCGCCGAGGATGAAGATCTTCTGCCGCGTGATCTCGCTCAGGAAGTGCTTGATGAGGTTGTAGGCCACAGGGAAGAGCTTGGGAGCTGCGGGAAAGGGGGGAATGTTCCGGGAGGATTCATTAGCGATTTGAAACGTGGCCTAACGTGACGACTCCTCCTCGTCCTGGATTTACCTTTAATGACAAAGAGCTTCTTGAGGCCTTCTGGGTAGTTGTCCTCGAACATCTGCAGGATCTGAGGACACCACAACATGTGACAGCGCTTGTTGAACCACTTCCAGACTACACGGCGCTCACTTCATTTGGTACACAAGCCAACGCTGTCAAATGTGTGAGAGGGAAAGCGAGTGCGAGCGGCGTGAGAACGACCTCTCCGTAAGTTTCAATGGCAGGCTTCCAGAGGTGTTTGAGTCCCAGGCCCTCCACGTCGTAGATCATGGTGATGGCCTCCACGTTCTTGCCCAGCTGGACCACACGACACACACGCCGTTAGCATTAGCATGAACCACGCCGCTTCCCATGATGCATCGCGGCCCGGCGCCGACCTTCTGCGACTGCGCGGCGCACTCTCGCTGCAGCATCTCGCAGTCTCGGATCTTGGAGCGGAGGAAGTCCTGCTTGGAGGCGGACAGGAAGAGACCTTTGGGGTCCACGGGGCCGATCACGTCGTACCACACCGGGCTGCCGTCGCGGTCGTAGCCGCACATGCCGCCGGAAAGGTACTTCTCGATCACCTGACACGCAAGACGCAACAAGCTTGGTTTTTGGGTTATTCATGTTCTTATTTTTGTTGGGGTTATTGGTGTCAATTTTTGTTGTTGTGACAGCTGACATTTTGGTCTAGTTTTGGTTGCTATTGTAATTTTTGTTGCCATTTCAGTTTTCATTTGTCTTCTTCTGGTGTCATTTTCTTATGTGTTCTCATTTTTGTTGTCACGACAGCTGTCTTATTTTCATTTTTTTTGTGGTTGTTATTGACATTTATGTTATTACATTTGCCATTTTTGTTGTTGTTACAGTTGTCATTTGGGTCTTGGTTGTTATTGTCATTTTTGTTTTGATTTTTGTTATTACAGTTGGCTTTTTTTTATTAGCCGTTTTTGTTATAGTTATCTATCAATTTGTGTTTTGTTGTTAGTTGACATTTGTCTTTTTTTTAAGTTGTCATTTTTGCTGGTATTTTGTCTCTTTTCAGTTTATTTGAGTTATGTTACAGTTGTCAATCGATTTTGCTGTTGTAGTTGGTTGTTTGTTATCAATGTTTAAGTTTTTCATTTTTATTGGAGTTAGTGCTGTTGTTTTTGTTTTTACTCACATTTTTGTTTGGTTATTACAGTTGTCATTTTGGCCTTTTTAGTTGTTATTGTTCTTTTTGTCATCATTGTTGTCACATTAACTATTTATGTTGTTACTTTTGTTGGGTGTGTAATTTTCCGCTGTATTTTGTAGTCATTTTTGTTGTTGTTATTGCTGACGAGTTGGTTGTTTTTGTTCTCCTTTCTCTTACGCTCATTTGTTGCTATGAGTTTTTGTTGTGGCTTATGTTTTTTGTTGTCGTTGCGTCATCACCTCAGGAGGCCGCCAGTCACTGATGATGGTGTCCACCTTCATTTGCTTCCTGAACTCCACGTGCTGGAAGGACAACCAACACACACAAGCACTCGTAGACATTTTCACAGGCCGCTTCATTGGGTACACTACTCCTTGCAAGAAAGAGGAGAAAATTGAACAGCGCGATCGTGTGAATTATTATTAAAGTATTATTATTGTTGCTATAGTAATTCAGAGTATGTAAACGTAGCGGCATTGCTGCCGTTTCAGATTTTTGACCCTCTCGTGGAGCTGACCACAAAGTGGCCGACCAACCGGTGTTTAGTACTTTAAGGAGGGAATAACTGCCCTGTCGACAGGAAGCGGAGTCGTCGTGTTATCGGTACACACAGACGTGCACACACGCACAGTGATAGTGGGACTGATTAAAACCTGATGACAGCATGTTCTTCTTCTTAACAATTTCCTGTTGTTGTGCGCACGATGCTAACAAGTGGCCTAGCTCCCAACTTGGAACGCGTGGACTTTCTTCCTGTATCTTATCTTATCAGAGACTTCATTGCAATGACATCACACTTGAGCGTGGCAAAGTCAAATGGCGGCATTGAGCAGAGGGCGCACGCTAACCTTTCGCAACATGGCCTCCGACTTCTGGATGTTGAAGTTTCTGGCTAAAAGACACAAAAAAAAAAGGGGGGGGGGGGGGGGGGACATTTTGATGAAAGTTGCTCA
The DNA here is from genome assembly GCF_024500385.1 of Phyllopteryx taeniolatus. NCBI lineage: Eukaryota > Metazoa > Chordata > Actinopteri > Syngnathiformes > Syngnathidae > Phyllopteryx > Phyllopteryx taeniolatus. The sequence continues at coordinate 16,734,776 of NC_084518.1, forward strand.
TCGTCGATGAGGATATTCAAGTATGATGCATAACATTCATAATGATTGGTTTGACCCCAAAAACGTAATTATATTTCTTTTGCCATGATTTTCTATGGAATGTTTTTCCCCGTTTTTTTTTATGCTTTTAAGAAACTCGCAAAAAAAAAAATCACAAAAAAAAAAAAAATATTGAAATAACTTATAAAATTGTACTACAGTTTTTATAAAGAAATATAGTTTTAAATAAAAACATACTCAAAAAAAAGATCTTGCTTTTACATTTGCAAAACTAAAAAAAAAAAAAGGGAAAAATTATCTAAAATAAATAGTATGTTTATATTACAATAGATTTCATACTATAAATATCAAACATTTACTAACAAAAAATAAAAAGTAAAAGTTGTTATTGCTATTATAGATCATTTTAAACCAAAGAAACCCTAATACATAAATTGTATTGCTTTTAAGAAATTTGTGAAACAAGAAAAACATTTAAAATAAATGAATAGGTAAAATAATATATTGCTTTAAAGAATCAAGAAAAATCATTTTGAAAAGCATGTATATACTAAATAATTCTAAAATACAACAAAAACATATTCCAAAAAAAGAAAATATTAATACATATTGCTTTGAAGTAACAGAGCAAGCTGTATCCCTGAATGGATTGTGATTGACTATTATTATGTTGACGTGAGAAAACAAGAAACACGAGGGTCTGTGCAAAAAGTGTGAAATGAACATTACCCACTTTTTTACACATTACAATTTACACACTTACATCTCTTCTCAGAATGAATTGGATCTTGACGTGGAACCGACAATACAAGCGCGCCACTGTGTCAAGCAGCAGCTGACATTGTGCTACCATGATTTAAGAAACAAACAAACAAACCAAACAAACGCTTTTACGGAAATGACTCCGCTTTGAAAGCTCCACGCCAGATGTCACCTGCAGTATTTTCAGTTATCGCAAGACTTTCAAGTCCTCGAGATATTTATTCAATAGTATACAGTCGCGTCTTGACTTACATGTTTAATTCATTCCGTGACCACGCTCCCAACTCAACACTTCACACTGAAATGAATGGGAATGAATGGGAATGTGGGTTTCAGCCTCACATAAAACACCAACAAAAATTGCTGAGCATCTTTTTTTTTTTAAATAAGAAAAATAGCACTCTAAAGTACTGTATTTTATTTGTTTAAAAAAATATTCAGTAATAACATCATTAAATAGAATGTAAAGAATTAAACAGTTTGGGCATCATGATTAGCACCTCGGCCACACAAGGGCAGGATAATACATATATGTATTTGGTTCATATCTCCCCAAAAAATGTAAGTTGGGACACTCATTCGTCGAGGTACGATTGTACTAGCTTTCTTGTATTCCCGATGACTCACCCCAGAAATACAGTTGGACAATAGCTCCTGTCGTCCAAACACACAGATGTCCTCGAAAAGTTGACTGAATGTGGGATTTGGTCTGTTAAGTTTCTCATCAAGTGGCATGAAAGCGGGGGGTTGGGGTGGGGCATGGGGCAACGGCGTGTCTGCCCCTTCTGTTGTCGCAGTGCACCTTTTAATGCGATTAGTTGCGGATTAGCCTGAAACGCACAAGAGTCCCAGGCCTCCATGCTTCAGCACTAATCTCAACAGGAACTCCTACTGAACTGCTGTCATTGTGGTTTGGGTTTTGTTGGGCTTTGGTACTATGTAGGCAAAAACAAACTTGGTGAGGGTTGGGATTCTGTCGACAATCTACTCAAAAAACGTTTACAGACTATTTTTTATAATGTATTTTATTTAGGGTCTTCCTAATCTATGTGTATTTTATGTCTAATATATATGTATTTTTGCAGAATATTTGTCCAGTTTTCGTGTAATATTTGTGTATGTTCATGTTTTTTTCCATCTAAAATTTGGGACCTTTTTTGTCTAATATGCTGGACGATTATCCAATAATTTTATTATGGTAGTTTGGCTTTTTTTGTAGTATTTTTCCCCCTGATATTTTTTTTCAGCTATTATTTTTCAATTTTTCCAGATACTTTTGTATTTTATCCCTAGTATTTCATTTTTGCCCAGAATTTCTGTGTATTTCTAATATTTGTGTCTTCATGTAATATGTTTATTTTTAGTATTTTTGGCTAATATATTGTATCCTTTTATATGTACCATAGTATTTTTCAAAAAATTGCTAATATGTGCGTCTTTTTTTTCTCATTTTATTTTTTCTTAAATTGTGGTAATTTTAATCTAATATCCTTTTTTCTAATATTTTGCAGCATTCTAGTACTTTTCCTTTTTTTCCCCGAATATTGCTGTATTTTTAAAATAGTTTTTCCCCAATAGTTGTATATTTTTGTCTCGTATCTGTGTATTTTCTGTGAACTATTTAATCATTATTGATTTGGCTCTTGCTAGATTATTAGTGCACCTAATGCATTACTCCCCTAACCTGTAATATCAAGATAACGCATATAAATGAGGTCCTCTTCGGCTAATCCCTATGTCGTAAAACTTGATTATTAGTAAACCTCTTTGAAGGTGATGTCGCATAGAATTGGCCCGCCAGGTTTCATGAAGAAACGAGCTCTCTGTGAGACTTGCAAAGAGAAGATTCAAGGCACAAAGCAAGTAAACAAGTATCTTAACAACAGATAAGCGTGATATATATATATATATATTTTTTTATATATAACATTTGAATCTCGTTGGATGTCTCCAATCTGGACACTTTGATGGCTCACCTCTGAGCCAGCGCAGCAGGAAGTGGTCATGCTGGGCAGGAAGTTGAGCAAGAATATCTTCAATCCTCTCGCGCAACTGAGGAGAGTGAAAAGTGCGCACGTGAGAACAAGAACTTTTAACGTCCAAGACGGACATCTCATCCCATCTTTTTCGGTTTTATTCATCACCGAGAGGCTGCGGGGCAAACATATAAAACAAGTTGTGCATTTTATCTCGGCTGAAGCATGTGACTCGGTGACCAATTACTTTGCACACTTGAGCGTGGCAGCGTTTAGCAACAAAATGATCCTTTTGAGAGAGTTGCAAAACATCCACAATGGCGCTTTTACTGGCTGTTTGGAACACTTCAAACGGAACCAAACCAGATTCAGATCAATACAAGGAAAAGGTGCACAGTTACTCTTTATGTACAATTATACATCAAAGTCTTAATGACAAACTATTACATAAATTTAGCACAGATTTGTGCTATAAATGACTTTGAACCACACTTTAATGCAAAAGAAAAAAGCTTAATTTATTATTATTTTTTTTTTTATTATAATTATAATTATATTAATTTAATTATATATAATTATTATTGAAATGCAAACCCAGCTGTAGGACTTTCCGATTGGTGGATTTCACCTTGACAAATAGCATTGTGCAAGAAAATGTTATTTGTTGTTGTTTTCTTAAAAAAGTCAAAGGTTTTGCATTTTCGGCCATCGATACAGTACATAAACACCTGCAATAATAATATATTCACAATAAATGCTTAGGAAGAACGATGGAATATTTAAATATATATATATATATATATATATATATTACTTTATTTACTTTTATTTTTCTATTAAAAGTAATGCATTTTAATATTTACTATAATTACTTTTACATTTATTTATTTCCTTACCTGGTGCAGTGCTATGTCAAGTTCAATTTCTTCAAATATTAAAAAATATCAATATTTAGAAAAAAACAACTTAAATATATGTATTATTTTCGCCTTACCCAGTGCAGCGCTTCCTTTTTTTTTGAAAATGTTGAAATTATTATTGAAAAATGTTATTATCTTACCTGCTGTTCAAGTTTTGTTGTTGTCGTTGTTGTTGCTTTGTATTGAGCAGTAAAATATAAGCGCAATCTTTACCGTTCCGACGATCTTACCTGTCGCAGCGCTTCAGCCTGTTTGGGGCTGAGGTCTCCCAGCTTGCCGCTCATGTCTGCGGCCTGACGATAAAGCTCATGTAACGATAACGATGATGGCGATGGAGGTGATGACGCCAAAGTGCTGACAGAAACAAGCCGGCTAATCAGGCAGGCAGCCGGACGCCCGCCCCCGTCAAGCTGACCGACGGCCGCAGCCTCCGCCGAGCCCTCGGCGGCAGGTGACTTGTTGAAAGAGGAGGAAAGGGAGGAAATCAAGAATGTAAACATGACTCCTCTTGTTCGTCTCCTCCTCCTCCTACTGACTCGTCCGAAGAGTGGAAACAGGTCGAGAGGAGTACTCGCTCATCGCTAGCTAGCTCGTAAACTAGCCGTGCTTTAAAAAGGGATACGCTATTAATTGGGGGTAGAATTTGGATGTTAAATGGTACATTTCAAACAGATCACGTTCTTAAATCAGAACCAATAGCCCGAATAAAAAAAAAAACACACACACTTACCTTCTTGTCGAGTGGACGCTTACATCAGCAAACGGCGTTTCCAGAAGCATCGTGGAAAACGAAACTTGACGATAAAATGTAACAATGAAACTATTTGTGAGACTGTGAGTTGCCTTTTAATCTGTGAAGATTGTTTTTCACCAAATCAAAGTACAGTACAAATTTAGGGCCAAAAGTCATACTTTAACGAATCAGATTCGCCAATGTTAATCGTTTATAGTGAGTTTATTCACTTTAGAAGCAGTGACAGACTAAAACAATCAATAGTTCCACTTTACGCAAGGAAATGTTACCAAAAGACTCGGTAGTCGTTTGGTTGACTGGTTGGCTCCCAAGCGAAACCGGAAGTGAAAGGCAATAAGCCTCTTAAATAGTTACGATCGCCAGAGAAACGCGCAGTGGCGCATAATTAAGACAATTAACCATCGATTATGAACAATTTATATGACTTGAATAATAATCATTTGGCTATTAAGGTGAAAGGATAATGTTAAAAAAAAAAAAAAAAAAAAAAAACACTGTTCATGAAGCAATTTAGAATTTTTTTTTATAATTATAGCGAAAGTTGCGTCCACTGACTCGGTACACAATCAAACGTGATCCAATACAAACAAATCTGCTTTTACAAAGATAGTCATCTATCCAATATATCTATTTATTTATCTACTATCGATCTGTGTTTCCAAAGCACCTGTCTTAACTATCTTCATATGTCTATTTGTGTGTGTCTGTCCAAATACTGGTCCTAGCAGCCTACCTATACATCATCTAAATAAGTCAGATGCTGCCTTCGGAGACAGTCTGAAATTCTATTCCTCCCCCCACCTGATTTGAAGCATTTTTTTCCAAATGTCCAATGTCTGGCTTTCTATCTATCAAGTGTCTTTTTTGCCCTCGTCCACCTTGTCTTTCTGCACTTCCTTGTCCTTGTTGTCATTGGTGGCGGCCTGCCCTCCCTGCGATGTGCCGGGCGTCCACTCGTGGCTTTCGTCCGCCTGCGCGCCCTTGGAGCTCTTCACTATGCCTTTGGCCATCTCCTTGCCCGTGGTCTTCAGGATGGCCTTCAGGCCCAAGTTGTCCACGTTGTACGCCGTCACGCCCACGTCGGTCACCGAGCGCAGCGCCGTGTCGGTGGCCTGGCCCGCGTCGTTGCCGTACCTTGGCCGCGAGGAGGTTAGACGTACAAGAAAACAAGTCAAACGTGGAAAAACGAAAATATGAAATTGTGGAATGCACTTTCTTATTTTAAAAAAATTAAATAAATTTTAAAAAAAAGCTAAGCGCTGCCTCTTCAATGGATGTTTTTTTTATAGCACTTACCCTGTCAAGGCAAATTGTGTGTCTTCTAAATTTGACACACTACAAAGAAGAGTGTTGTTTACAACCCTGCCGAAAAAATGCTCAAGTATATAAAATGAGGCTTCAAAATCCTGAAAAATCAAGCGCCCTCGTCTCCGTTCTCAAACATTGTGGGCGTGTCTGCTGAATGCCTGCTGAAAAATGGATGCTACTTCGTCTCGCAACTCTCTTTCTTATGCCCGCACATCCCTCCGTGTTTGAGCTGCTTAAAACCTCCAGTGGATGGAATATATCCCGCAGGGTCGCCGCAGGGCCTGTCCCCGCCGCAACAAGAGGCGCTAGCGACAAGCTATCGCTCAACATAATGGGTGCAGCGTTGGCTGGAGGAGCTATCCCTCAGTCTTTAAAAAGTTAAAATTTTTGATGAAATTTCAACAATTGAAAGTACCAGCACCGAACTATTGAATATAGATCTTGCAAAACCCCACGTTATCACGCAGTTAAAAAAATGATGACCGGAAACTTGTGTTGTCGTGTATATAGTCAATTATCTTCAAATATGTATAATGTACTGAGAAAAAAAAAATAAATGCTGTATTCACTTTACAGGGTCTCTAAAAAATATTTCTAAAAGCAGGCACTACAGGACTACGAGCTTGTTTTTGATTTTCATTCATTTTGATTTTATTTGCGAGATTTGTGTTTTTCTTGAACTGAACGTAAACTTTTGCGATTGTTTATTTGATATACACGACACGACACAAAAATGAGGGTGAAAAATTGGACTTTTTGGGTCACGCACCATCCTTAACTTTTTGTGAGTAGTGTATGCATGGCAATATTTCAACCGAGCACTTCGAGTCCTCTCTGTGAGTGCTATAAAAACCAAATTGACTTACATATTTTATCCACATTCCTTTATTAGTTAGCAGTACCCAAGCACACCAGAAATGGGGAAAATTGACTGGGGAAAAACCTCCAGTGACTCACTCTGCAAGCATAAATACATTACCAAAAAGCCAGTAGAAGGAAAGAAGTGGGAAAGAAGAGTTAGATGTCGCCGGGCGTGTTTAATAGCTTCCCTAAGCCTCTAAATCTGAAAAGATGCAAATAGAAGAACCAGATCAGGAAGTTCCCAAGCAGGAAGCGAGCACGGCAAGGTGAGGAGAGCTCGACTCACTTGTAGGTCACCGTGTCCACCGTTTCGGACGTCACGCTCTTGCCCACCAGCTTGGCTCCCGTCTCCAGGCTGGTCCACACGGTGGTGAAGCCTGACGTGTGCGTGAAAAACAATGTTTTGATCTGCCGGTTGCACTTGGCCACGTGAAATTTGGTAGCCAGGAAGTCAGACATTTTTGTTTCTCAGTTTTTTGCCGTCATTTTGGCCAGTCACACGATTTCGAAAGCCAGATTCAGTTAGCGACGTAAAATTGGATAAACGTGTCTATCGTGAGCAGACTGACAAAAAAAAAAAAAAAAAAAAGTCTGCAGAAGTCATGCCTGAAAAGAGCCCGGAATTTTTAAATTATTTGTCGAATCATTTTGTCTGATTGCTACAAAAAAATTTAAAATACTTAGGAACATGAAACTTGGTAGAAATGTCTATCATAAGTGGACGAGCAAAAAAAAAAAAAAAAAAAGTCATTTTGTGTGTTTTTTTAATCATTTTGGCCATTTCGAAAATAGACACGTCTTGAAGATTTTGTCCGTTTGCTACAAAAGAAAAATTCATCCCCCTAAGCTCGTTTTAGTTAGCAACTTGATATCTGGTAGCAATGTCTATCATGACTAGACCCTCAAAAAAGTCTCAAGAGGACATGCCTTGAAAAGACCAAGGAAGTCTGCCATTTTGGTTTGAAGAGGCAAATTTAGCCAATCACGTTGCATCATGGGATTTTGCGCTAATGAGGAGGAGGATGCAAAATGAGTGAAATAATGTTCACCTAGCAGGCTTCTGGCGGCCACAAATTTGGCTCCCTCGAGATTGGACGGCTCGCCCTCTTTGCTCTTCATGGACTCCGGGATCAGCTTGGCCCCGTGCTTCTTCACGTGAGGCGCCACCTTCTCCGCCAGATGTTCCGCCATCGTGCTCACACCGTCCACTGTCAACACACATGCAAGTAATCACGCGCTCATATCTTTTTTTTACGCGACCTTTGCGAGTTCTTGCCAGCTCACCCAAGTACTGGCTGACACGCAAGGCGCCCCCGGTGGCCTGCTTGGCCACCTGCAGGCCCTTGGAGACCTGCGGGCTGACCTCGGAGGGCGTGTCCTCGGGCGTCAGCCGGTCCCGGATCTTCACCGCCCCCTTCTGAATGACCCTGGTGGTGGCCTCGGCCCCTCTGACCACCTCGTGGCCCAACCGCGTCGCCCCTGGACACACATGGACGGCAATTTGAAAATGTAGCCCCCGAAGCTAGTTTTAGTTAGCGATGCGAAATTTTGTAGTCGTGTTTATCATGAGTAGATCCGCAGACACTCAAGTCTCAACAAGCCATTCCTGAAAAGTCACAGGAAGTCTGCCATTTTAGGCTCATGTCATAAAACAGAAGACTAATATATCAGCGACCAAAAAAATCGTAATCCTTCTGTCAGATGAAAAAAAAAAAAAAAGTTGCTTCTTCCTGTTTTGTCACCTGTCATGAGTCCCTGGCCCATCTTCTCACTCCAAGTCGGAAGAGGCGCTTTGACCCCCTTCTCGGGAAACACCACCTGAGGACCGAGGGGGACCGTCTCACTCAGGCTGACGACCTCGGAGCCCACGCTGTCGGGACTCTGTTCAAACAAAACCATCACCAAAACATTTGGTATTCGCGGTTCGTACGCTTTGGTGTTTCGGAGTCGTACCTCAAATTCAAAGTCTTGATGAGCGCTTGGATTTCTTTTGTCAATACACCCTCATACCATGTCGTAGTGACCCAAAAACATGCTCTGTTGGCGCACCCACCTGCACCCTGAAGTCACTCAGCTGCGTCATGAGGTCCCGGAACATTTCTCGGTCGGCGGCGGGCAGCTGCGACGACAGCACCACGCCGATAGAGGCGCCCGGCACGGGTGCCAGCTTATCCGGCAGCATGAAGATGCCGGAGGGGGCCAGCAGCACCGGCGTGTGCCGGGTGAGCGAGTGCAGCCAGCCGCACACCTGCACGAAACGTGCACAAACGTTACATGATTCCCCCCCCCAAAAAAAAAATAAAAAAATCAAAGAAAATAAACTGGCAAATATCCTCGCCTACAAGCGCTCAACCGTGTACCTACTAACTGAACAGGCCCACATTTCACACTGTCAGTAAAGTTGCGAGTCAATTGAGATCGTCGTGATTGAAGTTGATCAACTTTTGGGCATTTTTGTTTGGTGGTGTGCCGTGAAATGTTTCTAAGGTAAACCGCGCCTTGGCTCAATAAAGGTTAGGAAACACTGCTCTGACAAATACGTAAACTCATGAACAAATCTCGGTTAAACAAAAGAAGTCTTGTTTTGTCAGCGGTCGGTCGGTCGGTCGCGAGTTTTTGCGGCACAATGACGAGCTGTGTGAAAGACAACAGAAGCGCTGACTCGTCCGTTAATGCGGCCATTGTGTTGCTGCCCAACAAAAGCGCCGAGTGTCAAGCGCGCAACATGGCAGCCGTCAACTTCTTTGTTCAGTGGTGGGAACTTGGAAGGAACCAAGTACAAGATACTTCGTTACTGTAAGTGAAGATCGCGATCCAGGGAGCGTTCATTCGATTCGGAGAAGCAATATTTGGCCAAATTCAAGAGAATTCTTTGATGTTTTTGGCTACAAGAATGATTTGTGGTGAATGGGTTGTGCCTGCCCCCCCCCCCCCCTCAAAAAAAAAAAACATTAAAAAATCTGCAGTCTAATCTAAGTAAGGTGCATTTTTTTCAGTTATCATTAGCTAATTAAACCAAAAAAAAATTCACAGTGTTAGCAGTAATTAGCTCCGTTTCTTAGTTTTAAGTTTAGTTTAGTTAGTAAGTTAATAAGAGGAAAAGTATTTTGTGTGAAGATATATTTTTGTTTAAATTGTGCCGAGTTATCAAAACTGGTATTTTATATAAATGATGACAAAAAATATATTTACTTTTTACTTTTGTACTTAAGAGTACATTTCAATCTTTTTCACTTTGACTGAAGTATAGTATGTACATCAACTTTCTATAAGTACAGAGCAGGTACTTTGCTATATGTGTTGCTATATATTGTGATTTTATATTGATATTTTTGACATTTGTATTTAATATTGTGTATTTAAATGTTTTTATTTATTGTTACATATTTGCAAGTAGTTTTCATAGATTGTATTTGTTCGTATTTTGTATTGCTATTTTCTGATTTTATTGAGTATTTTATTGTATTTACAATTTCATATTATTCTTTCATTTTCATTTTGTATTTTATACTGTATTTGTACTTTGACATGTACACTTTTATAGTTTTATTTTGTATTTTAGATTTGTGTCTCTATATTTTTTACATGTTTCAAAGATATGCTCTTTTATTTTCATGATACATTGTTGATGTCATATTTCTATGTTTGCCTGCATTCATGTGTATTTATACTTCTTTTATGTGCCCACCTTATGAGGCTACACGAGAGGCTCAAAATATTCGAAATGCCTCTCAAAAAAATGCATTGATAAAAGTCAAGAAAGCACAAAAGGTACTCACATCCAGGAAGACGGGCCCCCTCTCATCGGGCGGCTGGGCGTCAAAGCTGACGATGCGAAGGTATCCGGGGTGCGACAGGGCGCTCACCTGCCCGCCGGGGGCCACGAAGAACATCTGCACGCCGGCGGGGATGAGGAGCAGCTCGCTGGCGCTCTCCGACGCCGCCGAGCTCGGCCCGCCGGCCAGACTGCGGTGGCCTTCGGCGGGCCGGGGCGAGTACACCGGCGGCTGGGACATGGCGGGCTGCGCGTTACTCGCCGGGAGGAGCGGAGGGATGGAGGGGTACAGGTGCTGCACGGGGTAAAGGCTGGGGGTCAGGTCCATGAGCAGCCGCCGCCTCTGGCCGGGAGGGGGCGCCTGCGAGGCGTCCAGGGCGGAGAGGTGGGCGCTGACGGTGGCCAGGGCGCCCCGCATTCTGCGCTGCAGCTCGCGGGCTCGCTCCCACAGCGGCCCCCGGTGACGCGGCCCCCCGGTGGGCACGCCCAGGCCCTGCATGAGGTGCTGGTGGCCCTTGCGGTAGTACTCGGCGGCCTCGGAGCCATTGCCGCCTTCGTCCAGCGTCAGGCCGCGGCTCAGGCAGCGGAAGGCCAGCTCGTACTGGTCCTTGATCAGCAGCAGCTCCGCCGGCTCCATCACGCTGACGACCGCGCGACCTCGAGCGACATCGCTTCTTTCACTTTTCATTCTTTTGACATTTCAACAAAAAAGAAAGAAAGACTTTTGCAAATACAAATAGAAATATACAACACGGTAAAACCTACACTCTGGAGAATGTCAATGTGAAATGGAAAATGGACAGTTAAAATGAAATATCACATTCAATACAAAATGAGAAATACAAACATATGCAAACGTCAGTTACAATAATAAAGATCTAAAAAAAAAAAAAAAGCATAAATATGAAAAATATAAAATGAATATATATATATATATAATGTGTGTGTAGACATACATATATATGCAAATATACACATACAATACTACAAAATAAACAAGTAAATTAAGACAAAATGCTCAATAAAAATCACAAAAATATAAACGTAAAATACTAAGTCAAATACAACTATCAGTATAACTATAACTATAAAATACTAAATTAAAAGGGAAAAAGCAACATTAAATAAAAAGATATATTAACCACGTAAAAATATAAATCGCTGGATTTAAAAAATATATATATAAAATACAGAATAAAAATGTAAATGTAAAATAATGGATAACATAATAATACATATAGTACTATAATTAATGATAATATTCAGTTATTTTATTACACACTAACATATATGTGTTCTATAAGTATAGTGATTCTCAGTGTGGTATTTGTGTACGTTTTACAGCATCTTAAACTTTTATTTTAATCCAGTGCAGAACATTTGACTTGAATATTGAAGTATTTCATTTTTAAGTACAATACAGTTGCATGACATTTTTTTTTACAACTGTTCCTTCTTAAACATTTTGTCTTTAGCTTTCATGTGCAAAGTATTTTTATCGCATCATTATTTAAGTCCCCCCCCCCCATATTTAAGTTTGAAAAGCACAAAATATATAAGTTAAAAAAAAAAAAACGTAATCAGACAATTGAATATCCCGCCTCGAAGTGACTTGTACACAGGCAACAGGTGCAGCCAGCCGAGTTCATGTTTGTGTCGCGTTCGCCTGGTTTTACCTGCATGACAAGTGTCTGCTCGCCCCTTATTATTATTATTATTATGAGTATTATTATTACTTTAACCCAAAACATTCTTACAGGCAGTGCCAGTAATCTCTAAAGAACACTTATCAGGAATTGTACATACAAGTCATTTAAAATCCAAATTAACAGTGAAGTGGTAAAACACCCCCCCCCCCCCCCAAAAAAAAAAAATAAAAATTTAATTTAACTCACCTTGATTGTGTAGCGTCACTTCCTGTGGGGCGAGGGGGGCAAAAAACAAAACAATGTTATTTGAAAAGCGTCCTTATTTCACTCTCGAATGCTCACTGACATGATGACAAAGCGTGCGAATCATTTTTTAAGATTTCACCTCACCTGTCGCACCCTCGGGCTCCTCGGGCACGTCACTTCCTGCTTCTGCTTTTACAAGAAATAAACTGAGCCTGTACAAGATTATAGTCCATGGCTAATTTCCATCTTCAGTCCCTGTGGACTGCGGGTGAACAATTCATTGAAAGAATACACACTTAGTTTAGCAGTTTAGGATTTTTGTGTTTAAAATGTAAGAGGGTGTGTGACGCGTGACTTTCAATCAGGTTTGTCCTCTCTTGCGTGAGTCACGGGCGAGGAAGCGAGACGCGGCAGAACCTGAAAAAGGAAAAAAAATAAAAATAAATCCACAATTTATTGACGTCCAATTAAAGCGGAACCTCAAAAAAAAACAAAAAGGTCCCAAAAGTACAGAGAAATGATCTGAAAACCCTACCAACAACTGCTCCCTTTTTAAAATAACTAATCTTCCGTGACAGGTAAGAATGTGAAATGTCAAAATGTCACCTGTGCACTTCACGAAGGTTTCATGATGGCCACGTTGATCTTGGATTTTGTTCCACTTTCCAGGTCCAGCTGTAAAAGACGCACAATTTGGCACAAATGTTTTTTTTTTTTTGAGGTGTTAAAAAAAACACATTAAAAATGAAGTAAAAGCATTAATCTGAGATACTACAACGCATAATAAAATATATAAAATGCTAAATTAAAAAATATTTTAAAAACACCAATTAACATTAAGATATAGACATAAAATATTTTTTAAAATAGCAACAAAAACTACTGAAGACATTCACTGCCATTGACGGCTTTAGAAGCCAAATATCCATGTTAACTGGGAAGGCTGACAGTGAATGAGTTAAAAAAATCAACATCAAAACATACTAAATAAAACCAGCACAAGAACATTAAACTATTAATAAACGGGCTGGCGTGTGAGGTTTTCACAGGAAGTAAGTTGGAAGAGCCAAACTATATTGTACGTTGTAGTTAGGCTACATGTGGAAACAATGGCGACATAAGGGCCTTCGCTTCTCGGCTGCTACCGGGTGAGGGCGCCGTTGATTCCGGCCCGACTCGTTGGCGGCCTAAACGCGCTGCCGAATGAATACAAACAGAAATTAAGCGGGAAGAATGCTAAGTTCAATTGTACGGTGTCTACATTTAGAAGCAATGCAGACGTAATTGATTTCGCTTTCCGAAGACAACATGCCGAGGGCGGCGCTAATGCAGGCCAGGCTAGTTCGCTAGCTAAACAGGCTGGCCAAGAAATCAAAAAGGGAACGTAAAGAAGAAGCAAGCAGTGTGCGAAAAGGGGCAGGATGGGGTTCTCGGTGGCGGCGGAAGCTTAGCGCCATCTGGAGGAGCTGCCGCGTGGTGTCGGCCATGATGTATGCCAACTCTTGCGTGGCAAGACATCCTCATACTTGCTGTGATGTCGAAGGTCAGGCAGGGTAGAAACCAGGTGCGGGCAAACCTTTGTGCTCAAGTTTGATTTTAAATTCATTCATTATAATTAAAAAACAGAAATAGACAGATGGGCCGGGTCACCATTTGTAAATGAGGTTAAAATAAAGTTTTAAATTGCATGTAAAAATAAATAAATGTCTCCTGGAACTATTAAACTTCGGCGCCATCTTGTGGCAACTTGTGGCATTGCAGAACGATTACAGCAATAGCTAATAGTGTCATTTTTCAGCGATTATACATAACTGATCAAGCTGATTGTTTGTGTGTGCACGCCTCGGTAAACAAACTGGAAGAGTCGTCCTTGTCCAGGTCCGAGGCCTCGGCCTTTGTGGATAAACTATACTTGTCGGTCGTTTTACCTTCTGTTTTTTTACTTGTGTATTTTTGTCAAGAAGGGACGCTAATCCATTCTGCTCGCTACTTTCGTTGTTATCTAGAAAGCGTTGCTGCTTGCACAGTCTATTTGTTTCGGTCCCTCAGAATGACTTCTGTCACAGGACTTTGTTTGACCAATCCAACGTAACCATGAGTGACGTTTGAGTCCAATTCGCCAATCAAACAGAGCCTGGCAGTCACATGACTGCACAGAAGTCTTCGCGGCCCCACACAGACGCAAAGTTTTCAAAGTGTCTTATTTACGTGCATATGAATCTATATCTATATTAGAGGTGCAACAATTTATCGACAACTAATCGATTATCAAATTAATCGGCAGCTATTTTTATAATTAATCATTTAGTGACCTTTTAAAATGTTGAAATGAAAATTGTCCAGATTTCTATATTCCTCCATGAAAGCAGACTGATTATCATGGTGTTTATTCAAAACAAGACATTTACAAACATCTGCTTGTACTTTGGAAAACATTTAGGCCCGTTTTATGACACGTTACGGACCAAACCGGTAACTGAATCGTAATCAGTTTATGTAGAAAGGGTTGTGCGCACCTGGGAGAAAAAGAAATCCGCAATGTATGCACAGCACTGAAGATAAAGAAGTAAGTTGGCAGAACTCATCGTTTTTGAGTACTGAAACGGACGTCAGCATTGCTTTTTAATGTGGTGGAAGTTAATTCAAGACCATTTCTTGTGTCTGTTTTGATGTTATTTGATGAAAAGTATTTTTTCAGTGTAAGTGATACGGTTGGGCAAAAGTAACGTATTCCTACTTGAGCACAACCTTTGGCTACTCTTCCCCTCTGGAAAAGGCTGACGGGAACGCACGCCTGCACGACTCTGTGAGCGACGGAGCCGCTCGCCGGCTGACAGCTGGCCGGCGAGGCCTCGCTCGACTCGCCCGCTCCGCCGCCGGCGTGCCCCCTCGCTGCCGGTGCCCATCTTGGAAGAGGGGAGATGTGTGAGCAGAATGTGAATGGGATTCATAAAGTTGCTTTTCTAATAGTTTTGAGCCTCTGGAGGTGAGCAAAATATGAGAAAAAGCTCCAAGTCATCGTCTTCACTTTCAGAGGTTGACCCGGGATGAACTTCCTGTATGTGCGCATGGGAAATGAACAGTATGTAAAGGTTAAAGCAAATGAGTCAATATCATCATAAGGCGGCTTGGAGACTTCCCCAATTTACCCCCCAAAAAGTTGGGATTTCCCCACCGAATTTCATATTTATTGGATTAAATAGACACGGTAGACAACGACAGGGTGGACAATATTTGCTCATGTTAGCGTTTTATCAGCACATGGTGGACCTTCACTTAGCAACACGATTCAATTAGCAAGTTGAATGTGTACTGTTTGACAAATACGTTTCGGAACTCTGAAAGCTTTTTACGTCAATTGATATTTTACCAGTGGCCACCACGTAGCTCCGCCCCTGTATTCCACTATAACACAGTGGACATGTCAAGCTTGACAACATCCGACGACACGCATAATATGAGGAAAATTACGAAACAAGTGTAAACATTTACTGTGCAACTAGCCACTGTTTCAGCCTCCTTTAAAGAAAGACAAAATAATGTCACTGAAAACATCAGAGGGTTTTCTTAAAGGGCAAGTACCTCATAATAGCAGAGTGGACAGAAATTTCAGGGGCCCATGCAAAATGTCCTATTATGATCATTCAAAATGAAATATACACAATCAAATAACTTGTTGCGGACAGCAAAACCATGTAACAAAATGTTTGATTTACTATCACTGAACCACTTATTCCCCACAATGTATAGTACATCTTAGATATATATATATATATACACTATAAAATGAAGGAAACATTTTATTTTTATTTATTTTATTTTAAAAGACTTATCATCACACTAGTCTCTGTTTGTTTCCTTATTCTGCTACAGTTTCACGATGACTGAATGATTTTTGACCCAAACATCAATTCATATTTAATATTGCCATTCGATTTAGCATGGATTAACTGTGAGAGACATGAAGAATAAGTCTTGACGCATCTCCTTTTGGATCATTTTTGCATTTTTAGAGCGCCGAAAAAAACAACAACAACTTTGTGGCTCTCTAAATTATTCATGTATTCAAATATTCTCCCGTCTCACCCGAGTGGAGAGGCTCCAAGACTATAAATTGCCAAGATGGTTCCGAGTACATGCTTATTTATCTTTAAATGTAGTTTTGTATCTCATGCAAGCTGGATTTCAGCAGATGGCGAAGATATTTCGCTCTCATGCTGTCGCAGTTTTTGATTATTTTATTTTAGGGCGGCGACAGCGTCTGTTCGCCGTTTTGCTCGTTGTTATTCTCGACCAGCACACCACGGCTGACACTCACACGCGGTGTGTGTGTGTGTGTGTCACACAACGTCGACACCCCCAGATCATCCCCGCTGACCTGACAATCTCATCAATACTCGCAAGAATAAAAAGAAACATTTCTGAGATGTTTATTGCTTCAAGAGTGAAGGTCTAACAGAATGTAATTCAATATAAAGAAAGCTATATTCAAAAGATAATTAAAATGTGAATTAATTCATTGGAATAATTAGGTTAATTGTCTATTGATTAGTTACATGGTGTAATATAAAATGCAGTAAAGTAATATTGAATCTATTTATTATTATTTCAGGATGTTTTTAATTATTGAAGGGAATTTTTTGTTATTGATTGGGATTAAAGATTTGTAACTATTTAATGGCTTCAAAAATACATTTTTTTTTTTTTTTATTAATGGAATTCTGAAGAATTTGTAGATGTATTTAATTGTTTGGGGCCAAAATAAAGATACAGGCAATTAAATTGGTAGTTAAAATTTTAACAAGTGAATTAAACTGTTCATAAATTGGCTCCATAGGAATGTAAGATGTGGAATATAATATTTAACAATTATATTATTTAACCTATTTAATCACCATTTATTTCAGGGCTATAATTGATACTGTTTATTTTAGGACCTTTTAAATTATTGAATTGTATTTTTATTTATTCAATATCACATTTAATAATAGCATTTCTATTGAACAATATTTGTTTTCAATTGGTCGTGTTTGTTGTCATTGAAACTTTTTTTTATGTATTTGAATTTAATGAATTGAAAAGATAACATTTTTAGTTATTTAATAGCCTTTTTTTTATTTCACTAATGACTGATTTATTGATGGAATTAATTACTTCATCTCTTATATTTAATATATATCCCTGCAATGACTTGACATGATTTATTTTTCATGACTAAAAATTAAAGTGGATCTAAAGTCCCAAATCTTTAAAGCAAACACACATTGTCTGCGCCAGCGCTAGCAAAAACACGGTACTGTGATTAATATTGCGTTGGTGGAGTAATAATGAAAGAGAGTAACGAATCAACGAAAGGGGTACGCCGTGTGGCTCGAAAACCTGACGCGGAGTGTTGCCACGATCGCGGGTCGCCATTCAACTGTGATTGTTACGCATTATTATCCATTTTAAAGTGTCGAAAATAGCTTGAGAACAAAAACCCATTAGCATTCTTGAATGCGCCACTGTTTGAGAACTGTTGTAAAACGCTCACTTTGCGGAGCAGCGAAGCGGAACTGTCGGGATGGTTTTTATGTATTTTTTATTTTTAGAAGTTGAGTTGAGTTAGATGCATTTGAGCGAGACAGTTTTGTTAAAAATCGATCGCTGTAATGCTCCTGTGGAGAAAGAATCAGGTCGGCCGCGAAGGTAAGCGCGTGCAGATTGATTTCGGCCTACTCAACGGTTTATTTAGTGCATCACTCATGACTCTTTAAGACCTTTGAAAAAGAGTTTGGGACGATGCTGTAACCACAGTCGTTTGCGTTTTGGACATGTTAACGGCTTTTTGTCAGGTCGGGAGGGATGAACACGTCGTTATCTACCAACCCAATCAGCGAAAGCGCACTAAATTAGCGATTTTGCAGCGTGTTAAATTCGCCTTTGAACGGGATTTTGTTGTGTTGATGATGGTGCGAAACGGTACAATAACATCTTCAAATGTAACAGAAAGTTTGACATCTTGGGTTTCATTCCACTTGAATATTTAAGGTCATTATTGTGGATTGGAACTGCATCGGGCATGCGCTAGAAACAATTTGCATGTAGCGCGTGATGTCAAGAGAATTGCTGTACATGAGCCTGTCACACATGTGGATGTAATATTACATGGTTGCCCGTAATTAGCTTCCAATAGGTGATAACCGACGAAGAAAAAGATAAAGAAGTAGTGTGTGTGTGTGTGTGTATGTGTGTGTTTGGAAGCACATGAGTGGAGCATGTGATTTCAGCAAGGTCACTTCATTGCATATTAAATTACGACGACGACCATGTGACCACTTTTTTTTTTCTTAAACCCATCAATGTGTGCGCGCGTACGTGCTTGTGTGCGTCTTTTTGTGCGTATGTGTGTACTTGCGTGTGTGTGTGTCATGGTGTACGTTCATGTGTGTAAAATAGAATTTTATGAATGAGAGGATGAGATGTGTGTGTGTGTGGTGCTGATGCGAGAAAAAGAAGAGCGAAAGAGAGAGTGAGTGAGGAGGAGGAAGAGGAGAGTGTGGATCAGAGCAATCGGGCAGCGGAAGACGAGACACCGAGATGGATTGAGGTCCGACGGACAATCAGGTTTGCTTAATGACTTCCTGTCACTTCTTTTTCATTTCTACGAGACTTTATTGGTCGCGACCTTCATTATGTTCGTCTTTATCAGAAAGAGATGATTGCGCAATCGTGTTCACAGCATGCTGAGACATGAGCGTAAATAATCAAATGCTGAGCGGAGCCAACCAAATAGTGTTCGTGCAGACTCACGTTTGAGGCGGAAAATACACATACTGAGGACTTGGGCATCAAGTGAATGACATGCTGAGAGATGACTACATTTGCAGCACATGTAACAACATGCTGAGAGATGAGTGTTATTGTAGACCAATAGTTGTGCATAATACCAATGTTAAATCAAATACCCAACCCAAGCAATCAAATTGAATACATGCTGAGATACAGTATGAATGCAGTGGATGATTTGCAGAGACATAAGCGTTGTTGACCGAAAGAAATGCTGAGAGATTATTGAGGGTGTTGCAGTCACCGTTGCGCACAGCATGCTAAGACATG
The DNA here is from genome assembly GCF_024500385.1 of Phyllopteryx taeniolatus. Taxonomy (NCBI): domain Eukaryota; kingdom Metazoa; phylum Chordata; class Actinopteri; order Syngnathiformes; family Syngnathidae; genus Phyllopteryx; species Phyllopteryx taeniolatus. The sequence continues at coordinate 16,754,125 of NC_084518.1, forward strand.
AGTGCAGTACCTCATACGGATGACATGCTGAGAGATGATCGAACATGCGCCACACACTCAGACATGAGTGCAGTCGTCAATTCGATAGGTGAAATGCTGAGAGATGATCAAACTTGCACCAGATGCTCAGGCACGAGTAGGGAGGGTTGACAGCTGACAGAAAAACAACGAGATGACATGCTGAGTAATGACTGACCACTTATGCACAACATGCTGCATTTGTGTAGTTAATCGAATGCTGAGTGTACGCTTGTAGTCAATAAAAAGGTGTGGCATGCTCAGAGATTATTGCAATTACACATGTACAATGTGCTGAGAGGCGAGGGTTAGTACTGCAGACTCACGCTTACGGACAAAATACTAAGAGATGAGCACAGTAACACAAGTGGGCAACATGCTGAGACACACACATACACATCCCCCAAATGTCATGACATTTGGGCACATCAATCGTCTCCATTATCCATGACGTGAGGATTCTCTGAGGAGAAAGTGTGACTAAATATTTGTCCATGCTGACCAACACATCTTTTAACCACCGAGAAGCACAAAAAACATGCGCAAATCTAACTGCACCAAGTGTACATACACAAAACGTACGTGGACTTGAAAGAAAAACAAGTTTCTTGATTATCAGCTTATACATGCTGAAACATTTAGTGTTGTCACTCAACTGGATGACATGCTCAGAAACGAGTGTGAACATGCAGTGCATGCACAACATGCTGGGAGATGAGTGCAATTCACGAAAGGGATTACATGACGAGATGAGTGGAATCAAAGAGATGATGCTGAGACAGCGTCATCAACCAAATGGGTGAAATGCTGATAGACGATCAACAGAGTGCAGTCACACAAGTGTACAACATGCTGAGAGACGAGTGTAGTTAATCAAATGGAAGACATGCTGAGACATGAGTATCAGCAGCCAATTGGGTAAAACGCCTAATAGACGATATGTAGTCATACTAGTGCATAACATGCTGAGAGATGAGTTAAGTCAATCATATGCTGAGACAGTAGTGTCATGAATGAAATGGGCAAAAATGCTTGAGAAACGGTCACCCGTGCGCCACATGCTGAGACATTTGTGTAGTCTTTCAAATGGATGACATGCTGAGAGATGAGTGTAGCTTCAAGGGATAATGCTGAGACAGGAGTGTCGTCAACCAAATGGGTGAAATGCTGATAGATGATCGAAGTGCACAAGATGCTGAGAGATGAGTGTAGTCACTCACTGGGATGGCATGCTGAGACATTAGTGTAGTCAATAAAATAGGGAAAATTGTGAGGCACGATCACACTAGTACACAAAATGCTGAGCGATGATTATAGGTAATCAACTGTATAATGCTGAAACATGAGTATCAGCAACCCAATAGGTGAAATGATGGTCAATCACATGGATGACATGCTGAGAGTTTAGTGTAGCCAAATGCATGCTGAATTATTAGTCTGGTCAATAAAATGGATGAGATGCTGATACAATAGCCTAGTCAATAAAATGGCTCAAATGCTGAGACACAATCACACTAGTGCACAATATGCTGCGAGATGAGCGTAGTTGACCAAATGGATGACGCTGAGACATGAGTGTCTTCTACCACATGGGTGAAATGCTGATAGGAGATCGAGATTGTGCCGTTACACAAGTGCACACCATGCTGAGAGCGTAGTCAATCAAGTGGATCATTTGCTGGTGAGAAACAAACAAACGGAGATGCCTAATGTGTACTAGGGGACGATCATGAGCCCTTTTAAAAGCTAGCCGTGCCAGTAAAACGTGTGACCTGCAAGCCAGGTTGCCAGGCGACAAAAAGCCTGATTAAGAGCAATTATCCAGCACTCGAGCTCACAATGAACTCGCAGGGAAGCAAACAACGCGCGTCACCACGTGGGCGACGCACAACCGGAGACGAAGGTGCGAAAATAAACGGGAAGTGACATCATTCGGACAACAATAGGATTCTTGCTCTTCAAAAGCAATAGTCTAGTTTTTCTGTCAGGTCTCAAGTGAAAGCGAGCCGACCTAATAGGATATTAGTGGGGTTAGAGCCCCACCCCCTGTTGTCAGTCTTCATCATAGAAGGAACAATTTCAGGTTCATGGATTTTTCAAAATATATTTTTTTAATATATATTGTGGAAATTGGTTTCTTAAATTAAAAAATAAAATCATTGGTGAAGATATGAAGAATTCTTGTACCAAAACATATTGCATTTTGTGGTCAAAAATATCATTGATAGTCATTTACTTTTATTTTCCCTCTTGAAAATATTTCTTTTTTTTTCTCAATTGACAAGTCACATTACTGGTGGAAAGTTTTGATCAGATTTTTCTGGGTCTCTTTTTTTTTTTTTTTTTTTTTTAATATCACAAAAGCCTGCCATTGTAACAGGGGTGTGTAGACTTTATATACACTAGATAGATTTTTTCTTCTGAGATCCTTGACTTCTTTGCGTTGCAGTTGGGATGGACCAAACCAGAATCTCCCCGATGGGAAACGGAACTTTCCTGCGCTTCTCGCCGACGTCAGTTTCCGGATCGGCGTCGGCGGGCGAGGCCGGCGGTGTCTACGTGTACGTGTGGCTGTTCCTGGGCCTGCTGCTGCTCCTCCTCAGCCTGCTGGTCATCGCCCTCCATAGGCTGAAGAACATTATCTCCTCCTCCTCCTGCGGCGAACCTCGAGGCTCCTTCGCCAACGTGGAGATCCGCAGCATCTCGTCCTCGCCGAAGTCCACGCCGTCCTCGCTACGCGCCTGAGGCGCGCACATGGGCAGAAAAACACACGCGCAGCCATGCTGCAAAGACTTCTGGGAAATGAAGTGACTATTCATGAAGTTGTAAATAAATGTTTAAAAACAAACTTCACAGGCTTGTGTGTGTGTGTCCAAGGTAAAAAGGGTGGAACCACCATGAACAAATGTATTGTGACAACTTTTATTCAACTATTTTTTCGCATAAATATCACACACAATGTAGTTGTTTTTTTGTTACAATATTTAGTGCTTCATGGCATGTATCAATTTGTATTTTTATTTTTTTTTTTCTCTAATCAACATTTTTTGTGACCAAATTTGTGTACAAAAATTGCACCTTTCGGTTGATAAATAACTTTTGGTTATAAAAATAAATAAATAAAATACAAATAAAAAATAAAAAAAACATTATTATATTATTATTATGTTATATATTTTATGACAACATACAGCATTTCCGTAATGAAAATGTTTTTTTGGGTGGCCTAATATATAATTTGTGGCATTTTCGTAAACAAATACTGCACTTTTGTGGTCAATATATATATTTGTTTACAATGTATAGAATTTTGTAGTAAAATACAACTTTTTGTGGCCAAATATATCATTTTTGTAACATTGTGTCATTTTTGTAGCAAAATAACTTTTTGTGGACAACCTTTGCCTTTCCATGTACAAATATTGCCCTTGTGTGACAAAATATTTGCACAACAATAAATTTTGTGGACAACCATTGCATTTTTGTGCACAAAGAAAGCACTTTTGTGGACAAATATACAATTTGTGTGACATCTAGCTGTTGGTGGAGCAAATACTAGTAGAAAATAGACGGTTTTTGAGGATGGTTGCATTTTTGTGGACAAATTTTGACCAATTGTAGCCAAATGATTTAAAAACTTTTTGTTCCACTTTTGTATCAAAATGTCCCAAAAAAATAAAGTAAAAAAATGTGGGCAACCATTACATTTTTGTACACAAAAAAAATTATTTTGTGGCCAAATAGCTCATTTGTTCCAATATATAAAAAGTTTGGGAGGCAAAGTAATTGTTTTCACTAAAATAAAACATTTTGTGGCTGTTTAAATTTTTGTGCACAAATATTGCAATTTTTTGACGCAATATAGTTTTTATATAAAAAAGGTAACAATATAGGGATACTTTTATTCAAATTAAAAAAAATTAAGGTATCGGAAGTATCAAAAGATACTCAAAATCAAGTCATTTGGAATCGGGCGCCAAAAAAGAAAAACGTGATCAGGACATCCGTAATCAAGATGACGTGGCATTCGTCATCATTTTTTCCCACCGCTCAGGGATGGCGTTTTCTTTTTTTTCCTCCAAATGTGTCGTTTTGTTCATGTGACGGCTCAAGTCTGTCACGCTTGAAGTGCCGTCAGTGTTCTCCACTTGGCTAACATTCCGTCAAATCCGGACCAAGTCAAGAAAATAAGTCAAATGTGTTACGACAGGCGTGTGAAATGCATCAATCAAAAAGCCAAGTCGTCAAATTCTTTGCATAATTTATTTTTCTTATCATGATTTTTTTGTCCAACTCACATGTCATATTTTACATCTTTGAAATAAAACATGAATACAATAGTTTTTAAGGGTTTCATAGATCCAAAAATATTTCACCTTTTTTTTCTTCTTCATTTGTTGGTTTTTGGATGTGTGTGTGTGTGTGTGTGTGTGTGTGTGTGGCTAGAGTTACGTGCGTGTGCACGCTCGTCATCATATTGCTGTAAAATCTTCACACGTGAGCGTTTAAATACAAACATCGATGCACAAAGAATTCATCCCGGCCCCGGACGAGAAGGAACCAAAAGAACCTGGCCCATCATAATAATAATCGCAATCATAACAATTGAAGCCCCCCAATAAGAAACAAAGCCTAATCATAAATAATGGCGTGTGATTGGTGCAAAGTGCAAAGACAAAAACAAAACAAAACAAAAAAACTTGGTTTCTTTTTATATAATATGAGCACGTGGGCTGCTTTTCGTGTCCAAACGGGCGGAAAAAGTGAGACATTTTATGTACATATTTGACATTATGATCACCAAATGTAAGGAAAAAAAAAAAAAAAAAAAAAAAAGAAATAATCATAAACGTGTGGGAAGTTGGTTTTATGGGCGGGGGTGGTGGGGTGGTTGGGGGTTCTTCAATCTGGACGGTAACATCTCCGGCAAAAAAAATGATCACCATCCTCGACCTTCTTACCATCATCGTCATGGTTGCCGTTATTGTTATTACACACTATGTTACATACAGCAATAAATTAAAGGTCAGAAACCCACAAAAAAAAAAGAGAGGCCGAGGCGTATTTACACCAAAGTAAAAGAATAAAAATCCCTACGTAAAAGGAACTGAAATGAGCCCTCGCAGATCATCTCCGCAAAGAGTGTCCGGCTCACTGAAGCGTTAAAGCGGAACCCCGAAAACCCAAAACCCAAAACGTGACCCGCCAACACTGGCGACCAATCCGCACTCTGTTGAGTGTCGTCTTTGGGCCGGGTGCGTGTGTGTGTCTGTGTGTGTGTGTGTATGTGTTTATATGCGTGTGTGTTTGTGTGTGAGAGTACACACAGTCCCGTCAAAGGAAAGAGAACCTCAAGTCGTCCTCTTGTGTACCTGGAAAGTTGTTTTCTCGCGGCCTCAGTAGCGGTTCTGATGCTCGTAGTGCCAGCGGTTGAAGTCGATGTTGAACGCCACGATGCTGCCGGACGCCATACCGGTAATTAGCGTCCTGCGGTAAAAAAAACACAAATGTTTCAAATAAAGTCTGGTGACGGCTTCCCTAGTAATGGTTTCCCGAGCAACATCTAGTTTCCCACACGTCATCTTTTCCGGCAAATGTTTCCAAAACCAACAATAGCCTCAGTTTCCTTGCCAATAGTTTACTTATCAACTTCCTCAGCAACTGTTTCCCTCGCAATAAGAACGGTCTCCATGACAACTGTTTCGAGTAACAATTTAGCCGGCAACAGCAACATTTTCCATGTCAACTGATAACGACAACAATTTCTTCTCGATTGAGCCTTTTTATTTATTTTTAACTGGAATTCTAACAGTGGCATTCCCTGCCAATCGGTTTCTTAGTTTCCATCGCAACAATGCTAAGGGAAGGCGTGGTCGCCGTGGTTACCTCTGGTCGTGCGACAGGTCCATGGCGCGGATGCCGGCGTCGCATCCCGGGTAGATGTAGAGCTGCTTGAAGTCGCAGGCCTGCCACACCTCCACCACGCCGTTGTCGCCGCCCGTCACCAGGTTCTGCCCGTCGCTGCTCAGCAGGATGGCCTGGTGGGATGCGGGGGGTGGGGGTTGAATTGAGGTTAAAGGGGGTCATCTAGAACAGTGCAGTTCAATTCTAGTACGATATTTGGCTCATCTACAACAATCGCATATGATTCTAGAATATATAACTAATCCGAAACTATGTATTGTGATTGAAAAACTATATTTGGCTCATCTAGAATGATACGATTCAATACAAAAACAGTATTTGATTTTCTAGCTCCTCTAGAACAACATGATACGATTCAAGGGCAGTATCTGGCTCATCTTGAATGATCCAATACGTTTAAAGAATAATATCTTGATTGTTTAAAACAATATGACTCGCTTCAAGGACAATACGTGGCTCATTTGCTAAGACATGATTAGATTTAAAAAAAAAAAAACATTTGGCTAATCTTGAAACATACAATTCCTTTCAAAACTCATTCAAAAGTAAAATTGAGCTAATCTTGAATGATAATTCAGTTCAAGGACAATATCTGGCTCATCTAGAGCAATACAGGATGATTCAAGATGAGAGCTGGCTCTAGAATGATGCAATTCAGTCTAGGAATTGTATTTGGCTCATCAGGAACAAAACAATTAAGATTCAAGAACGATATTTGGCTCATCTAGAAGAATACAATTGGATTCAAGAATGATTTTTGGCTCATTTAGAATTACATGATTCTATTCAAGAACATTCACCATCTGGAAAGATACGCTTTAATTCAAGAACGCTATTTGGCTCATCTAAAATGATAACATTTGGTTCAAGAACAGTTTATGGCAAATCTGGACAGATATAATGTGATTCAAGAACAAACGATATCTTTTTATTTGACTCTTCTAGAATGACACTATACCATTCAAGAATGATATCTGGCTCATATTGGGATGGGAAGGATAGATAAAGATATGATTCGATTCAAGAATGATATCTGGCTCATCTCCAACAATACATACAATAAGCTTCGAGACCGAGATATAGTTAATCTGAAACATGGCAAAACGTGTTTCTAGGGGGCGGTGAGCCTCACCCGCGTGGAATCGTTGACTTCCATCTCAGCCAGCAGCTTGCCGTTGATGCTGAAGTTACAGAAGCGTCCTCGCTCATAGTAGATGATGCAGTGGCCCTCGCTGGACACCGAGATCAGACGAGGCTGCTGGCACAGATCGGGACCCTCCAGGGCCCTCAGGAGGTCGCCCGTGATGGTGTGCACCAGGCACGGACCCTCTAAGGAGTCGCGAGACACACTTTTAGATGCAATCACAGAGGCTTGGAGAGTGGTCACCTCAGTTCTTCAAGGAGGGCGGTGTTTACCTTTAATTTATTCTTTTTTTTTTTTTTACCATAGACAATATGATAAGATTCACAAATGACTTTTAGCTCGCTAAGGATACGATACGATTCAATAAGTATATTTGACTCATCTAGAATGCTACAATAAAAAAGTGATATATGGTTATCTAGAGTGATACTATTTGTTTCAAGAATGTGATTTAGTTCATTTAGATGAATACATTTTGATTCAAAAACAAGATTTGGGATATTCAAATCATCTAGTAGAACCTTGCACTACACAGAAATAAAAGAATTATTTGGCTCATCTAGAATGATTTGATACGGTTCAAGAGCAATAATTGGCTTATTTAGAGTGATACGATGTGATGCAAGAACAATATTTGTCTCTTCTAGAGGTCTATGATGCAATTCAACAATTCTATTGGGCTCATCTTTAATGATGCAATTCAAAAAACGGTATTTGACCAATCGAGAACTACGCAATACAAATCAAGAACAATATTTGACTCATCTAGAACCCTACAATATGATTCAAGAATTATATTTTGCTCATTTTGAATGATTCGATGCAATTCAATAATATTTGTCTCTTCTCGAACTATGATGCGATTCAACAATGTTATTTGGTTCATCTGGAATGAAACAATTCAAGACTGGTATTTGCCCAATCTAGAACACACAATACAAATCAAGAACAACATCAGACTCATCTAGAACCCTACAAGGTGATTCAAGAACAATATGACTCATTCTAATGATGATTCAAAAACAATAATCTACAATGCAACAATTGGTTTCAAGAGCACCGTTTGGTTCACTTGAAACAATACATTGTGATTCAAGAACAGTATTTGGAATAAACAGCTTAGCTAGAACCCTACGATACAATTCAAGAAGGATATTTGTCTTACCTTTGGCCCCGCTAATGACTAATCCCAGCTCAGCACAGACGGACACGCACACCACCTCGTGGTCGTGTCCCGTCAGGACGGCTCGGGGGGCGGGATAGTCACCTGCAGTGAAATAAAGTAAAAAAACTGCTCTGTTCTGTTTCTCGTCAACACCCTCCAGGTCTCTACAATGCAGCACTCACTGTTGTTGGGGTTGTCCCCAATGATGTGATGCCGCCCGCTCCAGTACCACAGAAGAAGAGTGGCGTCTCTGGAGCCCGACACGATGTAGCAGTCTCCCCCGATGTAGGACTCAGACCGGGCCAGACAAGTCACCACATCCCAGTGGCCAAAAACGATCTGGGTCAGCTTCCCTGTGGGGAACGTCAAAGGTTGAGCAGGCGGTCCGGAATATGAAGCCTCCGATGGGTCGTACCGGTTTCAGTGGAGTAGACCCGGAAGCTCTTGTCCCAGAAGCCGCACACCAGGATGTAGCGGTTGTCGGCCGTCACCACGAAACAGTGCGTGTTGATCTGGATGCTCTGGTCCACCAGGTCAGTGATCTGACGCTTGTTGGTACCAGAGTTGTTGGCTGGAAGGAACCGCGCAGACACTTTACTCAACACTTCCTGACATCCCTGCCACTTTACAGAAATGCTCTCTTCTGATAGGTTGAATACAAGAAGCACCCTGACCTATGAGAGGGTCCATCTCGATGGGAAGGTGGTGAGCCTGCTCCAGGGAATATCCCGGTGCACCTCGCAAACCTGGAAGCAGTCCAACACAACACATTGAAACAATATTTGGCTCATCTACAACAACATTTGGATGAGCTAGAACGACACAATATTTGTCAAAAGCGATATCTGGATCATTTAGAAGGATACGATTCTATTCCAGGACAGCCCGATATGATTCAAAAATCATATTTGTCTCATCTGGAATGAAACGATTGAAGAAAAATATCTGGCATCTCAATATCGACACAATAAGATTCAAAAACGATATTCGTCTCAGCTAGACCGATACGTTTCAATTCAAGAACAATATGCTTTTGTACAACAATAAAACTTGGAATTATACAATACAAATCAAGAACGACATTTACAACGAGATATTTATTTGGGCTCATCTAGAACCATACAAATTCTTTCAAGAAAACTAAATGGCTCATCTAGCTCGAAACAATTGCCATCAGGAACGATATTTGGCTCATCTAGAACGATATAATTCGATTCAAGAACACTAAATGGCTGGTCTTGATCCACAGGATTCCCTTCAAAAACAATATTTGCCTCATTTGAGCGATACAATTTGATGAAAAAATGACATTTGGCTCATCTAGAAAGTCAACAATAGAATCCAAGAAAAATATTTGGGACAACTCCAAAATCTAAAAAGATTCTATATGAATCAAGAATGACAGAGATATTTTGCTCATCTAGAATACATTTTCAGTCAAAAACACTGAATGGCTTATTTAGACTGACATGTTGAAGAACAGCATTTGGTATGTTTGACATATCTTGAAGGATACAATTGGACTCAAGAGCATCACTCTTGAACAAAACAAAAACAAAATGTTGCTAGTCTACAACTACACTATACAATTCAAGAAACGATATTTATCTTCTCAAGAACTATTGATACATGTAAGGAGCTCTGCAAATCCGGTATAGACAGACAGACAGACAGACTGACCGACGGTGTTGTGCCAGCGGTTGACGGCGAAGAGGCGGCTGCATGTGACGGTGACGGCGGCGGGGATGCTAAGGTGAGGCAGCGTGTTGGCGGCCACGTGCGTGACGGGAGAGTTGGACGGGAACTTGAGCACCATGATCACGTCCTGCTGCATCTGATCCTTAAACATCAGAGGACTCTGAGGAAGGAAACACTGGTGAGACAGACAGAGAGAGCAAGGAAGAGGAAGACGAAGGGTACGGAAATGGAGGAAGAGACAGAACCAGGGAGGAAGGAGGGGCGGGAAAAAGGCAAGATTAGTGGGAGGCAAGGGTCACGGCAGGTTCACACCAAGGACCAAGGGATCGGGTCGACATGGAGGAAGCGTAGAGGCTAAACGACAACACTAGCATGAAAAAGGAAAAAAAGATGTCGCTCTGTTTCAAAAAGGTTGGCGACCCCTGCCTTATGTGCTACGAAAATCCCCCCAGCTAAGTCAACTTGTGTTGTTTCACGAGCGTAAACAAATCAAAGTTGTATGTCAGTGTCCAATGTGCCAGTGATGTATATCAACCAAGTTATTAAACTCGCTTGTGGACAACGGCGAGGTAGACTGGTGACGTGTGCGCGTCTCACCAGATGCATGGCGGAGGATCGGGGCGGGTGCGGCTCGATGAGCAGCTGCGATGGTATCTGCCCGCACGCCTCAATCTGCGCCTCCATCACCTGCACGGACACAAGCATCATAAAAGTGTCAGTCGCCGGCTCGTCCGAACCTCGACGGGTTACGGTGACCCATCCGCCGACCTCCCGCTGCGCCGCGTCCAGGTTGTCCAGGTTGATGCCGCCCTCGTAGGACAGGAAGTTGAAGACGTTGAGCGCCCGCACAGCCTCGGGGCCCCGCTGCTTGTATCCGAAGATCAGGTCGATCCACTGGTGCAGCTGGCACGACACGAACTCGCTTTCCAGCGCCTAGACGGGCAGCGGGGAGGACCGCTTTAAGACCACGCCAACGCATGACGCGCTACGCCGCCGTTCACTATAAAGCCCGCCTCACCATGCGGTTGATGCGCACAAAGTCTTCGGGCTTTTTGGCCCAGACGGGCAACTCCACGTCGCAGACCGGCAACCCGTCGTCGCGCACGCCCAGCTCGTACTCGTTGCTGTTGACGAACATCTCCGGCAGGTAGTAAAACTCCGGGATCAGCTCCTGCGGAAGCACCACAGCGGCGTCACACGGCGTACCTGGCCAAGCAGACGCCTCGACGGGCCGTCTTACAGTCACATCCGCCGTGTCCCGCTGGCAGTTCCTCCACGAGCGACCGATGCCCGAAAAAGATCGGTCTGCGTGGTCGAACTTGCCGTCGTTGGCGTTGAGGAAGAAGGTGGTGAAGGGCTCCTGTGGACAAACACACATGATGGTTGTACTTGACTGACTTTCACTTGGTATTCTTGAGACTTGACATGAGTACGTGACTCTTGAACTCCATGACAAGTCAATTGACATTTGAAATCCTGAATTTTCAAGTTCAAGTTCAGTTTCAAGTTTTCATGTGCCATTTGTTTGGGCAAGTTACTTGTTTGTGTCGCGCGCAAACCTGGCAACACACCAGTAGGCTTTGATGCGGATAACTGCAGCTTTAGCAACATTAACACATTTCCACACGGGAAGGCCAGAGCCCAGATTCGAACCTCTTGCCTAATAACGGTAAGGCAGACGCTTTAATCAATTGTCCACTGTGCTACCAGTTTTCTTGCCCTCAAGATAGTAAAATCAACCTAGTGTCACATTTAAGAAAGAAATGTACTGTTCTCCTCTGAGCAAGCAGCAGCCAAAGCCCCTATTGCTGGAACTCACTATTCTGAGCATCCACATGAGGGTGGAGTGCGCCGTGGAGTAGAGGGTGGCGTAGTGGTCGGGCGGCGCGCTGTCGTCGTCCCACGTCTCGTAGCGCTCGGCGTAGAACGCAGCTCGCTTAGGGTTCAAAGCACCGATGGGCTGCAGGAAATCAGAGAATGTCAAAAAAAAACGGTCAATATGAATTACAGTTATACATTTGTGCCGGGCATGGCTTCTTGAGACCTTTGTGGAAATTTTGTGTGCCTAAGGGAAACTGAAAAGCAATGTTTTCATGTTTTACGGAGCGTCGTGATATTTTGCTGCCATGCCCCGCCCACACGGAAGAACCAAAGCGCAAATGTTTCGAAATTTAGCATTGTCCATCTGTCTTATATATGAAATCCCAATATGGTAGCAATCACAAAAAAAAACAAGGACGAGTCAGTCTTTGAAGGACTGCTGATGTCTACCAAATTTCAGTACGACAGTCTTTTAGAGGCTGAATTTTTTGAAAAAAACATTTCGTTAAGCTCTGATCTCGGGTTTTTCCAGTCAAACTTGACCACTATGCTCCATCCACACACAGGAACGAAAACGTGAACGTTCCACAATTTAGCATCACCCATCTGTCTAGTCATAGCTGTCATAGCTGGCGTGTGTCTTTTCAGGCACGGCTTGTTGAGACGTTTTTGTGGGTCTACTCATGATAGACAAGCCTGCTAAAGTTTATGTTGTCAGTGAAACTGGCTTTGGGGGGATGACATTTCGAGACATTTGCGCAGGTTTGTCTGTGAAGGTCACCTGGAGAAGACCAAAATGAGCCTAAATTGGCTGCTTCAAACCAACATTCCAGACTTCCTGTGTCTTTTTAGGCATGGTTTCTTGCTAATAACGTCATCTACAGTTCTATGCCTACAGGACTTGTGACTCTTCACAGCTAATGAGTTTCCATCACATAATGGTGCGAAACAGTTCGAGCGTCTAAACCTTGGAAAGGTCTCGGAAGTTGCCAGGCAACGTGAGATCCAGCTCCTCCGAGTCGTAGTTGGTCAGCACCCAGGGGAAGACGGGGTACTGGTTCAGGTCGTTGTACGTCCTCCCTGTGGACACCAACAGAACGTGAGGCTCATTAGCGTGATCCTCATTAAAGAGCTTTCAAAAGAAGATTGAAGGATTGTGTGACATTTTTAAGGCTCATTAAGGCCGTCGTTATAATGTAAATGTGTCTCCTGACATACTTGTACATCAGGTTTGATGAAGACTGCATAGTCTATGACGTTCCCGAAAAACATGCACCGTACACATTAGCTGTTGTTGACCTGAGATAGTTTTTTTTTTTAATGTTAAAAGAAAACACGTCCGCTCGGTTCCTCGAAGAGTAAATTGTCTCCAGTATATCACAAATAAAAGTACAGTGGTGCCTCGACTTCCGACTTCCATTGATTTCAATGGGGAAACATGATCTAAGAGCATAGTAAAATGATGTAAACTTGTAAGTCAAGGCACCACTGTACACTAGGTTTAAGAAGTTCATTTAAGTATACTGTATATGATGCTTCCATAAACTAGTATGCTTTATGTTCAATTATCTAGAATATAGAAAGTCAAATACACTAGGTTTTTGAAGACTTGAGACTGTCTTTGATATTTATGAAAAATAAGTACTGTATGTTAGTTGTAACTGAAGATGAGAAACATTACGTTTTTACTTTCTTGGAAAATGTTGTTTTCAGTGTATCCCAAAACACGCAGTCTAGATTTGTCGAAGACTCTACAGTGTCTTTGATGTGAAGGAAAATGTTCAAGTCTAGGCTTTCTTTGAAGACTCCAAATTGTCTTGGATGTTTGCGAAAATCTTTTCTTTTCTTTCCAAACTTTTCTTCGGTATATCCCAAAATAATTGCGCTTGGCTGAAGACTAAATTGTCTTTGATGTTAGTTTCTTTGAAGATGTGCAATTCTTTGAGGTTTGAAATGGGGTCCTCTTGAAGTATATCACCCTCTTTGTCTTCTGCCACACTCAGTTGGCTGGTCATGGGACAAATGCGCTATGGCTAACATCTTTTCAGTACAGTACATGTTGAAGCAGACAGCTAGTTTGCATGTGTTAATTTCTTTGAAGACTACATTTTCTTCAACGTATTGAAAAACAATGACGCAAAGTTTATTTTAAGTCGATACAAAAACATCCGCACAAGCTGCATTAATGTCTGATGTTTCTGAAAAACAAGTACGCTAGGTTCATTTAAGACCTGAAATTGTCTTTGGCCTTTCTGAAAACACGAATTATAGCTTTGAGGGCTCCAAACTGTCTTTAATGTTTAAAAAAAATGAATAGGCCTTCTTCTTTGAATACTCTAAATTGTCTGATGTTTACGAAAAACCGCTATGCAAGGTTGCTGCGCTAACCTGCGATGGTGTTGAGGAACATCAAGTACTCAAAATTGGAGATCTCCCTGCGCTGCCAACGCTGCGTCATGTTGGAAGACTTGAAGAGCTGACGCGGCGTGGCCAGCGAGATCCGTCTACACGTACAACACAAACAAACACATCAGCGGTGAAAGACAACAATATCGGTCGGCCATTTTCGGACTGCACGTACCTGGCCTGAGGCAGACCATAGCTGGTTCCGACGCCCACCCGCGGGAGACTGTAGACCACCCGCTTGACCGTGGCCTGGTCGGGGAAGTTGAACATCACCGAGGCTGGCAAGAAAGGGGACAATTGTTACGATTCACATGGCTGATAATTTGGCAACCCAAATTCTTGCCATCGTCCATCGGTCTAGTATACATTGTTCCAAGATGGTAGTCATCCATGGCGAAAAATTGCCAAATTGACCCTAAAAAACAAAATGGCAGAACTCCTGTTTGTTTTATGGCATGGGTTCTTGAGACTTGCGAAGAGAAACTGGCTGCGGGGGCCGAATTGTCAAAATGGTGAGTAAAAATGTCGGTGCAATGCCCCAAAATGGCCTAAAATGCTATCTTACTTCTGTTGGCCATGAAAACCTCCAGACCCGTGTTGTGCAGCAGGTAGCGTCTGGAGAACACAGCTCGGATCTCGCTGAACATCCACTTGCCGTGCAGACCCTCCGAGTAGGCCAGCACCTGTACCCCCGATAGAGCAACAATAACAATATCACAACAACGCCAGCTTGGCGCCGCACGCGTTGCGTTTGTTCGTCCTTGCCTTAGCGTCAGACTTCTTGAAGGCAGGGTCATCCTCGTCCACCTCAAAGTAGATCTCGGTGGTGGTGATGGAGAGCGTGCCGCGGGCCACCACCACCGGCGCTACTAGCTGCGCCGGCGTGCTCAGCACCACAGGGCCTGCAGGGAGTCAAAAGTTCAGTTCAAGTTCACTGTGGGTGTTGATTCGTATCGTTGAAATTTGTTTTGTGATACTTGGGCAAATCAGGGGAAAAAAACTTGGTTCGTTGGTCTTTTAACTTGTTTTTGCCTTGAAAAAAAATTCTGTAAAACTGGATCTTATGATTTTTTTTAATTGACTAATAAATGGTTTGATTGTCATTTGTGTGATTGTGTTAATAATTATCTCTTCTACTGTTAGTCTGCTTACACTTGAAACCAACACAACTTGCCTCTGGACGTAAAAAGTCGCGGGCGGAAAGGCACTAGACATAAAAGACAGTTCAGTCACCAGAGGCCGCTGAAAACGAGCGAGCGCAAGACCGCCGCAATGGTCTTACCTGCGAGGTTGTCGATCTCTTTTTCCTGCAGCAGGCTGACGGCGTCGTCGTCGCCCTCCAGCATCAACTCGGCCTCCGGGTTCTGCGCCACCACCGAGTGGCTACGGAAGGTCTTCTTTGACTTGACGCCCTCCTCTTCTTCCTCCGTGCCTGGTTCGAGAAGACGTGACGCGTGAGAAGCTTGCGCACATGCCCAAAGTCATGAACAGCAGGAGAGACGGACATTGATGATACTTTCAAGTGAAAAAAAACATGTTTTTGTTATTATGTCATTATATGAAGATCTATAGAAAATATAATTACAGATCTGGAAAGCCCTCACCAAGACACCTAATTTGAGGTATGAATCGATGCGGTTTTTGACCTCATTACGGATCATATTTCCGAGCTTACAAACATGTTTTGGAGATTTTACATCATTCTACAAGGACATTGAAAAAAGAATTACATATCCAGGAAGGCCTCATCAACACCTTTGATTTGTGGTATTACTCCATGTGGACACTCCCTGGTTACGAGTCACATTTTCGAGCTTAAAAAAAAAGTTTTGGGGGGTATTACGTCATTCATCACGGTCTTGTTGACAAAATAATTACGGACCTGCAAAGCCCTCACCAGGACGTTTAATTTGAGGTACAACTCAATGTAGTTCGTTGCAAATTGATTTTTGACATTTTTATGAGTCACATTTTCAAAATTAAAAAACATTTTTATTTGGCTATTATGTTGTCCTATGAGGGCTTATTGATAAGATATCTAAAGATTTGGAAAGCTGTCATGAAGACTGCTAATTTGTTTCATGACTAGATGTAGTTTGTTGGAAATTGATTTTTTAACTTGTTACAAGATATTATCCACCATAGAGAAACAGGTTTTTAGGTTATTACATCACCATACAACCACACACACACACACACATACACACATGTATGTACAATGCAATTGGCAGATCTGAAAAGAAGAAGATGTATGACTCGATGCGGTTTGTTGCAAATGGATTTTAGTTCAAATCATTCGTGAACTCTCATCTCAGGCAAGCTTCTTCACAACAAAGCCAATCGGGTATGTAGCTTCTATGGCCACCAAGTTTGGAGATGATTATTTTTGTTTGGGGTGCGTTTTATGTGTTTGACATTGAACCTTGACCTTCAAACTTTGCCATGTAAAAAAAACACTAAAACTCACCGTAGTCATCGAGACATTTGAGCGCCACGTCGGCGTGCGTGGACCCGAAGGCATTTCTCACGAATCTCCTCCTCCTGCGCAGGTCGTCCTCCCAGTAGTCCAGACGCCAGAAGTCGTGCAATTGGCTAAAAGAAACAAGGGCCAAAAAAAGCGCTCTGATTGTGATACTGTGGTAGAAATTGATTCAGTTAAGTTGTAGTCTTTCCAAGGAAAAAAATGTCACAACAGTAGGAGGATGAAGTTCCATTTCTCTGGAGTGTTTCTGCTAGAAGATAAGTATATATACACATACTGACAAACAAACATATAATGAGCCACTGACCTCTGCGACATGGTGCCCCAGGCTCCGTGCTTATTGGTCAGAATGTTGAGGATCTTCTGCTTGAGCTGGTTGGCCGTCACGTGGTCTCGGTGCTTGGCAGCGCTGATCAGGTGGTCGCACATCTTCTCCTCCTCGCGACGGTCGCCCGCGTACTGGGCGCAGTTCGACTGCAAAAACATTTTTGGGTAACATTTGTATTGTAAATGTTTGAAATCACAACCTTGGGAGGAAGGGGGGTATGACACACGTGTGGAAAAAGTCGTACCTTTCCAGATAAAAAGTCATATTTCCTTCCAGAAAAGGCATACTGTGTGAAATTAAGTTTTTGTTTGTTTGTTTTTTTTCTCTACAGAAACAACAAACAACAACCCTCAACAACAAAAAACAATTTTATTCAGAACTTTTTAAAAGATAAAAAGTACTATTTTATTACAGGAAAAGTCAAATTTCCCTACAAAAGCCATATTTTTCAAAATAAATAGGTGTATTTTTCCAAAATTGCCTGAAAGATGAAAAGTAGTATTTTTTCTAGGAAAGTGCAATTTTTTAAGATAAAAATATCTATTTTTTCCAGAATTATGTAAAAATCGTAGCATTTATTCATGAAACAAATATATATATTCATGAAATTTTTTTAGTTTATTTATTTATTTATTTATTTTTAGAAAAAGGCATATTTTTCCCAAGATAAAAAAACTGTATTTTTTTTCTTTTAAATTTAAACATTCCTTCTAAACAGCACGACAAACATTTCTAGTAAATACTGAGCATGGGCAGCAAGGATACGCCCCCACGTACCTCAAACTCGGCATGCTTGTGCACATCTTCGGCTCGCTGGCGGTTCAAGATGAACTCTGCTTCGTTGGCTACGCGCACGATGTGATCCTTCATGGCGTGACACAGCAGTCTGACAAAACACGGGCACACACGTACATGACAAACACACACAAAGTAGGACTCCAATCAGTTATTGAGAACCTCATTCAACAGTTAATTAAAAAGAAGTATTAGGGAAGTACTTAACTAAAAGAAAAAAAATATATAATGTGGGAAAAAACAAACTTTTGTTTCTTCGAAAAAAACTTGTGAGTACCAGATTAAAGTTTCAAAACTTGTAATCTCGCAGCAATAAAGTTGCATTTTTCGAAACAAAAAGCTGTTGCTGTTTTCTTTAGATAAATAGTTATGTATTGTCAAGAAAACATTTTTAAAAAATTGTGATTCTTCGGAGAAAATTAAAAGAGATTAAAATAGAAATTTTTGGGAAGAAACATTTTAAAATATCATTATACTCTGATTTGTTTTTGTAATATTGGGGGAATAAACTGTTAAAAATTAAGCTATATTTTCTTAGATTAGAAATTGTATTCTATTAGATAAAAAGTTTTATTTTTTTTCAAGAAAAATAGAAGTCTTAAAAAAAAATCTTAGGAGGAAAAGAAACCGTCTAATTTTTTGAGGCAAGTCATTAAAATATTTTGAAGAAAAAAAAAAACATTTCCAAAATAAAAAGGCCCATTTAAAAAAAAAAATCTATTTTATTGATTATAATACACAAATACAGCTGGCCTTTTTTAAGAACAAAAAGTCTGACAATTTTTTTTTTAACTAAATCTTTTTTTTAAGAAATAAAGATGAAATTTTATGGAGAATCAAGTCAAAATTACAAAATGAATTTTTTCCTAATTGATTTTAATTGTAAGATTATGTGTTTATTAGTGTAAACAAAAGTGAAAGACTTCATTTTTTGTTTTTGTTAAAAAAAATAATTGATGAAAAAAACACCAACCCTAAATGCATTTCAACTCAACTTTTTTTTTTTTTAGCACAAATCTCACTAAATGTTTGTGAGTGCCATTTACTGTAGTTACCTTCCTTCATTGATGAGCTCAATGAAAGCCAGTCCTGCATTCTTCTGGATGGAATTCTGCCATTCCTAAAACACAACAAACGCTCATTCACATCTTACAATAAACGACTGCTGCTTTTTGGGTGTCACCGCGGAGAGGCTGTAGAGGAGGAAGCCGCTAAAAGCTATGAGCAGCGCACATTAGCCGGATGCTAATGGTGCTTTTGGGGCCTCCAAGGACACACGAGGTAGAGCATCTCCCATTACGTGATCGATATCTGGGCTTGGGTTTCCTCTCCTGGGCCTCTAATGGTGGGAAGGCCGGAGCATGCCCGGGTAACACTGCACGAGGGAGGAGGCGGAAGGGAGGAGGAGGGAAGTGAAAGGCACAACCAGACGTTCCCTGATGGACCAGACGGGAATGGACCTCCAGACAAGAACATGGAAGGACTTAAAGACACTATTAGGAACATTAACATCCCTTTTTTGGAAGAAAAAGAGCAAAATGGGTGAAGGTAAGTTCCTTTTCAGTCTATACCGGCTCTGAATGCAATGACTCAAAACGAACGAGACCTCCACTAAGGCCAACCAACACCAAATTCCGAGATGCACACCTCCTGTGTAGGTCTGAACTGTGCCTTTAGTACTCAAGCTTTACATAGAAAGTCAATCTTTGAATACATTATTGTTTAACATCAGAAGACATATTTATTCATTCTCATCATTATGTTTAATGATCATTCCATTTAACATTATTATCATTATTATGAAATAATATATTTTCACTAATGTACCCATTACAAATGATCATAATAGTCGTCCATTTAATTGTAGTTGATGAATCTGATTTCATTAAGATTACAGTTTCTTTCGCTGATTGGCTGGGAGAAGTCACATGGTTCAAGGTGGACAAGTTCATTTTGAAATTGTATTTTAGCTACAAATACGATGTAAAAAGGATTTACAGATTAAAAGCAGTATTCAATCGAGAGAAAAAAAACAAAGTCTTATTGGTCTTTAATGTCCCGAATCATTTCCACGCGGAAGTCCTTTTTTTAAGCTCAAAATTGATTTTTTGAGAAAAGGCACATATTTTCTAGATTAAAAGTATTTCTCCCAAAGAGCCATTTTTTTTTTTAGCTGAAGGCTGTATTTTTCCAGATTTTTTTTCCCAAGAAAATGCCCCCCCTCTCCCCAGAAAAAAATTCAGTCATCAATTTTAATTAAATTATTTTTCCCCAGAAAAAAAGTTTTTTAAAACATCATAATCATAGGTGAATCCCAAGGCTGGGTGAAGTCACATGGTTTGTTAATTTTACAAAATTATTTAGGTAACAAATATTTTTTACTTTCTGAAAAAATACTTAGGGGAAAAATGTAAAAAAAAAACAATAAAAGTAGGAAAAAAATCTGCATCCACACATCATTTATTTATTTATTTTTTTGCATTTTGTTCAGTTTTATTTTGTATTTTTCATAATAGGCGAAGAAGCGATTTTTACTCCCTGATGGAGTCTGTGACCCAGGAAGATTGTCTTGACGAACATACATATTGTATTACATCTGCAATGCGCCGCTTAGACACAGGCTGCAGGGCCAATCAATAAACACGAAGGCCTCTCATGCCTGCATTGAAAACTGACCTGAGACCAATGCCTATCTCCAAATAAGAACTGACCTGTGAGCAGTCAGTCGATTTTTACGTGAAAACTGACCTGAGAGCAGAGCAGCATGACGAGCTCCACCACCGACGTGCTGGACTTCATACACACCAGACCTGCAGTGCGTGGAGACACTTAGTCAGAAGTCTTTCTGATCTCTCACACACACACACACACACACACACACCCTGCTGAAAGACCCAAAATACCATCAGTAGTTGTCCAAATTGAAGAGTTTATAAAAAGCATGCGACAGAGAAGACAAAACAAACAAGATCAGAAGAGGAAGAGAAGAGAAAAAGTTGAAAAAGAGAAGAAGAGGAAGACATGAAGGCAGTGGAGGACAAGAACAGGACACCAAAAAGCAGGTGAGTAGCAGGAAGAGTGAAACGCATCTTTAAGGAACATCAATAACAATAATTAAAAATAATAATAATAATATGATTAGCATTAGCTGATGCTAGATTAAAAGAAAGCACGTCATACCTGCTTGGTGAATGAGTGAAGCAGCCAGCTCGAAGACAACAAAACACACTCACTCTGTCACTCAAGCACTCACTCATCAATTATTCACTCGCACACTCACTCACTCACCTATCCAAACACTTGTTCACCTATCCACTCATTCACTAATTCATTCAGCTTTCCAATCACTTTCTCACTCACTCACTCACTGTGTGTGGACACGGTGGTGCGTGCGAGAGCAGACGCGTATAGTAATAAGGTTTGTTGTACAGCACCTGTACCTTCAATGAGCAACTCCTGCCCATGACTACCCAGCAGCGTGCGGGACAGGAAGGGCGCAAAGTCCACAAAGATTTCCCTCAGCAGCGGCGCCACCTTCTCCAGAGCTCGCTCCAGCTTGGTGGTGATGCTGCAGGGGACACACGGCGAGCAAACCGCGTTAGCCCACCGGCGACGTCGTTGTCGGGTGAATGGGTCGAACATGCGGGGACAAGGGGGATGAGGCAAAACAAAAGGCAGGGAAGAAAGACACACGCGTCGCACACACACGCACTTGCAGGGCTGGGCGATATCGCCTTAAAATCAAACATCTGATTTATTTATTTTTTTCTCCACTAAATCTAATTTCTTATTTTTGATGGATTTTTTTTCAACTTTACACAAATTGAACACATTTTTCATTCATTGATTATTCACTTATTTCATTTAATTGTTTAATTGGTTGATTGTGAATACATTTAACATATATAAAATAAACATGTACATTAAAAATTGTTTAGTTCATTTATGTAATTAAATAGTTAATTTGTTGCAAATGGCACACAACACAAACATTGTACAGTTTTACATATACAATGAACAATTGTTGATTTTATTAGTGTAAATGGTTAATTAAATATAACATTTTTTATGAAAATGATTCTTTTTAGGCGGCAGGGCGGCCGACTGGTTAGAGCGTCAGCCTCACAGTTCCGAGGAGCGGGGTTCAATTCCCGGTCCCGTCTGTGTGGAGTTTGCATGTTCTCCCCGTGCCTGCGTGGGTTTTCTCCGGGCACTCCGGTTTCCTCCCACATCCCCAAAACATGCTTTAATTGGGGACTCTAAATTGCCCGTAGGTGTGAATGTGAATGCGAATGTTGTTTGTTTGTATGTGCCCTGCGATTGGCTGGCAACCAGTTCAGGGTGTACCCCGCCTCCTGCCCGATGATAGCTGGGATAGGAGTGAGGAGAAGCGGCTCAGAAAATGGATGGATGGATGGATGATTCTTTTTATTAAAATAACACATATGTTTAACTTTCAGTTTTAAACAGGCTCTTATGTCCATTTTAAAACTCAAATGTGGCCCTTGAGCATAAAAGCTTCATCATCCATGGTTGGAAATATTCACCACCACCACCACCTACAGGTCTGGGGTAGAACTGCAACAAGTCTCGCTCAAAATTCTGAAAACTTTATGGCAATAAATACAGTGGTAACATGATTTACGGGTTTAATTCATTCTGTAACCACACTTGTAACTCAAATCACTTGTATCTCAAATTACCTTTTCCAATGACATAAACTGAAATGTCATTAATCCTGTTCAGCCCACCGAAAAACACCCCGAAAATAGTAACATGTAAAAATGCAGTACTAACATTAATTCAATGCACCTTGTGCTGCTCCTTCTCGGGTACGTGCCTTGGGCACCAGGGGGCAGTATAATATATACAGCCATACTACATGTAGATTTTATGATGAAACAAAAGACTGTCGTCTTTATGTGTTGTTGCACAAATATACGCAGTTTAAAAGTTTGCTGTTGGCATCTAGCGGTGGAATGTGAAGCATACACGTACAGTTAAATACAGTCAAATCTCTGCTCAAAACAGAAAGGAGAAAATAAATAATAAATAAATAAAATACAAAAAAAAAAAAAATCAGCCAACTTTAAAGTTGGGGTACTCGTAAGTCAAGGTACCACTGTATTTGACTTCTGAAGCACTTTTGTATGTGTGTGGTGAAGGTGGGTGGGACATGGCAGGGGTACGGAAGGTACAAGATGGAGCGTATTCCTTGCCTAAAACACTGTCCTGCATCTCGGGGGGCTGCCTGGAAGCCTGCCAGAGAGCTAAAAGACTTGAGCTCAGGGGGTGTCTGACCGCTGCGCAACGCACACTGCGCCACCTCACAATAGGCACTGCAACACAAACACACACACACACACACACACACACAGACACATGCTGATTAAGGGACGTGCGTGCACATTAACCCTAGCCCCCTCAAAATTATTGTGTTACAGTACAAACTATACAGAAATAACTTCAAGCTTTCACGGGTTCTAATTTAAGCACTTTCACAATCAATTTGCACACAAATGACAGTTAGGGGGCAAATTTGAACATAAATATTACAATAATTATAATAACTAACTAAAATTATACACATTTCAAGGGGCCGAAGAACGCTTCACAGTATGACACAGAATGCTGACCTGTGGGCAAACCTGACATCACAGAATGTTGACGTTAGGGCAAACGTGACATCACAGAATGTAGACCAATGGGCAAACATCACTGAACGTTGACCCATGGGCAACCATGTGACATCACAAAATGTTGACCAATGGTAAACAACTGAATGTTGTCCAATGGGCATAGAGGCAAACATTACAGAATGTTGACCTAGAGGCTAACGTGATATCACAGAATGTTGACCTATGTGCAAATGTGACATCAGAGAACGTTGACTTAATGAGTAGACGTGATATGACTGAATGTCAACCAATAGTCAAACATTACAGAATGTTGACCCACTGGCAACCAAGGGACGTCACAGAATGTTGACCAGTGGGCAAACATGAGAGATTGTTGTTGTCTGTATAAGTTTCCATGGGTTTGTTAGCCTCAAATTTGCATAGGTCCTTTGAGAACATGTCTGGGGGCAGGGCTATTTGTGGGAGATAATGAGGACCAATGAGAGAAGCGAGAGCAGGTGAAGCAGGAAGTAAACAAAACCGAAGCCATACGAGGAAGACGAAAGGGGGGAAAAGGTTGAAGGTTTGCTCTGACCTCATGTTCTCTACGGTGTCTTCAGGCATGGGCGCCACCGTCTGGACGGCCGGCAGATTCTTGCTAGTGGCGCCGTTCACAAATGATGACGACGAAGATGATGAGGACGACGCGGAGTCTGTTGCGCCTGGACAAGACAGACAGACAAAAGGAAGGGTAGGAAAAGAAGAACATGTAAGGAACAAAGTGGTCAATGTTAGCCGGCAGTACACTGGTTAAAAGCAGATGATTGAAAATAAATCAACAACTTGGATATTGGCAGTGTTGGCCGGACCCTCTGATGTCCAAATTTAGTCAATTCCTATTTTTTCCCAACTCTGTACGATTGGTCAGTCCCTTCTCGGGTCTGTTATTTTTTAGAAATTATTGACCAATATAAAGTGTTTAAAACAGCTTGCTTTCTTTGACGATGCAATTTTAATGGATAAAAAAAAAAAAAACGTCGTTTTTTTAGTTTCCTGAAAAGTGAGTGCTTTGGAGATGCGAGCATTCTGCTCGATGCCGGCAACTTAGTAAGAAAGAACGATAATAACATCATATAATTTTGTAGAATAATTAAATATCAATATTTTACATTAATGCAGCTAATAAAAAATTAATAAATACATAAACAATTAAAAGTAAAATCATGCTGATTGGAAAAAAAACTAATACAATTAAAATAATTGAAATAATTAAACTACATAAAATCAATCAATAAAAGACAGACAAGAAAGACATTTTAACTACATGAAAATAATTGAAAAACATACGTAACATAATTGACTAAATAAAAACAAAACCTTTAAATAAAATCTGATAAAAAAAATATTTAAAATAACCAAATAAGCTATAAAAATAAGCAATGTTTTAAAAAAATCAAAACAAACAAAATTGAAAAACCAATAAATACAGGTGATTGAAAAAAAATATATTTTAACTAACCTAAATAAAAATTAAAACACTTAAATTACACATACACACATTACACATTTAGATACATATATACATTATAGGTTATTTTATATACATACTGTATCTATAATAACACTTTAAATAACTGCAGCCAATTGGAAAAAATACAATTTAAATAAGCAACTAAACAAATAATGTAAAAAAATAATTGACATGTATAATAAAAAATAATAGCAGCTGATTAAAAAGAAAATTAAAATAACCACTAAGTACATAACTAAAAAAAATCAGTAAATTAAAAAAAAGTAATAATTAAAATAACTACAAAAATCAAATATAAATAAATAAAACATTGATAGAATTTGGAGGCGCGGCTCCTCTCCCTCTAATGGGCCTCGCTCCCTCCTTCCCTGTGGTTAGTGCAGACAGCATGGCGATCAATAGAAAATGATCCTTGTGAGGGAGCTCCATTACGATCGCCGGATGCACATCACCGCACGTCTGACTAACATAATGTCAAATGGATCTGCCCATTAGCATTCTGTGTGGTGTCGCATTGACCTGCACTTTTGCCAATTCTTAGCGCAAAGGCACTTTTAGCGCTACTAGACGTGTGTGTGTGTGTGTGTGGGTATATACAGTATGTACGGATGTGATCCGTCACCTGTAGTGTTGATCATGCTCTTGGGCGTGGCCGTGGCAGCGGCGAAGATGTTCGGTGTGCTGCCTGCCGTGGCGGCGCCCGCGGTGGTGGGCGTGCCCACCGTGTTGACAGACAGGCTGCCGGGCGGCGGCTTTTTCACAGGAACCACAACACTCCTGGGCGACATACAGACTGAGTGGTTACTATTGATGAGTTGATGATGGTGGAGGTCCAAAAAGAGTATGGATTTCCTGAAGGCTGACAGCCCAATTAGAAAAGAAACCAACCTGTCAAAGGAGTGGAACTGCATGGGCAGCATGGGGTGGGTTTTCAGGGCGGGATCGGGGTGGTACGGCGTCGGGCCGGACTCTTGGCCCGACTCGCCGCCGTCCAACGGAGCGGCCACCAGGCTCTTTAAGATCTCCTGAAAAGGAGAGCGAGGTAAATGTTGTGTTTGAGAATGGAATTTGCTATAATCACCAGCAGAGGGTGCAATTCATTCAGTGTTGCTGCCTAAACAGGCTGCAGTAGCGCTTGAAACAAGACCTATACAACAAGAGAACCATCTTTGGGACTCTTTGCAACTTTGTTTCCAAGGGCTAGTGAAATTAGTGTGTCAAAACATCCGCAATATGTTGGCTCCCTAAACAGGCTGCAGTTGAACTCAAAACAGGAACTAAAGAAGAAGAGTGCTAGAGTAAATGGAGTGAGCTTCCCCAGGCTGAAGTTAGTGCGTCAGTAAGACCGTATACTGTACAACGCTACCTCGGGATCAGAATTACTTAATCTGTTAATTAAGTTTTAACCGTTAAAATGGGTAAATATTATATATATATATATATATATAGCTCAGAGCTTCAAGCTCGCACAACCATTCAGACTTTGCTGCCTAAACGGGCTACTGAAGAACATGAAACCGTAAGTAAAACGGGAAGAAAGTCAAATTTGGTGCAGGAACTAAAAAACATGAAACAGTGGAGCGCTAGAGTGAATGGAATGAGGTTCTTCAGGCTGTTCAGCGTGTCAGTAGGACTATATTCAGCACTTCGCTACCTTGGGATCATCCATCTATCCATTTTCTGGACCGCTTATCCTGACTAGGCTCGCGGCTGCTGGAGCCTATCCCAGCTATCTTCGGGCGAGAGGCGGGCTACACCCTGAACTGGTCGCCAGCCAATCGCAGGGCACATATAAACAAACAACCATTTGCACTCACTTTCTCACCTATAGGAAATTTAGAGTCTTCAATTTACCTACCATGCATGTTTTTGGGAAGTGGGAGGAAACCGGAAGGCCCGGAGAAAACCCATGCAGGCACGGGGAGAACATGCAAACTCCACACAAGTGGGGCCGGGAATTGAACCCAGGTCCTCAGAACTGTGAGGCAGACACTCTAACCAGTCGGTCAACGTGCCCCAACTTGGGATCAAAGCTAGTAAATTTGCATTGTTTTACAGTTTTTACATAAAGTATGTAAAAATTTTACTCAGAGCTTCAGCGTGTCAGTAACTATGTATACTTTGTTACTTTGGGAGTGCAGTTACTTTAGTTTACTTCAAATGTGTTACTTTTATACATTTTGTAAGACTTCGCTGTGAACTTCAGGCCTTTTCCCAATGATTTGTGCGTCACCTTAACGTTGATGCCTTTATTGGTCTGGCTGATGCTGGAAATAGATGAAGGGGGCGCCTGTCCAGCGTTGGGGTTGTGGGGGGAGTCCAGAAGGCTCTCCTGTGACCTCCTGACGTCGGAGAGACTACACAGCAGATCGGCCTGGCCGCCGCCCACGTCCCGATCCCTGTCCCTGTCCGTTTCCCGCCCCACCAGGCCCAGGCCGAGCCCCAGGCCCATCTCGGAGCCGTTGAGGGAGCCGCTCACGTGGCCCTCCTCGCCGATACCCGAGTCCGTGTGGGGCAAGCAAGCGCGGGGGGAGTCGTCCACGGGGGTGGGCGTCTGCTTGTCGCGGTCAGAGAAGGCTGAAGACGGGTGCTCTGGAGACGCAAGGAAGAAATCATTACATCATTCACCTCATTTTTTTTTAGATTCGTCAAAGTTGTGCATCAGTCACTACCGTGGATAGCTATTCAACAGCTCTTTTCTTCTACATGTATGAATCTTTCTGCATCAAGATTCACTTGATTGTAGTGCCCTGAGTTTTTTTTTTTAGATACAAGCTGTCGGTTGAGCGCTGTATGGTGGTAGTGGATTCAATTCAATTCACAACAAGAAGCAGTTTGGCAGATAGTGAACAACTCTTCAAAAAAGATGCTTCACACTGTTTATTGCCGCTCCCAGGTGAAGTTTACTGTGAAGCTCAACATAAAACAAAGAGGAGCAGCACAATGGCCATTAAAATGAAGCAAAAAATGAGGCAAAAACTGTTTTAATTCTTTTCTTTCTATTGAATTGTCATCAGTGTGTGTGTGTTTAACAAATTACAATGCTTTTTTCATATTAAAAAGACTATAAAATAATTTTTGCTTTTTAGGCAGGAGACTGGAATGGATGTTTGCGGTATGAGTGTTTTTTATTTACAAGCACAGAACAAATTAAACTCGCAACTCAAGACACCACTGTATTATGTTTTCATACCAGAATAAAAGGTGCTTGAACATTAAAAATAAAGTCGGGAATCACCTGTGCTGGTGGGCGAGTTAATCTCGTGTCGGATGCTACGTCCGGACAGGCTGGTGGACCTGCTGATCTCCCGCTGAGGCTCCAGGATGTCTCGGTACTTAGACACCATCAGCACCGAGATGAAGTAGACCACGGCCAGAGCCAGGAACTGAGCTTGCTTGCTGTCATCCTGCAGTGGCAGGGGGACACCAATTACGATAATCAATCACGTACTGTGATGTGTGGTGTGGCACAGCACGCTTACCACGTCTCTGAAAACCACAGCACGTAGCCGGTTGATGTCCACGTCCTGCAGGAGTCGGTCCGGGTCCTGCAGGAACATGGACCACAAACACAGAGGGTCAACTATGAAGTCATGCGTGTTGTCGCTGTTTGATTGAAATCACGTATGTCCAGTTATTGTTATAAATAAAAACTGTAAATCTGGCTTTAAGTTTGAATATTTAAACAATTTTAAGATGACTTCCAGCCATATTAACACAATTTAGTGTCAGGTTACAGTTCATTTGTGCATAATAATGCCATTAATGCATTAACTTAATAATGCAATAATTCTCTCTCTCACACACAAGCATACATACAACTGATTTTTACCCTCATTTCCCCTATTTATTAGATTTTTGTTTGATACATTTTTTCCTGTATATTTTTGCCCCCTTGTTATCAATTTTTATTTTTCTCCTTTTATTGTATTTTCCCTTTATTGTTCTCCTTTTAGTCATTTATTTGTCCCCCATGTATTATTCATGTAGATTTATTGATACCCCTTTAATTTTTCAAAATAGTTTTTGCTTTCTACTCCCTGTCAGTTTGTCACAATGAAGAGAAAGAGATTCATATTATTATATACACTCATATTTAAAGATTTTAATAAAAAGCGGACATACGTGGTTTTCTTCTTGAAGAAACGTTTGTGTGTGCGCGTGTGTGTAATAAAGAGAGCGAGTGCGCCACCTTGCTGGCGGCTGCGCTGGCGTGCAGGGTGTCCTGCGACTTGCTGCTGGTTAAAGACGACTTGCAGTTGCGGTCCCGCTGCCGCTGCCGGCACTCCAGACAGTTCCTCACCGCCACACAGCACACTGAAACACAAACACACAACAACAAGTAAGTAAAACAAAACGGCCAACACGGGTCACAATAAATGAAGAGATGATTGAAACTTATGTCACTATGTTTGAATATCTGCAGTCGATTCATTGGGTACACAATCGAATGGCTGGCAAAGCCTGCTCTCACCCAGTCTCAGGCACTGCCTCATGAGGCCGCCGGAGGACATGTTCTTCTCGGCCTCGATCTCGCTGAAGTTGAGCGAGCTGGCGAACACCAGCACGTCCACCATGGCCATCAGCCGCGACAGGAAGGTGACGGCCGTCTCCGACGACATGCCCTGCGTCGCCTCGATGTTCTCCAGCTCAGTCTGTGTGGGTGTAAACGCATGCACATGCATGGTGAAGGTGCTGTCATTGTTGATCGCAGGGGTGGGCAAACCTTTGTGCTCAAGGGTCACATTTGATTTTTTAAAAAGGAATAGATGGGCCAGGTCATTCATAGATGACGTCAAATATAAAAAGTTACAATGTCCAATGGCTCATTTTTTAAATCGCATTTTTAATAATTAATTAACCAAATATTTTTTAAACGTTAATTGTATTTTTTATGAAATCGTTTTTTAAAATAATAATAAAAATAAAAAAACATGCTCATTTTATGATTGTATTCATAATTCCTTCCATTATAATGAATTAAAAAATTATGTAATGAAATAAAAATGTGAAGGGGTTTATCTTACTATTATTTTTGTACTTTGCCAAATGGTTTATTTTAATAGTGAAATACTAATTCATTCTCACTTATTATTCTTTTTAGTTTATGTAAAATAGTTCATTTCAATGACAAAATATTTTATGCTTATTTTGAATGTAACTATAATTATTTAAATTAGCAACATTTAATTTGGTTTATTACACTACTATTTACTTTTATTGGTTAAAATTAATCAATTAAATTATTTATTTAGATGAATGAATAAATATATTTTGAGTTAACAATTTTGGGAAGAAAAAAACAAAAAAAAACAGCTAAAATAATGCAACAAATTACAAGACTCTCAACAATGTGGCCCGCGGGCCGTGCTTTGCCCACCCGTCGTTTACAGGTTCAGAGAGTGAGAATGTGCGCATTGTGCCGGCGGCAGCATACGTGAAGTGTGTGAACTATCAGTGCAATAATCCATGTGTCAATCACACACACATCTCCGGTGAGCAAGGTAAAAGTGCATACACAAGTGATTTAGGGGGTGAGGAGAGAGTAGTGCAGGGGGCTCCTCTAGTGGTGATGTCATTCAGGGGTCTTTTTTTTTTTTTTTTTTCCCTCCATTTACCCACCTCACCCCCCTCGCCGCCTCCCCCCGGGACGGGCGTCACCTCCTCGCCCTTCGTGGCCGCTCCCGTCCTCCACTTTAAAAGGTCCATACAAACGGCGTATAGGAATAACGAATACAGGATAACAGCGAAATCTCCGAGGTCCAACGCAATCCATTCCGCATAGAAAAGCATGGAAATTTTAACGGCAAAATTCATAGATTGGGTACACACCATTGTTGCAAAAGGCGGGAAAAGAGAGTAGAAAGGAAGAAAGGAAGCAAACTTACACTGCTGGCACTACTCTTAGAAGTCTGCACATGCAAAAACAGACATGACAACAACCAAAAGACGACAAAAAAACACACACATAGAGGAAAAGATAAGAGGAATTTAAATAAATGAACACCAAATGAAGTTGGTCAGAGAGATTTTCAAATAGGGTAACTGCAGATTTAAGGACGGCAAATCTAAAAGCTTTTTAAAGGACACTATCAAATCGTTAGCCGAATAGCATAATTGCCAAAATCGTTTTTAACTTACTGTCATAATATCAATAACAAATATTATATAAATATTCTTTTTTTTCTGTGTGGATTCTCTTGGTCACAGTAATAGGAAAAGGTTGAATCAAGGCAACTCGACTCTTCTTGTTTGTTGTTTCTTTTTGATTTCCGAAAACATTAAAAAATGTCTTAGGCAAGTAGGCTATTAGGCTAACAAAACTTTTCCTATGCAACTTGCATCCAATTTAAAAGTTAATTACACTTTTTAACATCTCTTCATCAATTTCAAAACTTTTTTCAGGGCACATCAAATTCAAGACGAGATTTTTTTTAATGTCACCACATCCAATTCAAGATTTTTTAAAAAGGACATTTCCATTACATTTTAGACTTTTTTAAAGGCAACTTTCATCAAAATTATCTGTTTTTAAAGGCTACGTCGATTTTCAAACTTTTTAAAGATCACTAAATCATTTTTTAAGGTCACATCTTTCTACTTAAAACTTATGACCTTTCCATGAAATTGTAGATTTTCTAAGGCCACCATGACCAGTTGAAGACTTTTCAAGGGCACTTTCATCAAATCTTTCACTCATCCATCAAATGTAAATACTTTTTAAGACTATTTCCATAGAATTTAAAACAGAGTAAGGCCACCTCCATTAATTTGAAGACTTTTAAAGACTTCTTTTTGTGGCCACTTCCATCAAATAATCCAAATTTCATACTTTTTAGGGCCACTTTTATCAGGTTTTTTGGAAGAGTTTTAAAGCCCACTTTCATTTAATATAGGACATGTGAAGATTTCTCATTCGCTGGGAGTTGGCATTATTATTTCTCATGAAATAATCAGACAACAATGTGGAATTTTTATGACCTTAGAACATTGGATTAAATGTAATTTTTTTTTAGAATAATCACAGTCTTTTATTTATAAAATATTATATGTTTTAGATATTTGCCGACACCCTGTTAAACAGAATAAATACTGTTCAGTATGGGGTAGCTCTCGAAAAGGAAGCAAAACATTTGAATTTATTTATTTATTTTGTACTTTTAAAATGATAAAACATGTCAGGTGTCACCAAAACGTGTCACCATTGCATCAAGAAAGCGGCTGCAGTTCCCCCCTCCCGCCACAGTATGGAGCCACTTACGGAGGGCGAGGTGGCGGCAGACAAGAGCGGCAGGATGCCCCCGCAGGCGATGATAATGTTGTCCACCATCTGGGAGATGAGGTGGATGGTGTTGTGCACAAAGATGATATTCTCATTGCTGTTGACAAAGTCCATCACTGACTTGGTGGAGTGGCTGCAAAGAGAAATGTTGCCTGAAATGGCCAATTCAAAACAAAATGGCAGACTTCCTGTGTGTTTGACGGAGTGGATTCTCAAGACGTCTACTCCTAATAGACGTCTACCAAATTTCATGCTACTAAGTGAAACTGTCTTGAGGGGCTGAATTTTCCAATTTAGTTGACGTTGTTTCTGTGAGTCATCTAAATGTGCCTAAAATGGCTGCTTCAAACCAAATAGCAGACTTCTCAGTTCGTTTTCTGGCATGGCTTATTGAGACTTTTATGTGGGTCTATTCATGCTAGGCATGTCTATCGAATTTCATGTTGCCAAGTGAAACTGGCTTTTGGAGACGGAATTTTTTTAATTCACACGACTTGGCCAAAATGACTGAAACGGCTGCTTCAAACCAAAAACACAGACTTCCTGTTTTGTTTTTGGACATGGCATCTCGAGACTTTTTTGTGGGTCACCTCATGATAGTCATGCCCACCAAATTTCGTGTTGCTAAGTGAAACTTTCCTAGGGGGCTGAATTTTCCAGACTTGGCTCACCTTCTCCACACGTGCACGTCGGTCTCCAGTGCAAAGAGCAGGTCAGTGAGCAGTCTCTGGTGCATGGGTGACCACTTGAACTCTGGAATGCGGAACATGGTGGTGCGCGGCCCAGGGCTGAACTGGCGCCTTTGCTCCTCCGTCATGGGCATCCCCCTGAAGCCCAGATCCACACGGAGGTCTCGCTCCAGCTGAGAGGCGCTGCGGCCGTGCAGAGCCTGACATCAAGGGTTAACACCGTATCACTTCAACCCATACTTTAAAACCTTAACACTACCCTAAACTCCTAATTTAATACCCTAACCCAGTTTTGAAACGCTCACACTAACTTGACATCTTAACCTTGACTTAAAACCCTACTTTCACACCCTAACCCTTGTTCAAAACTCTACTTCTGAAACTAGTGCACTGACTTCAAACTCTAATTTAAGACCATAATTGTTTCTTAAAACCCTACTTTGAGAGCACAACCCTGACAGGAAATCCAAAGCCTAGCTTCAAACCCTAATTTGGAACCGTAACACTAGTTGACAACCTCATCTGAAACCCTAAAACCTGGCTACTTTGAAATCCTAACCCTGATTTAAAACCCTGCTTTGGAGCCCTAATACTGGCTTTAAACCTTAAATCTGAAACCCTGACTCTGGCTTCAAACTGTAGTTTGAGACCTTAACCCCAACTTGAAACCCTAACCCTCACCTTTGCTTAAAACCCGAATCTAACACCCTAACACTGTCTTGAAACCCTACTTAGAAACCTTTGGTGCTCACCTGTGTAGTTGCAGTGGTTGATATCTTTTTGTCTTTGCCATCATCAGACCTCTCTGTATCAGATGTGACGCTGGCCACATCCCCTCCTCCGCCACCTGCCTTGAGAGCCGCCGCCTCGCCGTCGGTGCCGGTCGCCCTGTCCACCCCGTCTCCTTCATGGAAGTCGGGCCGAGACGGCGTCTGGTTTCGGGCCTCGGCGATGGAGCTGATGTCGGCCAGCGGGCTCTGAATCTTGAAGGGCCCGTCCTCTGGGAGATCGCCGGCTGAGCTGCAGCTGGTCATGTGGGCCAGCAGGCTGAGGTCATCGCTGGCGCTGGTTGCGCCGGGCGTAGCGGACTGATCCGGACCGGGAAGGACCAGGGCATCAGTGGCCGCCAAAGCGGGAAGGAGCTTTTCGTCAACCTGGAAGAACCACAAGGTTTCATACAGCTCTTGCATTTGAAATTGTTTAATTGTGTACCTAATGAAGTGGCTGTTAGCTTGAGCCAGCTAGCATGACCGCAGCACACCGCCGGAGGCGGAAAACCTGATGTTAGTTAGTTAGTTAGAGTAATTGTAGCTGGTTACATAGCTAGTTAGTTGGTTGGCTCCTTTTCACACTTTTATGCTACTATTAGGATTAGCAAATATTAGCATGTAGGTGACCTATTGGTACCTTGCTGAAGAGGAATCCGTTGTTGTTGGGTACACTGTCTTTCTCGTCGGCCAGCGTGATGAGGGGGCCCATGATGCCGTCGTCATCCATGGTGACACCTGAGAGGCCCAAACTGGGCGGCACGCGGACCCCCGCCGGCACGGTGGCACCGTCATCTTTGGGCACCAGGGTGCCATTGAGGTTCTGCACCACAGTGCAGTAGGTACTGTCCAAGAGTGAGTCCACCTCCACCAGAGGTCCATTCTCCATGGACCCACTGCCGCCTCCTCCGACACCCCCACCAAGGGCTTCAGGACTCAAGTCCAAGTCGTCCAGCTTCACCTCAGTGGCCTCCACCTTCTCGGCTTTGATGTCCACCAGCAGGTCGTGGACCTCCACCCTCACACCGGCGCCCTGCTCGGCGTCGACCCGCTTAACGGCGCCGTCGGCCAGTAGGTTGCGGGATGAATCACCCCCAGCCCCGCCGCCGCCCTCACTATACTCGGCCTCGCTCTCGGGCGTCTGTGAGGTGTCGTCCATTTCCAGGTTGCCGTTGACGACGGGTGCCGGAGAGGCAGAGAGGCCCGAGATGGTGGACACGGAGCCTTTCTTGCCTTTCTTCATGTTCTCCTCCTCCTGACGCTGGTACTCCTCGTACATCTTGGCCAGGTACTCCTTGTGGGCCTCGTACGTCACCTGTAGCCATAGCAATGTTAGCCATATTAGCAATGTTAGCCATATGAGGGGGCAGTGGGGCTCAGACCTTTGAGTGCGCTATGGAGAGCGTGTCCACCCAGACTCTCCAGCCGCCCCACTCGTATTTGATGGCGTGGTAAAGCAGGATCCTGAAGATGTTGTAGACCATTTCGGTGATCTTCTGCTCCTCAGGATTCTTCGGGTTGATGTAGCCCAGCGAGAACATCCAGTCCTGCCACACTGAGCACTGCAGCAGACAGCTACAACGCAACCATATCACGAACACCACCCATGCATTACCATACATGTACATACACAACAGGTGGCGCTGTATACCCCAACTGTTACCACCATTTTAGCCAATCACAAACATGAAGAAAGTCATGTGTGGAAAAGGCACAACGAACTCACTGACCAACCAACTACCAGCTAAGAAACAATCTAGCTAAAGGTAAACCTAGAGTGACAATTACCGTCTGTTTTCTCTGCTGTTGCTGAAAAGTTTGATCATGTCAGAGAGGAAAAGTCTTCTGACTTCCATCAACTCGGC
The DNA here is from genome assembly GCF_024500385.1 of Phyllopteryx taeniolatus. Lineage (NCBI taxonomy): Eukaryota > Metazoa > Chordata > Actinopteri > Syngnathiformes > Syngnathidae > Phyllopteryx > Phyllopteryx taeniolatus. The sequence goes on from NC_084518.1 coordinate 16,789,659, forward strand.
GCTGGAGGAGGAATTCTTCAGCAGCGTGGCGACAACCTTCAGGATCACTAAATAAGTACACATGAGCAACTTTATGAGCAACATTAGCCATATGAGTGTCATTAGCAATATTAAAAAAACCTAAAAAAATTTAAAAAAAACTCAAACTTAACAATAATAGGAATGATAATATTGCCGAAATTAGCGATCTTAACTGTATTCAGGATATTAGCAATTTTTTTTTACCCAAGATTAGAGATTTTCATTGCAATAGTTAGAATAGTCGCAATTTCAACAAAAGCAACCACTCTAGCAATATTATAATATCGCTATATTATAATAATATCGTGATTAGTGATGAAAATACTTCAGAAATTATCTATCCATTTTATCAGAATATATTCAATTTCAGAAACATTAGCCATGTTAGTAATATTAGTTATAATGGAGCTATTCATAAAAATATTGCTGAAATCAGCAATTTTTATTATATTCCTGACATTAAGCATTTTAGCAACATTAACTGCATTAGTGATAATAGCACTACTAGTGATAAAGAAATATTGCTGAAATTAGGGATTTTGGTTATATTTAGCACACTAAGAATTAGCAACTACTATCAATGTTAATAATATTACTGAAATTCCTGTATATAATATATTCCTGATATTAGCAATTTTAGCAACATTAGCAATATTAGCACTCAGTGATATCGAGATTGCTGAGATTAGAGATCTTAGCTACACACTGGATATTTGTATACATTTTTAGCAACATTAGCATGAGCATAGTAGAGAAATGAGTGATGACACACTGGGATTCTGGATCTTGATGGTGGAGTCCGGTTCAGGGTGCGGCTTGTGGACGACCTGCGTGCACACCTGCTCCGTCAGGATCTGCAAAGCCCAAATAAGGATGTCACAATCAGCCAGCGAGTAAGCGCATCGCTGCGGTAACCGCGCAGCCAATCACGTACCTCGTAGAGTGTGTTGTAGGTGGTGACGGACACGGTGTTGGTATGCATCATCAGACGCTCGCCAAGCAGCGTGAAAAGACTGTGAGTGTGCATGATCTCTACCTTTCTCCTGACAAACACATGAGCAATTTCAGCCATCTTAGCAATGTTACCTGTATTAGCAATATTAGCATTAGCAGTGATGTGTGTCACAAAAGCGATGTAAGAGACATTGGCAAGTGATGTTCACAATATAAGTGGCTTAGCCATGTTAGCAGCACTAGCAACACAAGCAATGCTAAAAGCACTAGCAGTGGTATTTTGCGATATTGGAGCTGTGGGCAACATAAGCGATATTTGCAATAGTGGCATTAGCCATATTAGTAGTTTTAGCAATATTAGCAACATTAGCATTAGCGGCATTAGCAAACCCCAACAGCAATATAAGCGATACTTGCAATATCAGTGGCATTTGCCATATTAGTCCTTTTAGAAATATTATTAATACTATTAGCATTAGCAATATGCACATTAGCACCTTTAGCCATATTAGCATAACTCATTTTCGTAATATATTAGCCATTTTAGCAATATTAGTGGGTTTAGCAAAATTAGCGAAAAACACAATGTGAGTGACATTAGCAATATCAGCTATTTCCACGATATTAGCTGTGTTAGCAATTTTGGCATGATTAGCAACATTAGGATGTTTTTTCCCAGCCAAAAATGTACTGACTTGTGACCGAGGTGCTTGAGGAAGTATCCGAGTACTTTGAGGGCCTGTACTCGGATACTCTCGCTCTTGGAAGCCAACAGCTTGCAGATCACCCTGGGACACACACACATTCACGTTATTTAGATGTTTTTATCGGTGGGAGGTAGTTTAGCTGACGACGTCCGCCTCACCTTATGCCGTTCCTCTGGTCAAAGGCGGGAATCATGGAGGCCGGGTGCTCAGACATAAGCGCCACCAGCAGCTGCAGCACGTCGTGGATGTTCTCGTCCTGCAAGTTGCGGAAAAGACAACATTTGCAACTCATGATGATGATTCTTTTTGACAGCCCATAATAACACCATCATGCTGCGCTCAATACAAAATTAGCTGTAATAGCAATATTAGCTATAATATGAGCGACATTAGCAGTATTAGCTGCGCATTAGCCATATTAGCAACATTACCAGCATATTTTAAAAGCACTGACCTCGTGCATGGTCAACAGGTAATTGAGAATACTCTGCAGTTCGTCCTCCTTGACACCCCGGTCCTAAAAACACACAAGCAGAAAATTAGAAATATTGGCACTGTTAGCAATATTAGCCATTTTAGCAATATAAGCTGTTTTACAAATACTACTGCAAAAAGCTATTTACTTTTAATATGAGCTGCTTGAGGAAGAGGAGCATGAAGGCCCGTAGAGAGATGATCTCCTTTTGGGAAGGCCGAGGTCCATCTGAACACACACACACAAATATTAATATTACACACAAACAAATAAGACATTTTTCATTTCATGTTGAAAAAAAAAAAAAAAAAACATTTCTGGATATCAAATGACAGAAAATTTGTTTTTATTACAAAAGTACACATGAGCTAGTCCTAAATGTCAGTATTACCAAAATGGATAAGTGCTACTTAATATTCACGTTAGCCATATTAGTAAGCGATATGAGTGACATTTATCAGTAATATTAGCAAAGTTAGCCATGTGGAGTTTAGGGTACTGATGAGGCTGTGACCAATTACCATGCAAATTAATTCCATTGCAGCACAAGTCAATTAAGAAAATCAAGTCAAGCCAATCAAGCTCGGTCTGTTGCTATGACAACGTGGCCGGAAAGAAAACGGATGATATATATATATATAAAAAAAAATTAAAAAAACTGCTCTTACCGAGGCCTTTGGGTGTGATGGCGCTGCAGTCTAGCGGGTTGACGGCCCAATAGTAGTACTTGAGCGTGTGCATGAGCTGCAGAACGGTGCCCACACGCCGGATGGTCGTGTAGATGGTCGCCGTGCCAATGAACTCAGACGACAGGTAGGTGTACAGAGACAGCTGAACCTGGCGCACACAAACCATGACATCATCACAAATCATTATTATTACACAGGCACCTCAACATCATAATTATTATATGTGGACAAACGCCCCCACAAAACACACCACATGCACCAAACACGCACCCACAAGGCACCCCCCACTATATCCGACAACAAAAATGTACCCCTACAACTCACGAACCACAACATATATGCCAGCAACACACCCCTACACAACAGAAGGTACCCTCACAATCCCACCAAAACACACCAGAATGTACAAAAAAAACATGCGCACAATACACCGTCACAATACACCGTGATGCACACCCACAAACACAAAAACACAACAGTCACACAAAGCTCAGTGCACCCCAACAAAACAGCAGAACGCACACTCAAAACACACCAAAACCTACATTCGCAATGGACCCCACAAGACACCACAACGTGCCCCCAAAACATCACAACGCACCCCTCTACACACAACGCACCCCCAATGCATTGAAAGAACGCACTAAAACACACCTTTACAGACAGTGTTGTACCTGAACGAGTTGAATGAACAAAAGTTCACTGAAATAATTCATATTTTGTGCGGACGTGAACTGAACTTAGTTGATTTCTGCCTGATGAATGTAATTGAGAACGCGCTCATTCTGGCGTCAAAGAACGGTTTTCAAACGAAAGTTCATTTTCATTCAAGAGTGCCAGGTTTTGTAAGGGACTTCCAGGTCAAACCTTCAAAGAACAGCAGCAGTTTAACAAAGCGCTGCACATAATTGAAACTATAACAATAAATAATACAATCAAGATACACAAAGCATCAAAATAAAATATTCTTTTGTAATTACACTACATTTTTGAAAAACAAACTGCTAGAGCACCTCCAAAGTGTTTTGGACACACCATAACCTACAACACGACACATCCCCGTACCTCATGACATCACAACAACATAACGCACCCCATACTTTGGCACATAACAACACACCACCAAGACGGACCTGTACACACCCCACCGTAGCATATTGCACCACAACGCAACCCCACAGTGCCCCCTTTGTTTTTTGTGGCTCTGATACCCAGGACAACCCCTCCCTCCCCAAACACACACACACACACACACACATACACACTAACCTTGGCAGGCGTGTGTATCCAGATGGCGGCGTTGAACAACACGTGGTCGCACAGCTGCTTGAGGAGCGGCGCCCCGTGGGGCAAACCGTCCAGGTACTTGGCGAAGGACAAGAACTGCTCCAGAACTGCCCGAGTAATGTGGACCCTCAACGACTTCACACAAGATGAGAAAACGTCAAGTCAGCAACTTTAGAGAAATAGCATTGTGGAGCTTCACCAAAACTTCGCTGCCATGTCCAGCCCAATAGCAATAGAGAAAGTTCAAATGTTACACAATTTAGGATACTCGATCTGCCTAGCATACAAGGTTCAAATTTGGTAGCGATTGGACAAAACCTCTGAGATGAGTTTGAGCGCTGGAAACAGGACCTAAAATGGCCGTTTCAATGCAGAATGGCAGACATTGACTTTGACTTTTTTGTGGGTCTACTCATAATAGACACCTCCAGAATTTCATGTTGCTAACTGAAACTAGCTTTAGGGGCCTACATTATTTTGTTCAATCGTGAAGGCTGCTGCCAAAATGGCCAATTCAACGCAAAATGGCAGATTGTGTGTCTACTCATGACAGACAAGCCTACCAAATTTCATGTTGATAAGTGACACTGGCTTTGGGGACTGAATTTTCTTTCACCGACCTTCTCCAGCAGGTATCCGATGACCAGGAAGCCCTTGCCTCCCAGCATCTGCTCCTGCATGGCAACCGAGCTCTTGAGCAGCTCCACCAAAAAGGCGAGCAGCGTGGCACTGCAAACACCACACGACAATGAAATTCAACTCGAGATCCGCATCAAACATGTTACGCGGCATCTCCTGACCACACGGTGGTGTCCACAGCGGCGTCGTTGAGCTGCTTATAGTCCAGCTGGGCAAAGAGCGGGAAGAGGACCTGGATGCCGCCGATGGAGTGGATGGCGCTGTGGATGGAGTGCGTCACGATGGCCTTCACGTCCTGCAATTGGACACGCGAGTTCCTTTAGCATATGTGTTTGCAATAAATAACATTTTCCACACTCCCTTCACATTGAGAAAATGTCAAGCGCATGCCAAAGCTACAGGTGGCGCTATAATTGTACTGGTTGGGCCATTTAAACCCATCAGAAGCCTGAAAGAAGTCAGAATCATATGGAGGAGAACTTTTTGTCACACTTCAGTTCATGAAATGTAAATGTAAATGTAATTAACACAATTGAAAAAACATTTAAACACTAAATAACTTCTCATGTAAGGAGATAATCGTGCATATTGATGTGATCATACGAGGGAAACGATTTTTTTTTAATAAGTTTCATTTTTTGAACATACTCAAAATGTATTGAATATCTAAATCTAAAAAGCAATATATAGGATTGTTTAGGGTGCAATGTAATTTATGAAATTAAAATGTTTAAATGTTTTAAATTTCGAAATTTAATCGATAGGTAATGTATGAAATATATTTATTAAATATGTAATTCATACAATTAATATGTATTTATTTAACTCCATTTTATAATCTATGCAAAATTATTTAAATATTTAATTTGTTAAATCAAATATTGTATAATAATATTGTATACTTACATTTTTGTAGAAAATGTATCAAATACAATAGTTAAATCATTCAACTCAAGTTGTTTTATTCTTAAACAAACAAAACCTATTCAATTTAGGGAAAAAAAAACAAAAATATTACATTTTTTAAGTTACAAGATGCGGCACGGCGGCCGACTGGTTAGAGCGTCAGCCTCACAGTTCTGAGGACCCGGGTTCAATCCCTGGCCTCGCCTGTGTGGAGTTTGCATGTTCTCCCCGTGCCTGCGTGGGTTTTCTCCGGGCACTCCGGTTTCCTCCCACATCCCAAAAACATGCATTCATTGGAGACTCTAAAATTCCCCGTAGGCCTGACTGTGAGTGCGAATGGTTGCTTGTTTCTATGTGCCCTGCGATTGGCTGGCAACCAGTTCAGGGTGTACCCCGCCTCCTGCCCGATGACAGCTGGGATAGGCTCCAGCACGCCCGCGACCCTAGTGAGGAGAAGCGGCTCAGAAAATGGATGGATGGAAGTTACAAGATTTAAATAATATTGACTGTAGAAAATAAAATGTTTATCAAATAAAAATGGATTCATACAAATAAAATTTATAAAATGACAAATATTTAATCTATTTTAGGAAATTAATGAATTAGATGTTTTTTATTACATTAAAAATACAATGAAATGAAGTCCACACAAATTAAATGTATCAAATAAAAACAAAATTCTAAAAAATACATTTAATGTATAAGACATTTTTAAAATATTCAATTTGTGAAAAAAATAGTCTTCATGTAATTTACAAATTGTAATTTGTAAATTACAAATATTTAAGTCACAAAAATTAAAGAAAGTAGTAGGAAATAAAATAAAATATTCAACGTATACAATTAAAATGTATGTAATTAAAAAAATCTTTAATGAATTTAAATAAATTGTACATTTTGTAAATGAAATGTTTCTTTTTGATTAAAAAATAAAATAAAATACAATGAAATTAACTACAGTAACACCAAAGAAGAAAAAAGCACAAACAAGAAGATGCTCTTTACGTAAAGCGCTCTCCAAAATGTCAACTTTGAAAGTCTTGTCTCGACCTTCATTCAGCACACAAACAGACACACACACAAACAAGCATGCACACACAGACCTGCAGCATGAGGGCGTGCGGCGAGTGCACAAAGATGGAGGCGTTCTCTCGCGGTGAGGACTCCAGGCAGAGCTGCGCGTCGGTGGCCTTGGCGTTGTACGTGAAGGAGATGGAGCTGGCCAGCTTGCCGTCGTACAGAACCTGCTTGTGGTGCTCGGCCAGGTGGATGTCGCTCTCGGACTTGAACTTGAACGTGCTCTGCGGGGGTGGGAGGGAAGGTAAAAGGTTAAAGGTCGGCTGGATGAACATCTGTGCAGCCCTCAGATGTAATCAACTTTATGGAGCGTAAGCGAGGAAGCAGTAGCTTGATGAACAAAGCGCTAACAAGGACGCGAATGCAATTAGGGACAGATTAATTATTAATTAGATTAATTATGCCGTTAGCTTTACCCAGCAAGCTTGACAACCGTAATATCTGTAAACTCGCAATTATTTCATCATGTCTCACCTTATATCCAGGTCCAAGTTGGTGTATGGCAAAGATTTGAGCGGGGTTGAGCGCCTCGCTGAAGACGTAGATGGCACCGAGCTGACCGCAGAACACTCGGTTGGCGTCGGCCGTCTCCGAGGAGCCCAGGAAGCATTTGTCGTAGCTCTGAGTGGGACAAACATTAATAATGTCACGTGTCAAATACGACGTTCTTCTTGCGGGTTCATGTCATGATGTAATTAGCTGAGATGCCTTTTCATCATGTCATAAATAAACATGTCTGCCATACATTTTTAATGTCCTCGTATGTGATCATAAGGCATTCTAATGATGTAGCAGTGTGCATTATTTGTGTATACTCTATTTACAATTTTATATATTTACATAGTTTTATGTTTTTACACCACGGCCATTTATATTCTGTACCATTTCATCGTCAATAATTTATCGTCAATATTTCATTGTCTCAATTCTTATTCTATGTAATTTGATCAAATGTATATTCTATATCATTTCATCAAGACTCAACAATTTATAATGTATACTTCATCATGTCAACAATATTTATATTTATCTATATTTTATATTGTCATGAGTTCTCAAAAATCTACATTCCGTATCATTTTATCATGTCAACAATTTACAGTATATCCTATTATATCATCATGTCTCAGCTATTATAGTCTGTAACATTTCATCATGTCTCCAACAATCTATAGTATTTTATGTCTCAACAATTTATAATCAGTAGCATTTCTTCATGTCTCAACAATATATATTCTATATTAGTACATCATGTCTCAGTAATTATATATTATTTCATGATTTCCCAATTCATATTCTATATTATCATCTCCCAAGTGTTTCTATTCCATATTATTTCATCACACCTCAAGAATTTACATTGTATATTATTATTTCATCGTCCCAACATAATTTCTTGGTTAATCTTGTCTGAACGTTTAGCCTTTCTCACTGAATTGAACTGACCAAAACATACTCCACGGTGATTGATGAGGGCCTTTTTTTAATCCACCAATGACAGACGCAAATTTCCGACCACGCGACTTTTTGCTTACACTTTGATTTTGTACAAAGTGTCAACTTGTGAAGGACGCGCTTCCTCTCGGCCCCCCGCGGCTTGGTGTTTTTTGCTTCCTGGCCGCGTTGGACAGCGCGCCAAGGGCAACTCGGGCAAAGGACAAAATGTCGGCGGCGTGTCTCTTACGTCGTTGGTGTTGACGTGCCAGGCCATATCGCCGTAAGAGACCAGCTGACCGTTGACGTAGCAGCGGATCTCGGAGTTCCTCCAGCGGTTGTAGATGTGCACGATGCTGATCATGTACCACTGGAATACACAAATATAAATAAGATAATTTTTGAAGATTTTTCAAGATTTATAATCAACTATTTCTTCGCTAAAATGGGCTTTAAATGTATGTATAAAAATCACTTAGAATTTTTTGATTTACAAAAAAAATCTATCAACACATTAAATGTGATGAATAGAAATTGATGAAAAAAAATATATAAAGTCTTTTAACTAAGCAATTTTAGGGGTGAAAGAGGCAAAATAATTAAAGATTTAATTGTTAATTATAATAACATTGATGCTCAATTTTTCATTTTCATTATTTAATAAAGTAAAAAAAATATGTGAAGTGGTTCAAAATCAATTAAATTGTTGAATGAGCTAGATTAATAAAGAATAAATGAATACAGCCATAATATCAACCAATTTTAGAGGAAAAATGGCTTCTAATTAAGCCAACAAACATTACTGAACACATTCAATGTACCTTTGTAGTAATATTACACTCGCTATAAAGCTTGTAACATGCAACACGTCTTGCGGCGACTCCTAAATGGATCAAAGAGGACCTCAGGGAGTGTTTTGAGGTAGCAAATAGATTTTAACTGGTCAGCAAAATAAAATTAATGTGTAATTTTGCACACGCACGCGTGTGCGCGCACACACACACAACCACACGCTAGTGCATGTGGCAGAGTGCTGACGCCCTTAACTGACACGCGTTATCTTCACAACCACTTACGCCGCTCATGAATGAAGGTGAGTAAAATCAATATTGCTCCGACACGGGAAACTAATCCATAAAGTCTGAATAAAATCGGTAGTTTAAAATCATAGTTTAAATCATATTTGTTAATTGCAATCAAGCAATTGCTGTTGAGAAGAAGATGAGATTCCATTGGATTATCACTGGTTGATGGAGCATTTCATCACCAAGCTACCGAAATGAGCTCAATTAGTTTAGTGGCACATGGCATGGCCAAACGCAAACAACACCCATGTCAACAACTTAGCGAAACAATACCGTAAGATTATTACTCGAAGCTAAAAGCAGTAACACTGTTCGCTAACACTGTTCGCTAACACTGCAGCTCTGCTTACCTTTTGGTTTTGACGAGAAAGTGCTTCGGCTAAAGTGGTTCTTTCAATTTGGAGCTTCTGTCAGCCTAGATGCTAAATTAAGTCATTGAGGGCGTGATCATGTGAATTAGCCCCACTGTGACATCATAATTTGGCAGCATCGAGAAGGGCACGCATACAGATATTTAAAGAAATAGACAGATAACTAAAGATTTACTTGGTGGTTCAAATTCATACATGTTGGATGACTTCTTGTTCCCCCTTGTTTTTGTGCAAGATGAAGTCCTTTCATTTCTCATATCGCGGCCATTTTATGTCTACAAAAATGTACCATGTCTGCTAATGTTGTGAAACATGTCATAGCGGTGCTTGGTTAGCATCACAGAGGATAAAATCCACGTTAAGCTCTTATAGAGCCACCTTCGAGTATGACTAGCAGGCTAACCGGATTCTCTTCGATTTGTTTTTTTTTTTAAATTTAATTTCCTTTGTGCGCGTTAGTTGTTCTCACCTTCCGCGGCTGGAAGTCATATTTGACGCAGTGTTGGAAGCCTTTTCCTTTGGACTTGAGGGAGGTCACGATCAGACAGTTGCCCACAAAGTGAGCAGAGTAGCCGATCCCTTTACTGGTGCGGAAGCTGCGAAAGCAAAAAGCAAAGCAAAAAGGGAGGGAGACATTTGTAAAGCCATTGTCGTTCCTTGACAATTATTCGTGATACTCGCCATCTTGCACAATGAATACAAATAATCCACAGTCAAGAAAGGACATAGCACACTTGTTTGGTATGTTGTATGATCAATTCAAATGCTCCTCTCGCTAGTTGTTTATGATAACCGTCACCATGCGCAATAGACAACGACAGCTAGAAATAATTCACAAAGTCAAAATAAAGTCCAGTACACATGCACACGTGCAATTAACGTGTCATATTATTCATGTGATCGCTCCCTCTTGCCAGGTAACCAGCACCTTGAAAAATATAAATAAACATGACTTGGAAAAATTTAAGTAAAAAATAGCTCACTGCAGGCTCGGTCATACACGTGCAAAGTACTAGACATAAAAATAAACAATTACAAATATTCCATGGCACACTTGGTCACATGCGCACTAGAATCCAGAGGCAAAAAAACAACAAAACAAAAAAACATGCCACATGCTGTCACAGATGGGCCATGTGCAGTACGTGTCCAATGTACGTGTCGTATGATTAATGCCAGTTATTGGTGATGATTGCCACTTTGCACTATAAAAATGAATACAACGACAAGAAATAATAAAAACTTCCCGCTGAAAATAAAAAAGCAATTGTGGCTTCCTCCTCCTGCTGCTGTTTGTGGGTACAAGCTGGCAGCGTGTAATCTGCACTCACAAGATGAACGACAACAAGATGGACGACAATGCCAAGCGCCTGCTGGACCATGATAAGAGGCAGCAGGGATGGAGGAGGGCACCTGCCACCTGACAAACAGTTGCCAAGGAAACACACAAGTATTTACCATAGTCACCTCGTTCCTTAATAGTCTTGAAATTGATTTATCAGATATGAAAGAAAAGACAGGCATTGATTTGCCCGTGCCGTGTCTTTGACAACTGCTCTCAACAAAAAAGGGCGAGAGAAGTGAGTGTTAGGTGTTCCACTCCACACCACCGTCCTGACTTTCTGCTCTTCCCCACACACAGCTGCCATTCCGTCTGTGTTACGTCTCTGATACGACCTCACAAGCTGGAAACCATAGATTTTGCAGAGTTCAACAGATATTTAAATGCAAACGGTTGGCGCAACACAAGTAAACAGGCAATATAAAATGCATAGATGCATATATTCTTTATTTTCTGCGAAGAACGACTATTACTCCGGCCTACTGAGCAACTGTGGCCATCTATTTTATACTGTCCTCAGGCGGCCAAGGCATGCACAACATGATGAGCACCTCAATGTCATTTCAATTGAAACAAAAAAATGTGTCAAAAAATATTTAATTCTTTACATTCTATTTAATTGTGTCAATATGATCAAGTACAATGTTATAGAGTATTATTTTTCTTATTAAAAAACATTACAAACATTTACGTTGGTTTTTTTTAAGAGGCTGGAACGCATTCGTGGCATTTCCATGAATTTGTTAATGGGGAAATTTGATTTCATATGAGTGATTTTAGTTACGTGTGTGGTTAAAGAACAAATTACACTCGCATCTCACAGCACCACTGGACTACCAAAATTTGCGGGTTGACTTCAACCCCCCTGCGATTGGCTGGCGACCAGTTCAGGGTGTACCCCACCGCTCGCCCAAAGATAGATGGGATAGGCTCCAGCACGCCCACGACCCTAGTGGGGATAAGCGGGACAGAAAATGGATGGCTGAACTTCAACCCCCTTCATTCTAGACCGGTTCCATTTACACCAAACAGCGACACAAGAGGAAGCCAAGAAAAATCTGGTGAAAAGCAGTGCGATATTACTGTTGGTCATTCTCAGAAGCTTGAAAATTCAAGCCATTCCGTATCATTACGTTTCACACACAGTGTAAAACGGGCTCCGTTAACCATTTATACCGTACCAATACAAAACAGTGATACATTTTCTGGCTTCAAAGATTAAATGTTGTGATATTGTGCATCTTCTACTACCACCGAAGGTGGGAATGTGAGGGTGGACATCAATGTTTGACACAGAAATTAACCTTACTACCCGTTTTTGTTTCCTGATGGTGACTCACCAGTAAAGGTACGGCTTGTCTTTGTCGACGTTGATGTTGTTGAGCGGATCTTGGCGGAACCACGTGTTGATGGTGAAGCCGTTCTGGTACGGCCACTTGGCGATGGGCGGCAAAGCGATGGCCTGCAGTAACACAAACAGGAACACATCTGTTTACATCAATGTGTTCCTAATAAAACGAGCAGTGAGTTACAAAGCACATACCGCCGCACTGCGTCCGGGAAAATTGAAGAAGGTGTCGGGGCCGTGACGCTGAGGCATCTGATTCAACACCGACAACAACTTGATGGCGTGTCTGGGCTGCGGGAGAATGAGGAGGAGAAGTACATTGTAAGTGAAGGAGAAGGAAGAGGAGTGATTGACATTTACAAAGCGATACATGCTCCCTGGTGGCGGGAGAACACGGTGTGGCATCACATCTCCACCACAAGCCACTGGATCAATAAGCTCCACAATCACCTCAGCCTCATCGATACCATGGCAACTCTACATCGACCCTTCTGTCTGTCTGTCTGTCTGTCTGTCTGTCTGTCTGGAGAAGGAGAGGCTTGCTGGGGAAAAGGAGGTTGAAGGCAGAATTCAGGATGTTTATGACAAACATCACACACTTTATCTTCATTAATTTGTGAGGATTGTCGAGGAAAAACAACCTCAACATGCCTGTTTGGCTTCACTACTTTGTGAGGCATGTCGAGGAATAAAAATCTATTGCCCACACACACTTACCTTGGCTTCACTACTTTGTGAGGACTGTCAATGACAAAGACCTGAGTGTACCAACCTACATTCATGGCTTCAATACTTTGTGAGGATTGTCAAGGAAAGACGTGAATGTCCCCACACATTTTCTTGGCTTCACGAATTTGTGAGGAATATAAATTTTATGTACGCATGCACTTTCTTGGCTTAATTGCTTTGCGAGGTTGTCAAGGAAATACCTGTACATACCACACACTTTCTTGGCTTCACTACTTTGTAAGGCTAGTCGAGGAAACAGACCTGAACGTCCCAACACACATTCTCGGCTACACGAATTTGTGAGGATTGTTGAGGAAATGGACCTGAAAGTACCCACACACTTTCATGCCTTCTTGCAGCATGTCAAGGAAAAAATAATAATACCAGCACAAACTTTCTTGGCTTCACTGTTTTGTGAGGCTAGTTGAGGAAAAACACCTGAACGTGCCCCACACACTTTCCTGGTTTGACAACCTTATGAGGATTGTCTGGGAAACAAACCCCAAAATCACCACACGCTCTTTTGGCTTCACTACTTTGTGAGGCCAGTCGAGGAAAAAGACCTGAATGTGCCCACAAAAACGAGGCCCAGGAGGAGGCAGAGCTTACCCAGATACCGTTGTCGCCCCTCAGCATGCTGAAGAGCAGCTTGAGCTCTTTGACTGTGATACTGTAACTGGCCATTACACCCAACATGTCCACCAGCAGGTCTGCAAACACAAACCGACAAACACATGGTGAAAAGAGCTGTCTTTGCTTATCATAAACATTGTTCAATTCATCAAAAAGAAATGCATGATTATCTTCATAAAAGCTGAATTATTGATATCGCATGTCATAAGATTGAGTATCCTATTTTGGTGCAGGCAGTGTTTTCATATTTGGCTCCCATTACCTCATCAGAGAATGAATAAAAGGTGCATTTGTGTGCGTGTCCAAAACAACCTCGACTTTGACGTAGCGCGGCAGTGGCGAGCCAATGTTCTTACTTACAGAGACTCTCCTTGTGTGCCATTGAGGCTGCATTGATATAATGTGAATAGAGCTGCACTAGATTTCATTAGAGGAAATAAAGCATCACACTGTGAGTGTGTGCGTGTGTGAGATCAATGCATGTAGGTCATTGAGAGCTGCAGCGTAAGTCAAGGCACTTTTAAAACATCATCCTGTTGACGTGATGAAGGGAGGTGGGAGCGCGGCATTAAAGGAAAATTCAAGGTCGATGCAATTATGTCAAAAAGACTTCACACTATAGAGCGTGTAGGAAGCCTAAATGTACAGTACATGCACTTTTCTGGCTTTATGACTTTGTTTGGACTATTGCGGAAAATGACCTGAATGCCCCATGCACTTTCCTGGCTTCACTGCTTTGTGAGGTTTGTCGAGGAAAATGCCCTGACTGTCCAAACACTCCTCCTTGAATTCACTATTTTGGGAGGACAGTCGAAGAATAAGACCTGAATCTCCAAACACATTTTGCTGGCTTTACTGCTTTGTGACAGTGATCGAGGAAAATTACTTGAAAGTCCCAAAAACTTTCTTGGCTTCAGAAAATTGTGAGGATTGTCACGGAAAATACCTGAATATCCCCAAACACTTTCTTGGCTTCACTACTTCTTGTGGATAAAATCGAAGAAAATGATTTGAATGTCCCAAACACTTTCTTGGATTTACTACTTTTTGGGGATCGTCAAGGAAAAAGACCAAAATGTCCTGACACACTTTTCCTTCACTGCTTTGTAAGGACTGTCGAGGAAAATGACCTGACTGTCCAAACATACTTTCTAGGCATCGTTACTTTGTAAGGATTGTGAAGGAAAATTACCTATATGTCCTCACACAGGATCTTGGCTTCACTGTAGCATGGGTACCATCAAGGAAAATGACTTGAACTTCCACAGACATTTTCTTCCAATCACTATTTTGTGTGGATGATCAAGGAAAATAACACGAATGTTCCACACAAACTTCCTTGGCTTCATTGGTTGGCGAGGACAGTCACGCAAAATGCGCAAACACACTTTCTTGCTCTTACTGTAGCATGGCTGAAAACTGCACAAAATATTTTGCGCGCGCACACACACACACACACACACACACACACACACTGTCAAATGTTTACGCAGAGTTTACGACAAGCCGCTGAACCGAGCGGCTTAAAGTTGAAAAGGATCGTTGAGGAAAAACACTCGTCTGGAGAATTGGCTGCCAAGTGTTAGAACGCAGAGGATAAGCGGGAAGAGCATCAATTACACAAAAAGATAATTTGGAAAAGGAGATGGTGATTGACTCTCACTTGGCCTCAGTGAGTGTCAGAATACATTCAAGTGCCTCCTTATTACAACAAAGCTTAACACTACATACTTGATGTGCACTCCAAATAATACTAGAATATTTCCCATAAATGTGTTTTTTAGCTTTACACAGCAATATTTTTAAAACGTGTATTTTAAGTAACTTCTTATTACAGCAAGGCTTACAATAACTTCATTTACATACGTGCACTCTCAACTTGGGTTTTTTAGTAATACAAAATTATGTATTTTTATATAAAAGATTTGACAATTTTTTTAAAATAATTTTAGAACTAAAAAGTGTGTATTTTATCTGGATTATTTTCATATTTAATTCTGGATTCATGGTAAATGCAGTGTGCTGTATCTACACAATCAAGGTGGCCAAAGTGCTTCACAGAGGAAAGCTCACCTGCAATCATATCGTCCACCGTGCTCATCTTGAGCAGAACCTGCTGGATGAGGCCCACCTCCGTACTGGTTTGAAGGTTGCGTACACTCTTGCGCAAGATGGCAGTGAACATGCTCCAGATCTCCGCCTGGCACGTCACCTCACAGTGCGACAGCAGCTCCACCATGCAGCCGATGCTTTCCGCCTCCTGGATGATAAAGTTCATCTCCAGGTCAAACTCGCCGCCCACCAACTGAGCGTTCACGGTGGAGAAGAAGAAGAGAAAGAAGAGAGAATGTTAATACTCTCGGGTCTTCAGGTGTGTGGTTACTTGCACATCTGCACTCGCAACGCAATCTGCCAGTAAGCCTTGGGAGACAAAGCTTTGCAAATTAGGTAGAGTCGAGATGAAATAATTGGTCACTTGTCAACAATTGAACTTCAATAAAAAAAAAAAAATGTCGATTCTACCCTGAAAATCAGTTTAACAACATGAAACTTGGCAAGGATGTTTAACATGAGTAGACCCACAAAAATGTCTCAAGAAGCCATGCCTGAAAATACGTCTGCCACTTTGATATGAAGTGGCTCTTTTGGGGTCATTTTGGCCATTTCCAGGTTTCTTGAAAACTGGATTCAACCTACAGCTTGTGTCCGCAACGAGAAAATTCAGCCCCAAAGACAGTTTCACAGAGCAACGTGGGCATGTCTACCATGCGGGTAGAGGCACAACAAAGTCTCAAGAAGCTATGCGTGAAAAGACAGGAAGTATGCCATTTTGGTTTAAAGCGGCCATTTTGAACATATGCCGGTGTCCTTCAAAATTTCCCCTGAGATCTGCTTGCAAATTCAAACGTCTTATACTAGACAGACGGCTGACGGTAAATCATGAAGAATTTGTGTTTTCGGCGCCATGCTTGGTGTCACCATAAAACAGGAAACTACTAAGTCAACTCCACATTTCAAATGACTTGAAAATTTGGCCCCCAACACTACTTTGACTTAGCAACATGAAATTTGGTTATGTGTATCATGACCTGAAACACAAAAAAATCTCAAGAGGCTATGCCCATTTTGGTTTGAAGTAGCAATTTTACAATCCATTTTTCAATTTCCCGGGGTCCTTCAAAGGCGAACCCATCCCACCGAATTTGAACCTGGTACAGAAGACGGATGGACAGCGGTAAATTGTGAAGCATTTGCTTTTTTGTCAGTGTGTGTGGGCGGAGCATGGCGGGAAATTGTTTATAACTCACAATAAAACAGAATAAATTAAACAAAAACTAAAAAAAAAAAAAAAAAAAAAAAACACTTTGCCTTCCGGTGTAAGGTTCTGCCACCCCGTGACACACACACACACACACAGACTTGTCCTCTTCAAGTAAGAAGCACTCACTCGGAGGACAACAATCTCTCAAAAAGACTGGCTTTAAACATGGCCACCTCCCCTCACTGGTTACATACAACAAGCATGCACTCACACCAAACACGCACACACCTAAGATGAGCTGCAGATATCATCACTCCAACATGGAGTCCAAATGGCCTGGCTCTTAATGGCTGATGCAGCGTAATTGCGAAAAGTATTAGTGTACTTCACACACACACACACACACACACACACACACTCTCTTCAGCCTCGGCATACTTCACAATCCAGAAAGTGGTCACTATGGTAACCAACAAGCGAAGAGGACACACACACACACAAACAAACACAAACACACTGCATGGTGGTTATTAAATGAAGCCAGAAGAATCACACAATACATCATGCTGGATAAAAGAAGCGCAGAGAGGAAGAAAATATAAATAAAAAGAGAACATTCGACTGGCCTGGTAAAGATACGAGCGCACGTTCATGAAAAGAAACACAATAAGTCCCTGTACAAAATAAGAGCTTTCAGTCTTTGACCCTAAGCCAACCAGCAGTGAATGTTTTCTGGGATAAATGCAGCTGTCATTTTAGCCACAAGGTGGCACAAAGTGGAGCCATGGTGCCATCATTAATCAGCTGGATCCTAGCCCAGCTGACTTTGGGCGAGAGGCCCGGTACACCCTGGACTGGTCGCCAGCCAATTTCAGGGCACATATAGACAAACAATGGATGACGTTTCATGACTCACCATTAAACTAAATATTTGAATAACTCAACTCCACAAGGTCAGCTACTTGATCAAACGTCTTGGAAATTCAGCCCCGGGAAAAAACTTGACTTAGCAACATGAAATTTCATAGACATGTCTATCAGGAGTAGACCAAAAAAAATAAAAAAATAAAATTTTTTAAAAAAGCCTCAAGAAGCCAGAACGTGAAAGACACAGGATGTCTGCCCTTTTGATTTGAAGAGGCCATTTCAAGGTCAACAACTAAGTTAATTCTACAAAGAGCTTGTGCAAACATCTTAAAAATGCAGCCATCATCGCCAGTTTGACTGAGCAGCATGACAAAAAAATCAATACATAAAAAATTTTTTTTAAAATAAAGAGTCTTAAGACTTGTCATAAAAGATACAGGAGGTGTGCCATTTTGGTTTGAAGTGGTTATTTTAGGGTCAACAACGAAGTTAACTCCACAAAGAGCTTGCAAAAACGTCTTTAAAATTCAGTCCCCAAAGCCAGTTTCACTTAGCACTATTGAATTTGGTTGACATGTCTACCATGAGTAGACCCACACAAAAGGCTTCAAAAAGCCATGCCATAAAAGACAGAGGAAGTCTGCCATTTTGGTTTGAAGTGGCCATTTTCAGGTCAACAACTAGGTTAACTCCACAAGGTCAGCTACTTGATCAAACGTCTTGGAAATTCAGCCCGCAAAGCTAGTTTCATTCAGCAACACTGAATTTTGTAAAAGTGTCTATCATGAGTAGATTCACATAACACGGATGCCGAAAAGGAGCCACCGCTGGAGGGAGTGACCGCGGCAGATCGAATGGGAGAAAGTTTATCCAACACAGCAGCGTGAAAGATGACGAGAGCGGCTAGTCAGCCAGCAGGCTAAGTAGCCTAGCTGGAAAGGTGGCAGCCTGGTCCGATCCGGGAGGATTTATGGCACAGATGAGCGCAAAACAGACCCGGGATTCTGCCTGTGGCCAAGGTACGGCGAGGGATCCTCGTTAAAGTAAACCATTTTAAACTAAAAAGAAAAACTTTTCTGTACGGAGGCGCAGCAGCTAAAACGCATCAGTGAAAATGTGCCAGCGTACTCTCTTAAAGGTTCAATAGATTGTTTTCAAATAATCAAATTAGATTTTTTTATTTGTTGGACTATCATTTCGGAATAGTACAAGGATTAATGATACGATTGTCATTCGCTAGTCATTCATTACTGTCAATACAAATAGCGAATGGGGCTTCAGGGTGCAAGTCCAAGCACTAGTCGACACTAATGTTTTGAAAGTCGAGTCAACGACGTCTCGTCGCTGATGACGTCATTGATCTATACTTTCCCTTTGACAGTGCGGCCCAAAAAGTTAAGTTTTTTTTAACCCTGTATGCTAAACTGAGGGACTATGCTAAATTGTTAAAAAAAAAAAATTCCCTCATTGCGTGAAGGCAGAGCACGGTGGTGAAGTTTGATGACTCATCATACAACTGAATACAAATTTCTGGCATAAAAGAGGACCCCTGCACTGTTTTAAAAGAATCATTCAAGCGCTGTGTGCAACTTCCATTACATCCTTGGGAATGGTAAAGATGCTTGTTTAATTTGTTGTTTTTCTGTGAGGGGAGGGTCTATGATCTCGCTGAGGCGTAACCCCGGCGGGTGCTTTGGGAGCGATCGTTGCCAGTGTGGTCCCAAAGCAAACATCCTCGAGCAGTTGGCCAAGATTACGACTCTGCCAGTTCAGCTATACCAAGAGAGCCTTTTGTGCCCCCGAGGTGGACGGCACAACACATTCAAACCCTTCTGAGCCCTTAAAAAAAACATCCACAATGAACAAAGTCTCTAGTTTCTGCAGACATTTGCTACATCGATGTTAAAAATGCAGCAGGTCATAGTGACCCCTGAACATTTTTGGTGTAGCAAAGAAATAACACATTGATCTAGGACACAATGTGCAGCTAACTGTAAAGTATTTATTATATTGAAAAAAATCCTTGATAATTCATCATTTGGGCAAAAAAATAAATCAATAAATTGTATCGTGGAAAACAATTTATTTCAGTAGTGCTGGTGACCAGTTCAGGGTGTACCCCGCCTCTCGCCCGGAGTCAGCTGGGATAGGCTCCAGCACGCCCGCGACCCTAGTGAGGATAAGCGGTACGGAAGCTGAATGAATATAGAACGTAGGAACGTCAGCAGATTCTGAAGCTCAGAGCAAAAAAACGTTAATCCAGCACAAATGCAACAAAATAAAATTGCGAAACTAAAGTCATGAGTCGTCATCCAGCCTGGTGTCAGTTATTGATGTGCTAAACCTTACCCCACCAGGGCAAACTTACTCCCATTCACCATGAACACAATTGGC